>NC_064924.1:544841118-546228618 GCF_023897955.1 Schistocerca gregaria
TTGATCATGAAGTTCGTACAACTGCACAACCAGATACGACTATTGGTGCCTTGTCTTATAGATGCAAGAGTGGTACTTGGTGTCATTCATGCGACAGTCCTGATGATGACGTGACTGGGAAGTCGAAAACGTTATCAATATAACGGCTGTTGGTATGCTTTTAGGACATATCTAAGACGGGCAGTCACGGAAGTTGCACAGACAAATGTAGATGTAAGAAAGGTACAGCACTGAAGAAATCTTCAGCTGCGGAAGTACTTCAGTTGTTGGCGTAAAAAGGTAGAGTAAAATGTTCACGGAAATTCAGGTTCATAAAATATAAGCCATTTAGGAATGAAATAAACAGGAAGTGGAGAAAAGCTAAAGTGGAAGGCTGCAGGAAAAGTGTGAAGAAATCGAAAAAGAGATGGTCGTCGGAAGGACAGATTCATCCCAGAGAGAAGTCAAAATAAGCTTCGGTGAAATAAAAAGCGTTAAGTGTAGAATGGGAATTCCACTATTAACTGCAGAGGAGAGAGTACATTTGAAAGCCTCTACGAGGGGAAAGAAACGTCTAATGAAGTCATAGAAGAAGAAGAAGAAGAAGAAGAAGAAGAAGAAGAAAGGGCAGTCGATAGAGAAGACGTAGGAGCTTCAGCATTAAAATCAGAGTTTAGAAGAGCTTTAGAGGTGGAAGACACAGACAACATTCGTTCGGAATTTATAAAACCATTAGGGGAAGTGGCAACCAAATAACTATTCAAGTTGGTTCGTACTGTCTAGAAGACTGGAAATACAGCATCAGACTTTCTGAGGAGAAAAAAAAAAAAAAGTTCACACGGTTAAGAATACACCAAGGGCAGATAATTGCGAAAAGTATCTTACAATCACCTTAGCAACTCATGTATCAAAGTTGCTGACAAGAATAATACACAGAAGAATGCAAAAGAAAACTGAGGACCTGTTTGACGAGGATCACTTTGGCTTTGGGAGAGGAGAGAGAGAAGCAGTTCTGACGTTGAAGCACAGCTAGAGAAAAACCAAGTTACGTTCGTATGATCTGTCGACCAAGACGAAGCCTTCGACAACATAAAATGGTGCAAAATGTTCTAAATCAGAACAGTAGATGTAAGCTGTAGGAGAAGACGGGTAACATAAAATATGCACAAATACCAAAAGGGTGCAATAACAAGTTAGGGATGTAGTCTTTCGCCCTCCTGATCAATCTGCACATCCAAGAAGCAATGACGGAAATGAAATAAACGTACGACAGTGGTATTACAATTCAGGGTGAAAGGATACACATGACTGATTCACTGAGGACATTGCTATCCTCAGTGGAAGTGACGAGAATATTGCATGGAATCACAGTCTAATGAATGTGGAATACGGATTGAGGTTAAACCGAAGAAAGACGAAAGTAGTGAGAAGCTGCAGAAATGAGATCAGCGATAACCTTAAAATCAAAATTGGTAACCAGGATGTACATGAAGTGAAGGAGTCCTTCTACCTTGAAAGAAAAATAACACAGGACGGAGGAGGCATGGCGGCCATAAAAAGTAGACCAACACATGCAAAGAGGGCTTTCCCGACCAAAATAAATTTACTAGTGTCAAACATCTCACTTTTTGAGGAAGAAATTTGTGAGAATGTAAGTTTGGAGCACAACATTGTGTGGTAGTGAGTCATGGGCTCTGAGAACACCGCATTTGAGATGTGAAATGTGATGCTTCAGATGAATATGGTGCTACAGAAGGAAGAAGAAAAGAAGAGGCTCCTTACAGAATCGGCGAGGAAAGGAAAATATGGAGGACACTGACAAGGAGAAGGAGCACCATTGTAAGATATGTTACGACATCAGGGAATACTTGATGGAGCTGTGGAGAGTAGAAACTGTTGAGGACGACGGGAATTGGAATATATTCAACAAATAATTTAGGGCTTTGGGTGAAAGTGCTACCCTCAGTAAAGGCAAGTCGCATAAATTGAAGTATCAAGTTCAGCGCCTTACGAAATGAAGAATAAGCACACAATGACGAAAGGGTCAATTATTTTTCAAAGCTAATCATGCAGATATAAAATGACGTTCCAAGTACAAAAAATGCAAAATAAGATAAAATCTCAATTGGAACAAGGCAACCTTTAACGAGAATCCGAAAGATTCAGTAAACGAAACAGCAATATGGGAAAATCTGAGGAATTTCTCACAGGGTACAGTAACCAACACCACAGGGGAAACTGTACACGAGTTCACAGGATTCTTTAAATTCTTTTTACAGTTCAAGAGATGACTCAGAAACAGAGTTAGTTAATAAAGACATTCCAGAATAGTGCCACATAAGAAGTGTAAAACCATTTTCTTCTCAAATGTGACATCTAACCGAAACGTATGGCAGCGGCGGTACAGCAGAAACAAAATCTGCAGTTGGTTAGTCAGTAGAAATGCGATAACAATAGGACAGGTTTGCAGATGAGGTACAAGGAAGAAAACGACAGTAAACAGGGCTTTTTCAACGAAATTGTTAATGCTGAAATCAAGGTATTGTGTAAGTAACTTCGAAAATTATTGACAGAATGTTTGCATAAGGAGTCAATTTCTCAATCTCGGAACAGTGCTATAACTATTCTACTTGAGAGCAAAGAGGGCTAACCAAAAAGAAAACTACAGACTTGTCCTGCGTGTAATATAAAAATATTCACCAACAATGATCACAAACCGTCTAGAGAAACTACTACATTTTAATGAGCTGACGAAGAATTGTCAGCTGCCTTAGCGACCAGTGTTGTTCGGTAACTGGGAATTACTAGCACCATAAGTGATGACCGCTACGTCAAAACGTTATAGGTCATAAACAAACGTCTTTGCATCAGCACATTTCTGGCCCTATGTCTCAAAATCATGAGCGCTTAGCTTTAAGTTACCTCGAGTGCTTGAAGTGTTTTTAAAACGTTTCTGCGCTCTAGCGATATTATCTAGTATTGTTTATCATTTAGTTAATTTTATAATTTATCTCATGAGGTGTTGTGAAACGTGTGTGCAACAGGAACACACGTACGCTATTAACGAATATAGGAGCAAATATTTCTGACATACGTACGGACACTTACCAACTGTTCTTCGTCTGTCTGTAACAAGGAGGTCAGGTGCTTACCTGAAACAAGAAACAGAGAATTAAAATGCGTAATCAGAATAACCCTTTGGCACAACAGTGGGCTGCGTGCTCCAACTAAACTTGTTGACACATGCGACTTCGGGCTGCAAGCCAGCCAGACAGGCGCCCGCCACCAGGCGCTCACCTGTCGTGGGCAGCTCTGGCAACAGCTCGGAGTTCGGCAGCTGTGTCTTCTCCTGTAGGAGGTTTGAGGAGCTGTTTTGACTGCTCAGTCTTTAGGAGAGTTTCCCCCATCTTCCACTGCACAATTTTTATCTTTTGGAAAATTTCAATTTTCATGTGTGTCTACGAAGAAATTGTAGTAAGACGCCGTACTTCATCATACAACTACACAAGCAATTTCTCAGCATCTGACATTTACATCTTCTCCACAAAGTTTATGAGACTGTTAAATCTTCAACAGACTCTATGGAAGGGTACAAATAAAAAAAGGCCGTCATTTTCTTTCTCAATTAGAATGACCACGTGTACTTAGCAGTATAGTGAACGCACTGATCAGCAATGATTCGCAGTTGTCCAGACACACAATCTGGTAGAAGAGATAAGTGCGCCGCGCGGGATTAGCCGAGCGGTCTTGGGCGCTGCAGTCATAGACTGTGCGCCTTGTCCCGGCTGAGGTTCGAGTCCTCCCTCGGGCATGGGTGTGTGTTCGTCCTTAGGATAATTTATGTTAATTAGTGTGTAAGCTTAGGGACTGATGACCGTAGTGGTTAAGTCCCATAAGTTAAAAAAATAAGTGCCTTTCAAGAAAGATTATCTCTCATGTAACCTGCAGTCTCATGTAACCTGCAGTCGCGATGACTATAACATAATCTCTGCGTGTGGACACGATTTGGTGCACAATTCACGTCAGCTGTTTTCAGTGACTTTTGTGTTAGCTGTTTAGGCACTGCATCACTTCATGTCGAATTGGGAACAGCATTAAAGTTCCACAAGGAAACGTAATCTGTCGTAATGCTACTCAGTACTGTCTGACGTCACCTGTGTGTATCGGAAGACGTCCCTGCCAAATATTTGAGTCTTCAAAATGTCAAAAATATACGACGCAAATCATGAGTGGGAACATAGTACACGTATGTATGACAACCCTGCCTCGAACAGTATGTGGGTTCACTGGAGCATTTTGTGAGCGTGATTACAGCTTTATTGGTTAGTTCTACAGTGACGTAACACTACAAGAATCTTTTGTTAAGAGGGAAATAGGCGTCACTTAACAGAAGTGGGCGGCAACCGGAATCCAATGACCTGTGTACCATTGTGCCACCAAAATAGACACAATTCTTTATTTACAACGTATCCCTCGACTAAGTTACTGTGCGTTAGTAAGAACGCCACGACGCCAACTACGAAACGGCCTCTGAGTTTGTAGGAAGGAAGTAATGAGCCAGGAACATATAGTAATTAGAAGTCGAATACTAACAAACGGAGAGGAAATGTGAATGACTTTCCAACCCCGGTATTTACTGCAGTGATTTGGAGAATAAGAAGAAGAAAAAGAGGAATGAGTCAAGCGTCACAGCCCCATTCCCCCGAACCAGACCGGTTGGGAAAAAAACCGGGCGTCAGCTTTATATGTCTGTAACGCGATATATGAATATGAAGTATGTCACCGAAAAAAAAAAAGACAGACAACTGATCGAACTGCTGCCAATGACCAGGCTGTAATGATAGGTTGCGCATTTGACGCACGTTTACAAACAGAGAAGCTATGGAATATTACGTAATGTGTACATTTAACTTCAGACGATGTCCTACACCAAAACACATTACTATTTATTAAAATAGTAATTATGCTTGGTAAGCAGCTAAGCGCGGCGTAAAGCTGCTATGGTCAGTGCAGAGCGATTTGTAAAGCGTGGTTCGAAGACGCGTACGGTTCTGAACAGATCTGTCCTTTGTTATGTATTTTCTCTAGGGTTGCCTGAACATAGCTGAGGCTGGGTGGATGCATGATTTCCAGGCTCCAAAGCCACGAACCTCAGGCATTACCTACTATTAGCCGAATACTTTTTTTTTTTTCGGGCGGGTGACTATCACACATGACAGTAACTTATTAATGTGAAAATGCTAAGTTGCGACACGAAAACTGCAGATCCCTCTACAATTGGTTGGTTTAGTCCGTTCTCTACTGAAAGTCGAAACTCTAATATGCCGTAACAGTAATGCAGAAATCAGCCACTCCATCTCATTCCAGAGAGCATACAGCTAAGTGCTACAACTCAAAAAATACGCACGTAGCCTAATGCAGACACTCCAGTAGCCGTTGAAATGCATTACTAGATGGGAAATGGATTCTAAAAGCTGGAAATAAATTTCTGAAGGATATGTTAAGCATTTCATGTCGAATGCATCCCATAAACGCGCAATCGTTTCGAGCTGGTGTTTCGGAGCGGGGACGGCTATATCGATCGATAATATACACATCAAAAACAAACTTCCTGGCAGATTGAAACAGTGTGCCCGACCGAGACTCGAACTCGGGACCTTTGCCTTTCGCGGGCAAAGGAAGTTTCATATCAGCGCACACTCCGCTGCAGAGTGAAAATTTCATTCGGGATCAAAAACAAAGTTTTGCATCACCCCGGTTCCCAGAACTCCCGAAGACATACGTTGGCTGTGGATATTGTATCACAGACAGTCCCTTTGATTGTTCAGAGATGCAACTAAACCTGCCCAAAGAGCCGGTCGCTGTGGCCGAGCGGTCTTACACGCTACAGTTCGAAACCACGCTGCTGCTACGGTCGCAGGTTCGAATCCTGCCTCGGGCATGGATGTGTGTGGTGTCCTTAGATTCTAAGTCTAGGGGACTGATGACCTCCTCAGATGTTAAGTCTCATAGTACGTAGAGCCATTTTGAACGACGGGGGTCCGACAGCCGATCAGTTCCAGTCATTCCACCAGGAAAGAGGTACACGGCTCGTGTTGTCTGTAGTTCAACCATGCCTAGACGGTCAATACCGCGGTTCGATCGCGTCCGCTTTGTTACTGTGTGCCAGGAAGGACTCTCAATATGGGAAGTGTCCAGGCGTCTCAGAGTGAACCAAAGCGATATTGTTCGGTCGTGGAGGAGATACAGAGCGACAGGAACTGTCGATGACATGCCTCGCTCAGGCCCCCCAAGGGCTACTACTGCACCTACGGATTATGGCTCGGAAGAACCCTGACAACAACATCACCATGCTGAATAATGCTTTTCGTGCAGCCACAGGACGTCGCGTTACGACTCAAACTGCGCAATGGGTTGCATGATTCACAACTTCACTCCCGACATTCATGGCGAAGTGCATCTCGAATGGACCGCTCAGGATAAGCATCATGCCCTCTTCACCGATGAGTGTTGCATATGAATTCAACCAGACGATCGTCGGAGACGTGTTTGGTGGCAATCCGGTCAGGCTGAACACCTTAGACACACTGTTCACCGACTGCAGCAAGATGGAGGTTCCCTGCTATTTTGGGGTAGCGTAATGTGGGGCCGACGTACGCCGCTGGTGGTCACGGAAGGCGCCGTAACGGCTGTACGATTAGTGAATACCATCCTCCGACCGATAGTGCAACCATGTCGGCAGCATATTGGTGACGTATTCGTCTTCATGGACCAATCTGGACCACCCCCTCTCAAGCTTTTAAGAAAACGCGCCAAACACTGCTCGAAAATTGTCGTGCGAGTTCGTTTATGATGCGCCATGTGTGGGGGCGGCACTCAACTTGCACAAAACTTTCCCACGTGCAATTCTTCATGCAAAATGTAGCCGACACGTTCGTCTGAAATCACTACCGCCTTGGCTATTTCAAGCGCCTTTGTACACCAATCTTCCAAGATCATATCATGCTTCGACGACCCCTGGAGCGGTTGGATTTTTTCGAGCGACCTCCACGTGGATCATCTCCGATCCATAGCCTTGTTTAAATTCAGGAGGCTATTTCTTCACGGGGACAGCTGAAGGAAAGTGCCAATATACTCATACATAAACCGCGACAGAACTCCTGTTAGTGTAAAACATTACTTTACGAATAAATTTATCACTACTCGACCTCCTCCATTCTTCCATAATTCACGCACTGTACGTTGTTCAGATAGCTGCCTATAGTCAACTACTGTACAGAATGAATTGCAGCTTCACACAGAACACGCTGAAAATTGTACCAGTCTCTCAGAAATAATCACAGAATACTATGATCTATGGGCTAAGGAGAAAACTTCTCAGACCACCCTGAAGGGTCTCCAAATGAGCCTCATCACCATTTTGTTTAACATTTAACTTAATGTACCAACCTCTGGCACCTCAATTCTAGGCGAAAACTGTAAACTACATTTAAAAAATACCGAGTAGCTGTGTGTCTATAATGGCCACAAGTTGTATTACCTATATTTCACCTCACATTTTACTAAGATTTTTGGTAATTATCGAAGCCACACACGCATATTCAATACATATGTATCCAGTATGTCAGTATATACATCCTGTCCTCCTCCCACATGATGAATGAAAAGCATGAATTGATAGTGTACAAGGTAAATTTCATATCTACATCTGTGGGAGTAGTAGTAGTAGTAGTAGTAGTATTCTACTATGGCGGAATAGCTAACCCTTGTTGTTTTTGTTGTGGTCTTCAGTCCTGAAACTGGTTTGATGCAGCTCTCCATGCTACTCTATCCTGTGCAAGCTTCTTCATCTCCCAGTACCTACTGCAACCTACGTCCTTCTGAATCTGCTTAGTGTAGTCATCTCTTGGTCTCCCTCTACGATTTTTAACCTCCACGCTGCCCTCCAATACTAAAGTGGTGATCCCTTGATGCCTCAGAACATGTCCTACCAACCGATCCCTTCTTCTGGTCAAGTTGTGCCACAAACTTCTCTTCTCCCCAATCCGATTCAATACTTCCTCATTAGTTATGGGATATACCCATCTAATCTTCAGCTAACCCTATAAAGCACGTACCAGGTAGCAAAGAGGTTTCTATTCGCCTTGCACGAATCTCTTGCACATGTTGGCAACACACGATACAAACGGGACGCATGAGTTGAGCGGCATACGAAATTTTTCTGGTTAATTTAAGAACATTATAACATGCTCACTTGGCCACGCATGCAAGCCAATGTTCTGTTCTACCTCTGTTCAAACATGTGGACTCTTGATGTATCTTCTCAGTTCACTCTGATTTATTTCGTTGGTGATCTCACGAGTTTAGTATAATTGAATAGATTTCTGAAACGTCGCTAATTTCGATTTCAGTTCAGAAGCTAGTTTCCACATGTCTTTGTTGTCTTAGCACGTGTGAAGTAGGATCTGAGAGACTTATGTTCGCAGATCGTGACTCATAGTCATGCATTCTGTCCAATTAGGTCAGTTATTCTGAGTTTTACCATTCATTTTATGCAGAACTTTCGTTTATTACGACCACGTCTTCGCGGATAGTGAGAATCGTTACATGTCACAGTTAATGATTTTCGGGATAAAACTTCCAAATTAGTTCCAGAAATTCTTCTATGGTGCAACTATTTGCAATTTATTCTAATTGATGAATTCTTGTTTACGTGCTTCGTGCACTCAACCCAAGGGAACGACCGTTTACCGACCACGTGAATACTGGTGAAGTTTTCTTTATTCTTCTATTTGTCCTGAATATCTATTATATGTCTATAATAGCGTGAATGTCACCATTGAAAGATTCGTCTGACCCTTCCATAATTAACAATTAATGATAATCGCGCTGGGCTCCCCAAGACGCAATTGTAAACGTTATTCTGTAACTCAGCCAAGAGTGTTATGACGAACAGCAACCACCACCAATGTATCAGTTGTTTACCTTACTAGTTTGTTCAGCTGTTCTTTAATAAAGGTGATATTTTTAGCAGAGGACAAGCTTACGTATTCCCTTGCGAACTTACATTTTACGTCCATTGTGCAACAGATAAATACGGCCAAGTTACTTATTTCATATTTATTCAACTACCGTAAACGTGCACATCTAGCAACTTAATTCATCTAAACATCAAAGGTTTTTCTTTCATGTAAATCCAAATACGGTCTTCCCACCTTCCATGTTTATAAATACCTCATTTTTATGGACACCTTCATTACGAACACCGATCCCTAATCAGATGTTTCACTGACAGATACCCTTCAGCCCCACATATTACTATGCGAAGGCAGTGACAAGGTCTTTCCTGGGAATACCGCCATGAACATAAGAGTCCAAAAGTCACCTAGAGTGGATGCTGGAGGCCAATGACGACCAAGCCGTCAACCAAAAACATGGCAGAGATGTTCAAAGACCGAAATGTTTTAGAATGTGCAGACCAAGGAGGCAACGGTACTCGTGGTCATTAGAAGAAACCTCATCACATATGCCCTTGATAAACGGCCGTACTTCAGGCTCTGATGTTATCATTGCCGTATCAACTATCCTAGATACGTAGAAGTGTAGATCGCATCTTCTATTGACACCTCTCGTTTATCCTCCAAGCAGTCAACAAAACAGGCTAGCATGTATAGGGCCACTACCGTGCGGAAGCGTGAAGCGGGATAAATGAAAAAAACACATTTTGCCGCTTCCTGCACCAGCAACGGAATTTACGATACCATTGCACACACAGGAATTCGTAATTTCTGGACAAGGGGAAACTGACGCAACTGAATTCGGCAAGTGAGCAGATTTGTACCTCCATACGAGGCACAGGCTTGAAAGTTTTAATTATTGACTAAAAATCAAGTTCTGCTGAACTCAAAGTTGAATAAAAAAGTCTAAATACTATTATTAACGAGACTTTAACGTAAATCCACTGCTAAAAATCCGATTTAACTGAACCGGAATCAGAAATAATCGATCATAATTATTGCTTTAACAACTAGACGTAGTCGTAAAATTTTAATTACCATGTCGACATAAAATCTGGCCATGATGTTGATTCTTTTTACATATTCACCGCCCAACGCGATACATTTTACCCAGCGATGGACGAAATGGGGGAGGCTTTGATTCTAAAAGTCTGCATTTTGTCTGTTCAGGAAAAGTTCACCCTCGAAAGTCACCTCTTGAATGAGTAAATGCCTGCCATGCAATGATTTATTCAACCGAGGAGACGGGAAGAAGTCTGTGGGTGTCATGTTACGAGAATATGGTGAATGAGGCGAGATTTGATTCGCCAAACAAGCAGCATGCGTGACTGTGGCCCGTGCAGAATGACCTGGGCCATTGTTGTCTAACAGAAACACTTCCTCGGACAGGTTCCCGAGACGGTTAGTCTTGACAACCTCCCGCAACCTCGTCGGAGATTGCGTAGTATGCTCCTGCGACGGATTGCCAGATACAACGATAATCTGTTAATACCAGACCATGGCAGTCCCAGAAACTCGCAGCATCAGCTTAGTCATTGACGAGTGGATCTTCGCCTTTTTACGGCGATGGTGAGTCGATATGTTTCCGCCGTTTCGTCTGGGGGTCGTATTGATAAACGCAACAAGCTGATTAGGTGGCTAAAGAATTCACGTGGACTGACCGGACATAGATGCAACGTTTCCGCTATTACCTCGGTTCGGTAAGAAGTTTTGAATGGGGTGGCGACCTCAGTTATGTTCTAAATGTCGCGCAAGGTGGAAACTAATCCACGGCTGATTTTACACTTTTTTCACTATCGCTTTGTTTGAGGTACGTCGGTCTTCGAGCACCGGGGATTCCACTTGTCTCGGTTGTCCACAGGCAGTGGTCGGCCGCTTCGTTGTTCCTCATTCCGACTCGTTTCATCCCACTGGAACCTTCCGCACCAAGTGGCCCTTCACTGAATGATGATGCATTGCTACCGTACATTTCCAACTCAGCTAGGGTTCTTGCAGCGTTATTTCTCCCCAAACGCAGAAAACGAATCCCCGCTCGATGCTCCACTTTATCAGCTGCATTATTTCGCTTTGGCTCCTCTAGTGGCGTACTACGCAATTACGGCGCGCGGATTTCATTGTGTACCAAG
Source organism: Schistocerca gregaria (assembly GCF_023897955.1). Lineage (NCBI taxonomy): Eukaryota > Metazoa > Arthropoda > Insecta > Orthoptera > Acrididae > Schistocerca > Schistocerca gregaria. The sequence goes on from NC_064924.1 coordinate 544,852,241, forward strand.
AATGCAGTCAGGTAGCTGAAAATAACAGAAAAAAAGGTAATCAGTCGGCAGTGTTAACACTCGGTCCTCCACGCGGAATGCCGACAGTAGCAGCGCGACCGAATGACAATAGCGGCGTCAGCAGAGCGAGAGGAGCGGTCCCGCAGCAGGCAGTCGATCGAGGCCGGGTAGCCCCGGGCTGCGCGCGCCATCAACTACGCCGAGGAAATCCTGACCATTCGGCTCTGACAGCAGGCAATTTCCTCTATCGCGCGCCGCGCCGCGCCGCGCCACGCCGCCATCTTGATTCAGACGCCGCGTCCGGCTGATGGCCTCACAGCTGGGGGCCGCCCCGGCCCCGAGCAGGTGGCGGCCCGTGCTCTTTCATACGTCCTCCTACTACTGCTTCTCCTCTCTTTGTCCCGCAGAGGTTACCGCCTCAGCTGTGACATCCATATCGAAACGTTTCCATATTAGTGTACATGTAGTCTACTTTTGTGACATGCGTTTCAGTTTGCAGATGAAAAAGTCAAAAAAAGTGATTTACTTTTCGCCGGCCGCTGTGGCCGAGCGGCTTTAGGCGCTTCAGTCCAGAACCGCGCTGCTGCTACGGTCGCAGGTTCGAATCCTGCCTCGGGCATGGTTGGGTGTGATGTCCTTAGGTTAGTTAGGTTTAAGTAGTTCTAAGTTCTAGGGGACTGATGGCCTCAGATGTTAAGTCCCATAGTGCTCAGAGCCATTTGAACCATTTACTTTTCCTGTCTTCATAGAGTAATGTCTTATGGCAGCATAATCTACGATAACTCCTTATTAACGAAATGTTTGTCTATTACACGGGAGTCTGCCATTAGGACTATATGTAGTGTCTACTCTAGAGCAGTGGTCGTAAAACGTTTGTGCTGAAGAGCCAATACTAATATTATAGGGCGACACCTAGCGCCGCCGCAGAGGAAGAGGGGGTGGGGGTGGGGTGGAATGGAGGTTGGGTGGGTGGCACGGGTGTAATGTGGCCACTCAAGAGAGAAATTCAGTTATCACCAAACCAAGGTTAGTGATAGAAGCTTACCATTCCTACTTTTGAATCTGCGTACTATAAGAGGATATTCTATGGTATCAAACCAAATATTTTTAAGGAAAAAGAAAATAATATACTGGAACTACATCCATTTTTCTGAAGGCTTACACGGTGAAAAATTTTTCCGTATTTAAGCGGGTACCGTGGCCACTACCACAAAACAGGATCTCATGTTTCTTTTTTCCAGGCGCATTTTCTATGAATCGTCACGCCCTAGTATCTGAACGAATACCAAGAGGCTGCAGCCCTTTTCGATAGGACTTTTGCACTGGGACAAATAGAACAGACACGGCTGTAAATGGTGTAACAAAATTAATTTGAAATTTTCAGAAAGGGATAGGACGGTGCATGATACCTTTGTATATAAAAGGATGTAACAGTCAGTTTCATCAGTTGTATCATACGCGTTTTTTTTTTTTTTTTGTTTTTTTTTTTGGAAATAACTAACTCCTATTGCGGCGAATACGTTGGCCACTTATCCCGAACGGACACCATTAGCGTTCTACAAAAGAAACTATCAAATTGAACTTGAACTACATAGCCGGCCGGTGTGGCCGTGCGGTTCTAGGCGCTTCAGTCTGGAACCGCGTGACCGCTACCGTCGCAGGTTCGAATCCCGCCTCGGGCATGGATGTGTGTGATGTCCTGAGGTTAGTTAGGTTTAAGTAGTTCTACGTGTTAGGGGACTGATGACCACAGATGTTAAGTCCCATAGTGCTCAGAGCCATTTGAACCATTTTTTGAACTACATAACAATGAACTGCATTTGTAAGCCAAAAGATCTTGTTTAAATATTGATACTGTAAAATATTATTGCTCTGAGTAAAAATGAAGGAACAAGATTAATATAAATGACTTATCTAACATCAAAACAAAAAACGTTTTTACTAGGTAATGGAAGCAACGTGCTCCATCTGTTAGTCTCACAAGGATGGCGATGTATATTAGAACTACTCTGACCACTTTTCGGCAGGCAGCAACGCTGTTCAGGGGGGGGGAAAAAAACATGAAAAGTCCCCATTTTTCCGTCCTTACCACATTATCAAACTATCCGCTAGCCCTACTAATTGGTAACCAAATAACTTAGTACGTTATATTAATTAATAACAGTTATTGGCATGTAACACACGATGCCTAAATGTTCTGAATGTTACTTTTTTTCCCCTCAAACTGGTTCAAATGGCTCTGAGCACTATGGGACTTAACATCTGAGGTCATCAGTCCCCTAGAACTTAGAACTAATTAAACCTAACTAACCTAAGGACATCACACACAGCCATGCTCGAGGCAGGATTCGAACCTGCGACCGTAGCGGTCGTACGGTTTCAGACTGAAGCGCCTAGAACCGCTCGGCCACATCGGCCGGCCGAAGTCGTGCCCTGAACAAATAGCGAACACTTTTTATAGCGGAAGAACTACGAAATGTCTGTTAGAAATGTAGGAATAACAGAAAAAAATGCCATTGCTGTGATGTCTGTGAATCAGAAGTGTTGCAGTACAGAGTAGTGAGAGGACAGGAAATTAAAAATTTCTGTTAAAACTCATTCGCACTGCCACAGGCGATACGAAGTTAATCCAGAGACAGAGGGTGAAGCAGGAAGCGTGCCGGTATGTCTTACGAGGGTCAGGCCTTCGACACATCACAACTTGGTCCACCGAGTCAGAAATACACATTTAGCAGAAAGAAGACTGCACAGAAAACCAAGGGAAGAGAGACAAGAATATCTGTTAGCTCGTAAGACATGGTGCAAAAAATCTCTCTCTCTTACAGTAGAATACATAGGGAGGGCATGACAGAGCTGTTAAGTGAATATGGCAGAATAAGGACGCATGCAGTCATTACGAACGGAGATTCGTGTCATAGCCTCATGCTAGCTCCCTTTAAATAATCCACCCTCCAGCTCTCCCTAGCTAATCACTGGGATCGATGACATCCACTGCATAATAGAATTTGATTCTATGGCAATGATACTGTAATGAATCTATGTTCTAAATGCTTGAGCACAGTCTATGAACTATCTGAAGATGTACTCGAGATGATGATCTTCACCCACTGAACTTCATACTGCTCGCCGCCGATCATCTGCTGATGAAGAAAGTGACTGTCTTACGACAACAGCATATCGCAGGGTGCTGTCAGCACTGAATTTCTGCGCGGAAGCCAGCAGTAGGGGCTCTTGCGATCCATGTCTCTACTGACCACACGCCTAACGACACCAGGTACATTGTTGACGGGTCAACAAGGATTATCGCAGACTTCGGATCGGGACCGAGGACACTCCAACCGCCAGCGCGAGACCAGAACCTTGCGCCGGGCACGGAAGCCGCCTGTCGGCCGGCAACCCGCCGTGACCGCTCACATCATCGCCAGGGCGTGCAGAAGCTGAGCTGACTGAACCGACGTCAGCTAAAATCCAACACGCATCGAATGAAGAATCAGTCGAGGCTGGCACGGAAGAGCAAGGGATTCATGTACATCAGCACGACAACTCTCCAAAGGACATTCAAGCCACATCAACCGGCTGTGTCGTAATAAACATACCTGAAAACAGCTGTGGTGGTTTTTATCAACACTTCTCTCTCACTGCCACTGAAACACATAAATGTTAATTTACTATCAAAATTAAGTCTACCATGTATCCGATAAGTGTACACGCTGTAGTATTACGTGCTATATCAATGGTGCGTTGATTGTTGAATAGATTGCTTTCAGTCCTTTGGTTTCTACTTTCTCCTCAGTCACCCTTAGTCTTCCCCGAACCTTAAGAAGCATAATCGTAAAATTAATGTTAAGGTAGAAAACCACTCATAAACTGCTTATCTGACATCGTAAGACCAGAATCCATTTGAAAGGAACAGTGACTAATAACTGAATAATAATTTCTATGATCCGGTACGTAGATTGTAAGGCTATTTCAGTAATAAAAAACGAACAGGAATCTCTTTCCATACATATGGTTAGCAACAAGTGTTGCTGGAAGAATAAATTATTGCGCAGCAGGCCACCTTCTGGAGATGGGGAGATATCCCCAGAAGGACCCATTCGCCATCTGCAGCTGGTGACAAGTTTCCGCAGTTACAAGCTTTCCTTCCGCAGACGCCTGACGGAGTGGCCTCGGCTCCCTGTATCGACGCAAGCGTCTGGCTCTGGCGGTCGTTAAGTCGAGTGGAAGTTATAAGAGCTCAGAAATGAAACAGCCAAGTTTGATTTATGTTCGTTTTCCCGTTACATCTTCTCTCCTTCGCGCTCCTCTCGAAAATTCGTTACTTCTCAACATCGTTTATCCATGAATCTGCCTCGCAGGAATTTCAATCAATTCTCACCACTGAAACTCCTCGGCTCCCTCGGATCATGCCTCTCTGTCTTCGCCACATCTCCTTCCCTCTTTTCTCACCGAGAGTCGTGTAATATCCAGCTCCTCACCGCAGGAAATAATATTGAAATCCTACCGATACGGTTCTATCACCGGTTTTATTGGTGGCAGAAATATCAAATAGCTGTATTCGAAGTGGTGGGCAGACATATTCCTCCGCAACTTGAAAACACAAGAAGCGTTGCAACATTACTACACCTGAAGGAAAGTCACGTAATACAAGCTACGTGAAGTAGTTCTTTCATCGTCTACGACGGCTACACAGATTAATTCTGCCTGGAAGTGTAGTTTTGTTACAGCATCATTGCCTGAAACACTTTACAGAGCAGCTGCGCATGCGTAAGACCTCTGCGGAAACCAAGGCATAGAGGGATCGCTACTGAACTCAGCCACATCAGTTTAATGTTTAAGAAGGTATGTAAATAGGAGCGAACAAACAAAATTCAGTTGGAATGTGCGTGAGCGCAAAATTAACGTTCAATGGGAGAATTCAGAGTATATGTAGACTATAGTATAAAGGTCCGCAGCTCATGGTCTCGCGGTAGCATTCTCCCTTCCCGAGCACGGAGTCCCGGGTTCGATTCCCGGCGGGGGCACGGATTTTCACCTGCCTCAAGATGACTGGGTGGTGTTGTGTATTCCTCATCATCATCATCATCATCATTCATCCCCATTACGGTCGGAGGAAGGCAATGGCAAACCACCTATGCTAGGACCTTGCCTAGTAGGGCGGTGCGGGTCTCCCGCATCGTCGCCTACGCTATTTCAAGGAGTACGGGACTCCACATCATCATCATCATCATCATCATCATAGTATAAATGAATCTTTAGAGACCTGTTAGTGAGTACTGTTCGAGTCACTGGTATCCTTACTACTAGCGAGTGTAGAAAAAGTATAAAGCCTTTTACAGTCGTGACATCATTGCTGAGTAGTGCGTCATTACGAGATACATGGACATCCCAAAGGCGACTCGTTGTAGAAAGGTAAAGTTTGTTCATCGCAAATTGAAGAGTTTAGGGGGCTATTTTTCACATATAATTTAGAAAGATTATTATTACCACTATTTTTATTTTTATTTATTATTATTATTATTATTATTATTATTATTATGCAGTTACTGTTTTGACTGCTATAGCATGAATCAAAGCTTCAGCAATGACGACTCAATGCGAAAGTGCGATTGTCTAACAAGTGGCTGCAAATGTGTAACGTGGAGCAGAAGACCTGGCATTAAAGACAATCGTAAGCCTAGCGAAGCCTTTAGTACTAAAGGCAGTCCACGGCCACCGTTTCTCGTTAATTTCAGACGACGAAAGGCGTGCAGATAATGTGCAAACAAAATGTGGAAATTTATAGACATTTATTGCTCGAAACAAGAAATGGTTTCAGACAGCAGTATCTGTAAGGTACGCATGCAAATAATTCGATCAAATTGATATTAATGCAAGATGATGATTGGTGCAAAACAGTTTATGGCAGTTACATCATGGAAGATGGCCAAAGTTGGCAAACATAATTAGCGTTACAACAACAATAATAATAATTTCGTGGGGCTCACTGTCCTGGCGCAATTCGTTCAATTTGCCACCACTCTGACCACTTGCGTGTCCCTAATCTAACCCAGTTATCCTTCTGCGGAAATGGGGCCTACAGTTTAACGTGGAATCCGAACCATGCGTAGTTCCTGACGAATCAGGGTCGCCACGTAATTGAGAGGTGAGTGCTAGGTCAAAATGCAGACTGAAATAATCCGTGGTCCGACGGGAATTCGATATCACGACGCCTCAGTTGAAGGCACGCTTTTTACCCCTATACCGCCACGCCCGACAATACTACAGTTAATGCCAACTTTATGAAGCAAATTTAATAGTTATCTGGCCATCGAAGGACCGAGCTGTTATCGAGGAGACACTCTTAAAGGGAGACGTATGTAAAACTGTAAAAAAAAAAAAAAAATTAAATTTATTTTGCCACCACGTAGTTTTGTAGCATGTTAGAAATATTGCCTCCAGTTTTCGCAGTTTAATTCGCGCTACAAATGATGTAAAACCCACCTCGTTTCAACCAATGCAGCCGGCCATTGTGGCCGAGCGGTTCTAGGCGCTTCAGTCTGGAACCGCGTGACCGCCACCGTTGCAGGTTCGAATCCCGCCTCGGGCAGGATGTGTGATGTCCTTCGTTAGTTAGGTTTAAGTAGTTCTAAGTGCAAGGGGACTGATTGCCTCAGATGTTAAGTCCCACAGTGCTCAGAGCTATTTGAACCATCAACCAATACGCGGTGTCACGCCCCCTTTCCTACACGCCTCTGTCCTTGTTTGCGATAATTTACTATTTCCTACCACACCAGAAGACTTCGGTAGGGTAAAGAAGGCTATCAGGTCATTTACGAAGTCAATAATTACGATCAATTAAAGAAATGACGGCATCGTGGAAAATGAAACTCGAACGAAAGCTTTAATAGCCTCATTCAGAAGAGACGCTCAAATACAGCATATTGCTCGTCTGCTACTGTTAAAATTTCTTCATACGATGCTCGTCTGGTGTTCAGTGATAGTAGTACTGGAAGAATCAGGATCCTCAGGGACTTGAATTTGATGCAAGCTGCCTCAATGAACTGGAGTAATCGTGTGCCTATAGTGTGGTGTAGTGTAAGTTCTTTTATTCAACACCACTTCGGTGACTTGCGTGTCTATGATGATGACGACAACACCACACTGAAAAACCTACTAAAGACGCCTCGTGATGTCCGTGTTGCTAGCTGTGTAGGTTATTGCCAAGGGACACGTCAGAAAAATCAGAGTAGAAAGAAAGAACTACATCACGATCAAAAAGGCCAAATGTATGGTTATGACCAACATTAAGGTAATTGTTTTTGACATAAATAACAATAAAATACCTTATCTGCATTTTCCGCAACTTTCATTTTTCAGTATACACGAAACATTTTACGCTGTGCCATTACCGATAAAAAAGTGAAATTTTCTACAGACCTTGCACATATTATAACAGAACTTTCCGTGGTGCAAAATTGTTCAGTGTGCATTACTGCCAAATTTATTTAAATTTTTGTGAAATTAAAACTGCCGGTTATTATACACATAAATTTAAAAAATTGTTGCTAGTTTCTAAGACTGATTTTTAAAAAGTGGTACACAAATTTGTTTACATAATTACTAAGAATAACCTACTCCATTTTGAAAGTGAGAAGTAAACTAATCTTTGAAATGTTCTTCGCGTGATAGTATGTGTTCTAAAACTATCCAGCAACGCTCTGTTCAAATTATTTGAGAAAAAGTTGAAAATAAATCCCGATTATGGCCAATTACATAATGACAACATGTGCAAAATTTGGTTCAATTATATTTCTAAAAGTAAAAGTTACATTAGCTTAAATGTACCCCTGTGTTTTCTCATCGGTTCCCCCTTAACATTAGGAGTATAGAGGAAGAAACGAAGCAAGATCAGGGTTTAACGTCCCGTCGATGGTGAGATCATTAGTTATTACAGACGGAGCACAAGCTCGCCATGGGGAAGAGTGGATAGGGTGATCAGCCGGGCCCATTCAAGCAACCAATCAGACATTTGCCTAAAGCGACTTACGGAAATCACAGGAAACCTAAGTCTATACCGCAGGAAGCGAATATGAACTGTTGTCCACCCAAATTCGAGTCCAGTGCCTTACCACAGCGCCACCTAACTTGGTTTGAAGAGTGTGTCTCACGCGATAACGAAGAAACAAACTCCACAATGAAATCTTACTCAATTTAGTTAAAACACTCCCGATGTCATCGTGATTTACAGGCAAAGCACTCTCTCTACAGAGCCTCTTTACAACAGTACTCAGACGCGCCAGTGCTATCGTCGCGTCCAGATGTAGCTGCAAATTATTTGTGTACATCTGGACTCTGCATACCACGGGGAAGTGCTTGTCAGAGGGTACTTTCCATTATCCGTTGTTAAATGTAACAACTCCAACAGTCTCTCGATATTACAACTCAAAAGAATAGCTTACAAAGTGTGTGAGAAAATATATACGGGCCTAGAATGTATTTACCCTGGGAACCATACTTAAATGGAACAAAAAAGAGAAAGATTAATAACGACACCAAGCAGGTGGTCAGGGAGGGTTTTTTTCCCTTCAAGTTTTCTTGTCAAAAACATTTTTGGAGGATGTGGCCGTAACAGAGCTACCAGGCACAAGTACGGTATAAAAGTTTGTTTATATTTAAACATTACCATTTTCGGATGTAGTACTGTGCGGTTGTGAAACATGAACAGTAAGCGAAAATGAAATGGAATCTCTACGCGAAATTGAGAAATGTTGCTGAAGACGCTTGTTAAAGTAGACAGATAAAAGCACCAACCAGGAAGTTCTGCTAAGAGTTCGGAAAGGGAGGTCGTTTAGAAGAGCAATAGACTGAGGAGACACAAGTGGATCGGTCACGTAATATGACACAACCAATTCCTTGTAAATGTCCCAGAGCCAATACTACAAGGGAAGATTGCCCGAAGAAGACCCCGACTGGCATTTTTAAAACAAGCTGTACACAATGCGGGATTCTTCGATTATGCAGAAATAGATCCAGGTGGACAGCTACCAACCAGTCGAAAGATCGATGATGATGAAGGAGCAGCTTTTGATAACATACCTGTTAGTTTCTTTTCATTTCGCAAATGACCTTCGACACTAAGCAAACGACAACTAACCTTAATTATTCTGATACCCTCGTTCCCCCAACAAGTTTTTTCTCGCTGTACGCAGATAGTCCATTTGGGCGGCGCGTCGATAAACAGGGGCGTGGCCCTGAGGGTTGGGACGACGCCCGCCGGCGCCGACGGAGCAGGAATATTTCAGGGAGGAGGCGGCAGCATTCCGCTCCTTACGCTTACGGGGAGCGGCAGTTCCGGGCGCGGGAAGGCCTTACCTCACCTCCCGCCTAACAAACTGTTTTGTGGAGTGAGCCTGTGCAAGTGAAATGTACCATAACGCGGCCCGCGCCTGAGATATGCGCGACGACCCGGCCGCGCAGCGCGCCCCGAAACGTATGGCCCTGCGCTTCGCAGCCAAATCGAGCGGAGAAAAAATGGCGAGAGGAAACGAGCAGACCGCCAGCACACGTTCTCTGCCGCAGCCACAACGGGCCCCGGCAAAGTTTCCCCAGCCACTCTCGAGTCTTTCCATCGGAGATATATGTACCGCCCGAACAGGAATCGCCGGCACGCTACAGTTCTGTCGTAGTCGGGCCCGCAAACTTGCGATGAAAACTGCACGAACCATTAAACGGAATGAGGCACGATTAGGAGACTTGGCGTCCCGCGGAAGAAACTCGCAGAAAAGTGGCATATACACAACAGAAGAGCACTCCACCTACGCGCAGCTAAAAGAAAACGGCGAGCTGTGTCGCGTCACCACAGTGAACAATCCACTTACAAAACTGAATTCAATCCAATGTCTCATCATGTCAAGAAGGGCATGTGCGCACTGTATGCAGCTTACCCTGGGACCGAAGTAACTGAGGATCAGTAACTCAGTACTGCAACAAATGCCTGCTCAGCTCTAGAGATAAGTCACATTAATACATATCGTTGTTAATACCGAACAACTTACTTTTCGCGACTATATGCGTGCGCAAGGGGGCCGAGAGCAGGGGGGGAGGGGGTCGCACTTGCCCCCTACTGGAATCTGACCTGGGTAGTAGTAGAGGGGTTTTGGGTGCACGACAGCAAGGTCTTCAGCGCCCGTTCTGTAACTTAGCGAGACGGGTGTCAAGAAAAATCCCAGAACAGGAATATAAAACGGAACAGAACACATGGGTAACAATCGTCGAAAAACATGTGCTCACCCACACCAAAGCGTGGGATGAAGCAGAGCGTCAGCAGTGAAACATGGACAACACAGGAAGAAAATGACATAGGGACCTAAAACAATGTAGCAGATGGAGGTGGCTTGCTGACCGCAAGGAAAAAAGGGGAGAAGTCAGCCACTCTGCAATACAATAAAACCTCCAGCCTAAAATTTTAGGCCAGAGTCCAGACACATCACAAAACTTAAAAACCCTAGACACACATGTCTCATCATTAGCTAAAACAGAAGGCAGATCCCCATCAACTTGTGCTTCTGCCCGTGCATCACGGTATAAAATGCAGTCTGTTAAAATGTGCCCGACAGGTATGTGCACACCACAAGCATCACAAAACGGAGGATCCTCCCACCGTAATAAAAAGCTATGTGTGAGAGAACAGTGCCCGATCCGAAGACGTGTGAGGGCCACCTCCTCCCGCCTGAGCAAGCGGCAGGAGGAACGCCACGGCCGAGTTGTTGACTTCACCAACCGCAGTTTATTGGCCGTCACCGCCAGCCATTCTTCCTCCCACAACTCCATGCACTTCTTGTGAAGTACAGAAATGACAGACTGCAAAGGTATAGGACACTGGACCACATCCTGCTCTCTGCAGGCCTCCTCGGCAGCCCGATCGGCCTGTTCATTGCCCCATATGCCGACATGACCAGGCACCCAGCAGAAGGATACTTCTGTATCCCGCCGTTGGAACAAGTACAGTTGGTTATGTATCAGCTGGACCATCTCCTCAGTCGGGTACAGGTTCTGCAGTGATTGCAAGGCACTAAGAGAATCGGAGCAGAGAAGAAATCGATCGCTCCGAACACGATTCATCTGCTCCAGTGCCTTCAGGATCGCGTGGAGCTCCGCTGCGAAAACGGTATATTCAGTAGCGAGACGAATCCCAGTAACTTGAACAGGGAACACTACAGAACAGCCAAGGAAATTCTCCTGTTTGGAGCCATCAGTGTACACGACAGTGAAACCGTGATGCACATCTAAAATGTTAAAAAACAGAGATTGGAATGTAAAATCTTGTGTGCCATCTTTCTTAAAATTTGTCAAATCTAAAATAAGGTTGGGTCTCCGGAGGAGCCAAGGTGGAGATCTGCTCCAACCGCGACGCAAAACACGAAGACCAGCCATAGACATCGCAGCGAGGCAATCCTGTGCTCGAATCCCATAGGGCTGCGTCGTACGTTGTCGGTTATGAAATAACTGTGCCAGAGGAGGCTGAGCAACGGTATGGTTTGCAGGGGTGTATGGTGTGGACAAAGTTTTATACGCCTGGCGCACTGTAAGAAGCCGTCGCCGCATACGAAGTGGCGGTTCACCAGCCTCTGCACAGAGGCTCAGTATGGGGCTAGTTCGGAATGCCCCAGTGACCAACCGAAGCCCTTCGTGGTGCACAACGTCCAACATCTTCAAGCAAGAAGGCCTCGCAGACCCATACGCCGTGCACCCACAATCGAGCCGAGATCGCACAAACGCCCTGTAAAACTGGAGCAGACAAGTCCTGTCAGCTCCCCATGTACTGTGGCTAAGACATTTTAAAATACTTAAAGCCTTAAGTGACCGCCGTTTCAGGTCTTTAAGATGAGGTAACCACGTGAGTTTCGAGTCAAAATTGAGCCCCAGAAACCTCACCGTGTCTTTGAAAGTAAGAATAGTGTCCCTCATCCGCAACTCAGGAAAGGTTAAAATCGAACGAGAACGGTTAAAAAGAACACATACAGACTTCTCGGTGGAAAACTTAAAACCACTCTTCCGCGCCCAGTCATCAAAACGCCTAATCGTAGGTTGCAACTGACGAGTTGTCGTTGCAAGGCTTGAAGAAGAGCAAAACAAAGAGAAATCATCCACAAACAAAGAACACTGGACAGGACTTTTCACTATGGACGTAATGCTATTAATAGCGATGGCAAAGAGAGTCACACTTAAAACGCTACCATGAGGGACACCGTTCTCCTGCTCAAAGCGATCAGACAGGACGTCACCAATTCGGTATCTAAAATATCGTGGCGAGAGGAAAGACTGAATAAAAAGAGGAAGACAACCACGAAAACCCCATTCGTGAAGTTGCTCCAGGATGAGACGCCTCCAAGTGGCATCGTAGGCCTTCTCAATGTCGAAAAATACACCTAGAAGGTGATGACGGCGTAGGAAAGCTTGTTGTATAGCCGCCTCCAGGAGGGCAAGGTTATCGAAGGTGGAACGAAACCACCTGAACCCACTCTGAAAGCGACTAAGGAGTTGCCGGGATTCTAACATCCAGACAAGGCGGCGGTTGACCATCCGCTCCAAGGTCTTCCCTATGAAACTAGTGAGGGCAACACTACGGTAGCTACTCGGGCTCGTGCGGTCTTTCCCAGGTTTTAAAAAAGGAATTAAAACTGCCTCACGCCACGCGCCAGGAAAGTGACCCAACGCCCAAATAGCATTCAAAAGTGCGAAGATGATTTCTTTGTTGCGCAATGTGAGGTGCCATAGCGTACTGTAATGGATCCTGTCGTGACCAGGGGATGTGTCACGAGCTCCAGACAATGCAGAATCCAGCTCCCACATAGAAAATTGGCAGTTGTAAACTTCATGAGAGGTGGACTGGAAGTCCAGACTACATCTCTCAGCAACGGCCCTATGGCGCTGGAAACCTGGATCCTGACTGGTTGTTGCAGTATCTGTGGCAAAATACGCTGCCATAGTCTGGGCAACGTCTCGCGGATCCGTGTGGAGAGTGCCGTTATTCATTACAGCACCTATGGGGCACCTCCCTCCTCTGCCAGAAATTCTCCGGATGGTCTCCCACACAATGGAACTTTTGGTGGAACGATTAATAGTGTTCAGGAACTGTTTCCATGACCTCTTCTTGCTCTCACGAATAATGCGGCGACACCTTGCCCTCGCCACCCGAAATACTGCAAGATTCTCAGCAATCGGCCGAGACTTGAACCGACGCAGAGCCGCAAGCCTGGTCCTGATTGCAGAGCGGCATTCGGCACTCCACCAAGGCACAGGTGGCCTCTTTCGGGGGCCCGTGGACTGTGAAATGGATACTGCAGTGGCATGGTGGACCGCTTCGGTAATATGATCCACCCACACCTCAACAGTCGCACAGTGTTCGAATTGGGCCAACTGGCTATAAAGTGTCCAGTCAGCTCCACTGAGCACCCATCGTGGTGGTCTCCTTTCGGGGCCCACGCCATCTGGCAGGTGAATCCAGATTGGGAAATTATCACTGCCATGCAAGTCAGCGACCACTTCCCAGTGAGCACTGGCGGCAAGAGCTGGAGAGCAAAGCGAGAGATCAATGGCAGAGAACGACCCAGTCGCTGTGCAGAAATGAGTGCTCTGTCCTCCATTGAGCAAGTAGGCACAGGATGACAGGAGAAGCCTCTCAATTGCTCTACCCCTGGGGCAGGTAATTGCAGAGCCCCAAAGCACATTGTGAACATTAAAATCACCACAAATAATGAATGGTTGGGGGAGCTGTGTAAGAAAGTCGGTGAGGGCCACTTCATCAAGTGCGTCATGTGGGGGCAAGTAAAGTGAACAGACAGTCAATGAATGACGTACTTGCACGGACACAGTTACAGCCTGTGAAGTTGTCATAAGCGAGAGAGGTGAGGAGTGGTAGTCCGTCCTGACGAAAATACAAATACCTACACCTCCTCTAGCTCGCTCTCCACGCAGGTCGTCCTTTTTGTGGGGTGTATAGCCTCGCAGCTCAGGGGAGTATGAGGGATGGAAATAAGTCTCCTGGAGACAGAGACACAGTGGTCTACCCTGAGAGAGTAGACGAAGTTCCTCCACATGCGTCCTGAACCCTTGCCAGTTCCACTGAAGTATGGGAGCCATCTATGTTGGGGGTAGCACCTTCATCCTGTCTCTCCGACGGGGTGGGGAGACCGCAGCAGGTGGGGGGGGGGGGGGGGCCAGGTGTGGTGCGAGATGATTGCCCCACACATACGTCGTATTCCATCAACTCTGGGGAAAAGTCAGATGAAGCCTGACGTAAAACAACATCCGCATGGTCAGATGGTGTACCACGGGATTTGACCCGGTGTTGCTGCTGTACAGGAGCTTTCTGTGGTTTGGTGGGCTTTAGGGGCGCTGATGTGGGACTGGTAATTGGCGCACTGGGCTCGGGAACAGGCTCAGCTGTTGGAGGCAACAGGCGCTTGCCCAAGTTCGCCACTGTACCTTTGTCTGCCGTTCGAGTAGGGGCTACCGGCTCTGAAACAATGGCTGCGTTGCAAGTGCACTGACAGCTGCAGGTGTTAGTGCCAACACTCACCACCTAGGTCTGCGTTGAGGCGTCGACTTTTGGAGTAGGCTTCTGAACCAGGGATACGAAAGATGTAGGGGATACGCTTGGTTGTTTTTATTTCCTGGACTTTGCGTTCCTCTAAAAATATTCGGCAGTCTCTACTCCAAACAGGGTGGTTCCCAGAGCAATTAATACATCTGGCTGGAGACGAGCAACCAACTCCTTCATGAGCAGCCTTACCACAGTTGCCACAAGTCGCTTCACCTTTACACCCTAAGGTGGTATGCCCAAAACGCTGGCATTTAAAACAGCGCATTGGTGACGGGAAATAAGGGCGCACACTAAGGCGAAGGAAGCCAGCTTTAATATGTTCTGGAAGTTTCGTGCTACTGAAGGTCAGAATAAAAGTCGGTTACCACAAGATTGCCATCAACCCTCTTTATGATATGTTGCACATCAACGATACCTTCCGGAGCCCACTCATGTTGCAGTTCGTCTTTGGGAATGTCGACTAGATCCCGGCATGTCACAACACCTTTGCTATAATTCAAGGTGCTGTGCAGTTCAGTGTCTATGGCATACTCCCCAAGGCATTTAGCAGCTTGCAGGTTAGTGGCTTGCTGGGAAGTGGAAGTTTCCACGAGCAAGGTCCCATTACGCAAACTCTTCACTGATTTTAAGGAGCCACAGATGCCCTCCAGACCCTTTTGTATATAGAAGGGCGAAACCTTCTCAAAACTACCGTCCTTCCGTTTTACAATGAGAAACACATTCTGATTACCACAATGCATTCTGTTACTAAAGACTTCACTTGTCAAAGATGTGCTGCAGTCAGGGGGACTGACTGCACGAGCCCTCTCCAGAGACTGGGTGTTAGAACCTTCCAGCGACCCACCCTTTCCGCTGGGAGAAGGAAAAGAGGATTTCGAAGGATCCATCTCGGTCCCACGAGCAGCTAGGGAACTAGAAGTCCACCTAGACAGAGCCCCGCGTGCCTAGGTAAGCCTTATACAACTGGGGTGCGGCAGGTGCCCCAGAGGTTGCCCGCGACTGTTCCACCCCAACAGCCATGCATCTTATAGGCGCGCAGCACACCGTAAGATTGAGGGGTTTTTATAGAGGTCTACCTTCCTCGCAATCCAGGCGGTCAAGCCAAGACGACCATTCCCCGCTGCACACAACATTCCACCGCCGCACCAGACGGTGGTCGCTGAAGCATGTCCGGGGGTTACGGTGACAGGAGACTGGCGGCGCAGACCAGTCCCCAGCTCAGGACCCTGGGGTCGCCAAGCCCGTACTCAGCAAGTGAATGCTGAGCCCCTGGGGGCCTGAGGCTATAGACTTTATCACAAAATCCTCTCGCATTTCTAGCTCTGAATGTTTACCAATCCACTAAGTCGAAGATTTGGCATTGACTAGTGAGGAATACTGTGGTGTTCTACAGTTTATTTCAATTCCCTGCCACTGATAACTGTTAATTTGGCATTTCTGCCTGATTATTTTTTGGTTCTATCCAACAGGATTTTCTCAATCGTTATGGTTTTGTTTACTATTTCAGAGTTTTAATTTTCAGTAGCAACCTAAGTTTCCTGGTTTATAAGTAACTACATTTCTTGTGAAGAACTCGATAAATATCCTGGACTTAATCATGAGAAGGATCTAATTTTAGATCGCTGAATACTAATGATACAGGAAGATGTACTTGGCACACCCTAATGAAATATGCTTACCGTTTAGGTATTAAAATCACCGAGTGATTAACTATCCATCGTTTAAAATACCGTACGTTCTGTGTACTTCCTCTAATACTGCGTTTATTGGGCTCTACACATTCTCGAACTTTTGGAATCAATTACATCAAAACTATAAATTTTATAATCTTCTACCCTTTTGCATGAATGGACTTTTCTTCGCCGAACCACGCGATAATGCATGTAACATAGTAGTCAAACAGACACATAATTCATTTCAACATTTTCAATATTCAAAATGAGCTTTGTAGAATTTATCATATGAATTTTAAAAAGTCTGTTATACAATAATAGTATAATGAAGCTTGTGGTAGAAAATAAAATTAAAAAAAATAAAAATAAAAAATATTCCTTAACTGTCAAGAGCCGGATGTTTAACCACAGTCGTCCTGAATACGACTTCAACGCTCTAAGCAAAGTCCGGTAATAGGTTTCGAGAGTCAAGTTTGCATTATCATATGCAGCTGTCTAAGACACCGTGAACTGTACTAATTGGCGCTACGTAATACATACACCTAGGCCGAGCGCCTGCGACACCGGCCACCCGCTGAAATGACTTGTCAAGGGGGCTCCGGGCCGAGTAGGTGTCAGCTTTGCCGGTCTTCCTGTACACGCAGATTCTCGTCGGCGGCCATCAGGCGGCCTCAATTGCGCCACATCGGGTCGCGGTGTACGAGGGGCGTTTGAAAAGCCGTGCAAAAATTAAAACTACTTACGTGTTTCAGGTAAATCTTTTTTATTTTTCGACATAGTCTCCTTTTAGACTTGCACACTTCACCCAACACTTTTCTAATTTGTTGATCCATTCCCGATAACGGGAGGCAAAATAGCTATTAGTTGCCGCAATCACCTCTTCGTTTTAATAAAATCTTTGTCCCGACAGCCATTTCTTCAAATTGGGGAACAAATAGTAGTCCGAGGGAGCCAAGTCTGGAGAATAGGAGGGATGTGAAACGAGTCGAAATCCTATTTCCCTTAAGTTTGCGACCACAACTGCTGAGTGTGTGCTGGTGCATTGTGACGGAAAAGGACTTTTTTGCGGTCCAATTGCCGCCGTTTATCTTGCAGCTCGGTTTTAAAACGGTTCAATAACGATGAATAATATGCACCTGTAATAGTTTTACATTTTTTCAGACAGTCGATGTAGATTATCCCTTGTGAATCCCAAAAGACAATCGCCATAACCTTCCCGGCCGAAGGAATGGTTTAAAGGTCCAAATGACTCTGAGCGCTATGGGACTTAACATCGGAGGTCATCAGTCCCCTAGAACTTAGAACTACTTAAACCTAACTAACCTAAGGACATCACACACATCCGTGCCCGAGGCAGGATTCGGACCTGCGACCGTAGCAGTCGCGCGGTTGCGGACTGAAGCGCCTAGAACTGCTCGGCCACCACGGCCGGCAGAAGCAATGGTCTTCGTCTTTTTTGGTGCAGATTCTCCCCTGGTAACCCATTGTTTAGGTTGTTGTTTGGTCTCAGGAGTACGAGGTTTCATCCACAGTGACGAAACGACGCTTAAAGTCCTGCAGATTCTTCCTGAACAGCTGCAAACCATCTTTGCAACACTTCACACGATTCCGTTTTTGGTCAAGCGTGAGCAATCGCGGAATCCATCTTGCGGATAGCTTTCTCATGTCCAAATGGTTTTCAATATATTATGTACCCATTCATTCAAGATGCCCACAATACTAGCAAATCTCACGCACGTTAACTCTTCTGTCATCTATCACCATATCATGGATTTTATCAATGATTTCTGGAGTCGTAACCTCCACAGGGCGTTCAGAACGTTCAGTAGCACTTGTGCCCATATGGCCACTCCGAAAAATTTGAAACCACTTATAAACTCTTCTAATCGAAGGTGCAGAGTCATCATAATGTTTATCAAGCTTATCGTTAGTCTCCTGAGTCGTTTTGTCTTTCATAAAGTAATGTTTAATAACAAAATGAAATTCTTTTTCGTCCATTTTTTGACAATCACTCGACTTCCTTGATTCACATGAATGCCAAACACAAAGAAATAGACCAATATGGCTGAAACTTGGTGTGCGTTCTTTCCAAAGATGCTACTAACTAAACATGACTCGATAGGCGCCGGTGGTGCCATCTCTCGGACTTTGCACAGACTTTCCAAACGCCCTCGTACACGGACCTAATTTCTTCCGCACGCCACGTGACTGGACATCGACCGAGATGTATCCTGGAGCGGTCGTCCTCTACAGCCCCGCACCGAGGCTCGGAAGGGTTCGCACGGAGTGAGCCGCCTGGGCTAGGAGCCGCGAGCTTCCGCTCACCGTCGGTCAGGTGGTCATTCCGGTGGCACCGTAGCAGCCACGGGGCCGTCCACCGTGAGCACATCGCTGAGACGTCGACCGACGCAGGAACAGCTAACGTCCGCAGATTACGTGGTCCCCGACGCAGCTCATCTAAGAAACACTCGAGTAAATGTGTGTTGTTTTACTTTCCCAGCAACGCCGAACTTACGTCTTTCTCTACAGATGCTATTTTGTTGTATAACGGGGACACTGGTGTTTTTCAGCCAGTAGATCAGTTGCTTTGGACATTGTGTTAACAGTTTAGAGGTAATAAAATCCTTACAAGCGGCTCGGAAGTTTTTCTGTCCGTAGTTTGCGAACATAGCATTACGTACCTGTAAACCCACAGAACTCGCCTTTTTAAAAATTATTTTCCCCGTCCTATCGTTACCATAATACGATTCAAGAACAGACACAACATCTCCGCGAACGACTACGCATTTTAGATCGAAAACCCCTGGTAAACGCAACGAGAGTAAGGGATGTCGATATCTTTACTTACAGTACTGCAGTACATAAACTGTTTAATGTCTTATCAATAGTCTAATTTTAATATTTATCGCTTGACCTTTGTTTAAACAGAATACTTAAACTACACCACGAGGATTCAACAATAACCTTGGTTCTCAGCTTGTCGTGTGAATTCTAGATAGATCAATTTGGAATTCAGATTTTGACATTTATGACTCAATATCCACTTTGGATACTAGAAGTTTTTACTAAATTTTGAAGCCGGCAGTGCTTTACAGCATGAATGAATTTCAAAAGCGCCATCATGAGGTTCCGAAAGATTCAGTAGGGATAAAAACATTTTGACTACTGTAAAAATAACCTTGATCATGTGACCATTATCTGGCCTAAATATTTCAACCCTACAGCCAACGCTGTCACAAGAAATTCAATGACGACAAACAACATAATCACGAATCTGGTTACCGTC
Organism: Schistocerca gregaria; assembly: GCF_023897955.1. Taxonomy (NCBI): domain Eukaryota; kingdom Metazoa; phylum Arthropoda; class Insecta; order Orthoptera; family Acrididae; genus Schistocerca; species Schistocerca gregaria. Next base: position 544,871,787 of record NC_064924.1, read on the forward strand.
ACTAGATGTGAGATAGATCACCCACGTCAAGAATGTTTAACAGACATAGAAAACACGAAGACAATGTTGTTAATACACATAACACACAAGTTTCATTTCTTATTCAGTTCATTTTATGAATTAGTGTAGTTAAATAATAATGAATACGATCTCAACGGACGCTGCAGGTGGTTCAAGGTAGCGCTTTTCAGTTTCTCAAAAGTGATGTTTTCCACATTGAGACTCAACCTGACAAACTGAAAAATTACATCTAACTATTTAAAAGAGGGTATCAAGCAATCTACTGTTCTGGTGCTACTTTACTTTCTTCAAATGTTCCATTTTAAGTTCTACTATATACTCGGTTTACTGTCATCACGCCAATACAGAAGTTTTGGGCTACGCTATAAACAAACTGCTTCCATTAATTCTGGGCGTTTTTCACTATGTTGAGCAACCATAGATATGCCTGCATATTAAAAAGAAGATAACTTTTTTAACATGTCTTCAACAAGCTCATCATAACAAAAAGGAATTACAGACATTGGCTGCATTGATTTAAATCAATGGGGAAAGTTGAAAATTTGTGCTGGATCGTGTATCGAACCAAGGTTTGCGAGGGAGCATTGATTTACATCAATGGGGAAATTGGAAGATTTGTGCTGGACCGTGTATCGAACCCAGGTCTGCTACTTAGCAGGCAGATGCACTAACCCTGTGTTATCCGGACACAGTGGTTACCGCAACTGCACGGACTACCGTAGCACGCCTCCCGTGAGACTTAAAATTCTCAACTTATCCACACACTACGAATGTAGTGATCCTTGCCCATTATCCTTATAACTCACGGCATTTCGCCAATTCTCGTAAGTACTGGAGCATCGTGTGCTTTTGAATTGGTCGTCCTCACATTAATCATTATAGCTGGAGTCATGCTCGCATTTGACAAGACAGCAAAAGGGTGTGAGACCTGACCTTTTTAAAGAAACCATCCCAACTTACTCAGTGAGGTCCACCGAGACAGTCCACGGATTAGCCCGCTAGGAGGTGATAGAGAGCAGGAATAGAAAATATCTATCTATATGTGGAGAATACATCGATCTTTTAATTTTTTCATTTGGATTGTAAGTGCTTAACAATTAACATTTCATATGTGAAAGTATTATATCCACCGATACATTACATACATTAATTAACTACTTATGAACATTATCATCATGTCGATTACGACATTGTTGTAATCAAATACCAGCTTTGTTATCCTTTCTGCAAAGCGACTACAGCCTGACTGTCGAGTATATTCTCACGGTGGCCAGCTGTTTCTCACTGCAGCAGAAACGTTATTTGGCTAATCATTTCTTCGATCCTGGAAGCGGTGCAAAGCCACTTGGTGCCAGATCAGGGCTGTACGCCATGCATTACCTCCTACTTGAATGGTTGTAACAGCTGGGTTGATGCAACTATGCGCGGCCGGCCACTGACGAAGAGGAGGCGACCCTGACGACAACATACCTCTTTTTTTAAAATTGATCGGCGCGTCCATCGGAATGTCCTCTGATAAGCAGCCGTACCCATTGTTGCAACCGATACCCTCCTAAACTGAGGAACTGTAAGATTCCAGAATGAAATGGCTGGACAGATTGGTTGCACGTTTTTTTATTATGGAGGTAAGAAAGACGTTACAATTAATGCGACTAATGTTTCAATCAACATAATGATTATACTGGTATATAGTACATACAATCATGTTGTTTTTTTCAGCTTTACATTACTCAATGTATGTAAACGTGTGCCTTCAATTTCTCAGTTTTTCTGCGTGTTACAATAATAATGATAACCTTTTCATGAAAGAAGTATAAGTTGTTTTAAATTTATTGCACCTCTGCAGTTCTTTAAGCTACACTTCGTATGAAGAATTTTCAACGGCCGTGTGCAGGACGTTGTGGCCACATTAGTCATATTGTTCACGCTTAAATTATTGTGTGCTTGTGTCGCTAAAAAGAATGCAAAAGGTTACAAAAAATAAATCGTCAAAATTGAATATTTGAACACGGTGGTGATTCGTAGCCCTATTAATTACAAATTTGCTCATTCGAAGGACCGAGCGTGAAGAACGAGATTTTGAATCATACATTCGTCAATAATCTCAATGAAAATGGTATGTTTTAACACTACAGAGAATCAGCATTTAAGCGCGGAACGTCTTTTATAATGACGTATGTATTTTGATCAGCGACAAGGACAACACGACAGACAGCAATACTTTGCATCTCTGCAGCCTAGCATTCGCTTTCTCAAAGTGCCCTGAAATTTTTGGTCGATGCTAAATTTGGGGACTTAGTAATACTTGTTGAATACATTTTCGCGGATTCTAGTTGGCTCTGAGCATTATGGGACTTAACATCTGAGGTCATCAGTCACCTAGACTTAGAACTACTTAAACCTAACTAACCTAAGGACATCACACACATCCATGCCCGAGGCAGGATTCGAACCTGCGGTCGTAGCGGCCGCACGGTTCCAGGCTGTAGCACCTAGAACCGCTCGGCCACTCCGATCGGCCGCGGATTCTAGTCCTGAACTGCAGTTGTTGCTTGGGACTTGTAAAAATTCCATGTAATGTTACAGGCGATCAGGACCTACTTTCACACGTTTTCGGACTATGAATATTTTCCGCAGGACGTTAAGCTGACTTTAAATTTGCCTGCGATTATTTCACGGTGAAGGACGCGTGGTCAGAACCATATTTTACAGAGTAATGCAACTTGAATTTGAGCATCGAACTGTTTCCATCCAGACAGGTCAGTAGATCTGTCGTCACATCGCCAGACGTTACACAGATTTATTTATAATACTGTAAAGGCACTTTGTTAGGACACTTGTTTCCCGTCATCCTTATATTCCTGCCCGTAACTTAGTTGATTTTAGCGGCACTAATACAGTATTTTGGGCAATGCAACAGATGTGTGGCTGTCCCGTAGACACGTAAAAGGCTCCTGAACATCAAACAAAGTTTTATTTAGTCCAGGTTATAGAGAGTGGAGAGGGAAAAACGGTTGCAACATACAGCACGGTGCAGAAAAAAAAGAAGAAAACACACTGAGCCTTTCCACATGTAGTTAAGTACATATTATCACTACACTGATAAACTGACAAGATTTTTACGTCTCGTAACGCATTTTTCATTCTCATTAAAATTTTAAAAACAGTTTGCTCTATCTGGCCAGGGCGAGAATGAAACCATCCCTTCCACACACGGAAATATTTTCCTCTTTAGTTGATGTCAAATGGTGTATTTCAAGGTATTACGTCAAGTATCGGAGTTTAAGTATGGTGACTGTTAACCTATTCAGATAAGACAAGCTTCAAGGCAGTATTATTACACTATGGGAAAAAAAAATGTGTGTGTCAGTAGCAGCGGGATATTCTGCCCACCTGAAAGGGACTTACGAAAGAATCTCGCTCCTACAAAATATCCGTTATCGGGAGTACAACTACCGTGATATGAAAGTAATCGTATATTCTTGAAAATGAAAACAGCATGCAGCAGGAATAATGTTTTATCTGCATCTGAAATAGCAGGGACGGAAAGCACTACTACAGAAAGACGAAATGGTCGATTAGAGATATAATGCAGCCAGCTTTCTTTGTGTAGCTTTCGTTGAGATTTAGTCTACAGTTTTTAGCACATTTGCACACTAACAGTACAGTACGGCAGAGAGTAAGCATTGCTTATACTTCAAGCAACGTTAATCAGAAACGACTCTGCGACCTGTTTACTCGCCAAAAAGTAACACCGAGGCGCCACTGTTCATAATCAAGAAGAGCACACTATAAGTGGTTTACTTCCAAAGGCAGAATGTGAACCGATATCCGGAATCTTAAATTCACTTCGATTTTCGTGTTAAATTTTAACTCTGCCGTAAACACAATCATCAATTTGACGTTATCAAGTTTATGATGGCACAGGGACGTGGAAAGTTTTGAAGTATGCTTATGGGACTACAGAAATGTAACAAAATTCGCGCCAACTTTGACGCCGATCTATACTTGGGTTGGAAAACGGCAAAAGTTTTTGATTACACAGTAACAGGTTTGGGAACTTTTCTGTGCGAGCAAGGTTATTTCCCGCTCCCGGACGACGACAAATAGTGACCGAAAATCACTTCTCTCCCGAATGCCTCCATCAGACCGATGGCAACAAATATTCTGTTTTGGACTAACCTAAATATCTTTGTATTAAATTTAGCGTAAAAGACAATGGCATAAAAAGACTGAAAAGTTATAATTACAATTAAATAAAGACTGAATCGGTACAAGAAATACAATGATATTCTTCGGAAATTTCGTCAAGAGTATATGCTCTTATACTTAGCGAACTGACACAAGAAACAAGATAATAATCGTTAAGTTACATGTAAAGCGCAATCCCTTAATTGATTACGAGCATTGGTACTACATTAAGTGTTTCAAGTTGTCAACAAGCGCACATCATACATCACAAACTTCTGTATGCATGGAAACACTTGACGAATAACGTGAGTTTCATGTAAATACTAACTTCCGCTCATCTCCAATGCAGTGATGTGATCCCCGTAATCAAGAGTTGTAAAGCGCTTTCTGTTTGGTGATACGTGACTATAATAGCTCAAGAATTAACTTATTCACTTCAGAGCATACGCAACGGAAATCTCTATGTTTAAGCCTGATATAACCTTTTAAATAAACATATGTTTTAGATGTTAAACATAGTCCACATCCTTGGGGACCATTTTACTTTGGATCTGCGGAACGGGCATTAGCATATACATATTGTTTCTGTGGCTACATAAAAGGCAATTTGCTCCATTGTTAGACGCTTTTTGCTTACTTTATTTTCAAATATCTTCAGCGACCTATAACACACATTTTGTTTCTTTTTACGCATATGTATTAGATGAGTAATGAAATGAATTGTTTCTGAATTTTTCCACGTTACAGTTTTAGTTTAAACACATTTTTGTACAAAAATTACACTAGGTTTTTAAGAGTTTTCGTTTTAGAAAGAATTCGTGTGGTCCTCCTTACGATTTTACCGCGATGGTATTGTCTTTCCTTGTTCTACAGAATCCAGGATGTCCTTTTCTTGACATATTTTGGGCATATATATATATATATATATATATATATATATATATGTGTGTGTGTGTGTTTTTTACACAAACGACAAAAATAGGACAGCGTGGAGAGTACACATCAACCAAATTTAGTTCGAATGTCGCCCATGTGTGAATAGGATCACATGGGAATGCAAAGAAAACCTGTTAATAACCCAGAGAACGCTAGCACCAAAATGATACCTCAAATTAAGAGTAACCAGAAACTATATTGTAGAAACACGTAAGGATCTATGAACACATATCTTACATACGAACATACTTCGAAATAACATATGTAGTGTATGCCCTTGAAGTTTGTTCGGAAATAAAAGAAGCGGACGCACTTGGCAGCCTTTTATTTAGTCGCAAGGAGGAGATTTATACTCTAACGATATTTATAATTATTTTTGCAACTAAGTAACAACAGAAAATACGTAAAATGCTACTGCATTATGTATATTTGGTTTTATGACATGTTTCTACGTCCCTCAGGATATCCTCACTATGGAACTGTAAAACGAAAAGTAGACTATATCTTCTGTAATGATATTTGAGATATTGTTACAATTTGATTACAAAGTAACCAAATTTGTAACTTTTGGAGGGGGTCTGAGAATTGAGATGTTGTGTTACAATCAATTCATGGCCAAATACTGCCAAAAGCGCCTCGCTTGTATCGAAATATTGGCAATTTGTCACTGACTAGCAATAAACAACAAGGAACTAGAACAGCCATGTAGACACTAGCATCTCTTGTTAGAAACCACCGATTACGGATTGCGGATACGTTACGCTCTCCTCTTCATAAGCAGAAAACACCAAGGTTGAAACAGTTGCCATTGTATTAAATAGGAATATGCTACAGTTTTCCTGACCCAAAGCTTATGCATTCCGAGGAGCTACTAACATTTCGGCAGTTCAATTACAAGCAAATCTCTATACAGGCGAGGTAGAAACAAAATATATGCATGAGCAGAAGGATTGGACTACAACTTCAAGTTTCTGTTGTTCGCCTTTCTAAATGTATTTATTACTACCTTTCGGACAAGAGTGGTAGAGTATAATGAAGAGGAAGGGAGGACAAAAGTTTCAAAAGGGCAAGAAGAGCGTCAAACAAGTTACAAAGAAATGTGTGGCGCTATATATTTGAGTGAGGCACCTAGTCTATGCCTGTTAAATTGCAGTACTAGTCTGGAGGCCATGTATGTCATTAGAAACTCCAGTCAGAAGCTTGTGTACAATCTGAACAATCCTACTGTTCGGATGAGAGATTTTCGAGAGAAAAAAATATGTAGAAACGGATAAGATTAATATGCCCGCAGACCTATGTGATGCTGGCATGTAGTTTCTGCTTGTCTCTGTTTAAATCGCACGTTACACGAATGAACAACTGAACGATAAAATAAACTGTCGAAGGACACTTGGCGTGTACACTCTTCTACGAGTCAGCATGGCATATTCGCTAGTTTTTTTTTGACAAGTTTACTATAGAGATGCGGTATATACCATCGATCTCCAGTCTCAGTCATTTCTCGGCCTTTTATGTCCCCAGATGTCAGTAACGAAAAAAAAATTCTCTTTTTTGTAATGAGACAGCTAACTTGTGTATGTAAGCCATCGTAAGCTTCGCATTACTTTTACACTGAATATTAAATCATACTCTTATTTGCTCAAACTGGTTTTAAATTTTCGAAGATGCTCTCCAACGCATACAGTTTAGTGCCCACGGAATTTTTATTGATGAAATTCCAGATTTACAACCGTGATCCAAATAATGACGTAATTTCTGAAATTCTGGAGGGGCGAAGATCACCAGAAATTTTCTTCATTCACATCTCACGCTAGGCAGACCGTCGTACAAAAATGTAACTTGAGTAGGAAAATAAATGCTTGGGAAAGATATACCCGAGGTTGTGTTCAGTATCGGAAATTTAGTATACATACTCAAAGATATACGCTGGAAGAACGTACTGAACCCTATCTGGAGGATAGGAAGGATACTCTTTGACATTTAAATACGATCTTAGTAATGCCCTGCTTGTGGGGTTTGCAGCCCGTGTTTGGACACACTCGTTACCGCTCGTCTAATACACTGCTACGCCAAGCAGAGGACAATGGGGTACACACTATGCTGTTGTGGGGTTTTCAGCACGACATCCTGACTATATTAAGAAATCTTCTTTCTCGGACTAAATGATAAAAAATAGGCTGCATTCTACTGATTTAAGGAAGGAAAAATTAGAACAGTAAGTTTATTGAATATTGCATCAATGAAACCAACAGAAATAAAGAATTAATGAAATTACCTGGCAAATTAAAACTGCATATAGGTTCAAGACTCGAACCCGGATCCTTGCCTTCAGCAGGTAATGCTCTTAATGACTGAGCTATCCGGGTACATGTCATGACTCGCGCTCACAGTTTTACTTCCGCTAGTGCGCATCTACTAACTTCCCCACAGTAGTAGCATTCCTGGAAGAAAGTATATTGCGGACAAATGACTCAGTCACATACAAAAGGACTGTTCCCAAAAGGTAAATCCCGCTTTTGTGTCCGGACATGGACCATATCTGAACGTAACTGGCGGGAAGGAAACTACCAGCAGTGACTGTGGCAAAATACTCACAGCCTGAAAGACAATGTACAGGAAACACGGAAATTATGAAGAAATCCAGTAGCTATTCAATCAATTGGCCCAACAACGGAACAGCGAAGAGGAATTAGCACAAGAGGGCTAAAATAAATGGGTGGTACGCGGTAAAAAATGAAGTAATAGTTTCTGGTTCGTCGCCATGCGATATGGAGACAGAAAAATGTTGCTGAGTCTAGCTACACTCCTCAAACGGCAGATACATTAAAGTGAACAGAAAATTAGTGCAGGGAGGTAAGACAATACATTATTTCATTGTACTATCAGTGTAAATCTAAAATAAACATTAATGAGACAGAAGTGGTTGTAGTAGCAGCATCATATTACTGTTAGTAGTAGCTATTGATGTATTCACGACGGTGGTTTAGTAGTGGGTCATCTATGATAATTTCAGTGTCATTAGACTAAGAAGCTGCATTTCACATTCTTTTTATCATAGCAAAACTAAAAGTGAGTAAGAACCGATCCAACATTCTCTGTGATTGGAAAAGGATGCCTGACCGGGAACAGGATTTGATACTATAGAAACTGTACAGGGATTTGCGTGTATAATGTTAAAATGGTAGTCATAAAGGTACAGAAATACAGCACACTGAGTATGGACAATACTCTAATTTTAAATTAGGATTTAGAGCGGAAAAAAATAAAATTGCAAATGTAATATTAATATGTTACACAATTTAAAAGTTGATGTGTAAAGTTCTGTTATTCTTTGGGAGAAATTTGATTATTATGAATGAATAAATAAATTACATAAGGCAATATCAGTAAGACTGGCGATATTTAATTGGCAATGGGAAATATTTACGATCAGGCTCCAAATTGGATAAGTATATTTGCTTGATTACCATTTCGTACTTCCCACTCATTGGTAATAGCAATTTCATTTGCAGTAGCTACCGGTGTATTTTAGCGAGTTATTACAGTACTTATCTACATCTACAACTACATGGATACTCTGCAAATCACTCTTAAGTGGCTGGCAGATGGTTCATCGAACCACCTTCACAATAATTCTCTATTACTCCACTCTCGAACAACGTGCGGTAAGAAACGAACACACATCCTTCCGTGCGAGCTCTGATTTCCCTTAATTTACTTGATGATCGTTTCTCACCATGTAGGTAGGCGTCTACAAAACAGAATCCTTTACGAATGTGGCTCGCCTTAATAGTTAGTCACTTAACTCCTATATTTAAGCATACCTTGGATTCCCGCGGAGAGCAGCGTGGTGCAGGGCGTTGAAGCCGTTGTTGTTGGTGAGCATGATGTCGGCGTTGTGGTCCAGCAGCAGTGTCAGCATGTCGTCGCGCTTCTTCGATATAGCGTCGTGTAGGGGCGTATCGCCTTCCGAGTCCTTAAACATACCGAAAAATCTACCATGAGCTGATTTAATCAGGAGCGCAAATCGAGCCAAGAGTCTACTTCCTTCGCAAGAAATTACGAATGGTGTGCTTCAGCAGTTAGTATCAATAATTGCCGAAGATTTGAATTACAGTATTTAAATGTAATGTTTGTTCCCTGTCCAGAAGTCACACTCACGCACTGAATTACGGACTACATGCTCACTTACCTGGATTGCGTTTCATGTCTCCAATGCGTATTGGACTCTACTAGCAGTAATATATATCTGTAGATAATTAGTTATATTTTCTCTTCAAATGAAATGAAATGAAATGATCGTATGGCATTATGGGCCAGGAGAGACGACTCGAGTCGCCACTTCGGCGACTTGCTCGTCTATAATAATGCCGTATGGCGTGGAGAAGGAAACATAATCTGTTAGATCACTATCAGTTTGGCTTTAGGAAGGGTACAGCAACCACAGATGCAGTTCTAAGCTGCGGTTAACAATGGAAGCAAGACTGAAGAAAAATCATGTCACATTCGTTGGATTCGTCGGCCTGGAAAAAGTGTTCGACAACGTCAAATAACGTAAGATGCCCGAAATTCTTACAAAAATATGAGTAAGCTATAAGGAAAGACGAGTAATACACAGTACGTACAAGAACCAAGAGGGAATAACACAGCTGGAAAATCAAGAAGTGTTCGGATTAAAAAGATTGTACTACAGGGATGTAGTCGTTCGCCCCTAATGTTCAATCTATACACCTAAAAAGCAATGACGAAATTAAAAGAAAGGTTCAAAGTGGGGTTAAAATTCAAGGTGACCTATATGAATGATCAGATTCGTTAAATCAGGGAAGGTGAAAAAGAATTATACGATAGATTGAATTGAATGAACAGTATAATGAGTACAGTGTATGGCTTGAGAGTAAATCGAAGAAACACGAAAGTAATGCGAAGTAGCAGAAATGAGAACAGCGAGAAACTTAACATCAGCATTGGTGATCACGAAATAGACGCAGTTAAGGAATTCTGTTACATGTGCACCAAAATAACCCATGACGGACTGAACAAGGACGACATAAAATGCACACTAGCATAGGTAAAAAGGGCATTTATAGCCAACATAAGTCTACTAACATCAAATGTATATATATTTATCGAACAAAATTTCTGAGAGGGTATCTTTGGAGCACATCATTGTACGGTAGTGAAACACAGACTGTGGGAAAACTGGGACAAACGAGAATCGAAGCACGTGAGGTGAAAATTAGGTAGACAGATAAGGTAAGGAGTGAGTAAATGCCCTCAAGAATCGACGAGGGAAGGAATTTATGGAAAACACTGACAAGAAGAAGAGACATAATAATAGGATACCTGTTAAGACATCGAGGAACAACTTCCATGTTACTTGAGGGAACTATTGAGGGTAAAAACTGCTGAAGAAGACATAGATTGAAATACATCCAGCAAATAATTGAGGACGTAGGCTGCAATTGCTTCTCTGAGATGAAAAGGTTGGCACAGGAAAGGACTTCGTAGCGAGCCGCACAAACCAGTCAGAACGCTGATGACTCAAAAGAAAGAGCATCACGGCGTGGTGGAATTCTTTCTATTGCTCGCTACTTCGGCGACTTGCATGTTTTTGAGCCAACGGCAATACTAATAGTGTCAGACGTGCTTAACTTAGGTCATCGGACGGGAACCGGTGCTTCTAACGCGGCACGGCGATTGGCTGTTTTCTCTTCGAACTGTTGGTTTGAAGTCAGATTTATCCTCCAGTGAAGTATTGACCTTAGCGTTGTTTGAAATGAAATATTCGTGTACAGTGTTGTCAAATATTGAAATAATGTCTCAAACATATTTGTATGTTTAAGAGTTACTCAGTTTTCGTAATTGGTGCATCCAAAAGAGCTGATGTCGATCCACCTTTTGTAGACCAACGCTGTTGACACGTTGCCCATCATGCCTTTCAGCCAACAACAATGTCTGTCATGACGACACCGACATCGAAACGCAACTAAAGTCACTTCGTAAAATCTGTCCAGTTGTGGAGCAGCAGTTCAAAGGGTTCAAATGGCTCTGAGCACTATGGGACTTAACATCTGAGGTCATCAGTCCCCTAGAACTTAGAACTACTTAAACCTAACTAACCTAAGAACATCACACACATCCATGCCCGAGGCGGTATTCGAATCTGCGACCGTAGCGGTCGCGCGGTCCCAGACTGAAGCGCCTAGAACCGCTCAGCCACACCGGCCGGTTGGAGCAGCAGTTGCCACCTATTCCTCAATTCCTTTTAATCTTCGCTTTATTCTTGATCTTTCTAAATAACCACAATGCACAATGTAAGATGATGAAAGACTTCAGGACGCTCGACCACTGACTCTTTCAGCATCCGTTGAATGGAACAGTCTCACTCATCCAGGAACCGTTGAGTTTCTCACTGCCCCGCCCTACAAATGTTCCGTAGTACAATGATTTCTGCATTTACCAACCAATTATTGATCAGATCAAAAATGTGACAGATAAGTCGACTACTGGAGGTGTAACAACCTTGTACGCCCCACATGGATGTGTATGAGAGATGATCACGGAACTTTAGAATACTTGTCTAGAATAATCGCAAGACGCCTGTAGTGTTAACTGGGCAAAGCCGTACATCGAGATGAAGTGAACGACAATTCTACAGCCTCCATTACACAGGGTATTCCAAAGACAGTCCTCTGAATCCATAAGACCATATATTCAACATCAATGAATATAGGCATTTATGGTTTTTCACATCACACTGGGTGAACTTCGGGGTGGTACTCAAGGCCCGACCCAGCTACACGATTCGTGAACATTTAGAAAACTTCGCTCACTTTCACATGAATAACACTACACGAAGACAGTCAGGGTATGTGAGGTCTTAGGCGCCTTGTCACGGTTTGCGTGGCTCCCCCGTCGGAGGTCGAGTCCTCCCTTGGGCATGGTGTGTGTGTGTGTGTGTGTGTGTGTGTGTGTGTGTGTGTGTGTGTGTGTGTGTGTGTTGTCGAAGGCGTAAGTTAGTTTAAGTACTGTGCAAGCCTAGGGACCGATGACCGATGACCTTAGCAGTTTGGTCCCATAGACCTTACCACAAAGTTACAATTTTACAGTCGGGGTACACGCATTCCGTCCCGGGGGTAAGGGGGGTGCTGGCCGCTGTGGCCGAGCGGTTCTAGGCGCTTCAGTCGGGAACCGTGCGACCGCTGCGGTCGCATGTTCTAATCCTGCCTCGGGCATGGATGTGTGTGATGCCCTTAGGTTAGTTAGGTTTAAGTAGTTCAAAGTTCTATGGGACTGATGACCTCAGATGTTAAGTCCCATAGTGCTCAGAGCCATTTGGTAACGGGGTGGCGAAAGACAGGGCTTCCGGCCAGCACTTAAATTACGCACGTCAAATCGTTACCTAACCATGCCGACCCTGCACCGATGCGGCACAAAGCATAAAAACAATGAATATAGACAGTTTGGGTAAATCTTAACTCACGCACCCAAGCCAAAAGTTTACCTTGCCGCCAGTTGTAAGTCGCCGGTTCCTGTGGTTACTGTTAGGGGTCCCTCTGATGCAGCTAGTACGCTCGCTAACACATTCAGTAGGCATCCCGAACCTGGATACGCTCGACATCCGGCCTTTTCTACTATTTAATTATTCAGCACAATGCAGCTCCACCTGAACGTCAGAGCAGCCCTTAACAATCACGTGCTTCAACGATGGATCGACCTAATCAACAATACGTGATTTTATTTTTAGAAGTTTTCGACTTCATCATATAGTACTGTGAAATCGAATGAATCTTTTTGAAATACACTGCATATCTCGCACAGGGATGAAGACAACAACACGGGAGAAGTATTGGCGAGCACGAAGCTAGTATACACAAAGCAATTTTTCCGCTTTTCCATAAACGAATGCAAAGGGACGAGAAGTCGTAAATATTGGCAAAAGATATCATTTGTTATGCACTAAACGACTGCTCTTGGAGAATATATGTAGATTTGCTTACAACTAGACACCGTACGACCGACAGTAAGCGCTGAGTGGAGTGCTCTGCGGATATTACGAAATATTTCACAGTGAACTAGGTTTGTACCAGTCTAGGGCAACTTTACCGAGACGAGAATTACTCAGCATGTAATTTTTTGCTTCAGTTCTCTTTCTTCATTTCACTGATAGACTGAAACAATGTACTTGGTGAAGACTCCAGTTCATCTCTTTGCATTTTCTACATCTACGTCTACATCTTTATCTAAATACATACTCCGAAAGCCACCATATGTTGCGTGGCGGACGGTACCCTATACTACCACTACTCATTTTCTTTCCTATTTTCCTCGCAAATAGAGCGAGGAAAAAAAACGACTTACCATACCTTCATACGAGCCCTAATTTCTCGTATCTTATTCTTCGTGATCCTTACGCAAGATATACACTGATAGCCGTATAATCTTTCTGCAGTCAGCTTCAAATGCCGGTTCTCTACATTTTCTCAGTAGTGGATACCCATTTGAGCTCACGAAACACTTCCGTAAAACTTGCGCGTTGTTCGCACCGGCCGCTAAAATATCTAGCTTCTCGCCTGAGAATCGCTCCGATGTCTTCCTTTAATTCGACCTGGTGCGGACCCCAAACACTCGAGCAGACTTCAATAATGGGTCTTACTGGGGTCCTATATGCGGTGTCATTTACAGATGAACCAAAAAATTCTCCCAATAAACCGAAGTCCACTATTCGCCTTCCCTACTACAATCAGCCGGCCGCGGTGGTCTCGCGGTTCTATGCGCGCAGTCCGGAACCGTACGACTGCTACGGTCGCAGGTTCGAATCTTGCCTCGGGCATGGGTGTATGTGATGTCCTTAGGTTAGTTAGGTTTAAGTAGTTCTAAGTTCTAGGGGACTGATGACCCAAGATGTTGAGTCCCATAGTGCTCAGAGCCATTTGAGCCATACTACAATCCTCACGTGCTCGTTCGATTTCAAACCGCTTTGCATCGTCACACCTAGATATTTAAACGACGTAACTGTGTCAAGGAGGGCACAGCTAATCCTGTACCCGAATATTGCTGGTTTCTTTTTCCTACTCATCTCCATTAACTTACATTTTTCTTCATTTAGACCTTGCTGCCGTTCATCAATTAGAAAATGTGTCTAAGTCACCTTGTATCATCCTTCAGTTACTCAACTTCGACACCTTACCGTACACAACAGCATCATCAGCAACCAACCACACATTGCTGGCCAGCCTGTCTGCCAAATCATTTATGGATATAGATAATAATAGCAGTCCTTTCGCACTTCCTGGGGCACTCCTGACGACACCCTTGCTTATGATGAATAGTTGCCGTCGAGGACAACATATTGGGTGCTATTACTTACCAAACCTTCGAGCCATTCATTTATCTGGAAACCTATTTCATATGCTCGTACGTTCGTTAGCAGAGAGCAGCGCGGCACCGTGTCAAATGTTTACCGAGAATCTGGAAATATGGAATCCGCCTGTAACTCTCCATATATAGTTCGCAGGACGTCACGCGAGAAAGGTGTAAGCTGAGTTTTGCAGTTCTCAAGTAGGATACTTTTCAAGGCGCGATAATTTGGCCCGCTTCATGAAAGCTAATAACAAATATCTGACATGCTTAGACACACTAACAGAGATGTATACAATACGTAAATTGCAGGTAGACGCTAAAGCAATTTTCTATCTCCGTGGAACGCACAGCGCTGTAGCAGCCGCCTGGAGACAGTACCTGTCGCGACAACATCGAAAATTTGGACCTTAAACGTCAGATGCCAACTAATTTAAATTAGACTATGGAGGCCTTGGGCTAAAAGACATTATCAGCTTGTATCCATGCACATTTGGCACAGACAGTTCTGGCTTGAAAAATAGAGCGGAAGATGAAAGTGAAGAAGAATCACATCAGGTTCCACCGTAGAGGCGGAGTGGAAAATTGCAGTAACTTGTCCTTCAGACAGACATAGCTTTTAGCTTTCGTTGCCAGCAGAGGATAGTGCCGCGTGCAAGAAAGCAAAATAATCCGTTAGCGAAGCCTGCGCAACGTAGGTAAGACGAAAGAGAAATCACATGTACGGAGGAGAGCACGAGAGCGGGATGGAGAGCGTGCGCACACACACACACACACACACACACACACACACAGCCGGAACAGAGCGGGTCGGTCGATGTCAACAAGCTCTCTGGGATCCGCCTTCCTGCAGCCAACGGCCGTTTACGAGGCCCAATTACGGACTCGAACTTCACTCATAATGTACAATATGCAGCCTTGTCCTCGCAGAAACACACTACGAAGCAAGTCCATTTAAAAGCTATTTCCGGGAAAATCGCAAGGGAAAAGACGAGCCAGAAATGAGGTCGCGGGGAGCAGAAGTACAGTCCTGCTATAATAACGCAAAACACCGGCTCATCAATAACACAACAAGCCCTGTTTCAGACTGGGAGCAAAGCATGATAGGAATGTGATGTACCTGAAATGTAAAAGACATGCGGCAAGAATTTCTAATTTACCATGATTCCTGAAAGCATGTGTCTAGGACAGGGGTTCCCTAACTTTTTCTTTGACGGAACACTTTGACAATCCCGGTACTTTGATGGAACACCTTGTTTATTTTGAAGTTTAATAATTTTTTTATAAAATGACAAAAATTTGTTTCATTTAGTGATTACTTCACTTTTAAATCAATAGCTAATAACAAAGAATCATAATAAATATTTTAAAAATATTGTCGTCAAAATGGCGACAAAAAAACGCCGAGTTATTAAAAGTTTTTCGCGTGGCACTTACTCACTTCCCGCGGCACACCAGTATTCAGTTTTGGAAACCCTGATCTAGGAAGAGGGGACACGAGTAAAATGGAAAAAAAAAATCTAACTACTATGTGGTCTTTGGGCTAGACTCTACCGCACAATTCGCACTTTCGAGGGAAGAACCAGGTGCCCAGTTGTTAGAGCAGATTTGAGTTTAGGAACTGTTGTAAGATCATGATTAGTTATTTTCCTACGTAATTGACAAGGAAATATCAATCTACGAAATAGTACTTTTTATTGTGCAACGGAGTAACGTTTCCTCCCCTCTCATTCGCAAATGGAGAGAGAAAACCTTGGCTGCTTATACGCCTCTGATGATTTTATCTTCATGGTTCCTACAACTTTCACGTGTTTGAAAATTATAGCAGATTTAGTACTGAAAACAAAATTCTTTGCTCGTAGCTTCAACAATTACGCTGAGATAATAAGAATGTCAAGAAGTATTTGTAGGTTGTTGAGCTGCAATGATTACTATTAGTGAGACACAGAAAAAAACCTGCAACAAGAGTGCGTATTTTAGTTTACAAAACTGCTGAAAACAGATATTTGAGGTAGTTACAGCAGCAAATGAATGATAGTTGTACCTAATTCTTAGCACTGTTTCGCTATTTAAGAATCATTTCCCGCTATAGAAGTCTATGCATTATCAAAAAACATGTCTGTGTGGATACAGAGAGGAAAAAGCAGAAATTGACTGAATTTAGTGTGACTTTTGAACCTCAGCATTCTGGTACCACAGTTCGAGAGGCCTTCAAACGAACTAGTACGCATTGTAAGTTTTTACAAGGAGAACTGGCACAGAAAGCCTAGGTACTACTAAAAGGGCACCACGAAGATGAATGTTAATTATCTCCTATTTTGTACATTCATGCAGACCGCCACGCCTGTGTTCTTTGATAATGCACTGAGCTGCCGATTAGCAGTTACGCAGGTAGCAGCCAATAAATTACAATAAACTGACAGTCAACACGGCACGTACGGTGATACTTTTGCATTTACTGCTTATACACACTTACGACAAAGCGTGCCGACGTACTTCAAGCGTTTCATTTACACAACTACAGAGAAGTTCTGTATCCAAATTGCAAACTGTCCACGAAGACTATGAGAATTTAAAATAACCATATATAAAGAAAAGTAAAGGAAGTTGCACACTCAACTCTTTCTCTTCAAAGTGCTTCAACGCCCAACGGAAATTTAAATACGGTTTCATACCAATAATAATAATAATAATAATAATAATAAACAAAATTTCTGTCGAAATTATGAATAGCGCCAATAACTCGATCCCGTTATCGGCTCATTCTCTCAAAATAACTTTGCACCTCCCGGTAATCCGCTGAGACGCGCCAGGCGCCTTCGATCCACTCTCCAAATTGCAAAGAGAGGCCCGTGTAATTTATGCACCACAAATTTAATTAACCTGGCTAATGTGCTGAAAACAGAAGCCTGTTCCACTTACAAGGCGCCTCCCATAACAGTAACAATGATACATGAGCTTCCTCCAAATTACCTTTACGATGCTTGCCAGGGACACTTTAACGCTTATTAACGGCGAGGACGTCGCGCTCGGGTTGTTAGTTTCGTCCAGGCACTTCAAACGCAATTACAACAAAGAGAGTTTGCAGTAATTAGGAATGGACGTCCTGAAATTTAGAGAAAAAGTAGGAATTAGTTCCCCGTCGAGAAGGAACTAAGATCATAAACATTAACTCGTCCACTAACTCTCCTCTGTGAACACACCGTACTTGTAGGTTGTAGGTGTCCACAAGATACATGTACGATGTGCGTGAGAAAAATAATGAGACTGACAATACTGCGAAAGATCTGACAAAGCTGTGTTGTTGTTCTTGTGCAGACCGGTGTGTTCATCGTTTCCAGGTGTACAGTACGAGTTTCACCTCCGCACAGTTAATATGTGATTTTTGAGAGCGCCATCGGTAAAGTTTCTTCTTCTTCCTATTATTTTTTTAATAGACCAGAGGAATTTAGAGCAACTTATACCATCACGTTTTGTGTTAAAACTTGGGAAATTCACAAGTGTAAGCCTTGAAAAGTTGAAAAAGGCCTATGGGGGAACATTTCTTATCAAGAGTTCAAGCTTTTCGCTGGTACAAATCATTTTTGGAAGGCGGAGAACACGCTGAAGATGAAACTTGACAGGGCCTTCAACTTCGAAAACCGACGAAAACGTCGAATGTGTGCGTGATCTTGCGAGATCAGAATGACGTTTAACAATGAGGATGGAGGGTTACCTGTTAAACACTTCAACGACACATCAAACTTTGACCAAAGTTTTGCACATGCGAAAGGTTTATGCCAAAATGGCGTTGACAACTCACACCTGAGCACAAGGAAAGTCAAAGAAATGTGTGCGTTGATCATATTGAGTTCAAAAAATGTTCAAATGTGTGTGAAATGTTATGGGACTGAACTGCTAAGGTCATCAGTCCCTAAGCCTACACACTACTTAACCTAAATTATCCTAAGGACAAACACACACACCCATGCCCGAGGGTGGACTCGAACCTCCACCGGGACCAGCCGCTCAGTCCATGACTGCAGCGCCCTAGACCACTCGGCTAATCCCGCGCGGCGATCATGTTGAGAGAACAGCCAATGACTACGAATGATTGAGTCACGTGATCGCATGTGATCAATTCTGGATTTTTAATACTCTCCTGAGACAAAGCAGCAAAGCGAGAAGTGGCACACTGAGACATCTCCTCGAACGAAAAAAGCTCAAATGAGTAAATCAAAGATCAAAACAACGCTGCTTAACTTTTCTTACAGAAGGGCTATCGTGCATAAAGAATTTGTTCCCCCTGGACAAACTTTCAACGAAATATTTTACAAAGATGTCCTTGAAAGGCTCAGGAAAATGATTAATGAAGTGAGACCGGTCATTGCATACAATTGAATGCTACATCACGCAATGGCCCATGTCACAGAGTTATTTCCATCACGAACTTTTTGACCTCAAAAGGTATTCTTGTTGTTCCACAGTCCCTTATTCATCTGGTCTGTGTTCTTGTGACATTTTTCCTTTCTCGAAATTGAAAATTTTCTTGGAAAGGCTTTACTGTGGGACTCTGGAAAACGTTCAAAAGAATGTGATCGACATGTTCAAGGTCCTTCCAGCTAAAGCCTTTCAGCGCTACTACCAAGATTGAGAAGCACCGGATGGTGTATAGCTGCCAAAGGGTACTACTTTTAAGGGCACAATACTATTGTTTAAAAAACAAAATGACCGTGTTCTATGAAGAAAAGCTGAGGCGTTGTCAGAGGCCAAGAGTACTCCTTCGACAGCTTTCCACAAATTTACAATTACCATTCGTCGATTCAGTAAAGGGCACAGAGTGCGGCAATCCAGACGAAGAATAGCTGTCATTGCATCACGACGTATGCATTATTGCTTAATACCCGGAGAAACATGAAGCTTTCACAATGGTTTACTGGCCCTAAGACAGCTCATGGACCTCAGCAATTATCAAAAACTTAGATGCAGTACGGTCGCGTTTCTTAAAGAGGTCCGAGAAGACTGCATCAAGTGCGGCTAACACGCAGAAAGCATCGACCCTGGAGCTTGATCAGCAGACGTAGTCATCTAAAGTTTAGCCACCAGGGCAATGAATATCCGAAGATGCTCTCGTGTGTAGACTGCAAATTGTAATACAGCAAATACGACTGGACCTGGGGCAATTTATTTGTACATCAATTCCCAACGGTCGCACTATCACCTACAGATGATTTTTTAAGTTTCCATTACTCGTATCGTTTCCGCAAGCACTACCGTCAGACTACGTAAAGAGGCGAACATGATTCGCATCAGTCTTTTGCCGATTCCGCGGGTGAAGTGCACAATGCTAGCTAATCTTTTCCCGATACTACGCAGCGTTAAGGCAGTGAGGAGTGGGACACCTGGAGGACCTGCGGCACCCGAGCCGCCGCCGCCGCTGGCGCAACCCCCCGCCGCCGCCGCCGCCGCCGCCGCTGTAACGGCGCGGAGCGCCACCCTGCGCGCTACAACGGCCATTCCCGCAGAATAACTGCCTCCCGTGGCCGCAGCCAGTTATCACAGTTTCCGCACAGATTAATGGGCCTCGGAGTGCGGGGCGTCTTGTAGGAGCTGGCGCCATTAGCGCGCGGCGGCAAGTTTTGAAGTGGCACAGTAACCCCGGGCGTATCCCCGGCGGAGGCCGCGATGGGCCGAGCGGCCGGGCCCCGGCGTAGTTTGTCTAATTATGCCCGCGCCGCGGCATTTATCTCCATTGTGGAAGCGGCTCAGCTCCGGGGCCACGAGCCCTACTAAATGCGCGATTTATACGCGTTTCTGCAGTGGCCTTGCTACTATCTGCCAACTGCTTCTTTCCTCCTCCCTCTAAGCGATTTCCTATACATTTCCGTTCGCGCGAACGGTGCACTATCGCTCAATGAAACTATCGCATATATGAGAGCAAAACACCAAAGCCAGGAAAATTCACGTGTAGTGTAACCTTCAGTTCTACGTGGACGTGCTAAAAAGTAATGTCTCCGGATTTTTTACGTGAAAGCTCTTGAAGTTTTTTTAAAAATACAACAAACTCTATTAACATCGTGGATTTTTGTTCTTCATGCATACATATTTACTTTTCAACAAAGGCAGTCTGGCGACGAACACAGTTCACCCAACGAGGGACCATTTTGTCGACACTGCAGAATGACTGACTTTGTTGACGGAGACAACCTCACCTCTGCTATACCAATTCATCACTATCAAACTGAAGTTCTCGAAGTCGGGACTGTATGGAGGATGATCGATGACGGTGAAAACAAGGCGTCGGATAGTTGGAGATGTCGCAGCCCTGTGTGTGGTCTGGCATTATCGTACTGAAGGAGGGGCTGTTTCGTACGTGGACAAACCCTTGGGATCCGCGCTTTCAATTTTCTGAGGGTCTTTCATACACCACCATAGTTACGTTACACACTGTCACGTTACACGGCACAATTCGGAACCTTCTAGCGGCAGAGGGCTGCAACTTGCGTCTGCGATGCGGGAAAGTTGATTGAGTAAAATGCGTGGTATGTAAAACCTCAACCGATCTTGTGAACAGAATAAAAAAACTCGGAGGGCGTCGTTCAAACCACTTGGTAAAGCATGTGTCTGGGTCCGCAGTTGTTTGTATTCAGCGGAGGCGTACTTCGAGTGTAGTGATAAAAACGTAATTATCATACCGAAAAAATAAAGTTTCGTTATTGATGTTCCGTTTCTTTGCTATTAAGTGTCCAGTTCTGGTACATAATGAAGTCCCCGCGCCATACCAAGGGAGCACGTCACAAGCGGGGGAAAAACTAAACATCGCAGCCCCTTGGTAAAGTTAAGATGGGCTGTACCATTTTCTAAAAAACATTCTAAATCCAAGATCAAATAATTATTTCTTTGTGCAATTTTGTCATATGATGACATGATGGAGACCGTGGCTGTTGTTTAAAGGTGTTAGGACAGCTACCAGCCACAAATTTACTTCCAGTTCCTTTATTCAAGGGATACCGTTACCGATTTCGAATCGTTGTGATTTATCCTCAGACCGTTTACACGCTTTCTTTATGACATGTGGTGTGTTTTTACAGATTAATTGTCCTAAAATATAACTAATACATAATTATAAACACGTCACACACAGATGGTTGAGTTACAGATTTTCTGTTGCATGTGACTTACGTGGAACGTCGGTTTCGAGCGTTTGTTTCATAACATTCGTCCAACAGATGTAAATGCATTCCCACTGCATTCTTGTTGTTTACATGAAACATCCAGTTTCGAGAGATTTTGTTGTCATCTTCAGATCTTAAAAAATATGTCTGCTACGAAACGTATTCATTTTAAGTTGGACTTCACGCCAAGTTGTCTCATGGATAAAGACAGCACATTATAAAATGTTCGTCATAATTAAAATATTTAAAAAAACAGAATAAATATTTTAGTTATGATAAACGTTTTATAACATGCTGTTTGTTTATCTACATGACAACCTGGCACTGAGCGGCTACTTAAACTGAACACGTTTCATAACAAAAGATTTTTTTAAGATATGAACATGACAGCAAAGTCAGCCGAAACCGGTTGTTTTAAATAAACCGATATTTATGTGAGCTTGGCTTTAGACTGTTTTTAGCAAGTAATTCGCTCCTTCTATCTTCTTAAAACGAGAAATTTCGATCAAATTGTGCCGTTTTCTTTTGGTTCCGCTAGTTGTGCTGTGGTGCGGGGACTTCGTTGAGTACCAGGACTGCAGACACATAACAGCAAACAAACAAAACGTCAAAGACGAAACTTTATTTTTTCAGGGTTATAACTACGCAGTTACGTCCAACCCGCAACGAATAGTGAGGGCCTTACAGAGATGATCTTCTGTATCCAAAGTATGGCGGGTGATCGATCTTACTCTATCCACACTGTTACCAGTGTTGAATTCTGTAACTCACTTAGCCACTTCTAGTGCCATCTATTGGTATCCTGCAAACTGAAGACGTCAGTTTCTGCAACGCCATCTGCTCGACGTTGGGAACATTGTAACTGTGTTGAATGCGCCTACCTGGAGCAACCGTTCTATTGGTTAATGACTAGAAGGTAGTTACTATGGAGGAGCTGTAGCGAGCACATCTGTATCTTAGCCAGGAAGCGCCGCAGTGAGACGAATGATTTACAGTTTTCCTTGTGTCAGTGTAAGGTCCCCGCAGCGAACGGACGCGTTCTCAGACATCCAAAGTTTTAGCGAGCAGCCTCTGTGAAACATTACCACAATGAAATTATAAGTTGTATTCTACCTTGTCACTGCAGCGGAAATAAGGGGAGAACAGTTTATCCTCTCGCACCAGAGACCCGCAAGTGAAATTGCGCAGAGTCATCGATTCGGAGCACATCCACACACCACAGGCAGCGCAGTGCTTCACTGCTTCCATTTTTACCTCTTAACTATGGACACCCCTGCTTTGGAGGCTTTTACAATAAATCATCATCCTCTAACATTACCTTTTTTTCCTAGAGATAGCCGATACCATGTATACTATCGATTCTTGCACAGGTTAAAATTATCTCATCTGTTTCACTAAAGGAATCCATATGATTTTGTATGTTATGTATCATATTTCAGGCTTACAATCGTTATGTACTAACAGTTAAAACTACTCTACTTTTAAAAATAATTGAAATTACAAAATTTCTGGCATACTTAAAATTCATATTATTAATTGCGCAATCAAACGCCAATTATAAAAATTTGTTTCTGGATTGATTTATGAAATAACGATATAATTTGGCAAGGCTTGTTCCCCGGTCGAGGAAGTTTGTAAACTCTTTTGCTTTGTAAACCCTTTGGAAATCGCGTGAGTACCACAGAATGTAGGTAGCAGTGAGCATACCTCAGATGGAAATGGACATTTTTCTAAGTCAGTCACCAACAATATAATTATCGGGGTTTTTTAATGTGGAAATCATAAAGTCGGTGTGATTTAGAAGAATGGGATAAATTAAAAAGATATTCATAGCAACAGGCAACTATTCGTCAGTTATTTCGTCTTTTTGAGCCAGAATCAGCAACAACAACGAGATAATCAAGATAGGCTTTTTCTTTTGTAATCTTACCCCTCTCGATGTTTTCAAAATTTGTGCAAAGAATGAGATCTTTAATGGTGATGTGTGGGAGAGAAAGATTACACATTCACCAAACCTAACGTATACTCCCTCCTCGCGATCAAAGAATGAGAACTAGTTTCAGTACTTATCAGACGCTTGTCCGATGGTGCTCCAGCAGGTTTCCTCAGAGTGTATCAGCTGAAGATCAATCACAATTTGTCTATTTACACCACAGCAATCGAGACATAATCAACTGCCTAGTGGCTATTTACAACTACAATATACTTTTCTTTGGACAAGAAAAATATTATAGCCACGAAGATATAGTCAGAAAACGCGATTGCCAAAGAGCCACAAATCATCTTCCAATTCGTATTTACGATCCGTCAGTTTTCCAACTACCAAAGCATCTTTGATTTCAGGTTAGATGATTTTTATTTTCGCTTTTCATCGGAAGCTTCTTCTAAAGTACATTTTCATTCAGTTAGTGCTGAATGACTTGGGTAGTGTTTTCCAGTTACTATTTTATGGGAGGACCGGTGTGCTTACGGTATACCCTCCTTCCCTGGACTGTTTGTTGACCGTTCGGCGTCTAGACTAACACTATCCTTCTGAACTGTAAACACGGATACCAACAACCTGCCTCGTAGCACCAGAGAAACACAAAAACTACTTCTCTGATTTTGTGCCATTGTTTTATTATACTTGGGGTGCTGTCACAAAATATTAATTTTACCACAGTAACGTAGTCGTGGCTATAAAACTTTCTTTTTAATTTCTTATACGTATTAGTAACGTGTAGCAAACACATCGCTTTTTCCGATACAGAAACTTCAAAAAAGTCGTCAGGTATAAATTTTTTCGTGTTTCTAATGGTGTTTCAATTTTATTTTCGGATGTGTTGGTTCACATGGCTCTGAGCACTATGCGACTTAACTTCTGAGGTCATCAGTCGCCTAGAACTTAGAACTAATTAAACCTAACTAACCTAAGGACATCACACACATCCATGCCCGAGGCAGGATTCGAACCTGCGACCGTAGCAGCAGCGCTGTTCCGGACTGAAGCGCCTAGAACCACTCGGCCACAACGGCCTGCTTTTCGGATGTGTAATTTGGGTCTGTCAAAATAAAAGTATAGTCATACGGAACAACTAGACAGCCATCAACGCTCGGTGCCGTAATAGGTTTATGCAAGAAATTAAGTTTTATTGTGTTAATGATGCAATACCTTTGGAAACAATGATGCAATACCTTTGGAAACGCGTACACGCACAGGGAATGGGTTGGTAAGTCCAACACAGCGCCCTAATTCATTTACTTTTTTCCTTTTCCAAATTCGCATCACCTCACACGTCCTTCTCCCTTTTCTTTATCAGGGCGTGCTTTTGGCAGACTTCAGAGAGCCAAATCAGTGAACAATCGCGGGATGGGAAGAACATTACGAGCACCCAGCGTAGGAAGAACAGCTCTGGCGGGTACGCCGACTCTCATCGCTCCGATTGTTTGCTCTCTGTTACGATCTCAGTTCCCGCGAAGCGCCACAAAACTTGGCTGCCGCTGTTATTTGGACTGCTACATTTGCAACAGCTGCTTCAGCCGAAAGGCGTCAAGTTTTAGTTAAGGAAGAAATAGCTAACGAAGTAAGAGCAAGCAACTGGTGTTACACGACAAATAGCGTTTCCTAGTCGTCGTTAAAGGCTTATTCCAAAGCTTCACGAGGTGGGAAATATGGCGGAAATATGGCCGCGAGAATAATCTCGCAACAGACGGCATTACGCACGTTACACTGCTGTTGGTAAAGAGCTACGCGTTTCTGATCGATGTTAGTACAAATAAAATGAACAGGAGCTTGAAGTCAAAACACATCCCTGAGACTTCTGAAAATGAGAAAAGAGATGGCTACATAAAACCCAATCTCTTGGTTAGTGAGGCCCAATTCGAAGCCACAATTTATAAATATAGCTAGATGAAGAAAAAATGCATCTAATGAACGCATTTATTTGTTTCTATTTTACCAAATGAGACTCGCTAATCTTTCAACGTTCCATCAATAGTTTTCATAAATCATAATGGATCTAGCACTGTATTATGAGGAGTGGAGAAAAAGTACTGCACACAAAAACATAATGACTTTTCATTAGTATGGAGTCTACTTGCCTACTTTAAACTTCCAACATACTGACGCGTTGTTATTTCCAGTCTATAGAGTTTTCCCACGTTAACTACACATAACATCATGCATTACATTTTTACATCTCACGTTTTGGTGACTAGGTGTACGCGTGAATTAACATGATTATATTAATGTCACAGTTATTTTTCGATATTTGATGGTACCTATCTAGGTTCGATAGTTCTGTTTCATCTTCCCCTAGATGATGCCTGTGGAAATGGTTGATACCATTTACGTGTTGGGTGCAATCTCTACACATCTTATAAAATTTTCCGAACGTCATTTACATGTGTATCGTATTAAGCTACAAACAATGAAGCCTATCGCGGAAGAATTTCACACTTTGCAGAACTTTCAACTGCTGACCGTGTAAGGGGAGAAGTTAATAACTGGTTCTTAAATACACTGTGAGAAACCGTAATATTTCGGATGATTTCGTCTATACAACGGCACTTTCGAAATGTTATCAACGGCGTCTGTTCACCTACATAATTATGACCTACATGAATCACCCCCGATAAAACAATATATATCGACTACCACTATGGAGCATTACATACTACATGAGAATAACCTCACTCAATACTCTACTAACAAATCTCCTCTTTTAGATTTAGTACGTCTGAAAAATCACGTCACATATGTAGGACTCTTAGAGAGCGGAATGTTGAACTGGCTTGCATCAACCCAACTACAATTATTTAACTTTATAAATGAAAACTAAACCCACGGAATATTGTTTTACAATCGTCAAAAGAAGCGTGGAGGTGTTGATCACAACCGATCAAATCTCAACCACACAGTACAATGCTTGTCGTACACACCAAAAACAAAACAGCCAAGTACTCATTCAATCCTCATTCATGTTAGCGCAGCTATTCGTCATTAAAGAAAACTACAAAATCTTTTAAAGTTGTTGTTGTCTTCAGTCCTGAGACTGGTTTGATGCAGCTCTCCATGCTACTCTATCCTGTGCAAGCTTCTTCATCTCCCAATAGCTACCACAGCCTACATCCTCCTGAATCTGCTTAGTGTATTCGTCTCTTGGTCTCCCTCTACGATTTTTACCCTCCACGCTGCCCTCCAATACTAAATTGGTGATCCCTTGATGCCTCAAAACATGTCCTACCAACCGATCCCTTCTTCTGGTTAAGTTGTGCCACAAACTTCTCTTCTCCCCAATCGTATTCAATACTTCCTCATTAGTTATGTGATCTACCCATCTAATCTTCAGCATTCTTCTGTAGCACCACATTTCGAAAGCTTCTATTCTCTTCTTGTCCAAACTATTTATCGTCCATGTTTCACTTCCATACATGGCTACACTCCAAATAAATACTTTCAGAAACGACTTCCTGATACATAAATCTATATTCGATGTTAACAAATTTCTCTTCTTCAGAAACGCTTTCCTTGCCATTGCCAGTCTACCTTTTATATACTCTCTACTTCGACCATCATCAGTTATTTTCCTCCCCAAATAGCAAAACTCCTTTACTACTTTAAGTGTCTCATTTCCTAATCTAATTCCCTCAGCATAACCCGACTTAATTCGGCTACATTCCATTATCCTCGTTCTGCTTTTGCTGATGTTCATCTTATATCCACCTTTTAAAGTAACAATCTTAAAATTAATGTACAGTTCCAATACTGATTGTGTCCAAAAACGAAGTGCAGAGTTTCTCTGAAAGTCGCCATGAACTGAATAACAGCTTTTGTGATGCACAGTACATAATATTTTAGCAGAAAACTGAAACTATTTGTGTTTGCTGCTTTCCATGACCATTATTTCACGTGTCAATGACATCATACTGACCTTGCTCTTTAACAAGGGAGTACTAATGATCACAGGAGCTTGATATATTCGTAAGAATTATTTTGAAACAGATATTTCATCGAAAAGTCAGAGCTACGGAAGGCCTTTTCAAATTGTAAAGGTCTATTATTTCTCCAAAAATTTACCTACAGAAGGAGTTGTGCGTTTTCTCAGCACAGGTGACAATCACCTTCAGATCCTAATATTTCATCATTCAGCATGTATCTTCAATTGCAACATAAATCTACTTTTTCACTGATCAGAACAACTAGGACGTGCCATGATATCTTGTTCGGTACTAAATTAAGAGATAAATGGCCATTCCGCTCGCCCATCGTCCTTCCAAACCTCGTTTGAATGGGGGTCTCGGGCCTAGTGCTACAGCAGCGCCGCGAACATATTCTAACGTTAGGTATTCCCGCAACATTAACGGACACAGACGTGACCTCCAGGCTTTGCGATCCATTAGAGACGACGCAGCCACGGCTCCGTTTAAAAACGTGAACGAACTGCGTAGGTGACAGCTGTGTAGGTGAAGCGTAGTGTCGCCAGCCATGTGAACCGGTCCAGCCAGGGATAGGCATTTGTTCGGCAATCGTTGTTTAGTTGCGATGCTACTTGCACGGCGGCCTAAGCGGAAGTGGTGCTCAAACGACCGAGGGTGGAGCTCTTCACTGACGGTTATAGACGAAGGGAACACTGACGGCACAGAAACTAGCGTTTCCCTCGCAGCCACTCCATCCGCTGGTTGTGATTAAGTTAAAAGATACTGTTCTAACATCTCTAAAAATACTCACAAGTTGTTAGTGAATTTTAAAGACATGTTTCACTTATTAATCTTTCCGCACCAACTCCGCACTTCAACTGAGACGGAACAATGTTTTGAATTAGGGCGCTACGGAAAAATTCTTTAATATTAAGGTCACTGGGACCACAAAAGTTTAAAAGCTACTGAGTTTGAACGAAAAATCCAACTATAGCGATTTTCAGTCGATAAGTGGACGCACATTTTTAGACCAAACTACCCGCAGTCGTCTACGTATAGCGTATATCCTTAATCTTTTCATGACCGATCCAATTAAAATTTCGCATTGAGCTATACAAATTGCCTTCGTTTAGAATGGACACTGGGTCAGGCCTTGTTTCTAAATTCGAATTAAATCAGATGAGGTTGAGGGAACTGGATTAAGGTTGGGTGGTTTGGGGAAGGAGATCAGACAGCGAGGCCATCGGTCTCATCGGGTTAGGGAAGGACGGGGAAGGAAGCCGGCGGTGACCTTTCAAAGGAACCATCCCAGCATTTGCCTGGAGCGATTTAGGGAAATCACGGAAAACCAAAATCAGTATGGCCGGACACGGGATTGAACCGTCGTCCTCCCGAATGCGAGTCCAGTGTGCTAGCCACCGCGCCACCTCTCTCGGTCTTGTTTCTAAATTTCAGCTGTTGTTTATAATTTTATAATTGTTTTAAATGGGACGTATGTGCCCCAATGGACTTGCGGAGGAATAAATCCTTGACCAAATTTATTCCTCCTCGAGTCCAGCGGGATATATACGTCCCATTTAAAATAATCTTTTTACTAGGGATTAGGATCTGTAAAAAGAAGTAAGTAATTACCATTATTATGCCAAACAAAATTTATTCACAGGTTAATACTTTCGTGAAATTTTTCCAAACTTGGCTGAATATACAGTGGTACTTAGCAGTAGCTACATATGAAATTAGCACTTATCTCTTCCTTCCGCGTGCTGCATTGTTTGAAACAACTCCTCGTGTTGCTTGCTGGAAAATGTTTTCCGAGTCAGCATTCGACTGGGAGAAATATAAACAGAAGAGGAAAGGCAGCATTCGTTACAAAATTAAGCCAGGAGTTTGTGAAGTTGTCCCTTTCATAACAAATCAAGAGCAATAAAATATTATAGCACCGAATCAAATACATCAATGTAAAAAATTTAGATACAAATCTGATCAAAAGGTTAAATAGAAATCATCTGTAAATACGGGCCATAAGTCAAAACCACTAAACGAATATAAAAGCATTTTATCAATAAAGATGTACATTTCCAACAAACAATGAAAAAAAGACAATAAATACTTTTACTGAACTCATCTAGCACAGACAGGAAAAAAATACATAGAAACGCCAAAACATAATGCTCAACTAAAACAGTTAAGCGATACGATGCGCATCATGTGTCTAACAGTGAGTCTGGTAGCTCCAAACAGTTCGATACATTCAACGCTAGATCACAGCACCACACAGATGATGGACTTTCATATTCCTACGATCTCAGGGAAATACATTTGTGGGACATATACACTGCTGGAAAAAAATTAGTACACTTGGAAAGACGACATCGATTTCTGTCTGATGACGGCATACGCCACCTGGGGGATAGTAGATGTAGTGACAATGGTTTCAACATAGCCTTTACAGGGAAATGCTTACAGCCAAAACACTCATTGTGCTGCACACGTGTAAAGTTGATCGTCGGTAAAGCAGATGCCAGACTGAGATTCATTGGAAGAATCCTAAGGAAATGCAATCCGACAACAAAGGAAGTAGGTTACAGTACGCTTGTTCGCCCAATGCTTGAATACTGCTCAGCAGTGTGGGATCCGCACCAGGTAGGGTTGATAGAAGAGATAGACAAGATCCAACGGAGAGCAGCGCGCTTCGTTACAGGATCATTTAGTAATCGAGAAAGCGTTACGGAGATGATAGATAAACTCCAGTGGAAGACTGCAGGAGAGACGCTCAGTAGCTCGGTACGGGCTTTTGTTAAAGTTTCGAGAACATACCTTCACCGAAGAGTCAAGCAGTATATTGCTCCCTCCTACGTATATCTCGCGAAGAGACCATGAGGATAAAATCAGAGAGATTACAGCCCACACAGAAGCATACCGACAATCCTTCTTTCCACGTACAATACGAGACTGGAATAGACGGGAGAACCGATAGAGGTACTCAGGATACCCTCCGCCACACACCGTCAGGTGGCTTGCGGAGTATGGATGTAGATGTAGATGTAGATGTAAACCGAGGAGGCCATCATGCCGCGAAGACTCACTCGTGCTTCCTACAGCCAACTGAGCAAATTAAAAAGGGGTCAAATTGCGGCCTCCGGGTGGCGGGATTGTTCTTTCGGAGAACTGTCAGCCAAGTTGGACGTGCTGCGTCAGGTGGTCAACGATACTGGTATCAGTGTTCACGTGAACATTCTCGCACCCGTAGACGAGGTTCTCGACATACACACAGCACAGACGCCCGGCAGGATCATCGTACTGTAAGGGAAGCAGTGACTGATAGTAAAGTTACCACAACACAGATAAGAGGACCTGAGGGCCCAGACGCGACAATACGAAAAGTTGCGAACCGTTTATTTGCTGCGGGACTTTAAGAACGCACACCTCTAGCCCATCTTCGACTCAAGCCACAGAATTCCAGTCTATAGTGCGCGGCACGACTGCTGCCGTCAGAGGAGCACTCGGAAGAAGGAATGGCGCGCCGGGGTCTTCAGCGAAGAAAGCAGTTTCTGCCTGCACACAAGTGATGGTCGTTTGCGCGGACGACGTAGACCTGGTGAGCGCTCTCTCGTAGAGTGCATTCGTCCAAGACACGCTGGCCCCGTCCCAAGCCTTATGGCCTGGGGTGCGATAAACTACAACTCTCTTTCACCTTTGGTGTTTCTGAAGGGGGCGCTAGCTAGCGCTCGGTATGCGCAGAATGTTATTACAGCCGTTCATTTGCCGTTTTTACAACAGCAAGAATAATGCTTGCCCACACACTGCCCGTGAAGCTCAATGACCTTTGCAAGACGTGCAGCTAACTCCCTGAGCAGCACGATATCCGGGCTTGTCTCCAATCGAGCACGTGTGGGATATGAAGGAACGATAAGTGACTTGCGCGACTCGTCAACCAACAACTCATACAGATCTATGTGAAGACGTGTAACAGGTGTGCCATGAATTGTACGAGCACAGTATTCGCCATATGTACGATCGACGGGCTGCCTGAATCAGCGCCTGCACTGCCGCCCTTGGAGGCTACACTATGTACTAATATGGGTGTTTCAGCATGGGTCTATACCTGGTACCTCAGAACCGTTTGTGCTATTGATATGTAAATGTAATCATTTGATGTACTCCACGTGCACAGTTGCAACATTACGTCTTGAATGCACTGGAAACCTCTAAAATGGTGTACTAATTTTTTTCCCGGCAGTGTATGTCCCACTGGAAACGAAAGGGTTACATGTACTCCTTGGAGTGTGGCCCATTAACAATGCGACACAATAGCTACCGAAATTATACGATGAAGGTGCGTAGTAAGAGTGCGTTTTAATTTCTCTTCAGTTAAAAATCAGCAGTCGTATAGCTCTCATAAAGAACATATCGTCACAGTTCAATACATTGTATTAGAACGATGTGAATTGTTGTTGTTGATAGACCCGATGTTTCTTTTGCTTTGTGGAATGACAAATTCCTCACCTGTCCTCTACTGCAGCAACCTTCGTAACACTGTCCTATCACAGTCTGACTGGCAATGGAGTCCTCGAGGAAGAAGTTACCCACCCGACACTCTACCTACGAAATGGCAAAAACAATATGGCAAAGCAATGCGGTCACCCTTCTCCAGCCACTGTAAGCTGCCGAGAAAAACTTTACCTCAAAATTAATCGCCTCTCTCTTCCTCTTGATACTGACTGATCAACATTTACAGGAACACTGATAATGCACGACTAGTGCTGTAATCTACGACGCACACGTGAACATAAGTACATCTAAATCTACGTGATTACTCGCCTATTCACAATAAAGTGCCTGGGAGAGGGTTTAATGAACCAACTTCAAGCTGTCTCCCTAGCGTTCCACTCTCGACCGGCACGCGGGAAATAACGAGCACTTACATTTTTCTGTGCGATCCCTGATTTCTTTTATTTTATCGTGATGATCATTTCTCCCTATGTAGGTGGGTGCCAACAGGACGTTTTCGCAATCTGAGAAGGAAACTGGTCATTAAAATTTCATGAGAAGATCCCGTCGCAAAGAAAAACGCCTTTGTTTTAATGATTGCCACTCCACGTATCATGTCTGTGGCACTATCTCCCCTACTTCGCGATAATACAAAACAAGTTGCCCTTCTTTGTGCTTTTTCGATGTCATCCGTCAGACCCATCTGATGCGGATCCCACAACCCACAGCAATACTCCAGAACAAGGCTGACAAGCGTGGTGAAAGCAGTCTCTTTAGTACATCTGTAGCACCTCCTAAGTGTTCTGGCAATGAATCGCAGTCTTTGGTTGGCTCTACCCACAACATTATCTATGTAATCGTTCCAATTAAGGGTATTTGTAATTTTTATCCTTAAATATTTAGTTGCATTTACAGCCTTCAGATTTGTGTGACTTACCGCGTAATCGAAATTTAGAGAATTTCTTTTAGTACTTATGTGAATAACTTCACTTTTTTTCTTTATTCAGTGTCAATTGCCACGGTTGTTACTTGAGCATCCAGAGGACCAAACAAACAAAATTTCCTAGTACCGTGCATATAATGCTTTGGGGAATAAATTCACTGTTAACATAGAACACAACAACGGATGAAATGATTTTCGCTAATGCAGCCTCCACGAAAATATGACGGGAATGAAGGATGCTCACGATGGCCAACGAAGATGTTCAGCATGCACTTTCGCAACATACCAGACTGATATTTGAGTACCTGCGGTTGAACTCATTGTCTGACTGATCGGTTGGTTGATCTGGGGGAGAATACCAAACAGCGATGCCATTGATACCATCGGATTAGGAAAGGATGGGGAATGAAATCGGTCGTACCCTTTCAAAGGAACCATTTCGACATTTTGTTGAATCGATTGAGGGTTACATTCAGATCTAGGTCTTTAATGTCTCCGTAAGTATAACATGACGAGTGAGCGAATCTTTTCACTGTTTGGTACAGCAAAGAGGAGATAACAACAATTTGCTGAAATATGCTTCACTTTTTTCTCTATAAAAATAAATTAAAATGGTCAGTTCCGGCTGTGAAGTCGTGAAAACGATGACGTTCAGCAGATGTCTGCAATAAAATGATTTTTGATCCTGTCGAAGGAAACCCCCTAAGTCTTATTTTATTACGAGTTCATCCCTCGGATATCGTAAGAAGCAAGGTAACGAAGGTATCTAATAGCCATTACACCTCTTCAAAAAGGAAACGAGTTTTCTGGCTGCAGGTTTCGCTAGTTTAATTTTCCTTTATACGAGCGTTTGAAAGCGAGCATGTAAGAGGCAATAAGGTGGCCAGGGGATAGAAATTCCTCCGCTCAGTGTAATATATAGCGAGCCAATATGAAGTAAAGAATGCGATGCCCGCGCCCGCGCCCGCGCCCGCGCCGCTCGTGTCCGAGATTACAGCGAGGGACAATTCTATTAGCCGCACAGCGCTGGCGGCCATCGCATTTCCGAATGAATAAAACCATTCGCCCGTAACCCCTGAATTACTGGCGCTGCCTTAGTCTTCTTTCTTTGTGCGCAGAAGCATTCAATTAGGAGGTGGGGTAAGAGGCTGGGAGGGGAGCAGCGAATAGAGACGAAAACCCGACGTCTTACAAATTCACGACATCCAGAACAATTACTTAATTATTTAGATGCGATTGAAGAACTGACTTTCAGTTCTCTCATTACGCAAAATTTATCTTTTTTCAAATCTCACAGCTAATTTGTTACTGAGGTATTATAATTTTATATTTCTTCGTGGTTTCCTCTGAATAACCAGTTCCAAGAAAGTCTGAATGCGAAACTCGCTGATCAGCTCAATTTTCCGATATAATGCAGCTAAGTAAGACAATCGAAAAGTTCGTAATAACTGATCCTGCGGCCTTCCACATATTTTACACAAAGTCGTAATTTTGTTATTTCCTCTATCACAGTGCACCAACTTCAGTGAATATGAAAGAAACTTCGTAACTTTCACAGAACATGGAATAGAAGAAATGTCGACTACAGCAGGAAGAAACTAATATTCATTAACGTACACTCTGAAGCGAATGAGTTACGCAAATTGTCTACAAATTGATATTCATAAAGGTATCGACGGAAAACACAGAGTGGTACACTTGGGTGGCCGATTTATGGATGTGTGACGCTGCAGCACAATTTCATTGCGCCTGAGGCAAGGGTAGTAAATAGGGAACATGTCAGTACCAGGGCATAAAATCCTTACGAATTTCATTTCGCGTGCTCAGTTGGATAGTAACCAAGTCTCGCAGACAGGCACCATGTCAACATTTGAGGAAGGGCGTGTAGATGGGCTCAAAGACGCCGGTTGGAGTGATCGGAGAATAGCTTGGCATTTGAATAGGATCGATGCCACTCTTCGCCGATGTTGACAGGAATGAGTCAGCCATGGCCTCACACGCCGTCACGAAGGAAGTGGTCAACCTGGAGAGACGAAAGAACGTGAGGACCGAGCAACCGTCAGTAGGGTACTCAGAGCGCCACATTCATCATTATCGTTATACGACGTGCAACCAGTGATTCAGTGAGAACAAGGACCATTAATATGCGGCTCAGAGAAAGGGGACTCAACTCGTGGCGCTCCTTGCCACCAACAAGTCCATTTGCAATGTTGTCGGGCACATTCGGCCTGGAGTCTCGTTGGGTGGGGTAGAACTGTTTTCGGTGATGAGTCCCGCTTCGAACTGAGCTCCGATGACCGGCGAAGACATGTCTGGTGACGCCCCAGCCAGGGACGGGTACTAACCGGAGTGGCGTCTGATGTACGGCCTGATAACCAGGAGTGATGGTCTGGGTACTATTTTATTTAATAACGGGACCCCTTTGTTTGTCACCCGCGGCACTCTTACACCACAGCGGTACGTCAACGAAATTCTACGCCCCAATTTGTTGCCCTTCATGGCAAGCCAAGCTTGTATTTCAGAGAGATAATGCCCGCACGCACTCGGCGAGAGTTTCTACTGCTTGTCTTCATGATTGCCAAACCTGTCTTTGCCAGCAAGGTCGCCGGATCTTTCCCAAACTGAGAACGTTTGGAACATTATGGGTATGGCTCTCCAAACATCTCGAGATTTTGAGGACCTAACGCGCCAGGTGCACTGAATATGGCATAGTGTCCCACAGGAAAGCATCCAACAACTCTATCAATTAATGGCAAGCCGAATAACAGCTTGCATAAGGATTAGAGGTGGACCAACGTGTCACTGAGTTGCTCAAATTGTAAAGCTGTTTTCCTTGAATAAATCATCCAATTTTATGAAACTGTGGTGATTTGTTTGTCTGTACATGTTCCTCACATCTACCGATTTCACCCCAGTCGGATGACTCTTTCGTGGTCTGTCGTTATTTTGTGGCTCGAAGTGTAAGAAACCGCGGTTATTTGTTTGAAGGTATAAGGTTCGAAAGTAAATAGACAAATATTTGTCAGCAGTCTCATAACGCATTCCCAAGGCTCGATTTTTGTCTCATCAGTTTAGGACGCTGAATAATTCCTCTGAGATTCTGTACATATAATGACAGAAGAAATTCTTAATGACAGTCGTTGGACTGTAATGCAAATACAATGACATCGGCTTCAGCATGCGACACTTCTTTCGCAGTTTTATATACAGATGGTAACCAACATCAACAGTCGCATGAACAGTGCACTTCTAATGTATTTTGCTCGTACACGCCAAACTGTAGCTTTTGAGATAATGCCCAGACTATTACGTCTGCTGTCGTTTCACGTCACTGGAAGATATATGTAAAGTTGTGAAAGCACACAATTCGCTCCGCGGGCCATCAATGGTGCCCGTAACACTTGGATCAATTGGTCTATTTTACCGGAGAGGCGGAGAGGAATTTGGCGCGCCTTTGTTGAAACGACAGTAGTTACAATCACCTGAAGCGATATAGGAAACCTATGAATAGAATAAATCACGACGGCCAGATCAGGAACTGAGTGTAACTCTTTCCTATCACAAATCCAGTATTTTGGCGCTCCGCCACCTCGTGCAGCGTACCAGTATCTGTAGTTTGCGGCCCCACAATCCAGCAGAACGGTGTTTTCTCTCTCTCCTGCAATTTCCCATCAATACAGGTATTGAAGGAATGAGCTTGGATTTCTACATGACGCCCATTTACAAACTGTTTCACACTTTAATTTGATGTTTCTAAGCGCTATGGGATGAAAACAATTAATTCTTCCTCCACCTTACATGTCATTATTGCAATGAGTGAGGGAGAAGCGCCAAAGAGAAACGCGAAAAAAGATTGTTAAAATGTAAGCTGCAAGATGACACAGATTACTAGAAATTTAGCTGTTAAAACGCAACCGTACACACGAGGTAAGAGTTTAAATAATTAAGCTGCAAATAGCACTTCATAGCTCTGACGTTAAATTGATGAATATGGAATAATAATGACAAAAGTAGCATTTGGGCGCTATACTGCCTTGCTCCGATTATCTTCTTGACGATACGGTTAAACTAATTATGTTAATGGGCAAACGTCGCGCCATCCACGTCCGCTGAATGTGTGTGCAGTTTCATCTTGCTCCTCCGCTTCCTCTTCTTCCTCCCCTTTGGTGGACGAGTGATTGAAACACAGGATTCACATTTGAGAGAAAGAAGTGAAAAAATTCGTGTTGAGGCATGTATATATAAGGTTTCGACAAACTATTTAGGGTGAAGGTAGGAATGGTTCCCCTGAAGAGGAAAAAGCAATTTTAATTACTATTGTTCACCAATCTTAACTTTTTCTCTGTCTCTAATGACAACGACGTGGACGGGACGTAAGACTCGGATATTTGTTCCATTCTACCAACCTTTGATCTTCGCTAATATATCACAGAGAGCAGTAACGCGGAATATTATTTGCGTCGACATACAGCGTAATATCCTTAACAACAACAAATCTGATTAAACGCGTGATCGCAACGTAGTATTTCAGTACTCCTTCTTCAGCTGAAGAATCGCTTAGCAGTTCTTCCGGTAACGAGGTATATTTCTTCTTGAATCTACGCACTATCAATATGTCATTACTATCTCGCACTGGAAAGCAAATGGGAAACTGAAATATACTTTTGGCCATACAGCCCTCTGCGAATAACAACGCACACGTTAAGCACCTGATTTACTGCCCCCCCCCCCCTCCCCCCAACCACCCCGAGCTGGTTATCGTATTTGGGAGCGAAAGCTGATTACCTACACATCTCGCTCAAAATGTATTTTGCGGTACAGTGCTCTTTCGAATAGTGACTTATTATCGATTCGATTTCAGTAGTAGCACAAAATAAAAAGCAAAGTTTAACGTGCAGCCGATATCAACGGCATTAGAGAAGGACCATTAGGTCAAATGAAGAAGAATCGGAAAAAAATTGTCCGCGACCTTACTTAACGAATCATTCCAGGATTCAGCCAAATCCATTTGGGGAAACGGTGGATAACCAAACTCAGGATGCCCAGGTGAGGGCTAGAACAACTATCTTAACAACTACGACTCCATTTACTTAATCACCACGACATCTCGCTCGGTTCGTACAGCGAATAAGTCTACTGATTCTGGCAAATTACGTTACTGAGGACCTCGTTTATTCCTCGCGCGGCTGTTCAACCAATAAATGCGTAACCTGCAGAGCGGTTCAGGAAAAGGCACCTGGTACAATCTCCAGTTACCCGTCCAACCCTCCTCTATTTCCCGCCTCACTGCCTTCTGCAATGGAAATATATCAGTCAAGTGGAAAATTGCGTGCCGTCACAATATGGGATATACAAAGAGCTCTCACAGTTCCACATTAACAACAAAAATGGCTATAATTGCAAAACGTATCTACCTTCTAGGGAATGAGATCTCAATAACACGACAACCCACACGCTTCGCAGAAAAAGGGCAGAAAGAAAAATAATGAGCATTTACAACCCAAGTTTCCCTTCAGCAAATACGCCAATCTCCGCAAGCATCCAAGCTTACACAACGTGTACACTATGGAGTGACAGCTATACAGAGTCTATCAAAAAGAATCACCCGATTAAAAAAAAAAGGAAAAAAAAGGAGTTATTATGTTACTTGAGATATGTGTGTGAACAACGCACTGTTGGAAAGAACAAACTCTAGAGTTTTACATGGTTGTTCAACATGAGAGAAACTCTCCGAAATTTAATGCGTTATGTGCAGTATGATGGGAAAAGGTGTATGGTCCATTTTTCTTTGCCGAGAAAGCGCTTATGTCGATATGCTGGAAAACTTTCTTTTCCCACAGGATGCGGCACTGCTACACTGGCAACTGGAAGTGCGGGAATTTTTAAATCAAAGGAATACTGAACAATGTACCGGTTGCACTGGACCATATGATTCAACCTCACATTACTGGTCTCCAAGGTCACCGGACCTGACTGTATGTGATTATTTCTTATGGGGGGGGGGTTAAGGAAGACTTTGTTTATGTAACCAACAACAATGAATGAACTGAGACACTGCATAACAGCGGCTGTAACGCAAGACATTCTCGCTGCAGAGTGGGAATAATCTGAATACCGCATTGACATACGCCGTGCATCTCAAGGGGGTACTGACCATCTACGAAAAGGTGTGAAAAAAAAAAAAGTTTTGAGTTTCCCGTTCATCAAAAAAACAAAATTCGTTGCATGTCTTCATTAGTTTCAGAAGTATAGACGTGCCAAATCGGATGATTCTTTTTTATATACCCTGTATTTTTAACGGTATAACGAGCAGACGAAACAACAATATTTCCGTAAATGGGCGCCAATCATTTGAATAATTGCCTTTTTCCACATTCGTCTAGGACTATATTAGAGAATGTTCATTACGTAGATATAATAGCACCCCGAGGATGTGGGACATGTCACAAAAAGGTAAGAGATATTTGCAAAGGAAATGACAGTTTAATGTTCCTCCGTAGGTTCTATACAAAATGGTCTACATTGAGGTGCAAAGAGTCAAAATTTTATTCTCTTTCTCATTTACATATCGGTTAAAAAGCTTACCACCAATGTTTAAATGTATGATACTAAAGGTCGCAAGGTAACTCCAAGGCAACTGTAACAAAGCGTCATCAAAAACAAAACCAGTTTCCAAGGGTTACTTCTATACGTAGCAGTACTGCAGTGAAGCTAAACCTACGTCAGTTGCTACATAAATTTAAGTTACATGACGCAGATAATTATGTCTATTGGTTCTGCAATGAATTTATTCATGGGAATAGAAGTAGTTGGCCACAGTTAATCCCTTACTCTCCTCTTACACAGTGCTCTTTCAGTAGCTACACCTTGCTGTAAAGCTACTAGAAATGCTTCTTCCTGAATTATCGATATCTTTCTTGACCAAACTGAGTCATTTTAAGATTTTATGAACATTTCACTTACACCTACCATCGTATTAACTGAGTTCTTGATTTGTAGGAAACATATATTTGATGCAACAAATTTCATTAACGAATAATGGTTTCGTACACGCAGTTATTCAAATAGCTCTATGCAAAAATTTCTCTAATTTACACCACAAATAATTCGTATTACATAGTTTTAGATCCAGAAAACTTCAGCTTAGCTTGAAGAGTTACCCCAAAATATGGAGCCAGCTAACATTATGGAATGAAAATAACCAAAGTGTCCCGGATCTATTATTTTTACATCACTGTTATCTTACAATATTCGCTTTGAAAATAATGATTTGATTAGGCGCTTCAGAATTTTTGCACTATACTCTTACCAACCAAATTTATTACTGAACTTTAAGACTATCTGTATCCATGTCTCCATTTATATACACTGTGTAAGTCTCTTCCAGGTTTTCCTGCGCATACAGCGAGTTTTTTCACAGTTTAATGACAGTAAATTGGCTACAGCACACAATTAATGTACACTAAAAGGTAATTTCTAATAGTACATTTGGTATCCTATTTACTACAATGTTTGTATAAGCATAGTCTCCGGTAACATTATTGTTGACAAATCATTAATATAAACAAAAAGTAGGGTTCCAAGATGGAATCTTGTGGGACACGTTATTTAATTAGTTAACATTCGGATAAAGAGTGAAAAATTAATACACCATTCGTGTTTACTGAAGACCTCTGATTTCTGTTCGATAGATAATACATGATCGATTTCGCAGAATTTCCTGTGACATTACAATGTTCTAATTTGCACAGTCAAATGCCTCTGACAGGTCACAGAATACAACGGTATAGCCTGTAATTTGTTGTCAAATCAATGAAGTACATTCTCACCACATGAAGTGGCTAAACAACAGCATATTTCAGCCTGTGAAAATAAGTTCCAGAGACAAATGATTGGTTACGCAAATAATTTAAGATATTACGAAACTCAGAAGCACAGTCTTTAATTACATCTGTTGATATTTTATCATAAACATTAGAATGGATTAATGTTACATATCGGTACCGAGAGTCATGCTCGTGTTGGTGAGGTCATTAGCAAAGGTTGCTATAAGGTATTCTCGGACAGGATCCATTAAGCATGACACCTAATACGTTATTGATATAAAATGCTTGTTAAAGAGCTTCGCGACCAAGCACGGATCTGTTGCCAATCATCTCATCTTTAAGATGACGAATGATGTTGTAATGATATACTCGTACACAGAAAAGGATGTTTGTTTTACTGATTTTTTTTTATTTCGGCCGGGCCGGTATCAGGTTACATGTCCATCTTCAGCGGTCGTCCAGTTTACTATCCTGTCCTCATAAACATTACGTAGGTTTTTTCCCTTAATTTTACTTAAACTTTTAATTGGTTAAATGAGGCTATTAACTCGCGAAAAGTATAAGGTAGTAGTTCTGGCTGGAAGTGGTGGTTCTGTCATGTTTTGTGGTTTTTTTGTACCACGACTTGAGCTCAATCATTCAGGTTATTGTG
Organism: Schistocerca gregaria; assembly: GCF_023897955.1. Taxonomy (NCBI): domain Eukaryota; kingdom Metazoa; phylum Arthropoda; class Insecta; order Orthoptera; family Acrididae; genus Schistocerca; species Schistocerca gregaria. The sequence continues at coordinate 544,913,259 of NC_064924.1, forward strand.
AACGAGGATGGTTATTTCAACATTCTCTGTGATTTCAAGTGCCGCCGTTCGTTCTACATCTTCATGATAAAAATGCTGTGAACGCTCGCGTCCTCCAAGGTGACAAGTTCACGGGGCTACACATATACGTTTCTGGCTTGACGAGCACTCAAGCATCGTATTGTACCTAGACTTGGAGCCTAATTCGCCCAATGCTTTTGCCCACAGAAAATGTCCAGCACTATTTGGAAGAGAGAGTGCCAAGCAGCGAGCAACGTAACGTAAGGGATCTAATCATTTATGAGTGGCTTAAGTTGGATACTTGTGCACTCTCTTTGTTGCTGAGGTGAGGCCACTGCCGAGGCTGTCTCCTGGTGGTGACTGTTTTTTTATTCAGTGCGCTTAGTCACAATAAGGCGTATGTCAATGCAAGAAAAGTGTTGGAAACTGCAGAAAACAAAACTATGTGCATATGAGGGGGCTCGAGGCTAGCGGTGAGTTCCCGCACTCTCCTCGGCGGTATGCACGCTGCGCGACGAAACGGCTGCCTGGTGCGTTTCGGGAGCAGTGCGACCGCAGCGCCGTCAGTGGCGGCCGCCGGCCGTCACGGGGGTAATCGGCCGCCTCCCTGCCGCCAAGTTGGTAATTGGCGGCTGGACCGCGCGAGCTCAGCCGGGCCGAACCGGCGGCGGCGTCGGGGCCGCCTGCCACGCAATCAGTCACGTCGTGGGTGGCGCGGCCATGGGGCCGGGCGACACGCTCCTCCTGTCCTGTCCTACACCTTCACTTCCTCCTCTCCATCACGACTACCAGCTCCCTTCCTTCAACGGACACAACATCAGCTGGAAACTCCAGTCACCAGCAGCGGCTAGGGAGCACAAGACTAGCCGACGCAGAGAATCCGTCCCTCTGCAGCGATTTCCAATGTCAGCGACCAGGAGAGGCGAAAAGTCGCTCTTTGGGCCAATTTGGACAGCAGTTATACAGTATTAACAAGCTGCGACGTGGTTGAGAATAGAAAAATGATCCAGAAAGTGTAGAATAAATATCTTTATTTTTGTCTACGATCATAAATTTGTTAGGCCCTCCGACTACCGGTTTCGGTCAGCAACGACCGTCGTCAAATCTTGTTAGAAGAACTTGGATTTTATAAAGCGAAAAAAAAAAAAAAAAAAACCAAAACAAGAGGTAGCAAACGTGTTCAGTGGGTAGCGTGATTTTGTTGTACCCAATGGCTACTTTGCTTTGTCTGACAACATTCTCCTTTAATCACTGAACGTCTCTCTCTTTGAAGAAGACAAGATACAATGACGGAGATACAATGGAGTCAGAAGGCTTCAAAATACTGAAAGGGAAACCAGGCGTTAGAGTGGGAAAGGAAAGACATGCACCTAGGTGCTTTGGTAAGGGGTTCATAGTACACAAGAGATACGAGGATGGCATAAATGAAATGCAGAGCAGGTCAGAAATGATATCAACACTGACATTTCAAGCAGGGAACAAAAAGTACACAATAATAAATGGACATGCACCCACAAATGACAAGAACAGGAAAGATAAAGTTGCAGACAGCTTCTGGGAGGACCTAGATGATACACTGAAAAAATACCATGTAGACATGTAAAGATACTCGTAGGAGATTAGAATACACAGACTGGAAGAGAAAAGCAACATAAAGGAGTAGCGGGCGAGTCTCGTCACACCAGCAGACAAACTAAAATGGAGAGAGACTAACCGAACTATGTCGAGAACACAAAATGAGACTGATGACAACACACTTCAAGGCCAAACCGAGTAAGAAAAAGACATGGACAAACACATGCGCCCGCATTGGGGAATTCCAAACTGACCACATAGCAAATTGTTCAAATGGCTCTGAGCACTATGGGACTTAACATCTATGGTCATCAGTCCCCTAGAACTTAGAACTACTTAAACCTAACTAAACTAAGGACATCTCGAAATGTATAAAATTTGGTACTTGATTCGAAGGGAGCCTTTTGACAGATAAATATCACAGGAATGCAACTTTTTATGCGCAAAATTGCTACGCCTACCGATTACGCGCGCAGTGGCCGATGACATGGATGCTTTCGTTATTTAGTATAAAATTTTTCACCATACTTGGTGCATTTAAACGATATTAACTTATGCAGGAAACAATTACGAGGGTCGGTCAAAAAGTAATGCCTCCCTTTTTTTTCTACTTAAAAAAATTAAGTTAAGTGAAAAATTTGAATTTGGCGCCATTCCTCAAACCTTCTTCTGCAATCCACTGCAGTAGTAACTTTCTGTGTCAACAGGTGGCAGCACAGCAGAAGTTTGTAAGATGGCCGACATCGATGTTCGTTTTAAGACAGCGTTGTGTGATTGAATTCTTGAATGCAGAAGGTGAAACGCCCATACGCATTCATGAAAGACTGAAGAAGGTGTATGGTGTTGTGACAGTGGATGTCAGCACTGTTAGACGATGGGTTCGTCGTTGTAAGGAAGCTGAAGGGCAAACACCGTTGACTGACGAAAAGCGGAGCGGCAGGCCGGTGAGTGCAGTGACTCCACACAACAGTCAGCAAGTTGATGACATCATTCGTGGTGACCGTCGGGTGACTGCAGATGAAGTGTGTCGCATTATTTCTCTTAGTAAAGGCAGTGTGATCACGATTATTAAACAATTGGGGTACTCAAAAGTTTGTGCACGGTGGGTTCCAAGAATGTTAACCGATCGGAATAAAGAGGCAAGGAAAACAATAGCCTCCCAACACTTGCAGCGCTTCCGTTTGGAGGGAGATGAGTTTCTGAAAAAAATTGTGACCGGGGACGAAACATGGGTGCATTTTTTTGAACCCGAATCAAAGAGGCAGTCAATGGAGTGGCGTCACACAAGCTCGCCGAGGAAGAAAAAATTCAAAACTGTACGATCGGCAGGGAAAGTTATGGCAACAGTTTTCTGGGATACAGAGGGTGTGATTCTGGTTGATTTTTTGGAGCAGGGATGCACAATAAATTCTGTTCAATACGTCACAACCCTCAAAAAACTTAAAGCACGTCTTCAGCGAGTTCGCCCAACAAAATCAATGGCAGATGTTCTTCTTTTGCATGACAATGCAAGACCACACACCAGTCGTCACACCTCTGACGAGATTGTCAAAATTGGATGGGAAGTTTTGCCTCATCCCCCATGCAGCCCTGACCTGGCACCATCAGACTTCCATCTGTTCGGGCCACTAAAAGAAGCTCATCGTGGGATTCATTTTGAAGATGAGGAGGCCGTCAAAACATCCGTGCGTCAATGGCTTAGGAAGCAGAGCTGTGATTTTTACCGTGCTGGGATACATGCCCTTGTTCAAAGATGGACCAAAACTGTAGAGATGGGCGGAGATTACATTGAAAAATGACAAAATGATCCTCAATGTTGTGGTTTTCAACCTATGTAATTGCATTTAAATTTCCTGACAATTAAACGTAGAAAAAAAAATAGGAGGCATTACTTTTTGACTGACCCTCGTATAAGACCAACAAGTCAAAAACTCGCTGTTTATAATAACTATTAAATAAAGAACTTGAAGCGATTTTACGTAATTTGTTGTCACTTAAAAGAACAGATTGAGTTTACATAAAATCGTGGGGGTTCGGTCCCAAACTACATACAGCTTGGATTATACCCCTGGAATTAAACGCTTCATTTGCAGTGACGAGATACCAACGTGATGGGCGAAGCACCGGCATCACACTTCAAACAAGTTTGTACACCTGTCTCACCGATTATTGCTTAATTACAAGTTTCTATTCGTCCCTCGCTTACTGACTACAAATACAGAGGAATAACAACTTTAATAAATTCCGTAGCTACAAAATTCAACGATAGACCATGCCGGAGCCGTTTTCTACGGCCACGTGCAGGAAAACTTCTTCATAACTAATTACAATAAGAAGTATTTGGAACTAATGAAGGCCGGCCGTTGTGGCCAAGCGGTTCTAGGCGCTTCAGTCTGGAACCGCGCAACCGCTACGGTCGCAGGTTAGAATCCTGCCTCGGGCATGGATGTGTGTAATGTCCTTAGGTTAGTTAGGTTTAAGTAGTTCTAAGTTCTAGAGGACTGATGACCTCAGCTGTTACGCCCCATAGTGCTCCGAGCCATTTGAACTAATGAAGACTCGATAGTTTCACCGAACAAGGTAATGAAATACTGAAGACACTGGGATATTATCGAGCAACAGCGGCGCTCAAATTCTCGTCGAGACCTCCTGCTTATAATTGTATGTGGTTTCCTAAATAGCTGCCGAAAAATGACTTCTTTCACAGGTCACAGCAGTGTCCTTCTTGCATCTTGACACACTGTCCGTAACGATCGCTATGTCAGTGACTCGACAATTCACAGACACTCATAGAAGCGCAGATTCCACGTTTTGTTCAGTGCGGCAGTCACGATTACTTCGCTCGACGCAAACAGGCTGCTGCTGTTCGTCGCGTATACACGATTTGCTCCTCTAAGGGTAAAGGCAATGAGGGCTGCTGCAACACTACGTTGTCTCCGTAATTATACTTCAGTAATTCTCTACCTGTCAAAGAGTCAAAGCCTATACCTCTGCAATAAATTATCTTGCAACAATTTAGAACAACAATAAAAGTGAGGCGTGGGGGTTACTATGAGGCTTAGTATGTGCGAGAGGCAGCCATCAAATTCTGTGATCATTCTGATCAGAATCTGAGTAAAACATTACTTTCCTATATTTACTTATAAATTTACCTGACGAGCGGTGATGATAAAAATAAGAAACTGTTTCTCGTAATGCACGTCTCCATCAGTACCAATATTTTAGTTAAGATAAACAATCCACGAACATTATCTCTGAGGTTTTCTCGAAGTGACTGATCAACTTGGTGCTTTCAAGCGTTCTGCTGAATTTTCGTTTCCATTTTGTACACAAACTGGTAACAGAAACTCGGCAGAACATACGGAAGCACACCATCAATCCGGAAGTAAATTTTGGATTACCACGAACTACGAACAAAATCATACAACTTATTTATGACTCCAGAATTCAAGAGCGATGCAATTTTATAAACTGTGACTGTTATGTGCCTGCTTCGGCAATCGCAAAATTTTGTGGTGGTGTTTTATACTTTCGGGCCTATCCCCTCGGCGCAAAGATATTTGTTTGGTTTTCAGCAATACAACAGGAATTTTTATGGGAGGTAGATTACAGAGTACGTTACAGTTAGAACGAACGTCCAAACCACCGCTGACGAAGCACACAAGACAATGCTTGGAAAACGGCACCCAATACCCCGTAGAAACTCCTGCAGCAATAATGTGCGTGTACCATCTACTTGAACTATAGAGTATCATATGCCGGTATACGGTATGCTTAGCACACACACACACACACACAAAAAAAAAAAGGCTCTGAGCACTATGCGACTTAACATCTGTGGTCATTAGTCGCCTAGAACTTAGAACTAATTAAACCTAACTAACCTAAGTTACTTCACACACATCCATGCCCGAGGCAGGATTCGAACCTGCGACCGTAGCAGTCACGCGGTTCCGGACTGAGCGCCTAGAACCACGAGACCACCGCGGCCGGCACTTAACACATTCACTTATATTTAACGCGTACAATTCCTTCTGACATATGCACTACACAATTTCGTTGTCGTAATGCGGAAACGGAGCGATTTATCTGACGTCCAAAAAGGGCATGATCATTGACTTTCGCGTCAGCGTTGGAATCATTTTCGAAACGGCTAAGCTTATAAACTGTTCGCGAGCCGCCATGGTTAACGTATATCGAGCACGGAAGAATGGCGCTATACTAAACAGGCGCGGGACAACTATTTGAGCTGACATGTAAGAACAATTTAGAATAAATGAAAGTTACATTAAAATAAGTGAAAGTTATTCAGTTAACGGGCCTCAAACATAAGATCAATTAACGAAAAAAAAAGAAAATAAAAGAAAAAGCCCGGAGACATCTAAAAAGTATAACAGCACTAGCAAAGGCATCATGCAACATCTATAACAGCATTAACCGAGCTCCAAATTATAGCTCCTTTATTCATAAATCATGCTCAGTCACCCATTCCTTGCTTACAGCTGCTCTAGAAAAATAAATGGTCTACACAAACCGATTACACAACATAAAATCAATGGTACACTATGACAAGATAATGGCGCCACCGATGGGTGGAACAAGTAACCTTAATGAAGGAACATTGTGTCTCACAACGGGCAACCAGCTAAAGGCAAAGAATAATAGAAAGAGCAATGAATAGTAATAAATTCTGTCTGATTATAACGTTCCCATAGTTAACTTTGAGTAACAGCACATGAAAACAGGCGGCGAGATTTATAAGACAAAATGAGAACTGTTAGTAACCCTTGTTCGTAGCAGCGCCAGAGCTTAATCAAGCGTTGTTCATACTCCGACTGCATATCACTCTCAGCTGAGTATGATAAGAAATCCTTTCTCACTTCTTTAAGATAAAATACAAATTAAAATCTATTACTTGGTGCCGTCTCAGATCTGATCTTTACTCCTTTTCCATGTTCTACTTTGAAACAGTTAAACTTTCTGAAGGAACTATGCAGTTATTTGGAAAGGCAGGCGGAAATTAAAGTACTGTAAATAATGTTCGGCTAGATTTGTTCTGGATGTCTTCTCTGGTAATAATGACAAACTGGTATCATCTCAATAACCGACTTTTTTGGAACGCATAAACCGACTTGTTAAACTAGTTTCTTTTTGATTTAAAGAGTACGTCAGTTGACACTCTAAGTAACAGGGAAAGATATTTTCCGTATGAGCCATGGAAAATCAAAATAACTAATTAATTGCATTTTCAGTACCCCACATGCTGCTGCTTTATATGAGTGTTGATCAATTTAAATTTTTGTGTCTATATACGTCTTTGGTTCCACTACACCATTAAAACTCACCCTACGATCACTGAGAAGACATTTCTGTTAATTTTGTAAACTTTATTTCAGTTAGCACTGTCTCACTAATTAGCTTTATTTTTGATATCATGCTTCCCATAGTAATCATTCGTAATTTCTGGCACCACACACGCACAATTTTCACGAAAATGCACCAATTACCGATAATACGAGCCGGTAAAAGTTTCTAATATTTACTTTGTTGTTACCCACATCAGTTTTAACTAAAGAAAAATAATGATATATGACTGTGTATTTTATTGAGTTTTCCGCATTTAATTTTAAGGAACATTTACTGCATCGATCAGGAATTGAGATTTTTTATTTGTGAAACAACAGATCCGACTGTGTCGTACCGTGAGCAGATAAATTAGCGCGGGGGGGAACGAATTTGCATTTATATTCCCTACAGCAGCAAATATTGCTGCCGTTACAAGTGAATGTCATTCCCAAATAGAGGTGATTAATGGCGGCATTATGTAAAATGTTACGAACGATCCTGCCGTTTAAAGAGGGATATGATTCTCCCTGCCTACCTACCTACCTCCTCCTCTCTCGTCTGTTTTCTGTCATGACTTCACATATCAAAAAATATATAACAAGCTTTGCTTATCAATGGTGTGTGTACATCTAAGCTTTCCTTTTTACAGTGAATAACACAAAAGATTACTTTAAAACTACTCGAACAGATCATTTTGGCTTATCTGCTGACAGCCTTCAACGGAAACAAATGACTTACGAATACCTTATATATGATTCGTTTATCGGTACAGACTACACGAGACAATAAGAGACAACACAGCTGAATACTGAAATTTATAAGCAACTGCGGCACAGATGATGTCAGTGACAGGTTATCGTGTCTTTAGAGATCCGTGTTCCTACACAGACGGCGAGGCGGTTTTCACTCTTAGTGAGGTCTGCGAAGAGTTACCCTCAACCAGATGCTGCTTAATTAAAGAACGACAGCACAATCACGTGTCACATTGTCAAGTTAAGTGCTGAAGGAAGTATCTGACCAACAGCAAATGACATACGACCTATGCAGTTTGGTGAAATGTATTAAACACAGAATTTGGGTAAACGCAGAATTTGAGTAAATACGGATACTGAACTAGACGAATCTATTAGATGTTCGTCTAATTTCTATAGACGTTAAGCAATGGTCCTCAGGTACTGAGAAAAACGAGTATTTCTGATTTTCTGTCTCGTTTGGGCAGTTAATTGTGCTATTAATAACGTGATCATTAAAATCGGAGTGTTTGACCAGCTACGAAAAAATAAAGAGAGAACAGCAGGGAAAACAGTCGAAGTTTAAACTTAATATTCACCTTCTCGTTACTACAAAGGTAGCCAGAGATGTGTCAGTAATCAATATTAATGAGCGGCTGTTCCGGGAATCCTAAAACATTTGCAGATTGCCTATGTAACGACTTCCGGGGCAACAAAAATTTGAATTCCAATATTCCGTGTACTTACTGATCGAATTTAAAAATTTTAAGAGCTGCCATAATCTACTCATTAAGAAGTGTAATCTTAGGCTAAAAACTTAACACGGTAAGTCAAATATTACAGTTAGAAATAGTGTACTTGTCTTGACGCAGCGCAACTGACGGCGCCCATATACCCGGACTTTGTTCATCCAGTATTTGAGAAACATCAATGAATGTACCTGCTAAGTTATATCATAATAAGATAAACAGTTGAGGAGTTGTGATGTCATAAAGATTAAGGTGTGACTAGGAGAGCGGTCAATATCGCATCCGATGACGCCACTGGCAGAGGATTACACGGCATTCGGTCGGGCCCGATTAGTCCGTCTAGAGCCAGAGTGCAGAACTTCGCCTTTACCTTTTATTTTAAAAATAATCGTTTACAAAGATTCTTTTTCATTCTAAAGTTTACTTAGGCTGTAATGTCGATGCTGGGGGAGAGTACCATCTAATATCTCCTAGCACACAGAAACGCTGGTAACCACTGCTCTACATGAATGGCTTAAACATGACGCAAACCAGTCGAACAACTAATCGCAGAAATAAATTGATGTTCTTAAAAAAATATTTTCTTTTCTGTAAATTTCAAAGTCCTTTTTGCTGTCGCATGAGAAACACATTCCGCAAAAGCTCACAGTAGCATTTATATATTCGATTTTTCTTTTATCAAATGCAATGAACAACGCTTCTAATATTCAGCATGGTAAAAATGTAGAGAAAGGGCTAGGAAATTAAAATGGATTTAGTAACAAGTGTCATGTAATGTGTGTGTAATTTACATTATCTGAGCTCGAAGCAGACGTCTTTGTTAGTGATCAATTAGTTCTCCTTGAGGTATTAGCCGGTATTTTAATCTCCATTGTTTTAACATCCACTCGTCTAACAAGAAAATGTTGCCACATCACAATTTTCTGTGGCTGCCAGACACTGGACATACAACTCGGACTCATAATGTCTGCGTTAAGCACAGCTGGTAGTGACTGAGAGACTCGTATGGCACAATGGTACATCAAAGACATTCTGCGTCCTGAAGTGTTACCGCTCATGCGACAGAACCGTGGGGCCATTTTTCAACAGGACAATGCTCGTCACAAATCACTTATTTCTATGAATTGTCTGCCTGATGTTGAGATAGCCTCGTGGCCCTCAAGATCACCAGATTTATCCCCGACATAACACGCGGGACCAGCTCGGACGTCAACGCTGTCCCAGCGCCGGTACCGAGGATGTCAAAGACCACTTACAACAACTATGTCCCATCTTGCTTCATGTGAGGATACAACGGCTTTCTGACATCCTTCCCAACCCAATCAGTGCATGCGTCCAGCCCAGAGGCGGTGCAGTGTCATATTGGTAAGTGCGCTCGTAATGTATTTGGTAAATTTCTGCCGGCCGCTGTGGTCGAGCGGTTCTAGGTGCTTCAGTCCGGAGCTGCGCTGCTGCTACGGTCGCAGGTTCGAATCTTGCCTCGGGCATGGAAGTGTGTGATGTCCTTGGGTTAGTTCGGTTTAAGTAGTTCAAAGTCTAGGGGACTGATGACCTCAGATATTAAGTCGCTTAGAGCCATTTGAACCACTTCTGTAATCACTGGTTCAATAGGCTCTGAGCACTATGGGATTTAGAACTAGGACCTAGAACTACTTAAACCTAACTAACCTAAGGACATCACACACGTCCATGCCCGAGGCAGGATTCGAACCTGCGACCGTAATGTTATTACTGAAACACATCCTCTGACCATGTGAAGGTTTTCTCTTCTCCTTCTGGGCGCCTCACTTTTTTGTCAGGCAGTGCAGTTCACACATTTGAAATGGATACTAATGAAAAATATGAAAACTTCTTTCTATTTAATTATTGCACACATACAAAGACTTCGTTAAATGTATTTTACTGGGTAGAAGTCTCTTTAAATGACACCTGGCCATTTATTGTTTTGTCAAGCATGTCATTGGTCTGACTTCCACTTTTCGAAATAATTCTGAACTTTGGTCAACGATACTGCGCACAACATTAATCTCATTTCGTTATTCCTTTCGCGTTCCTATTCCATATAGTTGAATAATTTAAGCAGGTGATAGGTAAATTACCTGAAATTACTATGAAATAAAAGTAATTCACAAAACGTATGTTACTACGAAAGAATGAGTGGTTCGTCCAGTTTGCGAAGAAACAGTAGAAACATACTTGTTTCCTCTAAATTATATGGGAAAAAACGAATATTTCAGGATAAAGTATCACGATATACATAAGTATGGTACGAATATGCCTTTGGCATAGTTTCGAATAGGAGTGCTCGCAACCAGAAGACAAGTTAACTCGGGAGCGCAGCGAGGTGAACACCAGGAAACCTCCAACCTCCAGAGAAATTCCCGCGACAGGAGCGCGCTCATTGGCCAGGCCGAGACCGCGACGGCAAGAGGCAGCCTCTGGAGGCGATACTCCATGGGCGGCCGTCTGAATCGCGCGGTTCGTCTGAATAGCTCCCCCGTCCAGGCAGTACCATCGAGAGAAGTTAGGTTCAAACATGGTTCAAATGGCTCTGAGCACTATGGGACTTAACATCTGAGGTCATCAGTCCCCTAGAACATAGAACTACTTAAACCTAACTAACCTAAGGACATCACACACATCCATGCCCGAGGCAGGATTCGAACCTGCGACCGTAGCAGTCGCGCGGTTCCGGACTGAAGCGCCTAGAACCGCTCGGCCACAACGGCCAGTAGAGAAGTTAGGCATGACACTGTTTCTAAGGGAAGGCAACTAGATGAATTTCTAACAATGCTCTTTAGTGACCATTAAAAAAAAATTAAAAACCTCGTTTACGTGAAAGGTGCAGCTACATGATTTATCATACTTTCGATTTCCTCTTCACAATTTGCACAATCGCTTTAAATTATCCGGCACTTTGTACCTTCGATTTCCGCAGTGTTAATTTCAGACAGTGTAGCTTGATAGCTTATAGCATTTTCCTTTGTTGAAAGAGTGCTGTGGATGAATCAACATCATTAAAGTAAGAAACGAATTGGCAATTCTGGAACACCGCACTGTTGATTTAGGAACGAAAGTATGCGAGGATCTATTGCAATTCTTCAATTAAGCAGCTCAGTCAGAATGAACCACAGACTCAGAACACTGTGCGTAAAATGACGGATCACCGAGCACTACTGAGTACAGCCTCCAAGGCAACCATTCATTCTAGGTTCCCGAAGGTACACTGACGGTAAAGACTCATATTCGCAAGGAAGAACCGGAACAACAGCTCTGTTTGTTTGTAAAGAATTGCCTACTATCACGATTAACACCCTCTGTTTCATCGAAATGATTGATACTGGCGTAAGGGCGGGGAAACTGATCCAGACAAACAATCTGCAGCTACTGATGGGAGGATACATACTGGAAACAGCAATGGAAGCGTTTATCATCGCAGAAGTCACTCTGAAGTAATCCGGCTGTTAGTCCGCTGCTTTGGTTTACGTACGCATACACGAAGTGTTTATCTTCGGCGTATCTGATACAACAGCAGCAAGAAGAGAGCCAATTACTTCCAGGCCGTCTGTGTCCAAGGGTTTCAATTTAATTCGATTGTCGTGAGCAAGCTACGACTCCTGAGACACGGAAGCCACGAAGGATGTTGCACTGTATTCGTTATGGAGGTATTAATTTATAAAATAACTAAAATTAAGATTTGGCTAAATTAATGCATTTCAGAGACCCGCTTTACAGCCTGTTTAACCAAGAGACTCTCAGACATAACTTTGTAGACGTACGAACAGACGGAATAATCTTTACATCTGGCACTGGATTATTATTATTATTACAAGTAATTTACAGCACTTTTCAGATTCTTCAAGAAGTAACATTTCTTTTAAAAAAATATGGTAATAAGTTCGCGAATGATTTGAGACCATTTGCGAGCTTTATTTTGCTCATCGATCACATTTTTACTACAGAAAAGATATCTGTTACTTAGTGATCGATTAAGTCATCGCAGTATTCCTTGGAACTTAATGATACCGTGAGGACCTCGACGCGAAATTGTTCGTAATCACTTCGTCTAAATAGTAGATGAATTTCTGACACACAAATATGCTATTAAATATAAGACGGCTGTTACAAGTAGCTTTTTAAAGAAATTAATTGCACCTTCTTCGGCCGGAAACGAATAAAGACATGAGAGGCACATCTATGGCTACTATACTGTAGAATACGTTTACAGCATGCGCGTTTAGGGTTATTTACAAAGATATTAAGGCAAAAGTTTACCGCTACCAGAGGGTGAGGGGCCAGGCAGCTCTTACAGAACGTAGCGTCCGCGGGCACAACACAGTGAGAAATAAACTGCGCGCAATTTACCGCGCCACCCGCAACAGGGAAGCGCCTTTTTGTGACAGACATATATAAACCGGTAGTTACAACGGCTGTATTATACTGTGCACGGGCTTGTAGAAGCAACAAAAAAAGTATGTGCTGCAGGGTGGCGCTGGACCGCGGGTGGATTATTATGCTAACCAGCGAGCAAACAATGGCGAGTGGGGCGTGGCACACCTCGGCACGGCGTAATGGGAGGCGGCGTCCGTCAAGTCGGCCCACCCCACTAAAACCTCCACCCGGCATCTTAAACCGCCGCCGTCCGCCTGCACTCTTATACTAAGACATGCGCTTCTCTACACCGCAACACAGCCACAGTTTGCAAACCATGTCCTAGGTGTTTTTCTACACGATGCCGTAAGGTACACTATCTACCCCTACTTGAAACGGAACTGAGCACTAGAAGTCATGACAAGCGGACCCACAACTCAGTCCTCCCAAGTTAGTGATTTTCCCACTAAATTTGGTGGTTTTGCGTACCTGCCTAGAGTGCAAATTTCGCATATAGTGTATTAAGGAAATTACGGTGGATTTTAAAAAACACTTGATCCATTCAACATACAGCAAACAGCAATATCTAATTTGCTACCGTCTAGTAGCTCTTAAGTTTGTATTACATTAAGTATTTATGGTACAAGGTGTTTCCCATATTTTTATGAGCTCTACGAAGTGTGCGAGAAAAGTAATGAGACTGACAACACGGCGAGCGATCTTGTAATACCATTTTCTTCTAATTGTGTATACCGATGTGTTCATTCTTTCCAGATGGTCAGAAGGGGTTTCATCTCGCTACAGCCAACACGTGATTTTTGAGGGCGCCATCAATGAAGATGTGTTTTTGTTGTATGTTACGTCAATGGAACAGCGGAATTTACAGCAACGTTATACCATCAAGTTTTGTGTTTAACTTGGGAATCCACGAGCGTGACCTCTGAAAAGATGAAACAGGACTATGGGGAACATTCTTTACCAACATCACAATTTTTTGCTGGCATAAATCATTGCTGAAAGGCCGAGAACACGTTGTAGGTGAACCTCGCTCAGAGAGGCTTTCAACTTCAAAAAACCGACGAAAATGTCGAACTTGTGCGTGCTCTTTGGAGATCAAAAAATGGTTCAAATGGCTCTGAGCACTATGCGACTTAACTTCTGAGGTCATCAATCGCCTAGAACTTGGAACTAATTAAGCCTAACTAACCTAAGGACATCACACAAATCCATGCCCAAGGCAGGATTAAAACCTGCGACCGTAGCGGTCGCTCGGTTCCAGATTGTAGCGCCCAGAACCGCACGACCACTCCGGGCGACTGAAATATCTAGGTGTTCAGGTAGATAGTAAACTGTCGTGGATCTTGTTCAAAGACTTAATGCTGCCATTTTTACTATTCGAACGGTATCTGAAGTGAGTGATCGTTCGACACGAAAATTAGTCTACTTTGCTTATTTTCATTCGCTTATGTCGTATGGTACTATATTTTGGAATATGTCTTCCCACTCTATAAGGATATTTTTGAATCAGAAACTGTCAGTTCGGGCAATAAGTGATGTTGTCATTTCTTGTTAACAATATTAGCTTATTCCCAAGAATAAGCAGCTTTCACTCGGTTAATACTCGGCAGAAATCAAACCTGCATTTGCATCGGGCTTCCGTAACTCGTGTGCAGAAAGAAGTTGCAGTATACTGCTACATCCATTTTCAATAAGATACCACTCGGATTCAAAAATCTTTGCAGTAATCCACGTGCTTTAAAATCGAAACTGAAGAGTTTCCTCGTGGGTCACTCCTTCTACGCTGTCGAGGAGTTCCTTGAAAAAGAGAGCTGATTCTTGTTGTATTGTTGATTGCGCTTACTAAAACTTATGGACTGACTTTTTTCGGGCTTATAAACATTTTATTTTTATCTGTTATTACTTTTATGTTGTAATTTCATGTACTGACACGTTCCATTACCTTGGAGATTTACTCCTCAATTTGGACCTACGGAACTTGACGTGTAAATAAAATACGCTTTTCCTGTCCTCCGTCGTTCTGGTGTTACTTTTAATTATCGTTTACGCATGTTCTACTGAACCACATCACATAGCGCGAACTAAATCGGTGTTTTCGATGATAATCTGTCGACATACAACGTCTGGTGCCGATCTGAGTGTCTCACTTCTAGCGGTTTGGGTGTGAGAAACAAATCCAACAGTCATTTCAAACCTTCTAAAGCTGCTCAAGGTGATTAGTGATGTGACTGAAGTGGAAAGGCGAAAAAATAACCGCAGCTAAAGCAAAACTAGGCAGGTCTCATGTACTTTGTATCAAGCAGACAATGCACCCAGTCGTAAAGCAGCATGTGTGAGACAATGGTTTGCAGACACTATCATTCATGAAACGGACTGGCTGCGAAAAACGTCAATGACTAGGTACCCGGATACTTTTGATCACTTAGTCTATAATCGAAGACAAAAATGATCACGTAAAGAGGCCCGATTAAAACACTTTCACACGACCTGATAATTGTAGCGTCCAGAGCCGATACTCGATAGACAATTTATCTACGTAGCATTACAAACTAACTGTGTGTGGGTAGGCACTCTGCAGTAGGTACTCCAACGTCCTTCGTTCTGGAATATACACGGTGTTTCAAAAAGGACTTTAGAACTTCGAAAATTCATATAAATGAATTCATAGTACCTACAGAGGTGATTGTAGTGTCAATTTGTACGGAAATACAGCAAATTTTGTCTCGCGTAGTTCGCTAGTGCCGAATCGCACGTAAGGAACGCTAGCGGAGGTTGCGTTGAAGATGGCTGTCTTCACTGGACCCGAGCGTGCTAGCTGTGATTTTGGGTTTGAAGAATCGAAGTCGGCGACAACAGTTCAGCGGCATTTCCGTACCAAGTACGCTATAGGTCCCCCTAGTAGAATGTCTTGTAGAAAGTGCGTGCTCTGTGAGGCATGGGAAAACATGACGTCCTCCACATACATCAGACGACGTCGTTGAGCGAGTGAGACTACGTTTTGACCGAGCGAGGTGGCGCAGTGGTTAACACACTGGACTCGCATTCGGGAGGACGACGGTCCAATCCCGTGTCCGGCCACCCTGATTTAGGTTTTCCGTGATTTCCCTAAATCGTTTCAGGCAAATGCCGGGATGGTTCCTTTGAAAGGGCACGGCGGACTTCCTTCCCCATCCTTCCCTAAACCGAGCTTGTGCTCCGTCTCTAATGACCTCGTTGTCGACGGGACGTTAAACACGAATATCCTCCTCCAACGTTTTGTCAACAGCCCTACAAAATCGACCCGTCGTGCACCTCGCGAACTGCAAATCCCACATACGACTGTTTGGCGTGTGTTGAGAAACAGTTTGCATTTGAAACCTTAGACTCACGATCGTAGAAGCAATAAAAGAAGCTGATAAAATTGCTCACAAGAACTTCTGTGCGGACATGTTATCTCGACTACATGAGGACGAACATTTCTTGGACAAAATCATCTTTTCTGACGCGTTGACTTTTCACATAAGTGCAAGGTTAATGCGCATAACTGTAGGATTTGGGGCAGTGAAAATCCACATCACACATTGCAACATATTCGTGATAGCCCTAAACTTAACGGTTTTTGTGCTCTGAGCAAGAACAAAGTGTACGGCCACTTTTTTTGCGTGAGAGAACCATCAAAGGATGTTGTTGTTGTTGTCTTCAGTCCTGAGACTGGTTTGATGCAGCTCTCCATGCTACTCTATCCTGTGCAAGCTGCTTCATCTCCCAGTACCAACTGCAACCTACATCCTTCTGAATCTGCTTAGTGTACTCATCTCTCGGTCTCCCTTTACGATTTTTACCCTCCACGCTGCCCTCCAACGCTAAATTTGTGATCCCTTGATGCCTCAAAACATGTCCTACTAACCGATCCCTTCTTCTAGTCAAGTTGTGCCACAAACTTCTCTTCTCCCCAATCCTATTCAATACCTCCTCATTAGTTACGTGATCTATCCACCTTATCTTCAGTATTCTTCTGTAGCACCACATTTCGAAAGCTTCTATTCTCTTCTTGTCCAAACTAGTTATCGTCCATGTTTCACTTCCATACATGGCTACACTCCAAACAAATACTTTCAGAAACGACTTCCTGATACATAAATCTATATTCGATGTTAACAAATTTCTCTTCTTCAGAAACGCTTTCCTTGCCATTGCCAGTCTACATTTTATATCCTCTCTACTTCGACCATCATCAGTTATTTTACTTCCTAAATAGCAAAACTCCTTTACTACTTTAAGTGTCTCATTTCCTAATCTAATTCCCTCACCATCACCCGATTTAATTTGACTACATTCCATTATTCTCGTTTTGCTTTTGTTGATGTTCATCTTATATCCTCCTTTCAAGACACTGTCCATTCCGCTCAACTGCTCTTACAAGTCCTTTGCCGTCTCTGACAGAATTACAATGTCATCGGCGAACCTCAAAGTTTTTACTTCGTCTCCATGAATTTTAATACCTACTCCAATTTTTTCTTTTGTTTCCTTTACTGCTTGCTCAATATACAGATTGAATAACATCGGGGAGAGGCTACAACCCTGTCTCACTCCTTTCCCAACCACTGCTTCCCTTTCATGCCCCTCGACTTTTATGACGGCCATCTGGTTTCTGTACAAATTGTAAAGAGCCTTTCGCTCCTTGTATTTTACCCCTGCCACCTTTAGAATTTGAAAAAGAGTATTCCAGTCAACATTGTCAAAAGATTTCTCTAAGTCTACAAATGGTAGAAACGTAGGTTTGCCTTTTCTTAATCTTTCTTCCAAGATAAGTCGTAGGGTCAGTATTCCCTCACGTGTTCCAGCGTTTCTACGGAATTCAAACTGATCTTCCCCGAGGTCGGCTTCTACTAGCTTTTCCATTCGTCTGTAAAGAATTCGTGTTAGTATTTTGCAGCTGTGGCTTATTGAACTGATTGTTCGGTAATTTTCACATCTGTCAACACCTGCTTTCTTTGGGATTGGAATTATAATATTCTTCTTGAAGTCTGAGGGTATTTCGCCTGTCTCATACATCTTGCTCACCAGCTGGTAGAGTTTTGTCATGCCTGGCTCTCCCAAGGTCGTCAGTAGTTCTAATGGAATGTTGTCTACTCCGGGGGCCTTGTTTCGACTCAGGTCTTTCAGCGCTCTGTCAAACTCTTCACGCAGTATCGTATCTCCTATTTCGTCTTCATCTACATCCTCTTCCATTTCCATAATATTGTCCTCAAGTACATCACCCTTGTATAAACCTTCTATATACTCCTTCCACCTTTCTGCCTTCCCTTCTTTGCTTAGAACTGGGTTGCCATCTGAGCTCTTGATATTCATACACGTGGTTCTCTTCTCTCCAAAGGTCTCTTTAATTTTCCTGTAGGCAGTATCTATCTCACCCCTAGTGAGATAAGCTTCTACATCCTTACATTTGTCCTCTAGCCATCCCTGCTTAGCCATTTTGTACTTCCTGTCGATCTCATTTTTGAGACGTCTGTATTCCTTTTTGCCTGCTTCATTTACTGCATTTTTATATTTTCTCCTTTCATCAATTAAATTCAATATTTCTTCTGTTACCCAAGGATTTCTAGCAGCCCTCGTCTTTTTACCTACTTTATCCTCTGCTGCCTTCACGACTTCATCCCTCAGAGCTACCCATTCTTCTTCTACTGTATTTCTTTCACCTATTCCTGTCAATTGTCCCCTTATGCTTTCCCTGAAACTCTGTACAACCTCTGGTTCTTTCAGTTTATCCAGGTCCCATCTCCTTAATTTCCCACATTTTTGCAGTTATGTTACAACAATTTTTGGTACCACAGATCGGTGAGAATGACCAAGAACGAATAGTTTACGTCATGCAAGCTGGTGCACCACCCCAGTACCTGGCCGACGTCCCGGATTTTCGCAGTGACCGCTTTCCAGGTCAATGAATTGGCCGTGATGCGCCAACTGCATGGGCCCCATATTCCCCAGACCTGATACCACTCGATTTTTTATGGGGATTCAGCAAGGATGTCATGTTTGTACCTCCTCTGCCGGCTTCTCTACCTGACCTTAGAGCAAGAATTTACACCGCATAGTTTACTGAGCAAGTTACACCTGTAATGCTACAGCGAGTTTGGGAAGAAATTGACTTCCGATGGGATGCGTGCATGATAACCAACGGAAGCCACGTACAAAAGCTTTAGTTTAAGGTAAAAAAATGATGTGTGTGCCTACAAAATAACACTAAATCCAGCTCTATATCATCTTTCAATAAATTTATATGAATTTTTAAAGTTGTGAAGTCCTTTTTGTAACACGCTGTACAAAATACTGTCACCCGGGCTGCGCTCACTTGTCAGAAGTTTGTTATGATGAGTGGTGGTGGGGAACTACGCTTGTAATTTATAAATGTCTGGGTCTATGTTGGTGCAGATATATATGCGTGTATGAATAAATGAATGTAGTTGTGGTATATCCATTATTTATTGCAAGACCTTAACACAATTGTATAAACAATGGCTTTTGTCTTGCCTTTTTTTTGCAAGGACAATTTGGGTTAGATACAGATGAGCACGCCGCAGAACTGAGCATGAGAAAAACACATTTTTTCTAAAAGCACACGGCAACTTTGAGTGTGTGCTCTTGGGCTTTCTTTACGTCTTTCCAAACGCAATTTCAGCGGGAACTGCAATCTTTTCAACTGAAAGGGTAAATTCGTCGGGATAATTGAGACCCGTGGAAACAAAATACTTTCTCTTTTAGCTGAGCCACTAATTATAATAGCCCTAACAATACTCGTATCGTGGCACACATGTGTAATTTGTAAGCGTGTAACGTTATACAATGTGGTTTCATCAATATTTCTCATTAAGAGGACTGGAACGCCACCCTTTAACTTCACTTTATGAAAGGGCACTTTTAGAAGTTCCAAAGAGTTAAGAAGCTCAATAGGATAAGAGAACACTTGTTCAGTGTTTGTAATATTATCGACAGAGACTATGACATTTCCTTCTAATTGTGACATAATTTTTTCACTTGTCTGTCTTACAAATCCATTAGTCGGCTTTCGCACAACCATTCTACATTTCCCATATTTTCTTGGAGTTCAGGATAAGTTTTCCTCATCAACTCTTCTGTACCGTGAATAACATTACGGGATTAATGGTCTAATGTAATAATGCCCTAGGCTCCTGTAGCAATAAGATCTCGGCGATTTTGAGAAGAGCACCAGCATACTGTTGAACTTAATTGTCACTGTGAAGTTCCACGCGCGTATGTATTATTAAACTGAATTTTCTAACTTGTTACATTAAGTTTGACACCTCTAAACATGCATTTACTTTATCTGTTGATGTGCCTTTAGATATTATGGGCAGGGTGTCGCTAAAATCGCCAGCCAATAACACGACGATCCATCCTGCGATAGTCCGGTTGCATTTAATATATGCTACGCGGGGTAGCCGAGCGGTCTAGGGCGCCTCTTTACGGTTCGCGCATTTCCTGCCGTCAGAGGTTCGAGTCCTCCCTCGGGCGTGCGTGCGTGTGTGTGTGTGTGTGTGTGTGTGTGTGTGTGTGTGTTGTCCTCAGCGTAAGTTCAAAACGCAGCCACCACTGATACGCGTGCAGCTACTCCAGGGGAAGCTACTGCAACAGCAACTACTTTATTTTTCCGAATTTGGGCTAAGAGCAAATTTAGAAGTAAAGGTATATCAGTCCCTCTAACAGCAGCAAACCACCACCTCCACTCTCAGTTTGTTGCGTAACGTTGTTGGAAAATGTTGTCTGTTCTGGGTTCAATTGCGTTGCTGTTGCAATGAAACAGTGTCGCAGATAATTTCTCGTATAAATCACTACTAACTTCCTCAGTTCTAATTGGTTTACTGAATCCGAAGTCAGAGAAATCTTTTCCAGTTATTGTTATTAGGTGGTATTTACCCAAAATGGGAGCTTCGTTGAAGATAAAACCATTGTACGAAGCAGTAAGGGATTTCAATCTGTGCAATATATCCTCCGCCACGTCATTTTTATATTTTTCCCACATCTTTTGTGGGTCTGAACGCCCACAGGACGCTGTTAACATTCCAAAAAGTCCTCTCGCTTCGTTCACTAATTTGTAATGTGTGTCCTTCTCCAGTGTTAGATCCCAATGATTACCATTTTCCAATAATCATTTTGTCTCACCCGCCTATCTCAATGTTAATAAATCCTGACCATTGTGTTTTCTAAGACTTTCGAAACAAGCTGGCCCTCTTGCATGGATAGCATCACTCTCACTCAAAAGTATTCCATGTTGCTGATGTGCACCGTACAGACCTAACCTAAAACATCTCCGGATTCGACATCTGGCCAGCTGTCAATAGGAATTTCCTGAACTCGACGTCTCCGTTCTTCTCCTGATGTAATCCAGGTATAAGATCTCGGCACCACAACGTACAGAATTTTTTGCGAAATCGTCTCTTGCACAGAGAACAAAAAATGCGGTTAGTGTTGTATTTTTTGTTTCGCTCACGAAAATTATTTAGATGAAAATACACCATTACGATATTCTCTAAGTGAACATTGAGGTGTGTTACAATGGGATGTCTTTTATGCAGCAGAAAAGGTAAAAGCCGCCATATAGCTTCGTTGCTGCTGACATACGGCCGGATTGATACATTTGATACTTCATTTACAGGATTGAGGAGGCCTTTGTTTCTGAAGAAGAAAACAGTTTGGTTCGTGCCTCCGTTAACGTATTTACAGATACATTTTATAACACGCGCGGAAGTGCAAGCCTCCAGACTGATATGTGCATTACACAATATTAGCAAAATTGGGCAACAGGAGACATACAACTATTGTCGACATTAACGTAACTGGCGTTTCGAAGCTTTATCATTGACATCCGACCCCCTCTTCCTCCCGACTCTTCGTAGGTACGAAGGATATCCGTTTTCACTGTGTACGGCCTCCTTGTGAAGCCTACGTGGGAACTTTTTCTTGTATTATCCATATTTCATGCAAGGTGATTGAGGATTGTCAGAGATACACGGACTGTGGATCATACGTTTTTCTTTAAAATGATTTTGTGTAGTGCCTTGCCAACGGTAGAATCAGGTATTTCTGCGCTGATGATGTTGTCCATTCGTCTTTTAACTTAAGTAAAAGAGAAGCCGCGCTTTTGCCAATCAATGGAATACATAAAACATAGGATTTCTCCCTATATTTTTCCCTTACTTATAATTAACATTAGCTACCTTTCTTGCAAATACTCATGACTATAAAAAGCAGCCTGACCTGGTAATACACTACTGGCAATTAAAATTGCTACACCAAGAAGAAATGCAGATGATAAACTGGTATTCATTGGACAAATATATTATACTAAACTGACATGTGATTACATTTTCACGCAATTTGGGTGCATAGATCCTGAGAAATCAGTACCCAGAAGAACCACCTCTGGCCGTAATAACGGCCTTGATACGCCTGGGCATTGAGTCAAACAGAACTTGGATGGCGTGTACAGGTACAGCTGCCCATGCAGCTTCAGCACGATACCACAGTTCATCAAGAGTAGTGACGCGTTTTGTGACGAGCCAGTTGCTCGGCCACCATTGACCAGACGCTTTCAATTGGTGAGAGATCTGGAGAATGTACTGGCCAGGGCAGCAGTCGAACATTTTCTGTATCCAGAAAGGCCCGTACAGGACCTGCAACATGCGGTCGTGCATTATCCTGCTGAAATGTGGGTTTTCGCAGGGATCGAATGAAGGGTAGAGCCACGGGTCGTAACACATCTTAAATGTAACGTCCACTGTTTAAAGTGGATTAAGGTTGCTACTTCATTTATCAATGGTGCATCACATCGTCTCTCGTGTGCCGTACATGATTTGCGGTCTGGATGGATCGCTAATTTGTTATCTTCTCCTGCCACTTTCTCTAAAGCAAGATTTAAAAGTGGTTATTATACGGTTACGTTCATGCTACATTCTCTGAATACTCAAACCGTCTCTTTTACCACGCCTTGGATGTTATTACACGTACAGTCTGCTTCACTGGTGATGATTATCTGGTGGAAGCAAAGAGCCCGTTCTATAGTAAATTTGGCCTTGAATCGTAAAAGTAGGCGAAAAACCTAACATTTTGAGTTCGGCGTCCACACAGAGTGAAGTAATCTGAAAGCATGTTTTACATTTTGTTAATCACATCTTAAAAAAGCTCGACTCATTACATTCGCACAGAAGAACTCGTAGAGTTTATAGGGGTTCTCCTGGCTCACTTAGTACTGGAAGTGAGATTTTGCCAACAGAGCAACACTTACCAACCGCTTCTTTCCTCCATTTCAAAGCATTAAAATGCCTCCTTCTTTTTATCCCTTCTCCTTGAGACGACTAATCGGTGATTACCACATATAGTTACTGGACCACAATGAAGTGGAGCCTCACTGAAAGCCCCCACGTTCCACATGTAAAGACACGACGCCTCTCTGTCAGTCGCACAGCCTTCAAATGTCGCCGTCGTCGAGAGTTATCAAGCGTCTCGGGAGCTATAAGAGACACGTGACGTTCGGCGTCTAAAATGCGAAGGGCTTGTGACTATTTTATTATCTCTGTAGCTCTGAAAGGAGATTGTTCCGTTTGTTGCGTTCGAGCAACTATCGCAGCTCGAGGTTTCTCTGATGTTTGCTCTAAACCATAGTTACGTTTTCGAGGCATATCTTAATAGTTTTAAACGTAGTTCTCGGGCTTATCGTGAGAATTTATTGTTGTGTCTCCACAAAACTCCCCGACCATGTCAGGTGGTGTATGAACTCAATATCACAAACTGCACGGATAGCAAGATTGGAGCCGGACGTGGTGGCCGAGCGGTTCCAGGCGCTTAAGTCCGGAACAGCGCTGCTGCTACGGTCGCAGGTTCGAATCCTACCTCGGGCATGGATGTGTGTGATGTCCATAGGTTAGTCAGATTTAAGTAGTTATAAGTCTAGGGGACTGATGACCTGAGATGTTAAGTCCCATAGTGCTCAGAGCCATTTGAACCATTTTGAACCAACATTGGATTCGAAATGTCACAGAATATCTATAGAAGCTACGTCTCCCTAGGTGCGGATAGGTCTATTTATCGCAGCGTGCTGTGGAATATGCATGTGTCTTCCGTTGTCCGATGCGGGAATTTTCTTTGGCGCGGGGCGGTGCGTATCAGAACGTAAAAAAGAAAGAGGTGTTTTATATAATTTGACAACCGTACATGACATTGATACGAGAGCTACTTTCTGACGCCTTTTTTAACTGAATAACAATTTTGTTTTACTGAAATAGAGAAATATTTATGCTTTTAACAGAAGTTGGTTTTTCGCGCAACCCAATATTTATCATTACATATTTTCGAGATTCTGTGTCATAATTTTATAGTTGCCTTCAGTAGTACATGTCGATAACGTGTGCAACCTTTCTAGCGACTAGAGTCAGTAAGAGTGAAGTAATAAATTAAAATCTCTCATATGAAGCGGAACTTCTATCAACTCAGCATCTGAAATCTAATAAGCGACAAACCACTTCCCTTTACATTTTTTGTGGAAAGTGAAAGCGGTAAAACGTTTCGGAAAGGTTTGAATTTATTTTTACAGTTTGTTGGGAGTAGGTGGGAGATACAGTTTCTCCAAGACGGCAGCAATATTATGTGGTTCACTGGCGCGACTCGAGTTGCAGAGCGCTGCGAAAAGGAACACTTTGCTAGGCGCGACAGCAGCAGCGGAGGCAATGAAGACCCAGAAGACCTAACATAGAGCGCAAAGCTCGATCTACAAAGCTGTTAATTTTGGCACTCCGAAAGCGCATGGGAGTTATAAACGAGTAAGAAGAATGTACATTACGCACTTCGGAGGTGCAAAGCAGTCCGATAAATATTCTTACATCGTGAAAAGATGTAACAAAACATTTGTTCGACGATGCGGACGAATATTATTTCCCCGTGGCTTGTAACGCAGATGTATCATAAATTAATGAACGGCCCAAGGACAACACACACTGAAGAGCCAAAGAAACTGGTACATTGCATGGACTCGACTTGTGTCTGAAGTAGTGCTGGAGGCAACTGACACCATAAATCCTGCAGGGCTGTCCGTAAATCCGTAAGAGTACGAGAGGGTGGAGATCTCTTCTGAATAGCACGTTGCAAGTCATCCCAGATATGTTGCGTAATGTTCATATCTTGGGAGTCTGGTGGCCAGCAGAAGTGTTAAAACCCAGGAAAGTGTTCCTGGAGCCACCCTCTAGCAATTCTGGACGTATGGGTGTCACACTGTCCTGCTGGAATTGCCAAAGTCCGTCGGAACGCACAATGGACATGAATGGATGCAGGTGATCGGACAGGGTGCTTACGTAAGTGTCACCTGTCACAGTCTATCTAGACGTATCAGGGGTCCCATATCACTCCAACTACTCACGCCCCACACCGTTACAGAGCCACCACCAGCCTGAACAGTACCGTACTGACACGCAGGGTCCTTGGATTTACGAGGATATCTCCATACCGTACACGTCCACCCGCTCGGTAAGATTAGAAATTAGACTCGTCCGACCAGGCAACATGTTTCCACTCATCAACAGTCCAGTGTCGGCGATGACGGAACCAGGCGAGACGTAAAGCTTTGTGTCGTGCACTCATCAAGGGTACACGAGTGAGCTCTCGGCTCCTAGAGCCCAGCGTTGAAATCTGCAGCAATTTGCGGAAGGGTTGCACTTCTGTCAAGTTGAAGGATTCTCTTCAGTTGGCGTTGGTCCCGTTCTTGCAGGATCTTTTTCCGGCCGCGGCGATGCAGGAGATTTGATGTTTTACCGGATTCCTGATATTAATGATACACTCGTGAAATGGCTGTATGGAAGAATCCCCAGTCCATCGCTATCTCGGTTATCCTGTGTCCCATCGCTCGTGCGCCGACTATAATACCACGTTCAAACACACTTAAATCTTGATAACCTGCAATTGTAGCAGCAGTAACCGATCTAGTCTTTGGCGACCGCAGCGCCATATTCTGTCTGTTTGCATGTCTCTGTATTTGAATAAGCATGCCTACACCAGTTTCTTTGGCGCTTCAGCGTAACGGGCCAAATATTAATCGTCGTTCACAGTACTGATCACAATAACATCATCCAACTCATTATTATTAAAGGCTCCGTAGAAATATATTTATAAATGTATTACGTTGGACATAATAAAAGACATTTCTTTCTTCTCGTTCCATTCGTTTTTCTTCCGATTTCTATCCAAATGAACTTTATCGTTTGGTTTTTGAACTGAGCGTGAGCCATGTTCCACAGACTACACTGTTCGGATACCAGCTCGATAAGCTGCTCATCCTCTGGGCAGAGAAGCGGTCAGCCGACATTTCTGATAATGTTTCAATGACTAGATTTGAGGCGCTAGCTTCTCTGTTGCTGGTCATGCGTGCGAAACAAATACAGCAACTATGTGGTCTAGTTATTGTTGTTGAGTCGTTCAAAGTGCCGTTTTCATTACCACTGTAGGATCAGTTTTTGTACTCTGGGTTTCGCCTGTATTGTCGCACTTACGATACAGATGGTTTGAAAATGAACATAGATGTCCGAAATTAGTCACTATCAAGAAATAAAGAAGATAACTTATGACACGAACTACAACCGTTTATTTCAATTAAAAAACAACCTGCGGATCTATTTTTCACCAGGCTGCAAATACGAAAATATTTATTGTGGTCGGAAACGTCAGAGTACTTTCACAGACTGCAAAGTCCACCGTCGCGAAGTCAATGACACTCTACACAATTTTCAACTGTGAAGCAAAAAAGTATTTTGTCAAATATTAGTATAAAGAAATGTTTTCCAATGCCGCATTTTTTTCACTACAAGAGATATTTTAGCCATCGTATGCCTTGCAGAATTGTCCAAATTCTTCTAATGTTAACCAGTCTTCAAGACATTTTTTTGCACATGATTACACATTACTGAGTTATCATACAACATTTCCTTTTTTTTCACTTTTACATAACTGATAGTCAACAAGAAAGCAAATCTGTCCTGAAACCCAAGATTAGTTCATAGCTTTAACATTCATTACTCTGCGGGGGTAGGTATGTCTCAGGTTATCTACGACCGGTGAGCTGAGTGTGCCGGATAAATAGGAATCTACATTTTAACATCGAATTCGATCTATAGTGCTGTCTACTTCCTTTTTTTTTAACTTCTTTTACTCTGCATTTTACGTGTCTACGATCTAAAGTGGTTTACGAACATCATATTCTGAAGAAATTGTTTACTATTTGGTAAAATAGTGTCATTTAGCCCTCGCCAAAGTCCACTCTTTATTTGTTTTTATTAGCAAGAATGTGTTGACGACAAACATGCTGTGCTTTTCGGCGAATGCTGCTAACATATGATTTCTGTCATTTAATGGAAGATCTATTAACTCCACATGAGATTGTGAGTAATGGTAACGTCTTGACTTCAGTGCTATACAAGGAATGTCATTTGTTTATTTTTAAACAAGTTTTCGTACATACACACTAGATTTTCGTCAGTTCATTTAACAATGTTTCTGATTTTCTTATTTATAACCAAGTGAAAACCTTAAATTTCCTTCCTGCTCTATTTCCCTGTAGTAAAACCTATGTCTACATATTAAGTTTACTTGATCTTAGTTTTATGTCGCACTCTGGATGATACAAATACACTAGCTGACGAAAAAAGTGAAGTACCCAGAAGGCGAGGAGGAAATGAGATGACGCTTCACAGGTTAAGAGGGTATGTGACGTTATTACAGTGATTACAAAATCGAGTCGAGTTTTTAAATAACTTGTCGGTATGAACCCACTTATCAATAAGACGTTGCATCCCCTCCAGCATCGATGCGTGGACTCGAAGGGTGTCATAATGCCGTTCTATCCTCTCTTGTGGCAAGGTATCCCACAACTATTGTAACTGGTCTTTAACGTCACTGGCACTCGTACGGAGTTGACATCTGAGCTCGTCGTACACTTTCTATCGGGGACGTATCTGAGGAACCTCACCCACACAATTCATAAAGACAAGTGCCATGTATTGACGAGCTTCGTCCTGTTGAAAAATGGCACTACGATGCTGTCGCACGAGAGGTAACACATGAGCACGCACAATGTCCGCGATGTACCGTTATGCCTTCAGAGTTCCCTCAATCACTACCAGCAGTGATCTGATGTCACACCCTATGACACCACACACCATGACACCGGTAGCAACATCGCTATGCCTCTCCAAAACATAGGACGCCGACGTACTAGCTGTCTGGTGTGCATGATATATGAGACAGTGGAAATACCTTGAGACTTCACGAGGACTGTAACAATTCCTATTCCAAATACGGAAGGTGTATACCATTGAACCATCAGTTTAATAAGTCATGTCTGCAAAATACTAACTCTAATGCTTTACAGAGCAACGGAAATTCTGATATAACCTGACCTCAGGGAGATCAGTACGGGCTGTGGAAAAATGTACGAGCACATGAAGCAGTACCAAGTCTTGTCTTAGAAGATAGTGTAATGAAAGGCAAACCTACGTTTATAGCATTTGCAGATTTTGAGAAAGCTTTTGGCAATGTTGACTAGAGTACACTCTTTGAAATTTTAAATGTAGGTGGGATAATATACAGGGAGCGAAGGATACTTCCTACATGTACAGAAATTATACCGCAATTACAACAGTGGAAGGACACAGAAGGGAGGCAATAGTTAAGAAAGGAGTGAGACAGGGTTGCAGCCTTTCTCCCATGTAGTTCAGTTCGTGAATTCAGGTAAAATGAAAAGGAGGAGGAATTTGGAAAGAGGATTAAGTTCAGTTACAAGAAATAAAAATCTTGATGTTTGCCTATAACACCATAATTCTGTCAGATACGGGAAAGGACTTGGGAGAACAACTGAATGGAGTGGGCAGTGTCTTGAAAGGACGAAATAAGATTAACATCAACAAAAGCAAAACAAAGGTAATGGAATGTAGTCGAATTAAAACATGTGGGAATTTGATTAGAAAACGAAACACCAAAAGTAGCATATGAGTTTTGCTATTTGGACAGTCAAGTAACTGATGACGGCTCAAGTACACGAGACATAAAATGCACACAGGCAATAGCAAGAAAAGCACTTCTGAAAAACAGGAACGTGTTAACCTCTAATACACTCCTGGAAATGGAAAAAAGAACACATTGACACCGGTGTGTCAGACCCACCATACTTGCTCCGGACACTGCGAGAGGGCTGTACAAGCAATGATCACACGCACGGCACAGCGGACACACTAGGAACCGCGGTGTTGGCCGTCGAATGGCGCTAGCTGCGCAGCATTTGTGCACCGCCGCCGCCAGTGTCAGCCAGTTTGCGTGGCATACGGAGCTCCATCGCAGTCTTTAACACTGGTAGCATGCCGCGACAACGTGGACGTGAACCGTATGTGCAGTTGACGGACTTTGAGCGAGGGCGTATAGTGGGCATGCGGGAGGCCGGCTGGACGTACCGCCGAATTGCTCAACACGTGGGGCGTGAGGTCTTCACAGTACATCGATGTTGTCGCCAGTGGTCGGCGGAAGGTGCACGTGACCGTCGACCTGGGACCGGACCGCAGTGACGCACGGATGCACGCCAAGACCGTAGGATCCTACGCACCGCCACTTCCCAGCAAATTAGGGACACTTGCTCCTGGGGTATCGGCGAGGGCCATTCGCAACCGTCTCCATGAAGCTGTGCTACGGTCCCGCACACCGTTAGGCCGTCTTCCGCTCACGCCCCAACATCGTGCAGCACGCCTCCAGTGGTGTCGCGACAGGCGTGAATGGAGGGACGAATGGAGACGTGTCGTCTTCAGCGATGAGAGTCGCTTCTGCCTTGGTGCCAATGATGGTCGTATGCGTGTTTGGCGCCGTGCAGGTGAGCGCCACAATCAGGACTGCATACGACCGAGGCACATAGGGCCAACACCCGGCATCATGGTGTGGGGAGCGATCTCCTACACTGGCCGTACACCTCTGGTGATCATCGAGGGGGCTGAATAGTGCACGGTACATCCAAACCGTCATCGAACCCATCGTTCTACCATTCCTAGACCGGCAAGGGAACTTGCTGTTCCAACAGGACAATGCACGTCCGCATGTATCCCGTGCCACCCAACGTGCTCTAGAAGGTGGAAGTCAACTACCCTGGCCAGCAAGATCTCCGGATCTGTCCCCCATTGAGCATGTTTGGGACTGGATGAAGCGTCGTCTCACGCGGTCTGCACGTCCAGCACGAACGCTGGTCCAACTGAGGCGCCAGGTGGAAATGGCATGGCAAGCCGTTCCACATGACTACATCCAGCATCTCTACGATCGTCTCCATGGGAGAATAGCAGCCTGCATTGCTGCGAAAGGTGGATATACACTGTACTAGTGTCGACATTGTGCATGCTCTGTTGCCTGTGTCTATGTGCCTGTGGTTCTGTCAGTGTGATCATGTGATGTATCTGACCCCAGGAATGTGTCAATAAAGTTTCCCTCCCTGGGACAATGAATTCACGGTGTTCTTATTTCAATTTCCAGGAGTGTATAAATGTAAGTGTTAGGAAATGATTACTAAAGGTATTTGTTTGGAGTGTAGCCTTGAATGAAAGTTAAAAGTCAAATATCAGCGGTTCAGACAAAAGAGAATGGAAGTATTTTAAATGTTATTCCACAGAACAACGCTGAAGATTTGATGGGTAGATCAAATAAGTAATGAGGAGATTCTGAAATGAAATAGGGAAAAATATAATTATGACGCAACTTGCCTAAAAAAGGTATCAGTTGATAGGACTGATCCTGAGACATGACGGGTCACCAATTTAGTACTGAATGGAATTGTGAGAGATAAAATTGTAGAGAGTGACCAGACTTGAACACAGTGAGCAGGTTCAAATGTGTCTAGGTTTTCATAGTTATCCACAGGATGGGCTGGCGTGGAGAGCCTCATGAAACCAGTCTTCAGACTGATGACTACAACAACAACAACAACAACAACAACAACAACAACAAATTAATTAATCCATTTATCTTATGCCCATGTCTTAGTTTTAAAGTAATCGTTTACGTTTATATGTTAAAATATTGTAAATTCTGTTTTATTTTTGGAGTGAAAAGCACCTCTCGTTATTATTGCGAAGCATTGAGTTTTTTCCTTGGATATGGGATCAAGTCTTTCACAGTTACTTTTCTATGTTAAGCTCTATACCGGCATCTGTTTCACGTTCTCATGATTCAGGAAACAGGGTAGAAAGCTACAAAGCAGCACGATTTTTGTGAAACGATTTTCAGTGGCCTGTGTCCCAAGTAGCGTAACGATAAGGCGTCCACATTGTGTTTCATACAGCAGAGTTACTTTGTTAGAAATTAACTTAATGAAAATAATTACCAGGTGATCCAGAACACAGCAGAAAAACTTTCAAAGTTGGTAGTATAGACCAAAGCAAGAAAAATAAGATAGTAAACATGAGCTCTAAAATGAATACCTTAAGAGCTATGAGCACTTGCTCAGCAGCAGAGATATGTTTCGCAGTCACGACGATGGAACAGCTGCTCATAGCTCGTAAGGTATGTACTTCAGAGCCAATGTTCACCGTACTTTTTTTTCTTGTTGTGATCCACACTACCACCTCTCAAAATATGGAAAGCAAAAGGTTTTCACTGCAGTAGCGAAGATGAAGAAATGGTCATAGCTTTTAAAGTATGCATTTTATATCCCATGTTTATTGCACTTTTTTCCCTGCTTTGGTCCATATTACAACCCTGGAAGTTTGTCTGCTGTGTTCTGGTCCATCATATGCATTCTGCGAAATTAGTTTCTTTAATGTTAATATCTACAAGAAAATCAACGATCAGCAGTAATAAAGGAAAATACAGCTTCTTTCTTTGCATTGTACCCATCGACTCAAATATTTTAATTGTCAATCCCACATTAAAGAACTTTGCCCCTCTGCGCCTGCAATCAAGGAATTTATTCATTTAAAAAAGATGCATACGACGCTCAACAAATAATTTTCCTTGCTAGCGGTAGTGAAACTAAATTATTGAACACAGATGAACTGCACATAAACACATGTAACACACAGCGTATTGTAGGAGATACCGAATTATGTCAATTACGTACGTGTCTCTCTACACAGTTATCACTCTAGTATGTATAACAGGCACTGCAAAACTCGAGAAAATACGAGAGAATAGCTGTATTGGTGTTGCATATCATTCACGAGCAGCATGCAGCCACGTGTCGACAACGGCACGAAATGACTAAAGAGTTGCAAGAGAAGCGGAATGTAGCTTTTTCACTCTCGCACTTGAGCATAAATTTACCGCTTATATTCGACACCAGATGATTGCTTCATCAAGTAAGACTACTTCCCTCTTAGTCAACTTTCCCACGATATTATTGTATCTGCACAAAACATTCATACTACAATTTCAATACTTCCCTTGATGTATAACGACGCGTTAACCGTAAATAGCCTCATAATTCAGTATAGAGTCAGTAGTCAATCGTCAGATCTCAATCCAAAGGAATTTGCGACCTTAGGGCTAAAACAAAAGAAAAACACGTGAAAATTTAGCAAGTCCTGAGAAGAACCACCCCTAACGCCCATAAAGTGTGTCGTCATAAACAGAGTTGTGTCAATGAGTACAGTTCCTTACAAGGTATATCGTAACCCTATGGGTGATCGACACAGTCAAGTTCTAAGACAGGTCAGG
Source organism: Schistocerca gregaria (assembly GCF_023897955.1). Taxonomy (NCBI): domain Eukaryota; kingdom Metazoa; phylum Arthropoda; class Insecta; order Orthoptera; family Acrididae; genus Schistocerca; species Schistocerca gregaria. Next base: position 544,945,765 of record NC_064924.1, read on the forward strand.
ATTGAAGCGAACCTTTAATTTGAGAAAGTAACTACTCGGGATAATGCTGACACACTGGGTCAGTAAACACAGCTGTTAGTTAAAAATCAGCAGAAATTTTATATCCACCCAGTTTTCTCTCAGGCCAACTACGTTAAGTGCATCAAAATATTCGCAGGCTAACAAGGGAACCTCCCCCTCGCACCCTCCTCAGATTTAGTTATAAGTTGGCACAGTGAATAGGCCTTGAAAAACTGAACCCAGATCAATCGAGAAAACAGGAAGAAGTTGTGTGGAACTATGAAAAAACTAAGCAAAATATATAAACTGATTAGTCCATGTGAAAGATAGGCAACATCAAGGATGACGCGAGAGCAGGAGCGCCGTGGTCCCGTGGTTAGCGTGAGCAGCTGCGGAACGAGAGGTCCTAGGTTCTAGTCTTCCCTCGAGTGAAATGTTTTTTTGCAAAGTTATGATCTGTCCGTTCGTTCATTGACGTCTCTGTTCACTGTAATAAGTTTAGTGTCTGTGTACGATTAGTAGACGAAAGGACGTGCCTCTCCAATAGGAACCGAAAACATTTGATAGCAAGGTCATAGACCAACCGAAGGCCAACCGATTCCTCCACAGGAAAACACGTCTGATATATTCTATACGACACTGGTGACGGCATATGCGACACATGACAGGAATATGTTGTGGACCCACCTAACTTGTACACTTGGCGAAAAGTAAAAAAGATTCTTCTACCTTGCCCGATTTCGGTTTTCTTGTGTAAGTGACAATCACTCCCAAAAAAGTGATGAAAACATAAGAGTTTGTCACATAAACTGCAACAAATGAATGCAACAGTTTCACAGTCGCACAATTTTCCCTGTGCTCTGTCAAAACATGCTTTTACCGTTTTCAAATTTTTCCGTGTGTAGACTGTCAAATCCTACATATCTCCGATCAAATCTGAACATGACCTTTAATTTTGGAGAGCGAAGTTAGTTACATAAAAATTTAAACTTTTCACTCGAGGGAAGACTTGAACCAATAACCTCTCGTTTCGCATCTGCTCACGCTAACCACGGGACCACGGCGCGCCTGAGCTCGCACAATCCATGATGTTGCCTATCATGCGGATGGACTACTCAGGTCGTATACTTTGCTTATTTTTTTCATAGTTCCGCACTACTTCTTCCTGTTTTCTCGATTGATCTGTGTTCAGTTTTTCAAGGCCTATCCACTCTACCAACTTGCAACTTATAACTAAATCTGAGGGGGGTGCGATGGGGCGGTTCCCTTGTAAGAAACAAAATTAATGAATTAGTTATCTGGTTTGATGGAATAGAGTGATCCAACCCAGTTGACGTAATTTGCCTCTCTGAACATCATGCGACTGCTGATACAAATGTGTTAAGTGTTGTACGATTCAGGTTAGCTTCTCACTTTTGTAGGGCAGAAATGGAAGATGCATGAATTGACACATTCATAAGGAATTCCCATAAATATAACAGCACAGACATTCATAAATCTTGCCTAGAGCAGCATTTGGATCAGAAGTAGACTTTCATAATAAGTAATTCATAATAGTAAGTGCATACCGAATACCAGAACGTAATTTTAATCTGTTCATAAATCACTTTGAAGCTTTATTGGCCTATTTAACAACACAGAAGAAAGAATTACTTGTTGCTGGTGATTTTAAAGTACATTTCCTTGGAAACTCTTCCAGAGAGAACTTACTGCTGTCAGAAGCATTGTCATTCAACAGAACTCGCACTGGTAACTTCCCAAGTAGAATACCTAAGGGCTCAACGATGGCCATTGATAGCATCTTCATAGAAATGTCTAATGAACAAAAATATATTATAAAATCAATAATAAGTAGCCTCTCAGATCGTGAAACACAGTTCATTTTACTAAAGGTTAATACCGGTCAGGATACAAAATCTACTAAATTTGGGTAATCAGTAAGCCAAAAACTGAATGTTTTAGGAAACTCCTCAAAGACAAAAATTGGAGTGATGTGTACACTGCTCATAGCATGAATGAGAAATACAATACTTTTATTAACAATATCCTTAACTTTTATTAATAATATCCTTAACTGTTGCCCCAAACACTAGCCCACATTAGAGTAACGACAATAAAGAAGCCATGGATTATTCAAGGAATAAAGGTATCCTGTAAGACAAAAAGGAAACTATATCTATCAGTCAGCAACAGCTCTCGTGTAAAAGTATATAAAATAATATAATATAAAATATAATCAAAAAATAATAATAATATAAAATATAATAAATAATATAAAAAATATAATATAAAATAATAATATAAAAATAAATATAAAATATACTGCAAAATAATGAAGACAGTTATACAGACATCAAAGCAATTGAATTACCATAAAATTATAGTCACATCAGATAACAAAATAAAGACAATATGGGATATAGTGTAAGAAAAGCCGAGTTGTTATCGTTGTTGTTGTTGTTGTTGTTGTTGTTGTGGTCTTCAATCCTGAGACTGATTTGATGCAGCTCTCCATGCTACTCTATCCTATGCAAGCTTCTTCATTCCCAGTACCTACTGCAACCTACATCCTTCTGAATCTGCTTAGTGTAGTCATCTCTTGGTCTCCCTCTACGATTTTTACCCTCCACGCTGCCCTCCAATACTAAACTGGTGATCCCTTGATGCCTCCAAACATGTCCTACCAACCGATCCCTTCTTCTGGTTAAGTTGTGCCACAAATTTCTCTTCTCCCCAATCGTATTCAATACTTCCTCATTAGTTATGTGACCTACCCATCTAATCTTCAGCATTCTTCTGTAGCACCACATTTCGAAAGCTTCTATTCTCTTCTTGTCCAAACTATTTATCGCCCATGTTTCACTTCCATACATGGCTACACTCCATTCAAATACTTTCAGAAATGACTTCCTGACACTTAAATCTATACTCGATGTTAACAAATTTCTCTTCTTCAGAAACGCTTTCCTTGCCTTGCCAGTCTACATTTTATATCCTCTCTACTTCGACCATCATCAGTTATTTTGCACCACAAATAGCAAATCTCCTATACTACTTTAAGTGTCTGATTTTCCTAATCTAATTCTCTCAGCATCGCCCGACTTAATTCGACTACATTACATTATTCTCGTTTTGCTCTTGTTGATGTTCATCTTATATCCTCCCTTCAAGACACTGTCCATTCCGTTCAACTGCTCTTCCAAGTCCTTTGCTGTCTCTGACAGAATTACAATGTCATCGGCGAACCTTAAAGTTTTTATTTCTTCTCCGTCGATTTTAATACCTACTCCGAATTTTTCTTTGGTTTCCTTTACTGCTTGCTCAATATACAGATTGAATAACATCGGAGAGAGGCTACAACCCTGTCTCACTCCCTTCCCAACCACTGCTTCCCTTTCATGTCCCTCGACTCTTATAAATGCCATCTGGTTTCTGTACAAATTGTAAATAACCTTTCGCTCCCTGTATTTTACCCCTGCCAGCTTTAGATTTTGAAAGAGAGTATTCCAGTCAACATTGTCAAAAGATTTCTCTAAGTCTACAAATGCTAGAAACGTAGGTTTGCCTTTCCTTAATCTTTTTTCTAAGGTAAGTCGTAAGGTCAGTATTGCCTCACGTGTTCCAACATTTCTACGAAATCCAAAATGATCTTCCCCGTGGTCGGATTCTTCTAGTTTTTACATTCCTCTGTAAAGAATTCGCGTTAGTATTTTGCAGCCGTGGCTTATTAAACTGACAGTTCGGTAATTTTAACATCTGTCAGCACCTGCTTTCTTTGGGATTGGAATTATTATATTCTTCTTGAAGTCTGAGGGTATTTCACCTGTCTCATACATCTCGCTCACCAGATGGTAGAGTTTTGTCAGGACTGGCTCTCCCAAGGCCGTCAGTAGTTCTAATGGAATGCTGTCTACTCCGGGGGCCTTGTTGCGACTTAGGTCTTTCGGTGCTCTGTCAAACACTTCACACAGTATCTTATCTCTCATTTCGTCTTCATCTACATCCTCTTCCATTTCCATAATATTGTCCTCAAGTACATCGTCCTTGTATAGACCCTCTATATACTCCTTCCACGTTTCTGCTTTCCCTTCTTTGCTTAGAACTGGGTTTCCATCTGAGCTCTTGAAGAGAAGCACACAGAATTAAGAGTAAATGATACACGAGTAACAGGTTGGTGTAGTGATGCTGAACGTTTCAATAAGCACTCCACAACTATTACTGGAAAGAAGGAGTTGTCAGATTCAGTAGATCCTGCCATGGAATATCTCAGACCAGGAAATACAAATAACTACAATAATATGAGTATGACCCTCACAACACCAGAAATAATCCTTAAAACCAGAAAAATTTAGTGGCTATATTATTTCAACAAAGTTGATTAAACAATGTGCCTCCGAGTTTAGTGACATTTTATGTTTTTTTGTGTAATCAGTCTTATCACTGGAACATTTCCAGAAAGGTTGAAAAATGCTGAAGTTAAGCATATGTATAAGAAAGGAGATAAATACCATCGAATTCCGTTCAGTCTCCCTTTTGCTCGAATTCTCAAAAATTTTACAAATGGTAATATACAGTCAAATTCTTAACCATCGGACAACAAAAATTATTATCCACGAGTCACAATTTGGATTTCAAAAGGATCCCTATATTGAGAAGTCTATTAGCACATACAGTGAGTAATGAAAGCGTTAGACAATAAATTACAGGCTACTGGTATATTATGTGATTTGTCGAAGGCATTTGACTGTGTAAATCACAATATCCTTTTAAGAATATTGCGGTGTAACAGGAAATGTTGCAAAATTGTCCAAATCCTATATCTCTGAAAGAAAATAAAATATGTCAATAGGACAGTAGGAAAGAGGATTTCAAAAGGATCCCAATACTAAATAAAACATCCTCCAATTTGTTTTGTTTTCAGAAGATACAAACATTGCAATAAATAATAAACCAAGTATAACCTTAGAAAGGTCGGCTACTGAATTTTTCATGAATATTAACAAATCATTCCAAACCGATTCAATGTCACTAAAGCTTGAAAAAACATAGCATATGCAGTTCAGAACTTGTGAAAGGTTTCCTGCCAGTATATGTCTAATATATGACGATATGGAGATATAAGAAGTTATCAGTCTTAATTCTTGGGATTACACTTCAATGACAAATTTAACTGGAAGGAGCATACCACAAAGCTGCTGAAATGCCTAAACAAATCTCTATTTGCTCTGGGAATAATGTTAGCCATAGGTCATATAAAAATAAAAATCTAGCTTTCATTCTGTAATGACATATGGGATTATTTTCTGGGGTAACTCATCAAGCCAAGCTAAAGTTTTCAGAGCCCAAAAAAGTGCAGTACTAATTATTTGTGTTGTGAACTCAAGAACATCTTGCAGAGTGCCGTTTACAGAACATGGTATACTAAACACTGTTCCCAATTTATCTCCTTTATAGAATTTATTCCTTAACAAAAATCTTCAACAGAAATATTTCTTTTTCAAACCAACAGCTCAGCTCATGGCATCAATATTAAAATAAGAATAACTTTCACAAAGATTTAAAGTCGCTTACTTTGGTTTAGAAAGGTGTCCACTATTCAGCAATACACATTTTCAATAACATGCTAGCACCCACAAAAAGTTTAGCTAACAATAAAGGTCAGTTTGAGAAGGGTCTGAAGAATTTATTGAGGGTCAAGTTCTATTCTACTAATGAATTTCTTAGCGGAACCGAATGATAAACGTATATTATTAATAATATTACATAAGAATGTGTACAATCTGACTTCCTCACAAATTTTGTGCAGTAATGCAACCATAGTAAATAGGTACAATATTTTTTTTTATTTGATGATGCGTTGCTGTAACAGCCCAAGTGCACCTAAATGTACTGAACATTTAATATTTGGTGACAAGTTTTACAGCCTTTTAAATGTAAATATGGTTAATAATTTTTTACCCGGTTCCACATCCACAAGGACAATTTCATTTGGGATCTGTGGAAGGGACATTACCATATCTGCTCCTATTTTGTACATATTTATTGTGTATTCTTGTTTTCTGATATATTACACATCCCAGAGGATCTCCTCATTACAGATGAATTGGAACGAAAAGTACATCTAACCCAGTTTACGCCGTAATTGACTCAAACAGCTAATCCAGGGGTCACAGGACATCATTAATGGGCATCGAAATACACGAAAAGTACATCTAACCCAGTTTACACCGTAATTGACTCAAACAGCTAATCCAGGGGTCACAGGACATCATTAATACGCATAGAAATACAAACTAGTGCCAGAAACATCTTTTCCAGTTACCAAATGTGGCAGAACAGTGAATGCGTCAAGCAGTTGAATTTATAATACACTTATCTTTCTATTTTCTCATTCCTAATGCACAGTGAGTGGTTCAGAGAGGTATGAAAACATATTGTGAGACAAATCTTTTGTGATATCACTCGATGACAAAAATCATGAAGCTGTGTTTATAAGTCATAAGTCCAACATCAGTCCGCTTTTTTCTTTAGGGAAGAAAATGGAAGTGTCAGGTGTTATGATCTCTGAGGCGCCACCTTGTCGGTGTGATTAAAAATGAAGTCACAGCACTGTATTTAGGTGAATATGCTACTAAAAAGTAGAAGAACAAAACCACTACAGCTTCAAGTACACAATTTTTAACTAAGCTATAAAATGTTAGTCTTTCTCAGTACATAAAAGTACGAAGGGTAACAGTAAATATTTCACCATGTGTCTTGAATCAAAGGTTGTAGTAATAGAGGCACTACATGTGCAACAAGACACAGACAATCACATGACACGTATTATTCACTTTTGCCTCAGAAGCCTGAAATATGCAGCGGACAGCCGAAGTTTAAATCTACGCGAAAAAAAAGGCACACTCGTGATAAATTAACTGTACACAAACAACTGTTTGCATCGTTAGCACATTAGCACGTCACGTTTAGCCAGCATTCAAACATTAATAATTAGATAGAAAATTAATAAAGACTCTTTTCAAATTGCAATCAGCAGTGTCGTCAGAACTTTTTGCCTGACATCCAAAATAAATCTCTCACGTTCAAATAATCATACTAAACAATGTCACTGTTTGACAACGGTTAACTCGCTTTTAAAACGAGCGCCGTGTAAATTTCCATGAAATGGGATAGCAGTGATACGTGTTCGTTATCGAACAGCCAATAATGAAAGCTAACGATCAACTCACCGAGCTTCTCTACTAGATATTCTGCGAGGACACAGTGGCAGTTCACAAACAGAGTGACTCACCCATTCAGGAGTGTATCTAAACAGCAGCAATAGTAATCAAGAGATTAACGTAGCTGCACAAGATTTAACTTACAAAGGTAGCCGACGGCAGTTGTGAGTTCCGAATTTTGATAAAAATTTCGTAAAGACAGTCATAACTGTTCAAAGCTCTATAGCTATCTCTTAAGACTAGCTAACTGACGAACAATACGCGCAATACCCGTTAATCGCATCAAAATGACGAAGCAGAAATGTCACTTTGACCGTAACAACACAGAGTACTCGTAGTGTAAAGGAGGGCACAAAACATTCCAACAAAAGCAACGACGACTGTCTTCGGGTAAAAAGGATGTACTGAATAGCATAACAGGTCGTAAAACAACCTTCTCAGGCGATCTGTATAATATGAAAGAAACTTCTACAGAACACACAAAAAAATAATGAGGCGTCAAAATGTTTAACTATCTACTGCAGGTGAAAAACTGATTTCACTAAGTGAAATGTACAAGAGACTTCATTGAAACCAGCTCAACGGATTTCTGACCAACAATCATTTCTTCTTTGAGGGTCAAAGACACAAAAGTCATCAGGAATTCAAGTTCAGCAATCAACAAAACACCTGTCTTTCCAATCTTCTCCACCCTTCCTCCGGTCAACAGCAACTGTTTGACCCAGAGAGAAGGTGCGTGCTATCGTTGGAGAGAGAGAGAGAGAGAGAGAGAGAGAGAGAAAGAGAGAGAGAGTGTGTGTGTGTGTGTGTGTGTGTGTGTGTGTGTGTGTGTGTTTCCTGTCAGGTTATGTCACTGATTTGACGGATTTGACGGCATCGAAGAAGTCTTATCCGGTGATACTGATAGCGTACAAAGACGTCAACTTCCAATGAGAGATGGCTTTAAGAAAGTGGTCACAGAAAATTAATCTGAAAATAGCAAAACGGGTTCATTAAAGATGTCAAAAAATTCTAATTTTGGAGCAAAATAAAAATAGGTTAAATGGCGAGAAAATCAAATCGTATAGTCACTTGATATTATGTCACGCTTTTTCAAATGGCCTAGACAAGAAAAATTCAAATTTCGCTTCTTTCCCAAAGGTCGCAACAAGTCTATTGCAGGTGTGGATTTAAAACAGCTTAAACGTCGAGTAATGGAAACAGTATTTTCCGAATTTCGAAGTATTAACTAGCGAAAAGTCATTTTCCTTCTATCCTAGTACATAATTTCTAATTTTTAAACCGCACGAACTCACAAATATCACAAAATCAGTTTGTTTAAGTGCGTCTTACCTCTGCATCGGATTCATAAATTTTGGTGTCTTTTATCTCTTTGGTTTACATAATAGTTATTTAGGTAATTATGCTCATAATAAACTTGGGTATACAACGAAGTGACTGCTAAAAAATACAGTTTGGATCCTGTCGAACAGGCATGCTGAGAGGAAGTAATTTAGTTGTTGTTGAAGTGTGTGAAAGTCTTATATAACGTGCTGTGTCAGATCACCCTACTTACCACCACCACCACCACAGCCATGGCCGCCCACTGCGTGGGACTGCATGTTCTATGAGGGGCGTGCAAAAGGAAACGAGCCGGAGACATAATCACAGAAACCAGTACCTGTATGTTAGAAGTATTGACACTGACTTTGAGACACTTGTCCCACTGTGACACTAGGCGGTGTATGACTGTCTCATAAAATTCCCTGGTCTGCGAAATTAATCAGTTACGCACGTACAGTTGGACGTCGTCGTCCAAGATGAAGGTTACGCTGGCGTTCTTCTTTGACCACGACGACCCCTTTCTGATTCACTCCCTGCAGCACGGGACAACAGTGAATGCCCAGCGCTACTCGCCAAGCGATCAAATCAAAATGACTAGGCACTCTCACCCGTGTGGTCATTCTGCTCCACGACAATACAAAGCCTCATCCGGTCAACACAGTCGCGGCACTCCTGCAGAAATTCAAATGAGAGGTTCTCGGCCACCCTCCATACAGTCAGGACCTCTCTCCCTGTGATTACGCCATTTTCGGTCCCCTTGAAAAAGGCTCTGAGGGGCAAACGATTCACCCCGGACGACGTCGTCCAACTGTACGTGCGGAACTGGTTAACATCCGCAGCCCCGGGAGTTTTATGAGACAGCCATTAACTGTCGTGTGTCACAGTGGGACAAGTGTCTCAACAGCCAGGGTCAATACTTCTAACGTACAGGTACTGGTTTCTGTCATTATGTCTCCGGCTGGTTTTTTTCTGAACGCCCCTTACACTTCATACTCCGTGCCATGGCCTTCCTTTAGGATTCGGTGGCGGTAGTTGACGTTGACGTCGTCGTCAGAGTCTGAAGGCGGGCGGGCAGGTGAGTCAGCGTGTAGATGTTGTTGCAAAGCTGGATTTTGCAAAAAAGATATCTGAATTGATTCAGAAGGTTTACAGGCAACAGCACTGGGTCGATCAACTGTTTTTCAGTGGTGCAAATTTTGCCTGAGGCCCGGCAACGGTAAAGATCGTCGAATGCAGTGATTGACAGCAACGGGTAGGACCAACGAGGGCGTCGCAGCTATCACTGAACTGATTAAAAAAGATTGGAAAATGATGTGTCAGACGATAAGTGAGAAGTGGAGTATCAGCAAAACAGTATTTTTGCGGCTTTCGCCTATAGATTTGAAAAGCGGAAGCTACGTGTACAGTTCGTCCCACAGTCTCCGACACGAAAGCAAATGAACGATCGACACTTGTTATCAATACCTGACAGTGATATAAATTTTTCTGACAAGATAATTACTGGTGATGAGAGTTCTCTTCACAACCTTCGAAACTAAACACTAAAGCTCCGAGTGAGTCGCTGTAACATCGGCAGGAACGAGAAACAAAACGTGACACGTTTAAAAAAATGCACAGGTCGATAAGTCGAATCCATCGAGTGCGCTCATACCTCTTGGTATTACTCTGTCATCAATGCTACCGTATTTCTTGTTTCCCCTTTTGTTCCCTGGGCTTTAAGAATTTTTCTTCACTGAACTAAATTTACCACTTCATTAACTTTCGCCACCGTGCCTCTAGTTCCCATAAAAAACTTCAGTTGTGGAGAGTGAGATGACACATTTCATGCCTTTTCGTGATTTTTGCATTGTTCCACTGTTTGTATTGCGTATCTTCACAAGAGTAAGGTAAAAGTTGTCTGCCTGGGAGACAGATGCTTTTGTTACCAATAAAATTTTCTATTTGTTGTGTTGATACGTTCTTTGCAAGAACTTAAGTGCTAACGTAGTTTGAAAAACAGTTTTCTTTATGTATTCTTTCAATATCCTATTGCATGTGATTCGTTAAAACGAATAAAGCAGACCATTGGATTCTCAAAGTTGCTTACTTCGAATCGTCTGCTGCTGACGAAAGTGCATTCAAATTTGGTGAAGGCTTATAAACACCCTGCTGCTTCGTTTTAAACAGTTAAAGAGGATCTTTAATCTGGTCAACGCAATTACGATGAAGCTGTTTTGAAAATGAGAGTTCTCAAGGATTTAAAGTACTGGTTACAAAATCGAGACACTTATCAAATTTCGCAACGTCTACTATTAGCACGTCTAAGAAATTAGAGACTGGAAAAGTAAGGTGTTCATTGAAGATGTTATAGCAAACGTCCACTGGTACATTCCCATCCCCTGAGGATCACAAATCTTATCACTGAAAAAAACATTGGAAAAAGTGCATTTTTTACTTTAAAAATTCTGTGTTTTAAGAATAAGTTGAGAAATTTTAATCGATCTATCACATTCGTAGTGTAGCTGTTCAAAAACCTTAAATCGCACCAAATTACGTAATCAATTATTTCTGTTAGCACTAGATATAAAATTTTAAACAACCCTTATGATACTTTAGGTAAAACAATAAAAGATACTCCTTTGTGTCATTCGAAATTTTGTAGTTTCTTTTCTTAGTACGCTCAACTAAATTTTTGTTGAGTAATTTATAAATACAAAATACTGGTCACCGAAAATATGCCTTTTCTGTAAAATAGTGTTTTCTGAATCTATGTACTGTTCGTGACACCATCAGGTACCAGCCTAAAACACTCCAAGAAATCAGCCGTAGAGCATCAAAAGCTGCAAAACTTGTGATGGGTCGAAAGGATCGTGTCGTTAGCTCTGTTACCTACTTCTGCACTTTTAAATCTTCCGGAAGCACCGTTGTTCCCTGCAACGTAACAGGCTCTTTCTTATAGCCACTTCGCGATTTACAGCCCATAAACATCGTCAGAATTTCATTTTGAGGAAGATCGCCTTTTTTATAGAGTTCCCATGCACTAACATTGGAGATTCAGCCGGATACAACAGAACCCTTTTTCGAATTAGAATAGATCGCTAACAAACTCGTAGAAGTCAGGGGTAGACGCGTTCTCGTTGCGTGCGAAGAGCAACCATCACTTGGTCTTTTAGCTATTCAGCGTGAGCACATTACCTGGCCTTAAAAATGTGAATATTCATAAGCTGTTATCATATAAACAACGCAGCTTTTTCCTTGCTACTATGTAGTAATGAATCTTATTCCAGGCACGATCAGTTTTAATTTAAAAGCTTCTTGAATGACAGTGTTGCACAGCATATACACTCCTGGAAATTGAAATAAGAACACCGTGAATTCATTGTCCCAGGAAGGGGAAACTTTATTGACACATTCCTGGGGTCAGATACATCACATGATCACACTGACAGAACCACAGGCACATAGACACAGGCAACAGAGCATGCACAATGTCGGCACAAGTACAGTGTATATCCACATTTCGCAGCAATGCAGGCTGCTATTCTCCCATGGAGACGATCGTAGAGATGCTGGATGTAGTCCTGTGGAACGGCTTGCCATGCCATTTCCACCTGGCGCCTCAGTTGGACCAGCGTTCGTGCTGGACGTGCAGACCGCGTGAAACGACGCTTCATCCAGTCCCAAACATGCTCAATGGGGGACAGATCCGGAGATCTTGCTGGCCAGGGTAGTTGACTTACACCTTCTAGAGCATATTGGGTGGCACGGGATACATGCGGACGTGCATTGTCCTGTTGGAACAGCAAGTTCCCTTGCCGGTCTAGGAATGGTAGAACGATGGGTTCAATGACGGTTTGGATTTACCGTGCCCTATTCAGTGTCCCCTCGACGATCACCAGAGGTGTACGGCCAGTGTAGGAGATCGCTCCCCACACCATGATGCCGGGTGTTGGCCCTGTGTGCCTCGGTCGTATGCAGTCATGATTGTGGCGCTCACCTGCATGGCGTCAAACACGCATACGACCATCATTGGCACCAAGGCAGAAGCGACTCTCATCGCTGAGGACGACACCTCTCCATTCGTCCCTCCATTCACGCCTGTCGCGACACCACTGGAGGCGGGCTGCACGATGTTGGGGCGTGAGCGGAAGACGGCCTAACGGTGTACGGGACCGTAGCCCAGCTTCATGGAGACGGTTGCGAATGGTCCTCGCCGATACCCCAGGAGCAACAGTGTCCCTAATTTGCTAGGAAGTGGCGGTGCGGTCCCCTACGGCACTGCGTAGGATCCTACGGTCTTGGCGTGCATCCGTGCGTCGCTGCGGTCCGGTCCCAGGTCGACGGGCACGTGCACCTTCCGCCGACCACTGGCGACAACATCGATGTACTGTGGAGACCTCACGCCCCACGTGTTGAGCAATTCGGCGATACGTCCACCCGGCCTCCCGCATGCCCACTATACGCCCTTGCTCAAAGTCTGTCAACTGCACATACGGTTCACGTCCACGCTGTCGCGGCATGCTACCAGTGTTAAAGACTGCGATGGAGCTCCGTATGCCACGCAAACTGGCTGACACTGGCGGCGGCGGTGCACAAATGCTGCGCAGCTAGCGCCATTCGACGGCCAACACCGCGGTTCCTGGTGTGTCCGCTGTGCCGTGCGTGTGATCATTGCTTGTACAGCCCTCTCGCAGTGTCCGGAGCAAGTATGGTGGGTGTGACAGACCGGTGTCAATGTGTTCTTTTTTCCATTTCCAGGAGTGTATTTAAGAAAAAAGGTATCTTGATAGTTTTTGAATGAAACCTTGTTACTTTTTACCGATTACTTTCTGAGGAAATGACCAGCCCGAGAAATCATGTGTGTGCAATGTTAGAAAAATTGTTTATTTCCAATAAAATTAGAAACTATAACAACGTTGTATGTGGACGTCCAACTAAGTTCGCTGTTGCAGACATTCTCAAATTATTCCTTTTTTTTAAAAAAAATCTACTTTTCTAAAGCTGAAGAATTATACATAATAACATCACTTACAGGTTTGACAACTTCAAAGAAGTGTAACTTCCACGCATGTACAGGGGTTAGCGATTTTATCACCACCCTGTACAGATCATCGTCTTAGGTTACGTTACCAACTTCTACATCATTTTTCTTTGCCTGTCGACGCCGTTACAGGAACCTTGGACAGTATTCCTTACGTCACGATAGGATGTGTATATTTTATCGCAGGGCCACTGCAACAACAACGCGGCAGTAGTAATTGAGTATGCAACAGAGAGTATTCGTTCCTTAACATGTTATTGCGACTTTTCACAGAAACGTATTACGTTAAGTTCCCCTACTTTCGCCTTCTTAATTTTATCGGCCATTTCTTTCACGCCCCGTCAAAACTTCTTTCTAAGCCGTTTATCTCCTCTGAAACAAATCTACTTTCTCTAAGGCAGCTCTTACAACAGCCTCTTTCAATTAAGACGACTGTGCACTTGTTATTTTCATATGTCCATTTCTGTCTCCATTTTCATCCAGCTGTAAACTCGTGGTATAAGATGGTTTGTTAAATCGTTAAAAATATTAACATCTTCAAAATAGATGTTTCAGTTTTTATATATTGCCCTTCGTAGTTAGTATCTCTTCCCGAGAAAAGCACCACTCAAATTAAATGCTATCGTTTTACACTTGTAGTTTTATTCCATAGCAAACGTCTAGTGCATGGCGAAATGCAACCGTAGCCAAAATTATTCGATCTCTTCTTTCTAACCGTCCTGTTTTATTGTCCGTAAGCCTACACAAAACCCTTACATCTTCGTTCTTCATGTTATCTCCTACTGAAAGAATTAATGAAGACACTATAATTACCTCCACATCAACATTTTTTGAACCATCTTTCATAAAATTAATATTAAATTCTACTATTTTACTATTTACTACTATTTTATTCTTTGCATGAAACTACTGCACTTTTATTACTTTAGGTAATTATACAGCAACTATCATAAAGGTGCTCTTACATCTTGCGGTACGAAACCAGCAATACTGCACTGGCGTAACTGTGTAGTTCCCAGAAACAGAAATAATATCTTCATAGTATGCATTCATAATGACTTGAACTAGGAATTACAAATGACCTGTTGCCTGTTTTCGATTATGTAAGGTAACTGATGTTAAATGACTGGCTGAAAGTACCAAACATTTCGAAGTACCTCAAACAGGAGGCCATGGAAGCCAATAACTTATTAGTTACTGATCAATATAGGGAGAACAAAATTCGACGATGAGAAGGATCGAGTTAGACCGTTTTAACAAAATACACAATCGTTTTAAGGAATTTCAATGACAAAGCACCATTCTTTACTTTCATTGACGTAAAAACCTGATCCTGTATCCTGATGATACAAAAAAGGCATTTTACAATAAATATGGCATCCCAAAAGTGTTTAATTGGTTTCTATCTACTTCACTTATTTAGAGGTGGTGGTCAGTGTTTAACGTCCCGTCGACAACGAGGTCATTAGAGACGGAGCGCAAACTCGTGTTAGGCAAGGATTGGGAAGGAAATCGGCCGTGCCCTTTCAAAGGAACCATCCCGGCATTTGCCTGAAACGATTTAGGGAAATCACGGAAAACTTAAATCAGGATGGCTGGAGACGGGATTGAACCGGCGTCCTCCCGAATTTCACTTATTTACTTTAAACTACCAGTGCTGTTCTCCTGTATTACCTAAGTTCTCGAGAGCAAAATTTGTTCTATCATCTCTTTCATTTTCTGGTGCGAAGCACATAGTAAGTCAGCATTCAAAATTGGCCATAACTGATCCACAAAAAATTTCTATGTAGATCACTTCTACACCTGGTGTACACGGATTCTGTACTCTTCTAAACTACAGAACACTCATGGCGGGAGCATCGACATGTCTTCAATGCTCAAGCGAAAGATCCATTTCTGGATGACTGTGAAGGGGTTAGAATGGACCGAACGCCAGAATTAAAGAAACCGAGAAAATATAAATATTGTTTGTGTCCTACAAAGTAACAGAAAACAGAAAAAGAAACAAGTATAATGTTACCTATCCTAGTAAGTTAAAACTTCGATGTAAGACGAAAATCACAAACTGATTTCTTGCTGTTTCACAGCCTGGCAAAAATGTGCATCACTAAGACAAATTTGGCATCAAATGCATCCTTGAACAACAATAGTTTGTTAGGCTTGTATGGTAAAGACACTTTGAAGGGCAAACAAAGGGGAAAACATTTCCTAGTGAGTTCAGAAACGAACTCATGAATAATCCATGGAAAAAAAATACATATGAAAATGCGCCACAGATTCTTTAAATTTATGCAAAGAAATAAAAATGGTTCCAACACCGCCACAGTATTTCTCGAAAAGAGATGGTGAGTACTTAAAACTAAAACTTTATGTATACTTCAGGTTCGATGCACCTGCAAAAAACTGAAGAACAAACGAAGCTAAGGACTACGAATACAAGAAAAATATAGATAACACTGCCGCGGCACATTATAAAAGCTTGTCTCTTATTCATCGCCTTACCTATACAAAAAAAAGGTAGCAGATGGAAGGTGCATTAAGGGGTATCACACTTGGTTAAAAGAAAATAATACGTAGAAAGCAGGGCTGCGACGAAATGGATTAATCGATGGCACTCATGAATATCGAAAAATGTGTGTGAAGGTATGAGCAGCAACAGGATATTGCAAATGGTGAACGTAAGACTAAAAAATGAAAGATTAGCAAAGCATAATAGACAGTAGTTTCAAGAAACCACCTCAAAAAAATTAACTAGTTTTCTATCTCTTCATAACACTGAGATGCATACGATAAGGAAACGTGGAGGGAGCATTAGACATTCTAACGTATGTGCATCAACTTCCGTAAGTAGTTCTTTATAGGAACAACGGCTGCTGAATGGTAAGGCATGTGCTACTCAAGGAGTGCCAGCACGGAGCAGAATCTGCCCAGGTGGGTAAGACAGAGTCCGTCACCCTTCAATAGGCGGTGCGACATGTGACGCCACTTCCTGCCATCGTTACTCGTTAAAGTGTTCGCCATGCAACAATCATCTAACGCTGAAATTATTGGAGGTAATTGTAGTCTGTTGGTATAAAAGAATTATGCTCATTAAGTTCCGAATATTCAAATGTCAAGTAGAGACTGTAAGACGTTTGGAATAAAGAGAACGGAAACGATAAAAAAAAACTAGAAACCGGTTAGATATCTGAGTCGCTTGGGCCGTCTGTGACCATGCCACAAAGACCATACCGCAGGCTATCTTACAGCGCATCATTGGGGGTCTTCTCACTAAATACTCAGACATACAGGCGTTGGACAAAAATAGAGAAAGACCAAAAACAGAACACATTACCATGCCTAACACAGTGGGAAGCCCGTTGGCACCCAAAACAGCATCCAGTTGAAATCGATAAATACAGGTCCTGTATGGTTTTCAAGGGAATCTTATACCATTCTTCGTGCAAAATGGTGGCAAGTCCAAATAACGATGAATGTGGATAGCGATCGCACACCCTTCTCTCCAAAGTACACGACGAAGGCTCAATAATATTGTGATCAGGTGACTGTGATGGCCAGGAAAGATGCGACAATTCATCCCTGTGCTTACGAATCTAATCCTGGACGACGCGAGCTGCGTGAACAGGAACACAGCATCACCACTTGGGAAGAAACATTGTACCATGGAATTGACCTGATCAGCAAAAACGGTCACATAATCCATGCCAGAAATACGACCTAGCAGATTTAACTATGGGCCTACGAAATACCACATTACAGCTACCACAATCACCACCCAACCCCCGGCAGGTTTCATTCTCTGGACGTAAACTCGACCAGAAGTTGGAAACAGTATGAAACAAGATTCATCCGACCAAATAACTTTCTTCCATTGCTCCATAGCCCACGTTTTATGGCTTTTCGGCCCCAGGTTTTAAGGCTTCGGGTCCATGTTTTCCCTTTGGCATTTGCATCACCGATGCGTGGTTTTGGAAATCCAAATCGCCCTGCAGTTGTCTGCTTACGGAGTTACCTTCGTGTTGTTTTGATGCTGCCAAGGTTCGGGAGTGCGACACTCGGTTCTGCAGTGACTTTTGTAGGTGTTGTGTGACAATGCCCGTCACGATCACTCAAGAAGTACATTCGTCCGTCTTGTAAATTAGCGGACGATGTTTTTCCGCATTCGCTGTATGCAGTATAAACCTTCGATACGGTGCCTCTTGAAACACCAAACAGTTTGATTTCCTTGGTTAAGCAATAACCCACCGTACGAGCAACAATAATTTACCCATGCTGTAAGCCTCATAGATCCAACATACTGCACTCACAATACACATAACACTTTTCTGACCACGACTGACGCAACGTGTTGCTGCGACCCTGCAGATGGAGTCGCTCTGTGTGTAGGAGGCCGAGTACGGGGTGTGGGGGAATAGTAGTCCAGAGTACGTCCCGAGGCGTTAGGACACAGCGGTATCAGTAATAACAACATGCCAGGCTGAGTTTACAGAGCTATAAAGTGTTTCTGTGCGTGGGACAGTGGCCGGGCATCAGTCGAAGTGACGAGGAAGTGCTGACGCGGCCCGTCAACGAAACGTGGCGTCGGAGCCACAGATCAGCGTGCGGCGGCCGTGTGTTGTGGAGACGAGCAGGCGTCACTCGACCTGAACGTTTCTGCGGTGCGGTGTGGTCCATGTTTTCGGTTGTCCTGAAGGCTGGGCCCCGTCATCCACCAACGATTGACCACGACTGCAGCAGATGTTTACGAGTCGGTCAGGCGGCTGTGCGAACGCGCCGCATCTGGGTGGTGTGAGGATGACATCTTGCAGATCATCTACGATTCACTCTCAATGTAGTAAGCAATTGGGTAGCAGGTCGACCATCACCGATCAGCTTGTCGCAGTTTCTCTCCGGTTCTAGTGACACGGACAGAATGGCGTCACGACTGGATCTGTCTTAGGGCATCAAAAGTCTCGTTATTTCCACAGCCGAGACTGCGCCTACGATGGTGCGGCTCTTGTTGGATTGACCTAGTCAGTGCCCCTTGCTTCGCTGTGGTGGCTCAGTAACTATTCTGAGTCGCCGAGTAACGTTTGACCACTGCAGTGTCGCTCTGACGTTCGAAGTTCCCGTGTGTTAGTTCATACGGCCCTGTTACGTGGAATTGCGGAGTTTGTGTTGCTGGTTCCCTAGCTGTGTGGCCATGCTCGCCTGGTTCCGTCTTCAGCTACATCGGCGGGACGCTGGTGTTGACATTCCGATTGGCGCACCGGCCCCGAACTGGCCTCCTGGCTCTGAGCTCGCCGGGTAGAACATAAAAAATTTAGGTAAGTAATCGAAATTATTGTGCGGCGCAACGGTATTGGAGGCACTGCACAGGAACCGTTCGACGTCGAACATAACAACGCAACCTGCAAGCTTGACTAGCGTTTCTGTTCAAGCACGCATTTCTCGCGTCGAATCCCTGTAACTCTAAACATATCTTATCGGTGCGCGTACATTCGTGACGCAAAGTAAACGTTTTTGTCATTTTTATCATGCTTGTGGAGTCAATTTATTTATTCTTAAATTTGTGATATAAGTCAAATCACAGATCGTAAAGACATAAAGTCTGCCGTCACTTTTGAAGTACGCGAGGACGCAACCACACTCGCATTTTCAGCATCATTACGAAAGATGAAAAAATATTTCTATTTATAAAAATCGCACATGGAGTAATACGATTCAGTCATGTATTCTCGTCCTCCAACCTATCGGTGAGGAAGTACGAGGGTGGTTTCAAAAGTTCTCTGAACGGAATACAAAAAAAAAGTATTTACATTACTGAACCTTTTTTATTTTTCAATGTAGCCTCGTTCTAGATTAATGCACTTGGTCCAACGATGTTCCAGTGCCCTGATCCAATCTCGAAAATGAGTTTCCTCCTGGGCTGCAAAATAGTTGTCAACTCCGGCTATCAATCCTTCGTTTGAAGTGGATCTTCGTCCACCAAGAAAAATTTTCAATTTTGAGAAGAGATGGAAGTCTGACGGAGGCATAGCAGGTGAATATGGTGGACGTGGTAACAATTCATACCTTCGTTTGTGTAATTTTGTCATGGTGATGGCACGTATTTTTGATCCGGCGTCAACAGTCGCGGCACCCATCTTGTGGATAATTTTTTCATTTCTAATTCTTCGGTTAAAATATGATATACCTTTTCAGGTGACCTCTGGCAAGCATGGGCAATTTCACGCATTTTCAGTCGACGATCCTCTATTACCATTTTGCGCACTTTTCCAATAATTTCTGGAGTGAAATCTAGGCTGACCACTGCGTGGATCATCATCTATGCTCTACCGACCAAATTTAAATTCATTTGTCCACTTGGCAACAGTTGAACATGAAGGAGCCGAGTCCCCCAGTGTATTCTGGAAATACCTTTCTTCACGAAGTACTTAATCACTGCTCGAATCTCGATTTTTTCCATCTTCACAAATCACTACGTGGGAACAACAACAGAACCATGTCACCGCCAATATCTCTTCCAAGAGCACTGACGTCGCACGTGTTTACAGGCAACAGTCCAATAAATATCGCGTGAACAACTCGTTGTGCTAGCGCTGACCTCTCGTGGTGATCCAGAGAACTTTACAAACCACTCTCGTACGTTCTCCAGCCTTCAAGTCCACCTTTTTCCTATTACAACTATTGTATTTTGTTAGTCACATGTGGGCATGAGGCTCTCTATTTCTCTGGGGCTATTGTGTACACATTTACTGGGACTACTGAACGATTAAATAAAAGAATATTATAAGTCGAAACTAATACACGCATGATGACCCATAAACTTCCGTGACTCGCTTTTATCATGAACGACTTTTAGGACTAAAATAATTTTTTACTTCCTTCTTCATTCTAATTTCTGCTAACGCAGCCAACAACTGACTGAAACAACTCATAGTGCCTGTAGTAACAAGGAAGTCTACGAGTCTTCGCGGGATTTATACATACGATTTTCAAATTTAGTACCTTTCTGGTACACATGTTCCTGATGTTTGTTTGCAGTTTCAGCTGTTTTGAATATCAGGTGTCTTGTTGACAGTTAAAAAGGTTTCGTGTGTTTTCAACAGCTCGGCGAATCTCTACTTTCGAAAAACATGGATCAATGATCTGCATTAAATTTTGCTTTAAAAATGGAGTAAAGTGCAGCACCGCATTCGAAACGATGATTGTGGCTTTTGGCGAATCTACTATGAGTAAGACACGAATTTACGAGAGGTATAAACGCCGAGACGAGGTTGAAGACGGCGACAGCCCTGGATGCCCTAGCACATTAATTTTATGACGACAATGTGGAGAAGTAAAGTAAATGGTTCTGGAAAATCGCCGAATCATCATCAGAGAGAGATTGCTGATGACGTCGGCATATCCTTTGGCTCGTACCAAGCAATTTTTTCGGATGTTTTGGGCATGAAACATGTAGCATCAAAGTTTGTTCAGAAAATGTTATATCGACCAAAAACGACGTCACGTAGGCATCGCTCAGGAATTGCCGAATAAAGTCGACAACGATCCAAAACTTCCGAAGAATGTTATAACAGGTGACAAAACATTGGTATACACGGGTATGACATCGAAACCTAGGCCCAATCGTCACTATGGAAACTGTCTGAAGAGCCAAGATCGAAAAAAATTCGACACGTTCGATCACATGTGAAGATTCTTCTCACTGTTTTCTTCGATTACAATGATAGTGCATCATGGTCATACGGTCAATAAAGAATACTACCTGGAAGTTATGCGCCGTTTGCGTGACGCAATCTCAAGAAAACGACCAGAATTGTGGAAAAACTGCTCGTGGACATTGCATCACAGTAAAGCTCCCGCTCACACCTCAATGCTTGTTCGTGATATTTTTGGCAAAGAAACAAAACCATTATACTGCCTCAGCCACTGTATTCGCCGGCCATGGCGCCCTGTGACTTCTTTCTATACCACGAGGCTGAACAGAACCATGAAAAGACGTCGGCTTGCCACCATTGATGAGATGAAAACAGAATCGCTGAAGGACCTGAACACAACAACGAAAATTGAGTTTCAGAAGTGCTTCCATGATTGGAAAACGCGCTAGCACAAGTGCATTGCTTCTGAGGGGGATTACATTGAACGGGACAAAGTTCACGATGCTGTCAGTTCCTAATAGAAGCTACAACCGGCGCAAAAATTACAAACGTATTCGATGAGCATGTATGTATCATTTTAAATTACATTATACTGCAGAACTATAACGTTATATTGCGTTCACTTTTCTGCGTTCCCACTACTTCACTTAGATATTGCAACTTTCCTTTGGAGGGAATAAACATTACGGTTTGGCAACCTGCAATTACAAATGGATCACAAACTAGGATACGACAAGGATGGGGAAGGAAATCGTCCGTGTTCTTTTCTGAGGAAATATCCGATATTCACCTAAAGCAGTTTAGGGCAAACATGGAGAGCGGAAATTCGGATGGCCTGATGTTGTTGTTGCGATCTTCAGTCCTGAGACTGGTTTGATGCAGCTCTCCATGCCACTCCGCCCTGTGGAAGCCTCTTCATCTCCCAGTACTTACTGCAACCTACATCCTTCTGAATCTGCTTAGTGTATTCATCTCTTGGTCTCCCTCTACGATTTTTACCCTCCACGCTGCCCTCCGATGCTAAATTTATGATCACTTGATGTCTCAGAATATGTCCTACCAGCCGGTCCCTTCTTCTTGTCAAGTTGTGTCACAAACTTCTCTTCTCCCCAATTCTTTTTAATACCTCCTCATTAGTTATGTGATCTACCCATGTAATCTTCAGCACTCTTCTGTAGCACCACATTTCGAAAGCT
This sequence comes from Schistocerca gregaria, assembly GCF_023897955.1. Classification (NCBI taxonomy): domain Eukaryota; kingdom Metazoa; phylum Arthropoda; class Insecta; order Orthoptera; family Acrididae; genus Schistocerca; species Schistocerca gregaria. The sequence continues at coordinate 544,968,167 of NC_064924.1, forward strand.
TCTATTCTCTTCTTGTCCAAACTATTTATCGTCCATGTTTCACTTCCATACATGGCTACACTCCATACAAATACTTTCAGAAACGACTTCCTGACACTTAAATCTATATTCGATGTTAACAAATTTCTCTTCTTCAGAAATGCTTCCCTCGCCATTGCCAATTTACATTTTATATCCTCTCTACTTCGACCATCATCAGTTATTTTGCTCCCCAAATAGTAAAACTTCTTTACTACTTTGTGTCTCATTTCCTAATCTAATTCCCTTAGCATCACCCGACTTAATTCGACTACATTACATTATCATCGTTTAGCTTTTGTTGATGTTCATCTTATATCCTCCTTTCAAGACACTATCCATTCCGTTCAACTGCTCTTCCAAGTCCTTTGCTGTCTCTGACAGAATTACAATGTCATCGGCGAACCTATAAGTTTTTATTTCTTTTCCATGGATTTTAATACCTACTCTCAATTTTTCTGTCGTTTCCTGTCCTGATAGGGATTCGAAACGAGGCCCTCCCATCCAATGTCTTCATGCCTCTGTCTCTCTTCTTGGGGTTACGTAGTATCTCAAAAAATTTAACTACAATTACCGTAATCACCGCATTCTTCATTTGTCACTGTATTTTTTCCATACAAAGCGTTTTAATAAATGAGCGTAGAGCGAGAAATAGAAAGAAAACAGCTGAAAGACATAAGTCCTCGTATCCATCGAAGATTCCATTTTTCTGTACAATATTTCGGTGTGTCGTCTCGTCATATCCACTAGGTTGCGCTGGCGATGGTTATGAGCGAAACACTGCCAGGGCCCCACAATATGTAAAAGCGACCACCTTTTTCCCTAAGCCCACTGCACAAGTGGAAACATCTGACAGATTTCCAGTTTTGGAATTTGTCTTACAACCTAGGGAAACATTCCGAAAACTCTTATTCGGAAATTGGGGATTTTATCTAACTTGATTACTGTCCCAAAAAAAAGTTCGTGAACCTAACGTATGTTAGTATAGGTCAATTTGTGCAATGTTAATTTTCTCCGCGTGTACAGCAGTATATCGCGTTTGGATCTAAATGTTACAAACCTCAATATCGAAGTTCAATTCTAGTCACCAGCCAGCTTTTTACTGTGCGTATAAGCATATGTTTTCCGATGTTTACGGAGGGCTTTGGTTTTCCACCACATCTGCCCGTCATCGGGGCTGCAATCCAGCACGTTTAGGCACCTGACAAAATTATTTCACCTTCCGAAATAATGTCCAGACAAATAGAATCGTTAACCAGGCTGGACATTCAACTCAACAGTCCAAAATACAGCAAGAATACGACTGTCAGGTTTGCACTAAATTACTGTCTAAATGGCAAACTAAAACAACAGCCGATAGTATCATTAGGTTAAGCGACTTTCTGCTGTAGCACTCTATTCTGTCTAACGCCGTCTTCACGCCTTACCTTTTATTTACTATTTTCGTCATATCTTATCAGCTACAATCAGAACACGTTATTGACATCTGCTTCTGCGATTCCAAAATTGGCAACCGTTGTTCTCTTTGTAAAATGTATGTTATCAAGTAAAAGTATTAACTAGCCGCAGGGGCAGTGACCAATCATGACATGCCAGTAACGACGTACTCCATTGTAAGGATATTCGTTGCAGTGAAGCATGCAGCATCGAAATAAGATCCAGCTATTTGAAATAAACTAACTTTCTGTGAACGTTGCTACCTCACTACCAAAATCTCGTTAACGCCCAATGAAAATGTTTGCTTAGAATAACAGAAAAATACAACAACAAAATACAGAACGCTATGCCGACTTTTTATTTTCTTTGTGATTGTATAATATACCTTCACTAGCATGAGGGACGAAATAGTGTTCGGGCAATAATCAGAACGGCAGTTACGGCTGACAGTTCCAAACTGTCCCCTATGAAGAATTACCTACGTGCCAAAGACTGACGTCTCATCTGTAACGCTAAACGACGCTCCGTAATATTTAAAATAAGCTCTTATTCAGACCAGAATAAATCAAGCCTGGGAGTGATCTCCGCACATCGGTCTTTCAGCTGCAATGGCCAGGATCTGAATTATAGCTCGCTCTGCACCGTGTCCAACGTCCACAGGAATTTATATTTAGCTGTCAGCTTCAAGCTGGCGGTAAATAACCGTCGTACATTTAGTGGCCAAAGGCTGGATCTGCGGCATCAGCCGAACTGGGGAACCGTCTTATAAGCAGACGTAACATAATGACAGTGGTAGAAACTAATTTTTACATCTCACCAAACTGTTAAAAAGAAATCATTGTAAAAAATCTAATGAATTTACATCATTTCAGCCGGCCGGAGTGGCTGAGTGGTTCTAGGCGCTACAGTCTGGAACCTCGCGACCGCTACGGTCGCAGATTCGAATCCTGTCTCGGACATGGATATGTGTGATGTCTTTAGGTTAGTTAGGTTTAGGTAGTTGTAAGTTCTAGGGGACTGATGACCTCAGAAGTTAAGTCCCATAGTGCTCACAGCCTTTTTTTATCATTACTTCCTAACGCTTAGGTGACGCACAGATTATGAATCTCTTAAATATCGCTAAGCCCTCTGTGACACTTATACTTGATTTAAATGAATTGCGCACCATCGTTAACAAAGCATACACGAAAGTCTTTGAGCACATGGGTGTCTCATTATAAGAAAGACAGCGACGTTCAAGCGAATTCTCTGCTGCAACATTAAACTAAAACAGATAAACACGAGGCTTCAATAATGAAGTCTTTAATACCCGCCTACTTTTGGTTAGAAATTGGGTATGGTCTGTCCTTGCATAAAGTTTGAAACAAGTTTTTTGGTGGATGCATCTTTTAATTAAAATGCTTTTCCATTCACTTACTGACACTATTTTCGAAACGTGGTCTTCAGCAAGCATATTTAACTTTGGCGAAAGGAGGATTGGCGTCCACTACACACATTCAGACATGCAGACAAACGAACAAACACAGTGACCGTATCCTGTAAAATGCGCGGGCGGTTTTCTTACCATCGACAGTATTACATGTGGGGTGCGGTGCAACTGACAAACGCGAAGCTGAGGAGTCGGCCTGGCGACAGTAGTGATATTTTGTTTTTGTTATGATGGCACGTAAAGGGCAACAACGCAAGTTAAATGTAACTGTGAATTCCTGAAGGTCGTCTTGTGTGTATTTAGTTGAAAATGATAAACTGCAATACTGTGCCACAATAACATGTTTTGGTTTGGATGATTTATCACCAACAAATGTTCATTCAAAGTCGATGAGATTTTAAAAGACGTTTGGCCCGTCATTTTCAACAGTTAAGAATTTGTTTATTGAGTACAAACGCGGCCAAATATTTTCCGAAGATTATCCGCGTACTGACATCCTAAAACAGCAGCCACGGATGAAGACATCGAGATAGGATACAATTTCCCATTGGGCAAATGGCTGTTACGGGTACATGAAAAAGCTTACACCGTAGACATATTAGAATAAATAGAGTCATGCATTTCAAATGCCCAAGTTGTGCCGTAGTTGGAGAAAGCTGACAAGAAGGAAATTCCAAACAAATTGCCTGGGCAAAGTTCGATCTTTTACAAAAAGATCCCACCTGCTTACGTAGAGCGGTTTGTCAATGTTGATAAGACACGGGCCCACTACTATTCGCAAGATACAAAGCAGTGTGTGGATTCCACTGGCTCTGCGCCACAAAATCCACGGAAAGATCTTTTCATCGACATATACAGGATTCTTCGTATTATTGACTTGCGACGGGTGAAACAATAACGGGCAAATATTATGGAACTCCTCTGTACCAACGGGATACAAAAAACACGAGAAGAGGCAGAGGCTCTCAGTTGGGAAACAGAGAAAAAAAAAAAGAATCATAGGAATTATGTACCTGCCGACAAGAATTCTGACAAAGGGGAAAAGGAGATTATGAATTGCTGAAACAATTTTTCACCAGATCTGGCACCTTCTGCGGCTATATATTCCCATAATTAAAGAAATTTGTGGCTGGAAAAAGAATTAAGAGTAACGAAGAGGTTATGACAGATGCTAATGCGATTTCTGCATATCTGGTAAGGTATTGCAGTTAAAACAGTAGAATATGCTCACATTCTGTAAATATTCGACAGAGTGCACTGCCCTAAAATGGAATTACATCGAAAAGTAAGTGTATCGTTGTACGTGCACTCGAACTTTTCACAATGTCGTAGTTTCGTCTGACTTGAGAAGCAGTAGGGCGTCACTCAAGTGAGAAAAATCCCAGGCATGAATCGTGTACAGGATCTCTGTGACATTGGCTGCTGTCAGGAATGTGAAAAACCACGCAGAAGTCATGATGAGTTCAGAGTCCATAAACGTGTCGTGGGATGTACGCGAGACAGCTTTCGATTCGAGATACTCCACAGTCAGTGGATTCAGTAAGGTGGCGGTCCCCTGATGACCCACGCAACACAAGACCATTAACTCGCTCTGACTGCAAAAGGTAGTCGCCAGCAAACGTGATTTGCACTGGCGGAGTATCTGCTCTACGTTACAAATGAAACGACTCGCAGACGGTTCAGAGTACAAGACTGTATACCAGGAAATTGATGCTGTGCGGTTCAGACACCGCACCGCCAACCTGTGCCAAACCCAGAGCTTTGGGCATGAGGTGGATTCTGTCAAGGTTACAGACAGGACGACGACGCGCTAGGAGATAAGTACACGTATAGATGAAGAATTCCTACTGTTTGATAAATCTCTGCCAAACAGGGAAGTGAATTCAGATTGCCTGGTTCTAGTGACCAGTCCTCTTAACCATTAGTTAATATGAGATGGCCTAGAGGCCCGACTGACACGTGGTGTCATTGAAGTTTCCATTTATGATTTCCGAACACTAGTACGAAATGTTTTCGCGGGGATATGGGGTAATAACACCAAGAGGGCAAAACCATAAAAAACTGTGGCTGACCCAGCCACAAATCATATGAAATGAATTAAATTCATTGAAATGAAATGAATGGATCGATGGAGATTAAATCAGAGAACATGCAATAACGTGGTATAGTGTCAGTGAAATCCGTTGAGACAGTCTGAACATGAGATGTAATAAATGATTACACAGCCGTTGAGCCATTCAGTTAATTTTAGTGTATTTGATTGATTTCACAAATATCACCTACTCACGTGCAAGCGATGGTCGTCCAGAATCCCTTCCTCTAATGGTACTATTCCCGAAAAGACGACAATTTATTGCAAGAATCGACATACCGTTTAATGAGACCGTTGGTCGATTTAGATGAACTTTTGTTTATTTTTGACACAATCACTTTTTATGACACAACGATACCGGCTCAGCTCAAAATTGCTACCTCAGACGCTACAATGGGAAAAAGATCCTAATAGAGAATTCCCCTCCCCCCCCCCCCCCCATGAACCATGGACCTTGCCGTTGGTGGGGAGGCTTGCGTGCCTCAGCGATACAGATGGCCGTACCGTAGGTGCAACCACAACGGAGGGGTATCTGTTGAGAGGCCAGACAAACGTGTGGTTCCTGAAGAGGGGCAGCAGCCTTTTCAGTATTTCCAGGGGCAACAGTCTGGATGATTCACTGATCTGGCCTTGTAACACTAACCAAAACGGCCTTACTGTGCTGGTACTGCGAACGGCTGAAAGCAAGGGGAAACTACAGCCGTAATTTTTCCCGAGGGCATGCAGCTTTACTGTATGGTTAAATGATGATGGCGTCCTCTTGGGTAAAATATTCCGGAGGTAAAATAGTCCCCCATTCGGATCTCCTGGAGGGGACTACTCAGGAGGACGTCATTATCAGGAGAAAGAAAACTGGCGTTCTACGGATCGGAGCGTGGAATGTCAGATCCCTTAATCGGGCAGGTAGGTTAGAAAATTTAAAAAGGGAAATGGATAGGTTAAAGTTAGATATAGTGGGAATTAGTGAAGTTCGGTGACAGGAGGAACAAGACTTTTGGTCAGGTGAATACAGGGTTATAAATACAAAATCAAATAGGGGTAATGCAGGAGTAGGTTTAATAATGAATAAAAAAATAGGAGTGCGGGTAAGCTACTACAAACAGCATAGTGAACGCATCATTGTGGCCAAGATAGACACAAAGCCCATGCCTACTACAGTAGTACAAGTTTATATGCCAAATAGCTCTGCAGATGATGAAGAAATTGATGAAATGTATGATGAGATAAAAGAAATTATTCAGATAATGAAGGGAGACGAAAATTTAATAGTCATGGGTGACTGGAATTCGTCAGTAGGAAAAGGGAGAGAAGGAAACACAGTAGGTGAATATGGACTGGGGCAAAGAAATGAAAGAGGAAGCCGTCTGGTAGAATTTTGCACAGAGCACAACTTAATCATAGCTAACACTTGGTTCAAGAATCATAAAAGAAGGTTCTACACATGGAAGAATCCTGGAGATACTAAAAGGTATCAGATAGATTATATAATGGTAAGACAGAGATTTAGGAATCAGGTTTTAAATTGTAGGACATTTACAGGGGCAGATGTGGACTCTGACCACAATCTATTGGTTATGACATGTAGATTAAAACTGAAGAAACTGCAAAAAGGTGGGAACTTAAGGACATGGGATCTGGATAAGCTGAAAGAACCAGAGGCTGTACAGAGTTTCAAGGAGAGCATAAGGGAACAATTGACAGCAATGGGGGAAAGAAACACAGTAGAAGAAGAATGGGTAGCACTGAGGGATGAAGTAGTGAAGGCAGCAGAGGATCAAGTAGGTAAAAAGACGAGGGCTGCTAGAAATCCTTGGGTAACAGAAGAAATATTGAATTTAATTGATGAAAGGAGAATATATAAAAATGCAGTAAATGAAGCAGGCAAAAAGGAATACAAACGTCTAAAAAATGAGATCGATAGGAAGTGCAAAATGGCTAAACAGGGATGGCTAGAGGACAAATGTAAGGATGTGGAAGCTTATCTCACTAGGGGTAAGATAGATACTGCCTACAGGAAAATTAAAGAGACCTTCGGAGAGAAGAGAACCACGTGTATGAATATCAAGAGCTCAGATGGCAACCCAGTTCTAAGCAAAGAAGGGAAGTCAGAAAGGTGGAAGGAGTATATAGAAAGTTTATACAAGGGCGATGTGCTTGAGGACAATATTATGGAAATGGAAGAGGATGTAGATGAAGACGAAATGGGAGGTAAGATACTGCGTGAAGAGTTTGACAGAGCACTGAAAGACCTGAGTCGAAACAAGGTCCCCGGAGTAGACAACTTTCCATTAGAACTACTGACGGCCTTGGGAGAGCCAGTCCTGAAAAAACTCTACCATCTGGTGAGCATGTATGAGACAGGTGAAATACCCTCAGACTTCCAGAAGAATATAATAATTCCAATCCCAAAGAAAGCAGGTGCTGACAGATGTTAAAATTACCGAACTATCAGTTTAATAAGTCACAGCTGCAAAATACTAACGCGAATTCTTTACACACGAATGGAAAAACTGGTAGATGCGGACCTCGGGGAGGATCATTTTGGATTCCGTAAAAATGTTGGAACACGTGGGGCAATACTGACCTTACGACTTATCTTAGAAGAAAGATTAAGAAAAGGCAAACCTACGTTTCTAGCATTTGTAGACTTAGAGAAATCTTTTGACAATGTTGACTGGAATACTCTCTTTCAAATTCTGAAGGTGGCAGGGGTAAAATACAGGGAGCGAAAGGCTATTTACAATTTGTACAAAAACCAGATGGCAGTTATAAGAGTCGAGGGACATGAAAGGGAAGCAGTGGTTGGGAAAGGAGTGAGACAGGGTTGTAGCCTCTCCCCGATGTTATTCAATCTGTATATTGAGCAAGCAGTAAAGGAAACAAAAGAAAAATTTGTAGTAGGTATTAAAATTCATGGAGAAGAAGTAAAAACTTTGAGGTTCGCCGATGACATTGCAATTCTGTCAGAGACGGCAAAGGACTTGGAAGAGCAGTTGAATGGAATGGACTGTGTCTTGAAAGGAGGATATAAGATGAACATCAACAAAAGCAAAACGAGGATAATGGAATGTAGTCGAATTAAGTCGGGTGATGCTGAGGGAATTAGATTAGGAAATGAGACACTTAAAGTAGTAAAGGAGTTTTGGTATTTGGGGAGCAAAATAACTGATGATGGTCGAAGTAGAGAGGATATAAAATGTAGACTGGCAATGGCAAGGAAAGCATTTCTGAAGAAGAGAAATTTTTTACATCGAGTATAGATTTATGTATCAGGAAGTCGTTTCTGAAAGTATTTGTTTGGAGTGTAGCCATGTATGGAAGTGAAACATGGACGATAAATACTTTGGACAAGAAGATAATAGAAGCTTTCAAAATGTGGTGCTACAGAAGAATGCTGAAGATTAGATGGGTAGATCACGTAACTAATGAGGAGGTATTGAATAGGATTGGGGAGAAGAGAAGTTTGTGGCACAACTTAACTAGAAGAAGGGTTCGGTTGGTAGGACATGTTTTGAGGCATCAAGGGATCACAAATTTAGCATTGAATGGCAGCGTGGAGGGTAAAAAGCGTAGAGGGAGACCAAGAGATGAATACACTAAGCAGGTTCAGAAGGATGTAGGTTGCAGTAGATACTGGGAGATGAAGCAGCTTGCACAGGATAGAGTAGCATGGAGAGCTGCATCAAACCACTCTCAGGACTGAAGACAACAACAATAGAGAAATTTTACTTTCTCCCCATTCTAAGATCTAAAGATGGACGCTGGGGGCCGATATGAGTTAAGATTGTACCATAAAAAATGACTACGTCAAGAATTAACAAGATCAGAAGCATTTATGTTCGTTTGGTAGAAACAGAACGAATCAGATCGGGATGAGTGCTCAGACAGATTAATGGTTAAGGCTATTGTTCGCGAAAACCACGAAATCCAAGTTCCTATGCTGGTGTGACATACACTATCAATTTCCAAGATATATTCATTACACTTCCTAGTCCAGAATATCTGATCGGTTTCCTGGATACCATTTGCTATCATTCTACCTTCACCGATACCATGCCCACGGATCTGGTCATTCATTCGTTTATTATGTAAAACTGTGCGCTGTATAACCCTATACTCGCGTTCATCAACAGGCACCAAGGCAGTAACTAGGCGATAACTACTGCACGGCGAGCATTTGCGTAGCGTTTCCGCTATTGTAGGGAATACGTCAGGACGGGGAAGCGCTGCCAAATGGCAGTGCAGAGCGGCGGATCGCGACTGCGACTGCGGCAGATCGGGGAGCCGTGCGAGCGCCAAGGGAAGACAATGTGTTTGGCACGGCCCCGCATCCGCCGCTGCAGGAATGTCTCTCATTGTTTTCGCGCTCCGGGCGCCCTTTGAGGCGGCGGACTGGGGTTGGGGGCGGAAGGCGCGGGGGTGAGGCGGCGGCGATCAATGAATACTGCGGCGGTACAAAAAGCACGCCGCCAATGGGTTCCGCGCTCTCTTCCTATAGCCGCTCAGCCAACAAGGAGGGCATTACAACTATATTCTTCAGTCGCTGCACTCTTCGCCTGAGGAATAAACCATTTATTTTCGCGGGCCGGAAGTATTAACCAACGCAACATAAAAGCACTTCTCCCGTCCGCTTGAGAAAATACCTCGTCTCCGTAAGGAGTTCAGATATACTGCACATGAAATTCTACTGAATTCGACACTAAACGTAAAACATTTCAGCTTAGCTTTTTACCTCAGCATGTGAGACTGAAAAACATCTACATTAGTACGCTGCACACCGAAGGAAGTGCGTGGAAGAAAGGACTTTCCATTGTATTACCTGTGATGACTTCTTCCTGTTCCAGTCGCGTATGGAGCGCGAGTAGAAGACTGCTGCACCGAGCGAGGTGGCGCAGTGGTAGCACACTGGACTCGCATTCGGGAGGACGACGGTTCAATCCCGCGTCCGGCCATCCTGATTTAGGTTTTCCGTGATTTCCCTAAATCGCTCCAGGCAAATGCTGGGATGGTTCCTTTGAAAGGGCACGGCCAACTTCCTTCCCCATCCTTCCCTAATTCGATTAGACCGATGACCTCGCTGTTTGGTCTCCCCCCCCCCCCCCCCCCCCCCCACACAACCCAACCCAACCCACACCAGCAGAAGACTGCTTAAATGCCTCTTGTCGCACAGTAATTAGTCTAATCTTGTCTTGACGGTCACTATGAGATCGATACGTAGGAGGCTGCAGTACATTTTACTGTGAGCGGGTTCTTTTTGAGTAGGCTTTTAGCAGGAATGTAGGTGTCATCTTCAATTGTCCGTTAGTACAGATTTTTCAGCATTTTTGTGCCGCTTTCCTAGGGGTCAAACAAATCTGTCATCAATCGTCCTGTCCTCCTCTGTATATCCTTCAAAATATACTCTTCACCCTGTTAGGTATCGATCCACCACTATCCAGAATACCTGAAACACTGAAACCACCATCTTAACTGTTCTCTATATTATTTATTCATTCAGTCTCGAAAGTTTTTTGATTGACGGTAGTGCATTGCTGCACAGCTGATCCTAAACAATCAACCTTACATTTCGAAACATTTTGTTCTTCACAGAGCTTTACAATAATAAAAATTCCTCACCACACAAAACTTGCTGAATCATTCTTTACTGTTATTAGCAACATAGTAAATTTATTATAACAGTCAAACATCTGCCCGTAAATATACGGCCACTCTGAACAATAATAGTAAATCAGCTACTTTGTCATTGTATTAATTCACCTTAATACCCAACACAAATTCTTTATCACCATCTTTCACTGTGAAAAAATGAATAACTGTTAAGCCAGTTTGTTTTGTCCATTTCAAACAACGTACTGTGCTCGCACATAATGGAAGAAGCACTTAATATTACACTAGACACCTATTGAGGAAGAACAACGAACGGTCGTAGCACACATTCCATTCATATCATTACATTTTGCCAACTGCAATAGGTAGAAAGTCTTCAAATGGTTCAAATGGCTCTGAGCACTATGCGACTTAACTTCTGAGGTCATCAGTCGCCTAGAACTTATAACTAATTAAACCTAACTAACCTAAGGACATCACACTCTTCCATGCCCGAGACAGGAGTCGAAACCGCGACCGCAGCGGTCGCGCAGTTCCAGACTGAAGCGCCTAGAACCGCTCGGCCACACAGGCCGGCAGCAAGTCTTCCTGACCAATAAATGTATCAGGTATCACGAATGTGCATTTACTTTAGGAACATTGTCCCTCTTTTCACTTGCACAATAAATTATGAACATAACGAGAGCAGGTATTACCTGCAGGGGAAACAGCACCTGTCGACATTCATAAAACATACTGAGTGTGACTTGTCACCATCCTGAAAAACATTAATTATAAATATACCGATTACACGTTTCGACAACAAAATTTACATAATGAAATTTTCACTCTGCAGCGGAGTGTGCGCTGATATGAAACATCCTGGCAGATTAAAACTGTGTGCCGGTCCGAGACTCGAATTCGGAACCTTTGTCTTTCTCGGGCAAGTGCTCCACCAACTGAGCTACCCAAGTACGACTCATGCCCCGTCGTCACAGCTTCCTCCTGCGAAGAACTTCTGTGAAGTTTGGAAGGTAGGAGAAGAGATACTGGCAGAATTGAGGCTGCGACGACGTGCTTGGGTACGCTTGCCCTAGAAAGGCAAAGGTCCCGAGTTCGAGTCTCGGCCCGGCAAAAATTTTCAATCTGCCAGGATGCTTCAAAAAGTTCATAATTGGTAAGTTTATAAAAGTACGCATTTACGAGAGCGTGCCTGGAAAGTAATGCCTCCGAATTTTTTGTGAGACAACTCTTACAGTTCTTTTAAAATAAAACAAACGTTATTAACATTCTACGCCTATATTCCTCATGTCCCCAATTTAACCTGGCCGCGAAGACATTTGTGCCACCGAGAGACCAGTTCGTTGATACAGTCACAGTAGAATGTTTGACTTTGTAGACGGAGCCACATCATCACCTTTGCTTCATCACTACAAAAGACAAGTCCTTGAAGGTAGAGCGTTGAATGAGACCAAATCGGCACTATATGGGACGATGATCGATGGCAGTGAACCCACGGGTTCGGATTGCTGCAGCTGTCACAGAGCTCGTGTGAGGTCTGGCATTGCGATGCTGTATGAGACGCTCCTCCATGTGTAGACGAGCTTTTCCAATTCGAAGCTCAGTTACAGCAGGCCGTTTATCACGCTAAGACTTAGCTACGTTATACACCACCTTGTTACACGTTACAACTCAGGTTGAAAATATGTAAACATGAAGAATAAAGATGTAGAATGTTAATAACTTTTTTTATTTTAAAAAAATCTGTAAGACTTTTCACAAAATGGCTCTGAGTACTATGGGACTTAACATCTGTGGTCATCAGTCCCCTAGAACTTAGAACTACTTAAACCTAACTAACCTAAGGACATCATACACATCCATGCCCGAAACAGGACTGAAACGCCTAGAACCGCACGGCCACACAGGCCGGCAATTTCAGAAAAAAACGGGTGATTTATTCAAGAGGTTTTACAAATTGAGCAAGTCAATAACGCGTTGGTCCACCTCCGACCGGTATCCAGGCAGTTATTCGGCTTTGTCCTGATTATTGCAGGTGTTTGATGTCCTCCTGAAGGATATCTTCCCAAATTCTGTCAAACTGGAGCGTTAGATTGCCAAGATACCGAGCTTTTTGGAGAGTTCTGTCCATAATGTTCCAAACGTCCTCAGCTGGAGAGATTTGGTGACCTTGCTGGCCAAGGAACGGTTTAGGAAGCACGAAGACAACCAGCAGAAATCTCACTGTGTCCAGGGGAGGGGCATTATCTTGCTGAAATACAAGCCCAAGATGGCTTGTCACGAAGGGCAACAAAATGGGGCATAGAATATCGTCGACGTACCTCCGAGCTGTGAGGGTGCCGCAGATGACAAAGCGGTCTCGCTATGAAAAGAAATGGCACACCAGACCACGACTTCTGGTTGTCGGGCCGTATGACGGGCGATTGTCAGGTTGGAAACTCACCGCTGTCCGAGGCGTCTTCGGACACGTCTCCGCAGGTCATCGGGGCTCAGTTCGAAGCAGGATTCATCACTGAAGGCAATTATACACCAGTATATCAGATTCAACCAGAGGGCGCGTCTGGAGATGTCCCGACTGTATCCCGCATACGGCACGACAACCTGAAGTGATGGTCTGGGGTGCCATTTTATTTCATACCAGAACCGTTCCGTTGTCATCCGGAACACCCTTGCAGCATAGAGGTATGTCAACGATACGCGCCGACTTGTTGCCCTTAGTCGCAAACTATCCTGGCCTTACGTTTCAGCAAGATAATGTCCGCCTGCTCGCGCCGAGAGATCCTACTACTTGTCGTCGTGTTTGCCAAACACTACCATGGCCAACAAGTTCACCGGGTCTCTCCCCAGTTGAAAACGTGTGGAGCACTGTGTGCAGGGCCCTCATACCAGCTGTGGATATTGACCATCTAGCGCGTCAGTTGGACAGAATTTGGTACGAATCCGCCAGGAAGACATCCGGCAACACAATCAATCGGTGCCAACCCGAATAAATGCTTGTACAAGGACCAGAGACGGAGCAAGGCGTCACTGACTTGCTCAATTTGTGAAGCTCTTTCTCTGGAATAAATCATCCAGTTTTTCTGAAACTGGAATCGCTTGTTTATCTGTACATCACATCTACCAGTTTCGAATGAGAAACCTGTCCGAAGTCATTAGCGTAACAAACGTCAATAATATTTTGGTAACCAACTACGAGTACAGGGTTATTTACAAGTACTGCTAGCCTTTCAAAAGACGGCTGCGTGAAAACTATAAGACATGCAGAAAATAGACACATCCAGTTCACTGAAGTAGTTTCTGCTGCTGCTGCTGCTGCTGCTGCTGCTGCCGCCACCGCCCGAGGCAACAATACGGAGTGGATGATTTATCCACATGTCTGACACGCCTGCCATAACGCCACAGCGCGATTTATGGACTGAAACTTGCAGAGATGTTCCAACCATTCATATGCAATATTTTCATTTTCGCTGAACCGGAACTGCCGGAAATCTTTAACACTAGATAATCTTGGTTAAATGCGACGTATGATGCTACACTCGCGCGGAAACCTCAGCGGTTACCCGTTCGGCTTCACTGCGAGAAATAGAGCGCTAGATCTATAACTAACCTGTTATTACGCATTCATCAAATTCTCTACTTATCTGTAAAATAACAAACAAAATTATGAATGTTACGGAAGGTGAGGAAATTACACCAACTCAGTATTGCAACCATTAACATTTTTTGTGCTTTAAAACAGCCTTATTATTAATAGTAAAAACTACTTCTTTTCAGCGATCACATGGCCTGTAGACCATCCGCTGCATCAACGATCTGCTTCCATCATCTTCCATGTCGCGCTGCCTCTCTCCACCCTGCGCGGATTTCTAACGCTGCGACGCCGTCCTCTCCGTCATCTTTCCACCGTGTGCGAGGGCGGCCCAATGGTCTCGTTGCTCGGAGAGTGCCCTCAAATGCCGTCTTAGGAATTCTATTGGTTTCCATGCTAGCCACATGCCAGCCCATTGCAGTCTTTCACTTTTTAATTTCTGGACCATAGTGGGTTGCTTCATTAACTGATAAATTTCAGAGTTCTTTCGATCTCTCCATACGCCAGTCTCATACACGGGTCCCCAGATTTTTCTCCTCACTTTTCTTTCGAAAATATTCAGTTTTTCTCTTTCTTTCTTGGTAAGCGTCTAACTTCCCGAACCATATAGTATTACTGCGCAGTTGATGGCGTTATATACATATTTTAGTTGTGACTGACAAAGCTTTACCTTTGAGTGGGCTGCTTAGAGCGTACAGACATCTTGATCCTGAGGCTATTCTCTCATTAATATCCAGTATTACGATATTTTTACTGCTGAAGCGCGATCCACGGTATTTGAACTGATGAAATGTTCTGAATCTAGAATTGTGGTCAATTTCAAAGTGTGGGTTTAGGTTTATGACTCGACCTATTTCCATATATTGTTTCCTCTTGGTTTATCAAAAGTCCCATTTTGCGGGCACTGTGCCTGAGACATATTCACATGTCCTTCAGCTCTTCTTCTGTTGTACTGAGTAACACTACATGAGCGGCGTATGTCAGGAGTTTTACTTCACTGTGTTCGAATCGGAGACAATTGTACAACTGTAAATTACTCTATCGAATAACTTTCTCTAGTGCAAGGCTAAAGAGAACACACGAAAGAGCATCTCTTTCTCGTAAGCATGTTTTGATAGGAAAGTTGGGGGATATGGATCCTCTGAACTTCACTGCTGCCTGTGAGCCATCCGAGCACAGTTTTATAATTCAAATGATTTTACTCGGTATCCCAAATTCTTTTAGTGTGTTGTAGAGGCTACTTCTTTAGACGTTGTCATAGGCTCGCGGGAAATCAATGAACAGACAGAGGATGTTTTTGTTGTATTCCCAGTACTTCCGAAAGACCTGCCGCAGAATAAACAGATTATCATTTTTTGGTCGAAATCTAGCCTGGTACTCTCGAATAATGTTTTCGGTGTAGGCCTTAATTTCGTCGAGAATGATCATTGACAGAACTTTGTATGTTATGTTCAGCACACTGATTCCTATGTAATTTTCACATTCCATTTTGTTCCAGTTCATGTGTCTTCAGGTAGTGTTTCACTTTTCCAGATCATTGTGATAAGGTTATAAATGTCTACACATAGTTTGTATCTACTTTTTTTTTAGCATCTCTGCTGATATCTGGTCCTCACCTACAGACTAAAATACAATTTTGCTACGTATTCACCTGAATCCGACTCTGTATGACAACAACTCAACACAAAACAAACAATAGTAATAACATAAAAATCTCACAACTCTAAAAAATGAAAAACAAACAAAATTTCAGAAGGCTGTCAGCGGTCCCACAGGACAGCGAGCCAGGTGAAACTGCTCAGAGTCCAGGAGGGGGGAAGTGTTGCAAATATGTGGGTGGAGGTGGTGTCAAACGCGAGTGGCTCCTGCGGCTAATCTCTCGTTGAAATGGCTGACTGCGTGTCGTGCCTTCTCCTGAGCCTCGCCCCACTACTTCCCTCGTAGTTGTCTATCCTAAAGTAATTCTCAACAGACTATAGTGGCACCCACTGACTTGTTCCCTAGCAGCCTCTTCAGCTTTCACATATGTAAGCGACGACGACCAGGGCTGCGAATTCACTTTTTGTTGCTTTGTTATTATTATTATTTGAGTTAGGGCACACGGCAGCGTGAAGGTTAGAGCCCAAATTCTAAATAAATGTAAAGTACTACACAGGCATCTCAACAGTAAAATATTTTAATCCAAAGGAACAATCTTGCCAATGAATTAGAACAACAACAAAACCGGAAAAACAACGAACGTAAGCAAAAGTGTATTCGGAGACCGATGACATCGGTTTTCTGTAATTAAGCTGTGGTGGAAAACATAACTTTTGTCCCTAACGTTTCGATTCCTAATAACTGAGGCATGTTCCACAGACGGAAACGAAACGATAGACACACAAACAGGCCTTCGAATACGACCTAATTGCCCAGAAAACCACTGCCACCAGGGATGTAAATACGTCTGTGAAAGCTCTTTTGTAGGTGTTAGGAGACTTTTAAAATAATGATAAAAAACCCTGTTTCATCTGTTCCAATGTGTATCTCAAAATGGTTATATGACGCTTTTAACATTTTTAAAGTCATGAGCTAAAGTATAACGGAGTCCACAAACAAGCCCTCGACGGCCCCTTCCTGAGCAAACATGGCGCATTCCTCCAGAATGTGGCGTACAGAAACCACAAGGTACACATATAACGTTTACAAGTTTAAAAAAGAAACCATCTACAAGTATATTTAAAAAGTTTATTTACATTTAAATATACTAGTTTTGGATTTTTAAAGCTCTTACAAGCTTTCATGCTGTGGCCTCGCTTTGTGATCATTAACTGGTTGCTACTATAAGATAAAAAAATATTTGTTTGAAATTTCATAAAAATAGTCTATTAAACGGCCAAGAATTATTTCAGACATAAATTATGACTACTATTTACTCTAAGTAATATAACTTATTACTTGATCATTTAAAATTAGTTTCATCAGTTTACCACTGACAAATTTTATTAAGCAAATGTACTTTACACAGGATCTGTAATTTTATGTTTTTGCTATATTAGCATCTTTGGAATGTTGATCATCATGTGCGGTGCCCTAAAATTTAGAATAATTCTTAAATAATGAAACGTACAGCACATAGTGCACGCATAACACTACTGAAGCCACAATAGAAATATTCGTGGAATGCCTCACTTAGGAACATACGCCACCTCCGTTTTCGCCAAATTATTAATCAACTACAAGACCATCTCTCTTAGGATTCCACAAATTAAAAATCTCTTACATGTGTAATGAATTTTGAACCTTCAAGGCCTGATCGGAGGTAACTTTTTTGTTCTGTTTTTGTTTGTTTGTCTTGCACTCTCTGGCAATAGAAGGAACTACCCCGCGAGCAACTTAATTTGCGGAGGCAGCATACACAGCCCAATTACACTAGAGACAGAAAACAAAAACGACATAAACATCACACAAGATACATCAACTCTCAAAGTAAACACAAATGCTATCAATGAAGACAAGATCTCAAAAACACCAAACAGCAAAACAAACCTGACACAAGAACGAAAGGTAAACACAGGCACTGTAGGAATACAGGCAGATAGCATATCACCAACAACAAATACACACAAATGCAGGGAGAAATACCCGACTCACACAAAACTACATGAAGACACACACACAGCAGACGGAAACGCAACGAGAAACTATGCATCACTTAATAAAGACGACAAACTAAGTACAACAGACAACAGCGAGATAATATATAAAGAATTTGAAGGTAACCTATCTCTCAGTAAAATACTAACACGAATTCTTTACAGAGGAATGGAAAAACTAGTAGAAAGCGACCTCGGGGGAGATCAGTTTGGATTCCGTAGAAATGTTGGAACACGTGAGGCAATACTGACCTTACGACTTTTCTTAGAAGAAAGATTAAGGAAAGGCAAACCTACGTTTCTAGCATTTGTAGACTTAGAGAAGGCTTTTGACAATGCTGATTGGAATACTCTCGTTCAAAATCTAAAGCTGACAGGGGTAAAATACAGGGAGCGAACGGTTATTTACAATTTGTACAGAAACCAGATGGCAGTTATAAGAGTCGAGGGACATGAAAGGGAAGTAGTGGTTGGGAAGGGAGTGAGACAGGGTTGTAGCCTCTCTCCGATGTTATTCAATCTGTATATTGAGCAAGCAGTAAAGGAAACAAAAGAAAAATTCGGAGTAGGTATTAAAATCTCCAGAGAAGAAATAAAAACTTTAAGGTTCGCCGATGACATTGTAATTCTGTCAGAGACAGCAAAGGACTTGGAAGAGCAGTTGAACGAAATGGATAGTGTCTTGAAGGGAGGATATAAGATGAACATCAACAAGAGCAAAACGAGAATATTGGAATGTAGTCGAATTAAGCGGGTGATGATGAGGGAATTAGATTAGGAAATGAGACACTTAAAGTAGTATAGGAGATTTGCGATTTGTGGTGCAAAATAATTGATGATGCTCGAAGTGGAGAGGCTATAAAATGTAGACTGGCAATGGCAAGGAAAGCGTTTCTGAAGAAGAGAAATTTGTTAACATCGAGTATAGATTTAAGTGTCAGGAAGTCATTTCTGAAAGTATTTGTATGGAGTGTAGCCATGTATGGAAGTGAAACATTCACGATAAATAGTTTGGACAATAAGAGAATAGAAGCTTTCGAAATGTGGTGCTACAGAATAATGCTGAAGATTAGATGGGTAGATCATATAACTAATGAGGAGGTATTAAACAGAATTGGGGACAAGAGGAGCTTGTGGCACAACTTGACTAGAAGAAGGGATCGGTTGGCAGGACATGTTCTGAGGCATCAAGAGATCACCAATTTGATACTGGAGGGCAGCGTGGAGGGTAAAAATCGTAGAGGGAGACCAAGAGATGAATACACTAAGCAGATTCAGAAGGATGTAGGCTGCAGTAGGTACTGGGAGATGAAGAAACTTGCACAGGATAGAGTAGCATGGAGAGCTGCATCAAACCAGTCTCAGGATTGAAGACCACAACAACAACAACAACAACAATGTCTCAGTAGACTACAATATACAGATATTTTCCAAACAGCACTAAGAATGGCAATACGTATCCTGGGACAGGCATGCGCAATAACCGGTGAAGGAATACACTGGAAATGAATTTACAAGGATTTTGTAGAGGCACATGGTCGTGCTTACGCTGACCCGGAAGAGACAGGGCAAAAAAAGCTATGTCTATATAAAATACCCACCAACAACCTGAATCTTACCCAACTAAACTGCATGAGAAATGCATAGTCACACGCACGGCAACCACTATTGACACAAACACACATACAACACTGCAGCCACGGTTGCTGCTACACAAAGCAAACTGGCAAACTCTGAGAGAGGAGATCAATAACTCATGTCTCTATTCCATACACGGTACCATTGATTCAGAGTTTATACACTGACGCATATATTACAAAAAGCCCATTCGACTGCTATAACAGTAGCAAACGAAGGACGCAAACAGGGAATGCGATGGTCCACAAGGCTGACCAAACTCCGGACAGACTCACGAGGCCAAAGACGACACTATCGAAGGTCAAAAACGGCACGAGAACGGGAAATCAGACACCAAACGTATCGCGACGCTAAAGACAGGTATAAAACCGAACTTACAAGACAAGACAAGGCCACTGGGACGACTTTCCGCGGACTCCGCTGGAAAATAATATGTGGGGAGAACCGTACGAACTGCTGTCTGACAAAATCGAAACACCAGTCGTACTGTCGACGCAGAGACGTCCAGACGGCTCCACTACGCAACGCTGGAGAAGCTCTGCAGAACACATTCTTCAAAAGTTTCTCCCGGACGATGACCAAACTGAGGACCAACAACAACACATCAATCTTCGCCGACTAACTGAAATTAACTACGCTACTGAGCAAGTAGCCATCCCTTTCGCTCAGGAGGAAGTTGCCCAAGTCATCCGGAAACTGTCAGGAATGCAGCATCGTAGACCAAAGAGTTTCTTACTGAACTATTGAATGGCGTCTTACAACAATACAAGACACTCACAACTTGGAAATATGTAGATGCAGAAAATCATCAAGAAGACTGAGGACGGAGACTCGAAGGATCCGAAGACATACAGATCAGTTTTCTTGATGAACACGTTGGCTAAGTTTCAGGAGAGACTGCTGTGCTACAGACTCCAGTCGCACATGCACATCTTCGGCTTTAGTCTCCAGCTGTTCGGGTTCAGACCACAAAAACCTATAGATGACGCCATTAACAATGCATTGCAAACAATACAAAGGTCACAAGACAAATATGTAGTTGCGATCCTAATCAGTATAGACGGCCCCCTTTGATAACCTCTGGTAGCCTGCACTATTTGCTAGATTTAGGAAAATGCGGATACCCAAACCGTTATATTACAGTCTCCTAGGCTACTGCAACAATAGAGTTGTGAAATGACGTGCAGGCGATAAAAGGTTCGTCAAAAGAATTACAAAAGGCTGCCCACAGGGGTCTATAAGCGGTCCCATCTGGGACATCCCTATAGAATATCTTTTAAATACTCTTGATGAGGAAAACAGGGTAAAAGGAGTAATTATGTATACAGATGACGTAATGGTAATTACATCGACCACCTCAGGAGCAAATCTATAACTAAAGGCAACAAAGGTACTGCAAAAAGTAAATAACTGGTGAAACAACAACAACATTTAAATAGCAGCCAACAAATCTGTCTACCTACTGCTAAACGTTGCATTACAAATAAACTCGACAATCAGACTTTACAACACCATCATACAACAAAAACTTACGACTAGACACCTCGAAGTATATGTTGACGGAAAAGTTTCACTGAAAGACCACGCAAAACTCGCGACTGACAAAGCGACGAAGCAGATACATAAACCAGCCAGACTCAACACTGCACAGGTTGGACAACCACTGCAGATAATACGAACCTACCATTGCGACTTGTCTTGAGCCCATTCTGAGCTCTGCAGCCAGCACATGGGGCCATCGTCTCTACCTCATATCACACAAAACCGTTGTACGACGCGGACAGAGAAGGATACTTTTAAGAATGTCAGGAGCTTTTGGGCCAACATACAAGAGGCATTATGCGTCGTCCTGGTTGTGT
The DNA here is from genome assembly GCF_023897955.1 of Schistocerca gregaria. NCBI lineage: Eukaryota > Metazoa > Arthropoda > Insecta > Orthoptera > Acrididae > Schistocerca > Schistocerca gregaria. The sequence continues at coordinate 544,989,471 of NC_064924.1, forward strand.
AAGAAATAGACAATAAAGCACGTTTCAGAGCTGCAACAAACTGGATCAAAAGAGGACAGCAGGATAAAGTACAGGAAAATATCTAACTGACAAGAAACAACTTCACTAATGACGAAATGATACTTGGGAGGCTGAATGGGATGTAACAGTACAAGTACGCGGAGTACACACATTGATACCGAACATCCAAGAACGAATGTGCATGAAATACATACATCCGACACGTGGTATGAACCACTTTATTACGGAACATGGACGTACACACACCACCTCCATCGTGTTGGACTAAGTGACACAGACATATGCACATGTGGAGAAATCGGCAAAGCATATAGACAGGAACGAGCATACATGAGACGGAGAATAGGGGATCGCCCAACAAGACAACACCACATGGAACGATTCCGACAACAACACAACCATTGACTCGGATGCCTCAACAAACTCAGAATAAGGCAATACGGAATCATAGAATAATATACAACGTAAGAAGAATAATGAAAAAAGCATATATTGAACATTATCCAACGATAGAAAATGTATAAAAATGTATAGAAGTGTATAAATGATTGGAACTATATAGGTAAGTAGCATGTAAATAAGTGCTAAGTTTAACTTCATAACAGCGTAAATTACAGAAATACACTGAGCTGAAACTTCCTGGTAGGGGGGCTCGACGAACTTCCGAGGCTCCCCTCCCACAGATCTACGCAAATTACTGTTCCATCTGGGACTGGCTCGAAGTTGTTCCGATGCCCTCCCACCTGGAAAGCCAGGTAGTGGGACACTTTCTTCCATTAAAAACCTCTCCAATCATCTATTAGCTTCTTAAATTATTAAATTGTTTCTGTTTTCTTTTCCTAAATTTATTTTCATTTTATTCCTGTACCAGCTCCTCATTGTTACTCTCAAAGAGAAACGGATATTAGATATATGGAACAATGTATTGTAACATACAGAACTGTAAAATGTGCGACCTGCTTTTTAAAATAAGGCAGCAGGTCTTTCAATGTGCAGTAAATGAAATGAAGTGGCGCTGTAATCGCGATATGTGCTGCCTATAAATGATGCCTCAAAGCTCAGAATGATCTTGAAAGTGAGTGCACCTTAGCGTACCGAAGAAAGAGGTTGAAATCATGTATTCCATTCAGAAATATGTTTTTCTGATACTGGAATACCACAGGTTATAACACAGTCCTACGAGGACAAGACTCAGTTTTCAAACACGATATAGTGTTCCAAAAGGACCCGATGCGTAAACTCTTCTCAAGTTCTTCGTCCAGTTCCTCCGGACAGGCAGGAAGGCTGACTGGTTTGAAGTGTTCCGCTTACTGGTTTGAAGTGTTCCTGGACGCAGAATATGTTGACACAGAGGCTACATGCGTTTCCATTCATAATCCAAAGCCAACAAGGTCATACCTTTACGAAGTGTCAGGCAAGGGGCTCACTTTGCGAACCAGATTCTTATTGCGATTGATAATGAAGGATTTGATGTTGGCTGCACCTGGTTCACAGATAAAGCATACTTCCGTCTGAATCGAGTCGTAAATACGCAGAACTGGCGATTCTGGGGTTGCGAAAATCCCAATTTGTGTGAAGCGAAACCACTGTATTCTTCCCATGTGCTATTCGCGACTAGGGGATTTTGGGAAGAGAGGGGGAGAGCGGATATGGTACCGCAAGTACTGTCCACCACACACGTTAGGTAACATGTTGGATGAAGGTACAGATTACAAAGGTAAACGTAGCACATCTTCTGAGCCACTCCTTCATGAGGGGATATGATCGGGAGGGCGCAGTGGGCAACAGCTTGCGCTGTCGCATCCGCGTTGCACATTGTTGCGGGTACGTCGGGTGCTAGAATAAGGACGTTATACCGAAGATGCTGCAACTAGTTAGCATTTTCATGAACTAAAGGTTTAAAAGAGCAGTGCACGGGCAGAGTTGTCATTTGTACTCAAGTGATTCGTGTGAAAAGGTTTCCAACGTGATTGTGGCCGCACGACGGGAATCAACCTACTTTTAAAGCGGAATTGTAGTGGAGCTGGACAGATGGGACATTCCATTTCGGAAATCGTCAACAAGTATTCCGAGATCCATCGTGTCAAGAGTGTGCCGAGAATATCAAATTTCAGGCTGTACCTCTCACCACGGATAACGCAGTGGCCTTCAATTAACGACCGAGAGAAGTGGCGTTTGCATAGGGTTGTCATTGGTAACAGACAAGCAACAGTGCGAGAAATGACCGCAGAAATCAATGTGGGAACTACGACGAACTTATCTGTTAGGACAGTGTGGCGATATCCGGCGTTAAGGTGCTATGGAGAAAACAACCGACGCGAGTGCCTTTGCTAACAGCACGATATCGCCTACAGCACTTCTCCTGGACTCTTGAACATATAGGTTGGACCCTAGACAACTGGAAAACAGTCGACTCGTCAGACGGGTCTCGATTTCAATTGGTTAAAGGTGATGGTAGGGTTCGAGTGTGGCGCAGAAACGAAGTTATGGACCTAAGTTGTCAACAAGGCACTGTGCCAGCTGGTAGAGGCTCCATAATGGTGTGTGCTGTGTTTACGTGGAATAGACCGCTCCTCTGGCCCAGATGAACCGATCACTGACTGCAATTGGTTCTGTTCGGCTACTTGGAGGCGATATGCAGCCATTCATGGACCCCATGTTTCCAAACAACGATGGAATTTTTATGGATGATTATGTCACCGCCACAATTGTTCGCTACTGGTTTGAAGAACATTCTGAACAATTCGAGCGAATGATTTGGCCACCCAGATCTCCCGACATGAAACCCATCGAGTACTTATGGAACGTAATCGACAGAGCAGTTCGTGCACAAAATCCTGCACCGGCAACATTTTCGCAAATATGGACGGCTCAAGAGGCAGCACGGCTCAATATTTCTGATAGGGATTTCCAAATGGTTCTAATGGCTCTGAGCACTATGCGACTTAACTTCTGAGGTCATGAGTCGCCTAGAACTTAGAACTAATTAAACCTAACTAATCTAAGGACATCACACACATCCATGCCCGAGGCAGGATTCGAACATGCGACCGTAGCGGTCACGTGGATCCAGACTGAAGCGCTTAGAACCGCACGGGCACACTGGCCGGCAAAGGGATTTCCACCGACATGTTGATTCCATGCCACGCTGATTTGCTGTACTGCGCCGGGGAAAAGGAGGTCCGACATGATATTAGAAGGTTTCCCATGACTTTTGTTATTTCTGTGTATAACTTCAATTTACTTACAATTTGTTTAAGGCCACTGATGGCCCATGCATCACGGCAAACAAAACACATAAAGGGCAAGCAGAGGGCGCCATGAACTATTCATCGCAAAGAGATATCATACAGTACAATGGTACAATACCTCTAGGAATGACAGCATCCTGAATTCGGCGAGGAATGGAGTTTTCGAGTTTCTCCTGTTACGGTGTATTCAGCTGAAGCCACCCACTGATGGTCAGAGCCCGTAGAGAACCAAATTACAGGGATGTTAGTTACTGCGTTTCACCTGCCGTTCCAAGTACTACCAATAACTCCCCTTGGGCACAGCAGCTATCATCTTGGAAGAGGGGAGACTCCACAGCACACACATCATGAAATTGTAAAAGGAAGAGCAACACTACGTCACCTACAATGTTGAAATAAACATCGTGGCTCATGTTCATGGTAACCGAAATGAGTGGTCAAGGTGTGAGAAACACCTTCAAAATGTCACAGAACCACTTGGAACCTGCAGTACTCTCTCCAGAAACTGCGGGTTAAACGCTTCAACTGGCCGTTGCTGGACTCTACGCCTTGCATCCCGGAGAAGGGGCAAAATTGCGATTTGCCGGACCATACTACACGCTTCCAGTCAGTTACAGACCAATAGCTGTGATGCTTGACTCACTGAAGACGTTTTGGTTTATGTGCCGCTGTAAGCAAATAGCTTTTGCTAAGTATCAGACTCCCAAATGCCCTGTCTGTATGTAGTTCCATTCGCACTGTTTGTTAGTAGTGGTTGCATCTGTTAACAGCAGCAATTTCTGTCGGGTTTGATACCATCACTGACTGGGCGGACACTCGACACTAGTTCATGTCAACTGGGATCCTTTTCAAGAGTACTATCGTTACGTCGTGTTAGATAGTTGCGAATGACATTCTTTGTAGACACTTTAAACAGTCCGCGTTGATAACTACCACGCCTGGCAACTTCGTCCACGGTGTGGTCATGGGCACGTCAAAACGCGACAGCTCCGTTCCCCGATTTTGTCGTGTCTTCACGTCGACAAATCTTACTGCGCTGATTCCATCCGACATACTGGTAAATACACGCCAATTCAGTGCCATGATTTACGTTAGAGCCGGCAGGTCACATGAGCGCCTGATTGCCGTTCTACACCACTTGCTGCGCTCCAAGGCGACCACTGTGCTCTTTGAAGGGACTGAACAATATTTTGTCCCGAGATCTTGCTTACGCTATTACGACTGATATTAATTAAATTATTACTTGTTTGTTTTCCATTTTCGAGGGTCTTCATCACTTTCACATCGCGTGTATTTCTAGATAGAAATGGAAAATACATACAGTACATTTATTGCCTAAATAATGTAATGATACGAAAATATTTTTTGGAGGTATTTTGCTGGTGACTTACTGCATTTACGTACTCTGGCTGCTGCGATGGTCAAGCATCTGTCCTCGTTTTGTTGCACATTTTTATACCGTTTTTAAGTCGCCTCAGTTTTCACTTTGTTTTTAGGCGAAGCTTTATTTAGCACATCTGTACTATACATAACCTGTCAACGTATATGTGATCTTTACAGAAAATTGTCACATTACACTCTCACAAAACATCACAACATAAACAGAAGATGTCCTTCCCTCAAATTATAGCTGTTCCGTAGATGGTTCGGTACTCAGAGGTATCAGAAACTGTCCAAAATGCTTATGTTAATTTTCACTTGTTGGACACACGATTTTAAGAATATGTCGGTGTCGCGCTGCTGACATTCCCGTAGCTGGCGGGGTTCAAGTTTCAGTGCCGTCGCCGTCTGTGTGTGCGATCACATAGTGTGTCTGAGAACTGCGATATTTAGTTCTCTAACTGATTCGCAGAAAGACAATTCGCCGATCACTTGGGTAAAAGTAATACAATCACACGTGTCATGGCAAGTAGATTACCACACTTAGCAGTCAGTGAGAAAACAATAGGACGAAGCTGTGCTGGGTATCACTGTAGTGGTTACGTATAATACATTTAATATTATGGCGACCATGAATTTGTAATATCGTTTGTTTAATTGGAACTATTAGGAAAGTGGATTAAGGGAGAACTCCAGTGTAGAATGCAGACATGATTAATTTCAGACAGGCCGAATACAGAAGTACAAAAGCAGCTAAACTTTTATTGTCTGCTTTATATTAGTAAACTAGCAAAGGTTTACCTCAATGAATTGTTTTATCCGTGGAGTCCTTACCTCACTTATAGCAAAAGTTGAAAATTATGTCAGGCACATTTGCGTTCGCTAACAAGGTCAGTTTAATTACGCCCTGTGTAATCTCTGTTGAGCCCCTCTTCGCAGTAAACCCGACTGGCCATTGGTCACGACTTGAAACTAGAAATAAAAATTAACACAGGGAAGAGAGGTGATATACACCGTATTCGCCCTCCTGTAAAGCAATACGTCATGGATTAATCAACGTACGACATATGACAAAGTATTCTACATCGTAACATAAACATATACCGGTATGTGACAAATGTATTCCTATGATCCGTGACGAAGCAGTTCCGACATTGTTCTGCGTCTGGCAAGAACCATCGCCTACGCCTGTTTTAACAGTAGCGCTTTCTCCGAATACACTGACCACAGAGAAGTTCCACGACACAACGAGCACACTGAGGAACAGCACAACGTTACTTTACGTTTACGTTCTGTGTTGTCGAGATCTGACTTCACCCATTAATGATTATCTAATGATGATTACACGGCGAGAGATGTGAACCAGTCTCTGTAAAAGTATGGCTGGATAAGGACATGCTCATTTACTTTATAGTTCTACAATTAAAAATATGAAACAAATAACTATGTACAGTCTCAGCTCTTCCTCAGTAGGTTATAATTTATTATGAGTAAAAGAATAAAATTCTGCCAAATAAATTAGGACGGCCGAGCGACCAGTACTAACAAGTAGAATTATTTTCAGGAGTCAAACTTTCAGGCTGGGTTGGCTTAGTTGCAGGCCCAGTGGTGAATGCTGTCACTGTGCTTTGGTGGGAAAATTATAAAAACGGTAGTTGCAGGTAACAGTGAACTGAATATTTTGTTTTTGTATACGACGACTCGCTAGTTTGCCCACTAACATTCTGGAAAAAGTGCGATACACAGATCAATACTGTGCGAGGCACACACGCGGTTAATTTTAGCCAGAGAGTTCAGTGTACTTTAAAGCAGTGCCAAAGATTTTTGTTATTGTTTATATTTGTATGTCCAAAGTTAAACGCTATGGAAGGCAAAATCGTAGCAAGGTCATACATCTTAACAGGCATGACCAGCCACTCGTTTTCTCACTGACTACTAATTGTGGTAACGTACTTGCAATGACACGTGTGACTGTATTTACTTTTACCCAAGTGATAGGCGAATTGTCACGAGGTGCGACAATAAAGTAATGAGACTGATTTTCTTTGCAAGATGTGGCAACCCTGCAGGCTTGCTTAGGCACAATACCTTTGACCTTGGTCTAAAAGCTGCTTCTAGTCCAAGCGGCTCATCGAAGCAACTGCTCAGTCCTGCAATGAGTTAACATGTGCTTGTGTCTCTCGTCACGGAAATGGAACCGCATAATATTGCGCAACGGCATGTCATTTCTTTTTGCGTTAAATTGGGTGAAAACTCGACAACTTACGGTAAGCTTCAGAAGGCTTTTGGAGAGGAGGTTATGTCAAGAGCTCAAGTTTTTCGTCGGCATAAAATTTTTAGTGAAGGCAGAACGAATGTTGAAGATAAAGGCCGCAGAGGACGACCATCAACCTCACGGACGGATGTCAACTTGGCCAGGGTGCGTCAACTCGTACGACCTGATCGAAGATTATCCTTGAAAATGATTGGAGAAGAACTGAACATCAATCGAGAAACGGTTCGGCTAATAATAACTGAAGATCTTGATATGAGAAAGATTTGTACAAAATTGGTCCCCAAAAAATTTCACACCAAAAAAGCGAAAAATACGGAAAAACGTGGCAGCCGATCTGTTAGAGCAAAGGGAAATCAATCCAGAACTGTTGAGCCGTGTTATTACTGGTGATGAAAGTTGTTTTTTTCAGTACGATCCAGAGACAGAACGCCAAAGTTCGCAATGGTGCTCAAAGGGATCGCACAGACCAAAAAAAGCTCGCATGTCAAAGTCAAAAATGAAATGCATGCTTGTGTACTTCTTTGGTTCCAAGGGAATTGTTCATAAAGAGTGGGTGCCTCCTGGACAACAGTTAATCAATATTACTACAAAGAAATTTTAGAAAGACTTCGTAAAAGAATTCTTCGTGTCCGTGCCAACATTGCTGATAATTGTATTCTGCATCACGATTATGTAACTTCCCATACTGCTCTGTCAGTACAGCAATTTTTAACCTCAAAACAAATTTCAGTACTACCACAATCACCTTGTCCACCAGATATCGCACCGTGTGACATTTTTCTATTTACAAGAATCGAAACGGCGGTCAAGGGACACCATTTTCAAACAACACAAGATCTCAAAAAAGCTGTGACGATGGTCTTGGAGGATATTACAGAAGATGAGTTCCAGAAATGTTACCGTCAATGGCAGAAGCGCTGGAAAAAGTGTGTGCAATCAGAAGGAAACTATTTTGAAAGAGACAACACTAAACTTGACTAAAACGGTAAGCAACACTTTTTTTCACATCAGTCTCATTGCTTTATTGTCGCATCTCGTATATGGATAGAAAAGAGGGTATAGAGTCGTTTTAATCGCTAATATAACTTAAATATATCGGAGCAGGAAATTATGCGAATGGCTGTTAGGTCAATGTAGATAACTTTTTTCCCTAATCGTAAGGAACAGGTTCTGTATTCGATTAAAGTTATTTACGGAAACGACGGGAAATATAAATCAGGGTGGCTGACTGAAAAGGGAAGAGCAAAGTACCAAACAGGAACCTAGTGTCTTAAACACTGCTGTCGCGTCACCTCCTAACTGATGTTAATTCGGATACTACAAAAAGCTTTTACAACAGGTAATATGCAAATGTTCCACTCTTGAGAAAAACATAAAGTAGCATGATAAGAAAAAGTGTATTCAGCACGTCCCATCTCCACTAGTAAGCCAAATTTATGATTAAAAGCCATCAAAACCTTTACTAATCAACGATCCAGAAGCACTTAAGATATTTCTCTAAAGATAATTACTAGGAATTTGGCCTATTTATGAAACTATTATTACTTGTAGGTACTTTCTATGAGTTACGTACAGGAAATCTAGTAGCTAAACATAGCGTACTGTTTTGTCTTGAACTTCCGTAAAACCGTAAGTAGTGAATTATTTGCATAGTCGTATGATACAGTTACAGCCTCGCGACACAAAAAAGCAAACCTTTTATAGGGATAAAGAAAGCGTCTGATAAATCAATCCTTTTCTTCTAAATATTATTTTGGACTCGTGGTTTTCTAAAAAGGCGTAAAAAAACGTTCCCAACCTAGAAGCGTACCAATGAAAGCAACCTATCTCTTAGTAGTCACAGTAACCTTTGACCTTTCGTGCCACGGCATCGAGCTACTCCATGAATACCTCCGCTGCAATCACAACCCAGTCTTAAATCTGCTGTTAACAGAGAGGAAAAAAAGAGAAAAAACGGCCACAAAAATAACTTATGTTTCTAAGAACCCTTATTACGACGATATATCGATTGTACTTCCAGCCCGATGAATTAATTCAAAAGATGCAGATTAAATGTATCAACCCAAATTGTTATCTGAGATACGATCGGTAAACGACTATTTGCTGCAAAATTAAGAGAAGAATTAAAGTGTCACGAAATGTGGATTGATGACGTTGGCTCTACCGACCTTCTAAAACTGAGACTGTTCTTGAGGCAATGAAACATGCGCTGTTTAATACTGGACACTAGTGGGAAGATGCAGCATGGTAAACAGTTATTACCACTTTTGACTGACGTACGAGTAAGGAAGGGAAGTACAGAGTAAAAGCATCAGTAACATCGGCTCTACACGGCCGCTAGTCTTAGAGGATGCAGAACCTTCAGTTGCTTCTATCACAGCATTTAATATTCAGGGGAGAATGGTACATCTTTGTTGCCGAGTTTTATCCACCAAACACACAATACGGTTAATCCACCCCATAGATGTCTGGTTGTGCTTAGGTTGAAGCCCAGTAATTAAAAAAAAAAAAAAAACAAAAAAAAAACAAAAAAAAAAACGTGATTTTCTTCAACCTATGACAGAAAGGCCTTTGGTCTGTGTGCACTTGTATTATCATACATTATGGTTTAAATGGCTCTGAGCACTATAGGACTCAACATCTGAGGTCATCAGTCCCCTAGAACATAGAACTACTTAAGCCTAATTAACCTAAGGACATCAAACACATCCATGCCCGAAGCAGGATTCGAACCTGCGACCGTAGCAGCAGCTCGAAAACGAATATCTATGGAAGAAAGAAGACTATGTTGAATAAATGCAGAGGGTCGGTATTCGAGGAATACTGTTATACAGTTTTGTCGTCTCAGTCGTACATCCTGTATAAGGACTATGGAAGCAAGATGAGAGAGATTAGGTCGCGTATAAAAACATAAATATTGACCAGTTTACGATTTACACAGTACTACTTCTTAAATTACGAGGGCTACTCGGAAAGCAAGTCCCGATCGGTAGCGAAATGGAAACCACTGTGAAAAGCCGATGACGCGTTGCGCAGCTGTATTGAGCAGTATCACGAGTACGCCCGTCGATCGCGGCACGTCACTCTTTTGCCACATCACTCTTTTCTGTTCTGAGCGCACAGTGAGCACGATAAAATGCCTCAAATGGCTCTGAGCACTGTGCGACTTAACTTCTGAGGTCATCAGTCGCCTAGCACTTAGAACTAATTAAACCTAACCAACCTAAGGACATCACACACATCCATGCCCGAGGCAGGATTCGAGCCTGTAGCGCTTAGAACCGCACGACCACTCCGGCCGGCAGCACGTAAAGAGTCTCCCGCCAAGTACGACGGCCTGGTGAGAGACTTCGCCTGACATACCATAACTGTCATGCGTTTTCTCCTCCTTGACAATTCTCGGCCACACTCTGCAAGAGCAATCAGGATGCTCCTGCAGCTTTTTGGATGGGAAGTGTCTTATCACCCACAATACAGTTCGTTATTGGCTTCCTCTGAGTTTCATCTCTGCTCACATGAACCGCTGTATATGAAGACAACAAACTGGCACAGACAACGAGATGTAGAACAGCATAGAGAAGTGGCGAAAACCACGGGCGGCTGTCCTATGTCGAGGGTATTGGAAAGTTGGTACAACGCAACGACAAATGTCTAAGTCGGAGCTGGGAGTTGTAGCTAACTGTTGCACGTAAAACATTTTTCAGTTTTACAGTGGTTCCCATTTCGCGGCCGATTACTTTACGAATAGCCTTCTTTTTAAAATGCATATGTTAACACAATTTTAATACATGAAAAATGAAAAATTTTATTTACGGGGTGTCTTAGATTTTCTTTCTGACGATGCAGGTTGACACCTCGCGTAATTACACAAATCAGTTTAACTTCTTAGCTAACTGCAATAAAACCCTCTTCAGATATCATTTTCTAGGAGATCCTCAATAACCTCAGTTAGGTTTCTCTTTTCTCTTTTTTCCATGAACTTCACACGCTAGTTTAATAATTAAATGACATGATCATGTTAAAAAAACGCCTCAGTAATTGAGATCGCTATTGCACGCCTGTGCGGTGGTGCTCGACTCGGAGGTAAGCCGGTTCGAATCCTGGTGGTAGAAGAAATTTTCAGCGCCAGTATTCGCCGGTAGTGGGAGGAGAGGTGGAGACGTAAAGTTCCTGACCACACGTCAGTATCCTGGATTAAATTTCAAACCTTTACGCAGTGTCTCATGAAGTGAGGGCATGTCACACTGTTCATGGTGATCCGTCCCTCGGGTGGGAACGTTAAGCTCGCCGACCTCATTGGTACTATTCGAGAGGACGTCCTATGTGCACTCACTGAGTTCCACCCTCCCCCCGCTCCCATGACTTTAAGGCGACATCGCATTACACAACACTGATTACAATTACTACACTCAACAGACACACTGTAACGTACAACTGTCATATTTTGCGAAGAAAAAAAAATTCCAATTAGCCATCTCACATCCAACGACAAGACAAATAGTAGATGGAGAACGGACTCTCAGGGGCATTATTTTACCAACAGTGAGGAAAAACAATACAGGAAATGTTATTCATTACCCATTATCCTGAAGAAAAGAAACTCTCAACGTCAGGATGTTAAGCAAGAGAAACACTACAGACCTGCAGGCCGGTACAGTGCTGCAAGTTATGTTCCCTGTTTGTGCTGCTGCCGACGAACTGCTTCAATGCGCTCGTAATGTTACATAAAGTGTCTCTTAGCATTATGTATGGCGACTAGACATATTTCCAACACAACTCCGATATATTTGTTTTGCACGAACTAGTTACGAAGCCTGTCGACAGTTCAAAAAGCGTATATGAAATACAGCTGTCGTGGTTTTAGTTATCATTTACATATTCAACTGTAGCGACACTGAATGATCAAGATTAATGGTAAAGAGTACGCCTGGAAACCGTATACTCTCAAATTCGAATCCCGGTCAGACCTTGAAATGATTCAGTGTGGATAACACCTCTCAGTGACGTGAAAATGTGCTAGCAACGACACGCGGTTCATATTGCACATTGAGCTGTAGGTCTCCTTAACTCGGTAGGATTAACTGGGATAGGCTACCAGCAACTTGCACGAACCGGATGAACATCCGAATTATATGGTACGGAAAACATCCCCTGTACTACATCTTTAACATAATGAGGGTAAACGTTTCACTGGACTGTTGGTAGTCTCGAAGACTTCAGTCACTTGAAACGAGGCAAAACCGATTCGTCGAACCATTCTACACGCCAGCAGTTAGCTACTGTTCAGCGTAGTTTTGTCCCACTGAAGGAGTGCCAATTTACATGACACTGTGAGCAATGGTCTTCTGCAAGGTACCCAACTCCAAATGTCCATTAAAGGTTATTCCCGTCGCAACGTGCGCTGTTATATCGTTTGTAACTCATCTGTATTGACTAACAAAAGACTTCCTGTCACTGACAACGCGTGACACTCGGCTCCGGTCCCTGACGGTTAAGATCTTTGGAACATCACTGTTCTTACGCAATTTTACATGGCTATGAATGGCGGCATTTCTTGTTGACGCATCGGACTGTCACCGCTGACTCCAGAACAAATCACACGAGTTTATTCAGGGTACGTCCGAACATACTGATCTCTGCCATTCTGTCATGTCTTCATGTCGAACCATCTTACTCCCCTCATTCAGAAAAACCAACTCGCGTATACACTGAGGTGACAGAAATCATGGAATACCTTCTAATATCGGGCCGGACCTCCTTTTTCCCGGCGCAGAGCAGCAGCTCGACGCGGTATGGATTCAACAAGTCGATGGAAGTCCCCTGCAGAGATACTGACATAGACCTATGCTGCCTCTTTAGCCGTCCATAATAATTGCGAAAGCATTGTTGCTGCACAATTTTGTGCAGGAACTGACTCCTCCAACATTTTCAACGTTGTTAGGGAAGACGAAGTCCATGAGTGGCCGCAAATGGTTTCCAAGTAGCCGAAGATAACTACACACATCAAAAAAGTTTTGCATCACCCCGGATACCTGAACTCCTGAAGACTGACGTTGACTGTGGATATTGTATCACAGACACAGTCCCTTTGACTGTTCAGAGATATCACTAAACCCGCCCAAATATGTAAACGAGCATGAATGAGCAGGGCCTATTAGACAGAGGGGGTACGACATCCGATCAGTTCCAGTCATTCCACCAGGAAGGAGGTACACGGATTGTGTTCTCAATAGTTCAACCATGCCTAGACGGTCAATACCGCGGTTCGACCGCGTGCGCATTCTTACTTCCTGCTACGAAGGGCTCTCAACAAGGGAACTGTCCAGGTATCTCAGAGTGAACAAAAGCGATGTTTTTCGGACATGGAGGAGATACAGAACTATCAATGACATTCCTCGCTCAGGCGAACCAAGGGCTACTACTGCAGTGGATGATCGCTACCTACGGATTATGGTTCGGAGGAACTCTGACAGTAACGCCACCATGTCGAATAATGATTTTCGGGCAGCCACAGGACGTAGCGTTACGACTCAAACAGTGCGCAATATGCTGCATGATGCGCAGGTTCACTCCCGACGTCGCTAGCGAGGTCCATCTTCGCAACCACGACACCGTGCAGCGCGGTACGGATGGGCCCAACAACATGCCGAATGGACCGCTCAGGGTTGGCATGATGTTCTCTTCGCCGATGAGTGACACATATGCCTTCAACCTGACAATCGTAGGAGACGCGTTTGGAGGTAACACGCTCTGGCTCAACGCCTTATTCGCACAGTCCAGCGAGCGCAGCAAAGTGAAGGTTCCCTGCTGTTTCTGGGTGAAATTATGTGGGGCCGACGTACGCCACTGGTGGTCATGGAAGGTGCCATAACGGCTGTACGATACGTGAATGCCATCCTCCGATCGATAGTGCAACTATATCGGCAGTATATTGGCGAGGCATTCGTCTTCACGGACGGCAATTTGCGCTCCTATCGTGCACATCTTGTGAATTACTTCCTTCAGGATAACGACATCGCTCGACTAGAGTGGCCAGCATCTTTTCAAGACATGATTTCTGTCAGACATGTCTGGGATAAATCTGAAAGGGATGTTTATGGACGACGTGGCCCACCAACCACTCTTGAGGCATCTACACCGAATCGCCGTTGAGGAGTGGGAAAATCTGGACCAACAGTGCCTTGTGAACTTGTGGATAGTGTGCCATGACGAATACAGGCATGCATCAATGCAAGAGGACGTGCTACTGGCTATTAGAGGCACCGGTGTGTACAGCAATCTGGACCAAAACCTACGAAGGTCTCGCTGTATGGTGGTACAACATGCAATGTGTGATTTTCTTGAGCAATAAAAAAGGCGGAAATGATGATTGTGTTGATCTCTGTTTCAATTTTCTGAACAGGTTCCTGAACTCTCGGAACCCGTGATGCAATTTTGTGTGTGTATTTCCAGCCAATGATCCGTTCAGTTGGACCACAGGATCCACTCCATTCCACGTAAACACAGCCCACTCCATTACAGAGCCACCACCAGTTTGCACATTGCCTTGTTGACAACTTGGATCCACCGTTTCGTGGGGTCTACGCCACACTAGAGGACTTCCATCAGCTCTTAGCGACTGAAGTGGGGTTTCATCTGACCACGCCATGGTTTTTCAGTCGTCTGGATTCCAACCGATATGGTCACGAGTCCAGGAGAGGCGATGCAGATTATGTCGTTAGTAAAGACACTCGCGTCGGTCGTCTGCTGCCACAGCCCATAAGCGCCAAATTTTGCGGCACTACGCTAACGGAAACGTTCGTCGTACGTCCCACATTGATTTCTGCCGTTATTTCGCGGACTGCTGCTCTTCTTTTAGCGCTGGCAACTCTACAGAAATGCCATTGCTCTCGGTCGTTACGTGAAGGTCGTCGGCCACTGCGTTATCCGTGGTGAGAGGTAATGTCTGAAATTTACGAGTAATATTCTCCGCACACTCTTGACACTGTGGATCTGAGGATGTTGAATTCCCTCACGATTTCCGAAATGGAATGTCCCATGCATCTAGCTTCAAGTACCATTTCGCGAACAAAGTTTATTTGTTCCCGTCGTGGTACCTTAATGACATCAGAAAACTTTCCACATAAATCGCCTGAACAAATGTACAACTCCGCCGGTGCACTGCCCTTTTATGCCTCCTGTGCGCGGTACTATCGCCACCTGTATATGTGCATATCGCTATACTGTGACTTTTTTCACCTCACTGTACACACCAATTTTCTGTCACGACTTTCGTTATCGGTCATGGGGCACAGGACTACCTGGTACCTCCTCTACAACATTTACAGTGTTCCTAAGCGACCGGTGGCTTTTAAGAGTAATGGCCAATATTTCTTCCGGTGAGTAAACTGTATATCGGAGATTGAAATGCTTCGGTAGGATGACAACAGTAAGTACGGGCTCCAGGGCACCTTCTCGTCGGGAGCTGCTACAGGCACGGAAGGCGGTGCTCGAGGTGAGCCCGGGAAGCGGCAGAGGGCGCAGTGGGTGCGGCGGCCGGCGCTGCGGCAGCCCCGCCTTCGCCGCTAAAAATACTGCGGCGCCGCCGGCTGCCAATAACACTAGCGGTGCGCCACCGCGCCACGCCGCTCCGCGCTCAATCACCTGCGGCCTCCCAGTCCGTGGCCGTTTGGCTCCCGACAACGGCTCCGCCCGCACTGGACGGCAACCGAAACGTTTCGCGCCCTCCAAACGGCGGCTGCCTGTACGCAACCAGCTGCGCTCCGACCCGCCACTGTCTGCGCTTCGACTCACGTCTAATGTCATTTCCAATGGTTGCTGTAACGGTAACTACAGCTTACACATCTCTCGGGAGTCACATTTTTATCATCGTCAGCCGGACAAGATGTCAATGACTCATCAGGCGATGAGATTTCTGCGTGGGATGGAAAAAAAAACGACCTGTTAAAAGCGACACCAGCCTTCTAGTTCTGAACAACCGTTTTTTTTTATATATTTGATCGGTCTCAGTAAGAACAGGTGTTTATTATTTTATTTATTTATTTTGCTAATAACCAGATGAAAAAAAACGAAATATCAATTAGGCGTAGCGGCAGTGGTAAAATTTTTGGTTTTGAAATAAACCTTTCTTAAAAATGAGTAACGTTTATTCTTAATATTTACATTGGTGTGAAATATTGCGTTACTGTAGAAAACAGCAAAAGCGATCAGTGCTTCTTAATAACAATGCCGACAGAAACGAGCAACAAACGCATGACACAAGAACTGGTACAGCACCCATGAGACAATAATCTAATTGTTACTATGTGGCGTGCTTATAGGTTTGCAGTTTGCAAGACTTGCCCTGTCTTGTTCATACGGGAATTTCTCGCTGTTGTCATTGGATATCAGTTGTATAACAGAATGGCGGCATCCCTAGTCCGAAAGTATTTTACAAAACGTGGTATCAATGAAGTACAACTTTCCATTTGCTTTAAAAGATTAAATACAGGAGGAGCTACAGAACACTTAGGACGTCATATAAGGAGAAAACTTAACAATTCAATCATGGTTTACATCAAAATAAAAATTAGCTGATCTGCTGCCTGTGTCTACGTAACACGCCTTTATCTGCCTCTAGCCCATGGAAACGGACAAGTTCTTCACCCTTTAGCAACAGGTTTTCAAAAAACTAGAATCAGTTGCATGAATTGGTGATTTTTTGTAGCACTGAACCACTTATCACTTCCCGAGACCAACAGCGAATGTTGGACACATTACGTTTTCTTTTCTTGGCCTATTTAATGTAATGTTTTGATTCTGTCTCGAAAGTGAGGGAGTCGAAATTTTTCAGTCTCTTTTCCATTTCTTCGTTAACTACAGGACATCACAGGTACAAAATACCGAAAATACATTATTTCAGAAACCAGGTGTCTTGAGTGGTTTTAAGAGTCAGGTTAAATTGGCACACAAAAAAATGAAAAAATGAAAATCTAGTTTCAGCGATTACTGCCATCTACGCGTATCAAAAGTTACAATTGTTGAGCTTCCCGCAGGTACTGAATGATGCATGGAGGTAGATTCACACTGGCGACCAATGTGGTCCAAAGATTTTCGGAAGCATCACGATGGAAGCTTATCGATCAACGTACGATCGACGTCGAGGTTAACTGAGGCTGAGCCAATTGCCCAACGTATAAGGAAGAAAACATGCCTTGGTGTTGAAAGAACCATCTTGCAATGCGCGCTAATCATGTTCTACGGAAACCACTTAAACCTCAAAAACAGAGGGTGAAGCGAAGAATTAAATACCGCTCCACAAAATTTCCAGTGCCGTTTTACGCATACATTATTGGATTTTGGCGTTAACCATTGAGCCAGAGAAGTAAGTAATTACGGATTTGGTACACAATATCATACAGGCCGGCCGGAGGGGCTGAGCGGTTCTAGGCGCTACAGTCGGGAACCGCGCGACCGCTACGGTCGCAGGTTAGAATCCTGCCTCGGGCATGGATGTGTGTGATGTTCTTAGGTTAGTTAGGTTTAAGTAGTTGCACGTTCTAGGGGACTGATGACCTCAGATGTTAAGTCCCATAGTGTTCAGAGCCATTTCAACCAATATCATACGTACAACATACATATTAGAAATTACATTAATTCCAGGTAAACTTCATGGTACAGTCTGTGCATTCAAGCACTCAACACAGTCCATGTATCACAACTTCTTACAATGGAACTTTGAGTATGGCTTATAACTGGATATCCGCTTCTTGTAAAAACTGGGCAACGCTGACATAGTCCATTGTGGTCAACTGTCGAATCAGATTAATCAGAGATGTAGGGTGAGGATGTCCTGCTCTGATCATGGCATGAAGAAACTTGCGGCGTTGTCTGTCATAGCGCGAACATCCCAACATCACATGCTTGAGGTCTGCAAATTTCATTTGGATAGTCTGAACTTTCATCCTGCAAAGATGTCAAGGATAACCAAGACGGAAGCGCGTTGCGGTAGCGTCGTTCCGATGTAGTATTATCCTTGAGCTCTGTCGAGTGCAGCTGCTCAATGTCCACTCGGTTTTCACTTTGTCGCCGACTGCATGTTAGGCAGTCTGAATCAGGGTAAGTCCGCGTGTATGTCGTGCGGATAAACAGCCACGACAAAGAAAACCCGGTGGTCTTTGTCTGTGTTTACACAGCGCGCCATGCCGGGCTGGAACATGGCGCGCCGGGATATCAAACCCATTGCGGTGCAGACACTGGTGCCCGGCCCGCGACATCCAGAATGTTTAGCATTTCCCGCGCGAGACGGCGGCCGGTGCAAGCCAGTGTGCTACGCTTCAGTTTGCGCAGATTACGTATCACAAGTACCCCTTGTACCTTTGTCAGAAGCGTCACTGCAAAAGCTTTTTTTCCCTTTTTGTTAAAGCTCCTTCACTTTTCACAACCAGTGAGGAAAACTTATTTGTAATGTAACGACATATCCAAAATTTATTTATTCCAGCTACATTTACTTGGTCCATCTATTGGTATACAGCTGCAACAATAGCTAACTAAACAGTCACATTTTAACTCCTTTTTATTACTATTCAAATTAAAATTATGAAATTCACATGAAAACACCTTACTATATGATTATCTCTTTATTACGTCACAACTCCCTCGACACGAAATTTAAATCTGACTTCAAAATTATCAGTTTCATACACTCAAAATCTTCTCTGCTACTGTGCACTGGCCCTACTGACAATATTCCGCAGCATCACAAAACGTATTCACTTTTTAAGCGGGGAACACAAGCTCCAGCCCTGCATGCTTGCTCAGGTTCGACAGAATGACTCCTTTGCGCCAAAAGATCTCCAGCTGCCAGTCTCTCCTTTCTAAAACGATACGTCATCCCTGTCAGAGAAACCGTGCCGATGTAGATTCATTCCTTCAAATAGACGCATCAAAGTTTTGCATCACCTCGGTTCCAAGAGTTCCGGAACCTGTTCAGAAAATTGGAATAGGAATCAACATAAACATCATTTCCGCCCTTTTTATTGCTCATGAAAACCACACATTGCATGTTGCACCACCATGCAGCGAGACATTCAGAGGTGGTGGTCCAGATTGCTGTACCTATCGGAACCTCTAATACCCAGTAGCACGTCCTCTTGCATTGATGCATGCCTGTATTCGTCGCGGCACACTATCCACAAGTTCATCAAGGCACTGGTGGTAAAGATTGTCCCACTCCTCAACGAGGATCCGGCGTAGATCCCTCAGAGTGGTTGGTGGGTCACGTCGTCCATAAGCAGCCCTTTTCCATCCATCCCAGGCATGTCCGACAGAGTTCATGTCAGGAGAACATGCTGGCCACTCTAGCCGAGCGATGTCGTTATCCTGAAGGCAGTCATTCACAAGATGTGCACGATGGGGGGCGCGATATGTCGTCCACGAAGAGGAATGCCTCGCCAATATGCTACCGATATGGCTGCACTATCTGTCGGAGGATGGCATTCACGCATCATACAGCCGTTATGGCACCTTCCATGACCACCAGCGGCGTACGTCGTCCCAACATAATGCCACCCAGAAATAGCAGGGAACCTCCATCGTGCTGCACTCCCTGGACAGTGTGACTAAGGCGTTCAGTCTGAGCGGCTTGTCTCCAAACACGTCTCCGACGATTGTCAGGTTGAAGGCATATGCGACACTCCTCGCTGAGGAGAACAGCATGCCAATCCTGAGCGGTCCATTCGGCATGTTTTTGGACCATCTGTACCGCGCTGCACTGTGTCGTGGTTGCACAGGCGGACCTCGCTATGGACGTCGGGAGTGAACCTGCGCATCACGCAGCCTATTGCGCACAATTTGAGTCATAACACAACGTCCTGCGGCTGCCCGATAAGCATTATTCGAAATGGTGGCGTTGCTGTCAGGGTTCCCCCAAGCCATACTCCGTAGGTAGCGATCGTCCACTGCAGTAGTAGCCCTTGGGCAGCCTGAGCGATGCACTCTTATCTCCTCCATGTCCGAACAACATGGCCTGGACACCTCCCTTTTTGTGAGCTCTTCCTGCCACAAAGTAACAATGCGGATGCGGTCGAACCGCGGTATTCACCGCCTAGGCACGGTTGAACTACAGACAACACGAGTCATGTACCTCCATCCTGGCGGCATGACTGGAACTGATCGGTTGTCGGATCTCTCCGTCTAATAGGCGCTGCTCTTGTGTGGTTGTTTACATCTTTGAGCGGGTTTAATGACATCTCGGAACAGTCAAAGGGACTGTGTCTGTGACACAATATTCACAGTCAACGTCTATCTTCTGGAGTTCTGGGAACCGGGGTTCAAATGGCTCTGACCACTACGGGACTTAACTGCTGAGGTCATCAGTCCCCTAGAACTTAGAACTACTTAAACCTAACTAACCTAAGGACATCACACACATCCATACGTGAGGCAGGATTCGAACCTGTAGTGCCTAGAACCGCTCGGCCACTCCGGCCGGCCGGAACCGGGATGGCGATGAACTTTTTTTGTGTGTGTATAAGGATTAATTTACCCTTACATTACGCAATACTGTTTCTATACGTGCAACTGTAGGCACGCCGCATCACTAGCAGCTGGTGCGAAACAGATACACACAGAGGGAGGTTTTCTTTTTGTTTTGTTTTAGGGCGCAAGAACAACCAGTTTCACACGCGCCCAAGTGTAAACTATAGAACACGAAGGCAGAGAGAAGTTAAAAAATAACTATACGTCTATCCCAAATGACTTAAGAGAAGACAGTTAAAAACAGGGTTGGGTTGGGTTGTTTGGGGGGAAAAGACCAAATAGCGAGGTCATCGGTCTTATCGGATTAGGCAAGGACGGGGAAGGAAGTCGGCTGTACCCTTTCAAACAAACCATCCCGGCATTTGCCTGGAGCGATTTAGGGAAATCACGGAAAACCTAAATCAGGATACCTGGACGCGGGATTGAACCGTCGTCCTCCCGAATGCGAGTCCAGTGTGTTAATCACTGTGCTATCTCGCTAGGTGTGTTAAAAACAGGGATGTGGAGAAAGGGCTATAAAAGACATCATACAGAAACGAAGGTCCAGAACTAAATAGCTTTCGCCATCTCGCTAGGACGCATAAAAAGTAAAACCCGGTCGACAGCCCGCGCGTCGTTTGCTAAAACGGCAGGTAACTCAGACGCAAACCCAAGCGGGAATGTAAACGGCTGAAAAAATGGGCATTCCGTCAGGAAATTACGGACTGTTAAAACTTGGACGCAATGTTTACAAAGTGGTGGGGTAGCGCCACTTAGCAAATGACGATGGGTAAAAAGACAGGGCCCGATATGCAACCTAGTTAAAATGACCTCCTAGCGGCGGGAGGGCCGAGTGGAGGTCGTCCAAGGCACTGGGAGAGGCTTAATAATCTGGGGTTTATCCCCATCAAGGGAGGCCAATGGCGATGCCAAAGAGTTACCACAGTGAGCATCGGAAGGGAATATGTGAACTAGTGGGCTGAGGTACCAGGCAGCCTTGGCAGCAGCGTCAGCAGCCTCGTTTCCTGACAGACCGACATTACTAGGAACCCAAACATCACAGTGGCCACAGCAAGAGTTAGCAAGTGGCTGTTTTCCTGGGCCCGTTGCACCAAGCCTTTGTGACTAAGGGATGGGCGACGTACTGCGCACAGTCACTTTGAAAGGCGCTGACAGAGTGAATAGAGGACACAATGGAAAAGCCTGTGTCGCCAGATGTAGTCCGTGTCCTGACACAAGGCGAAGAGCTCGGCTGTAAATATTGAGCAGTGTGCCGGAAGCCGATACCGAAAAACGCTGGCACCAATGACGAAGGCACAACCGACACCACGGTCAGTCTGAGAGCCATCAGTGTACACAAAGCTACTATCGCTAAGTTGCATGCGAATGCCGTGAAATTGAAGGCGATAGAGCGAGGCTTGAGTAGTGTCGTTAGGAAGCGAATGAAGGCCAAGGTGAACACGGACCACCGTGGTGAAGGGGTCACACCCACCGGTAAAGTTGCAGGTAGTGTGAAACTGAGCCACCGGAGCAAGAGCCGAGGACGCGCCCCATATGGCGATCAAAGGAGTCATCGAAGGAGGAGGCATAGGATGGGTGGCCACACATGGCAGACAAACGGCATGCGATCTGATGAGGAGAAAGTCACGGCGGTAGGACAGTGGTTGTTCAGCAGCTTCAGCATAGAGACTCTCAACCAGGCTGGTGTAAAAGGCGCCAGTGGCCAAACGGATCCCACGATGGTGGATAGTGTTGAGACGGCGTAAGAGGGACGGACGAGCAGATGCATAAACAAAGCACCCAAAGTCTAGTTTCGAACGGAGAAGGGATCAGTATAAACGGAGGAGGGTGGCTCAATCTGCACCACAGGAAGTACCATTGAAGACACGTAGGGCATTGAGGGACCGTGTACAGCGGACTGCCAGATAAGGCACATGGGAGGACCAAGAGAGTTTCCTATAGATCATGATGCCCAGGAATTTCGTAGTTTCAACGAACGAAAGAGCAACAGGCCCAAGATGTAAAGATGGTGCGAGAAACCATTTGAGTCGCCAGAAATTCACACAAACCGTTTTGTGAGTAGAAAAACGAAAGGCATTGTCGATGCTCCATGAGTAAAGACGATCGAGGCATCGCTCAATGAAAGAGATCCGTGGAGAGCTGCAATAGATATCACAGTCATCAACAAAAAGGGAGCCGGAAATACAAGGTGTGAGACAGGCCATTACAAGGTTAATGGCGATAGCAAAAAGGACGACGCTTAGGACGGAACCCTGAGGCACACCATTTTCCAACACAGATGGAGTTGAAACACTATCCCGTCTACACGAAGAGTTTTTTGTGTAATACCAGTGGCATATTGCACAACAGAAAATCTATAGTATGGATAAAGACCAAACGCATATGATCATTAATTTACTGATTTGTTTCTCGGTAGTTTATAAATGCACTTGGTTGGTACATGACATCTGGCGGATTCTATTGCACCATCGGGTATCAATATTTGGCACTGTCACATAAAATTTCTAAGGCGTCTGACAGCAAATAACAAAGAGGAATTCCACAAACAACTGCTTTCGGGAAATCATGCGCTGAAAACGTGTCATCGAATGGAAAAATTACTTCTTGTAAGAGACAGTCTCTCCTAAATCTAGACTAACTTCAGTATTTTGTTAGGACAAAGCACTGCATTATCAGTGGACATTTATAGCACTGTTGTTGTTGTTGTTGCGGTCTTCAGTCCTGAGACTGGTTTGATGCAGCTCTCCATGCTATTCTATACTGTGCAAGCTTCTTCATGTCCCAGTACCTACTGCAACCTACATCCTTCTGAATCTGCTTTGTGTATTCATCTCTTGGTCTTCCTCTACGATTTTTACCCTCCACGCTGCCCTCCAAACCAAATTGGTGATCCCTTGATGCCTCACAAAATGTCCTACCAACCGACCCCTTCTTCTGGTCAAGTTGAGCCACAAACTTCTCTTCTCCCCAATCCTATACAATACTTCCTCATTAGTTATGTGATCTACCCATCTAATCTTCAGCATTCTTCTGTAGCACCACATTTCGAAAGCTTCTATTAGCTTCTTGTCCAAACTATTTATCGTCCATGTTTCACTTCCATACATGGCTACACTCCATACAAACACTATCAGAAATGACTTCCTGACACTTAAATCTATACTCAGTGTTAACAAATTTCTCTTCTTCAGAAACGCTTTCCTTCCCATTGCCAGTCTACTTTTTATATCCTCTCTACTTCGACCATCATCAGTTATTTTGCTCCCCAAATAGTAAAACTCCTTTACTACTTTAAGTGTCTCATTTCCTAATCTAATTCCCTCAGCATCACCCGACTTAATTCGACTACATTCCATTATCCTCGTTTTGCTTTTGTTGATGTTCATCTTATATCCTCCTTTCAAGACACTGTCCATTCCATTCAACTGCTCTTCCAAGTCCTTTACTGTCTCTGACAGAATTACAATGTCATCGGCAAACCTCAGAGTTTTTATTTCTTCTCCGTGGATTTTAATACCTACTCCGAATTTTTCTTTTGTTTCCTTTACTGCTGGCTCAATATACAGATTGAATAATATCGGAGAGAGGCTGAAACCCTGTCTTACTCCCTTCCCGACCATTGCTTCCCTTTCATGTCCCTCGACTCTTATAGCTGCCATCTGGTTTCTGTACAAATTGTAAATAGCCTTTCGCTCCCTGTATTTTACCCCTGCCACCTTTAGAATTTGTAAGAGAGTATTCCAGTCAACATTGTCAAAAGCTTTCTCTAAGTCTACAAATGCTAGAAACGTAGGTTTGCCTTTTCTTAATCTATCTTTAAAGATAAGTCATTGGGTCAGTATTGCCTCACCGTGTTCCAATATTTCTACGGAATCCAAACTGATCTTCCCCGAGGTCGGCTTCTACTAGCTTTTCCATTCGTCTGTAAAGAATTCGTGTTAGTATTTTGCAGCTGTGGCTTATTGAACTGATTGTTCGGTAATTTTCACATCTGTCAACACCTGCTTTCTTTGGGATTGGAATTATAATATTCTTCTTGAAGTCTGACGGTATTTCGCCTGTTTAATACATCTTGCTCACCAGATGGTAGAGTTTTGTCAAGACTGGCTCTCCCAAGACCGTCAGCAGTTCCAATGTAATGTTGTCTACTCCGGGGGCCTTGTTGCGACTCAGGTCTTTCAGTGCACTGTCAAACTCTTCACGCAATACCATATCTCCCATTTCATCTTCATCTACATCCTCTTCCATTTCCATAATATTGTCCTCAGGTGCATCGCCCTTGTATAGACCCTCTATATAATCCTTTCACCTTCTGCTTTCCGTTCTTTGCTTACAAATGGGTTTCCATCTGAGCTCTTGATGTTCATACAAGTGGTTCTCTTTTCTCCAAAGGTCTCTTTAATTTTCCTGTTGGCAGTATCTATCTTACCCCTAGTGAGATAAGCCTCTACATCCTTACATTTGTCATTAGACATCCCTGCTTAGCCATTTTGCACTTCCTGTCGATTTCATTTTTGAGACGTTTGTATTCCTTTTTGTCTGCTTCATTTACTGCATTTTTATATTTTCTCCTTTCATCAATTAAATTCAATATATCTTCTGTTACCCAAGGATAACTAGCAGCCCTCGTCTTTCTACCTACTTGATCCTCTGCTGCCTTCACTACTTCATCCCTCAGTGCTACCCATTCTTCTTCTACTGTGTTTCTTTCCCCCATTGCTGTCAATTGTTCCCTTATGCTCTCCTTGAAACTCTGTACAGCCTCTGGTTCTTTCAGCTTATCCAGATCCCATGTCCTTAAGTTCCCACCTTTTTGCAGTTTCTTCAGTTTTAATCTACATGTCATAACCAATAGATTGTGGTCAGAGTCCACATCTGCCCCTGTAAATGTCCTACAATGTAAAACCTGATTCCTAAATCTCTGTCTTACCATTATATAATCTATCTGATACCTTTTAGTATCTCCAGGATTCTTCCATGTGTAGAACCTTCTTTTATGATTCTTGAACCAAGTGTTAGCTATGATTAAGTTGTGCTCTGTGCAAAATTCTACCAGACGGCTTCCTCTTTCATTTCTTTGCCCCAGTCCATATTCACCTACTGTGTTTCCTTCTCTCCCTTTTCCTACTGACGAATTCCAGTCACCCATGACTATTAAATTTTCGTCTCCCTTCATTATCTGAATAATTTCTTTTATCTCATCATACATTTCATCAATTTCTTCATCATCTGCAGAGCTATTTGGCATATAAACTTGTACTACTGTAGTAGGCATGGGCTTTGTGTCTATCTTGGCCACAATGATGCGTTCACTATGCTGTTTGTAGTAGCTTACCCGCACTCCTATTTTTTTATTCATTATTAAACCTATTCCTGCATTACCTCTATTTGATTTTGTATTTATAACCCTGTATTCACCTGACCAAAAGTCTTGTTCCTCCTGTCACCGAACTTCACTAATTCCCACTATATCTAACTTTAACCTATCCATTTCCCTTTTTAAATTTTCTAACCTATGCCCGATTAAGGGATCTGACATTCCACGCTCCGATCCGTAGAACGCCAGTTTTCTTTTTCTTTCTCCTGATAACGACATCCTCTTGAGTAGTCCCCGCCCGGAGATCCGAATGGGGGACTATTTTACCTCCGGAATATTTTACCCAAGAGGACGCCATCATCACTTAATCATACAGTAAAGCTGCTTGCCCTCGGGAAAAATCACGGCCGTAGTTTCCCCTTGCTTTCAGCTGTTCGCAGTACCAGCACAGCAAGGCCGTTTTGGTTATTGTTACAAGGCCAGATCAGTCAATCATCCAGACTGTTGCCCTTGCAACTACTGAAAAGGCTGCTGCCCCTCTTCAGGAACCACACGTTTGGCTGGCCTCTCAACAGATACCCCTCCGTTGTGGTTGCACCTACGGTACGGCTATCTGTATCGCTGAGGCACGCAAGCCTCCTCACCAACGGCAAGATTTATAGCACTATGAGGTGTTTATTTAAACATTTTATTTGCTTCCTCTGTTAATTTTTATTCGTATTCGTATTCGCATTTCATAGGAGAATAAATTAAATCTGGGAACATAACTGCTAAGCACGCTTCTGAAAGTGCCTTTACATTGCAGAGATTTCAATGACTCGCAAGTCCAGCCTACCAGTGCCACATTATTCAATGTTATTCCGAAAGCGGAAAAAGGAAAACACGGACTCAGCTCGCACGGTGGAGAGGCGTATTTACCAACGCAAATTAAATCAAAGCGGCTGGTTCGGTGCGCTGGATATATAATTTCCAACGACGAATGTTATACTTTGCAGCGCCGTAATTTAGTCGGCAAATTCAGACGGTGGCGCAAAGAGGACCTTTCGGGGATTTGCAAGCACGAGTGCCACGCCACAGTCTAGTCCGGCGGGGGTCGGCCGCGCTGCCTGCACCAGCCACACCGCTTTCTGACTATCTGAAGCCGTGGCGGCAGCGAGATGGTTCCCTGCTTAACAGATCCGTCACACACTGTATCAAGCAGCGCTCAGAGTTTTCTTACCTGATGCAGTTCGCTTCAGAACAACATGGAAATACGAGCTCAAAGATTTGGATGGTACTCTCCGTATGTTTTCTTTTTAGCCTTGTTACTTAAAGGAGGTTAACAGTACATTTTCAGTGAAAGGGAAGCCCCCATGGAGCAGTGGAATTGTTACTGTAGTAACCATTAAATCGGTGGCAAACTAACAGATTCACTGAGCTCGCACATGCGAAAAACCCTGAATGCTTCTCTCTGCACGATCACGTTACAGTTACATTCTGAGAAAACAATCCACTTACACAAAAAACCAGTAGCGTTGTAACTGCCGTCTGCTTCACATCTCCTGTGCAGCAAGCTACGTAAATTTAAGTATTAACTATGTTTTTCTTACTTGTCACTTCTTTTTCCGTGTGTTTTTGCTTTTAGGAAGCTTTAATTTTCGAGTACTAGTAGTAGTGTTCCATAGATTTCGTGTTTGTTTTGAATACAGTCCAGAGACAATAAGTGCTTATTTTCATTGTTTCCAACAAAAAGTGTCTAGTAACCACAGTTTAGTCAGCCATCAGCCACCTTTACTGAAATAGCAGTCTAGTTAAAAGTTGATTACTTAACTCTCTACAGTAAATTTTTGATTTCTTAGGATGGATAGGTTGTGTGACTGCTGTGTACGGACACAAGAGGAGCTGGCCACTGTTCGCGAACAGCTGAACGTGCTGATGGCCGCGGTCAGCCGTCTTCAGGCTGCTGCCTTGGAGTGTAGCGCCAGTGGGGAGTTTGGTGCGTCGCATGGTACACCCCAAGTGTTACATGCTTCACCCACGGTCCCTGCTGTCGAGACATCTTCGCGGGTACCAGGCGCTGTTGGACCACCCTCTCCCCAAGGGGACTTTCAAGTTCAACGGCGTTCGCGTCGCGCGAGGCGTGTCAAGGTGAGTGGTCAATGTGAGTGGTCAATGTGAGTGGAAATGTGGCCGCTCCTTCAGCAAGGTCCGAACAGGCACATGGTAGGTGGGGTTTATTAGTGATTAGGAGCCCCAATGTTAGGAGCCCCTTAGGGAAATAGAGGAATGGTTGGGGAAGAAGGAGTGTTCACTCAGTCTGCTGGCCCAGGGGGTCCCATCCAAGATGTGGAGGAGGCCCTGCCGGCGGCGATAGAGAGCACTGGGTGCACCCGTCTGCAAATTGCTACTCGTGTCAGCACCAATTACTCCTGCCATCTGGATTCAAAGGTCATTCTCAGTTCATACAGGCGGTTGGCGGAGTTGGTGAAGGCGGAAAGCCTCCCTCGCAGGGTTGAATCTGAGCTAACCATTTGCAGTGTCGTTCCCAGAACCGATCGCGGTCCTTTGGTTTGGAGCCGAGAGGGAGGCTTAAACCAGAGGCTCAGTCGATTCTGCAGAGATCTAGGGTGCAAATTTCTCGACCTCGGCTATCGGGTGGAGAAATGTAGGGTCCTCTTGAATAGGTCACGTGTGCACTACACGCAGGAAGCAGCTACAAGGGTAGTGGAGTACGTGTGGAGTGCACATGTGGGTTTTTTAGGTTATAGAATTCCCTCCCTAGGCTTGACAAGACGCCTCCTGAGACCCGACAAGGTGGTAGTAGGCAAAAGCAACAGAGAATGACAAGATTAATGTGGTAATAGTAAACTGCAGGAACGTCTACAGAAAGGTCCCAGAACTGCCTTCATTAATAAACGGTCACAATGCCCACATAGCACTAGGGACGGAAATTCGGCTGAAACCAGATGTAAACAGTAATGAAATCCTAAACTTAGATTGGAATGTATACCGCAGAGACAGGCTGGACAGTGCAATAGTATCGAAGGAAATTGACGGAGATCCGAAATGTGAAACAATTTGGGTGAAGGTCACGGTTAAAGCAGGCTCAAACATGGTAATTGGATGTCTCTATAGGCCCCCGGGCTCAGCAGCTGTTGTGGCAGAACACGTGAAGAAAAATTTGGAAAATATTTCAAGTAGATCGACCATGTTAAAGTTTTGGGTGGAGATTTTAATTTACCAGATATAGACTGAGAGACTCAAACGTTTATAACGGGTGGCATTGACAAAGAATCCAGTGAAATTTTTTAAGCTTATTGTCTGAAAACTACCTTGAGCAGTTAAACAGAGAACCTACTGGTGGCGATAACATATTAGACCTTCTGGTAACGAACAGACCCGAACTATTTGAAACAGTTAACGCAGAACAGGGAATCAGCGATCATAAAGCGGTTACAGCATAGGTGATTTCAGCCATAAATAGAAATATTAATAAAGGTAGGAAGATTTTTCTGTTTAGCAAAAGTGACAAAAAGCAGATTTCACAGTACTTGACAGCTCAACACAAAAGTTTTATCTCAAGTACAGATAGTGTTGAGGATCAGTGGGCAAAATTCAAAACCATCGTACAATATGCATTAGATGAGTGTGTGCCAAGCAATATCGTAAGAGATGGAAAAGAGTCATCGTGGCACAACAACCGAGTTAGAAAACTGCTGCGGAAGAAAAGGGAACTTCACAGCAAACATAAACATAGCCAAAGCCTTGCAGACAAACAAAAATTACACGAAGCGAAATGTAGTGTGAGGAGGGCTATGCGAGAGGCGTTCAACGAATTCGAAAGTGAAGTTCTTTGTACTGACTTGGCAGAATATCCTAAGCAATCTTGGTCTTATGTCAAAGCGGTAGGTGGATCAAAACAAAATGTCCAGACACTCTATGACCAAAATGGTACTGAAACAGAGGATGACAGACTAAATGTCTTTTTCCAAAGCTGTTTCACAGAGGAAGACTGCACTGTAGTTCCTTCTCTAGATTGTCGCAGAGATGACAAAGATGTAGATATCGAAGTAGATGACCGAGGGATAGAAAAACAACAAAAATCGCTCAAAAGAGGAAAGGCCGCTGGACCTGATGGGATACCAGTTCCATTTTACACAGAGTACCCGAAGGAACTTGCCCCCCTTCTTGCAGCGGTGTACCATAGGTCTCTACAAGAGCGTAGCGTTCCAAAAGATTGGGACAGGACACAGGTCGTCCCCGTTTACAAGAAGAGAATTCGAACAGATGTGCAGAACTGTAGACCTATATCTCTAACGTTGCTCAGTTGTAGAATTTTGGAACACGTATTATGTTCGAGTATAATGACTTTTCTGGAGACTAGAAATCTACTCTGTAGGAATCAGCATGGGTTTCGAAAAAGATGATAGTATGAAACCCAGTTCGCTCTATTCGTCCACGAGACTCAGAGGGCCATAGACACGGGTTCC
Organism: Schistocerca gregaria; assembly: GCF_023897955.1. Classification (NCBI taxonomy): domain Eukaryota; kingdom Metazoa; phylum Arthropoda; class Insecta; order Orthoptera; family Acrididae; genus Schistocerca; species Schistocerca gregaria. The sequence goes on from NC_064924.1 coordinate 545,019,702, forward strand.
CAGGTAGATGCCGTGTTTCTTGACTTCGACAAGGCGTTTGATACAGTTCCCCACAGTCGTTTAATGAACAAAAGTACGAGCATATGGACTATCAGACCAATTGTGTGATTGGATTGAAGAGTTCCTAGATAACAGAACGCAGCATGTCATTCTCAATGGAGAGAAGTCTTCCGAAGTAAGTGATTTAAGGTGTGCCGCAGGGGTGTCGTAGGACCGTTGCTATTCACAATATATGTAAATGACCTTGTGGATGACATCGGAAGTTCACTGAGGCTTTTTGCGGATGATGCTGTGGTATATCGAGAAGTTGTAACAATGGAAAATTGTACTGAAATGCAGGAAGATCTGCAACGAATTGACGCATGGTGCAGGGAATGGCAATTGAATCTCAATGTAGACAAGTGTAATGTGCTGCGAATACATAGAAAGAAAGATCCTTCATCATTTAGCTACAATATAGCAGGTCAGCAACTGAAAGCAGTTAATTCCATAAATTATCGGGGAGTAGGCATTAGTAGTGATATAAAATGGAATGACCATATAAAATTAATCGTCGGTAAAGCAGATGCCAGACTGAGATTCATCGGAAGAATCCTAAGGAAATGTAGTCCGAAAGAGATAGAGAAGATCCAACTGAGAGAAGCACGCTTCGTTACAGGATCATTTAGTAATCGCGAAAGCGTTACGGAGATGATAAACTCCAGTGGAAGACTCTGCTCAGTAGCTCGGTACGGGATTTTGATGAAGTTTCGAGAACATACTTCACCGAGGAGTCAAGCAGTATATTGCTCCCTCCTGTGTATATCTTGTGAAGAGACCGTGAGGATAACATCAGAGAGATTAGAGCCCACACAGAGGCAAACCGACAATCCTTCTTTCCACGAACAATACGAGACTGGAATAGAAGGGAGAGCCGATAGGGGTACTCAAAGTAACCTCCGCCACACACCGCCAGTTGGCTTGCGGAGTGTGGATGTAGACGTAGAAATATATCTTCTTTTAAGAAACGTCTTATCAGTCGGGTATCTTTTTTCTAACCATATTAACCATTCTATCACTATATATTTAATAAAATAAGAGGGATGAAAAACTGCGCTGCTATCCATATGACTATAAATCGTATAAATAATAAGCAGAAAGCTGTCGTCACCACGGGGGTGGCTTGAAACACGACGTTCCTTCACTGGGAACGGTTTATCAGAGGTGGTGCCTGTACGCTTTCCTTGCATCTGCTCAATGACTCATGCTGTCATTTATAGAGGAACCTAAGGCATAACGTGCATTCACAACGGCAACGAGTCTTGTCTTTTTCACATATAAAAATCATTGTCCACACCGAAAGTGACACACGAACACTATGACCCACCCGAAATCGGACTCCTTCGGCTTTTTAAAATCTGACGCATCCTTCGAATCAAATACCAACCGAAATAAGCAACTAAAATCGACAGGACAAGCAGGTCTATCGTTTTTCAAGAAATACTAATTTTTCGCTGCGCCACTTTTATACATGGTGTTTCAACTAATATCCGTCTCTAGAAAACTCCGTAATCACTGAAAATTTACAAATCATTATTCTAAAACGAACCATTTTGATGTGCTATAGATCGTTAAGCAACTATAACAATTGACTGAATTATACGGAACTCGAAAATAGGAGTAAAGCTGATAAACTCTTGTTAATAACTGAGCTAAGGAGAGAATATGGAACTAAATCTATTACGTGATTCTTGAAGGAAGTGTATTGATATCTAAAAGCCAAACACATGTAAAATGGTTGAAAAAATGGCTCTGAGCACTATGGGACTTAACATCTACGGTCATCAGTCCCCTAGAACTTAGAACTACTTAAACCTAACTAACCGAAGGACGTCACACAACACCCAGTCATCACGAGGCAGAGAAAATCCCTGACCCCGCCGGGAATCGAACCCGGGAACCCGGGCGAAACACATTTATCTGCAATGGAATAAAAATACGAAACTTTTCATCTATGTTTGGGGATTTATGGGAATGCCAGACGAATTTGTTGTCGATGCACATTATTCTGCGCTGTCACGAGATAGCGAGGCGCTATGTATTATTTTTCCAATCATTTACTGACTCTCAGCAAAGACACATAGGATCTCAGAGCATTATCATCTCTAAATGGAGAGTGAAAAGTAGTGAGCAATGGTAAGGGTATAATATCGAGTCGACGACGAAGTACAATGTCGGATTTGGCAAATTTAAGGTAGGAAACAAATCGTGGTCTTTCTAAGCATCAATCACGTTCATTCTGAAATGTACTTTAGGAAACCCCGTGGAAAACTTAATCTGGATCGTCAGGCTTGGTTTTGGGACCTCCTGCTCTCGAATACAAACAAAATGTCTCACTCAATTGGTTATCATCCTCGATTAACTGTTATCGATGACTACTCGCTTCTCTTTCGTTCCGAGCTAACTTCTCTTTCGTTTCGAAGGATGTTCTGGTTTTTAGAATTTCGGTAAATGATGTAGGTTCCATCTGAGCAGCAAAAAATTCAGTTTAGCAATAACCTCCGTAACTCGTCGAATTCGGGCTATCAAATTAAAATTAATCGCAATGTTGCAACAAATGGCATCGCAGTGATTTTCATTGATCTGATCCCTTAAACACAGTCAGCGAAAGAAGGTCCTGAGAGCTGCCAGTGCTGTTGCCAGCTTTCAACGGCGAAGCGCAGATGGCTGCACGCGAAAGCGGTTGTCAGCTCTGCAGGGAGTTGATACAACACTTAGACACTGACAGTCAGAGATCAGCCACAACATATTGACCGCCTAGCTAATAGCCCGTATGTCCACGTTTGACACGTATAACAGCGGTGACGCGTCATAGCATGCAATGAGCCCTTGGTAGATCGCTGGAGGGAACTGGTACCACATCTACACACTCAAGTCACCAGATTGCCGTAAATTCCGGAGAGGGGGGGGGGGGAGGGGGGAGAGAGGATGGGACGGAGGGGGGGGGGGTGGGGGAAGATGAGCCAGATGTGTTCGATCGGGTGAGTTGGAGAGCCAGATCATCAATTGAAGCTCGCCACGGTGCTCCTCGAACCACGCCATCACTCTCCTGGCCTCGTGACATGGCGCAGTATCTGGTTGAAAAATGCAAATGCCGCCGGGAAACGTGATTTTCATGAAGGGGTATACGTGGTCAACAACCAAAGTACGGTACTCCTTGGTCATTATGGTGCCTTGCGCTAGCTCTGATGGACCCATGAATGTCCACGTGAATCCTTCCCAGAACATAACAGAGTCGCTGCCAGCTTGTCTCCATCCCGCAGTACAAGTGTCAAGGAACTGTTCCCCAGGAAGACGACGAATTCGCGACCTCCATCAGACTGATGATGAAGGTATCGCGTTTCATCAGACCGTGCAACGCTCTGCCACTGCGCAGGCGTCCAATGCCTATGGTCACGTGCCCATTTCAGTCGTAGTTGGCGACGTCGTGGTGTTTTGGGTTGTCGGTTAAGGAGACCTATCATTAAGAGTGTTCGGTGTGCTGCGTGTTCAAACACATTTGTACTCTGCCCATCATTAAAGTCTTATTTTAGTTCCGCCACAGTTCGTCGCCTGTCCTGTTGTACCACACTGCCCAGCCTACGACAGCTGGCATCTCTAATGGGAGGTGGCCGCTCAACCCCACGACGTTTGGACGTGGTTTTACCCGTCTTGAAGACGCTCATCACAGCACTACTCGAACACCCAACAAGTCGTGTAGTTTCCGAAACAATCGTGCCGAGCCTCCGGGCTAACAAAATCTGCCCACTGTCCGACTCAGATAGATTGCGCGCTTTCCCCATTCTACACACGGACAACTCGCTCACTGATACTACATGTACCGTGCGTTGTCTAGATTAGCAGTCATCCATCGCCAGGTAAAGCTGCTATCGCCTGGACGGGTTTATATTGATAGTAGGTCTGTCGCCATTATGTCCTGGCGGATCAGTATACAGACGTGTATAAAATCGCGTTACGTGGCTGGTTGAGTTAGAAGAGCGAAGCACCTGCTCCAAGGCCACAGCCACTGCTACGTAGCTTCTTTCGCCGAAGCTACTGTTACATACTAGACGCACGCTTATCGTTCCACAATATGCACGTGCGCAGTTTACAAACATGATCACTTACTCGCTTCTCTTTCACTTACTCCACGGACATACAGAAAAGTCAACAGAATGTTCCACATAGCCAATGGCAGAGAACTACTAACAAAACAAAAACTTTCTGAGATCCACGATATTAGACGCGTTTTACCGTATAAAAAAGTGATATATGCGCGAGCATTTTCAGTCTCTCAACATATCCTTGAACAAAATTTAAAATTCGAACCCGCAGTGTAAAACGCAAACAGTTGAATCAGGCTCCTAATAGAAGATACTGCGAAAATATCTGGTCGTCAGATTTGAATGATCTGTCGTAATTAACATGTTAGTGAAGAATGGCGGCAATACTGTTTCATTCATTCCCCAACACGTCGAATGCCGCACACACAGTGATGGATGTTTGACCGCGTGAACTGGGCGTGCGGAGTGATGAGAGGGGTGGCGGTGATGCTCTGCTGTGACCGCCGTGGCAGCCAACCTGTTGACCTAGAGACTAAAACTGTTCAGGATAACAACAGTGGCAAAACACAACAACCAGTTCTACATCTACATCTACATCCGTACTCCGCAAGCCACCTGACGGTGTGTGGCGGAGGGTACCCTGAGTACCTCTATCGGTTCTCCCTTCTATTCCAGTCTCGTATTGTACGTGGAAAGAAGGATTGTCGGTATGCTTCTGTGTGGGCTCTAATCTCTCTGATTTTATCCTCATGGTCTCTTCGCGAGATATACGTAGGAGGGAGCAATATACTGCTTGACTCTTCGGTGAAGGTATGTTCTCGAAACTTCAACAAAAGCCCGTACCGAGCTACTGAGCGTCTCTCCTGCAGAGTCTTCCACTGGAGTTTATCTATCATCTCCGTAACGCTTTCGCAATTACTAAATGATCCTGTAACGAAGCGCGCTGCTCTCCGTTGGATCTTCTCTATCTCTTCTATCAACCCTACCTGGTGCGGATCCCACACTGCTGAGCAGTATTCAAGCATTGGGCGAACAAGCGTACTGTAACCTACTTCCTTTGTTGTCGGATTGCATTTCCTTAGGATTCTTCCAATGAATCTCAGTCTGGCATCTGCTTTACCGACGATCAACTTTATATGATCATTCCATTTTAAATCACTCCTAATGCGTACTCCCAGATAATTTATGGAATTAACTGCTTCCAGTTGCTGACCTGCTATTTTGTAGCTAAATGATAAGGGACCTATCTTTCTATGTATTCGCATCACATTACACTTCGCTACATTGAGATTCAATTGCCATTCCGTGCACCATGCGTCAATTCGCTGCAGATCCTCCTGCATTTCAGTACAATTTTCCATTGTTGCAACCTCTCGATACACCACAGCATCATCTGCAAAAAGCCTCAGTGAACTTCCGATGTCATCCACCAGGTCATTTATGTATATTGTGAATAGCAACGGTCCTATGACACTCCCCTGCGGCACACCTGAAATCACTCTTACTTCGGAAGACTTCTCTCCATTGAGAATGACGTGCTGCGTTCTGTTATCTAGGAACTCCTCAATCCAATCACACAATTGATCTGATAGTCCGTATGCTCTTACTTTGTTCATTAAACGACTATGTGGAACTGTGTCAAACGCCTTGCGGAAGTCAAGAAACACGGCATCTACCTGTGAACCCGTGTCTAAGGCCCTCTGAGTCTCGTGGACGAATAGCGCGAGCTGGGTTTCACACGATCGTCTTTTTCGAAACCCATGCTGATTCCTACAGAGTAGATTTCTAGTCTCCAGAAAAGACATTATACTCGAACATAATACGTGTTCCAAAATTCTACAACTGATCGACGTTAGAGATATAGGTCTATAGTTCTGCACATCTGTTCGACGTCCCTTCTTGAGAACGGGGATGACCTGTGCCCTTTTCCAATCCTTTGGAACGCTTCGCTCTTCTAGAGACCTACGGTACACCGCTGCAAGAAGGGGGGCAAGTTCCTTCGCGTACTCTGTGTAAAATCGAACTGGTATCCCATCAGGACCAGCGGCCTTTCCTCTTTTGAGCGATTTTAATTGTTTCTCTATCCCTCTGTCGTCTACTTCGATATCTACCATTTTGTCAACTGTGCGACAATCTAGAGAAGGGAGCACAGTGCAGTCTTCCTCTGTGAAACAGCTTTGGAAGAAGACATTTAGTAATTCGGCCTTTAGTCTGTCATCCTCTGTTTCAGTACCATTTTGGTCACAGAGTGTCTGGACATTTTGTTTTGATCCACCTACCGCTTTGACATAGGACCAAAATTTCTTAGGATTTTCTGCCAAGTCAGTACATAGAACGTTACTTTCGAATTCATTGAAAGCCTCTCGCATAGCCCTCCTCACACTACATTTCGCTTCGCGTAATTTTTGTTTGTCTGCAAGGCTTTGGCTATGTTTATGTTTGCTGTGAAGTTCCCTTTTCTTCCGCAGCAGTTTTCTAACTCGGTTGTTGTACCACGGTGGCTCTTTTCCATCTCTTACGATCTTGCTTGGCACATACTCATCTAACGCATATTGTACCATGGTTTTGAACTTTGTCCACTGATCCTCAACACTATCTGCACTTGAGACAAAACTTTTTTGTTGAGCCGTCAGGTACTCTGTAATCTGCTTTTTGTCACTTTTGCTAAACAGAAAAATCTTCCTACCTTTTTTAATATTTCTATTTACGGCTGAAATCATCGACGCAGTAACCGCTTTATGATCGCTGATTCCCTGTTCTGCATTAACTGATTCAAATAGTTCGGGTCTGTTTGTCACCAGAAGGTCTAATATATTATCGCCACGAGTCGGTTTTCTGTTTAACTGCTCAAGGTAGTTTTCAGATAAAGCACTTAAAAATATTTCACTGGATTCTTTGTCCCTGCCACCCGTTATGAACGTTTGAGTCTCCCAGTCTATATCCGGCAAATTAAAATCTCCACCCAGAACTATAACATGGTGGGGAAATCTACTCGAAATATTTTCCAAATTATTCTTCAGGTGCTGAGCCACAACAGCTGCTGAGCCCGGGGGCCTATAGAGACATCCAATTACCATGTCTGAGCCTGCTTTAACCGTGACCTTCACCCAAATCATTTCACAATTCGAAGTTACAAGCACTCATAAAAAAAGAGGGAATTACGTCGTACAATTCGCTAGAATGAACAATTTACGAAACGTTCAGATGGCGATATACATTAGTTTGTACAATGCGTTAATGCAGAAAATGAATACTTTCTCGGAACAAAAAATGAATACCGCTGCCTCGAGATTAATTTCACGCAGAAACGAATTGCTCCTAAATAAAATCGTCCATTCAAAGCATGCTAACACTATTAGAGTATTCAGTTCATCTCCTCATTAATTTCTTTCGTCTGGCAAGATCATAGCCTTCAGCCAGACATCTTTAGTGAGTTCATAAAATTCATGAGCAGTATATAATACTGATAAGATTTATTATCATTCTGTTAAACAATTTCATTGCGTTCTTGTCGAAAGTGAGTACTGACATCGAACAGGAACACATAACAACAGTACAGAAGGAATTAAGTGTGGAAAAGACATCGACTTTGTAATATGGAAGGCCTTCTGGACCTCCCACATATACCGCAGTCCATCTTCCATTATTATGTTTGATTCTGCATATTTGCAAATTGCTTTTAATATGCTATGGACATACTTTGTTATGGCAATCAGTGATCGGAAGCTCTGTAACAACATGTACGGGAAATAATTAGCATGAGTGACGAATGTATTTTTTTTAATCGTTTCTCCTTCCACCTTGACACCACTGTGGAGGTTTCTGCTGCCAGAAATGCGGCTAGCTTATACAATAGCCGCTCTGACCCAGCGACGAATGGACTGGGGACGGGCGATGTTACCAGCCGCAGGACAGGCAGCTTAAGACGACGTCCACGGCTCGCCTTCTGATGTTGGCAATAGGCGGCTAGCGGACGCCCCAGACACTGTGTTACGGGGGTGAACGTTGTTGTCCAAAGCGGCGTGATTCGAGAGAGAGAATGGTGGACAGACGCTGCAGCCTATGGCATTGTCTGCCGGGGCCTCGCGGGAGCGGCCGTCCATCTCGACGGGCTGTGCGCCACGGCGGCGCCTCATGTAGAATATGTAATTATGAGAATTCGTTGATTTCCCACACCCGAAATCTTCCCGCGCAGACGCCTCGCGGAGGCTGCGATTGGAAGGCTGACTCTTATGTCAGCTCATGAATACTTCCGCCATGAAGATTGGCGCGAAAAGCTGTCATTGGTCGCCAAGGTTTTTGTTTAATAGCCATTATTGCCGAAAAAACAGTTGTTAGGCCGTGACTGGCTTCTCACTACCACAACGGAGAAGAAACTCTGGCGGAGCCGTGGCGAGGAAAACACAACAGAGTCGTCCTGATCGTCGCAGGAGTCGGACGTTGGTTACTCTTCCGCACTTTATCGAAGAGTAGTTTGTTAGTCTTACCTGCCGGTCACCCGGACAAATAGACTTTCGTGGTCGTGTTTGGAGCCATCTACCTCGGATGTCATCAGCGTCAGCGCAGCGCACCAGGTCATGACTCGCACCCCAGTCGTCTACACGCAAAACTTTGCTGTTTGCGGTAACACACGCTGCAAGAATCCGTCAGTCGATTTTACGTCCCACCCTAGCACCCTTTTCTTCACAGCGGATGCACTTAGTAACACTTTCCTTTCGGTAGCAATAGTGCGGCAAAGTGTTCGATCACTGACACCTTAGCTGCGATTTAATTAATTTAAATTTAATTCCGACCCCAGTCGCATATAGGTCGCTCTCATCACTTTGTTCAGATAGGCCCCCCACTGGATTTTCCCAGTGCCTCTATCGATTTTTGTCGGTAAAAACTGTCACTAATTCACGGCGCTTATAAGTCTCATGCAGCTCACATTAGAATTTCATGCTCATGTTTGAGTCAATAAATCTCATTGTAACACTCTAGTTCAGAACTTTTTATGTGGAACTACAGAAATTCCCCTGCATTCCTACCAGTCATTATTTTGGAAGGGAAATAATAATCAATCTCTTAATTGAATTTATGTGAAGTTTAGCGCCTTATGAAATGTTGCATTAGAAAAATTAATTCGGCATCTTTCCTTGCGCATAGCTAATGTGCACCATCATGAGTGTGGTATGTGTCAGAGCTTCACTCTGGTCCTAATTTGCATGCCAGTTAGGGTCACCCACATGGGGCGACGTCGTTGCTTTGCCGGGTCGTTTGAGCGGCGAGTTCGATTGGGGACTGAGGAAGAGCCAGGTCCGCGCAGTGCCAGAACACGCCGGGACCGGAACGCATGGACTGCCGGATGGAAGAGCTGTGGTCACCAGGGTGCACGACATCGTCGGAAACCGGATCCAGCAAGCTTTAAGATGAGTGCATTTCAATCCAAGTAGAGAAACCTCCACCATTGTGATATACCGCGATTCTCCAGTGGCTTGGGTTCGTGTTGCAGCTCGTAGTGTCGCCGGGGCGAAGAGCAGCGAGAAGAGTGCTTGGGGAAAGGCGGATCTGATTAACTTTCCTCGACTTCTAACTACTGTTTACTGCGTTCAACTTATTACAATTTGTTAAGTTCAACCAACGTAATTTTTTCTAGGCTGGTGGCCGCTAACGCCCCCGTTACCTGCCCTGGGGGTTATTGTATGTAACGGCAGTGTACTTTTCCTCGGCTTGCCACTGCTGTCCGGTAAGGCGTGTAGTTTTGACAGCTTCCTTAATTATAGGCCGGTTGATAATTCCTCTACTCTGGTGGAAATGATTCCTTTCTTGTTTCGGGGGCTCTAAACACAGTATTCTGGACATAGTGCAGACTGCCGGTTCCGGCTTTGGCATATTGTTCCATCGTTGCATTTGGTTTATCGGACGTCAGGTAGCTTCAGCAAGATTTTCATTAGACGGCCACTAGTCTGAGTTACCATCTTGTGAAGTGAATGCAACTCTTGGCTGCCTATCTCATACTCTTGGCTGCCTATCTCATCGGCCGGCCGGAGTGGCCGAGCGGTTCTAGGCGCTTCAGTCTGGAACCGCGCGACCGCTACGTTCGCAGGTTCGAATCCTGCCTCGGGCAGGGATGTGTATAATGTCCTTAGGTTAGTTAGGTTTAAGTATTTCTAAGTTCCAGGGGACTGATGGCCTCAGATGTTATGTCCCAAAGTACTCAGAGCCTCTCTCATCGATGGCGAAAGTGTTTGTTGCCGGATCTTCTCAGAGGTCGATTCTTGGAACACCGTCGGGATCAGCTGCTTCTTTTTTAATTAACTTTAGCTATTGTATTTGCTATTTTACAGCAGGTTTCATTTTTTTATATTGTTGCTGTTCCTGGCGTGTAAGGCTTTCAGCCGTGATTATGGTCATTGGCCTTAAAAATCAAATTTGGTATTTGTATTTTAGCAGTAAGTCTTAAAACCTTATTTACTGCCATTCATGGCGTCTGATGCCTTCTGCTGTGTTTGTGGCGACTTGCCTTTAATATTTCAATAGCTATAATTTGTAAGTTGCAGAGAGTTTTATTAATTTATTGCTATTCCTGGAGTGTAAGACCTTCTGCCCAGATCACAGTGACTTGCTTTTAAAACATTATCTGTTGTATCTGTATTTAATGGTGGTTTGCTAAATAGTAATTCACTGAAAACATTATTATGTGCACTATTGTTTATTCATTCATTAATAACGTAAGGTATTTTTTAATTATTGACGAGTCTGGAATTACTGCTTCAAAATAAATTGTGTGTAATTGTAAAAGGCAACCAATAGTAACTGATTATGGCCCCGCCCACAATCGTACCCGGATCCTGCCTTCCTTTGACTACCATCAAGTTTCAGAATGTATAGACAGTGTTGACAGTACTATTAACTTTCGGCTGCAAAGAAGGAAATAGCTCGGGTATTTAGAGAGGGAAGCTACGCCGACGATAACAAACACGGCTTCTACATCGCCTTGAAAGCAAAGTGGTTTTGGATAAGACGCATGTCACTGAGCAGTTTGTTGCTGAGTCATCTACCAGGAATAGAGCTAGAGGTGGAGAACAAAAAGGAGATGACTATTTAACATCCCGTCGACGACGAGGTTATTAGAGACGTTGCACAGGCTAGGTTTAAAGAAGGATGTGGAAGGAAATCGGCCATTCCCTTTCAAAAGAATCATCCCGGCAATGCCTTCAGCGATTTAGGGAAATCACAGAAAACCTAAATCAAGATGGCCGAACGCTGAGATGCCGAATATATCTTGCCTTACAAAATTGTTGAGGCTTTTGTGAGCACTTGCTGACGTGTTATCTGCTCGCTTTCATCCCCGCGACCTACGCCCGGCGTTTGTTCAAAGAGTTTTCAGACGTTTTGACAGCATGAGTGGTACTGACAAAGACAAAGACCTACATAGATCGTGGCAGAGTGGAATCGAACTCGCGATCAGGAGTTACATGTTCTTGACGCGACAGCGTCTGAAGGCTTTTCCTAGTCATTACCACAGTGTTTCTCGCCATGTGACCAGCAAGAGTCGTTCGTTCCAGCACGCGTCCCGCCATCCGTCTACCTTCACGCTTTCTTCTCCCTTGTTAAAACTATTACTATGCTCACGAATTCAATAGCTACCCCAACAAACGGGGGAGATAGCTCTTCTCCACAGCGAGAACCTGCTTATCGGTGATTTTCTTTTTCGTGGTCGCTCTCACAGCACGTGCTCCACAACGACAGATTTCGCCACCTGGCAGTCCCACCCTGCCTTACCATTTATTTTCGATGATTCTGTTAGTGGTGCATCATCCGGTGACTCCAACATAGATTTTTTTACATATACACGGTATGCGGGTCACTGTGAGTGGTCTGCGACGCAATGGGTCCATTGCTTACCAAGTTCAATGACGTTGAGCAATTCTGATACAAGCGGAGCGATATTGAGGACAACAGCGTTTAATAAACCAATGGATAAAAATAGTGTGTGTGCAAATCACGTGATGAATTAGCTCACATGCACTTTAAGTGAGGTCAGCAATGACTGACGTGACCACACAGTACTTACATGTTACACATGTATCTTACGAAAGCCTTCACGGCTAGCTCAAGTCGTCTAAGTTTTTATTATTTGTGCCGAGTTGCAGTAGATCATAGTAGTAAAGATTTGGCAGGAGGGGAAACCGGACCAATTTTTATTTAATCTGAGACGGAAATAATTTTCTAAATTTTAGTACTGCATGTAGGCAAGGTCGCACTACCACTTCATACATAAGCACATTTTTATGCTCAGAACTTTTTCCTTCACACTGTTCATTATGTTTACCCTTCTTTTTGTGGTGCACTGTTACTCTTTTGCTAACAGTTATATATACGTGCTCGAAAACTGTCCTTTTAAACACGTGTGTTTCCTCCTGTTTGGTTTGTGCATCTACATGTTGCCAACCTAACGAAGTATATGTCGAAAACTAATCTCTCTCTCTCTCTCTCTCTCTCTCTCTCTCTCTCTCTCTGTGTGTGTGTGTGTGTGTGTATGTGTGTGTGTGTGTGTGTGTGTGTGTGTGTGTGTGTGTGTGTGAGTTTGAAAGCTTTGGTGATCAGCTGATTTCAGTTTTGGTTCAAACGTTCTGTGGAGGGATTCATGGACAAGTGAGTGAAAAGGTGTTGGTTGGTATAATAATAATAATAATTATTATTATTATTATTATTATTATCATCCTCTTCTGGAGTGTTATTGTATTAGTTTATCTATTAGCGTAAACAAGGAATTGTTTAGCATTTGTACTTGATCATTTAACTGGGTTTTCTGTTCTACTTTATTTTCTGTATGTGGTAATTTTCTTACAAGGTTGGAAGGTGTTTTTTTATTGTTGATTCTAATTATTTTCATGTCTTTTCTCTAGTGATTGGTTTGTGATAATGTTTTCTTAGGTCTTCTGCAAATGTGGAGTGGTTTGTCTCATACTTTCAGGCTCTCATGAGTTCTTTGTACCGGACATCAAATGTTCTGCCTATTTGTCCTATGTATCTTGCATCACAAGTGTTACACAGTAGTAGATATATACCTACTTTCTAGTATGTGTCTCTGTTTTTTGTAGCTGTAGGGTGTATTTATACATAGAATTGTCTGTTGTGTTTGCCATGTTTATCCCCTGTCTTTTGAAAATGTTGGCAAAGTCACAATATTTTCGCCATTAAAAGCGCAGTTTTCGAACAAATACCTACAACCAGTAACAAAAGAGTAATAGTGCACCACAAAAAAGGGTGAATATGGTGAACAGTCTGAAGGAAAAAGTTCGGAGTCTAAAAATGTGTTTAAGTTTCGGAAATGAAGTGGAAGTGCGACCTCCAGACCAGATAAGAGGAAACGCAGTTGCCAGCAAACTATAATTACTTATTTACATAAAAACGGAACGTGAACTGTTTAATAATCTACAAATAAAATACATCAAAACAAAACCCTATCGTTCTAGATTCAACTGAAGTTACCTTAGAATGAAAAAAAAAAAAAAATGCGAAACACGTCTGGGACAAATAAATAACAGAACAGCAAGAAAAGGCGGTTTTTGTTTACAAAACAAATATTTCTGTGCTCGCCGTGGAGGATGGCCAGGCAAACAAACTTGTTAATAAAAAGCTTTTTGTAAGTAGGCTCCACTGATATAGCAAAGGCTTTCGACAACGTAAACTAGTCTAAGATGAGAATAATTTTAATCCCCATTGTGTTGGATCACCAAAACAGGAATACAAACTTGTAGTTTTACAGAAACCAGACAGCAGAGTCAAAATCAAAGATAATGACGCAAAACTAGAAAGAGTAAACAATGGAGTTCGGCAGAGATGCAGTCTTTCCCTGCTACTCTTCAACATATTCATTGAGAATGTAATCAAAGAATGCAAAGATACATATACCGAAGGAATACTACTAATAAAAATTCTTAGATATGCAGACGACGTAGCAGTCTTACCCCAATCTGGAAACAAGACTCTAAGTGGTCATAAAAGGCATGAACTAGGTATTTTCAGAAATTTGTAACATAAAAATAGGGAGAAAAACGAAATCCTTGTATGTAGTAAAGATCCAACAGCCGCAAAAAACTACGTCTGAGTGGTGAGAGCCTAAAGTAAGTCACCAGCTTGACCTGGGTATTGGAATAACGAGAGGATGGCATACCGTACCAGGAGATTAAGTGCAGAGCTGCGCAACATAAGCCAGCGTTGAAGAACAAGTAATAGTATATAAGCTACCAACATCTAAGAATATTAGTTTAAGCACCGATAAACAGTATGTAAATACGTTTTGTTTGGTGCGTTGCCCTATGTGGCTCGGAGAAGTGGACTGTAAGGAACCTGGAATGGTAAAGACTACAGGCTAAACGAGTGAAGAAGAGTCCTAAGGATTTGATGGCCAGACAGTATAATCGATGAAGAAATTGTCAAAAACATAGGAGTGAAAAAGCGCTGTGAACGACTATCAAGGTATGGATGGATCGTTGGGTTGGGTCCCAATACAAACATTGCTCCTTCCTTGTGCACTTAATAGAAGGAAAACTGCCTGGAAAGAATGTACACGAAAGATAAAGAGTTCAGTACATCAAACAGACGGAACACGAACTGAAATTGAAAACATACTGTGAAATTAAGTTACTTGCGGAAGACAGGGGGAAAATGGAAAACAGAGTTGCTGCCGACCAACGTGCAGAGAGAGAGAGAGAGAGAGAGAAAAGAAATTCTGTGAAAATGTCGTCATAAAAATCTGGTACGGCAACACGGATGTACCTAGATCTGGCATTTAAACACCACTGGATGTCGTGAAAATGTAAGTGGTAGCTACAGAAACGTATCACACGTGAAGTATCACTGGAGTAGGCACAGAAAAGTAATGACCCCAAGACTGAATCCTGGGGAACTCCAAAGAGCATTTTTTTCCAAGATCACTTCTGTGAACCACAGACGACTCATTGATTTCTGGTTCTGATTTAGCAGAACAGTAGCAATTTTTGTACAATATTCGCGTTTCTGGCATTCATACAGCGCTCGCGGTTGCCGTGGGACGGAGAGCAGCGGTAGCCCAGTGGCGCGCTTTCCGGGCAGAGACAAGGCGGCGGCGGGCGCTCTCGCTTGTTCCCGCAGCTGTTGAGCCCCGTCCTAACCTCGGTTGACGACCTCGCTAATCTGGTCGCCCATAAGCCATGATTTGCCGTCGCGATAATAGTGCCGCGCGGCCGTTTAACCAGAGGAATATATCGGGCAGCCTTTCCGCAGGGCTTAAGCCCTTCTGCCAGCGGGGATTTCGTGGTCTGTTGGTGAAACAAGTGCCGACGGGCGGAAACCTCTCTCGAATTGCCCAAATGACCAGCAGCGCTAGCGGGTGGCACATTCACTGGAATCGCCGTGACAGCTGAAACTCATGCCTGTCATGGTTTTGCGTCACACGGCATCGCGTACCCCCCCCCCCCCCCCCCCTCCCAACACACACACACCCGCACACCGAAAATCCTTCCCCCCCACCCTAAAGATTACATACGATATGTGCCACTTTACCCCTCTGCAAGTGATATACGTTTAGTCACGTGCTCTCCTAAACGTAATTGCACTATATTTCGAACCACAATTCGACCAGACCAGCAAATTACTCGCTTTATTCGTCTCACAACACAGCTAATACAAAACAAGGGATATATTAGTTCGATCTACAATTTTAAATACTTGACTACCGTCGTCAAGCAATCGCTTGTAGTTGCCTCAAGCATTAATACAGAATTTAACGTGGCTTACTTAAGCTCTCACCACAACGGAATGGGGTTACCACAAGTCACAGATGAATATTTCCTATGTATGAGAAAACAGAAAAGTCTGCATGAAAAATTACCTATACTCCGACTCATAAAAGTATTTTCACGGTGTATTACGAAACTAAATGAAGTATACTCGTAGAAAGTTGAGTACATCGTTATATTCGTTCCCAGAGTTGGATAATACCGCTCTGAGAACACGTATAAATCGAAGTCTTTCCCTCACGCAAAACACGACACGATATTGCCCTCACAGCAGGGCCCACTTTTTGCTAGGCTGTTTTATACAGAACACATACGATATACGGACGGCAGGTAGGATGCATAAAAGAATGTTTGATGATGGAAACCGAAAAAGATATTGTAATCTGTTAGACACTGGAATACAGTGTACGTTATTGGCAACAAATCTATTTTTCATTATCCAGCTTGGAGCCTGCTGCCTTTTTCTAAAGATCGTATAATCAGTTGCAACCTCGACGCAGAAAATAATTTCTGGAGTTTGCTCTTGCTGTAAGAATTAATTTTTTTAATAGGCCGCCATATTGCACTTCCGTGTCGCCCAATACGACTTTCCTTTAAGAGCGCTACGCAGCTCGAGGTCTGATCTTCAAGTATAAGCAAAAAATAAAATGATATCACGAGATGTGGTTATTGTGATAGATACTGTGCGAGTGGTGGTATATCTGTAGTAACTCAGGCCTCCCAGTATGACACAGAAAATGCAGTGGTATATTTTTAAAAAAATATGGATACATATTTTTTCTGCAATGTGCAGACTGCATTTCTTACACCCGAAAGCCACTACAAATTTTTAAGTCTATTTCGTAACTTCACTGATCACTACATTACTAACAGCAAACTCGACTTCACTTCAAATGCAGGTTTTTGTTTTGGGCCGGTATCCTGGCTACAGCCGTTAAACTGCTGCTACTGCTTGTTACGTAGCAGCCCCTTACAATGATACCTGTATGGTAACTGAACTCTGAACTTGAGCCGTGACTGTCCCATCATAATTTTCATAGTGGGTGCCACAGCCATGAATTTATTTTTCCATTTGGGTAATACCTTTCTTCGCTACAGAACGAATTTCGGTATTTTTAGAGCATTATCTAATGTTCAGCTGTATAAAAAGCACACTACATAACCGCCACTTAAACGGGGACATAATGCTATAGAGGTAACTAAACGGAAAGATAGTTAACTATAACAAGGTGGCGATATGTGCGATAATGTTTTGAAGTTCGTCGATCTTGAATTTCGGGAAGTCACCTCAAAATTCCAAATGCATTCCAAACTCTTCAACACTACTAGCATCTAAGCGAAATAGCGCCGGTAAGAAAACCTATTGAATAACTCACGATTATAAATTCCATTCAGCGATATTTTAAGTTCTTCATCCACTTATTAATGTAAAAGTTCACTTTGAACTGACTGTACCTGTTCCCGAAAAGTTAGGATGAATTGTGGAAATGCGTCGAAGAAAATTTGTGTCCTTCCAGAAAGTGAGAATAACTATTTGATATGACGTACTGTCTACGTTTGACTAGTGACTTCCTTCCTCGATGTTGTGCTAAATTTAATTACCACTGTCGCTTACTTGATTTTAACTAACCTCTGAAACGGGTTGCTTCCAGGCAAGGTTTATGTTTGAGTAGCACACACTTCTACGATTACCCTGTTGCTCGTGCTCAACTTCTCTTGATGATACGGTATCGCGCATTTTTAATTTCGTTGCTCTGATTCAGGAATTGAAGGCATACTGCCTCAGGGAAAAGCAGTGACGGTCTTGTAATTTTTTTTTTTACTGTGTATTTATGAAGTCACACAAATGATGTCATTTCCTGTTTGCACTTTATAGCAAGTAATAATCACATAATTTGAACACGTTACATAGTACATCATAAATTGAACAGCAAGCACAGACTTCTTCAAGACACCTGTCAAACTCAATCTTACATTCTAAACCGTTTGCTGGATACATCAGGTCGATTTCTTCTTTGGCTGGGCGTATTTACTGTCCTCGCAAGTGCTGATTTGATTTAATGATCCTGCGTCATGCGATCTTCGTTTAATTTCTTGTTTAGTCGTATTCATTGCCGTTAAAGCGATACTATTGCTGAAACCCAACATGATAGCAGTACGTAAAGTATTAATCGTCAAGACAGAAAGCTACTCTGTTTCTTCAAGTTTTGAAACATTCTATAGCTTGTTCTATACTGAGCAGCGGAATAAGCTTCTTACCATTAACTTATCCATTCTGAACACTGACTATTCTGACAGTATAAACATACGTTGCTTTGGGAAAATATTGCAATAATGGCGGATGTTTTCAATTATCTTCCAAGGTGCACTCATATGTCCAAATTTCGACTAGTCTCCAACGTATCTATTGTTTGTATTGAAAAGGAAACTGTTTCCGCGCCGGCCGCTGTGGCCAAGCGGTTCTAGGCGCTCAGTTCGGAACCGCTCGACTGCATCGGTCGCAGGTTCGAATCCTGCCTCGGGCATGGATGTGTGTGATGTCCTTAGGTTAGTTAGGTTTAAGTAGTTCTAAGTTCTAGGGGACTGATGACCTCAGATGTTAAGTCCCATAGTGCTCAGAGCCATTTGAACTATTTTGAACTGTTTCCGCGATAAAAAGAAAAAGAAGAGAGGGAGTGGTGAAATATGGAATACTGGATACGGTAAGTTGTTTCTCTATAGATTAATGCAAACAAGTGAAGGAACAGGACCGACGTTTTGTACATCCATCGCAAAAAGAGAAGTCATGGCAAAAGAAAATCAACCCACAATCTGTATTAACTGTGCTGCAATGCAAATGATGAAAATACAAATAAAACGACTTACTACCTTAAAGTGTATAGGCAATGAAAAGTATAGCCCAAATTTAAAGGAACACAATTCTAATTTAAAATCTCTAAACCAGCCGATAAAAACCAAGAGGTCGCAAAATTTTAATTAAAGTAATATGAAAATTTAATGCCGGAAAAAATGGTCCACAAACGATTATTTAATTTTCCTCAAGTTTGTTAACTGAGCTACATTAGAAGAGTCAACATTAAGTACTGGATTTTTTTTTTTCATTCCCGCAGAGGTGAAGTTTATTTCGTCTGCTTCATAGGTCACAGCGAATTTAATTAAAACGCTGCATACACGTTCGCAAATTGGGAGCATATGCTGTACTGGGGAAATTAGTTAGAGCTTTAAGTACTTATGAAAGCTACGTAACGGCCGAAAGCAATGCACAGCGTGTTCACTAAACGATGAATACAGTCACCTCTCAGAGATTTACAGTAACGGTAAACACTAAAGAAGGCCTGTATCGTATTTATTGTCTACATTTAAATTTCCGTTAGGTAGCGACAGGAAAGCTGACTGAAATGACACAGAAGTAAGCGAACTGCGAGAGATTGGCTTCATGTATAGCGCAATTCGACACAGGTTTTACTCTGTCTCAAGAAAATCGTAGCAGTTATTAATGACCTAGTGCACATCACGCAAAACTCTATTTTATCTGAAACTTCCTGGCAGATTAAAACTGTGTGCCCGACCGAGACTCGAACTCGGGACCTTTGCCTTTCGCGGGCAAGTGCTCCACCAACTGAGCTACCGAAGCACGACTCACGGCCGGTACTCACAGCTTTACTTCTGCCAGTACCTCGTCTCCTACCTTCCAAACTTTACAGAAGCTCTCCTGCGAACCATGCAGAACTAGCACTCCTGAAAGAAAGGATATTGCGGAGACATGGCTTAGCCACAGCCTGGGGGTTGTTTCCAGAATGAGATTTTCACTCTGCAGCGGAGTGTGCGCTGATATGAAACTTCCTGGCAGATTAAAACTGTGTGCCCGACCGAGACTCGAACTCGGGACCTTTGCCTTTCGCGGGCCAGGAAGTTTCATATCAGCGCACACTCCGCTGCAGAGTGAAAATCTCATTCTGGAAACAACCCCCAGGCTGTGGCTAAGCCATGTCTCCGCAGTATCCTTTCTTTCAGGAGTGCTAGTTCTGCATGGTTCGCAGGAGAGCTTCTGTAAAGTTTGGAAGGTAGGAGACGAGGTACTGGCAGAAGTAAAGCTGTGAGTACCGGCCGTGAGTCGTGCTTCAGTAGCTCAGTTGGTGGAGCACTTGCCCGCGAAAGGCAAAGGTCCCGAGTTCGAGTCTCGGTCGGGCACACAGTTTTAATCTGCCAGGAAGTTTCATATCAGCGCACACTCCGCTGCAGAGTGAAAATCTCATTCTGGAAACAACCCCCAGGCTGTGGCTAAGCCATGTCTCCGCAATATCCTTTCTTTCAGGAGTGCTAGTTCTGCATGGTTCGCAGGAGAGCTTCTGTAAAGTTTGGAAGGTAGGAGACGAGGTACTGGCAGAAGTAAAGCTGTGAGTACCGGCCGTGAGTCGTGCTTCGGTAGCTCAGTTGGTGGAGCACTTGCCCGCGAAAGGCAAAGGTCCCGAGTTCGAGTCTCGGTCGGGCACACAGTTTTAATCTGCCAGGAAGTTTCATATCAGCGCACACTCCGCTGCAGAGTGAAAATCTCATTCTATTTTATCTGTTCTGAAAATTTTCCAAATAGATACCAGCAGCGATCTATAGTCATGCGGAAACGCTTGTAGTCCTACATATCCAGAAGACAAACAAATGTGAACAGAACGACGTACACTCTGCCAAAACATCATGACCACTTCCCAACGCGGGACTGAATGTCGGCTGGTGGTGGAAATGAAAGTATGTAAGCAGAGAAGAGACGAACGGGTAATCGTTCGAGCGGCGATACCGGGCCGCAAATGGGGAAATCCACTGAAATGGGTGACGTAGACAACGGTCTGATTGTTATGGCGAGGCTCTGGCAACATGCATGTTAAAATGGCGACGCAGGTATATGGTTCACGTATTACTCT
The DNA here is from genome assembly GCF_023897955.1 of Schistocerca gregaria. NCBI lineage: Eukaryota > Metazoa > Arthropoda > Insecta > Orthoptera > Acrididae > Schistocerca > Schistocerca gregaria. Next base: position 545,040,468 of record NC_064924.1, read on the forward strand.
CGTGAGCATCTACATAAAGTGGCAGAAGGGCGCTGAAACCAGGAGTATGCGAAAAGGTATTGGACGTCCACGCCTCGTCACAGAGAGTGGAGATCGGAGGGTTAACCATTCTGCGACACTTGACTCATGCGCTACACCACGAACACAGGCCGATAGGGGAAGACTTTTGCTGTTGGGGACTTTCGTCTGTGCTCCGTGGGCCCTTCGGTAGTAATCGAAGGCAGCATGACGTCTGGGGACTGCGAAGACAATACTGCATCCTTTTAGGCTTGACGTCTTCTCCGACAGTCATGGCACCTTCCAGCTGGATGAATTCTAACACTATAACACAGTACCTCATAATTGTCACATTATTTCAGCAATCTCGTTATTATTTGCGAGAGCATAAATGTGTGTATTTTATTATTTTACTGCCAATTATAATTAATTGAAGGGATGTAATGTATATTAACGACAAACCATTTAAAATTAAGATTTTAAAGGATAGTAGTAGACACACTGGCAATGTCATGGACCTTGCATTACGTAGAATCGAAAGACATGGTTAAGATTTTATTAACGGCTGCAATTTTCAGTAATTGTAGTATTATTTTTTTCAGGATAAAATTCGGTTAAAGAAAATTTTTATTATGCTTTACCGATTTCGACAAATTAATTTGTCATCAACAGAAGCTTGCAAAATTAGGGCTATTATACCTTTTTATGTTACACGTAAATGTATAGCCAAGGTTTGAACATTCATAACATCCCTAATTTTGTAGGTATCTGAAGACGATAAATTAATTTGTCGAAACCGGTGAAGCACAGTAAATTGGAATAGAAATCAACATAAACATCATTTCCGCCCTTTTTATTCCTCATGAAAACCACTCATTACATTTTGTACCACCATACAGCGAGACCTTCTGAGGTGGCGGTCCAGATTTCTGTACACACCGGTACCTTTAATACCCAGTAGCACGTCCTCTTGCATTGTTGCATATCTGTATTCGTCGTGGCACGCTATCCGCAAGTTCATCAAGGTATTGTTGGTCCAGATTGTCCCACTCCTCAACGGCGATTCGGTGTAGATGCCTCAGAGCGGTTAGTTGGTCACGTCGCCCATACACAGCACAGGCATGTTCGATAGAGTTCTTGTCTGGAGAACAAGCTGGCCACTCTAGTCGGGCGACGTCGTGATCCTGAAGGAAGTCATTCACAAGATGTGCACGATGGGGGCGAGAATTGTCGTCCATGAAGACGAATGCCTCGCCAATATGCTGTCAATATGGTTGCACTATCGGTCGGAGGATGGCATGTCATCGAGAGTTCCTGTCTTTCTGTATCTCCTCCGTGTCCGAACAACATTCGCTTTGGCTCACTCCGAGACGCCTGGACACTTCCCTTGTTGAGAGCCCTTCCTGGCACAAAGTAACAATGCGGACGCGATCGAACCGCGGTATTGACCACCTAGGCATGGTTGAACTACAGACAACACGAGCCGTGTACCTCCTTCCTGGTGGAATGACTGGAACTGATCGGCTGTCGGACCCCGTCCGTCTAATAGGCGCTGCTCATGCAAGGTTGTTTACATCTTTGGGCGGGTTTAGTGACATCTCTGAACAGTCAAAGGGACTGTATCTCTGATACAATGTCCACAGTCAACATCTATCTTCAGGAGTTCTGGGAACCGGGGTGAAGCAAAACTTTTTTGATGTGTGTAGGATAAATTTTGAGAATTAATATTTTTGATGTTGCATCATATCAGTCACAGTCCGAATTGTCAACCGTTTTTGATTTCATTAGTTATTGTCGAATAATTCCGACGTTTTGATTTGTTTCTAAATCACAGTACTTGGGAAGACTTCAGGTCTCGCTGTAGAAAACTGAAAAACTAGTCCTTGTTAAGGTGTCCGGCAGTGGAGGAGCGAAGCATGCCCTTGAGAAAGGACGATACGCATTACGTCGGGAAAGGCTCTAGAAAAGCACTGCGTCTGCTAAGTGAGTGTCGGGCGCCAGGTACTGTGCAGAACGAGAGCCAGAGCAGCCAGGGCCGGGGCGAGCCACGACCAGCGGCGCCTGCCATCGCTCGAGATTGAATTGCTCCGGCGCCAGTCGTCACCGCCGCCCCGAACCTCCATTTCCGGACACCCGTGAACAGGTTCCAGAAGCGGCAGCCGACACTAAAAGTCAGCTCCCGGCGAATGTGAAGCCCACCGCCTGCAGAGCGCCTGCAAACGCCAACGTTCATGTTATAAGACAGCACGAGGGCACTTTGGTTTGTCAGACAACCGTATCTAACGATTACTGTAGTCACAGGGGCGATCGAAAAGCGATCTCATGGAATGAAGAAAAATCCGGCTGCGCAAGGCAGTATATAGCGTTAACTAAATGGTTCAAATGGCTCTGAGCACTATGCGACTTAGCTTCTCAGGTCATCAGTCGCCTAGAACTTAGAACTAATTAAACCTAACTAACCTAAGAACATCACACACATCCATGTCCGAGGCAGGATTCGAACCTGCGACCGTAGCGGTCGCTCGGCTCCAGACTGTAGCGCCTAGAACCGCACGGCCACTCCGGCCGGTTAGCGTTAATTATGCATTTATTTTACCCGCTTGAACAGCCAGACGCGGTTCTCATATCTTCCGGGTTTCGGGGAGGCGAGTCATACCCGGATCGCATCCACCTCGGGGGTTAACGACAACGGCTGCTGACCCGTCCAGCCTGAATACGATTTTTAGACTGTTTCCCACATACAACTAGGTGGTACCCACCTCCCGCCACAGGGGGATACTACCAAACATTTAGAAAACGACCCCAGTGCAACATGAGATTTACTCTAGACGCAGACAAATGGGGTACACAGTATCCGTCGCAGGCATTGGGATTGGGGCAGGGGAGGGGGAGAGGGTGACGGAGGAGAGGAGAGGGTGGGTGGCGTCGGAATCGGCATCCAGCCACTGACTGTCACTAACATTGCCAAGGACAATGCCAACCCCGTAAACGGGTCTAAGAAGAAGAACAGGAAGAGGAATCATCCATTTGTACTGAACGTATCACAAGCTTCATTCCTGGAATTGTAGAAGCGTGCTCAGGGCCGCATCATAGGCACATGCTATCATAACACGTGCCTAATAACTTTAAAGTCACTGCGTTACTTATAACAATGCGAGCGACCCGTTTACTGTAGAACAGTGCGGTAGAAGAACCACTGGAGCAAACATAGAGCAAATTTAAAATTCTAAAACCATTCTGGTTTTAAATTATGCTTACTGGAACTTATAATACTGCGACTGCGTGATTCGATGGTTATAAAAACACGCCAAATGGTTCTGCAGTAATCTGAAAGATTAAAAATTTGGGGATAGATAAAATTCGAAAAAATGGAAAGGAAAATCATTTTGCAGGAACTCCTGCGACACTTCTTCAACCACATTCTTCCGAGAAAGTGGTCTGTTACTGGCACTTACCAACTAAGGGACTAAGAAGAGACGCAGATTTGTATACAGAGATTTGATCATTACCTTTCCCATATGATCTCGCAATGTTTCCTGGTGTTCTGTACAGATCCGATAGAAAGAATTTAAACTATTAACAAAAAATGTGAAACTTCGGATCTCCTTCGTAACAAGTTACGCGGTAAAGGAAACCAAAGAGTAATTTCGAAAAGGGAATCAAAGTTCACAATGAATGAATTGCAACGTTGAGGCTTCCGAGGACACTCTAATTCGGTCTGAGACAACAAAGAACTTGGAAGAGCAGCTGACCGGAATGGATAGTATCTCGAACGCAGGTTATAAGATGGAAGTCAGTAGAAGTAAAACAAGGGTAATGGACAGGAGATAACGAGGGAATTAGATTATGAAACGATACACTAGGAGTAGACGAGTTCTGTTATTTGTCAGAAAAAAAGGACGATGGCAGGTGTAGACAGCATACATAACACAAATTAGCAACAGCATCAGAAGCGTTTCTGAAAGATAGAAATATGCTAACACTGAATATTAATTCAAGTATTAGGATTACAATCCGATGAGAAGAGGACAAACGACTTTCAAACGTACAGCACTGCAAAGCTTGTGTTGTTCCGAATTACGATGCAACGTTTCTTCGGATATGCATGCATGTCCGAAAGGGTATTGCATCGTAATTCGGAATAGCACAGACACTACAGTATCGTAGTCATTCGCCGACACCAGGTAGACGACTTTCCAGTAAAATGCCTCGCCTGTACGGGAATACACATAATGGATGTGCGAGAACGGATTGTAGACACATGGTTCGGGTCTGGCCGTGAGTCGTGCTCGGATAGCCAGAAAGTAAAGCGATCGGTAGCAATAATCGGGAAAACCGCGTTGGAGTCCCGGTCCGGTACAAATTTCCATTGTCTTCATTCCCTTATACAGCTGATGGTTTTCTATATTTGCAACTGAGAATATATTTCTCGTATTTTCAAATGTGGTGCTACAGAAAATGCTAAGTAGGTGCGTAGTTCGGGGAACTAATCACCAGGTACTGAATCGAATTAGGGAGAAAGATATTTATGGGACATATCCTGACGGATAGGACATATCCTGATGCACAAGTAATATTTAAACTGGTAATGGACGGATGTCTGAGGTATAAGAGTCAGAGCAAGATCAAGGCTTGAATATAGAAAGAGGTTCAAAAGGATAGAGGTTTCAGTAGTTATGCGGAGATGATGACCCTTACAAAGGATATAATAGAATGAAGACCAATCAGCAACAACGACAATAACAAAGAAAGCAAAGTATCACATGAGCTAGAAACACAAGAGTCAAAATGCAAGAGATGGGAAAAATGTGAGAATGTCTTTCCTCCTAATATAACATGTTCGCAGAGTTCCATTTCCATATTTGACACTACTCCACAACAGTCACACGACCAGAGTTCCCTAGAGCCAGCAGCGTCTCTCGTAATCAACACAAAACGCATCAAAGAGAAACTGGATACGAAATAAAGAATGATTTTATGAAAGACCTTGCGCCAGTCTAGCACAATGACGAACAAAGAATGCATCACAATCATAATCTACATGGATAATATAACTGATGAGAAGTACACGGCAAAAATATCCTCTTGGGGACACATGGCTGGAATGAATCCAGAAAGATAAATATCCGAATTACTGTGCGAGCATAAACTTCTGCGAAAGTTGTCATCTACAATAAAACTTTTCTGGTTATGTCTTGTACAAAGAAGGGTATTTCCGAACCTGTATAGAGAAACGAAGTATCAACTGACTAAAGAAATCATAACATCTGAATTAATATACACTACGAAGAATAACGAAAATTGCGGTTAAACCCCACCATGTCAACATAAATTATACCAGGAAACTACACACAAATGAAAATAAAATAAAAGACAGCGTTATCTTAACAAGGGCAAATTATAGCAAGCATACACAATTCACTGTCATACCATATTGGGGAACAATTTCACATAAAATCAGAGTTGCACTCCAGAGAAGCAATCTAAAGACTTCAGAACGTAGAACACATTGCAATAACAAATTTCTGTTAACATTGAACAATCTTGTAAATTTACACGTTGGGGGTGTTTATAAATTAAAATGTGGTAATTGTGAGAAAATTAACGTAGGATTAACGAGACGAAATTTCAAAACAAGGTTCAAAGAATATCTGAACCAAACTGCAGGAACCTGTCTTCGCTTAGCACACTCTTAAAAGAACAAAAGCACAAACCAAGTAACATCGCACAGTGCCAATCAGTCCTGCATATTGCCGGAAAAAGCAGTTTATTAAATATTTTGGAAGAACTAGAAATTTTCGCATACATAATGAAACATCCTGACATTATTATAAAAACGAAAAGACTGATCTAAAAAAAAAACAACAAAAAATCATCTAAAATTTCGTTAATATACTTTACTGAAGACACATTCTTTGTTCTGCTAACAAAGTTAATAGAAATTATAAATAACATTATCTATATTCTATGATGTATACCAAAAATAATCTTTGCGTGTACAGTAATTACCAGTGACAACTACATAATTTCGTAAAAAAATCCTTATCCTTATTACGTTTATGAATATATGTTGTTGTTGTTGTTGTTGTTGTTGTCTTCAGTCCTGAGACTGGTTTGATGCAGCTCTCCATGCTACTCTATCCTGTGCAAGTTTCTTCATCTCCCAGTACCTACTGCAACCTACATCCTTCTGAATCTGCTTAGTGTATTCATCTCTTGGTCTCCCTCTACGATTTTTACCCTCCACGCTGCCCTCCAATACTAAATTGGTGATCCCTTGATGCCTCAGAACATGTCCTACCAACCGATCCCTTCTTCTGGTCAACTTGTGCCCCAAATTTCTCTTCTCCCCAATCCTATTCAATACTTCCTCATTAGTTATGTGATCTACCCATCTAATCTTCAGCATTCTTTAGTACCACATTTCAAAAGCTTCTATTTTCTTCTTGTCCAAACTATTTATCATCCACGTTTCACTTCCATACATGGCTACACTCCATACAAATACTTTTAGAAATGACTTCCTGACACTTAAATCTATACTCAGTGTTAACAAATTTATCTTCTTCAGAAACGCTTTCCTTGCCATTGCCAGTCTACATTTTATATCCTCTCTACTTCCACCATCATCAGTTATTTTGCTCCCCAAATAGCAAAACTCCTTTATTACTTTAAGTGTCTCATTTCCTAATCTAACGCTCTCTGCATCACCCGACTTAATTCGACTACATTCCATTATCCTCGTTTTGCTTTTGTTGATGTTCATCTTATATCCTCCTTTCAAGACACTGTCCATTCCGTTCAAGTGCTCTTCCAAGTCCTTTGCTGCCTCTGACAGAATTACAATGTCATCGGCGAACCTCAAAGTTTTTATTTCTTCTCCATGGATTTTAATACCTACTCCGAATTTTTCTTTTGTTTCCTTTACTGCTTGCTCAATATACAGATTGAATTACATCGGGGATAGGCTACAACCCTGTCTCACTCCCTTCCCAACCACTCCGTTTCATGCCCCTCGACTCTTATAACTGCCATCTGGTTTCTGTATAAATTGTAAATAGAGTATGGCTCCCTGTATTTCACCCCTGCCACCTTTAGAATTTGAAAGAGAGTATACCAGTCAACATTGTCAAAAGTTTTCTCTAAGTCTACAAATGCTAGAAACGTAGGTTTGCCTTTTCTTAATCTATCTTTAAAGATAAGTCATTGGGTCAGTATTGCCTCACCGTGTTCCAATATTTCTACGGAATCCAAACTGATCTTCCCCGAGGTCGGGTTCTACTAGTTTTTCCATTCGTCTCTAAAGAATTCGTGTTAGTATTTTGCAGCTGTGACTTATTAAACTGATTGTTCGGTAATTTTCACATCTGTCAACACGTACTTTCTTTGACATTGGAATTATTATATTCTTCTTTAAGTCTGAGGGTATTTCGCCTGTCTCATACATCTCGCTCACCAGATGGCAGAGTTTTGTCAGGACTGGCTCTCCCAAGGCCGTCAGTAGTTCCAATGGAATGTTGTCTACTCCGGGGGCCTTGTTTCGACTCAGGTCATACAGTTATTTGTCAAACTCTTCACGCAGTATCATATCTCCCATTTCATCTTCATCTTCTTCCATTTCCATAATATTGTCCTCAAGTACACCGCCCTTGTATAGACCCTCTATATACTCGTTCCATCTTTCTGCTTTCCCTTCTTTGCTCAGAACTGGGCTTCCATCTGAGCTCTTGATATTCATACAAGTGGTTCTCTTTTCTCCAAAGGTCTCTTTAATTTTCCTGTAGGCAGTATCTATCTTACCCCTAGTGAGATAAGCCTCTACATGCTTACATTTGTCCTCTAGCCATCCCTGCTTAGTCATTTTGCACTTCCTGTCGATCTCATTTTTGAGACGTTTGTACTCCTTTTTGCCTGCTTCATTTACTGCATTTTTATATTTTCTATTTTCAACAATTAAATTCAATATTTCTTCTGTTACCCAAGGATTTCTACTAGCCCTCGTCTTTTTACCTACTTGATCCTCTGCTGCCTTCACTAATTCGTCCCTCAAAGCTACCCATTCTTCTTCTACTGTATTTCTTTCCCCCATTTCTGTCAATTGTTCCCTTATGCTCTCCCTGAAACTCTGTACAACCTCTGGTTCTTTCAGTTTATCCAGGTCCCATCTCCTTAAATTCACACTTTTTTGCAGTTTCTTCAGTTTTAATCTGCAGTTCATAACCATTAGATTGTGGTCAGAGTCCACATCTGCCCCTGGAAATGTCTTACAATTTAAAACCTGGTTCCTAAATCTTTGTCTTACCATTATATAATCTATCTGATACCTTTTAGTATCTCCAGGGTTCTTCCATGTATACAACCTTCTCTCATGATTCTTAAACCAAGTGTTAGCTATGATTAAGTTGTGCTCTGTGCAAAATTCTACCAGGCGGCTTTCTCGTTCATTTCTTAGCCCCAATCCATATTCACCTACTACGTTTCCTTCTCTCCCTTTTCCTACACTCGAATTCCAGTTACCCATGACTATTAAATTTTCGTCTCCCTTCACTATCTGAATAATTTCTTTTATTTCATCATACATCTCTTCAATTTCTTCGTTATCTGCAGGGCTAGTTGGCATATAAACTTGTACTACTGTAGTAGGTGTGGGCTTCGTATCTATCTTGGCCACAACAATGCGTTCACTATGCTGTTTGTAGTAGCTTCCCCGCATTCCTATTTTCCTATTCATTATTAAACCTACTCCTGCATTACCCCTATTTGATTTTGTGTTTATAACCCTATAGTCACCTGACCAGAAGTCTTGTTCCTCCTGCCACCGAACTTCACTAATTCCCACTATATCTAACTTTAACCTATCCATTTCCCTTTTTAAATTTTCTAACCTACCTGTCCGATTAAGGGATCTGACATTCCATGCTCCGATCCGTAGAACGCCAGTTTTCTTTCTCCTGATAACGACATCCTCTTGAGTAGTCCCCGCCCGGAGATCCGAATGGGGTCTATTTTATCTCCGGAATATTTTACCCAAGAGGACGCCATCATCATTTAATCATACAGTAAAGCTGCATGCCCACGGGAAAAATCACGGCCGTAGTTTCCCCTTGCTTTCAGCCGTTCGCAGTACCAGCACAGCAAGGCTGTTTTGGTTATTGTTACAAGGCCATATAAGTCAATCATACAGATTGTTGCCCCTGCAACTACTGAAAAGGCTGCTGCCCCTCTTCAGGAACCACACGTTTGTCTGGCCTCTCAACAGATACCCCTCCGTTGTGGTTGTACCTACGGTACGGCCATCTGTATCGCTGAGGCACGCAAGCCTCCCCACCGAATATATAAATCATGTAATCGTATTATTACATGAACATTTCGAAATACTGCCACTGGGACACGACAGAAAACATTACATATAAGCAAGTCTAATTTCAATGAACCGAATAATCACAGATACATAAAACGCTACATTATACACTGCAAATAAATTATAAGAAACATGTGTCTTTTGTGCAATACAGATACCGCTGATAATGGACAACGCGAGAAACTATTCAGGTGAAATAAAATACTACCACAAAAAAACCTCTGTCGAATACGAAATTAAAATGATCACTTATTTACAATTTTCTGATTATGTGACCGCGCGCCGTTATGTTGCTTAGTTTTAAAAGACTAACGTTTAGTTCAGTGATCTTATCCATAGCTGGAAAATTTTACTGAAGAAAAATAGTGACTGTTACTGACCTGATGGGTCAGAAAACGTAGAAAGCTTCGACCAGTAAAGTAAAGAGAGACGTACAACAGTGAAGCACAATTATAAAAACAGCTAGGAGTTTGGTCCCTCTTATATATTGGAGAGCACGAGGGTTTTCGAAGGATAAAACTAAAGCTTAAACAGATAAGCCTAGGGTAGAGGAGAAAACAGAACAATTACACCAGTGACAAACGAGTGAAGAAGAGAATCGGAATAACGTTATTACCAGCTGTATGAAACGAATAAAAATGAAAAGACACAAAGGAGTTACGCTCCTATGCAGCTTTCTGCTAACTTCGCAAAGTTGTAAATCAAATTATCAGATAGGACAGATGGCTTAAGACTCTTTCCTCTTCCTCACGAATACCATAGATGTGATTAATGCCAAGACACCATAACTCAATTAAAGTGTTCGCTCCACACTGTCGCACTCAAATAGAATTATCGTATGCTGTATAAATGTAGCCCGAAGTTTGCACTTTAACGAGTAATCTTTGGAAACAGATATTCCTCTTCCTACGCGATAAGCTGGGAGGGGGGGGGGAGGGAGAGGGGGGGAGGGAGGGAGGGAGGGAGAGGGAGGAGGCGTTATCTCCGGCTACACAGCCAAATTATCACTTAAATATCTCAACTGTACATCCCTAACGCGTGTTATGATGGGATAGTACCGTGTATTACATATTACAACAGCAAGGCAAAGCTGTTGTTTAAATCGCATTAAATGAGTCGCAGATTGCGAAGATGTGGAGTGTACCAAGAAATTAACTCGGATGCCGATATTACGACTTGGCTGATTGTAGTTGTTAATGTGATAATACAAATGGGACAGATCCATATGCCTGACTATAGCAGTTTTTGCAGATACGTACAGAACAGTTTCCGTATCAACTGTTCGTATTCGTTAATAATTCGTTACGAAGACACAGATCTTTTTTCTTTGAAGCTAATGAAACTACATTCAGTTTTATTTTCTATAGATCTTCTTTATTATCTACGAGCGTAATGGGCTTTTCACCATGGAAATTATAGTTCCGTTGCGCAGATATTAATGTACCTATATCGTAAAAGAACTGTCAAAGTACACGGAAGTACAATTACAATCCTCCTCGCGAAAACAATCTGATTGTCATTAGTAATATGAAAAAGACATTAATGGAGAGCTTTAGCACCGAAGAGAAGATCCATTTTATGTCTGTGTGAACGATAACTCAACTCTGAACTCATTTCCTCAGAATGATGATGATGGCCTCCGAGATTAAACCACGGGGTTGCAAGCGAAGTACGAGGCTCGTTCAATAAGTAATGCCCCACTTTTTTTTGAAGCCATTAATATAAATAGACAAACGTCGTTGTTGGTGCTTCACATCTGATGCTTGTTCGGTGCGTCGCTGAAGTTTCGAACCGTCCTGGCAGAGGGCAGAGCAGTAATACAGTGTCAAAATGGCGTCTACATAAGACTCACTTTACAAGCAGCGTGCTGTTATTGAATTCTTGAGTGCAGAAAAAGAAACCGTCGTGAACATCCATAAACATTTGTGTGCAGTGTATGGCGATGCTGCAGTTGATAGGAGTACAGTTGGGTGACAAGAAGACCAAAGCGATAATCCAGCAAAACACTAACCAACACAATCTATCTCAAAAGTGAAATTTAGTGGAGATACATCAGAAGCTTTTGAAATAAAGACTGGAGTGAAGCAAGCAGATGGGCTCTCAAATCTGCTCTTGAACTGTGCCCTCGAGAAGGTGATTCGTGAGTGGCGCAAAGAAATGGAAAAAAAAATTGTTCATTTGGCTCTGAGCACTATGGAACTTAACATCTGAGGTCATCAGTCCCCTAGAACTTACAACTACTTAAACCTAACTAACCTAAGGACATCACACACATCCGTGTCCGAGGCAGGATTCGAACCTGCGACCGTAGCGGTCGCGGAACTGGAAAACCAAGGATTTAAAAATGGTGTCAGGCTGGGTTACAAGAAACAAAATCTTGAAATCGATTGACTCGCTTTAGCATGTGATCTAGCAAATTTTTTCTGAGAGGCAGATTAATGAGCTTCACGTACAAGCACAGAAGACTGGCCTCCAAATTTCATTTGAGAAAACTGAGTTTATAGCAAGCACAAATTCATCATCAAGGGAACTTGTAGTGTGTCGAGGCAAAATTAAGCGTGTTGAAAAGTTTAGCCTTGCGGTTCTAGGCACTACAGTCTGGAACCGCGAGACCGCTACGGTCGCAGGTTCGAATCCTGCCTCGCGCGTGGATGTGTGTGGTGTCCTTAGGTTAGTTAGGTTTAAGTAGTTCTAAGTTCTAGGGGACTGGTGACCTCAGAAGTTAAGTCCCATACGCTCAGAGCTATTTGAACCATTTTGAAAAGTCTCAGAGAATTGATAACAGCCACCTTATCAGAGAAAGAAGCCTTCATATCACGCATGAACAAAATGAAAATGGCATTCCATTTAACCAAAATCATCTAAAACAAAAGATCAGCATCGTTCAATGCCAAGTTAAGGCATTACTGAAGTTTTATCCGTCCGGAGGTCTTGTACGCTTCTGAATGCCTAGTAATGAACACAAAAAGCCTAATCGAAAAACTGGAGGCCAAGGAAAGGAAGATTTTTGAGACAGATTTTAGGTCCCATCAAAGAGAATGGGGAATATTGAATATGTCATAATCATGAGCTGTATTCCTACATAGAGATGATAACCGATACCACCCGGAAAAGGAGGATTACGTTTTATGGACATATGACCCGAATGAGCCCCGGAATACTCGTCAATCGTATCATCACTTTCTTTCAGGAGAAGAAAACAAAATGGGCCTCGTTCACAGAGGTGGTGAAAGATCTTAAATAAGTGGGGAACACCAATGATACCTTAGAGCGGGTCCCACTCAAGGAGGAACTTACGGAGTGGCAGGGTTTCCAAGAAAAGCCAAAACTAAAAACAGGAAAGGCTTGGAAGGAGCAACACCGAGAACGAATGCGGGAGCACTGGGCAAACGTCAGAACACATAAAGCAAGACAGCTGAAATAACGTGCTACAAAGACAGCCCATACGAAATGAATGAATGAATGTAGTTTTTTATAGACGTTTTATTAAACTACTCACTAATGAGTCAATGACACAACTGGCACTATTTATTTGTAACAACCTTTTTTTCTAGAATGATGAAGCAATTATAAGTGCCAACCCACAAGTCCTTCTCAGGGAAGAAAGCTACCTATGCACATAGCAGGAAGACACTTGTTAAAAAACGTGTTTCCTCTGCGCCACTCCTCTCAATAGCGACACTCGCATCAGCCTCTCCTGCAAAAATGGTTCAAATGGCTCTGAGCACTATGGGACTTAACATCTGAGGTCATTAGTCCCCTAGAACTTAGAACTACTTAAACCCAACTAACCTAAGGACAGCACACACAGCCACGCCCGAGGCAGGATTCGAACCTGCGACCGTAAAGGTCGCGTGTTTCCGGACAGAAGCGCCTAGAACCACTCGGCCACATCGGCCTACCCTCTCCTGCATTCCCATTTAAAATCAAGTAGGTTAAAATTTGTACATAATACTTACTGTTTGCGAATAACTTAATTGCTTGACTCCTTACTTTTGAAATGATTGAAACAGGAAGAATACAGGATGTCAAAGCTTTGAGTATGAGCACCGCCACTAGTAATAATAATAATAAGAAGAAGAAGAAGAAGAAGAAGAAGAAGAAGAGGAGGAGGAGGAGGAGGAGGAGGAAGAGGAAGAGGAATACCGTGTAAGCCCTGCGGCGGTGTAGTAGCCATTACTTAGTTAATGGCGGGGTTGATCTCTCATTCATTGTTGCTAAGTGAATCATGGAGCAATTTCCTGCTTATTACAGGAACTACCTACAACTCAGAGAGGGTATTTTCATGAGATATTTGAGCATATGTGATGTATACGTCTTAACTTTGCTATCACAGATACATGTCTAAAACACAAAATATGTGCGAAGTGCGTGGACTATGTGAGGAAAATAATGTTGATACGTTCATTTCACAAGTGGTAACCTCCACCATATGATGTCACACGTTAATATTAGTAGTTGAACAAAATGTAATAGTTTGTGACTTTCCCTATGTTCAAAATTGGCGAGAAATACCCGAGTAGCAATAGTGTGAGTCCTCCACTCCTGTGGAAGTAGAGCTGTTGAACTGAGTTTAAACAGGCGGGAAATTCAGAACTTCAAGATGACGCATTGTCACGTTGGTGGAAGTAGGTCACTTGTGCTAACTGTAGAATGCAAGACGGCTGACCACGCCATACTGGCGCATCGCTATGACGTCAGAATCTGGGACGCTACGAAAAAAGAGAAGTAACTACCCTTTAGAGACCTGCAGGGTTATTTTTTCTAATAGTCAGATCACCTACAGAATTACTACATACTACTCCTAACTCTATGTTTTGTAAATTTCCATTTTATATCCTTAACACCAATCTGTGAGAGGGAAAGCCCCCCCGGACACGCCACCGCCCCTGGGCGCGGCCTGCGTGCATCAGTCCCCGCACAAGGGCTGCGTCTGGTAGTGAGCAGCCACTGCAATGCACCGCACTGTGCCGTGTGGGAAGAGAACTCTACAGTGTAGGCAAAACGCTACGGTATAACCTGCACCACGGCTGGTGGTGTACCGCAAGCGACAGGCATCACACGTGAAGTGCACACGCAAAGAGCAGTCTAGAAGCTCAGATTCCCAAAGCTAGTATGCTGTTGTGCACTGCAACCACAGCCCGCATGACCTGAGTTGAATGAGGAAAACCTGGAAAAATGAAGGAAGTACAACTGTACTTTAACCCAAATGATATGGAGTCAAAATGCACATAAATTTTGCGTGGAAACCGGAAAATCAAGAGGTGCATATTCGTCGTCCTGATGATGGACACATCTGTACTGATTCTGGAAGAAGGAAGGGGGGAAAAAAATCAGGTACTATGTTTGTAAAAATTTACCGCGAAATTGTGTGTGGAAACGATGGTGGCTGATTCACCTGAAAAAAACATAGCCAATCACCAAAGAGCCGTCAAACATTCTAACTTATACGACCCAGGCATGTATCATCATCATCTGTGAAAGAAACATGCCTATGCTTATTTACTATGCCAGTCGTAGCCATCAGAAACGCGGCAAATACATATGATAGGAAGGTGTGACAATTTCTAAGAGAGTAGTGGTACTTATGCACCACATTTTAAGGTGAAACACTGAACTACCATCACCAGCGGACCCACCTGTAAGATGTAGTCTAGAGGCACCAGCACACTGTCCCAGTATGGAGAAAGCTGTGCGGTTCTGTAAAAACACACCAATTATGTGATTCACACAATTCGCGCTGACAGTCCGTAGCTGCCGGCTGCGGTGCCTTCTGCAACTCCGCCACCCAGCAGCAGTAAAGGGAGTGCATAAAGGCTTGCAAAGTGTACATAGTCGCTTTTCTAAGGCTTGTAGCTTAGCAGAGGCAGTGTGAAAGTCAGTAGCTTGGAATAACACGGTAATTCCACATGTTTCTTAGGTACACAGATTTTCATATTTGATATGCCTTGGTGTGAGGGGGAATTTGCTATCGACGCAGACAAAAAGTTAAACCATCCAGAGGCATCTATTTTATGGGATAGTTCCCCCAACCCCCCTCTCGTCGGACAGACCGTTCGCCGGGTGCCGGTCTTTCTATTTGACGCCACTTCGGCGACCTGCAATCGATGAGGATGATGATGATGACAGCACAACACCCAGTCCCCGGGCGGAGAAAATCCCCGATCCAGCCGAGAATCGAACCCAGGCCCAGAGGATTGACAATCCGTCACGCTGACCATTCAGCTACCAGGGGCAGACATCCAGGGGCATGAACGAATATAGTTTAGCCACCATTAAGGACAACATGCTATTTCCTAGGAACTCATCAATTCAGTCATAAATGCCACATAAATATTCTGTATCGCTCATGTTGTTACAGCTGAGAACTATGTTTAGCACCGACCAGAAGTTGGGTGAAAACACAACAACAACAACTAGAAAACAGAGTCCTACACATGTTTTTGACGAATATTGGTGTTAGTGATATTCTCCGTACTGGGACAGTGTGCTGGTGTCCTACACCACAAATCTAAGTCTTCCATTAATTCTCCTCTACTTGAAGCGAAACAACGACTCAACTCTGTGATGATCATAACCGTAGCAGTTTAATATGCTTCAAGTAACTTCAAACGTGAAGTGGTACTACGCCTCTCAAATACATGATATTAACGCATTTTGCTGTTGATAAACCTTTCAATTCTCTGCGAGTCTCGAAGTTTTATGTCCGAATTTAAACAGCATGCTGCACTAACATCGTTAACAGAACACTACATTTACACAATTTCTCTCTCTCTCTCTCTCTCTCTCTCTCTCTCTCTCTCTCTCTCTCTCTCTCTCTCTCTCTCTCTCAAGTGATATGTATGCTTAGAACTGGCAGAATCTCACCAGAACTGTGTTTTACTTTGTATACAGGACATCCTACATACCCAGCAGATTACTTCTGGATGCAAACGTGCTGATGATGACCTGACACCATCGAACAGTCCTTAGGTCCATAGGCTGAAGTAAAATCAATAGAGAATTACCGCATTGTTGTATCTGCCACCTTCTGGGTCTAGTGGAAGAAGAGAGCGAGCCTATTGTCACACAATCAATGTTTAAGGAATATATGTTGTTATTCAGTTTCAGAAAGAGCGTCAATCCAAAACCGAAAAGCCAACCAAAACTAGTGATACAGACCTTTGGTTACGTGCCTGAACTCGAGGCTACTTTACACAGCACATTTTACATTTATACTATAATTTCGTACTTGCAGAACAAGTGTAGTTCTGATTTATGGTCGTAATGTCCACTGAATTACTATGATAAGGTATCTGCATTTCTACCACAGACTCGAAAAGACCACAACTTGAAAGCTGAACGTTCCATACACATTCCTGACGAGCAGTGCAATTTTGGACCAGTTGATCATTTTTACGACTTTCTTGGATGAAATATGTTCAGATGGAAAGACTTCCTACTGAATGAGACGTGAGTAGCCAAGACGAAACTGAAGAACACACACAAAGCGAACGTGCTGGTGATTATTTAATGCCATCCAACAGTGCATAAACATACATTCACCAAGCTAGTTCCACGCATTGTCGTTGCAAACTTTGACAGGGTTAAATTACTAATTTTCATTCTAAATACAAAATAGATTCTGTATGACAAAACAATTTTAGGTTTCCAGAGCTGCATAACATCAACCGTTTATGAAATTCACATCTTATTACCGTATGGAACTTATGGTAAGCACACATCATTCCTATAAAATGACGGTAAATGTATGTGACGAGAGAGTGACATCTTACTAGAGCAATAGTCTGTTCCCTTATTATTCACATTTCAACATGATAAACAGCCACCAGTGTCGTACGTCAGACCATAGTGTACCCTGTGTGCAACACGAGTTACTCCATAGCAATCCATATTGCAGCGTACAAGGCAGGTTAACGATTAAAGTTACTTAACAGACACACATATTCGTTCTCGCAGTGATATAAGGTTTCCTCCATAATGTGTTATATGCAGCCTCGCAGAGTATACATAGCTGTCTTTCTAATGTCTGAGGTACAGCAGAAGCAGCATCAAGGTCTTTAACACCACACACACACACACACACACACACACACACACACCACACACACACACACACACATCTCATTCCTGATGAATTGTAAGGGTGCTTGTACAGGTAAATGTACTATAATAGTTGATACAAACTTGTGGTTCGTTTTGGATCAGTTAGTATAGTATCATTGTAGCGGTTCTAGAAGTAGTAGTAGATTGAATAAATTCGAACTGTAGGCCCACGGAAATCTGGTAAGGATGCAGATAGGCTCTCTGATGCAGTGCCCGACAAATCGAAACGGGACACAAAATTGTTTCCAGACTCCGACCTTTTTACGACAAATGCGTAACATTAACTCGTGGGTGGAAAGTAGTCGAAACATACATTGAAACAGCACCAACTCAATCGTAAAGCTTCTCTGACAGTGAAGATGTATGAACTACTAAGGCTCTCTCTCTCTTCAACATCTCAACCGTTAAGCCTCATGATACATATGTATGATGGAATAAAACGTATTACCCATCGTAAAAAATTTTATTCATGGTTATATACTTTTATAAATCGTGTATACATTATCAGTATATATTTTGTACTTTGTGAACTGTGGGAAATAAATCACCATCGTTAAAAAAAAACATTGTCTTTTTTTTCAACATCAGCCTGATTCAAATACGTTTGAAATGAGGGTTGGTTGGTTTGTTGATTCGGGGAGAGGAGACCAAACAGCGATTCATCGGTCCTATCGGATTTGGAAAGGATGGAGGAAGGAATCGGCTGTGCCCTTTCAAAGGAATCATCCCGTACTTTGCCTGAAGTGATGTAGGGAAATCACGGAAAACCTAAATCAGGATGGCTGGATGCTGGTTTGAACCGTCGTTCTCCTGAATGCGAATCCAGTGTGCCACCTCGCTCGATAAAAGTGGGCTCTTATTTTTTCGACTACACATGTTTTGACTACTTTCGACGACTTTCTGACTTCATAAGTAAAATATAGATACTTCCAGAGTACTGAAAGGGGTGTAAATAGCTAAATTCGTAAACGCAATGTACTTGACACTATACATGTGAAACTGCGAGTAAGACATCAAACTGTTAAGATTATCATCATCATCACAGAGTAGAGTATTCTTCTGATTCGTAAAGCACAGAAGAAGTGGATGGAAGACTTAGATTTCTTGGAAACATTAAAAAGTCATTATATCCATAGCACCAGCATTCGAAGAAAAAAAGTTGCAGTAGCCTGTGTTCTAGTTGTTGTTGTTGTTGTTTTGGATCTGTGGCAGAAACGGAAATGGTGGACATATCTTCAATCGTTCTTTGATAACGTTGTCAGCATGTGTTGGAAAACAAGGTTAGTGTTCCCGACTTCTAATCGGAATTAAACACTGTTTTGAGTTTTCACATCATGAGCAAAATACGGAATATTTAAGTGGGATTTATGATTGAATGGATGAGTTGCTAGCAAATAGGATGTTGTTCTTAACAGTTGTGAAACGAACTCGTGTTTTTTGACGACCCTGGTTGGCATCACTTTTCTCTATATCGAAATCAAATTTCCATCATACCAAAGTCATATCTACAGTGAGAAACAAGTGTGTATATGGAATATATGAAATTATAGTGTTAGCCCAACTACAGACTTTCAGGTTGCTTCTGCTAAGCTACAAGACTTAGAAAAACAACAAGCCTTTAGGAGTTTAGGCGTTCCGTCTACCAGTGCTGGCCGGCGCAGTCGCATAATAAGCCGGCTGTCGGCAGCTGTGAGAAGCCAGTGCTTGCAGGTCGCAGCGATTCGTGTGAATCAGATCAATGCATCGCATTTATGGAAGCGCACCAGTTTGTCCGTGCTGCAACACTGTGCAGGAGGTTCCAGACCACATCTTACGGCCAGTGGGTGGCAAGGGGTTTTGCTAGTAATGGTTGTTCTAAACCTTGTAATGTGGTATACGAGTATGGTATTGAACACTACTCTCGTAGAAATTATCGTACTTTCCCATCATATGTATTTGAGGCGTTTTTGATGGCTTTGATTCGACTTGTAAATAAATATAGGCGTGTTTCAGTCTCAAATGTTATTGGTACAAGCCTGTTACGTGTAAGTTGGCATGTTCGGCGCTCTTTGTTATTGGCTATGTTATAGGTGGCGAAATAGCCACCGTCCATTTCAGACACATAAATTTTTGTGGTGATGTTTTCACTAGCATAGTAATTGATCCTATCTTTTTTCACTTCAGATCCGCCATAGCAGCGTCCACTATCGGGAGGATGAATATGCATCTCGTGATTTTTCAGTTTCCGTGCCGAATGTACGTATGGGTTATGGGACACTTTCAGCTTAGATGAATTTTGACTCCCTCTCATCTCCATTAATATACGACTGTGCTTCCTGCATTTTTTTAGCCGGCCGGAGTGGCCGTGCGGTTCTAGGCGCTTCAGTCTGGAACAGCGCGACCGCTACGGTCGCAGGTTCGAATCCTGCCTCGGGCATGGATGTGTGTGATGTCTTTAGTTAGTTAGGTTTAAGTAGTTCTACGTTCTAGGGGACTGATGTCATTAGCTGTTAAGTCCCATAGAGCTCAGAGCCATCTGAACCATTTTTTTGAACCTGCATTTTTCTAATTTTCCATCAATTTGACTCAGCTCATGTAGGCTATGGTTGCAGTTTCACCAAAATAGAATACTAACATTGGGAATCGGAGATTCTATACTCCACTTAGCATGCACACTTCACGTCTGATGCCTATATCTTCTGACACACCACCAGCAAGGCTGCAGGCCACAACACAACGTTTTGTCTACACTGCAGAGGTCTCACTCCACGCAGCGAGTGCACGGCGACATCGCCAGTTACGATGGAACTGGGGGCTCAGGGATTGGCGAGGATGACGGTGCGGGGTGGCGAGCTCTTTTCCTCCCACAGTGTTTGTTTGAATAAGATGCAAGTGAAGAGATCCAAACATGACTACGGAGAAGCAGTAGGTAGGAAGTTTACAAGTGGTCTGGTTAGTATAAAAATAGCTCTGCTGGTCTCTCCAGGCAAGTTACTTCCCTTTGTACTCGCTTCCTAGATTCTTTGAAGTCATGGGCCTGTGCCAGTATGACTTGGTCAGCCATCTCGCATTCTGTACTTGGCGTAAATGACATACTTCCACCAGAATGACATTGCATCATCTTGGACTTTTGAATTTTTCGCCAATGTATAGTGAAGGTAACTGGCCTACTTCCACAAAAGTGAGGGAAACACACTAGTGCAATTGGCCTAATTTTTTTTCAATTTCCCGTCATTTTGTACATAGGGAATAGGCCTTTTGTTAGATAGAAGAGGAAGCCGGAGAGGTGGGGGAACCCCATGACTCGTCGATGGAGGGAGGGGTGGGGGAATCCCATAACTCATCGATGACGACGTCGATGAGGTCTTTGCTGACCTAAGTACGCCAGAACCCATCTAACACATCTAATAACCACTGATGTAGAGCGTTCAATAAAGGATAGCACTTTCGTGTTTGCACCCTATCTAGGGCATTCGTTGCACGACTTATCAGCAATCATGATACAGGATGGTAGCCCCAACACTCGTATCTGCATTTAGTTTTTTACTATTCCCCGTGTCTCACGCTATGACATGACACTGGAGTGCGGATTCCTTGCTGCAAAATGCACGCACTGATATCGTCAATGGCCTTCGGGTTGGCAACAGGTACAGTTGTTGGAAGGTCTAACTTATCTTGAGTTCAAATGCCAGCTGAATATGCAGTAGCTGTCTGCTGCGATTATGCATGTATTACGGCCCGCCATAGCGGACATATAGTAGGCGTGACGGCGCGTTGTGCCTCGGATACTGGGTATAATCTGCTACATATACCGGCTGTTCTAAACAAAAAATTCTGCACCTGGAAACTTGCAAAAGGCGAAACCACGCCCATTTTTTCAGCTAACGCTCCGGGTCGAATTACAAGAAGATAACGCGTTAAACACTTTACGTCACTCGGTGACGAATCCAACAGAGTATAGAGAGATCGGTAACAATTAGTGGAAATAGCTTAAGCACGGAAAAATCCTAAAACTAAGTCATATATTTGCCTGATTTATGTTTTGTCAAGACGAAGGTTGTGCTAGATTTCAATGTGTAGTTGCTACCTCCTTTATTTTGGTCAGTTGTACATTCTACATTTCATGTTTAGCGTCATTGCACAATATCAATAGATGGTAGTGGTTGGGTACAACTATTTCTTTGCCATAATTCTAGCCTTTTGATGACTCACGCATAACCACACTGCAGTCTGGACAGGCAGTATGTACTTCGTAACGTGTTTCCATGTCGAGGGAGTTATTAGATTCACAACACTAATAATAAAAGATAGGCAACTTAGGTTCTGAAATGACCCACTCAAAATTTATAACTCAGTAGCCACCACCAACCGGCGAGTGGAAACAACACTCGCCAATCAAACAGTAAAAGGTACAAAAGAATTTGTGACAGGGAGACGCATATTATGAAGGACTAGTAACTCTCCACCAGGCATAGCATTTAATGAACTATGCTCATCACTGTTTATGTTATAAATCTGGTCTACTATGTAAGGGAGGGTCGACCACGGCGCGCCAAATTTCACGCGTTCAATGTGTGCCGGCCAAGGCCCGGCCTGTCTCGCGACTTTGCCCGATCGTTCTCGGAAGTACCCGAAACAGCGTCACATTTCATCCAGCATTGCGTTGCGGTATGTTTAAGACGGCAGAACTCTGAGCTCGACAGAATCGTGGTGTCAGCGTTGCAGAGAACGTTGGTTAAGTCAAGGGGCATGCTTGGAACGATTTTTCGATTTAAAACTAGCAATTGTTCAATTTATGAAGGAAAAATGAAGGCAGGAACGAAAATTAGAACATAAAGGATTGAAGACCTTTCATTCTAAGGGTAATTTCACAACACACTGCCCATAGTAAGACAATGCAAGGTACCTTGTTTTGGATTTGACGGGAATGCATTTAAAAAGAAAATCGCGTTATAAAAGGGTCACAGTCTGACAAAAACAGCCCAGTTCTCTAAGCTCATTGGTGTTACAGAAAACGCGAGGATCTACGAATTTATTGTAGCCCTGAAAGAATTACAAGGATAGTTTTATAAAGGTTTTAAGGACACTGTCAAACTAGCATGTGTTTGAAGCTGTTCCCCAGACCGTTTGAGATTTCAGTTGAAAGCGTCCCTGTGCACGTGCAAATTTAACTGATTGTCCTGCAAGGTAATTCTAGTTTTAATAACAAATCATTTTACGTCTCCATAATGAGGTTGTATACGAGCTACAATATTTTGACCCAAATATATGTAAGAAAGATCTTTTTTGATCACGAATCTAAACACGTAACGATCATATGGTAACTTGAGAGCGAAACTCTGTGAAATTTTCTGCGTCTGTTCGTATGCCGACAGTTTGTAGCAAATAAAAAGTATGTTTTCAGCGCGTCAAAAATAATTAAATCACACTGAAAATTTGTTTGTTTGCGATTTACGTTGTTGACAAATGTGAAATATACAACAAAGTCGTATGCAGTCCGACTGCACTCCCATTTAAACGCAGATTCCCCCCCCCCCCCCCATCCCCGTCTCCTAGCGCTCAGACAACATGGCGTGATGTGGGGGAACGTGCCAGCCAGGCTGAACGCTTTGGCGCACGGGCCCCGCGACGGCTCGCGAACCGAAATTTTGGCTGCCCCTGATCTAAAATAACAAAGTTTTGACGTTTAATTTCATAGGGGAAGGAAAAAGTAGTTAGTGTCTTTCGACTATTAAAATCAAGTCCATAATAAACTCTGTACTGCGAAGAAGGACAAATGGAGAAAGTCCTTTCGCCTTGTTCGAGAGAGCCTGCTTTCACTCGACAGACGTGATCTAACGAAAATATGGAAACTTCAGTCGCAGTGAGCATTGGTACCACATTTCTTCCGAGTATAAGTCATGTGACATAACTAGTGAATGAACTTAGCTGGTAATCATAGGCGTGATTACAACATTACTATTAAATGACATACAACATTGCTAAGCGCCACTGACTTTCATTACAACACCTACGCCCGTAACCGAAAAAAAAAACCTTCAGTACTTTTATTTCCTATGGTTATCTGCATTCAGAATAAAACATAAGAAAGTTTCCGCCATACGAAATCTGCGAAACGGGTGAGAGTCGACTTTTATCGACAGAGCTATCCAACCGCCCATCACGCCCCGACCCAATGCTTCAATTTGCCAGCACTTCTCTCCTCTTTCAGGAGCTCCTTAACTTACCCATAAACTGAAGCACAGAGACGACCCGTGAGGGGGCGCTCCGACAGTACTCTGCATGCCACCTGATGGTACTTGGCAGAGGGTACTTCTGGTACCACTAAGTGATCCCCCTCTTCCTCGTTCCATTCGCGAATGATGCGACTGTTTGTGAGACTCTGTACTGGTTCTAATTTCTCGACATGCTCGTTTCGCGAATCTCGACATGCTCGTTTCGCGAAATCTATGTGGGAGGAAGTTAATCTGTTGTACGACTCTTCCCAGAAAGTACTCTCTCTAAGCTTCGATAGTAAACCTCTCCGCAATGCACAACACCCGTCCTGTAGTGTCTGCATATATATATATATATATATATATATATATATATATATATATATATATATATATATATATATATATATATATATATATCAGTCCTACCTGGTAAGGGTACCAAGCTGATAAACAAATAAAACAATATTCAAGAATCGGTCAAACAAGCGCCTTGATAGTTACTTCTTTAGTGGATGTATTACATTTCTTTAATATTCTTCGTATGACTCCCAGTCTGGAATCTGCTATTCCTACTGTTTGTTTCATGTAGTCATTCCTCGTAACGTTTCACCAGAGAGAGACTGCTAAAAAGGTTACGTTAGTTACTGTTTCCAGCAATTTGTCATCAACAGTGTAGTTCTAATGTGCAGAGTATTCAAGCCTATGAACCCGAGTCTCAGTCCGGTACACAGCTTTACCTAGTTAAAAAGTCGCGCGTCACTCCAATACAGTGTGAAGACCTGTTCTACACACTATATTTCTTCAGACTTTTGTTTCAGTACTGTTTCATAGACCTAATGTAGCGAGCATCTGAAGATGCACATTGCTCACACAAGGACATCAAAACTGCCAACTGCAAAAATCACACTTCATTGCCATAACAGAACTTGTCAAGTTTTCCAGGAGATAAAGTTACGCTCCCATCACATCATTTCTGCACCATATCACCACAGAACACTGAAACTAAGCTGCGTTCACAATTCAGTATTCACTGACACAGTTAATGAAGCCACGGGTCAATTTAGAATTTTATCGGTAGCTAAATATGACGCAAAATACTTCATTAACGTATAAATGTTTGAAAAATGTACAGTACAGATTATCAGAATACAGTAGAAACCAAACTGAAGGATGGAAGGGAGGTTTTAACGTCTTATTCGCCATGAAATTACTACAGATGGTGCACTAGTTCAGTTGAAATAAAATGTCTTGTGGAGAGGGCATCCCGGCGGGTAGAGTTAAACAGGATACAGAAGAAAATGGCTATGGTCATATTATGTAATCATCCCAGAATACTCTTTGAGTAACTGACGGAAATCGTGAATTCAGTTGGTACATCAAAGATAGTTACAAACTATCTCATGATTTAAACAGGTTCTATTTTCAGCAATCCTGAAGTATCAGCGATGCTATCTGACTTCAGATGCCATCTGTCGTCCAGAGAGAAAGGCGTCAAGATTATTTTCACTAGAAACACGTCGCCCCAGTCACGTTGGCCATTAAAACTGTTAACTCAAAAAAGAATAGCAAATAACAAAATTTTACATACTGTGCACATACGGTATAGCAGGAAAAACATGTTAATAAAATTTGTAGGAGCTCCTAGGGGTATACAAGAGGCAAAGTTTAGTACACAGGGGTGCCACGTCTGGCAGCAACAACCGCGCGGTTTAAGGCAGCTTGTCACGGACTGCGCTGACCCTCCGGCCGGTTCGAGTCCTCCCTCGGGCATGGATGTGTCTGCTGTTCTTAGCATACGTTAGTTTAAGTTAGTTTACTTTAGTGTGTAAGTTTAGGGACCGATGACCTTTGTGGTTTGGTCCCATACGAATTCACACACATTTGAACATTTTTTTCTGGCAGCAACAATTGTTCTAACCCACCTGTGCATCTTGTCGATCTGATATTGGATGAGAGATGCGAGTATGTAATTCCACGCTGCTTCACCTCTATGGCAGAGCCCATCAGTCGTAGTGGTTGACGAATGATGGCGAGTGAGTCTCTCGGGAAACTCGAATCCAAATGTTTTCAGCTGGTAAGAAATCTGAAGAACATGCAAACCAGCCTATGTATCGAAGTGGGTCAGAACAGCAAGGGCAATATTCTCGTTGTTATCAGTTTGGCCGTCTTGGCTTCAGCAATGCCCACGCTTACATGCTCGCTTCAGTAGGTCTCCGAAACAGTACGGAAAATGTGCTGGCCAAGACAACAGTGACTCGAGCTGTGCTGCGTGCAATGTGGCTTGGCGGCCAGTTCAAATCAGTGCTAAGTCTTGAACTTCACTGAAGGCCCTGCTATCCAATTTGGTCTTGGTTATGCTTAAAACATGACAATATTCGAATATCGAGGTCAGTCAGGACAGCACTAGCGCAGTCACGCATTATCCTGTTGATAGATAACGTCACGAAGACCTCGAAGGCACAACACAGTAACCATCCATAATATGACTAAAATGTAACGGTTTCTGTTCCAGATAGAAGTGATCGCGGTATCCGACACCACCAGGGCAGGTGTTGGATGACGAAAGCAATCTGGCAACGTTCGTTCTCTTCGGAGTCCCCGCACTCGAATATGTCCCCCGTGATGCTGTTTGTGGAACACGGACTCGTCGGAAAAGATGAAGTGGTGGCAGCGTTGTTGGGCGCACCACAGTCTGGCGCTCTCCGCTGGCGTGCCGAGGGAGGCTCATCGTCTATGGTGATCCATACGTCGTCGCACTTTCCCTGTGGATACGTATCTCGCTGCAAATAAACCCGTTTCCTGACTCACGGTACCTCTCTTCACTGTACGATCCTGCGCGGTCGACCGAACAAAAGTCTGACCTCTCGTGTGCTATTCACGTGAGGCTGTTGAAATTTTACTGGTGTTGACTATGGCCCACCTGAATCCATAGATTCCATATTTGCATGTCAGTGGTGGGATCTGGACCAACGCGAGAAGCAACATCACGGAACAATAAATCACCGAGTCGAGAGGCCACAACCCTGGCGCTGTTGTTTCCGACACGTGCTGGTATAGGTTTCCTGTCCTTACACAAGGCATTACACTAGCTTCTCACAAGGGAACAACACTCAAATGAGATGACCTTATAAGAAAATCCGCTCTGTAATCTTTCCTTATATACGGCATGAATATGGCGTTACTCCTACCTATTGCATGCGGCTGTGCTAAAACGCTAATTATTTGCATGTTCAAGGATGTACTACAGTTTATGCAAATTTGACGTATGTTGCATGCTGCCTCATTTTAAGGTGTTGCAGTTTTAATGGCGAGAACTGTATATCCCGTCCGACGCTTTTCGGAGATAGAACTCTATCTTCAAGCACTATATTGACGTTGACCGGCGTTACATTGTTCCAGCCTATGTAGTTCTTGAAAATGGGTTACGTGCTTTGCAACACAATACTTTACAGTGCTCTTCTCGTCGTTAGGTGCACGTTTCTTGAACACGTGCTTCAGTTTTTACGTATAGTGTACCGTGAAATTCTCTATCTTGTCCAGAAAAGAACTGCTGGGTGACAAAGAGCGTCATGTGCATGGGATGGCCACGACCATCTGCCTCGTTATCAGAATAACGAGCTTGTAGCTGCCTCTGATTATCCTGCAGGGCACGAGACAAGCACCCACCCCATGGAGCATGCCGGCGGCGAGCGAGGAAAGCGAAGGTCCTTATAATGCGGGATTTACCGCCACACTTGAGGAGGGAGATGTACGGGCAGAGGAACTCCTCACAAACAAGCTGGCTGGAAGTATAACTCAATAGCGGCCCGAAAGGAAAGCGGAAAGGAAGGAAGGTGGGCAGGGCGGGGCGCGCCGCAGGCTGCGGGCCGCCGGCTGGCCGCCGCCGCAGTTATCTGCGCCATAACTCGCCCCGTTTCGCGCCATTCGCGTCAGCCGCACTGGAAACCGTATATTACGAGGCGGCGCGTGACTCCACAGCCGGAGCTGCCGACGCCGACGTCGACGCTATTTATGATTGCCATACCGAGCGCCGGCAACCGACGCATTCGTCACGGCCACCTATTTTCACTGCCGACGTCATCTCGTAAGTACCGCATTATCGGCGAGGCCCGAAAAACAGGAAAAATCGTGTTCATAAACCAGTCGCGGCTATGTTCCTGTCTTCCTTATAGGAGTGCCCATCAACTGTGCACGTCGCTGCATAAGCACCACCGAAGCCCGGAAGACTCCTGGACTTCAACGCGCCAAGCACGTCTGACTATGAAGCTGCGCAGTAATTCAGACTTACGAGCATTACAGATAAACAATACTTACACGTCGTCGAACATCTTTCTCGGCTTACCTGGAAAAGAAATTATATTTGTTAACTACCAGTTAAAAAAAAAGTTCAATATACATGTCAGCAATTTTCACATGGTAGTTAATCTAAGGCATACACTATGAGTAAATTTATTAGTCACGACCTGACAAATCCGCGTCTTCTACTTGTAATACTGGACAGCATGGATTCACATAAAGGCAGCACCTTTTCACTTCTGCTTCTGAAAATACCTAAATCTAGAAGCAGAGCCCTTTACAGCCAGAGAATGCTGTTCCTCAGGGCAATGTTTTACGTGTTACCCTCTTTGCCATATTCAGAAACAGTACTACGTCTACGATACAGAGTTCTGTATACTGCTCCTTATTTGTGGACGATTTTGCATTTTCCTGTTACTCCTCCAGTGTTGCAACAGATACCCATCAGTTACAAAAAAAAAAAAAAAAAAAAAAAAAAAAAAAAAAAAAAAAAAAAAAAGGCTCTGAGCACTATGGGACTCAACTTCTGAGGTCATTAGTCCCCTAGAACTTAGAAATAGTTAAACCTAACTAACCTAAGGACATCACACACATCCATGCCCGAGGCAGGATTCGAACCTGCGACCGTAGCGGTCTCGCGGTTCCAGACTGCAGCGCCTAGAACCGCACGGCCACTTCGGCCGGCCATCAGTTACAACTTACAGTACAGAGATTAGAGGAGTGGGCTACAAAGACCGGTTTTCAATTTTCTGAACTTAAGTGTATATGCGTTCATTTTAATCGTCCTCGTCGTATTTTTAGTTTACCTGAGTTGCATATGAGGGATATCGTTCTACTATTTAACGACTCGCTGCAGTTTCTGGGCCTCATTTTTTTTGCTCCAAACTGATGCGGTTACCATACCCCAGAGATCTGAAAGCCAGGACGCAGAAGGCGCTCAACATCTTTAAGTGCCTCAGCCAGAGCTCTTGCGGAGCGGACAGGGGGCGTCTGCTCCAGTTTTGAAGGGCTTTCGTGCTTTCGCGGCTAGACATGGGCGAATAGTCAACAAGGTCTTCTTTCTGAAGATCATTAACGCTATCCACCATGAGAGGCTTAAGCTGGCCACGGGAGCTTACTGGATTACTCTCATACCCAGCCTCTGTACTGAGGCTGGGGAACTGCCACTCATCATCCGGTGGCAACTCCTGACGGTGCGCAAGGCTTGTAAGTTCCTGGCTGCTACCATTCATTTCATCCGCATATCACACAGATACTGAGCAACAAATCCACTTGGGATCCGCATTCAGCTTGTGATGGAGTCACTTGTTATGGATCAAGTACCAACTCAGATCCAGGTTTTAACCGACTGCTACCTTGGATACCGAAAAGGCCCCGAGTAATTTTAGATTTACTGCAATATAGAAGAGGCTGCACTATTTTTAATACACTATTTTAAACCAAATTAACTGAATACAACACTTGTGCAGTTGTGTTTACAGGCGGTCTAAACAGGGGGATTTCCCAGTTCTTGTCCTAAAGATCCGATGACCTCATGACTTTACTGTCTTCGATGCGGAATTGTACGCGATCTTACGGGAAACAGAGAACCTGAGATGCGCTGTCAGTGCAGAATTCCTCGTCCGAACCGACTCCTTCACTCTACACAACTCTTGTATTCAGTAGCTAAATAAGTCAAGAATATCCAGGACGCCCTCCTCCATCTACAAAGAGTGGGGAAGAAGGTGTCTTTTCGTTGCGTGCAAGGGCATATGGGTGTTAGGGGAACGAAAGGCCAAATGTAGCACCCAAGGGGGCGTGTCGTGATCGTCAGATACTTCAGTGTACCATCCCCCTATCTGCTATCGCCTCGCCGTTGAGGTACAGAGCCATGCCTCGATGGGAAGAAGAGTGGATGGAAGTGGCAGACAATAAGCTGCGTCTAGTACAGTCCACAATGCGGCCGTGGTGTACTTCCTTCCAGCCACACAAGCGGGGTGAGGTCGTCCTCGTCTTCGCATAGGCCACAGCCTTATGACGCACTGCTTCTTGCTCCAGAGAGATGACTCTCCCATGTATGGTGCTTGTGGCGTGTAGATTATTTTAATAGATTGTGTTCTGTATTCATAAATGACGGTAGCAGTTCTTACGTCAACCGATTTACCATCAATTTTATATGACAGTAACGCGAATGTGGTACGTCTCTAAGTTTTGTGCAGTCTCCGACTAATTCCCTACAATTTCAGGGTGACTTTTTTAATGTATTATCAGGGTGGGAGTTCATCCGTGTTTTCTCTAAGTGATCAGCCATTGACTATTCCTGTGAATCTTTTTTAGTTTCCCCCTAAGTTACTTACTATTTTCTTAACAGTTTTACAAAATCTGAACAATTTTATCACTATCTTCCATGATATGAGCTAGCGTGATTGTGCGGGTGGCATGTATCAGAGTGAATGTGATTTTTACCTCTTTGCTTTTAAGCTCTCTTCTCGCATTTTCCCCGTTTTAAGCATACCCGTGTCTATTAATTTCGTATGGACGCTGGTAACCTCGTCGCTATATATATATATATATATATATATATATATATATATATATATATATGTGTGTGTGTGTGTGTGTGTGTGTGTGTGTGTGTCTGCCTGTTAGCTAGCGGTAGTCCCACGATAGATAAATTGTCTACTTGGTACCCAGGATATAGCATTGTTTCCTGGGGTCAGATGCCATTCGGGTAACAACATCGACACTTTAGATTCACAAGTGCCGTGTCCAAATCTCGAGTTGTGTGTCTGAGACATGCACAATTCAATATCCAATAGCAGGATTTCTTAGAAGAGTAAAAGGTTGTAGCTAAGGCATGACAACTCTGATATCAAACATGAACATATAAAATGAAAAAACAATACTCAATAATATTTTTAAAAATTAAGTGAGTAAACTACACATAAATGCAGTGACGGGTACCTTTCAAACCAAGAACGTATAAGATCTGAAAAATCTGAACAAACCCTGAATACTACGATTACTTTAAACAAGCTAGGCCTACAACCGTAAGGAGGAGGAGGAGATCATTTGAATACGTTAAAATGTGAAGTATCTAGACGGTACAATCTACACTCACTCATACACCACACTACATAAATCTAGATACCTGGAAAGCAGGTACTAGATAGGGGTAGAATGAAAGAATTTTGGAAAATGTAACCCTCTGCACAATTCATGGACGCAAAAGTAGGACAGGCTAATAAGACTGTGGACTGACTTTTCCCTCTGCCATACAATCGTTAGCTGGGTATACAGGCAGATAGTTTCAAGAACAAAGGTACATAAATTAAGGTATTATAGTATGAACCATTTCGGAACACTGCTATTTGAAATGGTGACTGCTGTGCCGGTCACTTAAACATTTCCATCGACATTCATTCCCGCACTTGTCGATGATGGTTTTTAAATCGGTTAAGTACTGAGAAATACAGGCAAAAAGTGAAAACATGAAGCACTTGCTTGCCCGCACTTTAAATGCTTGTGCGTCCATATGGAAAAACATAAAACCAGTCCCGATTAAAACATTGTGCCTAAACGAACTGCAAACTGTACTGAAGGAGGATGGGAAATCTTGGAAGGCAAGTTGTAAACATGAATTGCCAACAGTATGCAAGAAATAGTTTATCTATTTCCTATCACGCACGCCTTTGCATGAGAATTTCAAAGAGTTGCATACCGGAAACAAATGACAATGAAACATAGGTTTCCCCTTCAGGATGGTTCATTATATAACTTATAAAAATACAGGGTGACACAGAATAACGGAAATGTTTGAAATGAGTGGTGGCAGCCATGGGCAGGTAGCAGCACTGCGGGTTCGTGACAGTTAGCGAGTAAACAGTCCACCATTTTAGTAATCATGAATCAGTGGAGCGGACAACGGCGCGCGTTAGCCATAAAAATGTTTTATAAAAACAATGATAGTTTGGTAGCGGCACAGAGAGAGTTTCGACGTTTTTATAATTTAGGACGTCATGATGCCGTTCCGTGGAAACACGCGATAAAATGTTGGATTAATAACTTTGAAGAGACTGGATCAGCCCTCAATAAGAAACCAACAGGACGACCAAGAAATGTGCGTTGTCCAGTGAACATCGATGTTGTACGCGAGTCTGTCGTACGGAGCCCACGAAGTGCAATTCGTAAGCAAGCAATAGTTGTTGGTATGGCCCGGGAGAGTGTTCGCAGAATTCTTCATCTTGATTTAAAGTTTCATCGGTACAAGCTACAGATGGTGCAACATTTGAAGGACAACGATTACCGGTTACGATTAGGATTCTGTCAACAAATGATAACAAAAATAAACAATGACAATCAATTTATAAACGAGTTGTGAATGTCAGATGAGGCACATTTTCATCTCACAGGTTATGTGAATAAACAGAACTACCGTTACTGGGCAAACACAAATACAAATGACGTTCATGAGCGCCCTTTTCACGCTAGTAAAGTGAAAGTATGGTGTGGTGTTTCATCACATGGGATTCTCGGACCGTATTTCTTCGCAAATGAACAGTGAAACACAAAAACAGTCAGTCCGTTCGTTACATGGAAATCTTACGAACTTTCGTTACACCTGCATTGAACAACTTTCCAAACGTTCAAGAGTCCTGGTTTCCAACAAGACGAAGCGACATCACACACTGCACGGCAATCAATGGCATATGTGCGAGAATTGTTATACAACCATGTGATCTCACGATTCCGTAACATTCCCTGGTCTTCCAGATCGCCAGATATATCCGTTTGTGATTTTTTCTTGTGGGGCTACCTTGAGAGCAAAGTCTACACGACTCGACCAAAAACCCTGGATGAGTTAAAACAGAGAATTCGGGATGCAATTCACAGTACCCCAGCAGAGACGTTGCAGCTGTCAATGAGGAATCTCAACAGCAGATTTCACGAATGTATTCGCACAGGAAGACGCCACTTTAAGAACTTAATTTTTAGAAAATGATATATACGATCAATGTTTCGTAAATGTCAAAGTTACAAGGTTTCAATTACTACGAATGCAATTTCTTTCTTTTATCACTTCTAGTTTTATTGGACTGTGGAAATGTTCCCATTTTTGTGTGTCATCCTGTAGATAGGGGAGAGAGAGGGAGAGGGGGAGAGGGGGAGAGAGGGAGAGAGAGAGAGAGAGAGACTGTTGCGTCAGACTCGATACTTGATAGTCGTCGGCAGATGGTAAGGATGTACCGTTGATTAACACTTTCTCGTATAGATTTAAGTGTCAGGAAGTCATTTCTGAAAGTATTTGTATGGAGTGTAGCCATGTATGGAAGTGAAACATGGACGATAAATAGTTTGGACAAGAAGAGAATAGAAGCTTTCGATATGTGGTGCTACAGAAGAATGCTGAAGATTACATAGGTAGATCACATAACTAATGAGGAGGTATTGAATAGAATTGGGGAGAAGAGGAGTTTGTGGCACAACTTGACCAGAAGAAGGCATCGGTTGGTAGGACATGTTCTGAGGCATCAAGGGATCACCAATTTAGTATTGGAGGGCAGCGTGGAGGGTAAAAATTGTAGAGGAAGAGCAAGAGATGAATACACTAAGCAGATTCAGAAGGATGTAGGTTGCAGTAGGTACTGGGACATGATGAAGCTTGCACATGATAGAGTAGCATGGAGAGCTGCATCAAACCAGTCTCAGGACTGAAGACAACAACAACAACAACAACAACAACAACAACAAATACGATCAGTTAAGGGTGGTGACCTTCGGAGTTCGGCTCATGCGGATCCATATACGTCTATAAAGTGTTATAAAGTTTCCTGTATGTCATTAAAAAGACGCCTGTGAGGGAACTTCTCCATTTCTGCCATATGGCGCAGCGCAAGAAGATATCTGCAGTAAACTGCTCCTTTCCTGCCATTGAGCTGATCTGCTTTTAGTACTTCTCTCGGTGAACGGACACATTTCAAATCAGAAAAGTGGTCACAAATAAGCAAATACGATAAATAGTTCCTTAGTAATACGTAGTGTCTTTTTAAGACATCGTGTGTCGTTTATACAGTCCTCTCGGTGACAACTAATCTTTGCTAACGTTTTGTTTTCTCTACGAGGTAATGGAGAAATGTTCGCCAGATAAAGTCACTGAGCAGATAGATTTCTACGTACAAAGCTGCAATGCTAAGATTTTGAGCCGTAGGGTTAGTTACAAGTAGCTCTTGCTGTCCCTGTTGCCATTTACTGCCGAGCAAAGGTCCGATTATGATCGCGAAGTTGCTGCATGGTGCGTCGGAACAAGCACATCACTTGAAGGCTTAGGACGCCCAGACAAATCTGAGCAGGTTACTACAAACTAGTTGCCGGCCGGTGTGGCCTAGCGGTTCTAGGCGCTTCAATCCGAAACCCCGAAACCGCGCGACCGCTAAAGTCGCAGGTTCGAACCCTGCCTCGGGCATGGATGTGTGTGATTTCCTTAGGTTAGTCAGGTTTAAGTAGTTCTAAGTTCTAGGGGACTGATGACCTTCGATGTTGAGTCCCATAGTGCTCAGAGACATTTGAACTACAAACTAGTTCTCCCTCTCCGCCAGAAGGAACAACCCAATTGTTGATAGGCACAAAAGTGTGAATTTGTAAATGTTAGGCCGGCCACGGTGGTCTCGCGGTTCTAGGCGCGCAGTCCGGAACCGTGCGACTGCTGCGGTCGCAGGTTCGAATCCTGCCTCGGGCATGGATGTGTGTGATGTCCTTAGGTTAGTTAGGTTTAAGTAGTTCTAAGTTCTAGGGGACTAATGACCACAGCAGTTGAGTCCCATAGTGCTCAGAGCCATTTGAACCATTTTTGTAAATGTTAAAAAGTTTGGGCCTTGCATCCGCTTCTTCGCCATAAAAGTTGGGTTATTGATCTTACGGGGTTCAGGACAATCTTTTCTTCACTGTCATGCAGAATCCATAGGCCGTTTCGTAATTGTGGAATGAGATTTAGAAAATAAATAAGTAGTAGTATACTGCTGGAGGACTGCCCACTTGCGGTAAGGTGATTTTAATAACGATTCATTACTGGAATATTCTCGGTATTTAGAGAGACGTGTAATAATAAAGTACTAGAGCAGAAATCCATACTGGTGAGGTACAGCTTATCGATGATGGGCCCCCATTCTCCAGCGTGGGCAGAGCCTTGGGGTCAGTGTGGTTCTGCCAGCTACTTCCCGCTGGCCTACCGTATGTGGGTGAATTTTTTGATGGTCGGTGCGTTGTATGACAGAGGACACTCCCCTTCTCAGTCGCTCTCTCTCCAGTTTGTGCGTGGGATGCTACGACTGTTGCCCGTATCAGACAGGTGTACCGTGTGCGATAAAAACAGAGGAAATTCTCTCTCTCTCTCTCTCTCTCTCTCTCTCTCTCTCTCACTCTCTCCCTGGCATATGGTGTACTTGAGGGAGCAGTGGTAGCTGTTGGCGCTGAGGCGGTCGTCTGAACAGGTAGGTGTGCTGTAGTACTCCTCGCATTTTTCTTTGGTTTGTTTTAAATATGAGTGTAGTGCATTTCTCTGTCATTCATATCCAACGCCTGTGACGGATTGGGAAAGTCGTTTAATGCGTAAGTTGTAAGTTAAACAATACGTGTACATACCGGTTTTTTTCGTAGTTATTTATAAGTCTAATCCTACAGTGTTATTCTCCTCTAAGGTAACGTTGTATTAACGTCAGACTCTAATAATGCAATTACAGGAGGTGACATAAGGGGGATGGCCCAGAATCATTGGCATGACTATGAGATAAGATCGTTTTCGGGCCAGAACCCGCGCTATTATACAACAACGAACTCTTTTCTGAGGATATTTCTATAGGAAGTAGTGTTGTACACAAGTTAAACGTGAATGATAAACAGTTTATACAAGAAGATTTACGAAGCTTTTGAAACGTGGTGCCGTGGCCACAGACGAATGCTGGATATTACATGAGTAGATCGAATAACTAATGTGTAGGTACTGAGTTGGGAAGAAAAGTAATTTAGAGAACAACTTGACCAAAAGAAGGCACACGGTGACAAGACAAATCCCGACGCATCATACAACAGACAATTTACTAATGGTCGTAAGTATGAGTAGTGAAAACTGTAGAGGGAGACCAAAGCTCGGATGTAGTACTGTGATTCAAATGGATGTGCGCTACAGTAGTGGTGCACAGACGAAGAGGCATGTACAGAATAGACTACCGTGGCGAGCTGCATCCAACTAGTTTCAGAGTGGTGTCCACAACAAAAACATCAAGCTGTATTACATTCGCTTCTGTAAAAATACTTCCACAACAACTAATAGTTCACTACTAAGGAATCACCAAAACGTACAACACAAAATATAGAATGGGCGTCTGTGTACAGATGCAAAAGTACTGGGTGTGGGTGTCGTAGCCGTACGGACAATTAAGCGTGGCATTGCAATGGTGCTTTCCGATTGCATTCTGTGAAGCCACACACGAAGCGCACATCGACCAACTAACTAAATCTATTCATACTTCTGTGTACCATCGTTAACGTACAACTACCACCGCCGAAAATACAAACTAGAGACAGAACCGAGCCATTACTGAGTAAAGTGGTTATTACTGATGTCATTAACAAGTACCGTGAGCGAGTGCAACAAGTTTGTTTCCAAACAAGCCCCGTAGAGTATACCGTCGATGATTGCTCCCCTAAACAAATATTTTCAGGGCAATGTGGGTACAAAGACAAACTGCGCAATATGTAATAGGTTTCTGGAAAATGGAACGTATCTGTAAACGAAATCACATGCAGGATGTCAGTGCGAACAATTCTTGAGTGTTATTCCAGTGTTTGGACACGTTATAAAGGAGGCATGACAATAAACACCGAATTCAGAGACGCGCTGCCAAAACAGTAACAGGTCGGTTTAGCCCATACAGCAGTGTAACAGAAATGCTTGGGGATCTAAAATGGAAATCCTCGAATTAAAGACGACCTAGTTCCCGCGAAGTTTGTTGTGCAAATTTAGAGTACCGATATTGGAAGAAGACTGTGCGATCATACACTGGCACCAACACATATTATTTCCCGTAGTGATCAAGAATAAGTTATGAGATATTAGGACGCGTACAGCAGCATACAGACGGTCACTTTTCCCTCACTCAATGCACGAAAGGAATAGGAAACTAAATCGATAATATTGGGACAATACACGCTCCGCCATGCACTGTAGTCTCACTTAGGGAGTATATACACACAAGAACCAAAGAAAACTGGTACACCTGCCTAATATCGTGTAGGGCCCCCGCGAGCAAGCAGAAGTGCCGCAACACGACGTGGCGTGGACGGGACTAATGTCTGAAGTACTGCCGGAGCGAAGTGATTCCATGAATCCTGCTGGGCTGTCCATAAATCCGTAAGAGTACGAGGGGGCGGAGGGCTCTTCTGAACAGCACGTTGCAAGGTATCCCAGATATGCCCAATAATGTTCGCGTCTGGGGAGTTTGGTGGCCAGCGGAAGTGTTTAAACTCAGAAGTGTATCCCTGGACCAACTCTGTAGCAATTCTGGAAGAATAGGGTGTCGCAAGTCCGTCGAAATGTACAATGGACATGAATGGATGCAGGTGATCAGACACGATGCTTACGTACGTGTCACCTTTCAGTCATATTTAGACGTACCAGAGATCCCGTATCACTTCAACTGCACACGCCCCACTCCATTACAGAGCCTTCACCAACTTGCACAGTTCTCGGCCGAAATGTAGGGTCCATGGATTCATGAGCTTGTCTCCATACCCGTACACGTCAATCCGCTCGATACAGTTTGAAAGATACTTGTCCGACCAGGCAACATGTTTAAAGTCAACAACAGTCCAATGTCGATGTTGACGGGTCCAGGCGAGGCGTAAAGCTTTGTGTCATGCAGTGATCAAGGACACACGAATGAGACTTCGGCTCCGAAAGCCCATATTGATGATGTTTCGTTGAATGGTTCGCACGCTGATACTTGTTGATGGCCCATAATGGAAATGTGCAGCAATTTGCGAAAGAGTTGCACTTTTGTCACGTAGAACGATTCTCTTCAGTCGTCACTGGTCCGTTCTTGCAGGATTTTTTTTCCCGGCCGCAGCGATATCAGGAATTTGATGTTTTACCGGATTCCTAATATTCACGGTACACTCATGAAATGGTCGTACGGGAAAATCACCACTTCATCGCTACCTCGGAGATGATGTATGTGTGTGTGTGTGTGTGTGTGTGTGTGTGTGTGTGTGGTCCCTAAGCTTACACACTACTTAACCTAAATTATCCTAAGGACAAACAAACACAACCACGCCCGAGGGAGGACTCGAACCTCCGCCGGGACTAGCCACAGAGTTCATGAGTGCAGCGCCTGAGACCGCTCGGATAATCCCGCGCGGCAGGACATGATGTGTCCCATCGCTCGAGCGCCGACTATAACACTCACTTAAATCTTGATAACCTGCCACTGTAACAGCAGTAACCGATCTAACAACTGCGCCATATAATTGTTGTCGTATATAGGCGTTGCCGACCACAACGCCGTATTCTGCTTCTTTACATATCTCTGTACATGAATATGCAGGCCAATAACAGTTTCTTTGGCGCTACAGTGTATGCACATTTAGATGTAAACGATATACAGTTATTCTGCAACAGCCGGCCGGAGTGGCCAAGGGTTTCTACGCGCTACAGTCTGGAACGGCGCAACCGCTGCGGTCGCAGGTTCGAATCCTGCCTCGGGCATGGATGTCTGTGATGTCCTTAGGTTAGTTAGGTTTAAGTAGTTCTAAGTTCTAGGCGACTGATGACCTCAGAAGTTAAGTCCCATAGTGTTCAGAGCCATTTGAACCATATTCTGTAACAAACCGTCGGAGGCCAAAACACTCGTTAAATATGAACAACTTCGGTATATTGTTCGGCTTCACGCTGCAGAATTCACGAGGCATGCCGGAGGAATTTCCTATGATTGAGGGGCTTGCTGCGTCGTGTTTCCTGTGTTCTAGCACACGTAACCAGAACTTCCTCCTGACGCCAGGACGCGTCTAACTGCAGTGGTTTATTGCAGAAAAGCAGAGGGCACGCAGGGACGTGCAAGTTGCGACGGAGGCCGCCTTCGTCTCCACGAGGGCAGGCGAGCGCAGACTCCGGATTAATGCCGCCTCCGGCTCTCTCCGGCTGCGGATCCTCCTACGCCGCCTCGACGCACCGGCTATGCATCAACGGCAATCCTCTTCCGTCGCGCGGAACTTTACAACACAGCGGCACGGTATTGCGAGATACGGCGCAGGCAGTAACGAATGTCGACCGATATATTTTTCGTATCTCAGGCTTCGTTCCAGATCCCCGTTCATGCGCGGCGCCAATCTTGCGCTCCTGCGGAATAAAAAATCGGACCGCCTTAAATTGCATTCTTATGGGGGAACGCCCCCTATTGATCTTTACATCCTAGGCAAGTGCCGCCAGGAATGAGGAAGAAAACAACGTACAGGATATTGTGAATTCTGGCAGCGAGCCCTCGTCTCTGAATTTATGGGAAACCCCTCTCTTTCCACCTTTTGTAAAATACAAATACTCCAGGGAAAGTAATATTTTGTGTACATCTTGTCTGAAGAAATTGCTTCTTCTTTCTACAGTTATCGAGCCCATATGATGTTAAAGGAGACAGTCTTCAGAGAGCGGGCAGTGAATACTAACATAAAACTAATTTTTTTAACTGGCAGATTACAGGCCTCAGGTTTTTCCAACAATTGAAATAACTGTGTTCATCTCAAACCTAAAAGCGTATTTTTAATATTCAACTGATCTTCGTACGTCAGCTGTATTGCTATCATAGTGTTAAAGAGCTGTGTATTGTCTGAAGTACGCAGTGAGCTCTACGCTAACACATTATGACAGTTTTAAATTGAAATACGAGAAACATTAAACAAATGGCACAAATACGCCTGTCGAGCCTCTGTGACACCAACCAACATTTCCAGTAACTCTGTTGTTCGACAGCTTTCAGTAATAATCAGGATTCTGCGACGCTAATGTATCAAGTTTCTGACATAAAACTTAGACTGAGTGTTTATCTTCAGAAGAGCAACTTTTTTTATTAGTTTATCGAATAGAATTACTATAATCTTTCGTTGAGATTTTTGAGAGTCCTTACTTTGCAAAAAGATTGAGGAAGAAGCAATCTACATTACCACCGAAACATGAGAGAATCAGTCGAAAATGAGCAGTTTCGGGTAGCTCGTATTTTGGAATAAGAAGAGAGGTTTTTTACCCTGTAACTGTAGACAGTGGACATTGTGCTTTATCTCCCCCCCCCCCTCTTGTATCACGTATAAAATTTATCTGTGGTGCGACGACGGAAACACTTTCCTTTTACTTGGGTATGAAGCGTTCGCCGGCGGCAGAGGCACGAAACACTAAGCACCAATGTAACAACTGCAAAAGCACTGAAGCAAGCATCAACCGTCGGCCTGCTCAGAGATTCGCCTTACAGTTCACCCGGTGTGACAAGCACCCAAAGAAAAGCCAAGTCTCGATGGGGAAGGGGCTCTGAGCACTATGGGACTTAACATCTGAGGTCATCGGTCCCCTAGAACTTAGAACTACTTAAATCTAGCTAAACTAAGGACATCACACATATCCATGCCCGAGGCAGGATTCGAACCTGCGACCGTAGCAGTAGCGCGGTTCCGGAATGAAGTGTCTAGAACCCCTAGACCACAACGGCCAGCTCTCGATGGGGATTGCGAGGGATTTGATGCAGGCCGCCCAAATTACGAGAGAGTCTCTTATCACAGGCAGAAATTTAATTTTATTTGTTCTATCCAACCACCTACAGACACCGAGACAACTGAAGAAACAAGTAAAATTGAATCTGTCCACAGTTTCCACTAAGTAAAAGAGCTCCACTGTTCTTTTTTATAATCTATAAGTGTTTATTAAACAAAAATTTATCCAGAATTTCATCAACTCCATTAGATAGCTATTACGATTTCTTTTTTAAATCTACTTTTAAGCAAGAGTTCATCGAGGCATGATTATAATTCGAACTGCGCTTCAAATCGACAAGTAATAACACTCTTCGTTGAATCATGTACTTTGCTGACAGCTCTCTATGGATGAATTTTACATTTACCATTTACTACAGAAAAACAATGTACTGCGCAAAATCACCATAATTTCCACATAATGATTAGGAATGGATTAGACCCGTCGATTTGACTTGTACACTATGTGATCAAAAGTATCCGGACACTCCAAAAACATACGTTTTTCATATTAGGTGCATTGCGCTGCCACCTACTGCCAGGTACTCCATATCGGCGACCTGAGTAGTCATTAGACATCGTGGGAGAGCAGAATGGGGCGCTCCGCGGAACTCACGGACTTCGAACGTGGTCAAGCCATTGGTTGTCACTTGTGTCATATGTCTGAACGCGAGATTTCCACACTGCTAAATATCCCTAGCTCCACTATTTCCGATCTGATAGTGAAGTGGAAACATGAAGGGACACGTACAGCTCAACAGCGTACAAGCCGACCTCGTTTGTTGACTGACAGAGACCGCCGACAATTGAAGGGGGTCGTAATGCGTAATAGGCAGACATCTATCCAGACCATCACACAGAAATTCCAAACTGCATCAGGATCAACTGCAAGTACCATGACAGTTACGCGTGAGGTGAGAAAACTTGGATTTCATGTTCGAGCAGCTACTCTACAGCCACACATCACGCAGGTAAATGCCAAACGACACCTCGCTTGGTGTAAGGAACGCAAACATTGGACGATTGAACAGTGGAAAAACGTTGTGCGTAGCGGCGAATCACGGTACACAATATACATCCGATGGCGGGGTGTGAGTATGGCGAATGCCCAGTGAACGGCATCTGCCAGCGTGTGTAGTTCCAACAGTAAAATGCGGAGGCGGTGGTGTTATGGTGCGGCCGTGTTTTTCATGGAGAGGCCTTGCACCCCTTGTTGTTTTGCGTGGAACTATCACAGCACAGGCCTACATTGACGTTTCTAGCACCTTCTCTTTCCCACTGTTGAAGAGCGATTTAGGGATTGCGATTGAATCTTTCAAATCGATCGAGCACCTGTTCATACCGCACGGGCTGTGGCGGAGTGTCTAAACGACAATTACATTTCCGTAATGGGCTGGCCTGCACAGAGTCCTGACCCTAAACGTACACAACACCTTTGGGATGTTTTGGACCGCCGTCTTCGTGCCAGGCCTCACCGACCGACATCGATACCTCTCCTCAGTGCAGCACTTCGTGAAGAATGGACAGCCATTCCCCAAGAAACTTTCCAGCACCTGATTGAAGGAATGCCAGCGAGAGTGGAAGTTGTCATCGTGGCTAAGGGTGGGCCAACACCATACTGAATTCCAGCATTACCGACGAAGGCCGCCACGAACTTGTAAGTCATTTTCAGTCAGGTGCCCGGATACTTTTGATCACATAGTGTATATGGAATCAATCTAATCTATAGTAAATCATCTTCTGCTTTTGTAATATAAGAGGAATGTAATTTTGGACTGAGAACTGTGAGAAGGCATCCCTTTCGAGTAACTAAAAATTTATCATTCCTGTAGGATCAATTAGTTACATTATCCATGCTTGCCCTTGGATACTTTTTGAAAGTTTCTACGGCCAAGAAATGTAGACATCATGAGTTTATTTTCCTTCAAAATACCGTTATTCGCCTGAAAAGATATCGTATTCACTTTTGGATTTCTTCAGTATTTTAATTACTTGAACAATAGAGAAAGTCTACCTTTACGTCTCACGTCAGGGCGAAAGAGGATAAGTCCTGCTCTGCTCTATGACAATGCTCTACTTTATGTTACGTAATTGTGCAATTTGGGGATCAGCACGATAGAGATCGAGCATATACTTGATGGAGTGCCTACCACTTGACTATGGTTTACAGAAGTGCAACACCTTTAAAACACAGAGGGATCGCCACAAACATTAACTTTTGTTAATGGTCATGTTTCACTCGTCTTCGTCTGTTCTATACAATGAAATTCACTGTCTGTCGTTGGTTTTCGTTCGCCTTCGTAACGGAAGAAGTTTTTATTTAATTTGCTCTTTGGAGTTTTCATAGCCAGGTACCTTTGTCTCACGCAAAAGTACAATACTTGGCGCTCTTGCAGACAATTTTTGAAGCAAAAGAAGTCTTGCTGACGAAACTCTGCACACTCGTACCCGTCGGGAGAAATGCTCTTACTAGCTGCACCGTACAGGCAAACTTCACGACCCAGTCTTCGGTTTGCCAGTATCTCTCTTCCGCTTTGTTCAAGTCTGCTATTTTAAACTAAGAGTAAAAGTGAGCACGGTTTTAAGAAAACGGAAAATGTTAGTTCGTGATGGCTATTGGGTGTGTGTAACATTACGGGAATCGCAACACAGCATGCCCAGAGGACGTGCATATGCATTTTATCGCCTCTTTCGGACTTAAGAAATATCGAATCAGTGGTATGAGGGACAAGTGAGCATCATACTGTCCGACATTGGCAGCACTGCGATGACTCCGGAAGTCGTGATGAGGCGGACTCGAGACAATAGTCTGGCAAGGAGGACCTGTAAGTACTCTTCGACACGTAGTCATCGTAGGATGGATTGACTACCTCTCATGGATGACAACATTTGGTACTCGGACAGAGTTTACACGCAGTGTGCCACCAGAAACCCTCGGCAACAGGTTACTGAAAGTTAGGTTGTGATCTCGAGATGTCACGCGTCGTTTGGCGCTGTCGCCGTAGTACGAACAGCAGAGGCTTACATGTAGTAGTGTAACAAATCGACTGGGATATTGAGTAGCAGCAAGTGGGGTTCAGTGAACAATCCTACTTCTTTTCGCGTCGGTCTTGTCGACTCCAGTGTGTCCGTACACGACCTGATGGAATACCTCAGGAAGCAACGATTCTGGAGACTCAGATCTCTGTAAGTCCTGGAATCAGTGGATGCGACACCTGGAGTGTTTTGGAAATTGTTGAAGGGAG
This sequence comes from Schistocerca gregaria, assembly GCF_023897955.1. Taxonomy (NCBI): domain Eukaryota; kingdom Metazoa; phylum Arthropoda; class Insecta; order Orthoptera; family Acrididae; genus Schistocerca; species Schistocerca gregaria. The sequence continues at coordinate 545,084,429 of NC_064924.1, forward strand.
AGTGAATGGTCGCTAGTATGTGACTAGACTGGTAAAATGTGTTGTCTTACGCTTAGTGAGCTCTGTAGCAAATGGCATATTCCAGCAGGATATTCCAACACACAGACTGGAGTTCACATAGAAAACGCTTTGAGGAATGTGCGGATAATTGATTGGCCTGTCTCGTCCTCTGAATTCTCATCTATGGACCATATCTGGGCTGGTGGATAGAGATACACTTTCGCACCAACATCTAGCCAGCATTCTTCATTAAGGGACACAATATTTGTTTCAAGCAGCAGAATTAAACATGACAAGAAATTCCTCAAGCTGACACTTGGAGGGTGCTTGCTTCCGTGCTACAACTAGTACAAGGGTGTATATTCATGCCCGCTGTGATCACATCGCATCCGGTTGTTGACGATGGACATCAATTCTGAATGTAATGAAAGTTTAATGATTTACTACCCTTTATGTAATGGAAACTACAACGAACTTTTATATAAACATCAGTCTGGTGCTTCACGGCGTAATATTTTCCATTTCGTCAGTGAATGCGCGAATGCCAGTTTCATTCAATTGAAAGGCCATTTTAAGTAGAATGTACGATGAGTTTTAGCCTATGACGGGGTCATGTTTTGCATAATTATCCACATTAGGTCAGGCCAAGAAACTAATTTTTTCTTCATTCTTGTACTGATAGGCGCACACGTTCCTAGCGCTTTTCCACAAGTTTAATAAAAAACCACAACAGATACACCTAACAGAGACTTTAGTCATCAATAACATATTCTCGTTCAGTATTTAGAACAGTGTGCCAATGCTGGGGTAACTTTTCGATTCCACGACTGTAGAGATGTGGTTTCAGGCGAAGAATTCGTCCATCCACGTCCGGAAGGCATATTCATCCGGAAAGGAAATTGCTTGAAGGTTGTTCGATAGAAAGCGGAAAAGGTGAAAATCTGAGGGCGCAAGAACAGGCGAATAAGGTGGGTGCGGAATGACTTCCCAAGCCAAATCATGTATAGTGTTTTCTATCAGTCTAGCAGAATGCGGGCGGGCGTTGTTCTTGGATTCTGTCTGGAAGACGTTTTAGTGATCGTTACAACTCGGGGAAGCAATTCGTAGTACACCATACCGACACTGTTTTGCTAAATGCATAACATTATCTTTTGCGGATGCGCGCAGGTCTTGTCACTTTGATGAGGCTCAACTATTCTTTTCTTTTCTTCATCCTAGCATAAAGACACCATTTATCGTCACCACTAATGATACAGGATTAGAATGGTCGGTTGTTCACGAGCCAATTGATGACGAGCAAGCAAAGCTGCCCATTGGTCACCCAATGATTTTTGTGATTTTGGCTTTAGTGCACGCGGCACCCATACAATAGACTTTTGAATCTTCCCCACTGCATGCAAATGTCGCACGATGGTGGAATGATCACAGTTGATTACATCTGCCAGTTCTTGAATACACTGGCTTGGATCCTTGTGGACTAATGCGTTTGAATGATCTTCATCAAAGTCAGAAAGTCTGAGTCACTAATGTCAAAACGATCCTCCTTATAAAGAGAAAACTATTTTCTTGGCGTGCTCTGTCCAATACCATTATCGCCGTCCATGGCGCAAATGTTTCTGGCTCCCTCTGCTGCTGTCACCATTCTACAAAAAATTCAAACAGAAGGATATGTCGGAAATGTTTCAATTTCTGCACTTGGCACTCCATATTTTAGAGTCCACAGCTCCACTCACTCACCTTCAAATGAAACTGTGAACTACACATAAAAAATGACAATCGATAAATAAACTCAAAGCAACCGGAATACCAACATGCAAAACAAAACCGCTACGATCTTATGTACCAACACAATTCTATGAGAACTTCACAGAGGCTCTTCATATATCTTACTACACACGCATGTTGCTTCGGTACACTGCTTGGAACTACCAGGAAATATCGTTAGGGGAAGATTCACTGTGGACGCATGTAGGACTGTAAGCTCAAAGAGAAGTTAACGTCCCGCGCCACACCGCGCCTGTGTGTCTTGCCCATTAAGCGGGTGCGGAAGTTGCTCGGAGGCGACTGGCTCGTTACAGGTGGCGGCAAGTTGGCGGGCCCGCTAAGCGAAGCTGCGGGGGCAGAACAGCGTCTGGGGGGGAATGGGCGGGGGCGGCGGCTGCCGGGCGAAGGCCGCGGCCCGGCCATTAATCACCGCCGGCACGTTAACTGATAACATTCAGAGCCCGCCGGTCGACAAGAGGCTGCGCTACGATAAGGCGGCCGGGACGGCAAGGAGCCGGCGCGATTTATTGTGGCCCGCCCGGGCGGGTCTGCGCGCCGGGGCCGCCGCTGCAGCGGGTCCAGCGCCTGCCGCGCTCGCTTCCCGCGCGGCGAAAAACTGCTCTCACGCCTGCGACAAGAGAGCGCACTGGACTGAGGACTACGTGAAGCGAGGCCTGCAATGCCTCTACTGACGTCAGAACCCAACCGCTACGCATAAGCACAGATGTGACGGAGCGACTTCCGTTATGATGAGTAAACTGTTATATATGTTCTTCATTTCATTGAAATTACATTACGCTGCAGAATACCTGACAATCTGGACTAAATAAAACGAATAAATGAAACTGTTTACACTATTCAGCAACATTTCTTTAAACAGAACGTACTTTCTAGCCAATTACTTGCTTCATTTTAAAACTTTGATGGAATGTGCGGTCTTGGAACTTGATGTAATGTCGAATATACCAAGTAGCACAGAGAAACCAACATTTGGGAAGGAAAATAGTAAAGAAAAGACAAGCCGCTACATAGAAACCTGCATTCTCTCTCTCTCTTTTCTTGGAAAGGTGAATAATTTACGTTTACATGGCGGAACAACTTTCTGAAAATAATTTTCCAAAAAGTATTGCGTGTTGAAGTGATTTCTCAGAAAAGCGAGCATAGTCAAACGTCATTTCTAGAAGCTGCCCACTTCCCTATGATTTGCGCTGCTTAAGAACCAAATTCCAATGTCATCAGTAGTACGTGCCGACAACAACTGATATCTTTAAACACGATCTGAAATATCAAATCAGCTGGATGCTTTTACGCGCCTCTGCACACGTTGAGTAAACATGAGAAAATGCCACTGTTTATTACACGTGTAGCGAGCTCTACAAGTGCTTTATATTTATTGCGTTTAATAATTCGATACATAACCTCACATGTAAAACAGTACACTGAAGATATCCTCACAGGTTTTTGTTTTAATGTCAGCCTCGTTACTGAGCGGTGTAGATACCTGCCATGTGGAGCAACTGGATCAATTCCTGGCACTGCCAAGGATTTTTCCTTGGCGTGAGGACTAATACGCGTCCCGACTGAGGAACTACTTTGACCGTCTGCAACAGCCGGGAGAGCGGTGTACTGACCACGTGCCCCTCCATACCGCATCCGCACGATGCCGCAATGCAGTGGATGACACGGTGGCCAGCAGACATCCCTTCTACCTACAACGCCTGGCGAGCAGCTCGTTTTTTGTTGAACCTGACGAACCATGAACGAGCTCGACGTCCTTAATAGATACCCGTTAACCGGGCGTTTCCAAAGAAATCAATGTCAAGTATGTCACACAGAACTGCTCAATGGACACATACATTTTAAATATAATGATTATTTTCAGCGTCAAGACCTGTGAAACCGGCACACGGTAACATGCACTGATTATTCATTTATGGCGACCAAACGTATTCTCTAAATGATCTGTCTGAAACTTTCCCAATAACTAATATTTGCAGCCTATAAAAGTACTGAAAACACATTTATTTTAATGAAATGAGTGATGGTGGAGGTTTCATGCAAGTGTGACAAGCAGAAGTTTTAGTTTAGACGAAGATACAGCTACTTCTAGACACTTCCAGTGCATGACAGACTTGACAGAATTTCTCAAGTAATCAGTACTGGCATTATCGAAACTTTATATTCGTTCTTGCAAAGGATCGCATGGAGAATCTTCAAATCCTTCCACCGTGCAATAATAATGTCAATAAACTCTATGCTGCTCACTGAACATCGATGGTCCTCACACAAACGTTACACATTTTCTGAAAGCACGAACCGACGACCGTAGCCTAAGTGATCAGGGCTCGCCAGTAAATGAAGGGATTTCCCAAAACTACAAAGGGATTTAACGTGGGACTCGGCCTGACGTCAAGCAGGTCACTTGCAAGATGTCGCAAGCTCTATATCCCGTAGGTTACGGCTATCCCCCCAGCAGCTGTGCGAGAGCATCCACATCTATTGCACATCTACAGTAAACATCGAAAGCCACCGTAGGGTGCGTGGCGGAGGGTTCCTGTACCGCTACTAGCGACTATCTACATGCCTCCATACGAGAGTTGACATATCTAATCTTATCTTCTGGTCCTTAAGGGAAAGGTACGTTGGTCGCCGTCGCATCGCTCAACGGTCGGCCTCAAATGCTAGTGCTTTAAATTTCCTCAATAGTGCTCCTCGAAAAGAACGTCGCCTTCCCTTCAAGGAGGGAGTTCGCGAAGCATCGCTGTAATACCTGCGTTCCGCTCGAACCTAGGCATATTTAATCTGCAACTTTACGCTAGTTCTCAACACAGTTTTCTGCGATATTAAGGCAGTTCTCACTTATCGACAGCATACCTTTCTTTCATCCTCGTTCAAAAAACTATGTCGCTACTGACCTAAACCACGACTCGGCACCGCACTGAAGTAACCTCATCACTTATAAAACATTGCCACATTTCCAAGTTTTTAATTAATTTCCCCACGTTAATGGAGGCGAAGCTCTGTGGCTTTGTATAGAATAACTTTAACAAAATACAGCAACTAACCACTCTTATATGACTCTTTTACGCCAAGAAGCATTTCGGGCTGTCGCTCATCTTTAATTGGCGCAATACACTGGGATGACAAAAGTCGTGGGACGGCGATATGCCCACATACAGGTGCGGTAATACATGGTACACAAGGAATGAAAAGGCGGTGCATTACGGAAACTCTCATTTGTACTCAGGTGATACACGTGCAAGGTTTCCGAAGCGACTATGGCCGAACGACGGGAATTGACAGACTTTCAACGCGGAATGGTAGTTTCTATTAGGAAGTCGTTAGCAAATTCATTATTCCGAGATCCAGAGCGCCAAAAGTGTGCCGAGAATACCAAATTTCAGCCATTAACTCTCACCAAAGACAACAGAGCGGCCGGCGGCCTTAGCTTAACGACCTATAGCATCGGCTTTTTGGGTAGAGTTGTCATTGCTAACACACAAGGAGCATTGCGTGAAATAACCGCAGAAGTCAATGACGCTCGTGCGGCGAAGGTATCCGTTAGGACAGTGCGGCGAAATTTCGCGTTAATGGGCTATGGCAGCAGACGACCGATGCGAATGCCACGACTAGCGGCACAACATCGCCTGCAGCGCCTCCTGTGGGCTCGTAACCATGTTGGTTGGACCCTTGACGACTGGAAACCCGTGACCTGGTCAGATGAATCCCACGTATTGTTGGTAACAGCTGATGTTAGGATTCGAGTGTGGCGCAGACCCACGAAGCCATGGACCCAAGTTGTCAGCAAGGTACTGTGCAAGCTGACGATGGCCCCACATGGTGTGGGCTGTGTTTACGTGCAATAGACTGGCAGCCGACCACTGACTGGAAATGGGCGCTGATGACCTCGATGTTGAGCGCCCATAAAGCCCCAACACACCACTGACTGGAAATGGTTATGTTCGGCTACCTGAAGACTAGTTACAGCAATTCATGTTCCCAAACAACGATGGAATTTTTGTACATGACATTGCGCCATGCGGGTTTGAAGACCATTCTAGACCATTCGAGCCTGTGATATGGTCACCCAAATCACCGAAACGAATTCCCTCGACCATTTATGGCACATAATCGAGAGATCAGCACGTCATAAACACCTGCACCGGCAATTATGGACGGCTATAAAGGCAGAATGGCTCAATATTTTTGCAAGGATCTTGATTCCATACCACGTGGAGCTGGTGCACTAGACCAGACGAAAGAAAGTCCGACACGATATCAGGAGGTATCCCACGACTTTTATCACCTCGGTGTATATTGATATCCTTTTCAGTATAAATTTTTTACGGAATACATTTTGAAAGCAGTAGCTATCCTGTGCAAAATAACAATACGTTTAGCTACCACGTTTTCCGAGCCGTATATCTGCCTTTAATTAATAGTTAGGTACACTTAATTTTGTTCAGTAGCTTGGAGCTCTTTTTTTTTTTCGCCTGTATACGTGTAGTGCTAATACTGCCAGATTCATTGATGCGCTCATGCAGCGCCATGCGTTTGCTTACATCAGAAATTACAACAAGTCTTCTTAAAACATGCATGGTTTCAAGGGCGGGTGTTATGATTACATTTAGATATTATATAATTTTATTGTCAGTATTTTTATTATTAAACCTCTAGGTATCTGTAATATTTTAAATTTGGGGGTGATGAGAAATTCTTGTTTTGGGGGGGGGGGGGGAAGGGGGGGGGGAAGGGGGGAATACACTGAATAACTAGCTGCCCGCTCTCCACCCATTTAGACCCGAATCTTGTATCCTGGCCTTTCTTACAAGTTCCGGAACAATTACTACAGAAGTCAGGTCAGTTTGTAGTCTTAATATTGCTGAAGTTAAGACTTTACAGATGTCTCTGTATGACCAAAAAATTGGTGTGTGTGTTTGTATACTGTTAAAAACGTGGGGAAAATGTATTTCTGTTTCGCAAAGCCTACTTCTTTCAACGTCACAACACACGGATCAGCTAAGCTTTGGAATAAGAATTTTATGATATTTTAAAATTTTCAAAGAATCCCAGATTAACACAAGCTGTCGATGAAAATCACCTAAATCATTTAACGTAGCTTATAAGCAGCGCGAACGAATTTACAAATGTAAATGAACAGTAAATGGAATAAGCTATGCTAAATGTACATTTGTCAGTATAACTACAATTATTAACTTGTTTCATATAATGGATTCCGTTTAAATTCTACGAACTGCAAATACGAAAGATTAGACACTCACTGGTTGTTTACTGTCACGTGGAGCGTATGTTAAACTCGCCACATAGTGGTACACGGAAGGGCAGCTGCGGACTTCGATTCGATTTCCTGCCAGTAACTAAATCCTAGCGCTGGAGTCACTATCAGAAGCACCCACCGGGGCGGCGGAGGTATTTATTTTTTACTTTTGCATATAAAACTCAGTAATAATTCTCTCATGATGTTATACAACTTTTTACTGGCGTACATTACTTCGATGTTATAAAAAAAGAAGTTCTCTGTCTTTGAAATAGGGTACCTAATAATTCAGAAAACGGCTGCCTAACCCAGTACACAAATTACAAATATACGAGTAATTTACTTTAACGCCCTCTTGTCGACATGCAAGGAACGACAGCCCGGGATAATTTGAGCAGCAGTTTTCTCGTTCGCAATGAGCGCTAAAGCAATTAACGTAACGGTCCGCGGTGGACAGACAAATAAACTACCATTGTCTTTGCGCCGCATTATCTGCAATTGAAGAATTGTATTTTGATATGGCATTAATTACTAAATTACTAGGACCGATGAATAACTGGGACAGTTAAATAGATACATTGTGTCCTGTACCGAAGAATAGTAACCGCTACTTACGTGTCTCATCCCCTCCACCTCCCCACCTACCCCGCTGCATGGTTCTAAACGAGACCGAAACTTGAAACCTAAGAGCTGCAGCATTCTGTTCTAAATAGTTAGAAACTCGTTTTTTTCTAGTTAACAAGTTTAAACGCGCATAAGAAGAAAAACAACAACGTAGTGCCTGGAAGCTCATCCCAGCGATCACCATTACGTTCACTTGTGATTTGTATTCTGAGAAGACTCTTCTCTCACTTACAGGCTCTTTATTTATTAGTCAGACTACTAAATTGCATACTTTTTATTTTACGTGATGCTTTAAGTATGTACTGTTTAGTAGTTTCCCTTCGTTAACAGTCCTTCTCTAATAGATACTAGGTTCACATTTTCCGTCGAAGACGAATGTTTTACTCAGCAGTGGTAACTACAGTATTTAGAGTTACACATAACGAGAGCAATGGAACTGTTTTATTCTCATTGTAGTTTTGTTACCGTGTCAAAGGAAAAGCCCAGGCTGCAAAAGAAGTGCCATTCGGAGATTTGAACATGATGTAAATATAGGGTACCGGATTAAAAGTTAAAAAAATAACATGGATTAAAAATAGTAGTATAAGTCTCTGCATCACCCTAGCTGGCAGTACCAGTTCTACATTTACATCTACGTTAAGATCTGTACTCCGTAAGCAACCATTTGGTGTGTGACGGAGGGTACCTTTCCTTTTCGAGCCACGCACGGTGCGCGGAAAGAGCTATTGATTGTAAGCCTCCGTGAGATCTCGTATCTCTATAGTTTTACCTTTATCGTCTTTTCGCAAGATACGTGCAGACGGAGAACAATGTAACCGGACTTCTCTCTGAATTTCAAAAGTCGCTCCCGTAGTGTCGGCCCCCTCTATCAGCCTACACGGTAAAAGTCGCCGAATGAGAAGCGACCCCCAGGATGGGTGACGTTGTATTTGCACGGCTTGGTTACAACAGTCGCTCCCGATGAGCCCTCCATACCGCCAAGAAGTTGCTCATACAGAACAGACGCCTCTGAACTCGTACGTATCCAACAGACTGCGCTTTTTAATGAGCAGTCACTTCAAATTTCATGAAAATACGTCTAGAAATGCTTCAAAGTTACATTAGGATGTAACATTTACTTCTATTAGAAGTGGCTTTATATTATGTACCTGGGTATCTGTAATTACGGTGTGTATATTTAATTAAGGTCATTGATTTGAGACAGGAAATTTAGAGTTTTGTAATGTATAAATGAAAAAAAAATGATTTGTTAAAATTATGAAATTTTATAATGTGTGTATGTTTATAAGAAAGACAATATTTATTGGAAGCTGGTTCATGCTTAGGGCACTTGTACTGTAAAATGTAAAAGATTTAGTGAAGTCCCTCCGCAACGGAAGTGGCGTGGCGCGATGCAAAAGGCGGTTTTGGCGGTCTAACTGGGCGGCACCTTGGTGGTAACACAGTACGAGGGCAGCCGTAGTACGGTACACTTTATTAGACGGTGCCAAGAGAGGCAATTGGAAGCTGCTTTGCAAGGGATTTTCGCATCGGATCTGGGTCTGGCTATTGTTTGGTATTCTCGGCAAAAAGGAATGGCCGTAATATGCTGAAAATTCGACGCCAAGAAGAGATTTTATAGAGCATTCGAACATGAAGAGCAGTGAGTACAGATAGCCGCCATGCCGCTTACCACTGCTTCGCTAACTTCATACATCCAGATATGTATATGGGGATGGACCAGTTAATTTGTGTGAGTGGTTTCAATAATAATCCAAATGCAATAAATCTGTGTTCGGAAACAACAGTAGTATTCAAAAAAATGTGACTGGCGCCGGAACAACAGGGACTTATCTGCATCGAGAATAGAAAATAGTGGATTGATAATGGCTAGCCACTAGCCGAAATCTGGATTTGCGTAACAAAATCTAAAAAAGGACGACTGATTGCTGCGCTCTATAATTTATGAGCTACATAATTAACTGTTACTGAATGGAATTCGTTATGTCCATCTATTTTCCAGATTTCACTGAGAAAGTATATCCAAATGCGACGAAAATAATGAAGAAGTCTATACTATTAATGCTTTCATCATAAATAATACCTTGCTAGCATTAGAAAGAAAAAAGTCGAGGCTATCATGGTGACTGTAGAATGAGTATGGAAAGTCAAGTGGGTGCCTGCCTCAATAATCGCATGAAAGCAACGGTGTGTTACACTGTAGCTGGTGGAGAACACTTCTCAACATCTCCCCTTCAAAAGAGATTTTTTTTTTTTTTTCAATATTCAAAACTCTCAGTATTAATAGAAGCCGCAGTTCTGAAAGGAAATTGCCAGCGGGCGCAAAATCCTCGAAAACAACGACTCTGGCATTAACAACATTTCTGTGTAAAGCGCCTAAGCGATATTACATTTAAAATTTAAACGGCGCGCAGAACCGGAGAGCAAAATTAATGTCTCCACTCAGCGGGTCCTTTCCCGCCGGCGCGCCGTGAGTGCCTCGGCAGGGGCGGCTGCGCGGTGCACGACGGGGATTAACGCGGTATTTAAAAGTGAAATCAGCGAGGCGGGCCCGACACGGACTTAAAAAGATGTCGCCAGAGTCGCTCACTGTCGCCGTGATTTAAGCGGCGAGCTCCAACTAATCAAGGTCCGCGCCTTTCTCCCAGCGAATAAGCATACGCGCGACTACTTTATTCTCAGATTTAAGATAACTGCCCAGTTAATATCTCACTGGTCCGAAAATTAGAAACGTCTGCCTGAAACAACCATTCCACCTTACCAAAGCACCTGAAGGGGTTCACGCTCTGCCCCCAGCTGAAAAAGGTAACAATGGGGGCATCAAAGCAGTAAGATGTAATTTTCCTATTGGCAGGTCCGGATGTAGGATGGTAATCGGAGTGGGGTTAGCAACTGATTTGATAAACGCGTCACCCACCCCAGCGAGAAAAGGAGGAAAACAGAAAAGGGACGGAGGAAAAACTTACCACGACGGTTATATTTAAATCGTTTAATTTGTAACTGATTACATAATATTTTCCCCGGTATCGTAAGTAAAATCTCTACAACTTATATGGAGTTTCTGTTCTGTCGGAACCCTTAAGGGAATACACGGAAGGCTGCGAGAAAATCAGTTGATAGGACAGGGGAGTAAATGAGATAAATGGTCGTTACGCTACTGCGTAGTCCGCGAACAGCTGAGAATTTTGGGTCGCCCGGTTGGCAGTTAAGGCGACCCGTTGCATAAAGGAGGAATTCCGGGTTCCAGTCCAGGTCTGGCACCAATTTTCACTGTCGTCACTGAGTTATTTCAATGCCCACGTGCAGCTGGCGACGATACCTCCCCCGGAATATTAGCCTTTGTATTCCCCAAGCGACTAACCAGCCACACAAAAACTCGATGAACTGCGTAACATCCCTCATTAACTAATCAACTAATTTCACTTTAACTGAAGAAAAACTAGGAGTCTCAGTGTGGCATCTACCTTCCTTACAAATAATTACGAAGTCGTAACGTCTGAAGAAGATTTAGATGGTGATCCTTAAATATTAGGCTTTTGTGACGAATTCCAAAGTATGATTTCGGCAAGTTATGGATACAGAAACCCGTTTTGTTTACAAGAACTATGTCTATGCTACGTATCACCACCTCCATGCCTTACCTTCTTTTCGATAAGCTTTATACGGCGGGGGTTTTTTTTTTTTTTTTTTTTTTTTTTTTTTTTTTTTTTTTTTTTTTTTTAGAAGTGACTGCAGCTTAGGTTTTGACGACATCGGTTTATACTTTTCATTGGTAGTAAATCCGTGGGTATGTTTGAAGTTAGTGCCTTGTCAACATCTGAAGCACTGGAGGGAGTAAGTCGCCTGTGGCGGTATTGTCCAGTTCTTTATCCGAATTAGAGAAACAAAAATACACAATTTTCTTGCACCCCATCCTCTTTCGATGCATTAATCCTTTTCCTGGTAGGGATACCTGACAAGGTGTATTTCTTTAACATTCTGATACATGTTCATTTAGCGCTTCGTTGTCTCTAAATCTGACAGTTCAAAATGGTTCAAATGGCTCTGAGCACGATGGGCCATCTGTGGTCATCAGTCCCCTAGAACTTAGAACTACTTAAACCTAACTAACCTAAGGACATCACACAACACCCAGCCATCACGAGGCAGAGAAAATCCCTGACCCCGCCGGGAATCGAACCCGGGCGTGGGAAGCGAGAACGCTACCTCACGACCACGAGATGCAGCACTATATTTTAAATACTTTCAGTTACTTCTTTTATGTTTCCGAATGTTCACGTTGTAATTTCATAGAGCGCTACTTTCAAACTTTTACTTGTGTGTGTGTGTGTGTGTGTGTGTGTGTGTGTGTGTGTGTGTGTGTGTGTGTGTGAGTGCGCGCGCACTATCTCTCGCTCACGTCCATAATACGTAACAAGCTTTGAAACATACGTATCTCTCCAACAAAATCACAAACATTTAATTATCAATCTTGATATGCCAATTAAATGTGTCAAAGCAAATTTCTTCGCTATGAAAGTAAGTTAAAATCAACTGTCAGTTATTACGTTTCACTAAAAGCACGGTTGTAGCATTTGACTTTACTGAAATGGTAGCACTTCTTCGAACGCGAGGACCTCTTATCTCCCTGCTCTAATGTAACCAAATTCCACCCAGAGTAATAACCACCATAAACCGACAAGTTAACCTCAGTTTCGCTTCATAGTAATAATGTTAATTATCTTTCCGAGGAAATGACAATCCCCACCGACTCTGGCCCTATCGTCTCTTTACGGACCACTTCATTTGAATTAACAGCTCTCGGACGGAATGTGAGCGCCGACGACTGTTAAACGTACCGCAGATGTTGCAGAGAGAGGCTCTGCGCATTTCAGAGCTGTAGTTGACGCAGTTGCTACCTCCATGCAATACTGTTCCTGATACAATGGCAGCATTTTCTCTACTCCGAATAAAATAACTTTCCGATTGACATAGTTCAATGGTGGGTGGCGCTGTTGCCTGCGTACAGCTCGCCACTGCTAATTCGAACCACACGACTCGCTGAAACTTCAATCATAGAGCTATTTCAATCTAATCGTAGGCCACTATACTGCTTGCGAAATAGAAAATAAATCTGGCATTATTAGACAGCTGGCGTCTAATTATAGCTTTATGTCTTAGAGTACGACATTGATAACACTATGGAATATAGCAGCACCTAACTTTAAAAGTAGTTCATAAGTCTGATTTCTGAACTTGTTATTCGGGGGAATGCAGCACAGTATTATATTCACTTCAGTTATCAATCGATGACCTGTTTGTTCGTGGTTCTTCTACACTTTACTGTGGTACGTAGTTCACTTCCATACTATTTAGGCAATTTTCGGTTCGACATGCACACCATTACAAATTCCGGTTTTAATAGCCAGTAGTGAGTGCCGAGTTGCTATGTAGTAACACATGTTAAGGGACATAACCTTCCCTTGCTATATCTATAAAATCTATATGGTTACCCTGCAATTCACTTCACTTTGCAGTAATACAAAATAAATATTTCTCCTTTGAACTTCTTCGATGTCCTCCTACAAACGTATTTGGTAGCCACCGCGCAGCAATAGCTCAGAAGAGAGCGGACTGTTAAGGACAAATCGACTCAAGAGATGAGGAATGTGCTAATTTTGAGATGGATCAGCTGTTTTGACTGTGTTTTACGATTGACTGTAGTTCAACCTTCTCCGTTAGTGTGCTACGAGCGTTTCGTCTAACGTGAGAAATAAACTTACAGCTTCACATCGCTACCATCTGATCATTACGGCGACTGTCGAACCTATGTCATAAAAGTAAACTAATTAAACATAGGCGTAGTTGAACAGTCCTGAAAGCTTAGATCCATTTAAAGGCACTCTTAATAACGGGGAAAAACTTCTTTGAGGAGTACATTAACATTTAGCTTGACATTCAAGTAATATTCACTGCAATTTTAACACTTCAAGTTCAATACTTATTGAAGTAAATAGCAATTTAAACTCTTCTTCCTTTGTTTTTCTGTCGCCATACGAAAGTACCAGTGTAGAGTACGCAGTATGTGTAGTAAATCTGTTGTACGTTCTAAGCGTTCTGCCAACAAAATGCATTCTTTTTTTCGCCTTCCTTACATCAGCGATGTGATGGATCCAATTTAAGTTGTTTCTAACTGTAATCCCCAGTTATTTGCTTGCATCAACTGCATTTAGATTTGTGTTTTTTATCGTATCACCAAAATTTAACAGAATTTGTTTGGTACTCTCAGTTCTTTTGTTCGGGGTCCACTGCCACTTTTCGCACCATGCAGATTCCGTAATCCGTGTTGATTTTCCGACGATTTCACTAGATGGTAGACGACAGCATCATCTGCAAACAAACTAAGAAAGCTGCTCAGATTGCCGCCTAAGTCACTTATATAGATCAGGAACAGCAGTGGGCCAGTAACATTTTATAGGGAAACATCAGCTGAGACGATACGCCAGAGCCATGCAATATGATTAGAAGACGCTTTAAATGGTGTCAAAAGCCTTCCGGAAACTTAGAAATATGGGATCAACAAGTGATCGTCCATCAACAGCAGGCATCCTTTGTGTGAGTAAAGAGCGAGTTCAGAACGATATTATCCGTGCTGACTACAATGATCAGCCAGAACATTATAAGCACCTACTAAACAGCCGGTATGTCCACCTTTGGAACGAATAACAGCGGCGGAACGTCGTGACATGGAAACATTGAAGCCTTGGTATGGCGCTGGAAGGAGTTGGCACATCTGCACATACAAGTCACCTAATTCCCGTAAATTTCGGGGAGAGGAGCGATGAGCTCTAACGCATGTCCAATCACGTGCCAGATGTCTTCGACTGGGTTCAGACTAGCGAGTTGGGTAGCCAGCACGTCTATTGGAACTCAACATTGTTTTTCTCGAACCTCTCCACCACACACCTGGCCTTGTGGACATGGCGCATTATTTTGTTGAAATATGCCACTGCCGTCGAAAAAACATGATCGTCGTGAAGGGATATACGTGGTCTGCAATCAGTGCACAGTACTCCTTGATAGTCACGGAGCCTTGTACGAGTTCCACGGGACCCATGGACGCCCATATGAATGTTCCCCAAAGAATAGTGAAGCCGCCGCCAACTTGTCTCCGTCCCGCAGTACAGCTGTTAAAGAGCTGTTCCCCTCGAAGACGACAGATTCGCGTCCTCCCGATATAAACGATGAAGACGGTATAGGGATTCATCAGACCATGCAACGCTCTGCCACTGCGCCAATGCCCAGTGTTGATGGTTAAGTGCCCATTTCAGTCGATGTTGCCGATGTCTTGGTGTTAACATTGGCACATGAATGAGTAGTCGGCTGCAGAGGCTCATCGTTAGGAGTGTTTGGTGCCCTGTGTGTTCAGACATACTTTAACTCTGCCCAGTATTAAAGTCTGATGCTGTTTCCGCTCAGTTCGCCATCTGTCTTGTTTTACCAGTCTTCCCAGCCTACGGCGTCCCGACATCTGCAAAGAGAGGTGGCCGCCCGAACCCACGACGTCTGGACGTGGTTTCACCTTGGTTTTGTCACGTACTGACGACACCACAGCACTCCTAGAATATTCGACAGGTCGTGCAGTCTCCGAAATGCTAGTGCCGAGCCTCCTGGCCATCACAATCTATCCTCGGCCAAACAGACAGATCGCGTGCCTTCCCCATTCTACACGCGGACAGCGCACTCACTGGTACTAAATGCACCGTGCAAATGCCTTACCAGCAGTCATTCCTTGCCAGGTGACGCCGCTTTATCCTGGACGGGTTTATATCGATAGTAGGTCGGTTGTCACAATGTTCTACCTGATCAGTGTATGTGTCAATAGATCGTTTTCTTCAAAGTGATTCATAACGATGGAACACAGTACTTGTTCCAAAATCCTACCATAAATCGATGTCAACTATATAGGTATATAATTCAACAGATTACTTCTGTTTCCTTCTTGTGTACTGGCGTAATCTGCGCAGTTTTCCATTCTTAAGGTACGGATCTTTCATCGAGCGAGCAGTTGTGTTTAATTGCCAAACATGGTGGTATTTAATTAGCATCTTCTTAAATGAACTTTTTAGTATATAATCTGGACCGGACGGCTTAAATGACCCATGTTGCTTCACTACGCCGTGGCCAGCTACTTCCAAATCACTCATGTTGGCAGCTGTTCTTGCTTAGAACTCTGTAATACTTACTGCACGAAAAGTCGTGTTTAGTAACTCCGCTGCAGGAATAAACACGAAAAATATTATATTACACCGTATCGCTTCCGCTAAGTGAAACAACGGCACCAATTTTCTGTGACTGGAAATGTGTACATCTATAGCAAACTCAATAAAGTGGGCCTAATGTCCCCTGCTAATAGACAAATGGGTAATTACAGTCCGGCCTCCAGGCAATGTAATTCTCCATTTCTGCTCTGCCTCCTCAGACTGGCCGCTCTCACGAATGGTATCATGCTGCCGGTCTCCACCTCGCTGTACTCACAGGATCTACACTTTGACGTGGTTGATCATATGGACACTCCTAATTCCTTGAGACCTGTCTATTTGAGGTAATACATCCTAACGTCTATTGTTTACAAAAGAATGGTAACGCAAGAAAATGGTTCAACTGGCTCTGAGCAAAAAAAAATGGTTCAAATGGCTCTGAGTACTGTGCGACTTAACTTCTGAGGTCATCAGTCGCCTAGAACGTAGAACTAATTCAAATGGTTCAAATGGCTCTGAGCACTATGGGACTCAACTGCTGTGGTCATTAGTCCCCTAGAACTTAGAACTACTTAAACCTAACTAACCTAAGGACATCACACACATCCATGCCCGTGGCAGGATTCGAACCTGCGACCGTAGCAGTCGCACGGTTCCGGACTGCGCGCCTAGAACCGCTCGGCCACCCTGGCCGGCAATGGTATCGCTGTGGTAGCCTTTATAACTCACAGCACTCAGCTGATATGGCGTCTTATCTATCCTGCCTGTCTTTTCAGGAGATCCTAATGTTATATGATTCGTGTCTTCTTCTTCCTTCTCCACAAGTACAAGGAAGGTTGTCGATAAGACTCAGGTGATGTAAATTCTTTTACAAGGACTCTTGACACCGTGTGCTTCATATACCAATGCATTAACAGGATACCAGGGTGCGTCGCTCTATAACGTTTCCCGTCGTCGTTGGTTCGTCTGCTCCTTGGGCATTGTTAGCTTATTGGTAAGTTCGTTACAAACATGACATTTGCAGTACAACTGAGACTTTGACCAGACAGACAAGAGAAAGTGAAATTCAGTAGTTTACATATCCGGAGACAAAGCGAAGAAATGAACGCTTCCAGCATAATTTCTTGTCCAAAATTGTGCATACTCCTTCCTTTCCACAATTCTTTGTATATGTACCGCTGTAAGTCATCTTAAGTTCCTCAAGTATAAGGTAAACAGTCAATGTGAAAAAAGTCACGCAAAATTTTCTCTAGACTAGACTATTCTATTCGCATATTACAAGTAACAAAACCATTACCATTTGTTTACGACATTGTTCCTCTGGCACATTTACAACTGAAGAACATGCCGAAAGTGGTGAAGGAATCGCAACCTCAGCTTTACTATGCAGTCACATCGGTTGGCTGTATTCACAATGTTGTTCGGAACTGGATCCACGTCGCTCACATCTATCCACTGTATATCTACATCTACATTCCGCGAGTCACCTCCGGTGTGTGGCGAGGGTACTTCTGGTACCACTGTCTGTCCCCTCTTTTCTGTTCCATTCGCGAATAGCCTGTGGGAAGCATGAAATCGGTAAAGCTCTTCATCAACTAATTTTCCTGACTTTCTCCTTTAGGTCATTTTGCAAGACGTACGCGAGAGGAATAAATATAGTGGCCGACTCTTCTCGGAACTTACGTTCTTGAAATTCCAACAGTAACACTCTGCGTGATGCGCTATGGCTCTCTCGTAGTGTCTGCCACTGCTGTTAGTTCAGCATCGTCGTAACGCTGTCGCGCGGAGTAAACGATCCCATGACGAAATTGTAATATTTCTGAGTTTGCAGCCGTCTTACTCAGGTACAAGAAGCTTTTCTTAGAGCAGCTGAGACCGCAGCAGTTGAAAGATGGTGTAATGCGGTATGAGGTAACCATGACAGATGGTCTCTTAGGTACGGGTACCGTGAGAAAAAACGCCTAAATTGGCGTCCTTCCCCGCGATTGGCTCCTGCGTTCGGAAGTTGCGCGCCAAAATGGTCATCTTCTGTTATAAATATTAGACCAACTAAACAGCGTATTTACTTGAATTTCAAATTAAATCACCTCTCAGAGGCGTGCTATCATTTCATTATTTCACAAGTATTAATAACCAGCAGAGTAATAAACAACTGCCAAACTAAAACACAGACTAAGCACTTCGGTGATCTTCAGATCGCGCCTAACTTGGATTGTGGGCGTAGTGGTTCGGCTGCAAGATCAGAACTAGTTTGGCGGTGTTGGAGGACAGACATGTTGTCTGCCGAGATTAGTGTCAGTCGGGATTTCACTAGTAATCCTTGGATTGTAGAAATAAAGAGATGTTTCGGCAGTGTCGGAGGACAGACTTGCTGTCTGCCGCGGTCGGTGTTAGTTAAGATTTTAATACGAAGGTATGGTTATTTGGACATATAGGTGAGAACAGTGTGAAACTAATTACAGAAATACGCAGTTAATTTGTTGAAGAACAGAAATTATTTGTGACTCTAAAGTGGAATGTAATTGTGCAGTTTCTCGTGTTCTGCTAATAAAAATCGAGTGGCGTTCCAGATAAACGGATTGGAAATTTAACCATTGCTAAAACAACAGTTCCTCGCTAAGAGTTTCTTACAGCCTCCAGATAACGGATTCACGACCTACGTCCTGTTTTCTGCGCTGGGGAAAACAACTATAGAGGACTGCAGGTTGGTGACCATTTGTTAGAACTTATACTTTCCATTCAGGGCGGTGGAAGCAAATAGGCAACTCGCGTGTATAGCAATCTTAGTACAAATGAGATCAGTGGCAAGTCATCTGTGATAACGCAGAAAAGGTATGAAAAAGAGAAATGTTTCTGAGGGAAGAGGTTTATAATACACACGTATATATCACACTGTCCTCCCCCTCTCTTTTTTCAACTTACCGTAAAATGTGTCTCTTGTACGGATATCGCCAATATCTTCTATTAATCCCACTCGTCAACGATTCTACACTGGCGAACATTACCCTGGCAACAGCACCCTTGACACCTTGACGGGATTACCGATGGTGCCACTTGACCTTGGAGGACAATCATTAATTCGAATGTTCGCAGGCTGTTCATCGTTATACCACGACGTCCACTTGTCATGACTTCTATGTCATTTGTAGAAAACAATCTATGTAGGTTTTATGAGGTGTCATAGCAGAGCAATTTTCGGCTTCCACCACTGAATCTGCGAGTTTTCTGTTACTCTAAGCCCCACGCACGTATAATCGAAATTAGCGGACGGCGAACCGATTGTGATAATGGCTGGTGATTTCACCATCCTATATTTCACTCAAACTGACGTACTGAATAGATATATAGTCGTACTTGCACGACGTCCACGATGGAGAAGTGCTACTTTCTTTCAGCGAACGCCATACGGAAAAATGATTAGCACTTGGGTAACGTTTCCTTACACATCGCACAGTGCGGCGTGTAGTATTCAACAGGATTCATTTTCAGTAAAATTCCAGCAGAATTGAAAAAAAAAGTGATACCCTCCACCCCCCCCCCCTTTTCAAATCTAAATTGAAAGGTTCCTTTGTGGCACACCACTCCTATTCTCTACAGAAGTTCCTCACTGTAGTTGACCACGTCTCTATGTAACGTTTATTTGTGTACTCTCCAACAATTCTAATTGTTTTTATTTAGGGGACATTGTACATGAAATTCGTTGAAATTTGAAATTTTCTGTTTTCTACTCCATAAGTACTTTGGACTTTCCTGATCATTTTGGCATGTAATACATTAAAATCAGACAATTGTGATACCTTCAAATAATATTTTGAATGTTGATGTGTGACTGTCACATTACACTGCCATAGTTGAGCAGTCATATCTTGGGAACTACACAGTCTAGAAGGCTGTGAATTGCTTTGTTTTTTGCCACTGCTACGTCTCAGAAGTTGAAATTACGAATAAACAAATTAGTCCTTTATTTCTGATACTAGTTTTCATTGAAAGTAGTGTGATTATCGGCTATTTTTGTAGTAAGCTAACTTCTATTGCTTTTTATACGTAAATAAAATGACTAAGCTTAAAAGTAACTTCAAGAAACGTAAATTTGTGGCTAACAAATGTGTGGGACCTGCATTGTCTTTTGAAGTACTTGAAAACACGTGTGCTGGCAGTGAAGCAAACCACGGTAATGTTTCTGAAGGGACCACGCCTCCTAATGCATCGAAAAGGAAATTCAAATTGCTCTGAGCACTATGGGACTTAACATCTGTGGTCATCAGTCCCCTAGAACTTAGAACTACTTAAACCTGACTAACCTAAGGACATCACAAACACCCATCCCCGAGGCAGGATTCGAACCTGCGACCGTAGCAGTCGCGCGGTTCCGGACTGAGCGCCTAAAACCGCTAGACCACAGCGGCCGGCTCGAAAAGGAAAGTAACTTTAGAAACGTGTGACAGCAGTAAAAGTAATGATATTATGGGCAAAGTCATTATTGATCTGCAAATCCTTGTACAAGTTCTTTCTGAAACTGTCTCTTGCTGTCTTTGTGGTGGTGAAGTTAACCTTTATGAGGATATTGGAGCTAGAATAGGTGTTGTGTCTAAATTAATAATTAAATTTCAGAAGTCCAAAAATGAAAAAGTCTTTCATACTTCATCAAAGTGTTCAGGTAATTAATTGTATGAAACTAATGTGAGATTGTTCTATGGCCCTAAATGCGTTGGTAAAAGTGCAGGGGCTGATAATGCTCTATGCACTATGTTGAACCTGCCAAACCACCTTCTAGGTATACGAAATATGTAACAGCAATTGAGGACTCTGTAAATTATGTGGCTGAAGATTCAATGGTTGCTGCTACATCAGAAGCTGTTGGACAAAATAAGGGTGATACAGACATTAGCACTGCTGTCAATGGATCCTCGCAAAAGCGTGAGCTTAGTTCCCAAAATGTTTTTACATCTCGAATAAGTACTGACAGTGGAAAAGTATGGATTCGGAAGTACTGCCAAGGTTGTACAGTGAACTAGTAGAACAGATTATGTCATAAGCAGCAGTGTACAAAAATTATGATGGCAAAAGTGGAGGAATGGAGGTAAAAGGAGCAGTTAACATTTTCCAGCATTCGCAGAAAGAGAGAGGTGTCAGATATGTGAATTACTTAGGTGATGGAGACAGCAAGGCTTTCATTGCAATACAAAACATTAAGTCATATTATGTTCCTATACAAAAACTTGAACGCGTAGGACATGTCAAGAAAA
The DNA here is from genome assembly GCF_023897955.1 of Schistocerca gregaria. Taxonomy (NCBI): domain Eukaryota; kingdom Metazoa; phylum Arthropoda; class Insecta; order Orthoptera; family Acrididae; genus Schistocerca; species Schistocerca gregaria. Next base: position 545,105,581 of record NC_064924.1, read on the forward strand.
GGGTGGGAACACGTAACTGCCTGATGGCAAGACAATAAAATGTGCTGGAAGACTAACAGACAAAGAAATTGATGAATTACACGAATATTATGGAAAGGTCATTAGAGATAACTATGACAATTTAGAGAAGATGAAAAGAGCTGTGTGGAGCACTTTCTTTCATGCTGTGTGTCCACCTCCACCAAACACTCGGTGTAAATAAACGCAAGCTGGATTTTCTGGCACCCTGCATGAATTTACATATAAACATTCTCTTCCTTTGGCAGTAATGGAGGCAATCAAACCTATTTACAGAGATTTGGCAAATCCTCAGCTACTAAAGAAGTGTTTACAGGGTAAGAATGTGAATGAGTCCTTCAATAATGTTGTGTGGTGCCGTGTGCCTAAAAATGTATTTGTTGGCCTTAAGTTAGCAGTGTCTGATGCTGTAATAACTTTTAATCGTGGGAACTATGGAAGACTTAAAGTTCGGGAGAAGTTAGGGGTAAGATTTGGACAGAACTCAGCTAAAGGACTGCGGGAACGGGATGAGCTTCGTGTACGTGAAGCAGAGTTAGCTGCTCAGCAAATGACAAAAGATGCAAGAAAGAAGAGGAGGAGGCAAGAACTGGGCTGCTGTGACACTGAAGAAGACACACACTATGAAACAGGCCAATTCTAGTGCATAAAAGACGCAGAAATGTAAGTCTGTATAAGAATTTGTAATAAAAGAAGTTTTAAACCTCAATATTTCTTAACTACATTTTTTGCAATTAATGACACGTTTTCTAAAAAAAAAAAAAAAAAAAAAAATATATATTGATGGTAGACACATGAAATTTTCACAGCATACCAAGTGTGAGATTCAACACATACGGAACTAGATTAATTGAAATATCCTGAGTCGTATTGTTTTTATGTTCATTTATTTACAAAATTCTGTCAAAAAATTAAGTATTTGAAAAAAAAGATAACATGCCCCACAATAAAATTTAAGTAATAATTCTAGTGCAGTGCATCTAGAAAGGTGCATACAATAATTATGGAAATTTGTAAGTTGGTGTCTTAAAAGAGTTTCCGAGATAATTGGTCACAAAATTCGATGGTTTAACATTTGCGGCATAGGACATACACTCCTGGAAATTGAAATAAGAACACCGTGAATTCATTGTCCCAGGAAGGGGAAACTTTATTGACACATTCCTGGGGTCAGATACATCACATGATCACACTGACAGAACCACAGGCACATAGACACAGGCAACAGAGCATGCACAATGTCGGCACTAGTACAGTGTATACCCACCTTTCGCAGCAATGCAGGCTGCTATTCTCCCATGGACACGATCGTAGAGATGCTGGATGTAGTCCTGTGGAACGGCTTGCCATGCCATTTCCACCTGGCACCTCAGTTGGACCAGAGTTCGTGCTGGACGTGCAGACCGCGTGAGACGACGCTTCATCCAGTCCCAAACATGCTCAATGGGGGACAGATCCGGAGATCTTGCTGGCCAGGGTAGTTGACTTACACCTTCTAGAGCACGTTGGGTGGCATGGGATACATGCGGACGTGCATTGTCCTGTTGGAACAGCAAATTCCCTTGCCGGTCTAGGAATGGTAGAACGATGGGTCCGATGACGGTTTGGATGTACCGTGCACTATTCAGTGTCCCCTCGACGATCACCAGAGGTGTACGGCCAGTGTAGGAGATCGCTCCCCACACCATGATGCCGGGTGTTGGCCCTGTGTGCCTCGGTCGTATGCAGTCCTGATTGTGGCGCTCACCTACACGGCGCCAAACACCCATACGACCATCATTGGCACCAAGGCAGAAGCGACTCTCATCGCTGAAGACGACACGTCTCCATTCGTCCCTCCATTCACGCCTGTCGCGACACCACTGGAGGCGCGCTGCACGATGTTGGGGCGTGAGCGGAAGACGGCCTAACGGTGTGCGGGACCGTAGCCCAGCTTCATGGAGACGGTTGCGAATGGTCCTCGCCGATACCCCACGAGCAACAGTGTCCCTAATTTGCTGGGAAGTGGCGGTGCGGTCCCCTACGGCACTGCGTAGGATCCTACGGTCTTGGCGCGCATCCGTGCGTCGCTGCGGTCCGGTCCCAGGTCGACGGGCACGTGCACCTTCCGCCGACCACTGGCGACAACATCGATGTACTGTGGAGACCTCACGCCCCACGTGTTGAGCAATTCGGCGGTACGTCCACCCGACCTCCCGCATGCCCACTATACGCCCTCGCTCAAAGTCCGTCAACTGCACATACGGTTCACGTCCACGCTGTCGCGGCATGCTACCAGTGTTAAAGACCGCGATGGAGCTCCGTATGCCACGGCAAACTGGCTGACACTGACGGCGGCGTGCACAAATGCTGCGCAGCTAGCGCCATTCGACGGCCAACACCGCGGTTCCTGGTGTGTCCGCTGTGCCGTGCGTGTGATCATTGCTTGTACAGCCCTCTCGCAGTGTCCGGAGCAAGTATGGTGGGTCTGACACACCGGTGCCAATGTGTTCTTTTTTCCATTTCCATTTTTTCCATTTCCATGTATAATGTCCTCTTAATTCTTTGGTTTATAAATTTTCTAATGAGCATTCTGTAAACTATGTACAAATTCCTCCCATGATCCTTTGGCTCGTCCCACAGGATCCGATAAGTAAATAAGTAATTTTCCTTCGACATAATACCAATAGATACATAGAACCTGAAGATGGATCCTTCACTCTGAGATATGTGTAAGTTCAGAGAAAATTGGATTCATATACAACAGTTGTTCTTTTTTAGTGATAAAGCATATACTGAAATATTTTTCGATAGAAGACTCCAGTTAACCTTTACAGAACCGTCATACTGCTTGTCACAAAGCGCTGTAGAAAGCAACTAATGCAATCATAGACTCCATGTCCGTCTCCGTAGCTAAGTCTTCAGATAGATCGGCAGAATGCCGTGCGAGCGGCTAGGGTTCGATTTCTGCCCGGGTCCGAGATTTTCTCCGCACTATGAAGGGCTGTTGTGTTGTCCTGAGCATCATTTCACCCTCATCGACACGCAAATCGCCGAAGTGGCGTCAACTAAAGAGACTTGCACCAGGCGGCCCGGCTACATGCATGTGCGACTCTGGTCTAGCCACACATATTATCATTATCATAGTCTGGCACAGGGGTCTGCTTTACTTAGGGGAATGCTGAGTACAATAACAGTTGATATCAGAGAGGAGCTAAACGTACGACGGCTCATATAAATTAGTACGTAAGTAACACACGTAATAAAATAACTGGAGCACTTTGTCATTAGAACTTCACTGTAAACAAAAAATGAAATGAGCTACAATAGGCCAACATATCTAATCTTTAATGATTATGAGGGTCTAGAAGCATGTTCAAAGCAGCCACCTAAGGAGTTGTCCGAATATTTACCTTTATCTTTTATTCAGAGTTTTTTTGCGAGCTGCTATTTAAGGTCACCAGGATCACAGTCAAATGCCTTACAATCACGGACACGTTGCATCATCATCTAGTAAGAGACGTAGTTTCTGCAAACGCTAATCATAGCTCCATCTCAACACACGAATGAACCCTTCAACGAAACGAGATGGCTTTTGGGTTCTGAAGACGAGGTGGTGCATCTCTGATTCTGTATTCGTAGGTAAAGCGATCACAAAGTCTACATAACATAGAAATGTACAACATACTTGCTGTGGCTTCGAACAAAAGAAATGTACTTCGAGGGCGCGGTACTTAAGGCTCAGCCTGATAGCACAACATATGTTATTACTTTTACCGAATTCAATCGCGCCAACCATCCAGTGATTTAACACGAGTACTTAAAATTGCCTTCTGGCTGCAGCATGGAGTAGAGGGAGCCCACTTTCTGAACAGGGCGACCGTCTCAGGCATGGATGCGGGTACAAGGCTCGCCCCGTTTTCTAAGCCTTAACGCCGCCTGGCGGTAAAGGGATTGGGAAGCTATTAGCGGAAAGGAGCTTCGCTGGCCGCATTGGCGGCACAGTGGAGTAGAGCAGCCAGAGCGCTCGGCAGCGATCGGCTGCTGGGTAAGCCCAGCTGGCACTGCCCGGTGGGTGGGAGAGGGAGGTGGAGGGGAAGAGAAAGAGAAAGAGAAAGAGAGAGAGAGGGAGAGAGCGGCGCAGAGCTGCCCACGTGTATGATTGGGCGCCGACATAATCCCTGCGAACGTCCGGACGAAGAGGCCGCGCTCACAAGTGCTCAACGAAAAACGACACATACAGCCCAGGCACTAGGGCACAATGTCCGGTAAAGGAAACACGAAACAGACGATCAAATTTAAGCGGCTACATTCCATCCTTTAAATACTTCGGTTTTGCTGGGATAAAAACGTACGCAATATTTTCCCCCTTTATTATATTTGCTTTCCGTTACACAACCATCCATCACACGAACAAACGAGATGAAAGTAAAAAATAAAATAAAAAATAAAAATCACCGCTTAACAGATAGACTGGCGGTGATATTGAAATCTTGTATTTGTTATTTGTGAAACGCTCCTTTCTACCGCGACCAGGAGCTCCCGTTGCGTCGCCCCGTAACACCAGCAGCTACGGGCGGAATAAACGCACACTTGCGCTGCGCCACGGTTACAATCGGAAACATATATTCGCGGTCATCTTTTAGTCTCTACTCTGCTACACTATCAAACCAGTAAAAATAAGGCTCCCGAGCCTCAGTCGGCAATAGCCACAGATATACAAGGGCGCGACCAAGAAACAAGATATTATACTCTGGTTTTCGTACGCCTAGCGCCTACACTCCTACTGCCCTTCACACAGCCATGTACCGCGCTTCGCCGCACTCTTTGCCTGCTTGCTTCATGGACTCTGACGAGCATTGGAAAACAGCCCGACGTATATAAAACCAGGCAGGACTGTCCCCAGCAGTCGCCAGGCGGCATGGGCGCTCAAGCCTTGGCCGCGTGTGTCGCTGCCACTGTATCACCGCCACCAGCCACATGCCTCCAAGCGCTGGTACCTTCACGGACCCAGCTGCAAACGTAACCGCTCGGCCCGGCTACGGCATTTGCACACCGGAGCAGCTCCGTGGCCATGCGCTTACCGTTCGAGATTCTTCAGCAGGGAGCTCTCCTGACCGAGCGCAGCAGTTAACTCCTCTGGAGCCACACCGTAGCTATTTCGCCGTCGTTCCTCAGAATGGAGTTCCCATCGCTGAGCACACCAGACTCGCCTGACTGACGTCCACAGCCAAAGCAGCACATCGCTCAGCGTGTCCAAGCCGCTGGCCCTCGCCGAGTGCCTCCCTTTACTACATAGTGGGACGTGCCCACCGACTTCGTCCTCAAGCTGCCAATCTCGCAATACACCAACTGCAACTATTTCAAGGACTTTCCATCATACGGTGACGGGCAGTACTCCGACACCAAGCCACGCACTAAAGAAGTTTCGTTTTGTTACTAGTTTTGCACTCGTAGCGAATACGCAGAATGGTTTTCCGTTTGTTCCTAGATTACATAAACTTCTACTGTTCTGGATACCAAAGTTTTCGCATAGTGTGGATCCTCACCACTCGGACACTTTATTAGGTGATAACCTTAGTCAAGTATCAATTTCATTTGCGGAATACTGCTCTCTGAATTAAGTTTAACAACAGTCTTGTAGCGTGAGTTCCTAGCCGTCATAAAAATACTCTACGGTCTATTGTTAGCACAAATTCATTCAAACTGTAAGCTTTCTAACGATTCCGATCCTTTATGTTCAACATTAAGAACGTCCCAAACCACAGAAGCGAATATCACGGAGTTACGAACTGATCAGCGATTACACGCATATAAAAAGCCTTTTCCATATTGCTGTTGTGGTCTTCAGTCGGAAGGGTTTGGTGCAGCTCTTCAAGCTAGTCTATCCTAGACAAGTCTCTTCTTCACCGTATAATTACTGCAACATTTGCCACCGTCAGTTATTCCCCAATGTCAAAACTCGTGTACTGTATTCTTGGCTGTTATACACTGAGGTGACAAAAGTCATGGGATACCCCCTAATACCGTTTCGGATCTACTTTAGCCCGGCGTAGTGCAGCAATTCGACGTGGCGTAGGCTTACCACGTCGTTGGAAGTCCCCTGGAGAAATACTGAGCTCTGATGACTCTGTAACCGTCCATAACTGCGAAAGTGTTTCTGGTTCAGGATGTTGTGCACGAATGGACCTCTCGATTATGTCCCATAAATGTTCGATGAGATTCATATAGTGCACTTCACATGGGAGTCACGTGGCCAAATACTCTATTGAACTGTCCAAAACTTTCCTCAAACGAATCGCGAACAATTGCGGCCGGTGACATCAGTTTTTGGGAACATGAAGTCAATGAATGCAATTGGTCTACAAGTAACCGAACATAACCATCTACAGTTAATGATTGGTTCAGTCGGACCAGAGGACCCAGTATATACCATAGAAACACAGCCTACGCCATTATGGAGCCATCACCAGCTAGCACAATGCCTTGTTGCCAACTGGGTTCATGGCTCGTGGGGCCTGAGCCACACTCGGGCGCTGCGATTAGTTCTTACCACCTAAGCCGGCCGGACTGGCCGTGCGGTTCTAGGCGCTACAGTCTGGAACTGTGCGACCGCTACGGTCGCAGGTTCGAATCCTGCCTCGGGCATGGCTGTGTGTGATGTCCTTAGGTTAGTTAGGTTTAAGTAGTTCAAAGTTCTATGGGACTGATGACCTCAACAGTTAAGTCCCATAGCGCTCAGAGCCATTTGAACCATTTTTACCATCTAAAATCGGGACTCATCTGACAAGGCCACGGTTTTTCAGTCGTCTAGGGTCCAATTAATGTGGTTACGAGTCCAGCAAATGCGCTGTAATGGATGTTGGACTGTTAGCAAAGGCACTCGCGTCGGCCGTCTGTTGCCACAGCCCATTTAAGCGAAATTTTGTCGCACTCTCGAAACAGATACGTTCGTCGTACGCCCCACATAGATTTCTGCGCTTATTTCACGCAGTGTTGCTTGTCCGTTAGCACTGATCTGACAAGTCTACGTAAATGTCACTGTTCTCGGTCCTTAGTTGAAGGCCGTCGGAAACTACGTTGTCCGTGGTGAGAGCTCACGCCTGAAATTTGGTATTCTTAACACGCTGTTGAGACAGTGGATCTCGGAATATTGAATTCTCTAACGATTTCCAAAATGGAATGGAGACCCTCTAGCTCCAACGACCATTCCGCGTTGGAAGTCTGTCGGAAACCTTTTCGCATGAATCACATCAGTACAAATGACTGTTCCGCCAATGCACTGCCTTTTTATACCTTATGTACGCGATACTACCACCATCTGTATATGTGCATATCAGTGATTCACCTGTTAGTACAGATGAGGCATTTGAAGGTATGGGACGAGGGCAACGTAAAAATCTCTCTCAGTAAGCACTCGACTTCCGAGGTAGGGGCAGTGCGATCCTGCAGATGGCACACGCAGGACCGGAACCTGAGAATATCTGGCCGTTCCTCGAGGATAGGGCAGGTGGCCACAATAGACAGGCGCCAAGTGTGCTCCCCGTTGGCGGAAGGGCCGGATGAAATATGCATGCGGGCGCTGGCCGCGTTATTTCATATTCCTGGTGACTACTGGCGGGCCCGGCGCGGAATTGGTTTGCCTTGACCAGAAGCACGCGGCGCTCCAGGGCGCGCCGAATACTGATGTGGCGGCGCGGGGAGCCAGTCGACAGTTGGCGCTGCGCCTCCTGCCTCCGCGGAAGCGGCTCTGAATCTTTAGTGCCCCTTTAGTGCGCCAGATGTGAATATATCCACCCAAACAGCGGGGCCGCGGTACCTGCTGACGGGCACTGGTTTCACGCATCAGCAAACTTCCGTCGCTGCTGAAGACGCGGACAATCAAATGCTTGGGGCAAAAGCAGATTTCAGAAGCGCGCACTCTAATTATACCTCCTTATGGGAACCGTTTTATACTCGGACAGGTACACTCTTCTCTTTTATTTCTAATCTAGACAGGAAGCCAACATACTCAGTACCTGATGTACAGTGACAATGGGCAGCGGTGTGTGTGTGTGTGTGTGTGTGTGTGTGTGTGTGTGTGTGTGTGTGTGTGTGTGTGTGTGTGTGCGTGTGTGTTTATTTTTGCAAACTTCAAATCACTGCCGAAGACTTGGGCAGGGTGCCACTAACTTCACGTTTCTCGTTCCAGAACAGGAAACGTAAATAGTAACATAACTTCAATACTCTTGGGCTGCAGTCACAGTAAAATCTACGTGAGGAAATTTCGCCGCCGACGGCCAATCTTTTCAAATCAGTACACTCTTACTTGCTTGATCTGAGCGCAACCTATCTCAATGCCCGAAATTATAGACTCTGCATGACGGTCGGCGGAATTCAAATCGACTCGTCGTTTTTTCTTCGAATCGAGCAACGTACACAAACGAAAAACATTAATTGTGCCCGGCCGTGGTGGTCTAGCGGTTCTAGGCGCTCAGTCCGGAACCGCGCAACTGCTACGGTCGCAGGTTCGAATCCTGCCTCGGGCATGGATGTGTGTGATGTCCTTAGATTAGTTAGGTTTAAGTAGTTCTAAGTTCTAGGGGACTGATGACCACAGATGTTAAGTCCCATAGTACTCAGAGCCATTTGAGCCATTAATTGTGGTAACTTGTAAATTTAGTAGAAGAACAAAGTAATCTGTAGCGTCCTGAGGATGACAAATATCATAACTATATATATAAAACTTAAAAATGCTGTCTTGAACACTAGTAAAATTGGAGTTAATCTATACCAATATATAGCCAACACTGCCGGTTCCCGTCAGACCACCGAAGCTAAGCGCTGTCGGGCTGGGTTAGCACTTGGATGGGTGACCATCCAGTCTGCCGAGCGCTGTTGGCAAGCGGGGTGCCCTCAGCCGCTGTGAGGCAAACTAAGGAGCCACTTGATTCAGACGTACTGGTTCCGGTGTCGTAAACTGACATACGGCCGGAAGAGCGGTGTGCTGACCACATGCCCCTCCATATCCGCATCCCGTGACGTTTGTGGTCTGATGATAACACGGTGGCCGGTCGGTAATGTTGGGCCTTCCAAGGTCTATTCGGACGGAGAGTTATACTAATATATAAAGGGGAAACATTGTTAGCAAACATCTCGAAAAGTTCTTGAGCGATTTGCTTAATTTTTTCACGCGATACTCAAACATTCGGACGTACTCAGCTTACAGTAAAAATATGACGTTTCGTTTTCTTCCTCGCACGCGGTTTTAACTCCGAAAGCAGGGCATTTCAACAATTAGACAAACTGTTTCTCCCACACGATTTCAGAAGAAGAGGAATTTTTCTCTGTCTTTTTTTCCCACACAATTAATTCACCATCTACGACCATACATGTCTAGCAAGTGCGTAGCAGTGCCAGATTCGCTAGTAACAGATGTAGAGCAACCACAATTTTCTGATGAAATTATTAAAGAGAACAAAATGTTCGTTAGAGAAGCCTCTCTGCCACTGAAATGCATTTTCTGAAATCTGACTCCTTTTCAGGGTCACCACGAATTCTCTCTCATATGTAATAGAAAGTACCTCTCTTCATTTTCATACTCGTATATTCGTAAAACTGTCTGGTTGTTTCGAGAATTGAGGAAAGAGGGTGCAGTACTCGCCACGATCTTCTCGAGTCAGATGTAGCTTGTTCACGTGCTTTCCACGTCGTTTAATAGCAAAAGTCTCAATGCAAGACTCGTCTCTACACACAGAAGCGTCGTGGCATCCATTCCGCCAAAAGTTGACGAAGGAGATCGGAGTCTGTGATCAAACTGTCGGCCGACGTTATCAGATGACCTCTGACACTGGCATCTGACGGCCGTTGTCGAAGCTTCTCTGAGCGCTGCCTTCCGTGCGGAGAGCTACCACATGCTACTCATCTATACGCCTTCGCCCACCATAACGTAACAATTAAACACTCAAAAGCACTTTTGTTTGAGAAATCTCGTCGCCTCGCACACTTTGAATGCGACGGAATTTGTTCACAGCGTAGTGCGTATGAATAAACGATGACCCACTTTAATTCTACTGCTCCATATTTTATAATGTATTACTTATTTATTGAAAGTATCTCGTTCGCACATGATGACTCGTTTATTCTGGCACCTTTCGAAACTAGGTAGTATTGACAGAACAGCTTTTATCAGAATTTTTTTGGTAGCCTTGACGTCCAGTTTTCGTCAACAAAAACTATGAACTTTTCGCAAAGTTGGCGTTTCTCTATATTGGTCACAATGTCTCAGATATTAGTCCTCAGTATCATACTTATCCGCATCGTTCGTGGGATGTGTATTGTGTGCACTTTGATTATTCTATTTTGGGGTAGATGCCTGAACCCACCTTTAGTCGACATCACGTCCATCCATCGATTTACTTCAATTTTGTAACGTTTTACTTGCAGGTTCCGCAACCTATTCGTCAGCGCCGTCAGTCCACTCTCCTTTTCATCGTCACAAATTTCATGACGTTGCCAGCAACCGTCGACACTGCCTGAAAAGCCATTTTACGGGATCACTTTCCCTGCGAGGAAGGAAGGTGCACTACTTTGATCTCGGAGGTGACTGTGTCTGCTCTTACGACAAAGTTAGTTCGCGTTAAGATCGCATCAATGGGGCGCTTTGTCTACTAGTATATCTTGGTAACATTGTGGAAGTGCAGTAGGCGACTGAAGCGTTAGCAATTCAGGCAAACGCACTTGCCAATGCGTCTCCAGATGATTTGTAACAATCGTAACTGGGACTCTTCCTCTGTGGCTCACGAGAGGTTCTGTTGCACCAATCACGAATCATTAGGGTAACATATCCACTGTAAAGTGAGACTCGAACAAAGGTTCATAACTGTGTGAAAACCATCAGAGCACCACCATATATGACGAGAAACAGCTCTCACTTCCTCAACGATGCGATATGTACTAGCCAAGAAATGTCAGTAAATATAACACTTCAATAACTAACGTAACATAAATCCTATATGGAAATCATGTTAAGGTTGCTGATTTGTTTTAACATACGGCTGTTACGCATTATTAGTACATGACACTAATTTTTATTTAAGGCATCACTATTCCACTATTCTGCTGGCATAAGCTGTCGCCAGCACACCGGTAGGCAAAGATGTAGCGCGAAGATCGACAGTAGGCGCTCGACCAAGCGCGTCTATCACGCGAGAGGCCTGAGAGAGACTCGAAAGCACCACGCCGCCAACGCCCCCTCGACAGCTAGTATTTAGACCGCCGCGGCCGCCGCTGACCAGAAGCCCTCACTGACTCAGGCACTGAGGCACTTACTGACACTCCAGTTTGACGTCTTGTCATTCATTGCAGTGCGGGCTCTGTTCACGTTTCAGGCTACGACAGCACATAGCGTCAGATTTATAGCAAGATTACCTATACTGTCTGCAAGAGGGCTATTACGGATGAGCTTGTACCACAGCACATGGACTATATTGTAGTTGAGTATCCAGTACAAGTAAATAAAGAACCGTACTAATTCACGCGTGCATTTGTGCTGTGGAAAGAGGATACCGGCCACCCGTAATAACATCCTCTCCCTTGCTTCCTACAGTACGAGACTCTACAACTACCATGGCAAACCTGAAAGTTTTGCATACGCATATGAAGAGAGAGTAATAACACGAATTAATTTCTGGTGCTTGCTGATTCTTTCTTCAACTGCTCTGTGGTTTGCTAGGCATTTCTACCTTACTAGGGCCCCTGTCAGGACGACTTACAAAACTATCTACCTTCATTGTGGAGTTATTTCCGAACGCCCACCCATCAAATTTTTAGAATCAAATGATAATCCATAAAATACTACCTCAGTATAAAAGCAAAGGATAACCGCTTGCTGTACTAAGGAACCCTTTATCGCGCAGAATCAGTGTGCGATAGTTTTCAGACCTATCTGTGTGAGTTGTAACAAGCTTCACCAGAATCAGCTAGGCGGCAGTAGACGAACATTTCACCCCTAAGGTGACGTTGCGTTCCGCCATAAGGTAAAGAAGTGGAGCCCCTGCGCAGTCTCAAGGAAATCCACAAGCGAAAATGTTTTTAGCTGTGGTAGAATTCGACTGCTACTAACTAAACATATTCAGTCGAAACACAAACTTCTACAATACCCTGTTTCGTGTCTGCTAGACTTCGCATACGTTACCCGGTGGAGCATAAAAACACGTTTGTGGTGAATTACCCAACAACTGCCACTGAGCTGATCAATTTTGATTAAACCTGTCACGGCACGAAGACAAAGTTCGAATTAGCTGTGGTAGAATTCGACTGCTACTAACTAAACATATTCAGTCGAAACACAAACTTCTACAATACCCTGTTTCGTGTCTGCTAGACTTCGCATACGTTACCCGGTGGAGCATAAAAACACGTTTGTGGTGAATTACCCAACAACTGCCACTGAGCTGATCAATTTTGATTAAACCTGTCACGGCACGAAGACAAAGTTCGAATTCGAAAAATTAAAAGGACCGCCCTAATACACAACACAAATAATTCATTAGGAATCCAGACGTCTCGTTTTTCAGTTTCGATACAATTTATTTCCTGACTGACTTGGTGGAGGAGACCAAACAGCGACGTCATCGGTCTAATCGGATTAGGAATGGATGCGGAAGGACGTCCGGCGTGCCCTTTCAAAGGAACCACTCCGGCATTTGCCTGAACCCATTTAGGGAAATCACGGAAAACCTAAATCAGGATGGCCGGACGCGGCACTGAACCGTCGTCATTCCGAACGCGAGTCTAGTGTGCTGACCACTGCGCCACATGGCTCGGTTTTATTTCCCGGTTAGCTTCTTCAATGGGCGATTGTATCTCGGAATCTTTTATGCATACTCTAAGGGGAAAAAGCACTAATGACGCTCGACGAATGAATTATCAGAATGGGATTGCAATCGGTAGCAGTGATGAACATGTACAGACAAACAAATGATTACAAATTCAGAAAAAATTGATGACTTATTGAAGAGAATGACCCTCACACATTGAGCAAGCCAATATTGCGCTGGTCTACCTTTGGCCCTTATGCAACCGTTTGTTGACAGAGCTGTTGGATGACCCCCGAGGGATATCGTGCCAAATTCTGACGCGTTCGATCTTCAAACTCCCGAGCTGGTCAGAGGGCCCAACCCATAACGCTCATCCCAACCCTGACATACCCACGAACTCGCCCCCCCCCTCCCACACACACACACACACACACACACACACACACACACACACAGATGTAGAGATATCTACAAGCTTGCCACGAGGAAATGGGCTGAGAACCACACTGTTAGTGTTGTATATTTATGATCAGGCCGACAATATAAATAAACTCAGAATTTTCTTCGATGAAGCAGTTCTCTAAAATGAAGCGCTATCTGAAAAGAAAATTACGCGAATATCCAAGACGGATACTCATAAGACCTCCTAGTGGTGCAAAGACGATCTTGCTTCAGATGCTCACAAATTTGAAATTGTGCACTTCACAAAACGTTGTACCCTGTAATTGCAATGTCGATTACTAACAACTGAAATCAGTCATCTCACCTACATGCCTGTGCGTGGCAAGTTGTGGGGATACGAAATGGAATGATCACAAAGGCACAGTCGTAGGAAACATTATTTGCAGACTTCGGTTCATTGGTAGGACACTGGGAAAATGCAATCAGTCCTTAAAGGAGATTATATATATAAAACACTCGTGCGATCCATCCTAGAATATTGCTTAAGTGCGTGGGACTCATACCACATGGGACTAACACGGGATATTGATCGTACACAAATTGCCAGATGTTTTTTCGACTCGTAGGAGAGCGTCAGGGAAACGCTGAAAAGTCTGTCCTGCAGGCACTTTAAGATGAGAATCAATCACCTTGCCGAAGTCCCCATTCGCAATAGACTGGAAGAAACCCTAGTACGTAGTACTATGGGAAATGACCACTGCCATGTACTTCTCAGTAGTTTTCATCGTATGAGTGTAGGAGACGTTTTTGCTATGGGTAGTACTGCTTCAGTTTTTTATGTCACAATTATTTTCAAGTGTTGTATTTGACATTAACGTGGTCACACATTAACTGTAGTCTTGACACCATCTATGCTCTACCGCTCTGTGCAAGTATACTTTTACGAAAGCACTGGGGCTGGACTAGCTAACTGAGGCTTGATCATTTTGCAATTATGCAAGGCTGTCCAAATGTACCTATGTGCACCTGCTTGAGCATGTGTACTGGCAACATGCAGGCTTGTATAAGAACAACTTAACTTCCTTGCATGGCCTCTAGATTGTTTTCGGTACAATCGTGTTATCATACAAAATGGTTACCACAATACACACCCAGAGAACGCTGCTCTGTACGGCAATTAATCTAGATGTGAATTAACACCACGTTATTTGAAAATGAGACGCCCTTGATGCTAGTCAACTCAATTACAGAAAATGGCATTTCAAAAATTTTACGACTCAAGCATCTGAGACAACTAATACTTGTAACTCCATCACATCAATCATTTAGTAACCCTCGGTCAAATCGATTTTTTTTAAAAAAAATGAAGTTTTGCAAGCATATGTAAGTTCTATGATAATATGAAGTATTCTTGCTCCCTAAAAAGTTTTCCAACCACCTATTATTTGTCGTCCTCTTCACGAGTCGTTTTACAAAATGAGGCGACCGAACTAACTAGTTGGGTGAATCATCAAGCGCTCTGTAAAAACCCCAACACCAGGAGCGTATAAGTAGTAATTTCGCTGAACTCATGATGGCCAGTGGATACATGTGCAGTTCGAAAGTCACCTATCGCCTATGTTACCTAACACAAGATGCCATTAAATATCTATGGGAAAAGTTGTCCCTTATAGGATGCAGATCTATATTTAATTTGTTGCGTTCTACAGTTAATATGTTTTTATAGGTGCCTGATAGAGACTCCTTAGTCGAAGTAGGGCAATAGCACAGCAAATAAAAGATAAATTTACAGTTCATTTATAAAATACATCGAAGCTGTGGAACCACAAACAAACAAGATTATCAAGATATCTAAGGAGTTCATGACCAACAATATATTTTAAATGACATGCCGATGTATATTGTTCTGGATATGGATTCAAACTCGGCACCTGTAGCCAATGATACGAAGCCAAGCTTTCGTGTCTGATTGAGCCTCGAACACAGCACTGATCGTCATTGCTGACTGGGCATAAAGAAACATGAAGTATCTAATTTTTGCAGTATCAGTTAGCAAGTCTTAGCTTAGAATTACACAACGAAAATTCTTGTACTGGACCAGGATTCCAATCCAGCAACTACTGTAACCACAAAAAATGTTTAACATGGTTTCATTCACAAGTAACGATGTGTGCATATGTTTAACCATGAAACAACGCGACGTAAAATTTTGTGTTGGACGGAGATTCGAACACAGCACCTAGTCGGATTGTTAACTAAGCACTGTCAAACATTAGGTAGCGAAATTTTTCAGCAGAAGCGAGATGTTTGAACTTGAAATGACTTTTTTTTTTTTTTTTGCATAACCAGTACTCGAATCCGGCACTTATCGTCGTTAGTTTCTAACCACGAAATGATGAAGAACGTCGGTTTCTTTCACCTGTGGCGAAATGTCAGCACGTTTGAACTAGAAATAACACGATGAAAATTTCTCTGTGTCTTTCTGAGTCTAAACGTGCTCCTACTATTTTTGTGACTAAACATGAAGAAACGTTAAAATTCAAAATTATTTTTGCCGAATAACCCTATAAACGCGCATTTGAGCAGTTTGAAATCGGGGAAACAACAGTGTTAAGTCCTGTGAAGGGGGAGATCCCATTTGTAATCCGGGTAAATTTACGTAAAAAATTAGGTTGCTGCCGAAGTTCATGGAGATTTTGTCTTTCGTGGTGTCAGCAGATTGTTATAGGTGTACGTGTCAACACAAAATTATATTTGAGGTTCTAGTATTGGTCTTGCGCTGAGTATTGAATGTTGCATTGAAGATTTTTGGAGCATAGTTAAAGCACTGAGAGGAGCATAAAAAGGAAAACTATTTTAACATTTGTGAGATTTTGTTCTTTTTGGTTTAAAACGGAGGGGTGAAGGCAATGGAGGTAGCTGTAAACATCTCGGGGATGTCGTGTATGGAGTGAGTGGCATCGAAGAAAACAGTTTCCTCGTTTCACGTAGGAGCATTTCAACGTGACTCATTCCTCATATTCAAGATGACGAACGGGCTCTGTTAAGCGCATTTTTTACGCCATACTACTATGGTCCGTGACAGTGTATACTTCATTGCCAAAAGCGAGGAACTGTGAGAATTTCAACTTCGTGCGACTCTTGCATTAGGTGGGTAACGATGGGGGAAAGAGGAAGGAAGGTCGATCAAGGTTACACGACCCATCAAGAAAGTGGTCATTAGAGACGACGTAGGACCTCAGATTGCGTAGGATAGATAAAGAAACTGGCTATGCCCTTTCAAAAGAAAGATCATAGTATTCTCCTTAACCGATTTAAGGCAATCATGAGAAACCTAAATCAAGATGGCCAGACTGGAATGAACCTACATATGCTAAATTCATAAAAAAATACTTTAAAAAATTCTTAAGCAAAAGCTAATGTGAGCCTATAATATGTATGTTAATTTCTCTCTTATTTTTTATCTGCTTTGTAACAACCGAAAGAACGATACAAAATATGAACTATACTAACACAAATAAATTACAACCTATGATGAAATACGATCTTAATTAAAAAGAAAAGTTATCTGTAACTCGACAGTGTTCATATCGTCACGAATTAGTTGACATGACACATTTTTGATCGTGTATCTACAGTGCTGCGATCACTCGGTCATAAAAGCGGCAGGAAAAATACGCTTCCACAGCTGATACTTTTCTAAGATGACTCCCACTTGGGTAGGTCGCTCTTCAAAGACGCGGCGACGCCAGTCGCCTGCAGTTGCTGGCACACTGACTCTTGACTGAAGTACCTACAGTACAGACCAGTGAACTTTATTCCCATTTCTGTAATCAATATTTGGGTGTAAAACGTAGTTACAAATAAAATCCTGATGCACCGACTATA
Source organism: Schistocerca gregaria (assembly GCF_023897955.1). Lineage (NCBI taxonomy): Eukaryota > Metazoa > Arthropoda > Insecta > Orthoptera > Acrididae > Schistocerca > Schistocerca gregaria. Next base: position 545,122,668 of record NC_064924.1, read on the forward strand.
ACCTGAAGACCAGAAATAGAGAGCATGGAGAATCATTTGGACCCCTCCTTTTCAGCAGCTCCCGTAACTATTTTGGTTTTCTGTCTTCAGCGTACGGCAAACTTTAAAGCTTATTCACAAAAAGTGATACACTTTTTTCAGAATCGCCACACGCCACACAGTAAACAAGTCTTATCCAACCTAGCCAGGCCGAGCTGCTGCCTTATCTCTAATGGTCTCGTTCTGTCCTTTATTTCTCCTATCATCTACATTGCCAAGATTCGCACAATTTAAATTGTGTATACTGTTGTACACCGTAGAGGTGAGGTGTAAAATCGTCCTCAACAAAGCTCTACTGTTTTCGTGAATGAGGTGAATAATTCACGTCAAAACGATCACACCTAAAATGAGAAAACTATTTTCTGAGATTATTTCGTCGATGGCACTCACCACACAGACAAAACAAATTTTTCAAGCTGCCTCCGCTACCTTCGCCTCTCCATTACATACGAAGAGAACGAAATGCCACAAATGTTACAACATTTTTCGTTTTACGCTGCTTTTTCCAACGCTTAAACAACGCTCCTCATCACCTTCAAAAATGTAACTTTCAATAAGTCACTGCAAGAGCAATACTAAAACTTGAAGTAAAAACGACAAATGGCAAATATACTTATAGCAGTCTGTATGACAACAAGCCAAACAATATCCTCAGAAACTTCCGCATCAACCTACTTATTTCAGGTTAGATTATCCCGCAACAGTGGAATACATTCATCAAGCCATATGCTGTGCGAGCAATGGTTACAACGTTGCTGCCTATGCAATTACAGGGTACGTTCCGAAAGTAATGCAATTGAATTTCCCGCGCCGCTCCTAGTAGTCGGAGTGGGAGCGGGCCACATGGAGTAGGTGGGGGGGACGCTAAGCTTTGCCGCGAAACCGGTTTCAGTGCTCTCCGACCTGTGGAAGCGGCAGGACGTCTGTTATTGTAAAGCTCTGCGCGCCGACCGTGTCACGGAAAAAATGGGATCGAGCAACGTTACGCGATTAAGTTTTGTGCTAAACTGAACAAATCTTTCGAGGAGACTAACAAAATGATTCGTGAGGCTTACGGGGACTCTGCTCTGTCCTACTCACAAGTTTCGAGGTGGTTAAAGGCCTTTAAGCCCAAAAAGGCAAGAATGAGCAAATCAAAAGTGAAAACAATGCTCATTGTCTTTTTCGACAGCAAACGAGTGGTCCATAAGGAGTTTGTTTCTCAAGGACAGACAGTTATCGCTGCCTACTACGTGGATGTGCTGGAAAGACTCTGCAAAAGGGTCGTCAGGACGAGAAAGGACATCTCCGCTACCTGGCAACTCCATCACGACAACGCGCCTTGCCACAACGCGCTACGAGTCCGCGAGTTCCTGGCCAAACACCAGGTGCCAACGCTGCCCCCCCCCCCCCCCCCCCTATAGTCCTGACCTCGCCCCAGCTGACTTCTTTTTGTTTCCTAGGATTAAGTCAGCCCTGAAAGGAACCCGTTTTCCGTCCATAGACGAGATCCAATCCGCCGTGACGAAGACCTTGCGAGAGGTCCCAGAAGACGCCTTCCAGGGCGCGTACCGGTCATGGCAGAATCGCTGGAAAAAATGTGTAGAGGCCCAAGGACAGTAATTTGAAGAATTTTAAGTGTTTGTGCAAATCTGTTCAATAAATTACTTTAAAAAAAATAATTGCATTACTTTCGGAACGCACCCTGTACATTAGATGAAAATACATTTAAAAAATTAAGGAAGCAGTGCTCTCCATGTCCCGGCTGTTCGTTTGCATTGCACGATGTTTACCACTAAACCACGAACAATACGTCACCGTGACAGCTCAAGTGGAAAGCAACACTTCCAGCAGAAACTACCACATCTAACAGTGTTGCTAGTTCGAGAAGATGGCCTTCATATGATTTTATTCCAGTGATTACAGAATGAAGTCACATGTAGGCAACAGGAAGCCGAGATTCCTGGTGAATGTATTGAACAGCTGCATTCCACCTCCAGGAAGTTTGAATTCTCACCCAGTGCAGCGCATCCTCCGTTACGAGAAAAACATAATCTGGCCAAATGTAGAGTTCTGTGGTGTGTTGGACTGATGGAAGCCTGGTATGCGTACAATTTTGTTTCGATTCCCATTCCAGGAGACTATTTTTAGAGGTCGAACAGACCCCTCTTCATTCTGGTACAGCCAAGTCAAAAACGTAGGGTTGCGCAATGGTAAAAAAAAAACACGTTGAACATAATGTCCCTTCCCTACTAGCTGGAGGTGAGTCAGTTTAAGTTGGGCCGTGAAAGAGGCGAAAATTGCACCAAGTAGAAAGCCTGTTGATTGCAACCTTTCGTATACCAAAAATTTAATGAGCCAATCGTCATGATGCTCACGGGGTACTTATTTTATTTCAACTTCAGATGTTGAAAATGTTATTACTGAACTTTAATTCGGACTGGCATCTCCTCTTCCGCGGGATTTGTCCCATTCGGGACGATACAATTCCATCAGTTCGTTGATAGCACACCCCTGAAAGTCTCCACAAAAGTCTCGTCTCTGGGTTTCGATCCTGGTATGGCACAAACATTTTCATCATGATATGTATATAAGCCGGTATCGATTTCTAGCAGAACGAGGAACTTTTCATCACTTCGTATCAGTTCAAACATTTCAGTCCCTGGTATTGGTGAGTTTGCCTCTCAATCAGCACAGAGCTCTTCGCATTGTCATTTCTAGATCAAACATGGGTACATCTCGCTACTAGTGAAATAAATCGATACCTGTCATCTGTACGTGGTTATAAAATAACGGTGCTAGGTGCCGGTTTCGAACCCTGGTACTGTAAATAAAAAAATTAAAAAAATCGTCTCGTCATTTCAGCTTCAAGCATATCGCCATCGGTGGAAAAAATCTGTATCTAACATCTGAGTATGCTAAATTACCAAACCGATTAGGTGTTAGGTTCGAATCCCCGTTCAACACGAAAGTTTTCGTAACTTACGCGGAATTTGTTACTTGTGACTGAAACCACAATTAACATCTTTTATGGTTAGATAACGGCGATAATAATTGCTGGATTGGAGTCCTACTGCATTACAAAAATTTTAGTCGAGTAATTCCAAATTGGAGCATTGGCTATAGATGCTGAGTTTGAATCAATATCCAGAACAAAACAGTTGAGCATGTAATTTGAAGTCAAAACACGTGCACATATCGCTGTTCATGACTGCCTTAGACGGTGAATGGCACTTTTTTCTAGATAACAAGAGATAGATGACCTTCGAACCGCAGTACAGTGAAATTACTAGTGAGACGCTGTTGATGTAGACGTTTCCACGGTGTTTGACGCTATTAATAGCGGTTTTCTAACAGGTCAGTTGATTCAACAGTTATCGTAAAATCATTTACAAAGCGAACTACGGGTAATATGTGGTTGGGAAACTGTTACAGACGATAATACTTCGAATTATCACAGAACTTTGTATGTCCAGATATTGTTGCAAAATCTCTTATGCAGAAAAAAATAATTCGTTTTGGCTAGGGATTACAGAATGTTTTATGTGATAGAGTTATAAGTATTCGTTGCCTCAGATGCCAGCGAGAGTGACATTTCTGAAATATCACATTTTGTAATAAATTTGCGTTTAAAAGCGTCAAGGGCTGTATCATGTATAATAACGTGTCATTCTAAAAGTGAAGACAATTTGTTTCTCTGGACATTTTTATAGAAAACAATGAAAGAAAACTTATTTTAAAACATATTATGATATCATAGCTATTATGCTACGTAATCGCCGTTCAAATTTAAACCTTTACTTTATCCCTCAACAAGCTCCTTTTTCAATTCGTTGTTATTTCCACAGTGCTCTCCCCAAAAAAAAAATCACTCAAACTGGGAAAACGATAATCGCACGAGACAACGTACGCGTTATACGGCGGATGTTCAAAAATTTCCGAGTGCCGAGGCAAATGTTGGGTCACTGCGAGCGAGCCTTTTCGTGAAGAAGCACAATGGCCCAATTCACCAGTAACATTCTGATAAAGCACTGAACGCGAAATTTCAGAAAGTACAAGCTCAATCCATCGATAGTCAAACGTCAAGCATTTTGAATTTTTCTTCTACTCATCAGTCTCATCTAATTGTTCTTTATCGAGAATATTCATTTGTCCGCCATTAAACAGGATGCGCTATTTTGGAGTTTCATTGGTCAAATTTCCATGAACTTGTTTCAATCTGTCTCTAAACTTCCATAGGACAAACTTTTTCTGCATTTAGTAAACATATTACATCACAAACGTCACACTTTGCGGGATCGTCGATTCTGTGAAAGATTTAAAAATCGAGCAAATAGATAGCAAACGACCGTTCCCGTTCGCTTGTAGCGTCATACTGGCGCCAACGATTGGAAGGTCTACGCCACAGCGTGTGAAGAGAATTGAGCGACTCATCGGATCAAAGTGTTCTTTACTTTTAGAATGACACTGGTACCTTGCCAAGATAAGTAAATCAATACATGCGGCCACGGTTACTTTTAACAGCGGGTACCTGGCTGGGAGCACAGAAGCGCTTCGCTTCTTGCTGGACGAGTATGTGTAACGAGATGCGCGGCCGGAGGAGTAGCGCGCCGCCACAGCCGGACAGGGAGCGGGCTCCTGGGTGGGAGGATGATGAGGGGGGGGGGGGGGGGGGGCGCCTGCAGACAATAGTGCGTCCGCTTCCTCGGCGGACCAGCCAGCCCGGCAGCCTCGGCTGCGCCGGAAGGAATAACTCCGCCGCCGGCGGCAGCCAGGAAATGCATCTCCCTCGTACAGCCGCACCGTCCCACACCACTCCCTGCGTCCCCTGACAGATTTAAGGGCTCGCTCAAAGCCGTTCCGCCTTTACGTCTCTCGTAAGTGAACACCACCTCGCTGGCTGAGGCATCGCCCTTCGCGAAACAGGACGGACCATTCTTGGCTATTTATATCGCGCACACTGCAACTCTTATCTGCCGAAAAAGTCGCGCGAAAGAAATCTTCCAACTAGCAGAGTTGCAATTGCTCAGTTAAGGCGCGCTCTCATTTACTGGAGTTCACGTTTGTTTGTGGGCTTTTCAAATCCAGAATAAGCCTACGCCATTCTCGATGCCCTGTGTAGATCTAAATAATTGTGCACTGTGGAGTATTTCTAGGAAAACCTCATCGGCAGTCTCCCGTAAGTTCTTTAATCTTTCAGATCTACATCTTATGGTGTGTGACGGGGGTCCTTGGTTACCGCTTGGAATGTTCCATCGTCTCGTCCTTGTGGTGGCAGTGGTGTCGCACAAACTTTCACTCGTCGCCGCAGCCGGAACCCGAGCGCTCTTTGGCGCGTGATACAAATTACGCGACTGACCGCGTCGATGATTAATCAGGACCCGAATTAGTTGTCAGTAGAGCAACATCTCAGAAAAGATTCTTGATAAGGGTCGGCAGAGCCTCACTTCGACCCACGAGACAGGGTTAAACTTGGCACTGCCCCCAAAGCCAATGATTCATACCAATGCCTTTTGAGTGCATTCAAGAAGATTCCGAAGTTTGACCACTGGGCTTCAAAATGTAAACCGCTTGCAGTTCACATAGCGCTCCAACTGTCTCCCAGCACCTCCCAACAATAATCACCAAGAACAAAACAATAATGACGGCTCAAAGTGGAGGTTAGAAGCCACACAAAACGTCACAATTTAAGTTTAATAAATGAAAATCACCAGTATGCTTTTGTTCTACAATTGTATTTGTAGAAAAAAAGCAAACTGGTGCTTTTCATTTATTATAATGTTGCTCTACGAAGAACCGACGAAAGATTCTGTGAAAATGAAACATGACAAAATAAATGTAATTTACGATCTAAATTAGAGCTCGCCAAGTCTTTCTCTTCAATCAAGTCTCATCTTGAGCTAGCTAATGACAACACGACCTCATATCGGCGTCTTCCCGCCAACCACGTGCGCACACTCTAAACTGCACACCTGCCTACCTGGAGAGTGTCCACGACTTCAGCAGCTAGGCGAGGCGCTGATCAGGTTCCGGATTTCGCTAGCTACCAGAGCCAGTTCACGACACTGTTCTCATATCAATGCTTCCCCTAGTAGTAGAATGAAAGCAAGCATTCCCACTCGGTGTATTTTTCCGCTAAGAATGCTCCTCTGGAAAGTGCTGTTTTCTACCAGAACTTTATGCAATACTGCATTACTTCCACTAGGTGCTGGAAAACACCTGTCTTCATAGTAAACTTACTAGCGCTCAATCCTGTTAACTATACCACGACTAAAACCCACTCATACGGATTAGTGGAAGGGCCAACCCACCTGCTCCACACCGGACAAGGACTACATCCATAGGATGCCGTGAATATCTAACGGCCATGAGGGAGATCCTACCGGATGCCTGGCAATCATGTGCTACTCACTGTCACTTGTCTTGCGGTTCCAACGACGAACTGTCGCCAGGAAGAACGGCTGTTAGTAACCATACGTTTCAGATGAAAACTCGCGGATTTTACATGCTTGGTATTTTCACAAGATACATGTAGGAAGAGAGCAACACGTTCGTTGACTCTTCTGGGAACACTTCGGAATTTTAATAGTAAACCACACAATGGCTACAGCCCCTCTCTTCTACCATCTGTAATGTGAAATGCATTAGGATTTCTGGAAAGGTTCCAGGCTTACCAAATGAAATCGTTGTGATATATGCTGCTCTTCTACACTTCCTGTATCAGTCATACCAAATATGTGTTTCAGTCAGAGGAGCAATACGCAAGTTTTGGTCGAGCGACGGTTTTCTAGGTCATATCCTTAGTGTTTTTTGTCGTTGTGCCATATCTCCTCCAATATCTTCAGAGGCCAACACTTTTTATATGTCGTGTAGTAGTACAAGATTCAACACACAATGGTTCTTATAAACCTGGCGAAAAATAGAAATCCAGAAATAAGACTGGATAATATAACCGGCAAGGGTCAAGACGTGCCAAACCGTCGCCAAGTACGCTATAACATGACTCACTTTCATGATGTATGTACAACTGACAACTGCATGTTGAGGGTAGAACGAAAGTTGGCGAGTAGCATAAATAGTAAAGGGCAGCAATGTCCCATTTCGTCGAGTTGCGTCGAACTACTATTTATTGGACGAAAAACGATGCATTCAGGTGAAATTCATACGAAGTAAGCCAGATTGTTAAATGTGCCATCCTCCCTTTGTTAATATAACTGCACGTTCAGTAAACGCAAGGTTTAGAAAAAGATGGTTAAAAGTTTCGAAGAGCACCAATGACAATTATTTGCTGTTAGGCATTCGAAAAAATAAGACTAGGATCCATTTAAGCATGCTCTACTGTTGCTGAACGGGAATATTATCCTATCCGCGTACAATGACTTCATCACGACTTCGTCCACCGTCCCCAGGGCGCTACCAGCAGATCTGTGAAAAGTATGGCATCCGCATTCGGAGCTCACTGGTCACTTTGGAATGGTGAAAGTATAGAACTGGTACCACCAGGCCGTGTGGCATTTCATCGCACAAGTAAGTTATTGCAGAGAAATGATGTGTATGTTCCAGTCGTTCGTATGGCATCATCGCAGCAGTATTCATACACATAAAGGAGTGACAGGGTACCAAAATAGAGATATCATGTGGGGGGGGGGGGGGTTTCCACGACCACATCGGCAATGAAGTTGCTCAGTTTGGTGGGGCAACAGTGCGGCCTCTCCAATGTGCCTACGAGGCACGGCTGGTCAGTCAGAGCCAGCTAATACATGTAAAAAGTGATCGTAAAAAGATATCAAGCGACGGCCACTGGACACGAGTGACAAGTGTTGCCAAAGACAATCTGTTTCAAATCCGACACGAATGGCGGCTTTCATCTATTTTGTCCATCACAAGCAATATACGAATGAAGACGACGCAGGGACCTGCACGCAGCTGACATTAGGAGACAGATACTCCGTAAAACATCATTGCTCACAGCAGCAGCACAAAAAAAGAGAAGTATTCAATGGGCCGAGCAACACAGAAACTAAAGCTCCTAACTGAAGACATGTAGTGTGGTACGAGGAGTCGCGATTTTGCACGTATTCACATGATGCAGGAAGTCGAGAGCACCGAAAGCATGATGAGGTGTTTAACCTGCGGTGTGTGGAGACTTTGTTGAGGCCATATCTGTTTCTGTGATACTTCTAAAGTGTTTTTCGTGCCGTGACTTCGGCTACTCATTCTAATTATTTTGAACATGAACGAGGATATTTATTTCAACATGCTAGGTGACTAAGTTTTGCCCTTTCTTCTGCGTTTGCACGATCAGTGTGCTACGCCCAAACCTATCTTCCAAGCTGACAGCAGCCTTATTCACATGTCTTCAGGTATACTGTATCTGACGAAAAACATCCAGACAGCCCTGTATATTGCGGAACTGACCATTAGATGTTACGAGAGCGGACCCGCCAACATAAAAGGAAGCGAGTAGTGCTGCGTTGTCCGTAAAGAAGCAGTAACAGAAATGGTCGATATGGAGATCTCGGTGACTTGGAACGTGGTTAGTCACTGGGTGTCGCACGAGTAACAAACCCACCAGGCACATTTCAACTTTTCTAAAGGTGCCAGAGTCGACTGTTGGTGATGGGACTGTGAAGCGGAAACGCAAAGGAACAGCCGCCGGTAAACCTGGCCGGCAGACCTCGTGTATCAACTGACGGTGACCGCCGGGTTTTGCGGAGGGTAGTTTTAAAAATAGCAAGAAAACAGTGCAAGAAACCACAGGTGGCTACCAGAGTGCTATGAGCAGTCCAGCCAGCACAGTGGCCGCGTGTAGGGAGTGAGAAACAATGGGGTACAATGATCGAGCAGAGCAGCTCTTCATAAGCCACACATTTCTGTATTCAGTACTAAGAGCCGCTTGAAGTTGAGTAAAGGGGGATGCCACTCAACAGTGGATGACTGGAAACGAATTATTTGAAGTGATGAAGCGCTATATACCCCTTGGCAAACCGATGGAAGGGTTTGGGTTAGGCGAATGCCTGGAGGACATTTTCTACCACCGCGTGTAATGCCAAGAGTGAAGTACGGAGGATCTCGTGTTACAGTGTGGGGGTGTCACCTATTTCTTGCTTTCTTGCAGAGAAAGTGGAGGATACCGAAATAGTACCTCCTTCGAATTCCCTGCATTCTTCATATTATGTATGTGGTTTTAAATAAGTAGCTAAACCTCTTTTTCTCGGACATTTTTTTACGTTTCTGCAGTTTCAACATTTTGTTGATTTGATTCTGACTTGCATATTGATCATATGCATATTATAACATTTGTCTATCTTTACTGTGTGATGAATGCAATGCCAATTTCAGATGGTTGTCATTACGATCAGGCACTTTCAGTGCAGCCACAGGGTTGAGAATGAGCTTGTTGGTTCGAAACCAGTCGCCAAAATATACAGTATGTACTGCAGCTGTGACTGATTTGCAATAAACTCTTCATTTTACTTTTCGCAATATCAGCGTCTATTTCACTGAAATAATTCCAACTTTCATTTCTCTTTGCCTTCATTATGATGAATCTTGAGGGTCAGGAGTGGGGGTTAATCTAAATTGTCTCAAACAAAGGGGTACCTGAACAACACACAGAAGGCTACATTTAGACTGACCCCAGAAAGTGTTCAGACCTCATCACCTGAAAGCCACTTGTGTATTGTTTTCACTCTCCACTTGAAAGATACTCTGGTCTATTACGGAAACTTCTTAGGAAATTTTACTTATGCCCCCAACAGTGGACACGAAGTGCGCACAAAATAACTTGAGACGTACCTGCGCAGATGGAGCGTTAGGGTGGAGGTGCAATTCGACAGTCGAAAGCTATGGACAAACGCACATATAGCGTAACTTGTAAGGTAAAGCTATCGAGTCTGCTAACGATTCTGTTAACAGGTTATGTAAGTATGACCAATAATTCGACAAATGTACCGGTTCAAAGTGAATAGTTTCTCACTAGAGTATCGAAAAACAAATTAGTCGCGTGAACAAAGGGCGGACCAAAGTAAGACGCGGCCGATCACGGACTACCAACTGCGTGTCAGTCCGCTGGCAATATGTTCGCCAATATCAACAAAAAATAAAATTACTTTCTTCTTTTATCAAGTCTCTGCAATGAAGTGAAGTTTCAGGAAGTACTTGGAGCTACATTTTCCTCCTCCTCCTCCTCTATTATCTTCATCGTGCTATTCGAATAGCCAGCAGTTCCTGGAACCCTTTTGCTTCGTCTTTTAACTGTAATTTAATGGCAGTAAATATAATCAGACGCGTTTGATTACGAAGAACTTTCCCTGCAGCTATGGTGCGCGATGACTGCTGAAACGTGCTATGTAGTGAAAAGAGAGCTATAAAAATTGAGGGACCACCGGTTCGTAACAGTGGGACGGAACAGCCCAGCGCTCACTACGAGAAGGCGTTCCTGCGCGCGTCCCACGTTATTCTGCGCGATCTCTTCCTGAGCCTATCTGCAAATAGCGGCAATTCTGTAGGGTGCGCTGAGTCAGCTCGGGAGACAGCAACATCCCTCGGCTGCGTGAGGTATTTTTTTGGCAACACTACTGCTGCTCCTATTTGAAGTTTTGATTTTCGAAGTTTGGTGTTCAATAACTGAAGCTTCGACTGAGGTAAAACCTCCGTTTACAAAGTATCGGAATGGAAAGTGCAATTTCCATCGAAAGCTGCAACTCTCGGAGACGGAGAAGACGCTCCGTTACAAACCTAATGTGAATGCAGTTGTTTCAAACCGTCTGCGTTTCGTCAACGTCGTTCCCGAAATGAAGCAGCAGGTAAAAGAAGGAAAGAGGCTCGGAAAGTCGGGACGTGAAAAACAATCAGAGCTTGTCCGGGGGGGGGGGGGGGGGGGGGTAATCCGCACGAGCGTCGAGCCCCGGCTGGAGTGTCGGCGCAGAGATAGCGCCGCCTGCAGCCAATTAAAGTAGGCTGAAGCGCGGCTAATTGCTCGCAGCGGCGAGAGCCGAGGGCGATCCCCGCTTACCGCCGCTGTAGCCTGCAGCCCGGAGAACTGCCCAGGCGTACACCGTCTGGCTGTACGACTCCGCACCGAATGCGTTTACACGGCCGTATTTTACGACAATGTGTGGCCGCAGTAGCATTGCTGCAATAGAAGACAATACTTCGTATGTTCGGACCATGTCTACCTCGTTCCCTCGTTCTTTCTCTGTAAATGTTCCACTCTCACTCTCAGCCTTCCTTCCTTTTCCTCATCAAGCCGGCAGCGCTACAGTCCCAAGTCAAGTAATCTGGGCGGTTAAACAATACTATCTCGCTTCCAGCAACTCGATGTGACATGGACTCAACAAGTCGTTGGAATTTCCCTGCAGAAATACCGAGCCATGCTACCTCCACAATCGTCCATAATTACGAAAGTGTTGCCAGAGCGGATTTTGTACACGAACTGACCTCTCGACCATCTCACACAAGTTTTCGATGGGGTTCATGTCGCGCATCTGCGTGATCAAGTCGTTCGCTCGAATTGTCCGGAATGTTCTCCAAACCCGCATGGCTCAATGTCATCCATAAAAATTTCATTGTTGTTTGGGAACAGGAAGTACATGAATTGCTGGTGGTGATGATGACTGTGCCATTACAATATGAACCCAACAGAACAGATCTGTAGCCAAGCTGACGGATTTGGAGCGAGAAGTAACAAGACTGATAACCTACCAGACGTATTGGAACTAACGCACTCAGCTTTTTCATACGTCATTGCCGAACGCTGGGGGTATACAGGACGGCTCGTCATAAAAGAAAAAGAGTAAATGCTGCGCCTGGTTGGCTTCGTGGATTTCCAGAATTGAAATGTATTTCTTGAATTCGGACAAGGAAAGAACTAAGACGACTGACTGTAAGTAACAGTTTCAGTGGCTTCAATATTTAACCATACTGCGAAATCCTGGAATACTCTCTTACGTTATACACAGCTTATGCAGAAAAATTACCCTGTGGTTATGCCAGGAATTTTCATCATTCTTGTTTTTATTTACAATAGTGCGTTAGCTAAAAACGATGACGTGTTGCGGTTTTCGTCTAGTCGTCTAATGAGCGTACTGTGGGAGATTTGCAGTGTATTATTTCATGATGCTTAAAAATTAAATGACATTCGAAGCTGTATTTCTCTCTGCTCGTCTCGTTTTATACAAGTGAACTGCAACTGGCCACGTCACTGCAGGCTGGTTGCATCAGCTGACCGGCCAATGCTAAGTTAAATGCACCGGTAAAGCTGTTGTCCCGTATTATCGCTGCTAAGTCGATGTGGGCGTAACGTACAGCTCAAAACGTACCCTTATTATCGTATTTGGCAGTACTCGCGGCGGCTTGGCTGCAGTCCCACGTGAAACTGAAATCAAATGAGGTTCCAGCAAACGCGGAAGAAGAATACATACTGCAATGTTTACATCAGGTTATTCTTATGAAGAACGGGTTATAGTTGCAATTCATATGTATTTGGAATCGTAAAAAGATATTTGGATGCTACGTAAAGTGGTATGATTTCAGAAGCGGAACACACTGATTACATACTGACATTACTGTAGACGAAATCATGATAACGTTGCTGATAGGTGATAAAACGGGACTCTGTGGGCGACATGGATAGCACAATTTTTGTCTACATGACTTACATTAGCTCCTGGTACTACTGGTTGCAATTGTCTAATTTTCAACACCCTTCATCCTGCACCTTAAATTTTTATTTTGAATTGTTCTCTCCGACAGCGTCAGCTGTGGGAAATTTACTGCTTTCAACACACAAACCATTGACTGTTTTGGCGGAAGCTGAATGCACATTGCCAATTGATTGTGTAAGACGTCATCAGTGCAGATACTGCTTTGTATCTCCACGTTATGGTGCTATGTGCTAGGTTACTCTCTGCTGCATCGTCAGGGGCAACTAGATAGCTATATATCTGCCTGTCTGCGATCTTCTGTGTACATCCTCTTTTTAACTTTTTACTATCATATGTCATTTTAATTCAAAAATATAAGCAATTACTCTCTTGCTAGAACGTGTTCGGGGTGTCTACAAAGTGAATTCCCTTCATTGATAGGCTTTTGAGTAACGTCTTACGTACAGGAAGAAATCACATCCGCACTGACAGGCTTTTGAGTAACGTCATACGTACAGGAAGAAATCACATCCACCCTATCCCGCCGGCCGCTGAGGCCGAGCGGTTCTAGACGCTTCAGTCCGGAACCACGCGGCTGCTACGGTCGCAGGTTCGAATCCTGCCTCGGATATGGATGTGTGTGATGTCCTTAGGTTGGTTAGGTTTAAGTAGTTCTAAGTCTGGGGGACTGATGACCTCATATGTTAAGTCCCATAGTGCTTAGAGCCATTTGAACCACCCTACTCCTTGGCCTTGGGTATTCACTTTGCACCACCACACATGTAAAATAACCGAATGTACGTACATAAACACAAAGAAGATATAACCGAAAGTGCAGTCATCCTGAGCATTTATCCATATGTTATATATAAATCATACCTGTTTGACCTGTAGGGGTGTACAGCTAAATATTATCTATCTACAATTTTAATTATTTAGCAGGGAAATCGATTACGGAAACTCAAGTTGTTTGTGTGTGCCTGTATAAAAAATATATATTCTGAGCCGTTTGCAACTACTACGGAGAGTGCATAAGCACTGGACTGAGGACGGAAGTCTAGATTATGTGTATTGTTTTGTCAAAATATATGTCTTAGTTAATATTATTGTAACCGGGTACCAGTTTGTGTTTTTCCTACTAAACAATCCATTTTTTCTTAATAAGACTTTATACGTAAATCCATAAGCTTACAGACATGTAATAAAAATAATATTAGAACGTTTTTGTTCATACACGTTCCTCTGGCTGCACAGCATTTCGACAGGTGATACGATAGTAGCCTTATCAAAATAGCCACTGGCGACTACAGACATTATCGCTAGTGTGTTGTGGGCATTGCTCAGATACTGCTTCTTAACAGTCCGTGATTCCCGTCTCTATATTAGTGAGTATTGGATGATCTTCACGCCGTTACTTGGAGCCAATGAGATGGATCTTCTTCCGGGACTGTCAAGAGGGGTTGTGTCAACCTACATTCCAGGTCTGTCTTCCTCAGGCCCTGGGTCAGTAGCGTCGATGGAAACGCACAATATCTCGTCATAAATATGTTGTGACTGTACTGTTATCGGGTATGTGTAGCCTGTTTTTCCAGCAGTCATTATTCATGAGTTGTCTTCAATTTGAATCACGCTGGTGATCTCTAACGTCGCCTTTTTTACTCTGTAGTGTGATAGGTATTGTGACGCCCGTGATTCATTGACTGTTTGTAAGAAGTGTTTGTTTTTGCTGCATTGTGGAGACTGCTCTGTCTCATTTGCGTGTGGCAAGGATGTAAATACTTCCCATTATTTCCGCATCTATTTAAGTGTCTTATAACGAACTTGTACAGTACTAATATTGTGAGAGTTAGAGAGCTTCATATTCTGCCTGGGAGCTCTGGCGGATCTTGTTCACAGTCAGCATTCTTGGACCATCGTATTTACGAATCTTACACCATCGTCACATACTGCAATGTCCAGTCTGTGTCTTTGGAATTCTATGGATCAGTCAAAATTACTTTAATGGCGATGACTATAATCGGATTTTCCTGTAGTTTATATACGAGACTTACAATAATGTCACGTACACTAATAACCCTGAAGTGTTTAATTGGTTTACATATCATGATTATAATTATATGTCTTCATTCAACCTAAGAGTGTAGTCTGGATGAAAATGGAGTCGCCAACACTAGTTTTAAAAGCATGATGGCTGGAGGAGAGGGGGATACATGTCTCTGATTGGTCCAGAGAGAAAGTGCGAAGGGGAGGAAAGTGCTTGTGGATTAAAGTGTCAGCAACACTTATACGCAAATGTACTCAGTGATTTCCTCTGGTGAGCATGTAAGTGTCTGCAGTTAGAATGGTATGTATAGGTGGTACGCCCTCTCCGTGAATGACTTTCTTTCGTACATGACATGTTCTCCACCATGCCTACCACGTCTGGCACAGCGTTGGACAGAGATATGGAGCTCTCAAATTCACAACCTGTCAGTTTTTGATATTTCCACTGGTAATTTGTGTTTGGTTTGTCGTTATTACTCTGGGTGGGAGATTCCTCGGGCAGAATCGATATAGCAGCAGTGTCAGCCACCACACCTAAGTTGATTACCCCTATAATTATCCAATTTTTCTCAGGCACTGCTAGTGCAGAGTACACGGATACAACCCACAGATCTGCATTCGAAGGGTGGGATATACTGCATGCGACATGCTTTTCACAGAGGGTTGTTACAGTTAGTGGTCGATTATTTCTAGGTGTGTATTCTGTAAGGCAGTGCTACATATACATTATCTTTAGTTGGAAGCATCAGAATTTTAGTATGATGTGACACAATGTTGTCATTAGTGGTGGTTTGGCAGCAGTTTTTAACTACCACAGTGTGATATTTTTTATGTACACAATATTTTTAGTTAGACATTGGTAGTACTGATAGAGTTTGTTATGGCATCATTTATATGGTGTGACGTCATTATTTTTACTAATGTGTTTCTTTTCTAATTCAAACACACACACACACACACACACACACACACACACACACACACACTAGCACTGGAGCGGTGCCTTAACAATGATAAATAAATCGGGGTCCAACCTGCACTGTGGCTGGCTAAGAGTATCATGATATTTCTGTAATTTCATTTGTGTTGGGGATATGTTTGGTATCAATTATGATTAACAGCCAGCAAGGTATAATTGTATTGCTATATGTTAATATTCATATTGTTTTATTATTCACGTGTAATTTGAAACCTTATTTACAATGTCATATAGAAGAATCTAGTTATGTTCAATCTACAGGCACATACATAGCCTCCAACACTCAGGAATTGCATGTGAGAGAATCAGATACTTATTTCCTTTTATTCTAAGTATAATTATATTCTTGTTATTAATTATATTAGCTTTGGTAACCACTTATCTCTAACAACTGATGATTTGTATGTTATCTCATACTTAAATTTAATTTTTAAATTTTGAATACAGGGAATTCTGTTATGCTTAAACATAGCTACCTGAATACTTCCTGTATCTAAGATTGTCTATGCAAGATATCTTAATATTTATTCTGCTATTATGTTTCATGTGAAATTCTAACACAACTTATAATCTCACTTAGAGAAATCTAGCTCAGTTTAATTTTTGGGGCACATGCATAGCTTTGTACTCTAAAATTGCCTCAGGGAGAACTCGGTTCTCTGTAGATACCATATAGTTTAGAATTCTTTTTCTTTGTATCTATTTTGTTTTATTTTATACTTAATTATATTAGTTTTTATCAATTATTTTGTATATGAACGGCACTCACTGTGTTAAAGAGTGTACCAACGCACAGAGCAACAGCCGGGGCAGAAACATTAGAAAAAGGTTTCCACGTGCCAGGGACGGTAACGGAATGGGGGCTTGTCAAGCTAACCTAACTTGCAAGCAGCCATTACGGCTAAGAGACCTAACAGTGCCTGGATTGTCACTTGTTTTAAGTAGAACACGGCCCACCTTAATAACCCAGGTGGTGGGCTACTCTGAAGTGTTTAAATGAAAAAAAGGGGCGTTTTCCTCGCCCTCGCCAGGGCAGCGCGTTCCGGCAGTTCAGCTGTCCGCTCCCTCAACTGCGCCGCCCCTGGGTCCCTCCCCCTGCCGCCGGAAGCCCTATTCCATGACGGTGCGCCGTTTCAGAGGGGGAAGAGTGTGGCGTCGATAGTTATGATACCACAACATAGGTGCACGGTCTCATAAGTTGCCACTACAAGAGAAGACTAACTACGCTGAGCACAGCGCCCTCTGGCCAAGGCTGTGGACCTCAGCAAGTGCCGTCTTCATTTCTGGCCCCGTTTCATCGAGAGCAGGCGGCCTGGAAATATCGCTTCTACTACCGAGTGGGTTAGCTTGCTATTGAGACTTTGTATCAGTTGCGTTCAGTTTACGTTTGGACAGCAACAAGTATATGTTAGCTTTGAGATTGTACACAAGAGGCATCCTAACTTCACAGGATTAGACATTGACTACGGCTTCACACCTACGTGCTCATCCTAGCCAAAATTATGTATGCATTTGATTACCTGTGTTTTTGACTCTATTAAAAGTGTTAAAGTTACATGCAGTACCGAAGTTCTTCACCTCTCCTGCTCCTAGTCGCTTCCTTCACTCTAGGCCTATATTACAGGAGCAGTTCCCAGGATCAAACCCACGTGCCACCTTTCCGTAATCCTGAGTAAGAGATGTTTAAGGCTGTGTACAGAGTGACGCCACTGGTCAGCGGATAACTGGAAACGAGTGATTTGAAGTGGTGAACTACGCTGTACGTCGTGCAATCCTATGGAAGGGCTTGGGTTCGGTGAATTCCTGGAGAACGTTACTTGCCAACAGTGAAGTATCGCGAAGGTGGTGTTACTGTAAAGGGGGGAGGGGTGTTTTTCACGGTCAGAGTGTAGACTCTTAATTGCACTTAAGAAAATGCGAAAGGATACAAACACATCTTACACCATTGTGTACTGCACACTTTAGAGGAACAGTCAGGAGATGATGATTGTTTGCTTCAGCTTGACAATGCACTTTGCCTCCTGACATGGACCGGCCTGCCCTGAGTCCCAACCTGATTCTAATGGAAAACCTTTGTAATGGGGCAGAACGTCGTCTTCGCTCCAGACTCCAAGCGTCCAGTATCACTACCTTCTTTGGTTTCGGCTCTTGATGAAGAATAGACTGCCATTTCTCCACAGATATTTAGAGACGTCGATGGAAGTGTCCCTAGCTGACTTCCAGCTGCTGTAAAGGCGAAGGGTCGACAAATCCCAATTTAATGTCCACTAACAGGTGTCCAAATACATTTGATCGAACAGTGTCTGTATTAGGAGTATATCCACATCCTTTTACTATTATTTTTATCAATACCTGTCGTGTGCTTTCACGTATTTCGTTATTAGATCAACATGATGATGATGATCTACCATTGAAGTTAGTACTAAATAAAGATTTATTTGCAAAGTAGCTTTCGGCGGTTCAAAGATGTCATTACTGAACCATCTGAGAACTTTGGTGCATACCTCTAAGACAGTTCAAGTGCTTAGTTTTAAAAGTTATAGTATCAATGAAAATAAAAGAAGAGCTAATTGACTTTTTTTCATTCTTCTTCGATGGTTGCGGAGTGCACTGATGAGTTCAAGTTTGATTGTGCATCCACTGAAGATGATGAGCACTCTGGGTGTACAGCATTCTACACTCCTGGAAATGGAAAAAAAGAACACATTGACACCGGTGTGTCAGACCCACCATACTTGCTCCGGACACTGCGAGAGGGCTGTACAAGCAATGATCACACGCACGGCACAGCGGACACACCAGGAACCGTGGTGTTGGCCGTCGAATGGCGCTAGCTGCGCAGCATTTGTGCACCGCCGCCGTCAGTGTCACCCAGTTTGCCGTGGCATACGAAGCTCCATCGCAGTCTTTAACACTGGTAGCATGCCGCGACAGCGTGGACGTGAACCGTATGTGCAGTTGACGGACTTTGAGCGAGGGCGTATAGTGGGCATGCGGGATACCGGGTGGACGTACCGCCGAATTGCTCAACACGTGGGGCGTGAGGTCTCCACAGTACATCGATGTTGTCGCCAGTGGTCGGCGGAAGGTGCACGTGCCCGTCGACCTGGGACCGGACCGCAGCGACGCACGGATGCACGCCAAGACCGTAGGATCCTACGCAGTGCCGTAGGGGACCGCACCGCCACTTCCCAGAAAATTAGGGACACTGTTGCTCCTGGGGTATCGGCGAGGACCATTCGCAACCGTCTCCATGAAGCTGGGCTACGGTCCCGCACACCGTTAGGCCGTCTTCCGCTCACGCCCCAACATCGTGCAGCCCGCCTCCAGTGGTGTCGCGACAGGCGTGAATGGAGGGACGAATGGAGACGTGTCGTCTTCAGCGATGAGAGTCGCTTCTGCCTTGGTGCCAATGATGGTCGTATGCGTGTTTGGCGCCGTGCAGGTGAGCGCCACAATCAGGACTGCATACGACCGAGGCACACAGGGCCAACACCCGGCATCATGGTGTGGGGAGCGATCTCCTACACTGGCCGTACACCTCTGGTGATCGTCGAGGGGACACTGAATAGTGCACGGTACATCCAAACCGTCATCGGACCCATCGTTCTACCATTCCTAGACCGGCAAGGGAACTTGCTGTTCCAACAGGACAATGCACGTCCGCATGTATCCCGTGCCACCCAACGTGCTCTAGAAGGTGTAAGTCAACTACCCTGGCCAGCAAGATCTCCGGATCTGTCCCCCATTGAGCATGTTTGGGACTGGATGAAGCGTCGTCTCACGCGGTCTGCACGTCCAGCACGAACGCTGGTCCAACTGAGGCGCCAGGTGGAAATGGCATGGCAAGCCGTTCCACAGGACTACGTCCAGCATCTCTACGATCGTCTCCATGGGAGAATAGCAGCCTGCATTGCTGCGAAAGGTGGATATACACTGTACTAGTGCCGACATTGTGCATGCTCTGTTGCCTGTGTCTATGTGCCTGTGGTTCTGTCAGTGTGATCATGTGATGTATCTGACCCCAGGAATGTGTCAATAAAGTTTCCCCTTCCTGGGACAATGAATTCACGGTGGTCTTATTTCAATTTCCAGGAGTGTATATAGCTAATGAAATCGCGGCAACAATGCAGAATTATTGCCGAAAGAAGATATGCGAAATCGTTATATTATAAAGATCTTGATATGTCGTGCACTACATTTTACACGAAGCTGAAATTTTTCACGTGTGTTTAGCTTTGTCTAAAGGCAATTAAATGGATTTCTCTCAAGTGTAGTACCAGTACATCGAAAGGGAAATCCTCGTTAAATGCGATAGTCTATGTATTAATCGAAACATTGGCTGAAAGGGAAAAGCTCCGCCGATACGAAAATCAGAACAATGTTTTAAAGGTATTCTCATCTTGTAGTGCTCACAGGAACTATCATAGTGGAATTTTACACTTCACTACTAATTAGATGGTCGCTGCCAACTTTGTTGGTACTTTCGTCATAATAACCGCAGCTACTAGGAAATCTGCTAAGACAAGGACCTCGTATCGGAGAGGGTGGCTGTTTAAATCACAGAGGCTGGAATTCATCTCAAATGTGAGGATGGTCCCTTTCGAAAGCATAGGATGGTCCATTTCGAAAGGATACAGCGGGTTTCCTTCCTCGTCTGAGTTTGTGTTCTGTCTCTAATAACCGTCCCGATGCTACGTAACACCTCCACCCCCCCCCCCCCCCCCCTTTCTTCGTAACTTCTACTTTCAAGCAACCACATATAATGCCACCGCAAAGTATAGGATTCATGGGGAAAAAATTGTCTTCTAAATACAGTGGTGTATCAAAAATAACCCCCTCCCATAAACCATGGACCTTACCGTTGATGGGGAGGGCCAGACAAACGTGTGGTTCCTGAGGAGGGGCAGCAGCCTTTTCAGTAGTTGCAGGGGCAACAGTCTGGACGATTATCTGGCCTTGTAACACTAACCAAAATGGCCTTGCTGTGCTGCTACTGCAAACGGCTGAAAGCAAGGGGAAACTACAGCCGTAATTTTTCCCGAGAGCATGCAGCTTTACTGTATGATTATATGATGATGGCTTCCTCTTGGGTAAAATATTACGGAGGTAAAATAGTTCCCCATTCGGATCTCTGGGCGGGGACTACTCAAGAGGACGTCGTTATCAGGAGAAAGAAAACTGGCGTACTACGGATCGGAGCGTGGAATATCAGATCCCTTAATCGGGCAGGTTGATTAGAAAATTTAAAAAGGGAAATGGGTAGCTTACAGTTAGATATAGTGGGAATTAGTGAGGTTCGGCGGCAGGAGGAACAAGACTTTTGGTCATATGAATACAGGGTTATACATACAAAATCAAATAGCGGTAATGCAGGAGTAGGTTTAATAATGAATAAATAATAGGAGCACGGGTAAGCTACTATCAACAGCATAGTGAATGCATTATTGTAGCCAAGATAGACACGAAGCCCAAGCCTACCACAGTAGTACAAGTTTATATGCCAATTAGCTCTGCAGATGATGAAGGAATTGATGAAATGTATGATGAGATAAAAGAAATGATTCAGATAGTGAAAGGGGACGAAAATTTAATAGTCATGGGTGATTAGAATTCGAGAGTAGGAAAAGGGAGAAAAGGAAACATAATGGGTGAATATGGATTGGGAGTAAGAAATGAGAGAGGAAGCCGTCTGGTAGAATTTTGCACAGAGCACAACTTAATCATAGCTAACACTTGGTTCAAGAATCATAAAAGAAGGTTCTACACATGGAAGAATCCTGGAGATACTAAAAGGTATCAGATAGATTATATAACGGTAAGACAAAGATTTAGGAAGCAGGTTTTAAATTGTAAGACATTTCCAGGGACAGATGTGGACTCTGACCACAATCTATTGGTTATGACATGTAGATTAAAACTGAAGAAACTGCAAAAAGGTGGGAATTTGAGGAGATGGGACCTGGATAAACTGACTAAACCAAAGCTTGTACAGAGTTTCAGGGAGAGCATAAAAGAACAATTGACAGGAATGAGGGAAAGAAAAACAGTAGAAGAAGAACGGGTAGCTTTGAGGGACGAAGTAGTGAAGGCAGCAGAGGATCAAGTAGGTAAAAAGACGAGGGCTAGTAGAAATCCTTGGGTAACAGAAGAATTATTGAATTTAATTGATGAAAGAAGAAAATATAAAAATGCAGTAAATGAAGCAGGCAAAAAGGAATACAAACGTCTCAAAAATGAGATCGACAGGAAGTGCATAATGGCTAAGCAGGGATGGCTAGAGGACAAATGTAAGGATGTAGAGGCTTATCTCACTAGGGGTAAGATAGACACAACCTACAGAAAAATTAGTGAAACTTTCGGAGAAAAGAGAACCACTTCTATGAATATCAAGAGCTCAGATGGAAACCCAGTTCCAAGCAAAGAAGGGAAAGCAGAAAGGTGGAAGGAATATTTAGAGGGTATA
Source organism: Schistocerca gregaria (assembly GCF_023897955.1). Lineage (NCBI taxonomy): Eukaryota > Metazoa > Arthropoda > Insecta > Orthoptera > Acrididae > Schistocerca > Schistocerca gregaria. Next base: position 545,144,821 of record NC_064924.1, read on the forward strand.
TATAAGAGCGGTGTACTTGAGGACAATATTATGGAAATGGAAGAAGATGAAGATGAAATGGGAGATATGATACTACGTAAAGAGTTTGACAGAGCACTGAATGACCTGAGTCGAAACAAGACCCGGGAGTAGACATCATTCCATTAGAACTACTGACAGCCTTGGGAGAGCCAGCCCTGGCAAACCTCTACTGTCTGGTGAGCAAGATGTATGAAACAGGCGAAATACCCTCAGACTTCAAGAAGAATATAATAATTCCAATACCAAAGAAAGCAGGTGCTGACAGATGTGAAAATTACCGAACTATCAGTTTCCAAAGCACAGTTGCAAAATACTAACGCGAATTCTTTACAGACGAATGGAAAAACTGGTAGATGCGGACCTCGGGGAGGATCAGTTTGGATTCCGTAGGAATGTTCGAACACGTGAGGCAATACTGACCTTACGACTTACCTTAGAAGAAAGATTAAGAAAAGGCAAACCTACGTTTCTAGCATTTGTAGACTTAGAGAAAGCTTTTGACAATGTTGACTGGAATACTCTCTTTCAAATTCTGAAGGTTGCAGGGGTAAAATATAGGGAGCGAAAGGCTATTTACAATTTGTACAGAAACCAGATGGCAGTTATAAGAGTCGAGGGACATGAAAGGAAAGCAGTGGTTGGGAAGGGAGTGAGACAGGGTTGTAGCCTTTCCCCGATGCTATTCAATGTGTATATTGAGCAAGCAGTAAAGGAAACGAAAGAAAAGTCCGGAGTAGGTATTAAAATGCATGGAGAAGAAATAAGAACTTTGAGGTTCGCCGATGATATTGTAATTCCGTCAGAGACAGCAAAGGACTTGGAAGAGCAGTTGAACGGAATGAATAGTGTCTTGAAAGAAGGATATAAGATGAGCATCAACAAAAGCAAAACGAGGATAATGGAATGTAGTCAAATTAAATCGGGTGATGCTGAGGTAATTAGATTAGGAAATTAGACACTTAAAGTAGTAAATTAATTTTGCTATTTGGGCAGCAAAGTAACTGGTTGTCGAAGTAGAGATGATATAAAATATAGACTGGCAGTGGCAAGGAAAGCATTTCTGAAGAAGAGAAATTTGTTAACATCGTGTATAGATTTAAATGTCAGGAAGTTTTTCTGAAAGTATTTCTGTCGAGTGTAGCCAGTGGAAGTGAAACATGGACGATAAATAGCTTAGACAAGAAGAGAATAGAAGCTTTCGAAATGTGGTGCTACAGAAGAGTGCTGAAGATAAGATGGGTGGATCATATAACTAATGAGGAGGTATTGAACAGAATTGGGGAGAAGAGAAATTTGTGACACAACTTGCCTAGAAAAAGGGATCGGTTGGTAGGACATGTTCTGAGGCATCAAGGGATCACCAATTTAGTATTGGAGGGCAGCGTGGAGGGTAAAATTCGTAGTGAGAGATCAAGGCATGAATACACTAAGCAAATTCAGAAGGATGTAGGTTGCTTTAGGTACTGGGAGATGAAGCGGCTTGCACAGGATAGAGTAGTATGGAGAGCTGCATCAAACCAGTCTCAGGATTGAAGACCACAACAACAACAACAACAACAACAACAACAAGGAAAATAAAACCAGAGACAGGTGGGTCTAACACAACGTTGTTACCTTTCATATTAAGAACAGTATAAACGAAAACAGAGCCGCAAAAAATATGAGGGGCGTTCGATGTGTCACGCAACATATTTATTTTCTGAAAGCAGGTTGATTTTATTCAGGATTCCTATACACCATATTATTCCCCACTCTTTTGGCTACAAACCCCAATTTTTCTACATAATCGCCGTTCAATGCGACCCCTTACGCTAACTTATTGGGAAGGCCGGTACACACGCATAACCACTCTAGTGGGCGACGTCGGAGCCAGAGTCTTGCCAGCACTACCAACAGAGACGTCCAGTTGCTCAGCGACGTGTTTGTTTGCGATTCGTCGATCATAGTTCTAACACTCGCAGCTTTGAGTGGCCGGCCGGCAAGAGGCAGACTGAAAAGTTTTGCGCGACCTTGTTGCGATTGTGACGGACGCCTCGCCCCTGCCAGAGATCTCTGTAGACATTCTGCAAGCGTCTATGAATATATGCGATACTCTAGTTTTCCGCCAAATGAAAATGACAGCTCTCTGTTTGGAACGCATCTCCGTTACAGACGCCGTGTTGAATGCTACGTAGAGCGCCGGCGCCACATATCTGAACTTCATGAAACTAGCGGTTGAAGGAGGAGTATTCCACAATTTCGCTTTTTATCACCCAAAGTTGACATTAGAATTGAACGGCCATTCGACGATGAGTTCACTTGACACGGAGAACTAGTTTTACTGGGGAAGCAAATCGGCTGCGGCTTCTTCAAAGAAATCGAAGCAGCGTCTCCCTGATGGGATTTCGGTAAAATCGCAATAACTAAATTTGAATCGGCGAAGTCGAATCTTGACGCCTGATCCTGACGAATGTGAGTGACTCAACCAAGTGTCAATCAAAAATGGTTCAAAAGGCTCTGGACACTATGGGACTTCTAAGGCCATGAGTCCCCTAGAACTACTGAAACCTAACTAACCTAAGGACATCACACACATCCATGCCCGAGCAGGAGTCGAACCGGCGACCGTAGCAGTCGCGTGGTTCCAGACTGTAGCGCCTAAAACCACTCGGCCACTCCGGCCGGCAAGTATCAATCCACTCGACAAATGCCAAGCCGATGTTTCAGATGAGCAACGATTAGTAACGGAAGTGAACATACTATGTGATCTGATGCCTTTTGTTTTATTATGAATCTTTTTGCAGGAAGTATTTACCACACGGGAACTGCAGGGAAGCGCTGTCCGAATCTAACTATGATGTTTGATGGATGCTTTGAAATGGTCTCCTAGAACTATATGGCAGTTTTCGTAGGATGTGGTGTCGCACTGAAAGGGAAAGTAAATGGTAATGAAATAAGCTTCGTTGACCAGCTGCCTTGCTACGGCCTCCAGTTTGTTCTCGGCGGAGGGGTTCTTATATGAGGTTGTGGTGACTCTTTCGGCACGGAAATTTCCGAGATTTGTATGTTCAGGACGAACACACAATGATTTGAGTGCCAACATGGCTTCCGAGTCGGTCGCACAGTAATGTGGAACGAGTCAGCTGTGTCAGTTCCTGCACCGCCAGCCGGCTCCAGCCGCTGCACCCCATGCCGCCGACGCCAGTAGCAGCGGCCACCAGCTGTGTTCTCTGCTGTCGATAAACAACAGCCTGCCTACACTCGGCCCTCGATCTAAGCAGACGAAGCAGCGACTCAATCACACTACAGGTCGACGGAAAAAGACGCTACCTCAAGCCATCAATGTCACACCCGGAATGGAACACGTGGAGAAAGAACTCGTGCCCATATCTCCCAGTCAAAAGATCGCAGCCATAAACTAAATACTGAGCGAAACAGGAGCGTAACTGAAAGTAAAGCGCGCTTCAAAAAAAGGGCAGAAAAATTAGAGGACGAAAATAGGGCACTTGGTGTAGTCAACCAAGACTTGCAAAAACAAAATTAGAAAATTAACTGATAAATTCGCAGAAAAAGCCCAAACAAGAGCACGGACAATGACATATGCTCCCGCCTTACTAAAAGAGCTCAAAACCAAAGAGGCGCGGAGAACAGAACAGGTTAAAACAAAACAGGCCAGAACACAATACACAAAATCGATGGTAAGCCAAATCGCCAAAGCTGTACGACTGACTATTACCAAGAACTGAGTCCGCCCCTGGTAGCTGAGTGGTCAGCGCGACGGAATATCATACCTAACGGCCCGGTTTCGATTCCCGACTGGGTCGAAGATTTTCTCCGCTGAGGGACTGGGTGTTCATCATCATTTCATCCCCATCGACACGCAAGTCTCTGAAGTGGCGTCAACCCGATAGACTTGCACCAGGCGAACGGTCTGCCCGACGGGAGGCCCTAGCCACACGGCATTTCCATTTACCAAGAACAGAACCCCAGGAAAAAGAACCTAAATATCAAGTCAACCACAACCACTTAGACAGCAGTTATAGCAGAAACGGCATCACAGGAGGACAGTCGAAAAGTAACAGAAAAAACGAAAGACCTGCACTCCATTATCTGTGAAGGGCCGCGAAAACGTAAGCCACTCTTAGCAGTGGAAACACTCACCGGCGAGCAATTTCTAGAAAACTTCTACGAGCAGAATCTGGGTGGTGAGACCACGAAAGAAGAATTCGACAGAGAATTCAAAAGAATATTTAAAATAGGGCCTAATGGAAAGTGCTTCAACCATTAGGTACTGAGGTCCCCCCCCCCCCCCCCCCATAACCAAAACCACCACCACCACCTATACAGAGACCTAACACAAAGACAGAATCTACACAGACTATGAATCACTATCTGTAAAAGAATATACAGCAGTAAATCTGTGTTGTAAGTGTAGTGACATTGGACATACGACTAAAACCTGCAGAAAAACCGACGTTACGTGGGCCAAGTGTGGCAACCAAGAACACAAGCGCACTGAGTGCACGTCCACCGAGACTTTCGTCTGCATCCCCTGCAAATACAGAGGCAGAATCTGCAAAAAAAATAAAAGGAGATCACAGTCAAACCCATAAACAACTGCACGCCCGGTTCTTGGACAGGATAGACTATGGCAGCTGAAATCAACACGCAACAGACATGAACATCCAAGGCCAATCATCCAAAACATCAACAACAATACAGGGAAACTACAATACAGAGAAACAACAATTTCCTGGAGAAGGCAAATTATTCTTCTGCCAGATAATTATGGCGAAAATGAACTCTTCCACCCCTAACATCCTCAATAACGTTATGGGATATTAATACGATAAAATATATAGCTGACATGATAATCGGTGGCTCCATCCACTACGAGGTGGAAAAGCAAATCGAAAGACAACTACGGCGCTGGATGGACTTCCAAATAACATTAACGCAGAGATAGATGAGTTGGAGGATGAGCTGACACATATTGCATACAAGAAAATGTACAAACAAAACCGACACACATACACAAAATTTCACCCAACCGAAGTACATCACATCACACATACACAAGACGCACACAAACCAGAACCCCGACCACATGGAAAAACCTACGACACACGTAAACTTGAACAATACATAAAAACAAGTAAAATCTGTCTCGGGAAGCACTCTCCACCCCACACAAAATAAAGAGGGAACAGGCATATAGATAGAGCTTAATTCAACAGACGCCGGAACAATCAGACTGCAAACCAATACAAAACACGGAACTACCGAACCCAGGTTTATAACAGCAGACAAATTGGAAATCGACGAACTTTAGGTAGATACATGAGACATTTGTAACGATGTCAGGGTGTACCTAGAAACAATCAGCACCTCAAACATCAACAAGGACACAACACACACAGCCAGTAACAACAAATCACCAACATCGTAAACACCATACCAGCAAGCACCACTAACAACAGCGAAAGACGTGTGAAGGCAAATCAGTGGCCATTACTAAACCACACTCCATCTAGCACCATCGCAAAAACTGCAACAGACATCAGCACTAACAAGAAGCGGCTACACCTAATTACGATAATTTAGAATTTAGCTTACGTCTAAGTGCACTAGAGAAAACATATTGCACGCAGTGCAGCAGATGCTACTGAGATTGCACCATCCAAAGGACGATTCTGTCTGGTTTCCAATAAGGGGGACCATTCGACTTGGACAAAATGTAGAGAGATCACATAGGATCACATGGGCGAAAGTATTTCGATTACACACAGGCAGTAAAAGTTTTGTACAAGTAAATCACCCAAAACGCACAGACACAAAATGAATCTATTACAACATAATACAAAAAAACAGTACTGCAGTGAGTGCGGAAATTCCGAAAATAGCTCATGAACTGCTGGCAGACATTATGCGCTTAAAAGAACCTTATTATAGTAATGGGCAACTAATATGTCTACCAACATATGCTACCATAATAACAGGCAACAATAACCGTATGGCTGCTATAGTAATTTTAAATAGAACTTATAACGTAATTAAGATAACACAGTTATGCAATCAATGTTTAGTTACCATAGAGATTACCAATGGGAACGTTACACGGATGATTGCTTCCATGTACGCTGAACACGGCCATCAAATAAAAAATCAGACCACATCAAAGACCAAGCAATGTATGCCACAGACAAAAGAAGATAGCGAGAAGCGCTGACATTAATTCAAGATCTATCCTCTGAAACTCAAGACAGAACAGATGACGTAAGACACATAATTACCCGCCTAATACAAGACACAGTTACATGTAATGAACACATAGGAACCTAAACCAACCTACACAGGATTCGACGTTACACGCAGTAGCCGTGATATCGACTTAACGCTAGCAAATGATGCAAAAATGACATACGTACCAAACTGGACCATACACGACAGCATAACCAGTACTGAGCACTATGTTATAAACGTACTATCACACTCTCAGAATGCAACTACCAAAACACACACCAGACACTTTTTGTTCTGCAAAGCAGATTGGAACAAATTAACAAAAAATATACAACAACATGATATAGAAAACATAAATGGAGGGATGGATTACAGAAAACACGAATCAAAACAGGCGATGTATCTTGGATAAAACACATCAGCACCGACAGCAAAGGACACAAAACGCTCACCAACACCATGGAATAATGCACCCACAAGAAGCTGGACGCAAACAAAAAGTATATTACAGGCCGATAGAGATATACGTTTAAAGCTTGAGGCATGTAGGCATGCACGACTTATACAGACAGACCCTATACAGCACACATGAACAACACTGCGAATAATTTGTAACACAAACAGAGCAAAATATATAGGGGGAACCATACAAAACACTAACAGAGAAGATAAAAATCCCACTAGTTCTGGGAGCGCCAAGACAGGATGACAGCGCGATGACAAGGGGATGGAGGAAAACAGCGGAGTTTCTGTTGTATAAACAGCTCCCTGACGATGTCTTCAATACAGACATACATCACAAAACACTACGAAAAAAAGTCACAGACCTTACAACACTGCCACTGTCACCTGCCCTATTGCGCAAGAAGAGGTTGCGCTAGCTATCCCAGAGCTATCACAGACCTTACAACACTGCCACTGTCACCTGCCCTATTGCGCAAGAAGAGGTTGCGTTAGCTATCCCAGAGCTATCACAGACCTTACAACACTGCCACTGTCACCTGCCCTATTGCGCAAGAAGAGGTTGCGTTAGCTATCCCAGAGCTCAAAAAGCAAAACAAGCACCTGGACTGAAGACAACTAGCAACATAGATCAGCCCGTTCCCAACAACGTCACTCAACGATGCCTTACGGCTGGGCAGGGTGCTTACAGTACCGTAAACCTCCAAAGCAGTCATTATTAATAAATCAGCAGGCAGGGATCCTTCAGATCCAAAGACCTACAGACCTATATACCTAAAAAATTTCCTAGCAAAGTTTCAGGATAAGCTACTGTGCAAGCGTTTGCAAACCCACAGAGCTCTCAGGGGCATGAGCAAACACCTATTTGCCTTCAGAAGCGACAAATCCACAGATGATGCACATCAATCAGGCCCTACATAACAGAGAAGAACTCTATGGCAATAATGACTGACAATGCCGGGGTATTCGTTAACTTCGGTGATCTATTAGTTGTAGTCACCGCAAAAAAAAAGAGTCCAGTTTGAAGAGAAGCCAGTGGAATACTACAAACAGTTACACAATGATGTCACAACAACAAACTAAAAAATAAACGAAAACAAAACAAAATACAGATGACTGAAAGGATCACCACTAATGAATTCCTCAGTTAAAATAAGGAACACAAACATCAAAGGAGCATGCGTAACACGCTATCTTGGGGTTCACACAGTTATATTAGGTGCAGTGTGTTGCCACCTACAGCCAAGTACTCCATATCAGCGACCTCATTAGTCATTGGACATCATGAGAGAGAAGAATGGGGCGCTGCGAGGAACTCAAGGACTTCGAACGTCGTCAGATGACTTGGTTTCACGTCATACGTCTGCAAGCGAGATTTCCGCACTCTTAAACATCCCTAGGTCCACTTTTTCCGATGTGACAGTGAAGTGGAAACGTGAAGAGACACGTACAGCACAAAAGCGTACAGGCCGACCTCGTCTGTTGACTGACAGAGACCGCCCACAGCTGAAGACGGACGTAATGTGTATTAGGCCGACATCTATCCAGAATATCACACAGGAATTCCAGATTGCATCAGGATCCACTGCAAGTGCTATGACAGTTACGCGGGAGATGAAAAACTTGCATTTCATGCTCGAGCGGCTGCTCATAAGCAACGCATCACTACGGTAAAAGCCAAACGACGACCCGCTTGGTGTAAGGGGAGTAAACACTGGACGATTGAACAGTGAAAAAACGTGTGGAGTGGAGAATCACAGTACACAATGTCAATCCGATGGCGGCACCCCGCCATCGGATTGACATTGTGTACTGTGATTCTCCACTCCACACGTGAGTATGGCGAATGCCCGGTAAACGTCATCTGCCAGCACGTATAGTTACAATAGTAAAATTCGTAGGCGGTGGTGTTATGGTGCGCTCGTGTTTTTCTTGGAGGAGGCTTGCACCCCTTGTTGTTTTGCGTGGAACTATCACAGCACAGGCCTACATTGATGTTTTAAGCACCTTCTTCTTCCCACTGTTGAAGAGCAATTTGGGGATGGCGATTGCATCTTTCAAAACGATCGAGCACCTGTTCATACTGCACGGCCTGTGGCGGATTGGCTATACGACAATTACATTCCCGTAATGGACTGGCCTGCACAGAGTCCTGACCTCAGTCCTACAAACACCTTTGGGATGTTTTGGACCGCCAACTTCGTACCAGGCCTCAGCGACCGACATCGATACCTCTCCTCAGTGCAGCACTCCGTGAAAAATGGACTGCCATTCCCCAAAGACTTTCCAGCACCTGATTGAAGGTATGCCAGCGAGAGTGGAAGCTGTCATCAAGGCTAAGGGTGAGCCAACACCATTTTGAATTCCAGCATTACCGATGGAGGGCGCCACGAACTTGTAAGTCATTTTCAGCCAGGTGTCTGGATACTTTTGATCACATAGTGTAAGTCTACCAACAGACAGAGCAGAAAAAATGCTAAATAAACTGTTGAGGCTCGATTCAAAACAGTACAGACTGCCTCAACCAGTCATACGGACTGTGCGCTCTTCGAATCAGCTTCGCAGCTAGCACGTGGGCACACAGATAAGTTATCAGTAAAACTACAACAGAGAAATGTCCTACTTATGTTATCAGGAGCCTTCGGCACCACTTGAGTGGATGCACTGTGTGGTGCTCGGAATATGTCGACAGGTACCACGATCAAATACAGAGGTATTAGTTAAAGATGGGGAGACGGCACGCACAATAAATGGTGTACCGATACAGACGACACGTCACCTTAAAAGCTAGCGTTTGGATACATGGCAAGGTCAACTGGACGTAAGTGATAAGAGGCGCAGAGAGTACGACTTCCTCCCTGACATACGGAAGCGGTTGAGAAAGAAACATATCTATCCCAGCCATGTTATGGTACATTTCTTAACTGAACACAGACCTTATTCCACGCACTTAAACAAAGCTCTATTCACATACGGGGAAGAAGGTTCCTCACAACACACTGCCTTCTTCTGCGGGAAATACGCAAACAACATACACAACACAGGCTACACAGAAACAGAAACACATATAAACATAGCAATAAGAGACCAAGAACAACAGGCACAATTAACTATATTAACAGACAGTATTACAAGCACAACACATCAAGGGTACCTACGGACACGACATAACGGACATGCCCATATGGTAAGTAACAACAATCTCCAAAGGTTGGACAGCAACACTCACAGTGACAGCGACAACAGTGACAGAGAAAAGGATGAGGAGGTGGAGGAAGAACAGATGTAACAGTAAATGAAACACTCTAGTGTGTTTTAGATATAACATGCCAAATGCACTGATAAATTGTACATATCAGCCAAATAATTGTTAAGGATAGCGACTACTACAGCAAATAGAGTGTAAAGTGCTGGCAATCTAGCCAAGAAAGCACGTAATGTTGTACGTGGATGAACACCAAATGTTAATGCATAGGATTAGGTAAAGTATTTCTCTGCTACTAACTATGAACTATTTTGTTATGAATGGCGGCCAACAGCTCAACGAAACCATTCCGGGGTATTATCGCCAGCCACAATCGGTGGTGAAATTAACAAATCTCTCCTGTATTTTATCATCTTTTTGCATTCTTCTTAAAAAAAAAGAAAATTTATTTATAATTCAACATCAAATTATGTTCTTTTAAAAAAGTATTTATTATGTGTAAAATGTTGCAGATAAAAACCAACAAAAACTACGAAAAAGATGATAAACGAAAACTGTGATATGTACGACCTGCTTTAAAATATCAGGTAAGATATCTTTAAATTTGCAATAAAAATAATTGTCCACATGCCTCTGTACGCGTCCAAATCTCTTATATTACTCTCATGATCCCTAGACGAGACACAAGATGGTGCACAGTCTCTCTGCAAAACAGGTTCTCCTAATTTACCCAGCAGTTTCTCATGAGAGCCACGCTATCTTTCTCCCATTAAAGTTTCCCGAGCGTTACTGTTACACTTTGGTAAAGGCTATACAGGGCTGTTAAGACCCCAGCAGCTTGTCTCAGAATTCGTTCGAGCCTGATGAGGACTCCCAGCACTGCAACAACACTAGAACTGGGCGCACTAGCGTGACATATGTATTACTTTTACAGATACAGTACACTTTCCGACAACCCTTTCAACAAATCGAAATATTCATTCGTCTTTCCTAAAACTGAGTTTACATGGCTGTCTTAATTTACATTTACGCTTAGTATTCTCCCGAAATAGTTTTATGATGTGACGTGCTCAAGGCGCTCAACCACTGATCTCGTGATCGGATGCTATTGGGTTCTTTCTCTTTGTTATGAGAATTATATTTATCCACATTTTAATAGAGCTGCCATTAATCAAACCAAATGGAAATTTTGTCCAGTCTTTCTGCAGTTTCTTTCTATCGTCCAACGACGATAGTTTGCTGTACACAACACCAATCTTACAGCGTCACTGATCCTGTCTAATAATTCCCTTATGTACGTTGAGAAAATTAGAGGTCATATCACGCTTACTTGGAAAACGTCAGATATTATTTTCCTTTCTGTGGAACATTCCTCTTTCAGTATAATGTACTAAGTTCCAATAGTCCAATATTCCTCGAGACAGTAACACACTTGCGTCGATACTCCTTGTATGTTGGTTATTAGTCACCAATGTGGTGCAGCGTAGACCACTTTAGGAAAATCTAGAGAGACGCAGTCTTACCTTTTCAACTACATGTATTGCTTTCAAGATGTCGTGTATAAATAAAGCAATCTGTATTTCACACGAGTAGTTTTATTCCGAATCCGTGCTGATTATTGGAGAACAGCTCTCAGAGAAGCTCTCACCGCAGTTGTAACAAAGTGCTCTGTTGATAGATAAGTCCAAATTTAAGGTGTCTGGTAGTGTAAACAGTTGCAGCTGCGTTTACTGCCGGGATGTTTAATCTATATTTGATAGCTGAGTACGATGATAAAAAAATGTGCGTGATGTTCTGACAAACTGGCGCCACTGATGCTATGCTCTTTCAAGATGGCGTCAACAGTGACGAATACCTGAAGCTCATTATGAACACTGTTCAAAATTCACTCCGAGAGACAGACCACTTTCGCTGTGACCAACAACGTACGTTGTCGGTGGCATCAGAGTAGTATTTGTTTAAACACGCTGTGGCTTTTTCTGGCTTTGGTGCATAAGCTCCACAGCCGTCTTACAGTACTCACGTTGACTAATCCTCACAGAGGTTCGATCTGTACCTTTAAAATATTGTAATATGACTCTTCTGTTACCTGTTACAATAAAAACCTATCAGAAGACGCACTTCCGCTAAACGCTACAGCTTTTCAACTTGTTGTCTACTGGTATAGGGCCATCCCGCGCCGGCTTCACGCGGGCCTACCAACTACCTGCGGCCGCACAACTTGTCTCGCGTAGCGTTGACAAATTTATATTCACAAAGCTTCCTCGTGTATCATTCTGTTTCTGTTAGTGGAAACCGTAGCACAATCCCTACATAGTTCCTGGAATTAGCCTTCACGTACAAACAGCGAAACGCAGCGGAGGACGTCAATTTACAATATGTAGTGATATTTAGGAAACAGGTCTATTAAGATAAGATGATCTAATTACTCACTAATCCGTAAGAGTACACTCTGCCTCACTCCCAGGGAAAGACAGCAAAGTTTAGAAACTACCTTAGGAAAAAGCAAATTTCTTGAGATCGAAGTAGAGCATTGGCGAGATCCTTTAGAATTCCAAGAGCTCGCCATTCGAGTGCGCGTTGAAAAGCGCCGGATACACTGTTTTCGATTAAGACAAATTCTTCGTGGCCGTTCGCCAGCGGAGCGCCGCACTTAATGGCTCGTACTTCTTCGCTGATGTCGTCGTATATCGTCTGGACGTCGCCGCCGCATGCGGGTCCGCGGCTTTCATGGGAAAACTCGTATCTAAATTCTGCCTCCGGCACCACAGTCGTGAGTTTGCCAGTTAAACGCAGCATGCCACACTAGAGAGACCTGACTCAAGGAGACATCTAGTTCCTACCTTCCCACGAAAGGCATTAATTGCTAATGTGATGGTGAATAGTTGCAACATGAACGAAATTTCACAGATTCAGACGAGGAAAAGAGTTAAAGCAGATCTCTTTAATGTAACTACTGGTAAGGTATCTTCCCCATTCTCACTATATCCTTCGTTACATCGATTCTCAAGAGGAGTGTTAGCTTGCGCCTGAAATGCACAGTTGTTGAGTCAGCAAAAGATGAGCTTTCGACACAGCTTCGCCTTTGCGTACAAGCGACGGCAGTGTGATTTTGTTTCTAGACATTCATTCGAAGTTTGCTGGTTTGTCCGCCTCGGTAGCTGCACAGTCAGCTTGGCAGAATGCTGGGTTCGTTTTCCAGACAGGTCGTAGATTTTCCCCGGTCGTGGACTGGGTGTTGTGTCCTTGCGTTGGTATCATCTTATTGACATTCCGCTGTTGAAGTGGCTGTATAGCCACTTCCCTGTACAAATAAATTCCTTGCGAAAGTGCAGAAGCGGATGGTTCTCCGTTGACCGCTTCAGAACATTTTACATTGCTCTGATGCAACAGGTATTTCAAGATTCAGAAGACATCAGAGACTCATGAATTGATAACTAAGAATAGTTGGTTCTGAGAAAGAATGCGTCAGACAGTCGCATACTGGGAGCTATTCGAAGTTACACAGCTGAAACAAAACGTTACAAATTGCTTTTAACTTCTGGAATTTTATCTCTTAATTCTGAAATGAGCGTTTCCGAAAAAGAGTTAAACGTCGTGTCGACGTCAGTGTCACTATAGACAGAGCAAGGTCCACAAAACCAACCAGACAGTCACCTAATGTGATTTACGGAAATTACGGACAACATGGTTGGGCAGAGGATCTCAAGCCTCTCCAGTGTCTTAATCACTGCACTGTCTCGCTCACAACATGTACCATAAAATCAAGGTTGGTTGCTGTATTTGATCATAGAATCAAGATTGTTTACCGTCTTTGATCATGTAGACTGGCGCAGAACGCGTACCTGCACCTCACAAAGTTAAAGAGAAAAGTGTCCGGCAGTGTCTACAAAGACGGTAGAATCAGATTATACACATAAATACATGAAAAATAATTTTCAGAAGCATCGCTGGATTATATTTAACCCGCCGTGGTGTATGCTTTCGTTGAGGCCACTTAGGCGTCTTTAACTGTACCTCTCCTGTGTCAATATGATGACTGCGTACATAGTGTAGTATAATGTTATTGTTTGTGGTGGTACAGAAGGGAGAAGCTAAAATCCGATGCTGCCTATAGCCTATTCCTAACGAATAGCAGCAGACGGACAGTACCCTATTAACAGGGTCATGCTACGGAGGGGTTTGAAATTTAATCTAGGACTCTGCGTAAATTCGGACGGTCAGGAGCTTTAGGACACCACCTCGCCCCCCCCCCCCCCCTTACTGCCATATACCGCCAATGAATATTTTTGTATCAGGGTTAGAAGCGGCTACCTGCAACTCGAGCGACACTGCAACAGCTTGTGTTAGTGACATCTGCTACGGAGTGGGTAAGCACGAAGAACGTTCTTAAGATGGTTTAAGAACCAGCACTGAATCTGCATAGTGTTAGTGAGATTCACTCAAAAATCAACGCAGATTATATGATACTTCGAAAATAACCCTTATCAAAAGATGTGCTTGAACGGAATCATTGAGAAGAAGAGAAGCAAGTTCTACATGTGCCTAAGGATGAGGAATTCTAGGAGTTAATATTTAAGCGCGAAATCACGAGTAAAATCATCAGATGGTTCAAATGGCTCTGAGTACTATGGGACTCAACTGATGTGGTCATCAGTCCCCTAGAACTTATAACCACTTAAACCTAACTAACCTAAGGACATCACACACATCAATGCCCGAGGCAGGATTCGAACCTGCGACCGTGGCAGACGCACGGTTCCGGACTGCGCGCCTAGAACCGCGAGACCACCGCGGCCGGCTAAAATCATCAGATTTAGTCTTTACACAAGGAGCTACACACTGGTAAGCTGCAGTACATTAATCACATACTGTAAGCCCGACTTTTCGCTAGATGACATCTGCTGTAAGGAAAAGTAAAAAGCGTGTCGGTTCTTTTAAGCCATTATAAGCAAATGCCATACAAGACCCACAATGCTCCGCTTTTTTCTATCAACTGGCTCCTCATTTTGGCATCGCAACTAGTAAATATTTTATACACACTTTCGCTCCATTTCGAGCGATCACTGCTTGAGAAATTGGATACCTCGCTTGACAAATGATATCCGACGAATATCTTTATGAAAATCCTACAAATTTGGTTACTGCTTTCGACAAACAGAAGACGTAAGCAAGATTATGGTACGTCTGATTGGCCGCGCGGTCAGCACAACCTAAAATCAGACAAGCTTACAGACAGAAATCAACCATCTCTTTGGAAACGAATCACCGAAGCAATCACATGGAATGGCAGCCACGTCACGTAAAACAGAAATGAAGATGACGGGACGGAGAATGAATGGTAGAAGGAGAGTCAAAATGAGGGAGTGAGCGGCAAAATTTGAGAATCTTTCTACAAGCTAAGGTAACGACCCTGAGAGTTCCAATATTTCTACGTTAAGTCTACAATTTATAGTAGGGGAACCAATATAGCTGTTACAGATACACCACAGAGGTCACCCTGGGACTATTCTACTCAGTGCTGAACCCACGAATCCCTCCAACACGAAATGAAGATCCTACATGACAACTGCATCGAATTTAAGTAAATAACGAACTGATATTGCATATGAAACATTTGGGGCACCTAGCTGTTTGTTTAATCCTACAATACGTCAGTGAGTTTTCGGCGTTCTAGCGTCGCGACGTCAAGAAATAATAGGACTTCATCTAGCAAGATCAATGAGCCAATTAATTTAAGTTCGAGAAATATACACCAACGACATTTTGAGAACAGTCTGCGGAAGGCAGCGTCATTCGTTATCAATTTATTTAGCTGAGGCACCACCGTCATAGTTGTGACAACTGGATCCTTACACAATGTTATAAAACAGTATTTGCTTCGACTCAAGCCTCCGCCCAACTCCTACACCACATTACCAAGCCTTAAGTAAGCACCCCATTGGGTGACTCATCACTTCACAAACATGACGCATGCTAGCCGAAGAATAAACACACGACGTTATATTCGAGACACTCCGTTGAAATCACCCTGTATGACGAGGTAAAGCGACTAACATGTTTGTTCCAGTTGCCAATCGCCCGATATACACCTCCTCTCCATAAATCAGTAGCGGTAACAACAACACCATCTCAGTCGGACCAAGGAGAAGGATTGAGATTAAAACAATTATCACTGAATTGCCTTGAACGATTAAAAACGTCTGATACAGAAAGGAGGACGGGAATTTGCTCCCAGCTCCTCCCGAATGTGTGGCTACGACTCTATCCGAGCGTTTCCTCGTTTATGCCGTTAACACCAGGAATACCAGATACATGTACCAATGATCCGCTTGTTCTCATAATACCCATGGCTAATGTCGTCGCTAGCGATGGGGCATTAAATTCTAGTCTTGCTTCCTTCTTCTTTTCTCCAACAGCACCCCACAATTATTTCTTCATCAGAATAGGGAATGAAAACGATCGAGAGAACTGGAGAGCTGATCTAGCAACGCCACAGAGTCTGGCAGTTACGCAAACGTCGACACAGTTTTCGCCTCTTCGGAGTATCTACTTGACCCTCTGAAAAAAATTCCCAGATAAAAGGGTTGTTCCATTTTTCATTATTGCCACCTGTGTAGCAAAAAACAAAATGAGAGAGACGCCTCGTTAACTAGCATATCGTTACAAATCGAAGCTCGGGATCATGTCGGAAATATTCTAAAAATTCGAAACATACACAGTCGAGAGAATTACGGCCAATTAGTACAAACCGCTGACAAAATGTGTTATACAAAACATAAAGAGGATCAGGTAACATCAAAATCAACGACCGAACAGCGTCATCGTTGCACTATACACAACAACGGGCATTAGCTAATTTTGTCTCCGTACCTTATTTAAACATACTCGACAAGCGAATCCACGAGACAATAACCTGGAAATTAACACAAATACCCCGCTGATCACCGCAACATATGTCCTAACCGCTCGTTTATACGGCTACGCGTTATCGTGTTGGTACACAACGCGACGTGATGAACTACTAACTCCCTCCACTCCCCGCCTCCCACGGCCATTTTCCTAAGGGCAGAAAGTGGATGTCTAACACTGACGACACCTGTTCATAGCTGCAATTTTTATAACGGCTCTCACTGTCTCTCTATTACACCGCATCGGCAGTACAGTACATTACGCGAGAGTACCAGTAGGGACTTGGGAAATAAAACTGGACACTGCGAGTCGGCATGCATTACATTCTTTTTTTGGCCGCCGCCGCCGCCCCCCCCCCCCCCCCCCCCCAGCTCTACTAGGTCGCCCGCTGGGTCAGTGCGTAGCTCACGTGTTCAATTAGGCGCGCCGTTAAATCGAAACACACACGCACACACCAGCATGCTTACGATCCTGCGAGTATGGGCGTCCCGGAGTAGGGGAACGGAGTTGGCGGGGAGGGCTGGAACGACGAGGAGGGAGGAGGGAGCAGCAGAAGGGAACGAAGCGCTCGGGTGGCCAGGGCAGGCCGCGCGCGCAGATTGGTCAATTCCGCAAATCACAAATTATCGCAGCGCGCCGCCGCAGCGCACCTCATTCATAACGGCGGAATTACACCCCACAGCAGCAGTAATGGTGTTATGGCTGCGGCGCGGATACAATCACGCGGCTCGGCCCCGCCCGCCACGGCGGCATTACCCGCTGGATGAGCTCGTGAGCCCCCACACGCCTGTAGTTTCCGTCTCCACTCTCCTAGCGCTAGCCTGTGCTGCTGCAGAGGCAGCGAACATTCCACGTCGATTGGCTCGGTTTTAGTGCGCTATAATGGCGTTGAAACTACTAAAGTATTAGGAGCAACAATAAAGGAATGAACAAAGATGATGTTCAACCAACGTCAAATTTATTGCAGGCGAAAGGTACGTTTAATCGGCCAATGATGGAAACTGGGTACAGGCTGTAGTGTCACTGAAGGAAATATGCCGGCATTCACGCAATACATTCAATATGACGTCGATACAAACCTAGTGCCGTAATTAACGCACAAGCTCGGTCGATATGCACACTGACACGAATCAAAGTTTGAGCTCTTTGGTGAGGACACAGTTTCTGACTTTCTCCTCCTTCCTCCCAAAGACAATGACGGAAAAAAAATCGCGTCACAGAGGAGTTATGCGGCACAAACGAAAGTTGGTAGACTGAAAGATAATATCTATGCAGATTTCATACCAGTCGCATAAGAGTGGCCTTAGTGGTGACACTATGAGGATGTAAATCAGGTTTGCTTTAAATACATGCTGTAACGGTCGTGAGCGTTACTTACCTTTGAGACTGGAAGTGGTGAGTTGATGTTAGTCAAGAATGCCTTTAAGGCGATGAAAATGCCTTCACCACCACCTCACTGAGTTTGAAGGGTTCGTGTAATAGAGCTATGAGAAGCTGGACGTTCCTTCTGCGATACTGCAAAAAGACTTGGCAGGAATGGAAGCACTGTACATGACTGCCGGCAGCGATGGTCACGAGAATGTACGGTCGCGAGACGCCGGACTCTGGACGGCCACGTGGCACTTCCGAGGGGGAAGACCGTCGTGTTCGGCGTACGGTTGTGCTGCATCGTACCGCATCTGCAGCAGCAATATGAGCAACAGTTGGCACCACTGTGACTTCATGGACAGCTCCGAGCAGCCAGACGCCCTGAAGCGTGCATTCCACTGACACAAACCACCACCGTTTGCGACTTTAGTGGTGTCAGGCAAGAGCTCACTGGACGACAGGCTGGAAGTATGTTGTGTTTTTTTTATGAAAGCCAGTTCCCCCCCCTGTGTGCCAGTGATGGTAGTGTTTTGGTTAAGATGACGCCAGTTAAGAGTCTGCAACCAACCTGTCTGCGTGTTACACTTTGGACCTCTACCAGGAATTATGGTTTGGAGTGCGATTACTTAACCCAAGCACTCTGACTGCAAAATTGTCCTCAATCCGGTGATTCGTCCTGCTGTGCCGCCATTTATGAATAGCATTCCAGGGGGCTTTCCAGCAGGATAACGCTCGTTCACATACCGCTGTTGTAACCCAACATGTTCTACAGAGTGTAGACATGTTGCCTTGGACTGCTCGATCACCAGATCTATCTCCAATCGAGCACGTACGGAATATCATCACACAACTCCAACGTCATCGACAAACAGCATTAACTGTCTCTGTATTGACCAACAAATTTCAACAGGCATGGAACCCCGTCACGCAAATCGACATCCGGCACTTGTACAGCACAATGTACGCTCGCCTGCAAGGTTGTGTTTTACATTCAGGCGGTTACAGAGCTTATTAATGTACTAGCATCTCACATTTGCAATGGCTTATCTCGCGCTTACATTAACCTGTTATCTTGCAATGCTATTCACTTAGATGTTACCTAGACAAATGAATTCCCGAAATTTCACTACTCTACATTATTTATATTTTGGTATTGCGATTTTTTCCATCAATATATAATCTGCTGTCACTTTCTCTTTTAGCGTACCTAAAAATTAATAACAACAATATATAAGGAACTTTAAAATAATACTGGTAGTAGTAGTAGTAGTAGTAACAATAATAATAACTTGCTTATATTAATGCGCAGTACATCGCTTTATCTGAACTCACAAGAATAATAATTAAGACATCATAGACGGAAGTGCGAACCAACTATTATCAGTATTTCATTTAGCACTACGATTGCGAATAATGGTGTGAAGCCTGAGACTATTAATGAGAGGAATGCTGTTTGTTTTAGTCGCTTCTGCCAATGTTTTAGTCGCTTCTGCCAACGGCCAGGAAATTGTTTCCTTTTCTCCCTTACTAGAATGTCTTCCCCTTTCTGTCTCGCCTTACTCGACTTCCGGTGTTGTGCCGGTTGTACCTGAGGACTTACGAGCCATGTGGTATTTGTTGTTGGCAGCAGATGCGATCGGCCTGTGAATTTACGAACTTACCTGGCTGGAATGCTCTTTCCAGCCACGTGGGTTAGCCCTCATGCGGGCAACTGAAAACGTCCTGTGTTCAACATAGTTTGTAATTTTCTACAATTATTACTTACCACTTCAGACGCTTTTGTGCTACTCTCTCCCCGAAAAGATCTAAGAAACTTGGAAATTTATATACGTAATAACATAAAAGGCTTTTAGCAAAATGTTCTTTGGAGGGTGCGAGGAAGATGGGGGCGGAGAGGGGGTGAGGAGATCCGTAGTTCTATGAACACAAGGCAGCCTAGATTATTAAAAACAATCCCAAATTGCTACAGCTAACTTAGATAATTTTTAGTAGCTAGAGAGCAAACGTTACTCTGAACAAAAAGTCATTTCCAAAATCAAGACAAAAGGCACTGAAATTGGTTGGAAATCAATACACATTTTCATCCAATTTCCTTTTTTATTGGGTTGTGGTTATTTACGCGTACAGGCAACAGCTTTGTACAATAATATAGACATTGATGAAAAATGGGTAGTATAAGCTTTTAGCACTGTCATACTGTTTTCTCTTTCACAAATTCCTCCATAATTTGTCCTAAGAACGCATACAACGCCCAGAACTGATTACAAAAAACTTGTGTGCAGAAAGTGTAGTGATCCATGCCATTCATGGAAGGGTCTGTTATCACGAACGTCAAATACAGAGCTTAGAGTAAAGATGTGCGTGATTGAAATTAGTTTGGAAACATCGGGCCACATACTGCGGGAAAGTATTACTCAACAGATGCGAAGTATAGCTGCTGGAGAGCAGTTGTAATCTCCGTGGAGCAAGGAGGAATGATGAAGCTCTGGTACCGTGGACGATTTCCGGCACCAAGTAAGACGGATATGATGCAAATAAGCGAATGTTGTTATATACTATTCACAAAATGTTCCAAGAAATTCTTGAAAGAATAATATTAGTTGTTTCCCACGTAACGTGTAAACTTTTGTGCAAGTTTGTGACAATATACAGAATTGGGCCCTATCTACACTTTATTTAATTAGAAAAGCAGTATTTTGTTTCAAAGCCACTTCGCTTATAGATATCTGCACGGAAGAAAGAAGTTCGATGCCGAGGAAGAACAGGGCACAGCATAGCTGGACCCCGGAGTAAAGCAAAAGAGTTGCAACTCTGATTATATAGACCAATCAAATAAAACAGTGTTAAGGCGCCGGTATTACGTGTACCTGCGCGGAGTAATAGTTCTCAGGCAGATGTTGCTCAGGCACTCAAAACATCACCATACTAGCTCAATACAGCAGTCATCGGACACCAATAAACACTTCAGACGGTGAATGGTAACTCGTCTCAAGCACAAGGAAATGGAAGAGCAGGCGTATCACAGTTGGTGGCATTAAGAGAGAAGTGTCATTTCTGGAGGGTACACCTGGATCTTCCAACTACAGATCGAAAGCAGCTGAGTGACATTTTGCTTTCGCAAGATGCTCCGCGGAATATTTGAAGAACCACTACTTATTTCAAATAAGACGATGCTCCTATCCCCAACGCATATATGCCCAAGGGCCGTAAAAGCAAGCAAAAATTGATTAGTCGAGTATAGTGTAGCTCCACTATTGAATGGAACAGAAAGTTGCTAGTTACAGCAATGAAGATTAATCTGGAAGCTTTACAGTGTGATTCCACGAACTAAAATTATCAGAGAGAGTGAAAATAGTGTACTGAGTGTTGTCTTACAATTGGAAGTATACAACATTAAGAAATTATCAGTTAGTGTCACACAATTACGTAAACTGCTCCCTTTATATACAACTATAAGTCATATTTAGCAATTTCACCAGTGGTATAGGTTAACATACAAAGAAAAGAACAGCTTTCTTATTCGAAAGCCTTATCATCACGACGTTGCATAGGCTTTACCTTATTACTCGTTACGGAGATTCAACTAACACTAGTGTGTACTACTACAAGCAAGCCTAAATGCCTTGAAGCACTGTGTATTTTCTTAGTATAAGCGTAAGACACTACGACAACTGGACGAAGATATCAGACCGTATGTCTTGTTAACGTGCGTGGTGTGTAACTCTCAAAATGGAACAGATATAAACTCTGACAACTTTCTTGAATCTCTTTCATAATTATATGCAGCGAAGTTCAAATATCACACCTAAGCTTAATACAGCTGATCATTATCAGCAACAAGGGGATATGTTCCTAGTCAAGTAAGGGACAGACCTCTTGTCGTCAGCACTTCCGCCATAAAGAGTTATGCTGAAACAAGTAACCGCGTACATGTTAGCTTTGTCGCCAGAGTACGAAATCCCCTGTTCTAACCCGACGCGAGTAAGCGTAACAGGTCGTCGCCAATGTGAGCGAGAGGGATGATATGTGCTGCAGCAGAAGTGTGAGTGCATTTTATTGTTATTAATTTCCACTTGCCATTTTGACATTCTCAGAACTGAGAAATTAACAATGGGTTTCTACACCATAATCCCACTGTATAATTTGACGCCCCCAAGCGTGCGCCACCCCACGTCTGCGAATGTTCAATAAGTGTTATTTATGCGTACAGTTTGCTTTAAAATTAAGCAGTAAACACGCTTACCAGATGGAG
Source organism: Schistocerca gregaria (assembly GCF_023897955.1). Lineage (NCBI taxonomy): Eukaryota > Metazoa > Arthropoda > Insecta > Orthoptera > Acrididae > Schistocerca > Schistocerca gregaria. Next base: position 545,167,263 of record NC_064924.1, read on the forward strand.
GCCACTTGCGACATCTGCAAAATGTTATCTATATAACAACGTGACAATGCGGTCACACATCCCCAAAAGTTTTACTGAGAACGACAACGGTTTCGGAAGTATATGCTCGCTCATTATGCTACAATTATTTCAAAGTGACGGCTGCTTTCTTCTTTATGCGCTTGGAGTGACACAGAGATCAGTTTTCTTGTGTCACACTGTAACTGCCACTCGTCTGCGTGATTACGTTGCCAGTAATATACGTAAAGTAATCGTGTCGCTCCATTCCAGGTTGAGTGCTCTCGTACTATGTAGTGGGTGAGATAGTTCTCGATTCATTTTTGATGAGAAGTCAAAGTGACAGTTTTAATCCCACCAATCATATCACAGAAACACAACATGAACAGTATTATTTTCTTGCAGCACTTCGTGTTTACATTAACAGCTTCATTTTAGCGACACTGTCAACATCTTTTTGTTCATTTACAAGAGCACTTTTTCAATAGAAATATTACAGATAGTTCTCCAACACTCTACGTCCTTCCAGTAAAGTTGGGTGTTAAATCAGACACAGACGAAACGCTTATAACCACTCTGCTAACAATATTGGGAATGGCAAAGGTAAAGAGTTAACATCATCAACAGAGTACAGCTGTTTTTCGCTAGCACTTATCCTTCAATAACTCCATACTCAGTTTATGCATAAATTCATATCGCCGTGATTTATACTGACATCGTCGCAAATGCTTCATTGTGTAGTCATTTCACTGGCAACGTAATCGTCTGTACAATATATTTATTTAATATTTTATTATGCTACAAGTTTACACATATTCTAATTTGTTTCCTTCTGTTCAAACGTTAAATGGCTTCTATAAAGCGAGATTATTAGAAATAAGGTGCACGATTCCAGATTTGACACTGAAAGGACACACAGGCTTCACTTAGTCTTTTATTAGCAATTACATCCGATAGTTCTGTAACGCATGCAATAGTCCAACGGTTCATAAAAATATTGTTTCGGTAAACGTGGCGTTTCTAAAGGCAGCTTTGTCTATTATAATACAATTCGTCTGTATGAAATGGAAACTGAGGGCAGTATACAACACGGAAAGCAAACCAGTGTGGCCACTTTGGAGGGATATGTCTGAATACAACGAGTTCATGGAGCGTTTCCACGAACAACGCTTTTATGCGGCAAAAACCTATTTACTTACTCGGATAGTAACCTTTCAAACTGACCACTTGTTTGTCCGCAGCACAGGCAGTGAGGTTGTACCTGCCCCAATTCTCTTAAGCAGAGCTGAGGAAGCTGAATAAAAAGCATTAGTTATTTACAACTGTGCGTTTTATTTCATGTGGCGTGTTGCTTTATTACCAAAAGGAACAGCAATTAATTCTGTGGTCGCAACTGCTGCTGCGTTAACTGTCTGCATCTCGCTGTCAGCCGTCTTTCGCGTAGCCATGCGGCAGTCAAAATAAAAACCTACACTATTGCTGTATGTCCTGTGCAATTGCTGTTAGCAAGACCGTACTACAGCATACTTTTCAAATACAAGCTAGGCATCGCACCATTGTTCTAAAGTATAAATGTAAGTGGAAATAAAAAGCAGACTGGAATCACAGAATGTGTTGTTCATCTCCGGGTAACTACTGCTACCTGCATCCTTCTGAATCTGCTTAGTGTATTCATCTCCTGGCTTCCCTCTACGATTTTTACCCTCCTCGCTTCCCTCCAATACTAAATTGGTGATCCCTTGATGCCTCAGAACGTGTCCCACCAACCGGTCCCTTCTTGTAGTCAAGTTTTGCCACAAATTCCACTTATCCCCCATTCTATTCGGTACCTCATCATTAGTTACGTGAACTATCCATCTCATCTTCAGCATTCTTCTGTAGCACCACATTTCAAAAGCTTCTATTCTCTTCGTGTCTAAACCGTTTATCGTCCATGTTTCACATCCACACACTTAAATCTATACTAGATGTTAACAAATTTCTCTACTCTAGAAAAAAATTTCCATGCCATCGCTAGTCTACATTTTACCTCTCTCCAAATAGCAAAATTCATCTACTACTTCAAGTTTCTCATTTCCTAATCGAATTCCCTCAGCGTCACTGGATTTCATTCGAATACGTTCCATTATCCTCATTTAGCTTTTGTTGGTGTTCATCTTATATCCTCCTTTCAAGCCACTTGTAGCGACACCACTGTTTAGGATAGGCAAAGTTAGTTTCGTGCAATATTCTGAGCACAAGTTACAGCCAGGTGAGGGCAGGACTGCAGTGAGTTGAGAAGTAGAATAGAGGTCACACGGCCGTCAAATTGCTGAAAGAGTATACGCAGTGGTTTTGCATGTCACAAATGAAAGGCACAAGAGGCCCACTGGCCAACGTAGCGTGTTAAGAGTACGTGACGCGAAGCGGTGTGTATGGCGAAACAGAGGCGCACAACCGTGTATAAATAGGTGCGGGTTTCTAACGAGATTCATTCAAGTGTGGCAGCTCTCCTGGACGGCGGGGCGTGTCACACCACCGGCTACTTGCTGCAGCAGATGCGGCGCCAGCGTTCCAGTCCACGGTGGGTTGCTGGTTCGACCCTCTGAGGCCGACGCGGGATCTGTAGCCAGCCAGTGGTGGGCCACTCCATGGTCGCTACCGCGGGCAGTCGTCCCGGCTTCCAACACATGCCGGAAGCATCCCGAGGCTTGGAAATCTCGGACGAGTCTTAATACGGCGCCTTCTACCTCTTCCCACTACATTCGGTGTTGCTGTTACATTCAGTGGCAGAAGCTGTCATTACACACTGTCCATTCCGTTCAACTTTTCTTCCAAATCTGACAGAATCACAATATCATTGTGAAACCTCAAAGTTTTTATTTTTTTCTCCCTGGATTTAAATTCCTACTCCAAATTTTTCTTTAGTTTCCTTTATTGCCTGCTCAATATAAGATTGAATAACATCGGAGATAGGCTACAGCCATGTCTCACTCCCTTCTCAACCGCTGCTTCCCTTTCGTGCCCCTTGATTCTTATTACAGAATATGCTGATCAAAACTGTGCTCTGAGAGTCGATCAAACAATATTTATGATCGTCTTTATGACAAACAATATCATTCTCAAAGCAGTTTAGATAGCATGGAACGAGATTAAAAATTGCGTCTAGTTTCGCCACTTTACAGCTGGTCTACAACTGACGTTTACATAGTTTCACACTGACCCTTCAATAATCGAGTTGTCGTAGAAGCTTCTTATCTTCATGTAAGCATTGTGTGACTTACCTCCCGTGTAAAGAATGATGCTTTGGCAAACATTGTGATTTGGTATATCATACATGTCATCCGAAATCTCGGTTCCCTAAGAAATGTCAACAGCAAGTGCTACGTCTCACAAGTTGTAGGACGAAAAGTTCCAGTCTTCTTTCAAAACAGTATTGGTTTTCGTTCGGCTTACCTGATGTAAAAATACGCGTGTGAGAGGAAGGGATCTATGAGTGTCTTGCTGTATATAGTTAGAGCTTAAATTGCCTCCATTGTTTATGGTTGTGCTAACGAGAAATCAACTTCATTCTGCCCAATTTGAGGTTCTACTGAAGAAGGCGGCTTCAAAAGTGCCTAAATATCTCTGTAAGGTTTGCCACGAGTCTATATGTTTCGTGATGTATGTTCCAGCGGCCATGAATGCTTTACAGACAAAAAAGAAAACGGCAAGTAGGGGAAGGGGGGAGGGGTGCAACACTGTCCTTACCGAGATCACTGTCAACTAGAGAGTATGTAGTTAAAAGCATGCGCAAGGAATACTGCTGCACCACAGTAACAAGTGGTCAAAGCACTTCAAATGATACCTGTAACATATTTGCGGGTGAGTGTTCACTAGATTTACAGGATGATGACTCCAGTTAAAATAAACAAAATAATAGCAATGCAACGTATGGCATTAACGAAAGCATCGCGACCAGTATGAACAGGGGCATTGGTGGGAAATCGTCGCCCCCGACAACACATGGACATGCTATCATGTTCTCCGACCTGTAAACAGAGTGTAGTGTTAACTCCAAAGGACAACACTCAGACGAAGAACGCAGGTGTCGGGATACCAGAAAACGATAGTTTGGTAGAATTCACAGCTATTTTGTTATCGTGACACAGTGCACACACCTAAGCAAATTACAACAAGCCCGTGGAAGATCATAGCCCCAAAACAAAAAGGAAGCAATGGACTGGTAATACCTAAGTTCTCTAGCAAGAAATTACCCAAATGTACTGTCATCATTGGAGGAAACTTCAATTGTCCAAAAATCAGTTGGAAAAATGAAGTTTTGTAAGTGGTGAGAGTCAAGAGGTCTGGCAAAACATTACTAAATGTCTTCTCTGACAACTATCTAGAACAGATTGTTCGGAAGCCCACTCATGGTGGAAATATATAAGATCTAACAGCAACACGTACACCAGACGTATTCGAAGATGTCCAGATAGGCACTAGTATCAGTGCTAATGAAGTAGTTGGGTTGGGGTGGGTTGTTTGGGGGAAAGACCAAACAGTGAGTCATCGGTCTCATCGGTTTAGGGAGAAGGGGGAAGGGAGTCGGCCGTGCCTTTTCAAAGGAGTCATCCCGGCATTTGCCAGGAGCGATTGAGGGAAATCACGAAAAACCTAAATCAGGATGGCCCGACGCAGGACTGAATCGTCGTCCTCCCGAATGTGAGTCCAGTGTGCTAGCCACTGCGCCACCTCGCTCGGTCAGTGAAGCAGTAGTAGCAACCATGATTACCAATGTACAAACGACAACTAAAACAAGCAGAAAGATTTATACCTGCAGAGGCAGCAGAGTAATATCTAAATGAGGAACATTTAACACTGGTCAGGAGCGTGTAGAATTGGGGCTAGTGTTTGAAAGGAGACTTGACCATGCACTGCACAGATATATATCTAGTGGAACAGTTCATGGTGGGAGGAACCTTCCACAGATTACAGTCAGTGGGAAAAAACTCCTGAAGGAACACCGATATCTGCATAATTAGTGCAAAAATAAACCGTAGGGCTATAGATAGTGAGATGCTGACTGAAACATGTTTCGCTCTTAAGTGGGCAATCAACGATTACCTTAGCAGAATATTACTGACGGGTCTTTCACAAAATCCAAAGAAATGCTGCTCATATGTACAGGTGTTTAGTGAAACCAAAGTTACTGTCCACACACTCATGGACGATACAGGAACTGAAATTGAGGTTAGAAAAGCAAAAGCAGAAATGCTGAGCTCCATTTTCAAATATTCCTCTAGGAATGAAAAATTCAGGAGTACTGCCAGAATTTAACTCTCGCACCACTGCAAAGAGGAGTGATATACAGTTCAGTGTCCGTGGTGTTGAGAACCAGCAGAAATCGAATTAACTGAACAAAACTCCAGATCCTAATTGGGGCTCTATCAGTTTCTATTCCTAATTTGCGGCCGAGTTAGCTGCTCTTTTAACCATAATCTACCGAAGATCCCTCGAAATAAAACAATGTCCAGAAATTGTAAAAAAGCACACATCAGTCCAGTCTGCAAGCTGAGCAGCAGAAGTGGACCACCAAACTACTGTACAATGTCATTGGCATCCACTCGGTGTAGAATCTTAGAACATATTCTGAGTTTAAAAGTAATGAGGTATCTCGAATAGAACGACATCCTCCACGCCAACCAGCATGGATTCGAAAAACACCGGTCTTATGAAAACTCAATTTGCACTTTTCCCACACGATATCCTGAAAGCCATGGATCAAGGCAGTCAGGTACACACAGCATTACTTGATTGCACAAAAACATTTGAAACATTTGAATCACATGCTCTCCTCTTCCCAGAGTTTGCGTTAGAGACTCACACTCGTGCGTTATCCACGTGCTGTGCATACTTAGATGTTAGCTCGTCGCTTAATTCCCAAAGTGAATATTTACCCTATTCACCCCTCCCTCTAATCTTAACAGCTAGCTCTTGTAACCATGGTTGAAGAGGTATTGTCAGTATACTATTTTTACTACTACTTTTACTACATCTGTTTTTACAATTGGGTTACATTCAAAAAGTATTCACATTCTATATACAATCAATAGGCTCTTCTAGTCATCTGTTTTCAGGCAATGTGTATCTTCATCAATTTTATGTTAAAAAACCGTTTTTTTGCCTGAGGAGGGATTCACAAGGAATACAGCTTTAGGATGGGAAATACCTGCTATCTTGTATGGACCATCACATTCACATTTGAACCTACGCTTATGAAAAGCAAGATCGTATAGGGTGTCAAGTGAAATTTGCTACAAAGTTCAGGATTTATTTTCGTAGGATGGACGCAGCAAGTTATCGTGAATGGAAAGTCATCGAAATAACTTCAGGTGCGTCCCAGGGAAGTGTGCTAGGACCTTCGCTGTTCATGTTGTGTATTAGTGACCTTGCAGACTATATTAATAGTAACTTCGGGCATTTTGCAAATAAAGCGGTTATCTATACAACACTGACGTACTGTCTGAAAAGAAGGGCACAAATATTCATTTCTTGACAAGATTTCAAAGTGTTGCATAGACTGACAAGCTGCTTTAAATGTCTAGAAAGGTACAATTGTGCACATCACAAAACGAAAAAAAACTAATAATAAACCCAATAGTACATGACTACAGTATCAACAAGTCACAACAGAAATCAGTCAATTCATACAAATATTTGGGTGTAACAATTTGTAGGGATATGAAATGGAGTGATCACATAGGCTCAGTCGTAAGTAAAACAGATGGCAGGCTTCGGTTCAGTGGTGGTATACTCTGTAAATGTAGTCACTCTGCAAAGGAGATTGCTTATAAAACACTGGTGCGGCCCATTCTCGGATTCTGCTCAAGTAGGTGGGATCCGTCCCGAATAGTACTAACAGGGGACTTTGAACGTATAAAGAGTAGGTCGTAGGTTTGTCTGACTGTTGGAGGAGGTCACGGAGATACTGAACAAACTGAACTGGCACGCACTTGAAGGTATACCTAAGCACACTGCAACCACCTTTGCATCACTGCCGCGGGCATCGCGGGGCCAAGATTAAATTAATTCCAGTGCGCTCAGAGCCGTTTAAATTGTCCTCCTTCCCGCAGGCCATATATGGATGGTTCGGGAAGAAGAGTTAATAACTTATACAATAGGAAAGTATCCATTGCCATGCCCCTCACGGTGGTATGCAGAGTATGGACACAGATGTACGCAAGTGGAAGCTTCACAAAGGCTGACTTACATTCGTTTATGGTTAATAAAGGCATTAATAAGGCCTCGTCTTTCGTATAGCACTGAATTATTAAGGCGAGCCTTTTTGATCACCTCAACTGACAACGATGCAATGATACCTTTATAGGCGATACTGAAGCATGTACCAAAGCCACTACTGAGCACGTTGTCTGGTAGTGGAAGAGAAATGTTGACGAAACAGCCTACGTAGCTCAAAGAACGAAGGACAGCTAATTTTAATGGATTTTTTGTGATATAGTTTATTCGGCAACAGTTTGTTTGGACTGAGTTTATGCGTGTATTGCCATAGTTGTGTTAGCCCGGACCTGAAATACCTTATTTCCATTAGTACACACGATAATGATTATTTTCAGATGATTTCCTGATACCGTTGCAACTATTTGGTAAAAACAGTGCATGAAGACTTAATGTAATGTGAACAACTGCGTAGCAACGTTGGTGGAAGTGGAGAACTCTGCAGCAATACTCTACAAATCACTAAAAAGTCCATGTCCGAGATATTTTTTATTGCATGATTTGTATATCGAGGTTTCTCACCGAAATTCATGAATCGAACATAAATAAAGAATGATTGCCTAATGCTCTGTTTGAGAAGTTGTTTTGTATTTAATCTTTCGATTGTACGATCATTGCCCGATACGAGATGGGTAAAAAAGCAATGGAATAACACTGCCGTGGGCGGAGCTTGTATAATAATCATTTCTGCAGCTGGACGTGCAAGCCCAACTCACTGCCAGTTCGGTGCTGACTGTGTTGTCGACCTGGTTTGTTCTGTTCATCTGCAGTGATTGTTTTTGCTACCGCGGTTTTCTTCTTGTTTCGCTTTTTATGATGGCAAATTTAAGTGAACAAGGTGCAGCTGTGAAATTTTGTTTTCTACTAGGTAAAAATGCTTCTGAAACAGTTTTAACATTGAAAACAGCTTACCAAGACGACGCTATGGGAAAAAGTGTACGAGTGTTTCGCTCGATTTAAAAATGGCGACATGTCGACAAACCTCGTTCTGGACATGCATCAGTTGCCCGAATCGACGAATAAATTCTAGAACTCGTGCTCACAAACCATCGACAGACCACTGATCAACTGTCGGAGATTGTTGGGCTTATTTCGGAGCTCGGTTCAGTGAATTTTAACGGAAGATTTGGGAATGAAAAGGGTTGCTGCTAAGTTTGTTTCACGGGTTCTGACTGACAATCAAAAGGAACGTCGAATTGAAACATGTCGTGCTTTGAAGCAACACCTTGAAACTGATTCAGATTTTCTGTCAAAGGCCATTACTGGTGATGAGTCACGGTGCTACGGTTACGAACCAGAAATAAACAAGCTAATGGAAGACATCATCGTCACCCCGTCCAAAAAAATGTCGTCAAAAGTCGAATCAAACACCAAAACAATACTGATTTGCTTTTGTGATCCAAGGGCGTAGTTCATTCAGAGTTTGTTCCCCCAGCTCAGACCGTCAATCAGACCTTTTATTTGGAAGTTTTAAGAAGATTGTGCAACAGTGTTCGTCAAAAAAGATCCGATTTATGGCACCTGCACACGCAGCCATCTCTGTTAGACAGTTTTGGCTAAAAATGGCATGAACCGCTGCCTCATGCCCCTTACCTGCCTGACCTGGCTCCGTGCGACTTTTTCTTACTTCCACGTATTAAAAGGGACATGAAAGAACACAGATTTGACAACATTGAAGAGGCCAAGAAAAAATTGAGGTAGGAGCTGTCAACCACTTCTAAAGATGACTACAAAAAAAGTTTCGAATGGTGGCAGTATCGGCGGGACAAAAAAAAAAAAAAAAAAAAAAAAAAAAAAAGAGGTTCAAATGGCTCTGAGCACTATGGGACTCAACTGCTGTGTCATTAGTCCCCTAGAACTTAGAACTACTTAAACCTAACTAACCTAAGGACATCACACACATCCATGCCCGAGGCAGGATTCGAACCTGTGACCGTAGCAGTCGCACGGTTCCGGACTGCGCGCCTAGAACCGCGAGAACACCGCGGCCGGCGGTGGGACAAAAGTGTTAGTTGTAATGGATAATATTTTGAAGGTGATAAGGTTGTTTTGTGAACGTTTTGAAAATATATAGCTTTTTAAAAATAATTCCGGTTTTTTCGGGTACCCCCTCGTACATGATGAGAGTTGGGTCTTGGAATTTTCTGATGTGATTTCTGGGTGATACAAAGCGTATTCTTTTTTGTGTAAGCTATTTCAAATATTCGTCATTGTGTTACACTCTCCCACTCTGCATTCAGGCCTGTGATTATTCACACAGCACTTTCTACAAGGTGCTTGATGTTCCATGTAGTCCGACCTTAAATGAATGACATATACATTAGTAGTATTCTACTATTTGGTTCAGAAGTGTTTTGCACGTAAGCTCTTCCGCAGACATGCTGCGGTTTTTGTATGTTCTAAAGCCTTACAATTTGTTTTACCTACAGTAGATCCTCTGTAATCCTTCTGCTTCACATCCCCCATACGTTGACATAATTTGCACAATTGTTACTCGATAATTTATAGTGAAATTTTCTATATATAAGTAAGGTTAAGCGCACAACTTAACGGCTCTTTACACTGATGGTTGGTTCCTTGTCTTTCACCGGCTTTATGAGTGAATACTACTACAATTTATACCAGATAACACTTCCTCATTGATAACCGCTTTGTTTCCGGAAAGTCAGGCATATCTAATACGGCCCGTTAAGTAAGTAATATACAAAACGAGCAGTAATGGCGCTATTTCACTGCCATGAGACACACCTTCCGTGTCTGTGGATGGACACCAACTTAACTTGCTCGCTTATTCGTATTCTTAATATGGTCCGAAATCTAGCAAGGTGATCTGACAGAATATTATTTTCTTTTTCAGTGACAGTGTAGTACAAAAGTGAAAGATCAATGAAAGTTTAGAAACATGGACTCCATTTGTTTAGCTGTACACCCGACTCGCAGAATATCATGACTGAATAATGCCAGAAGAGTTTCGCATGACTGATGAATTCTTAACGCACGTTGGATGCCACGGCGATCATTGCTTTGTTGCAGAAGATGAGGAACGCGTTCCGTTTCTACAAGGCATGAAGCGTGAGTGCAGAAATCTGCCATCATCATGCTTTACAAAGCTCTGTATTACTGGTTTGAAGGGTTTTTTGTGAAAGCACATTCCACATGATAATGAGAAATGTATCTTAAGTCATTATCAGACAACTATAATCCAGTTTGTCGACTAGTTATGTCAACGTCTTCAGTGTGTAAGCGTACTGTGGATGCTTTTTCTCTCGCCGGTAGTTATCTTTGTACTGTTGCACGCCCAGTGTGAGCGTTGCGCTTTGTCGTTTCGCGGAACGATAGTGAGGTTAAAACTGTATTTGGTGAATTTTTGTTTTCCGCTAACGGGAACTGTGCTTCGGAAAGGCGAAGTATCGCAGTTTTTTGTGGAGAGGTAGATTTATAAGAATTACCTACGGGTTGGCTGAGGCATGGGCACGCAAAAACACACTTGATCGTTGAACATAGCTTGAACATCTTCAATCAAATTTAGCGACTCCGACGAAATTATAAGCAGACTGTAACTTCGTATCAATCAATCCCAATAAAAAGGTAAATTTATATACCAGGTAAGGTGGTAATTTGTGTGAAAGATGAAACCGTGATTTCCAAATCGAGCGTGAGAGAGTCCAATCGTGATCGTACTTGCTTAGGGTCACTGGATTTCGCTGGAGTTAAATATGATCAATGAATATCAGACCGTCTATCAGTAAATCCTCCAACGTCAAAATCTGATAAACTAACAGCTTTAAACGCCAGGCGGAAGGGGGTGGAGTTGTAGCAGTTACTGCTGTCTTCAATCCGTAGACAGGTTTGTTGCAGCTCTCCACGCTAGTCTATCCTGCGTAAGTATCTTCATTTTTTGCATAATTACTGTAACCTACAGCCATTTTAATCTGCTCACCGTAGTTAAGCCTTCGCCTCCGTCTACAACTCTTACCTCCCACACTCCCCTCCAGTACTAAATTGACGATTCCTTGACATCTCAAAAAATGTCCTATCATCCAATCTCTTCTTTTAATCAAGTCGTGCCACATATTTTGTCTCTCTCCAATTGTATTCTGTATCTTCTCACTAGTTACGCGATGTGCCCTTCTAATCTCCAACATTCTTTTCTATCACCATATTTCAAAAGCTTCTATTCTTCTCTTGTCTGAACTATTTATCGTCCACACTTCACTTCTACACAAGGCTACACGTCGGACCAACACCTTTCATTAAGGACTTCCTACCACACTTATATTCGATGTTAACAAATTTCTCTTTTTGAGAATCGCTTTACTTGCTGAATTTTGTATCCTCTTTGCTTCGATCATCAATTATTTTGCTACTGAAATAACAAATCTGATCTAATAATTTTTGATGCATTTTTCTAATGTAATACAGTCAACATCGCCCTATTTAATTCGACTACGTTCCATTAACTTGGTTTTAATTTCCTGTTGTTCTTCATATAACCTCTTTTTAAGACACTATCCATGCAGTTTAGCTTCTCTTTCTAGTCCTTTGCCATGTCTGATTGGTTTCCTTCACAGCTTGCTTGGTGTATAGTTTGGATAACTTTAGGAATAAGGTACAATCGTGTCTCACCCCCTTGTCAACTATCGATTGTCTTTCATGTTCTTCAGTTCTTACAACTGCAGTCTGATTCCTGCACAAGTTGTACACAAACTTTCGCTCTCTGTATTTTATCCCTGTTAATTTCGAAAATTTAAAATTGTGTATGCTGGTCAACACTGCCAATTGCTTCTCAAACGTACAAAAGCTATGAAGAGAAAGGTTCAAAGTACTTATTCTCTATCTATCGATATACACGAGCTCCGAATAGCCAAAAGACTTGTTGGAGACATGTTAGTGTAATAGCTCGCAGCGGAGCTCGTAGCAATTAGGGAAATACGTACAGGAGGCGGCATAGGAGCGATGGCACGAAGCCCCCAAACGCGATGGTGCGTTGCAGACGAACGGCGCAGCCATCGAGACGTGAGCGCACGCGCCGGAATTACAGGCGGCGGGGTTTGTGCGCAGGACGTGGTCTCGGTCGGACGCTACGGCGCGCCCAGATAAATTCGCGCCGGAGAATGGGATTCCCGAATTTACTGCCTGCGCAAGGACTGGAAACTGTTTTAATTGCACAGCGGAGGGCGCTGCGGGCGCAGCCCGGCTCGCTCTGCGAGCGCAGCCCTGCGGAGACGTTATATTACTCGACCCGACCAGCCTCCGTAGCCAGCGGCGCTTCGCCCGGAGGTAGCCGGTTCGAACCGTGTCTTTGGAGGACATTTTCACCTTCCGTGTCTGGCAGGCAAGGGGACGAGATCTGGTGGCGGCAAGTCCCTGATCACCAGACTTGACGCAAATGTCCTAGATTAACTAGCCAAACATCCGCTCCGTCTCACGGAATGAGGACATGTGATACTTGATGATGATCCGTCCATCATGGGGACGTTAAGCCCGGCGACCCCCTTGGCGGTATTCGAGGGGAGTAGGCTTTGTTCTCTCACCAACACAAACACAGACCAAACTACACTCAGATACTCGTTACAGTCACAATAGACAACAGATATAACTTCGACATAATTCTCCGACATCGTATGAAAATGGGACTTTGTGCGCCGTGGAAGAAAACCCTTTTCCAATCAGGAGGCTGAAACCGACCCCCCCCCCCCCCCCCCCACACACACACCGGTGTCCTAGCCGTGCGACACTTTCCATTTTGCTCCCGTTATATTGCGCTAGTAAGCACCACCTTCACAAGTCGCTAGTGCCACTATGAGTCCATCGTAGGTGTATCTGTCACTGGATGATATCTGTAGTCACAGGCTTGTAGGCACTGTATATATTGTTGCGTGTGATTGCTACAACCAAGTCTGTTAGATCCACATCTAAACTCTGCAAGCCGCTTTGTGGCGAAGGATACTTCGTGTGACACTGCTACGCCCCTAGCCCTCTTTCTCCTGCTGCAGGCGACAACGGTGCATGCGAAGAACGACTGTCGGTATGCGTCGATATGTCACGTCTCTGGAATTTTATACCCATGCTCTATTTGGGAGATGTATCTCGGTGGAACTAATATATTGACTGACTCTTCTAGGAATGTACTTTCTCGCAATTGTAGCTATAAACCACGCCGTTATGCACAACTCGTCTCGCGTAACGTCTGGCCCTGGAGTTGGATGACCTGGAGTTGGATGATCGTCTCCACAAAATTTTCACGCAGAGGAAATACACCGCTTTTCTCGGCATGCTCTCTGTTGCTTTTGTCCCAGACTGAAGAGCAGTGCCCTAGCACAGGTCGAATCATGGTTCTGTGAGCGTACCGCCTTCGTAGGTGGATTACACTTCTGTGGATATTTCGAATCAACCAGAGGCTGGCATCTGCCTTTCTCAGGAATTGGTTTATGTTGTAGTTCCTCCTCAACTCGCTCCGGGCGCATACTCCCAGACATTTAACAGAGGTGATAGTTTTCAGTAACTGTTCACCCACCTATCGCGTAATCAAATAGTAACGGATGTTTATACGCAATACACGTGTTTGCGCTGAGGGCTAACTGCCAATCGTGAACCAAGCGTAGATTATATGAGGGCCTTGCTATATTTCACTGCAATTTCTAGTGCTGCGAGAAGAGCCACATAGAGTGTCCGACCTTATTCACATTCTTAACTTCCGTTTCAGCGATCAAACACTCAGACTTTGAAAAGAGGTAACTCGGTAATACCAAAAGACAGCAAGCTACAACAAGTTTTCTCTTTGTTCAAAATCCATTGACAATCGTAAACACAAGACTCACAGTTACGAGTAGTATGAAATGATATCGAGAGGTAACGAAATGTACTGTCGTCGTCGTAAGTACTCAGGAAAAGGGGAAGTGCTTGCCCCTGTACCGTGCATGCTGAGATGCACACTATCACAGCACTGAAATCATGGAAAGCAAAACGAAACTGGCTATCACCGGCTGAAGTGATACGGAGATGTTCGCACATACCTGACTGGCCTACTATCACGGGATCATCACAGAATATGGGACCCTTCAACACGCTTCACTAAACTAGTCGCACTGGAAAAGATCGTCCAATTGTGGAAACCAGGCCATGCGTGTACCAGTAAATGCGGACTACTTCAAACCAAATCGCTAACAAAAGCAAAAACTGTTTTGGTAGTGTCTTGCGCGAACCACGTCTTACCTGGTATGTCCTCCAAGATGGCCGGTGTGGCCAAGCGGTTCTAGGCGCTTCAGTCTGGAACCGCGCGACCGCTACGGTCGCAGGTTTGAATCCTGCCTCGGGCATCGATGTGTGTGATGTCCTTAAGTTAGTTAGATTTAAGTAGTTCTAAGTTCTAGGCGACTGATGACCTCAGATGTTAAGCCCCATAGTAATCAGAGCCATTTGAACCTTTTTCTTCTTCCTCTCCAAGCTTGTAGTGGTACGACAATAGTAACTGTTCTTCGCTTAACAAACTGATCACAGACGTGTTTTTATACACACATACTGCAGCAAAAAACCATTCTGCTTCTAAAAAATTCGGGCTCCTGTTACTCAAAAAAATTGCTTTTTTTGTCTGTTCATGAAAAGTGTACATGTGAAAGCTGAGCTCATTTTATGAACAGCGGGCAGCCAACACCAGATAAATTGTGATCACGTATGCCCTGGCAACAATAAGTGTCTACGGGTATTAGGCAGTATGGTTACATACTGAACTCGGACGCCGTTCGTCGTTTGTGCATCCTCGTTTCACGCTAAATAAACAGCAACTATTTTCGTGGCGACAACATCGCCTGCAATCACCTTTCGGCAACATTCGTAGCTAACTGAAAAACTTTTTTATGAGATTTTTACGGCATTCTCAACACAGAAGCAACGTGGTGCATCTTTCTGTCGCCCACCGTTCTCCGTTTATCCCAAAGATAAATCGATAGTGAAACACACCGCATGAGCGTAGGACATTTGTTACCCAAAATTGCTTCATTCGACATTTCTACCCCTGTGCGATGGACCCACATTCATAAACTTGTGACTTTACGGAATGAAATGATATGGTCCGCATTCACACAGTGTACACTGAAGATCAAAGCTGATAAACGAAGCTGTCAGTTCAAGTCAATAGTTGTCAACACACAACCCCAAACGTAACACTCGTGAGGCCACAGACTGAACAGGTAAAACAGTTTTTTTACTTAAGAAGCATCAATTCCAAAAACGAAAAATGTATTCCGGAAATACAAAGCGTGTAGACCTCTCTAATCGTGAATTCAAGGACAAACGAAGTCTCTTAAGCAGAGATCTATATACACCGAGTCAAGCAGAGCCTTTCATGAATATTTCATCTGTGATGCGTAACTCTGCAGAAATCATTAACGGGCGAAGGGAGACAACAGGTACAAACGATCGAAATGTGTACTGGAGGCGAATCAACACAAAAGAAGAGAGTTACAGAAATAAACGAAAGTAATTATTAATTAAAAAAGAACGACAGGGGACAAAGATTGACATACACTAAAGCACAACAAATAGACAACTAACATTTTGAAGGCAAAATACGGAATAAAAGGAACCGAGGCAGCCTGAAACACAGTTTTACGACGACCAGAACAAAAGGCTAACAAGCAAGAAATGCAAACCAGATCTCTGGAGAAAGAGGTTATCTATTATATGCCTTAGCCTTTAGACTATTTGACGACGACGGCGGCGGCGGCAATTTCGATGATGATGAACCGAAGAAACTCCCAAATTAAAGTACTGAACACATTACTTCGCTATATTGATAATTTTTACTTATGGACCGTCTGACAGCAACTGAATAAAACACAATTTTAGTGCCATACGCGTTCGCTTTTATTTTCTGCAAGGCATCATCAGTGGCCTGGAATACGTACATTACTTCGCCTTCGTTCACAAATAGAATTATAGTTCTGCGAGTTATTTAAAACTTTTTTTGCCAAAAACAGTGAAAACTCACGTATACACCATTAAGGCGCGAATGTGGCATGTCTTTTGAGACCATAAATGCTCCAAGAAATATCAAACCTGACGGAAACAGCTACGCAAATCAACTGTCGTCGAGCAATGGGAGGATTAAAAACACGAAATGAAATATAGGACCACTAACGGGGCGGAGGTTCCAAGTATTTCCAACAGCGTCGTTGAGAAGTCGATCGAAACAAGGGTGTGGTGAGTGGGCCGTGCCCTGTTCAAAGAAACCATAAGCTGGATGACCGACCAGGGACCGGAAACGCCATTCTCTCGGATGCGAGTCCAGTGCCTTAGTAGTGCGCCACCTCCCACGCTGGGCTCGGCTTCAACAGCGACTCATCGCCTAATTCTTGAGTCCAGGCAGCAAGCAAACACGAGACCACTGCTCGGACTGCATTATGAAAACAAGTAAGTCCATTCTTCGGAATTCGATGTACAAAATGGAATCGACAACTTGGCTAGAAATCCCGAAACATACCATCAAAACTATGGTTGAGTCTCTTGCTATTGTTACAGTGTTCAGCAACTTTGAATTAAGCGCCACTGCTAACAAAGTCTTACGAGGTGTTGTACTAGATTTTATGGCATTAACCTACTGAAACAGAACACAGTATGGAGACTATATGTGAACCTTACATACAGACCACGAAAGGTCAGTGAACGTGATTGCAAATAAAGCTATTTGTGGATAGAATTTATAACAACTTTTATCTGAATTACAATACTGATGACAAGTTTTTCTTTTTAAAAAATCATAGAGGTAATTCTTCCCCATTGTTTTTGAGTTTTTTCGCTGTTAGATATTTTCTCTACCGAACAGGGTTTCTACAAGTTAAAATTATAGTTGGGGGAGGAGAGAATGCGGAGGAGTTGCTTAACGAAAACTGTA
Source organism: Schistocerca gregaria (assembly GCF_023897955.1). Lineage (NCBI taxonomy): Eukaryota > Metazoa > Arthropoda > Insecta > Orthoptera > Acrididae > Schistocerca > Schistocerca gregaria. Next base: position 545,184,409 of record NC_064924.1, read on the forward strand.
TAGGTTTGTCAATATTGTTCTACCCATGTGAGGTTTCGCAATACCATGAGTCTTTAAACCAAATTTCCGTTTACCTATCTACGCTGCTAAGCTATTGAGGTATTATTTCCATTCAACAAGTAGCACTGCTTCTCAACAATATGTTTCGTCGCTTTTTCAGGAAGAAATAGTGATTAACAATAGCAACACACCACAAACGTAGGCTTCTTCATTCTCAACTGGTAAAGTTGGATATTTCGTCATTCACACATTGCACAAGACGTAGAGCAGTATCTATCAATATTCTATTTTTCTCATGTGCTATATATATTATATATTAAAAAGCAAAAAAAGAACTGAATACGTGTATTCCAACTAAGCCAGAGCTGACGTATTCATGCAATTGTGTCTCAGAGTCCAGTAATGGCAAAGGAATTGTTTTGCCCATAAATGTATCGTTCCTTCATAATGTGTGTGATTCGGAAGCTGTCTTGGCGTCCTTACGCACGTACCTGTCGTTTTCCAGGCAATTCGAGCTGTCTTATGACGTTTCGGGACATTTAACGTCTGCCGTCCTAAAGTCGAAATGTGGTGCGCTATGATCAAGTACCAGTATCACTTGCTCTCAGATCACAGCGTAATGCAACTGCCAGCAGACAGCCACAATATGATTTCATTTAATAAGAGCACAACTGTGATCCTTGGGCGTACATGTGTACGAAGAATCTGTATATTTCTTGGCTAATCCTGGAAAACTTTTATATGGGAATTACACTACAGGTTTTCCACTTGAACCGCGAAACTTTAATATTGTATCACTTCCCATTCAGTCTGCTAAATGTTTCTAATAACATGAAATGCATATACTGTGGCAAATGAAAATTTGTGACAGACTGGACTGAATTTAAGGCCATCAGGTTTTCATAAGCTGTAGGCTTAGCCATTAGGCCGTCTGAGCTCGCCACCAAGGCTGATTTAAACTTTCACTGTCACTAATGTTTCCTCCTATTACTTCCGAACATTGTAAAGAAAGATAATGCAACGAAGTATGTGGGAATAGGACTACTGAGGGAACGAATCTGGTAGAGGAGTGCAGCTTATTCTGTCATAAAAGATACTTATTCCCGGAATTAAATGAGTTGAAATGAAATTAAGTGAGTCAAAGCGTAAAATTAATGAAGATACAATTAAGTGAAATGATATGAATGACAACTGTTCAAAAAATGCTGAATTTGCGAAGTAATGAGTATGTTGTGACAAACGAAAATCCGTGCCAGTTCTGAAATCGAACCTGGATTTTCTGCTTTTCACCAGCTCCTCTGTTTTTTCGCTAGTAATAACAGGAAATACCAGTGAACAATGGAAGTCCGAATGAGGTCTGGAGGTCTCCTTAGAGATACTAATGGTTAAGGTAACTTCTTCCGATGAAACAGATCTGACACGGAACAGTTTTCAATTTAGCCCCATATACGGATGACAATGGTTTAGCATTTTGGAATTGTTTCGCCTATATAATTTCGTATCTCTGCAAGTAAACTGATTTAATCCTCACTGACTCCATTCATTCATCTCAGCATGTTTAATTGAAGGAAAAATATGCTTCTGTGTTTTATAGATTCCCAGAATTAAAAGATATTAGGACAACGAACAATTCGTAGTAGTGAAATTGATAATGATATCCAAGGCACATTGCAGAAATGTCAGGGAAAAAAGTTTCAGAAGTCCCAACAGTGTTTTCAGCAATGAACCAAATGTCCATGGCAACCCAGGTGTTGCCCATGAAGACAGAAAATATAAGCGAGACTATCAGTCAAACTAAGTTTTCGCCCAGTTGTCAGTAAATACACAATAGCCCGCCCGGCTAGCCGCGCGGTATAACGCTCTGCTTCCCGAGCGGGAAGGCGTGCCAGTCCCCGGCACGAATCCGACCGGCGGACTAGTGTCGGGGTCCGGTGTGCTGGCCAGCCTGTGGAAGGTTTTTAAGGCAATTTTCAATCTACCTCGGAGAATGCCCGCTGATTCCCCTTATTCTGCCTCAGTTACACTATGTCGGCGATTGCTGCGCAAACACTGTCTCCACGTACGCATACACCATACTTACTCTACCACGCAATCATTTGGGGTTACACTCACTTGGTATGAGACGTTCCGGGGCAGGTCCACTGGGGGCCGAACCGCACAATAACCCTGGGTTCGGTGTGGGCCGCGGTGGGGTTAGTGGACTGCTGTAGCCTGTTGTGGGGATGTGAACCACTGAGGGCTGCGACGGGGACGAAGCCTCTCCGTTGTTTCTCGGTCTCCAGTTCAATACACACACAAATACACAATACCGAGAAACAGTAGCGTGTAAATATATTGCACGCAATTTGGAATGAATACAGGCAGCGACTCGGCAGAAAAGTAAAATACAGCAGCGACAAGGTCGCGGCAGCGAAGGAAGATGTGCGGCACATTTGCTGCGGCACTGAGCGCAGGGGCGGCCACTGCGGACGAGTGCGGTTTCTTGCCAGCACGACGTGACGTCACCGCTTGCGGCGGGCTGTTGTCATCTGTGTCCGCCGAGTAGGAAGTAATACCAGCACCGCGGAATTCGTCAAGGTTCAACCTTGGTGAATTGCCATTGCGTGTTAGTTCCAACGAAGAAAAGAAATGTCTATTGTTGCACGGCACCAATTTTCCACACAAAACACGAAGGGTCGAGGAAGGGGAACGGGGAGGGGGGACAAGGCGGCGAGCGGAGGCAGCAGACAGATCACGCAAACAAATCTCTCTCACAATTTACAACAGTCCAGACAGTTTCGGAATTGACAGTGAACAGAATTTTAACCGTCGATTTCGGTGGACTAACATGTTAAGTCCAAACATAGTTTGTGTTAGCTGATGATTATTTTTAAACTCATTTCCAGTTTCTACATGTGCACTCGTCAGGCACGGGAACTGAAGAACAGGAACGTCCAAAAAAGATTTAACACGAAAACCTGAAAGGATGTAGCGTACAGACGTCGGAATATGTACGCAAAACGAACCCATATTTCTCTTTATACACTCCTGGAAATGGAAAAAAGAACACATTGACACCGGTGTGTCAGACCCACCATACTTGCTCCGGACACTGCGAGAGGGCTGTACAAGCAATGATCACACGCACGGCACAGCGGACACACCAGGAACCGTGGTGTTGGCCGTCGAATGGCGCTAGCTGCGCAGCATTTGTGCACCGCCGCCGTCAGTGTCACCCAGTTTGCCGTGGCATACGGAGCTCCATCGCAGTCTTTAACACTGGTAGCATGCCGCGACAGCGTGGACGTGAACCGTATGTGCAGTTGACGGACTTTGAGCGAGGGCGTATAGTGGGCATGCGGGATACCGGGTGGACGTACCGCCGAATTGCTCAACACGTGGGGCGTGAGGTCTCCACAGTACATCGATGTTGTCGCCAGTGGTCGGCGGAAGGTGCACGTGCCCGTCGACCTGGGACCGGACCGCAGCGACGCACGGATGCACGCCAAGACCGTAGGATCCTACGCAGTGCCGTAGGGGACCGCACCGCCACTTCCCAGAAAATTAGGGACACTGTTGCTCCTGGGGTATCGGCGAGGACCATTCGCAACCGTCTCCATGAAGCTGGGCTACGGTCCCGCACACCGTTAGGCCGTCTTCCGCTCACGCCCCAACATCGTGCAGCCCGCCTCCAGTGGTGTCGCGACAGGCGTGAATGGAGACGTGTCGTCTTCAGCGATGAGAGTCGCTTCTGCCTTGGTGCCAATGATGGTCGTATGCGTGTTTGGCGCCGTGCAGGTGAGCGCCACAATCAGGACTGCATACGACCGAGGCACACAGGGCCAACACCCGGCATCATGGTGTGGGGAGCGATCTCCTACACTGGCCGTACACCTCTGGTGATCGTCGAGGGGACACTGAATAGTGCACGGTACATCCAAACCGTCATCGGACCCATCGTTCTACCATTCCTAGACCGGCAAGGGAACTTGCTGTTCCAACAGGACAATGCACGTCCACATGTATCCCATGCCACCCAACGTGCTCTAGAAGGTGTAAGTCAACTACCCTGGCCAGCAAGATCTCCGGATCTGTCCCCCATTGAGCATGTTTGGGACTGGATGAAGCGTCGTCTCACGCGGTCTGCACGTCCAGCACGAACGCTGGTCCAACTGAGGCGCCAGGTGGAAATGGCATGGCAAGCCGTTCCACAGGACTACATCCAGCATCTCTACGATCGTCTCCATGGGAGAATAGCAGCCTGCATTGCTGCGAAAGGTGGATATACACTGTACTAGTGCCGACATTGTGCATGCTCTGTTGCCTGTGTCTATGTGCCTGTGGATCTGTCAGTGTGATCATGTGATGTATCTGACCCCAGGAATGTGTCAATGAAGTTTCCCCTTCCTGGGACAATGAATTCACGGTGTTCTTATTTCAATTTCCAGGAGTGTATCTGGTGCTGTGCGTACACATGTAGACCTCCACACGATGCACTCTTTCAGGTTTTGATGTTACATTTTCTTACCTAAACCAACTGTTAACTTGTATATGACGATTTACGTGTTAAACTATCCTACCAAGATGTTTTCATTAAAATGTATTTCTACGTGAGAACATGCACACAATTTTCTGTATATTACTGTTAAGCCAGTCATTTACAACAAAATAATTATATACTTCTATCTTATTTTGTGGTATTCCTTCTGTTAACTGGATCTACTTGAAATGACGCTTCCTATCAAAACCAGTCATTGAAAAAGCATTATACACAAAAAGCAGTTTATGGTCGTTACACGAATTTCTTGTAATTTAAAAAAATCAGAACTCCAAAGTAGAAGACAATGTTGTTCTACAGCCAATTTTCTTTCTTAGTTCAATGAATTTTAAGTCCATTCACGTAACTGGTAGTCTATTAGCACACTTCAGCTGTATGTTTTGAAAATGTTCGTGTACACAACTAAAACTTTAATAAAATTGTTAGAATCTTCGTACAATGAGTAACAGAACTAAGTATCATCAAACTTAAATTAGTTCTGAAATATTTTATCAGTCCTATAAAACTGGCTAAAATAAGTTCTGGTGTAATGTACCCTGAGTTCTAAACTAAATCCAGCGTTTCATACTTTTACTAAATTACATTAACATATAATTTTTATATTAAGCAGCTCATTGCAAGAAAGGAACAAGTGATTTAATGATGGCGGGCATAACTTTCACGTATAGCGAGGATGGGTGTAATTATATACAAATAATTGTCAGATGACTCATCCTTGCTGTTTCAAACACAAAACTGAAAACTTCTTTTCAAAGACCACAGAAACGGCGCCTGGCGGATTTCAGAAGAGATCAGTGTGATAAATAAATTTAAAAAAAAAGAACGGAGACTCTTCGCGCGGCTAAGAAAACGTGTCTCACGGTGTGTTCCAGACGTAATGCCAGATGTGTATAAACCCATTCGAGGTACGAAGAAGGAAAGGAGCCGGGAGATGACAGTGTTTCATTAAAGCTAGATGAGAAGTGTCGCAGAAACCTTGCAAATTGATTTAAAGAATATTTGCAAAGAAAGACAGTTAGCAAAAGCTTGAAAAATTCTGCACTTACTCTACTTCACGAGAAAGGAGACAGACAAGACGTAAAGAACCACAAATCTATAATCCTGATGTTTCTACGGCACAAGATATTCATTACAATTATACCAACAGCACAAGATATATCCGAATTTAGTGAAGGAAACGAAAAACTTCACTTTAGAAATATATATACAGCGATGATCACTTGCAAGTCGTGAACGAAACAAACAGGCAATGCCCGAGTGAAATTGCTTGTAAATCAACGCTTTTGATTCAATCTTAATAAAATTTCTACTAACATCCCTTGGAGCATTGATTCATACCATGAAGAATATACATGTCAACATTACAGCTTCATGGTGGAGCGAAATTAAGAATTGAAAGGAGAATCGGGCAAGGAAATAGTACAGCATCAAACAGCCTACACGAGGTCTTCAAATACCTACACTACGGAGACCAGTAAGGAATATCTTGACGGAAAACGCTTGAACTACCGTCGTTTTGTTGATGGCATTGTATAGACTCACTCTCGCGCATATACACAACAACAACAACTAACGGACTAATTTAATAAAGCTCGTTTGAAAAAATTCCTCAAAATCAATTATAATGAGATTAAAACAATATACATACAAACATCATTGAAAAAAATTTCCCAAATAAACGACGTTGGCAAACAAACCAGTAGTTGAATGTTTTTGATAATCTAAACGCAGTTTTCTAAAGTAAGCTCTGGTACGGCGGAAAAGAAAAGTTCGGCATGTATTACTAGTTTTCACTTACGACAGTGAGAATATACCTTTAACGCGGAAAGTATACAAGAACATCTGAGATAATTATTAAAGAGCACCTGAGAAAATAGTGTTAGCAATTAATAGGTAAAACGAATAAGAAACAAACAAAAGACGGATCAAATAATTAAAAGGATTGGAAGACGCGATTATGTCTGCAATGAAATTGAAATGGTGATTGGCAAGTCATATATCCAGGTGAATCGATGGTACATACAGCGGGAAGCTCTTTGCTGAAATTTAAGAGATGGAAAAAGCCGACAAGACAACTGAATGGAAGAGGAGAAAACTCGAAGAAGAAGGGGCATGCACCTGTGGATGATAATGCACGTAAAAGTTTGGAAGACGTCTTTATGCATCAGTGGATATTGAACATGACGAGTATCAGAAATACTTTTACAGAATTGAGGCATATTCATCATGCCATAACAAGTAGTAGTTCATACAGACTTAATTGCGTAAAATCCTTCGTCTCAGCTTAATAATAAAGCAACCTCTGACATATTTCAAACCAGAAACTCGAGAAATAAGTTGAAAATATCCGCTTGATTCTTTTCACGTATGCACTTCCCATAAAGTATGTAGTCGCATGTGCTGGCGTAAGCTGGCGCCAGCACACCTTGCTGCAAAGAGGTTGCGAGACGATAGGTAGAGGCCAGAACAGGCTCGCAGGAAACGCCGCGAACGCCCTCTCGGCCGCCAGTATTGAGGATCGCTGCTGCGGACCGAGAGACGAGACTGTCGCACAAATTAAGTTCCAGTGTCATCAGTCGCAGCCGAGCGGGAACCGCAGTAGCAGTTAGCTCCGCCGCTAACTCAGACACAGGCAGCACATAGCAACCATAATTGTGAACATAGCGGACTTTGTACTTCACCAGCAGTGGGGCTAACGTGGACTATACAGAAGAGCTTGTACCACAACAAATATCTTCAGATCAGTAAACTTTCCACTCTTACGAATAAAGAACCCAGTTAATCTATGCGTGCAGTTTGTAGTTTGGTGGCCAGTATCCTCTTTCTATAACACAGACACAACGAGACGACATTAAAGGGCACTAAAATCGTCGTGGTAAAATTCAAGCTGGATACCAGAAGCACTTTAAGCTTAATTGGAGGGTCCGAATTTCAGTAAATGTCTGTTAAGTCCGTATACTGTATTTTCGTCATGCAGGTGCCGCATATAAGTTCTTATACACTGAGTTGACAAAAGTCATCGGATACCTCCCAATATTGTACGGGGCCTCCATTAGCACGGCGTACTGCAGCAATTCGACGTGGCATGGTCTCAACAAGTCGTCGGAAGTTCTCCGCAGAAATATTGAGCCATGCTGCCTTTATAACGGTCCAGAATCGCGAACGCGTTGCCGGTGCAGAATTTTGTGCTCGAACTGACCTTTCGATTAGGTCCCATAAATGTTTGATGGATGGGCAAATCTTTCGCTCGAAATGTTTACAATGTTTTTCAAACCAATTGTGAACAATTGCAGCCAGGTGATGTAGTGCGTTGTTGACCTTAAATTTTTCCATCGTTGTTTGCGGTCATGAAGTCCATAAACGACTGTAAAACGACTCCAAACAGACTAACAGTGAATGATTTACAGTGAATGATCGGTTCAATTGGACCAGTCCACAGCATTATGGAGCTACCAACAACTTCCACAAGGACTTGTTGATAACTTGGGTCCATGGCTTGGCGGGGTCTGCGCCATACTCAAACATCACCGTGAGCTCTTACCCACCGAAATCGGGACTCATCTGACCGGGTCACGGTTTTCCAGCAGTCTAGGGTGCAACGGATATGGTCACGAGCCCAGGAGAGGTGCTGTAGGTGGTGTTAGCAAAAGCTATCGTGTTGGTCGTCTGCTGCCATAGCCCACTAACGCCACATTTCGCCGCACTGTCCTAACGGATATGTTCGTTGTACGTTCCACGTTGATTTCTGCGGTTGTTTCGCGCAGTGTTGCCTGTCTGCTAGCACTAACAACACTACGCAAACGCCGATACTCTCGGTCGCTAAGTGAGGACCGTCAGCCATTGTGCTATGCGTGATGAGAGATAACGCCTGAAATTTGGTATTCTCAGCACACGCTTGACACTGCGGATCTCGGAATACTGAATTCCCTAATTATTTCTGAAATGAAACGTACCATGCGTCCGGTTCCAACTACCACTTCGCATTGAACGTATATTAATTCTCGTCGTGCGGCCATAATCACGTGGGAAACCTTTCCATGTGACTACAAATCACAGCACACTGTCCATTTATACCGCGCGTACGCGATAAGACAGCCATTTGTGTATAAGTGTATCGCTATCTCATGACTTTTTTCACTGCAGTTTATTCTAAATAGTGTTACAGACCTTCCAAAGAACGTGTCCCTGTAAATAAGAGGAAGGATGTGATTTACACATGATAATAGCTCCGCCGTTCTAGCCTCATACTGGCCAATCGGATCGACCAACTTCTGTTCACCTTCTGCCAACGGCGTCATTTGCACGCTGTACGGAGGGGCGTCAGGTCAGGACACTGCTCTCCCGGCCGCAGTCGGCCGCTACGTCTCGTTCGAACAGCTCCTCAGCTGGCACCACGAGGCCGTGTGAAACCCGTTCCAGTCCTCCCGCCAAGGAAAAATCCCTGGCAGTACCGGGAACTGAACAAGGGTCCCCCGCATGGCAGTCAGCTATGCTGACCACTCCGTTGTGGAGGACTTCACACACGATAGCGCTCCAGTAAACTACAGCCACATTGTTTGAGATCTACTGGATGATATACCATGATGGATATGTATGTAGCGGACGCACCATCGCCAGCACGTTTTCCCGATTTCCGTTTTACAGATTATTGCCTAGGGACAGCCTAAAGCAATTCATTTACGCAGCTGGCGTTTGTAATGCAGTGACATTTCATCAAAGTGCCACTGAAATCTGCGAAACCATCCTACAGAGTCCGTGGGTGCTTGGAAGAGTGCAACAGTCCATCATCAACGGTTGCGTGCTTACATAGAAGCAAGCAGAGGGCATTTTTAACATTTGTTAAGGTCTTCTGACTTCAGGTCACCGTGAAATATTTATTCACTAGCAATTAAACAATGATTCTCGAACCTATCTTCTATGTTTTTTTCTTTTCTTATGGTGGTGTGAGGAACCCACCCCCAAAGTAAAAGTATTACTGTTAACCCTGTATTCGTAAACTAATCAATGTCTTCAATTTTGATACGCTGCTGGAAATTTGTTTCTGTTCTCTCTCTCGTTTCTAGAGATATGCTGAAATTTGGCTTCTGTTCGAAAGAACCGTGTGCCGAACATGTGGCCATGAGTTTGTAAAAAAAAACTTTTTATCAGTTAATACTGAGACAGCACGGTCACACGGGTTGCCGTACTGCGAAATTAAAAGCGTTCTACATCATTATTTCGTTTCGTAAGGCGTGTTGCATCCATCTTCTCGACAGTTCGCCCTTGTTGAAACTGAAATACTACATTTCTTCTACTTTCGCCTCCATTATATTCTGAAGAACAAGCTAGAAAGACAATGTCATTTATCGCCTTTTTCAGGCTTACAATCAATTTTTCCTTTAGAATGGCGTAGAATTCAAATACAGAAAAAAACACATTCCTCAATTGCAGCTACATAAGTACAACCATAACGCACTGAACGGTATAAAAACTGAAATTAAAAAAAAAAGAAAGCCTGAGGTGGTACCCGCTTGTTTATCTGAGGTCTAGTACACAGGGTGAACCTGAACTCCAATGAAAAAATTTCGAAAGTTTTCAAAGATATTTAAGCATTATGCTATAAGCGACCTTAATCTCCAGTGCCACATCATAGAGTAATAATTATTTATTATTATTAGTATTTATTCGGTTGTTAGCCCAATTGACAATGTTGCTGTGAAAATATATTCACAAGAGGGAAAAATCTGTAATATTCTACCAGCAAAATTTACAACACAAAACACGAAGAAATGTGACAATCCTCGGATGCAAAAGTACCGTGGTAAGATTGCCGTCGCTGCAGGAATATCTCAGCACGGTGGCGCTGTGCCAGTCTTTGATTGCATTCATAGGACCTATGAGGTGCACATCAGCCGATTCTTCTTCAGTGAAACTATCCACACTGCCCAGTGTCAGTGTTAAAGCACAACTAACACAGCTGGAGCAACAAGCCCGAGACAGAATTGGGTAGCGGCGAATGCTAATCTGTGGGTGAAGAGTTACATGGGAAATACTATTGTACCGCGAGTGAATGAAAGAAATTTGCTCTTGAACAAGAGATGCAACGCATACCTTCAACATCTACATTGTTGTGTAGACAGTTCAGTTGCAATATAGACAGGAAGATAAATGAGGGTAAGAAACTCTGTGAATGAAGAGCTACATAACTTTCTGAACAGCATGGCAGTGAGCTCGTATGACATGGGCATACAAAAACTGGCACAGCGTCTACAAAAATGCATCGATGGAAATGGTGATTATGTCGGAAAATAGCTAAATGTAAACTGATGCAAACCATTGTAGAAATAAACAGGTCTATGTACTTATAAAAAAAATAGGAGACCTTACTTTTGGGATTACCCTCGTACTTCCGAACAGAATGTCATCAGCATGTTATGCCCTTGGAATCCTATCATCAGTGTGCAACAAGCAGTGTCTTTTAGTTACCCACTATTCATATGTACACTCAATTCTTAGCTATGGTATTATTTTTTGAGGGACAACTGCATAAAATATGAACACAATTTTCAAAATCCAGAAAAGAGCTGTAACAATAATAACCAAAACTACTAGTTGAGCTCATTGTAAAGATCTGTTCAGAACACTGGGGATTTTAACTGCTCTGTGTGAATACATCAGCAGTAAGTTGTACACATCAAAAATAATATTGTAATTACTGCACAAATAGCTCTGTCCATCACCATGGAACAAGAGCTAGACTCAACTTACATTTACCAAGAAGAAACAAACATAGAACTCAAAACAGCATTTTCTATCAAGGAATAAAACTGTACAATACATTACCAAAGGAGTTTAAAGAGATTGCAAAAATAAACTTGTTTAAAAAAGCAGCTAAAAAGTACTTGTTATGAGATACATTTTATACACTGAAGGATTACTTAGATAAAACAGAGCAGGGCTTTGGTAAAAAAAAAGTTATACAAGTAAATAATAATTATGATCATAAAACATCCAACATTTCACATGACACCTTCACACTATGTTTTCTATGTTTCTTCCTTCTTTTTTCCTTTTCTTCAAAAACGTACCCCCCAGTTATGCATAGAACAGTCCTAACACCACTTCCTCTTTCAGAGCTCAACATCTTACTCATTATAGAGGGGTGCTGACTCAATTTTTCAGAACAGCAAATGGGAAGTGTGGTACAGAAAATGGCCCAGAGATCACATACGTGTGTGTGTGTGTGTGTGTGTGTGTGTGTGTGTGTGAGAGAGAGAGAGAGAGAGAGAGAGAGAGAGAGAGAGAGAGAGAGAGAGAGGTGTTATGAAACAATGTGTTTAGAGAGTGTGCAATGACTGATGGTGATATATGAGTGAACAGTGTGGCAGGACATTATTTAATAAGTTATTTGTAAAAAAAAAAAAAAAAAAAAAAAAAGTATTGAACATCAGGAGTAAATCTAATGATTGTCTCCAACTAAACGTCTGTAAATGTATGTGTATATGAATTAGCTTCTTTTAAATCAGTCTAAACTTGTAAATACTTTGACATGTCCTATATCCTTGTTAAAAAGAGATCTAAATATATGAATGAAGCTGCTGCTGCTGCTACTACTACTACTACTGCTATTACTACTTCTACTTTGGATTTTCCCTCAGATAATGAAACCTACAGTTTAACATGGTTTCTGAATCACATTTAGCTTCTGGAAAATGTGCAATCACTGAGATGTGAATGTTATCATAAAAGACAGTGGAAAATACATGGTGCTACAGGGATTCTATTCCGTGACCTATCAGTTTTTAAGCACACGCTACAGCACCAGGCCAGACTCAGATTCTGGAGTGCGGCGGCTTCACCACTAGATGGAAATGTCACCATTTTCCCAGGGTGGGAGACTGTAATTCGTGATAGCTCAGCCAGTCTCCATGATAAGCTTGTAAATATTATACACTAAGCTTCCTCGTGAATCCTATCTACTACTCAGAACCGAATCAAAATCCCTAAAGAGATTTCTCAGATTAGCCTGCACATACAGACAGAAGCGAGCAGGGAATTTGGAACTTCCAATTCCTATATACAGAGATAAGACCGGTTTTGATTGTGCTAGTAATCATCTTCACATCATAAAACTATTGTTAGCGTGTGTAAGTCATCACACATTGTCCAATTTAGTTCCGAGTTTCAATGACTCACAATGTCAGTACTTGATTGTACAACATGTAACGAATTACACACGGTAACAATAAGTTACCACGCACAATCGAAACCGGACAAAGCATTGTATAAAACTGCAATCTACACAAATAAAATATTTTATATTGAAAATTAATATCGCTGTTCTATATACTAGACCACAAACATCGACTTTGATTCTATACTGCATCACCTAGCCCCTTCCTTCCTACCCCACTGTAAGAATACATCCCCACTGGGTGTAATTTTTGAAAGAAGGCTTAACACTAGACGAATCCAGTATGTTATACAGGAGGGAGAATGTTGCACACAAAGGACAATAACGTTGACTTTGTCACAAGAAAATGTAACAAGGCCTACAATGCTTTCAAGGTACGTAAATGATTTATCAGAAGGGTCAGAAAGACGGTTGCTTACAGCAAAGTACTGTCGGTGGATGATCGGAAGGAATTACAGAAAGATTGAGGCAAAATTTCCATTTGGTGCGTCCTCTTTAAATCTAGAAAAATATAATACCCATGCCAAATACAAAAAGCCCAATATTATCTGGTGTCAAGTGTAGTGATGAATATCTCGAGTACATCAAATTGTGCAAGCATTTACGGGTAATTTTACGAAACTATACAAAATGCTTGAAACAGGTGACGAATGTAAGACTTTAGTGTAAAGGTCCAGGGAATGTTTAATGCACCTGTAAAAAAATTAGCATACAACATGATAGCGCGACAAATTCTAGTGCGTTCTTAAGATGTTTAGAGACTCTATTGGGTAGACAGGACAATAGAAATTGAATTAATTAGAACAAGCGCTGCTAGGATGACGACATGTCGGTATACCCCATATCAAAGTGTAACAGAAACACTCGGTAAACTTAAATGGGAACCCTGGGAAGAAACACGTCTTAGTTCTCACGAAACATCGTTGGGCAAATTTAGAGAAGCTGTATTCGAAGAAGACTGTGACAATTTTTCTGCAACCATCGTAACCTCGCGTGCGGATCGTGAGAATAACCTGAGAGGAACCAGGGCACAATAACAGTCATTTTTGCATGGCTCAATAGGCGAATGTAATGGGAGAGAAAAGCGACAATATTAGTACAGTGTAGTCTCAGCAATGCACAGTACACTGGGCTTGCAGAATATATAGGTAGATGTCAAAACAAAAAGTTTCGCCTACGAAGTATTGCCAAGGGTCGGCGGTGCCACACTTGTAAAAGGAGGCGGCGGCTTGCGAAGCCGCGCGAGAACGTCCTCGAGCTGCAGCACTGACTACCCCTCGCTTCTCTCCCACCTGCCCGGAAGCACACGTTTGATTTATACCAGGACCTTAGAGCCGGCGGCGCCTGCTGCAAATCCGGTTGCCGAGCAGAAACGCTAACTAAACACGAGCGCGCACACAAAAGGAGTCAGAGATGAATGGCACAGAGCGCGACGCGGCAAACAGCGAAGGCGGCCGGGCCGTGATAACAACGGATGAGAAGGGAGAGCGGCCCTGACAAAGAGCCGAAAAGATAACTGGCTCCAATGTCGCGGCTTAATGACAGCGCGCAAGAAGTAATGCAGATTTACCAGGTGCGCAAACGAGCTGCCGAGACGCCACGGCGGGCGTGTGTGCAAGCAACGAGAGGGACTATTCACACCCGTGCGCTGCTCACAAAAGGGGGCAGACAAAACACGGCCAACGGACGGTTACATCACAACGGTGGTAGTGATGCGCTGGCGCCGCTGTTAGCAGCGTAACTGACACCACAAAATCCACAGGAAACAAAGGTCGCTAGAGACGCAACCAACGTCGCGCGGGAGATACCGGGATAAATTAAATGCCCGATGTTATTTTACGACGGTACGCACACCAAGAGAAGATTTGCACAGCAAGCAACAGCGTGTGAGGAAAAATGATGCATCTCCTACGCTATGAGGAGGCAACTTTTCCCGTTCACACTCTTGGGACATTTCACTGCTTCCACGAACTTTTCATATCTACAACGTACACCAACTCCATGGTCATCACATCTCTAGAGTATCATTTAAAGTGGAAACACAACAAAAGCGCTCACTACACGTGTAAGGCATATTTCACATCAGTGATGAAAAACCCATACTTTTTTCTTTTTTAAGACAGGCATCGGCTGGATGTCATCACTTTTACTATGCTTCTTCCTTAACCATCCTTTTTTTTAGTGTCATGTAGCATTCCATGTCGTCGTCGTCGTCGTCGTCGTCGTCTAACCTAAGGACATCACACAACACCCAGTCATCACGAGGCAGAGAAATTCTTTTCTTCAATGAGTCATCAATGCAGACAGTCTCTTTTCAGTATATTGGATGTCCCAGCCAAGCAGTTTTCCTCATTTTCATCATTTTCACTAGTTTTCTTTCCTCTCCTGTTTCAGAAATTTCATTACACATATAGCATTTTTCCCCAGAACCAGATTTTGAAACTATCCTGTTATTTGTCATTTTTTGTCTTTTTGACTGTCAATGACCAACTGCCACTATAATCCTACAGTCCAGATAAAAAAATCTCTTTTTAGTCCTATTGGACTTCATTTTATTGTTAATAAGCCCTACACCATTTCAAAGGTTTTTTTACTCATAGATATTCTATTTCTATTTCCTAGACACAGCTTCCATTTTCGTAAGTACCTAAAAGATTTTACTGGTTCCAGGGTTATTCTTTCTTTCCAATGACATGTTGGCAGCACCTGCAGACTTGCCAATTCTTGATGTTTCCTTTATTTATCCCCAAGTCATGCTCTTTCCCAACTTTCACAATCTCCTCCATCATAAATTATAATTCTTCCCTGAATTAGCCAACACTGCTTAATCATTTTCATAAATAATAGTCTTTATCCTGTTGCCGCCTCCTCCTCCTCCTCTTCCTCTTCGCACAATTATGCTGCATGCATTTTTCTTATGCTTCATCTGTATAGTTCACAGCACAGCTATTGAAAAATATTGGTAAAAAACAACAACTTAGTCTAAAACCTTTTCCAATACCTGTCTTATCTGTTTACTCACAATTAGACTTTACTATCAGTTTGTTTGCAAACAGTGAAATGTATTTGTAAGAAACCAAGGCTTACTAAAGAAATAAAAATAACTTATAAATGGAAAAGAGAAAGTATCTAACAGCAAGAAACAGTAATAACCCAGAAACAGTCAAATATTATAAAAACTATTGTATTATATTGTTGTTGTGGTCTTCAGTCCTAAGACTGGTTTGGTGCAGCTCTCCATGGTACTCTATCCTGTGCAAGCTTCTTCATCTCCCAGTACTTACTGCAGCCGACATCCTTCTGAATCTGCTTAGTGTATTCATCTCTTGGTCTCCCTCTACAATTTTTACCCTTCACGCTGCTCTCCAGTACTAATTCGGTGATCCCTTGATGCCTCAGAACATGTTCTACCAACCGATCCCTTCTTCCAGTCAAGTTGTGCCGCAAGCTCCTCTTCTTCCCAATTCTATTCAATACCTCCTCATCACTTACATACACGGCTACACTCCATACAAATACTTACAGAAACAACTTCCTGACACTTAAATCTATACTCAATGTTAACAAATTTCACTTTCCTTTCAATTGCCAGTCTACACTTTACATCCTCTCAACTTCGACCATCATCAGTTAGTTTGCTCCCCAAATAGCAAATCTCATTTACTACTTTAAGTGTGTCACTTTCTAATCTAATTACCTCAGTATCACCTGATTTAATTTCACTAAATTCCATTATCCTCATTTTGCTTTTGTTGATGTTCATCTGACAGAATTACAATCTCACTGGCAAACCTCAAAGTTCTTATTCCTTTTCCATGCGTTTTAATACCTACTCCGGACTTTTCTTTCGTTTCCTTTACTGCTTGCTCAATATACAGCGTGAATGACATTGGGGATAGGCTACAACCCTGTCTCACTCCCTTCCCAACCACTGCCTCTCTTTCATGCCCCTCTTCTCTTATAACTGCCATCAGGTTCCTATACAAATTTTAAATAGCCTTTCACTCCCTGTATTTTACCCCTGCCACCTTCAGAATTTGAAGGAGAGTATTCCAACAACATTGTCAAAAGCTTTCTCTAAGTCTACAATTGCTAGAAACGTAGGTTTGCCTTTTCTTAATCTATCTTTAAAGATAAGTCATTGGGTCAGTATTGCCTCACCGTGTTCCAATATTTCTACGGAATCCAAACTAATCTTTCCCGATGTCGGCTTCTACCAGTTTTTGCATTGGTCTGTAAAGAATTCGCGTTAGTATCTTGCAGCCGCGACTTATTAAGCTGACATTTCAGTAATTTTCTCTTTTGTCAACACTTGCTTTCTTTGGGATTGGAATTATTATATTCTTCTTGAAGTCTGAGGGCATTTCACCTGTCTCATACATCTTGCTCACCAGATGGTAGAGTTTTGTCAGGAGTGGCTCTCCCAAGGCTGTCAGTACTTCTAGTGGAATGTTGTCTACTCCCGGGGGCTTGTTTCAACTTAGGTCTATCAGTGCTCTGTCAAACTCTTTACACAGTATCATATCTCCCATTTCATCTTCATCCATTTCCATAATATTATCCTCAAGTACATCACCCTTGTATACAGCCTCTATATACGCCTTCCACCTTTCTGCTTTCCCTTCTTTGCTTGGAACTGGGTTTCCATCTGAGCTCTTGATATTCATACAAGTGGTTCTCTTTTCACCAAAGGTCTCTTTAATTTTCCTGTAAGTAGTTTATATCTTACCCCTAGTGAGATATGCCTCTACATCCTTACATTATTTGTCCTTTAGCTATCCCCACTTAGCCATTTTGCACTTTCTTTCGATTTCATTTTTGAGACATTTGTATTCCTTTTTGCGTGCTTCATTTACTGCATTTTTATATTTTATCCTTTCATCAATTAAATTCAATATTTCTTCAGATACCCAAGGATTTCTACTAGCCCTCGTCTTTTTACCTACTTGTTCCTCTGCTGCCTTCACCTCTTCATCCCTCAGAGCTACCCATTCTTCTTCTACTGTATTTCTTTCCCCCATTCCTCTCAATTGTTCCCTTATGCTCTCCCTGAAACACTGTACAACCTCTGGTTTAATCAGTTTATCCAGGTCCCATCTCCTTAAATTCCCACCTTTTTGTAGTTTCTTCAGTTTTAATCTACAGTTCATAACCAATAGATTGTGGTCAGAGTCCACACCTCCCCCTGGTAATGTCTTACAATTTAAAACCTGGTTCCTAAATCTCTCTCTTACCATTATATAATCTATCTGAAAAATTCCAGTATCTCCAGGTCTTTTCCATGTATACAACATTCCTTTCATGATTCTTGATCCAAGTGTTAACTATGATTAAGTACACTCTGTGCAAAATTCTATCAGGCAGCTTCCTCTTTCATTTCTTACCTCCATTCCATATTCACCTAATACTTATCCTTCTCTTCCTTTTCCTACTATCAAATTCCATTCACCTGTGACTATTAAATTTTCGTCTCCCTTCACTATATGAATAATTTCTTTTATCTCATCATCTATTTCATCAATATCTTCATTATCTGCAGAGCTAGTTGGCATATAAAATTGTACTACCATGGTAGGCGCGGGCTTCATGGAAGAAACAGGCTCAAGATCTTTATTTGAAAATAAAGGCTATATATGGGTAATGCAATACTTGTATAATTTGATAAAATTGAAATTCTAACTACCTCTCCTTCTGAAACTCACTCAGAAGTAAAAGCCCACATGGACTTGATGGCATTTTAACAGAGTACTAAAAGCTTGTTCCCACCAAATAAGTACGATTCTCAACCGCATATGTAATAGATCACTGACAGACAAACATGCTATATATTGTTAAACTACTGCATGAAAAGGGGGATAGGTCACATGCCAACAATTACCACCCGATCTCTCTCCTGACAGCTCTGTTGAAAAAGTTACATATTCAAGAGAAGCTTCACATATCTGTTAAAAGAAAAAAGTAATAACTAACAAAATGTCAATTTGGTTTTCAGAAAGGCTTTTCAACAAAACAGTTTCATTGATCAAATATTAAATGCTTTGAATAACCGAACATCACTCGATGGTATTTTTTGACTGCACGAATCACGTAATTTTTCTAGATAAGTTTAAGTATTCTAGAATGAGAGGGACAGCGCACAAATGGTTTAGTTCATATTCAACTGGAAAAGTGCAGAAGGCTGAAGTAAACAGTTCACATAATGTGCCAAATTGTTAGACTTCTTAATCTAGGGAGGTATGAGGAATGGGTGTCTCACAGGGTTCAGTCTTGAGCCCCTTATTGTTCTTAGTATAGAGGGTGTTTGTTTTAACTTAAGACAACTAAATATATAAAAAATGATGCATTGCAATAAAAAAAGGAAAAACGTTTTAGGTGAAAAGTTAATATTAGTAAGGCGACATTCGTCTGTGTTACAACTGGCCACCTCCTAACCATCCCTCCTACATGTGCGGGGTCAACTTTGTATTTTGAAATGGGAACCTTTCCCCATTTTTACTGCATATTCAGATTCTACGCCAAAAAATATTTAGGATTTACTCAAGCCATTGTTTCCCAATCAAGGTACATAGCATTATAATAAGGGAAAACATCATGTGTGGCCATTTTTGCAATTAAGATCGAATGCATCTGAGACTACATTTCATTTACAAAGTAAATGTAAACCTTTGTGTCCTAACAATTGATACTGATATTCAAACAGTACTTGAGCATTGCAAATGTGATTGTATAGTGCACATAATATGGCCCAACATTGGCACCATTTAAATTCATATGCGAGCGAGCACGCACACACACACACACACACACACACACACACACACACACACACACACACACACACCATCGCTCAGCACCCCATCATGCAGTGCGCCCCACTGCAGCACCAGTGCCTTTACAGGAACAAGCATTGAATGTTTCGCCACCACTCTTCTCTGGAGCCTCTTCTGGCACAGCTGGCATACTGGATCTTGTAGCTGTCACAAAGTAGATTACAATAATTTTACTTTACAGTGAGGCTGCAAGAAATTTGATGCTGCTGTTGCTCTCTGTACTGAACATTTTGCCAACAGGCCACAATACCGTGTAACTATTAATCGTGCTGTACAATTTGCTACTGTGGGACATGTGATGCTTAAAAAGCAAACTTGTAGAGCAATTGTAAAGAGAAACATAAATAATGAAATTACAGTACTAGCTGCAATGGCTTGTAATCGACATGGAGGTATCCGAGACACATCGTGGCAGTCTGGATTAGTTCACACAAGTATCTGGGAGATCTTACACCATCAGAAATACCATCTCTACCAAATCTCAATGTACCGAGAACTTCATGGGAATGATTTTCAGAATTTGATGTGGTTTTGTAATTGGGCACTTGTGGAAATACAGAACGGCCCACAATTATTTTTTTCAGGTAATGTTCCCTTACAAGTCAACATTTAAGATCAATGGCAAAATTAATCGGTATAACGTATTATTGGAATGTGGATCACCTGCACAGGGTATATGAGGTTGCTTGTCAACATCCATGGTCTGTTAATGTTTGGTGCAGCATCATAGGCAACAAATTAATTGGCCTCTTTGTAGTGAAAGACACACTGAACAGGGAAAAACTTTGTGAGTTACTGCAAGAAGAGCTACCCATTCTGTTGGAATATGTACCCTCATAGAGAAACATAGCACTTGGTTGGAATATCACTGTTGTAGAACACATTACTATACAAGAGCCAAAGAACAACTGAAATGCAATTTCAATGATCACTGGATCAGTAGAGGTAGTCCGGTAGTGTGACCTGCCAGGTCACCTGCCACCTTGCATCACCAGAGTTTTTCTGGTGGGGTTATCTGAAGAACAAAATGTATGCAGAAGCACCAACTACTCAATAGAAAATAATAGAAAGTTTCAGAAGTGTTTGGGGAAACATTCCATCACACCGCTTTCAAGTTGTATTCAAGTATTCCATGCACAAATTAATAAATGAATCAAAATGGAAGGTCATCAGTTTGAGCTTTTATTACAAATTACAATTAATGTGAGAGGCAACAAGATTCACTGAAATCAAGTGCCCCAATGGTAATAGGCAAGGGGATTCATCAAAATCAAACACCCCAGTAGTGAGAGGCAAGGGGACTAACTGTTAGCAAGCATTCCGCTGGGAACAAAAAACTCGCATCCATGTCGTCGTTCATGTATCACGCCGGCAGCAGGACAACACACCTATAAAAAAACGGTTTTACTTACACAAGCTTTCAGAGCCATTGGTTCCTTCTTCCGGCAGAAGGGCTGAAGTGGAAGGAACAGGGGTGAAGGGAAAGGAATTGCGGAGGTTTAGGAAAAGGGGGTAGAGTTTGGGAAAGTCACCCAGCAACCCATATCAGCTATTACTTACTGGACAGGATGAGAAGGAACTAATGATTGTTGGGGACTGCACAGGGTGAGATTTGAAAACCTGAGAGCTTAAAGGTAAAAGACAGGGTAATATGTAAGACAGAGATTACCGTTAAAACATCATGCATGAGTTAAAAAGAGTGAAAAGCTAATTTTATTGTACGTAACAGAGGTGGGTGGGGGATGGCAAAAAATGGACAGGTCAGAAAATGAAAGATGTAGAAAACTAAAATGGAATGAAGAAATGAATAGTTACAGTGAAGAACTGCTCAGACAGAAGAAACTAACATAAATTAAGGACTTGTTGTAGTGCTAGTTATCATTTGTGGATTTCTGAGAAACTGGTGTCTCGAGAAAGAATCCAGATGGCATGTGTGGTGAAACAGACACCAAGGTCATGACTGCCATGTTGTAGAGCATGCTCTGCAACAGTACACTGTGTCTTGCTGGTATACACCCTATGCCTATTCTCATTCATACAAACTGATAACTCTGTGGTAATCATGCCACTGTAAAAGGCTGAACAGTGCTTACGTAACAGTTAGTTTATGATGTGATGTTCCACAGGTGGCTCTCCCTTTGACAGTATATGTTTTGCCACTTACGGCACTGGTATAAATGGTGGTAGAAGAGTGCATAGTGCAAGTCTTGCAGCAGGGATGGTCACAGGGCTATCGCATCCAATCCTGGTATTGCTGATCCTTCCAAAAAACAACATGGGAGCACACTAGTCACTCAGTATTATCCTGGCCTTGAAGGTATTAATTAGCTACTTTGACAAGGCTATGATTTCCTAAAATCATGCAGTGACCAACATGGGAGCACACTACTTGTCACTCAGTATTATCCTGGTCTTGAAGGTATTAATTAGCTACTTCGACAAGGCAATGATTTCCTAAAATCATGCAGTGAAATGAGATCCATTCAGCCTGAAATTTTGCCAACTGCACCTAGAATAGTGTTTCAATGTCCTCCCAATCTCTGCAATATCCTTGTCAGACCCTATGCTTCTTTTGCACCCATCTCCCTACCCTGTGGTACCTACCCCTGTGATTGTCCCTGCTGCAAGACTTGCCCTATGCACTCTCTAACCAGCCATGCAACTGGCAAAACATACATATACTATCAAAGACCGAGCCACCTGCGAAATGACACATCATACATCAGCTGTTATGTAAATAATGTTTAGCCTTTTGCGTCAGCATGATTACCACCAAGTTATCAGTTAGGTTTAATGGGCATAGGCAGAGGGTATATATTGGCAACACACAGTATCCTGTTGCAGGATATTGTCTCAGCATTTCTTCACAATAACTACTCTGTTCTTCACTCCATTTTAGTTTTATTTTACATTTCTACATATTTCATTTTCTGATCTGTCTATTTTTCACCATCTCCCTCCCTTATCTGTTACATACAAGGTACTTATCTCTTCATCCTTATTAATTATGTGTGTTACATGTTACCCTGTATTCTACCTTTAAGTTCTCAGGTTTTCAAATCTCATCCTGTGTAGCCCACAACAATCAGTCCTTCCTCCTCATCCCGTCTGGTAGGTCTCCCCCAACCCAGGGTTCTGGGTGACTTTTCCAAACTCTACCCCTTTTCCTAAATCTCTCCAGTTTCTTTCCCCTTCACCCCTCTTCCTTCCCTTTCAACCCTTCTGCCAGAAGGAACTTGTGTAAGTAAAACTTTTTTTTTTTGTGTATGTTGTCCTGCCCCAATTGGTGAGCAGATTTTTTATCTATCCAATTACATTACACAGACATTGAAATAGCTAACCATATTGTACTGCACAATCAAATCAGCAACACTAAAGCAAATGATGAACACAATGGTTTATATTTACATCATAAATGAAATGTATAATCACATGCTTGGTTCCTAATTGCAAAAACACACACACTTGGTATCTGTCAATGACAGCACCATCTACCAAAAATATAAAAACAACAATTTTTTGGTGTAGTATCTGAATATGCAATAAAAATGGGGAGTTCACATTTGAAAATACAAAGCTAACCCCACCCAGGCAGCAATGGTGGTTAGAAGGTGCCCAGTTGTGGCACAGATAGTTATCTCCTTTGCTAATATTAACTTTTCACCTAGAACACTTTTTTATTCATAAAATGCATCATTTCTGGGAAATCTAGTCGTCTCAAGTTAGAACAAATCACCCAATATATTAATGACTTACCACTTTGTATCCATGAAAAAGCAAAGCTAATTCTTTTTGCAGACAATACAAGAGTAGCAAGCACACCCAGCATATGAGAATTAGCTGAGGAAATTGTAAATAATGTCGTGGACTCTCATTAAATTTTGATAGAACACAGTATATACAGTTCTGTACAGTAAATGACATAACACCATTGAGAAATGTGGGCTTTGAACAGAAGTCTGTAACTAAGGAAGAATTCAAAATTTTTAGGTGCATGCACTGATAAGAGACCGGACTGAAAGAAACAAATTGACGATGTGCTTAAATGTCTGAGCTCAGTTACTATTAGGATAACTGCATATTTCGGCAATGAATGTACCACTAAATTAGCTTGCTTTGTCTATATACTTTCACTGCTTTCATTTGGCATCATATTTTGCTGTAATTGATTATTAAGGTAAAAAGTGTGTAATCAGAATAATAATTGGAGCGTGCCCAAGAACATCTTGCAGACATTTATTTAAGAAACCAAGGATATTCGCTGTAGCTTCACAACACATACATTCACTTATGAAATTTGTTATGAACAACCCATTCCAATTCAAAACCAAAAGCACATTTGAAAATGTGCAAAGCTAGAACCCTAGGAGAAATTTTGATCTTCACTATTTTCAGTTAAATCTAACTTTGGCACAGAAGTACGTGAATTATTCTGCCACAAAAGTCTTTGGTGACTTACTGAATAGCATCAAAAGTCTTACAGACATCTAACCAGAGTTTAAAAACAAATTAAAAGGATTTCTGAATGATAACACTGTCTAGGCAATAGACAAATTTTTAGATGTAAAATAGTACTTTACAACTTTTTTAAAAACTGAATAATGTCTTATAAATAAACCTTCTGTTAAATTGTCATGTTCCACATCATAACAAAGTGTCATATTCAATATCTATGAAACAAGTATTAACCCATTTCAGCCTGAATTAATTTTCACTTCTTTTTTACAAATCAGATATTTATTTGATCATTGTCATTAAAGAAACATACTAAAACTAGCTAAACAAGAAAGTAATTAAAAATTTAAGAAAGAGAGGGTGTAACAGATATGTCACACTAGGCAGATCATGCATTTCAAGTAAAGTAAATGACAGCAAATAAAATAAAGCAGTGTATGTGATTTACAGTATGTTTGGGCAACAGCACCCATTCTCTATGATACGGTAAAAAACACTCTATGCACAAACCAACATCACATTCTTGGAGTTCCTTTGCACCATTTTCTTTTTTTCTGTAGTACCTTAGCTACCAGATGACTTTTTTTCATCGTATTTGATGTTATGCAGCACTCTACCTTGATATCGATTACTGGCAGGGTGAACACGACCTCTAGGGATTGTTGCAGTGGAAGCTACGTAACATTTCACAATGTGGTGCTGAAACTGCAGATGTGATATATTCATACCTGTCTTCCTACAGAGAAGCCACACATTACATACAGACACATCCAGTGCCCACCTAAAAATTGGCCACTATCATTTCTTTCCTCTGATGTTCACTCTATACATTGCTGTATCTTTGTCCATTAGGTCAGTTCCCCCCAATATTTTTGCTGTATTCTCCAATAACAAGTTGCCAAGTTACAAGTATTCTTTTTGTATCATCATCATCATCATCATTTAAGACTGATTATGCCTTTCAGCATAAATAATTAATGGAAAATCTTATATAAAGATGTGAAACAAATACTAACAAAGAGAGAGAGGAGCTGGCCAGTACTTACCTCAGCTCAGTACAGCCGATAGATACACAAAAAACAACCGAAAATTTACGTTCCTAGCTTTCGGAATAAATGTTCCTTCATCAGGGAGGAGAGAGGGGAAAGAAAGGGAAGAAAGGAAAGTGTATTTAGTTACTCACAACCCAGGTTATGAAGCAACAGGGTAAGGAAAACAGGGAGGGTAGCAAGGATGGAGGCATGGTTGTCAGAGGGAAGCCAAAGATATTCTACTGTAGGTACTGTGCCAGCTGGCTGAGCGCATGAATGGACACAGACGAACTGTCCGCCTCGGAGATGTCCAATACCCAGTAGCGGAGCATGCCCTCCAGCATAATTCTAGGGACCTAGGAGCCTGCTACACCGTATGTGACATTTGGCTTCTCCCACCCAACACCAGTTCCTCTGAAATGCGGAGATGGGAACTTGCACTCCAACACACCCTTTCATCCCGCCATCCCCCTGGACTGAACCTACGTTAACCAACCTCACTCCAATTTACTCTTCAGTCTTCTCCTCTTTCCCTTTCCTCTTTAGCCATTCATGCATCTTTTCATCCTACATCTTTATACCATATACCTCTTTACTTCTGTATGCATCCTCTTTGGTTTGAAGCTGGTACAGTACCTACAGTAGAATATCTTTGGCTTCCCTCTGACAACCATGCCTCCATCCTTGCTACCCTCCCTGTTTTCCTTTGCTTCATAACCTGGGTTGTGAGTAACTAAATACACTTTCCTTTCTTCCCTTTCTTTCCCCTCTCTCCTCTCTGATGAAGGAACATTTATTCCGTAAGTTAGGAACGTAAATTTTCGGTTGTTTCTTGTGTATCTATCAACTGTACTGAGCTGAGGTAAGTACTGGCCAGCCCCTCTATCTCTTTGTTAGTATATGCCTTTCAGCATTCAGTCTGGAGCATAGCCCCCTTATAAAATTCCTCCATGATCCCCTATTCAGTGCTAACATTGGTGCCTCTGCTGATGTTAAACCTATTACTTCAAAATCATTCTTAACCGAATCCAGGTATCTTCTCCTTGGTCTGCCCCGACTCCTCCTACCCTCCACTGCTGAACCCATGAGTCTCTTGGGTAACCTTGCTTCTCCCATGCGTCTAACATGACCCCACCATCTAAGCCTGTTCGCCCTGACTGCTACATCTATAGAGTTCATTCCCAGTTTTTGTCTCTTGTCTTAAATATCGGCGCTCAGAGTTTACTGGACTGATCACATGGCTGGTCAGAGCAATTGTTACTGCAGAATTAACTAGCCATCTAGTAATAATCATTCCACTTGTTTTGCTTCTCTTGTAATCAAAATCTCTTCTCTTATTCCTTTTGCACATTGGCTTAGAAGTTATAAGTTGACATTCTTTAGGCAGACAGTTCTCACAAATAGTGCCACTTGTACAATAACCTCATCCTTTTAGGTGAACCAACAACGGTGATTACAGTATAATGTTGTTGATTATAGAGTGAGAACTTTCACTCTGCAGCAGAATGTGCGCTGACATGAAACTTCCTGTCAAATTAAAATTGTATGCCAGGTTGAGACATGAACTCGAGACCTTTGCCTTTCGCGGGCAAGTGCTCTACCAACTGAGCTATCCAAGCATGGCTCATGACCCGTCCTCAAAGCTTCAATTCTGCCAGTACCTCATCTCCTACCTTCCAAACAACACAGAAGCTCTTCTGCGAACCTTGCAGAACTAGCACACTCTGGAAGAAAGGATATTGCAGAGACAGGGCTTAGCCACAGCCTGGGGAATGTATCCAGAGAGAGATTTTCACTCAGCAGCGGAGTGTGCACTGATATGAAACTTCCTGGAAGATTAAAACCATGTGCCAGACCAAGACTTGAACTCGGATCAGGACACAATGGCCTCACCCTCAGTTTTAAAAAGACACACCATATTCAGTTCTCCAAACTAGCATACTAGACCAATAGTACAACACAAGCAAGAAAATAATAAATATGGTGGAAGCTTCAAAATTCTTAGGTGTCCATACTGCCGAAAATTGGAACTGGAAAAAGCATATTTCTGAACTTCTAAAACAACTTAGTTCAGCCGCATTTGCAATTAGACTCATTGCAAAGCTTGGGGACACACAAATCAGTAAGTTGATAAATTTTGCACATTTTCATTCAGTAATACACTACAGAATAATGTTCTGGGGTAGGTCTTCATTGCTAAAAGACATGCTGTATGAATAATATGCAGTGTTCACTCGGGATCATCTTGTAGACATCTGCTTAAGGAGGTGAGTATTCTGACTACTGCTTCACAGTATACTTATTCCTTCATAAAATCTATTGTATAAAACTCATTACAGTTCAAAAGGAACAGTGGCGTACGTACAATACCAGAACGAAAAACAACATTTATTACTCAACATTAAGATTATCTTTAGCATAATAAGGGGTGCACATTACTGGAACTGCAACTTTTGATCACTTACCCAGTGATTATAAAGTGTTTGACAGACAGCAAAGTAATATCTGAAAACAATCTGAAAGAGCTTCTTCTCGACAACTCCTCTTACTCTGTTGAAGAATTTCTATTACTGTAATGTGTAAAAGAGGGTGTGAAGGTATTACTAATTCATATCTGTATATACCTTTTAAAAAAATACAAATTAATTTGCAATGTGAATGGTAAAATGAGTCATACCACATCATCACATTTTGTCAAGCATATGATCCATGGAACATGAAACTAACTAAAATTGACTCAAGAATGGGAATGGTGCATGTAATGGTAAATTATTCGGGTTCTCTTTTTCTATCCTCTATTTCCCTTTACAATTCATGTTTTAAAATGTCGCTTCCAACTTTAATACATTGGAATAAGAAAGGAAGGAAGGAAGGAAGGAAGGAAGGAAGGAAGGAAGGAAGGAAGGAAGGATTATGGCTTAATGTCCCACTGACAGTAATCAGTAGAGGCAGAGTCTGAGCACCTATTTCCAAATGCCATTCTCGTGCTTTAACCACTGGACCACCTTGTTCACACAGTGCATTGTACATAAGGTATAAAACGGATATAAGATGACAGTGGCATTTCAGACCAAGAACTTAACATATTACACAACAATAAGACCCTTTTTTTTTTTAACCCTAATACTTCAAACAGCTGTGACTTGCAAAACAAGAAGAACAGAGGATATATTTAAATGATGTTTTCTCTTGAGAATAGTTCATACTATCGACTTTTCTGTGTGTCAATTTCCTCAGAAAGCACGATGTATTTATTACTACAAAATATCATAATATGTTTCCCATAAAAAAGAAAGAGAGAGAAAATTTAAAAGTCCAAAAGGTTCCCACAAAAAAATTATTGTATCAGGGATTTCACTGAAAATAACAAATAGCCCCACCACAATTTTCACAATTAATTTAAAATAAATCTGAAGCATACAGTAACCATTTCTTATTAGGTAGCCCTTAACTGCTTCTATCCGAGTTGAAACACTTCATTTATGAGAAATTCTGTAATTATGTGGCCTCAAGACAGAAATAAATCTAACCATTTTTAATACACTAATTCAACTAACATTTCTACTGGCAAAGTTTGCCTCTACAGACAACGAGAAATTTCAATTTTGGTAGGTACGACATTTCCTACATTTATTGTATGTAATATCCCATCTCCAAAAAGCACACAATCTTCTCTTTGACTAGATACGACAACATTATTTGTTCAGTCTGAAATTTCTGGAGGAGAAACACTGCTGATGCTGGTTGTCCACTTCATATGGAATCAGTTGAACAACAATTCTCACACCTTGTTCTTCAAAATATTTTGGTTAGTCTGTAAACTGAATCACTGACAGAATTACTCCTCTACCTATTTCAAACTAGTGTTCTCTCCAACAATTTTTCCATTTTCCAAAAATCTAGATACCACAAAGCCATATATCAGGATTGTGGACAATAATGTGGCAGCTTACACAACCAAGTCATAAATATGACCATTTCTTGCATGCAAACCTTGAAGTTGAATGTGCATTCTCTGGCAACAATTTGACGTATTCATGAAAATGTCAAGGTTACTTGTTCTTAATGGCATGGCTCAAGTCAGTATAAAGGTATCAGAGTAATGAACTGGGCAAATAGGTTCTCATAAGTGGCATAATAATGGGCCCCCTGAGTCAGTAGCACATTGCTTAGAACAATAATTACTATAGTATACATTGGAGGATGTGGCAATGCATGTTATATTTAATACAAACCAGTAGTTCATAGTGTTTGCACAATGTTTCATCCTCTGTAACCCTGTCCACAGATAATCAGAAGTAGCAAACTTAGTCCAATTCAGTGAGGTTTCCTCACATTTGAAAGACATTTTGGTTCCCAATTTTCACACATTTTATGATACTGTAATTGGATATCATTTAGCTCACATACAAAAATAAAACAGTAAGGATGATTAGTGTTTCGCAAACTATCAGGTATGACGTCATTAGTGACTAAGCACAAGCTGAAGCTGGACAGAGATGTGGAAATACATTGCCTGTGTACTTTTCACAGTTATCTTCCCAGCATTTGCCTTGACTGATTTAGGACAGTTACAGAAAACGTAAATTTTGTGGCTAGACATCAATTTCAATGCTACTGTTACAAAATTTGAGTCTTTAATTTTTACAATGAGAATGCAGATAAAAGCTTATTTCAAGGGTCTGATCCATGTAACTGAGTGTATACCTCTGAAATGACAGCTGAAATATTTATTTTGCTCTGCTAATGACTGTGTGGTGCTGAGCAAGAAGCAGCTCATATTCCTGTGCGGTTTTCCTCAGTTGGCATTGCATCAACATTCAAACACATGTATTCTCTTCAACTTGTGGTGCAAGGAAAACTGTATTGCACACAAATGATGCAATATTAAGCTACAGAAAACCATTGCTGTGAACACGATCTTTGCTTTAATGCTACGGACAATTTCCTAAACATGGAAATTGGCCATATTCAGAGTACACAACTCTCTCCTAATGATACCAATTTACCAATCTCCTTTCATGGTACAATATTACTTGATTATTTGCAACCTATGTCATACTCAAAGTTTACTGACATTATCAATCCTCCTTCAGCCAACTCTAAAGCAAATTCCAGCAAGACAATGCTCATTCTTCTCAGGTATGGAATATGCAAGCCTTATTCAGAGAATTTGGGGTAGCCCTGATCACCTATTGTCTCTCCTGCCCATCACGCTAACCACAAAACATGTTTCAGAGAGGGCTGGTTGGCAGTTCATTCATCACTGTCCTTTGGCAACCACTGTTGATGCTTTGTCAACTTACATACAAACGATTAGCAGAAGATTCCTATGGGCATATCAATGACCTCTACAATTCTGTGCCAATACACTTCTTCTTCTTCTTCTCCTTCTCCTTCTCCTTCAGCTCTACAGTTCACAGTGAGCCACAGCCTCTTCAAAAATTCTCCGTCAATCAACATAATCCAACATTCATGCTTTCCATCCTCTACAGCCCAATTTCATAAGGTCATGATACACAGAGGCTCTAATTGTAGTGCCTTAGGATTTCACACGGTAAAGAATTTTTAAAGGCAGAGAGCAATATCAGTTATACAATCTGATGTTTAGATACCTGTGTTACAAAATTCACTTCGGCCACATTTACCATTGTTTCTCTTGTGGTTTTCACAAACTGCAGTGCACAAGTAGAAAAACAAATCATCACCTGGTAGAACAAAAGGTCAGATAAGACCTCCAGTATATTTCAAGCTGTCAAATTTTTGGATGATAAGGAAGACCTTGTGTCTATTATTATCGATTCTGCTCACATAATCAGTTACCAAATTACTTGACGACTTCATGCAAAACAAGATATTTTGCATTCCACTCACTCTCCACATGGAAACTTGACTACTCTGAAGCTTGATTCTAAATCATCATCCATCAGAGAACAAACATATTGCTCCATTCAGTGAGTTCCTCAGCCAACAATGTTCAATCATTAAAAGAACTCACGGATAACAAGTTAAAATGTAGTCAACACATGGATAACCTTGTCAAGAAGCTCACTGCAGCATCTTATGCCCTTAGAAGCCTCTCTCACTGTGTTCCTCTGAAGGCAAAAGTGTTGCCTTATTATGCATGTTTTCATTCCCTGTTGTCTTCTGGGGCAGCACACAAAATAAATGAGGTGTTTGTTCAGGAGAAGAAAACAATTAGAATATTGTCTAAAGTATATCATTGTTCGCCCTGCATGAGCATTTTTAAGGGTCTAGAAATTCTTACACTTGCTTCCCAATACACCGAATCATTAATAGTCTTTGTTGCCAATAATAACAATCAGTTTCAACTGACTGTGATGTACAAGTCACAACACAGGACACAAAAATAATTTTCATGCAGACTTTGCCTCCTTGTAAAGGGATCTGAGTGGAGTTATGTGCTCTGGTGGTATGACATTCAAGAAGCACCCATCTAATGTAAAGTAAGAAATTAAGAATATCTAGCAATTCCAATAAAAATTAAAAGCCTTTCTCACTATCCACTGTTTATAAAAATTATCTGAATATATATTAATGTTATATTATAAGATCAATAGACAGACAGTCAAAAAAATTATATGAATATTTAGAATCAGGGACTGAACAGTTCTGTTAGCTCCATAGCAAATACAAGCATTTGTTGTATGCTGTGCAGCAAGTTATAATGAATTATAAATAGGATTCAATACATATAGATGTAAAAATGTTTTCTTTGAAAAATACCATTGAAATCAAGTAACTCTTAAGCTACTAACAGCAGACAAACAGCAGCTGTGTAACAAAACTGAGGGGACAGCAGCTTTCTTTCACAGCAGTAGCTTTCAGGAAATGTAAGTGGCAGAAGTGGAAGAGGCCTGGAGATACTGGAAGAATTCAGATAGATTATATAATGGTAAGACAGAGATTTAGGAACCAGGTTTTAAATTGTAAGACATTTCCAGGGGCAGATGTGGACTGTGACCACAATTGGTTATGAACCGGAGGTTAAAACTGAAGAAACTGAAAAAGGGTGGGAATTTAAGGAGATGACACCTCGATAACCAGACTAAACCAGAGGTTGTACAGAGTTTCAGGGAGAGCATAAGAGAACAACTGACAAGATTCGGAGAAAGAAATACAGTAGATTAAGAATGGGTAGCTTTGAGAGATGAAATAGTGAAGGCAGCAGAGGATCAAGTAGGCAAAAAGACAAGGGCTAGTAGAAATCCTTGGGTAACTGAAGAAATATTAAATTTAATTGATGAAAGGAGAAAATATAAAAATGCAGTAAATGAAGCAGGCAAAAAGGAATACAAACGTCTCAAAAATTTGATCGACAGGAAGTGCAAAATGGCTAAGCAGGGATGGCTAGAGGACAAATATAAGAATGTAGAGATCACTTGGCATAAGATAGATACTACCTACAGAAAAATTAAAGAAACTTTTGGAGAAATGAGAACCACTTGTATGAATATCAAGAGCTCAGATGGAAACCCAGTTCTAAGCAAAGAAGGGAAAGCAGAAATGTGGAAGGAGTATATAGAGGGCCTATACAAGGGCGGTGTACTTGAGGACAATATTATGGAAATGGAAGAGCATGTATATGATGATGAAATGGGAGATATGATAAACATTCCATTAGAACTACTGATAGCCTTGGGAGAGCCTGCCCTGACAAAACTCTACTATCTGGTTAGCAAGATGTATGAGACAGGCAAAATATCCTCAGACCTCAAGAAGAATATAATAATTCCAATCCCAAAGAAAGCAGGTGTTGAAAAGTGTGAAAATTACCAAACTATCACTTTAATACATCACGATTGCAAAATACTAACATGAATTCTTTACAGACGAATGTAAAAACTGGTAGAAGCCGAAGTTGGGGAAGATCAGTTTGGATTCCGTAGAAATATTGGAACACGTGAGGCAATACTGACCCTACGACTTATCTTTGAAGATAGATTAAGAAAAGGCAAACCTATGTTTCTAGCATTTGTAGACTTAGAGAAAGCTTTTGACAATGTTGACTGGAATACTCTCTTTCAAATTCTGAAGGTGGCAGGGGTAAAATACAGGGAGCGAAAGGCTATTTATAATTTGTACAGAAATCAGATGGCAGTTATAAGAGTCGAGGGGCATGAAAGGGAAGCAGTGGTTGGGAAGGGGGTGGGACAGGGTTGTAGCCTCTCCCCGATGTTATTCAATCTGTATATTGAGCAAGCAGTAAAGGAAATAATAGAATAATTCAGAGTAGGAGTAAAAATCCATGGAGAAGAAATAAAAACTTTGAGGTTCGCCAAAGGCATTGTAATTGTGTCAGAGACAGCAAAGGACTTGGAAAAGCAGTTGAACGGAATGGACAGTGTCTTGAAAGGAGGATATAAGATGAACATCAACAAAAGCTAAACGAGGATCATGGAATGTAGTCGAATTAAGTCGGGTGATGATGAGGAAATTACATTAGGAAATGAGACACTTAAAGTAGTAAAGGAGTTTTGCTATTTGGGGAGCAAAATAACTGATGATGGTCGAAGTAGAGAGGATATAAAATGTAGACTGGCAATGGCAAGAAAAGAGTTTCTGAAGAACAGAAATTTGTTAACATCGAGTATAGATTTAAGTGTCAGGAAGTCGTTTGTGAAAGTATTTGTATGGAGTGTAGCCATGTATGGAAGTGAAACATGGACGATTACTAGTTTGGACAAGAAGAGAATAGAAGCTTTCGAAATGTGGTGCTACAGAAGAATGTTGAAGATTATGTGGGTAGATCATGTTACTAATGAGGAGGTATTGAATAGAATTGTGGAGAAGGGGAATTTGTGGCACAACTTGACTAGAAGAAGGGATCGGTTGGTAGGGCATGTTCTGAGGCATCAAGGGATTACCAATTTAGCACTGGAGGGCAGCACTGATGGTAAAAATCGTAGAGGGAAACCAAGAGATGAATACAGTAAGCAAATTCAGAATGATGTAGGTTGCAGTAGGTACTGGGAGATGAAGAGGCTTGCACAGGATAGAGTAGCATGGATAGCTGCATCAAACCAGTCTCTGGACTGGAGACCACAACAACAACAAGCATGACTAACACTAAGCATTACATTAATAGTTTATTGTTGGTGTAGTATACACATTAGGTTTTTCTGATGTTTTTGTCTAGTGGTAATGTGTACATTGACTTGTTCTACATCCTTGAAGTTTCTCCTTAGTGCTACCTTCTGTACGATGACTGCACCTTGTTGCAGCTACAAGCCTTGCTGCAAGTGAGTTGCATTCTGTAGCCTTTTCCGGCATATTGTGAGCAAGAAATGAAGCTTATCTCGGACTGTAGTTTCTTGAATGACTAATGTAAGCTTTCATCATGCTTCTCTCACATGAACTAAACAATCTGCTGCTACAATTCATGAAACACTTCCGGCTTTAGTCCCCTGGAAGTCTGTCATGTGGAACAGGTGTTCCTTCATATATTCTTCATATGATGCCCCCCTAAGAACATTCAGTTCTGTGACTTCAAATTTTCTTCTTACTCTGCAGTTGTCTGTGCCTTCTGCTTCATGAATTACCAATAACTTAATATAATTGTTGTACTGTTTGCGTGAACCAACCACGAACTTGTACGACGGTTGGAACTTAAATAGTGACAACTATTTATTCACAACCGATACAAAAGAGTTCCATGTTTGCGCCTGTTACTGTCCTTCAAAGTAGTCACCAGTGTTGTGTAGAGCCGTTGCAACTGATGTGGAAGATGTAGTATACTGTTAGCACAGCCTGTTCTGTTGATGGTGCAAATGGAGCGGTATGCTGCCAGTCGAATCAATGGAACAGTTCTTGTCGTTTTTGGAGCATCACCTGTGACCAGCTTTCCAAAAGAAGTGGCGACACTTTCCGCGCAGCCCACCCATTATTTTGCACGAATATGTACGGGTGCAAACAGCGCAAGCTGAGGCTGCTCTGTTCGGTCGATGGGACTGGGAAGTACTGTACCGTCCACCATACTCCATGGACTTAAGTTTTTGTGACTTTGATTTGATTCGAAAGATGAAGGAACTACTTCATGGCATTTGCTTCAGAACTGTTCCAGAGATTCCACAGCCAGCAGACTGCTCCATTCGCACCATCAACAGAACAGGCTCTGCTAACGGTATACTATGCCTTCCATATAGCTGTTAATGGGTTCTACACAACGCTCGTGACTACTTTGAAGGACAGTAACAGGTGCAAACATGTAACTGTTTTAAATTGGTTGTGAATAAATAGGTGCCACTATTTAAGTTCCAACCTACGTATATCCGCATTTACCAACCTACGTATATCCGCATTTATCAACAATGTGTTGTCTTTTCAGTTCCCTTGTGCTGAATCGGCAAAAATTCGAACACTTCTCGCTAATAGTGTGTGTCCTTATTTTTGCCAAACTTGACAATCAACATCACTATTGAGCAACAGCAGCCATAGTGCTGTTGTTGTACCTTGTATTTCATTTTTCATCTAGCATCTTGTGTATTCTGTCTGAACATGTTTATGGTAGCATTAATTTGTCTCCTGTAGAAATGTGTACTATTGTTGAGTATTTTTCTGTTGTAAAGCCAGTTCTATTCCGATTATAATTAGCTTGTAGCAAGCTGCAGTTCAAGCACAGTAAATATTCACAAAAAGCAGGGTGTGGGGGATGTATTTCCGTTGTAGGTAATACAACGAAATTTGCTGGCCATCCACTGATTCTCTCGCAACATTCATCCTAGTGCTCGGCAAAGCTAGTACCCCTCCCAACCTTCTGAAATCATCAAATTAAATCTGCGTGTGACCTCAACTACCAAAGCTTTATCTGTAAATGTAAAACCACCCTGTATTTTTTGAATTATGGATTTGAGCAAAATCTTTCCATAGTCAGATAAATACGCTAAACTATTTTCAACAATCAATACCAGAGGCAGAATATTCAGAAATACCTGTAAGCTGGGATGACATCCGAGCTCCAGAAGTGTTTTTACTACTCCAACATGACCTTTGTTCACAGCAATATGTAGAGCAGTCTGGCGTCTCTTATTTCGAGCATTCAAATCTGCACCAGCATGAGCAAGGAGTTCCATTACACCTGGTTCATCGCCAAAAGCTGCATGATGTACTGCTCTGTCACCATCTTTATCCTATAAAGCAACATCAAAGTCTACATAAATATGTTTCCAGCATACTGTAAGTTGTTAACTAAACACTGAGCATAGTAAGCATTCAATTTGACACACGTAATATATACTAACCTCTATTTCCACATCAGCCTTATGTCGTAGCAAGATTTTGATTACTTCTAAATGGCCATTCTGGCTTGCAGCCTGCAGAGCTGTATGACCTCCAAATACACCATTTACATCTGCGTCAGGTCTCTTAAGGGAATCTTCACACTTCTGTGCATCTCCATTTGCTGCTGTTTTGACAAGCTCTTCTGTCACATCTCCAGAAACATGTGTTTCAAATAACTTTTTAAGCAGTGCACTCAGCCTCTCTGGAACATAAAAGGTCATTTAACCCAAATGTCCCAGCAAGAAATTATGCTTCCTAGAGAATAATTCAAATGCTCATCTTGTACAGGACACAGATATGAAAGAGAATGCTTTGGTATCAAATTGACCAAAGTCAACTGAAATAATTTTAAGATGTTTGATAAACTTCAGAAAAATACTTCCTTTGCTTCCTTGCTTTGGAAGGCCATAAATTTAATGTATTGATCCACACAACAAATCTTGTCAGTTTACCTGGTGTATTGCCAAAGAGTCACCAAGCTCATTATCTCTGGTGTTCTGCCTCCCTCCCCCCCTCCCTCCCCCCCGCAACATGCAGACAGAATCCATGTAAACAAATACCATTCATCATATGTTTCCTGTATCACCAAGTCAACAGGAAATGTTAGTTTGTGTTTAGAACAAAACAATTTTTAAAGGAGAATTTTGTGTGTCCATTTGATAGAATGATGTAGTGTGATATTCTGTTTAACAAACTGTATTAGCATGGACTGTTAAACATGGAAAGTACCTAGTAGACCAACAACACCTAAGTAACACCATTACATGACAGCAGCAGAGAGACAGCACAGGGCTGGCCAGCACAAGAAGGAACAAGTGAGACAAGTACGATGTGGTAAACAAATGTTTAAAGATCTTTTCATATCCACTGTTCTTAATGATTGTATTAGAGACTAATCACATTACAGAACTAATACACCCCTGGACATTACCACTTTACAGAATAGCCTTAGTGTTTCATTTTCTATGCCACTAACATTATGATAACAACTGTATTTTACTATGTTTTGGGGTTAAAAAAAGAAAAAAGTAATCTAGTATCCTCAAACATTCATCACATCATCTTGATATGATTAGTCCCATCTTGTGTGCCAGCCAATGCTATGATGTCTGTCTGCCACTCCCATACAGCAATGCTATTCAGTCACTGCTGGAGAAATTGCAATTGTGTGTGTTTTGCTGTCCCATTTAAACATATTTGTTTAGGCTGGCTCCAACAACACACAGAAAAATGGCAAATATCTGCCAAATAGAGATAATGACTCTTAGGAGAAATGCAGAATAAAAGATAATAACTTTATTACCATACCTCCACTAGATGTTCCTGGAATACTGCCATCTGAAGATGCCACTTTTGTGACAGCAACTGGATTATATGTCCATGAGGTGCCACAAACTTCAACTTTCAGATCATTGTCATGATATATCT
Organism: Schistocerca gregaria; assembly: GCF_023897955.1. Lineage (NCBI taxonomy): Eukaryota > Metazoa > Arthropoda > Insecta > Orthoptera > Acrididae > Schistocerca > Schistocerca gregaria. Next base: position 545,222,164 of record NC_064924.1, read on the forward strand.
GCTGCACTCTACCAATTTTTCCCAGAGTCTGAAACATATTCACAAAGTCTTATTGGAGCACAACAGCTGCTAAAAAATTAAAAAATCTTCAAGAGTTAACACAGAAATAAATTACCATATTCTGCTACAAGAACAACAAATATGGTCTTGCTGAAGAGTCAAATTTATAGATCAGCAGTGAATGTAAGTAATCAATGATGAAGTCATCAAGCAATGAGGTACAGGAAATTGAAATGAAAATAAAGATTTTGATCACCAAGAAATTGACTGTGCCGATAAAATGCAGCAACCTGAAATCAGTGCGATCTAGAGAGTTAATCACCAGTAAATGGGAATTAACTTATAAGGTGACAAAATGCATAGATTCACACTTGCATCTTTATGCAAACTTAAAAAAATATTGACATTAATAACTAAGCATTTAAAGAACATGGTAATAATGGCAACATGTTGTATTTCTGCTGTGGGGGATTGCATTATTCAGGAACTTTTTTATTGGGTAGATACAAATTTTCCAATACGTCTGTAGATATTTTTGATCATTCCCTCTGTTACATAATGAAAAATCCGGCATCCAAATCAGACTAAAAAAGATAATCTCTCATGGACCTGAAGAGAGGTTTAAACACCACATTTAAAGTTACACACTCTGAAGTTGCAACACAAATTTACTTGCTGCATGTGTAAATTGTCTAAAGAAGACACTGTTCCTGTGTTTAGAAGATAATGTAGCACTAATATGAAGTTCCATTTTGAAGGTAACATGGCTTTGTATACCAGTATTTAATGTACTGATTTTATTAAATGAAGTGTATAAAAAAAGTCTCTAATTGTGTCATGGGTAGTGATGCGTCCTGAAACATCCCAGTTGCTAATCAGTAGTATCAGCTCATTTATTCGCATAAGCTATATGGGGCATTTGCCATAGAGTATGTTGTTGTTGCAGTTGTTGTCGTCTTCAGACCAGAGACTGGTTTGATGCAACTCTCCATGCTACTATATCCTGTGCAAGACTCTCTATCTCCGAGTAACTAGTGCAACCTACATCCTTCTGAATCTGCTTACTGTATTCCTCTCTTTGGCTCCATCTACAAGTTTTACCCTCCACGCTTCCCTGCAATACTAAATTGGTAATCCCTTGATGTCTCAGAATATGTCCTACCAACCGATTCCTTCTACTAGTCAAGTTGTGCCACAAATTCCTCTTCTCCACAATTCTATTCTTCAGTACCTCCTCATTAGTTTCGTGATCTACCAATCTAATATTCAGCATTCTTCTGTAACACCACTTTGCGAAAGCTTCAGTTCTCTTATCGTCTCAACCATTTATCAGCCATGTTGCACTTCCGTACATGGCTACACTCCATACAAATACTTTCAGAAAAGACTTCCTGACACTTAAATCTATACTTGATATAAAAAATTTCTTTTCTTCAGAAAGACTTTCCTTGCAATTGCCAGTGTACATTTTACATCCTCTCTATTCGACCATCATCAATTATTTTGCTCCCCAAATATCAAAACTCATCTACTACTTTAAATGTCTCATTTCCAAATCTAATTCCCTCAGCATTGCTGGATTTAATTTGACTATGTTCCATTATCCTCATTTTGCTTTTGTTGATGTTCATCTTATATCCTCCTTTCAAGCCATTGACCATTCCATTCAGCTGCTCTTCCACGTCCTCAGCCATCTCTGACGGAATTACAACGCCATCGGAAAACCTCAAAGTTTTTACTTCTTATCCATGGATTTTAATTCCAACTCCATTTTTTCTTTTGTTTCCTTTATTGCTTGCTCAATACATACACTGAATAACATCGGTGATAGGCTACAACCCTGCCTCACTCCCTTCCCAACACTGCTTCCCTTTCATGGCCCCTCCACTCTAATAACTGCCATCTGGTTTCTGCACAAATTGTAAATAGCCTTACGCTCCCTGTATTTGACTCCTGTCACCTTCAGAATTGAAAGAGAGTATTCTAGTCAACATTGTCGAAAGCTTTCTCTAAGTCTACAAATGCTAGAAATGTGGGTTTGCCTTTCCTTAATCTTTCTTCTAAGATAAGTCGTAGAGTCAGTATTGCCTCACGTGTTCCAACAATTCTATGGAATCCAAACTGATCTTCCCAGAGGTTGGCTTCTACCAGGTTTTCCATTTGTCTATAAAGAATTCTTGTTAGTATTTTGCAGCAGTGACTTATTAAACTGATAGTTCAGTAATTTTCATATTTGTCAACATCTGCTTTCTTTGGGATTGGAATTATTATATTCTTCTTGAAGACTGAGGGTATTTCACCTGCCTCATACATCTTGCTCACCAGATGGTAGTGTTTTGTCAGGGCTGGCTCTCCCAAGGCTGTTAGTAGTTCTTGGAATGTTGTGTACTCTGGGGTCTTTCAGGGCTCTGTCAAACTCTTTACACAGTATCATATTCCCCAATTCATCTTCATCCACACCCTCTTGCATCTCCATAATATTGTCCTCAAGTACATTGCCCTTGTGTAGACCCTCTATATACTCTTTCCACCTTTCTACTTTCGCTTCTTTACTTAGAACTGGTTTTCCATCTGAGCTCTTGATATTCATACAAGTGGTTCTCTTTTCCTGGTTCCTGTAGGCAGTATCTATCTTACCCTAAGTGATATATGCCTCTACATCCTTACATTTGTCCTCTAGCCATCCCTGCTTAGCCATTTTGCATTTTCTGTCGATCTCGTTTTTGAGGCATTTGTATTCCTTTTGTATGCTTCATTTTCTGCATTTTTATATCTCTTCTTTTGCCCTTATCTTTTTACTTACATGATCCTCTGCTGCCTTTACTAGTCAAAGCTACCCATTCCTTCCTCTACTGTACTTCTTTCCCCCATTCTTGTCAATCAGTCTCTAATGCTCTATCAGAAACTCTCTACTACCTCTGGCTCTTTCAGTTTATACACATCCCATCTCCTTAAATTCCCAACTTTTTGCAGTTTCTTCAGTTTTAATCTACAGTTCATAACAAATAGATTGTGGTCAGAGTTGACATCTGTCTCCTACCATTATATAATCTATCTGAAACCTCCCAGTGACTTCAGGCCTTTTCCATGTATACAACCTTCTTTCATGATTCTTAAACCAAGAGTTAGCTATGATTAAGTTATGCTCTGTGGAAAATTCTACCAGGCAGCTTCCTCTTTCACTTCTTATCCCCATTCCAAATTCACCTACTACTTTTCCTACTCTTCCTTTACCCACTATCAAATTCCAGTCCCCCATGACTATTAAATTTTCATCTCCCTTCATGTCTGAATAATTTCTTTTATTTCATCATAGATTTCTTGAATCTCTTCCTCATCTGCGGAGCTAGTTGGCATATAAACTTGTACTACTGACTTGTACTACTGTGGTAGGCATAGGCTTCGTGTCTATCTTGGCCACAATAATGTATTCCCTATGCTTCTCGTAGGAGCTTACCTGCACTCCTATTTTTTTATTCATTACTAAATCTACTCCTGCATTACCCCTATTTGATTTTTTTAATTATAATCCTGTATTCACCTGGCCAGAAGTCTTGTTCCTCCTGCCAGTAACTTCACTAAATCCCACCACATCTAACTTTAACCTATCCATTTCACTTTTTAAATTTTCTAAGCTACCTGCCCCACTAAGGGATCTGACATTCCACATTTCGATCTGTAAGAACATCAATTTTCTTTCTCCTGATAACAACATCTTCTTGAATAGTTCCAACCTGGAGATCTGAATGGGAGACTATTTTACCTCCGGAATATTTTACCTAAAAGGATGCCATCATCATTTGACCACCAGTAAAGTTGCATGTCAGTCGTTTGCAGTACCAGCACAGCAAGGCCGTTTTGGTTAATGTTACAAGGCCAGATCAGTCAATCATCCAGACTGTTGTCAATGCAAGTATTGAAAAGGCTGCGGCTCCTCTTCAGTAACCACACATTAGTCTGGCCTCTCAACAGATTCGATTGTAGTTGCACCTACGGTACGGCTATCTGTATCACTGAGGCACGCAAGCCTCCGCACCAACGGCAAGGTCCATGGTTCATGGGGGGAGATAGAGTATGTAACAGTTTGTTTTATGTGCTTAATCTGTGGCAACGTCACATAGTGTTCATTTGACCTTTGGTCACTTTGATAACACCAACTGGTCTGCAGGTGTGCATACCAGAGAGCACATGCATCCGAAGCCAACATTTGACCATCCAGACAGTCATCTGACACAGATGATTAGTCACTTGATCAGGACAGCATAGATTTGGTGCTTGTTGTGTAGTCCTGGGACCCTTATGGTTATCACCTTTTCAGTAAACATCATATGTATAATTAGTTTTAACTTTCAAACTCAGTAAAGACAGCTTAATTTTGGTCCAATTTATGTTTGCTTTATTGCCACAAGACCACCATCTTTGTACTGGAAAACTTTGTTAGAACACCATTTGATGCTAGCAAGTTGGTCTTCTTGAGGGGTTATTTCTTCATTCATATACGACACTGTGTGTAATGGATTATCAGGAACATTTTGAAGTAACACAACTTCAGAATCTTTTTTGTTTGCTTATGTGTATTTTTCATTGAAGAATCTTTTTAAAAAATCCAACTTCTTGAATGTTCGCTACTACTCTTCTTCGAACTTGTATTCCTGATTGCTCCTCAGTAAATCACTCACGGGTTTTTGAATTGTAGAGGACTGTGATATCAAATTTCTAAAGCATCCTGTAACTCCTATGAAACTTTGTATCACAGAAACAAATTTTGATTCTTGAAAGTTTTTAGTCTTTCACCTTTTCGGGAGAAGGTTGAATTTGCCAACACTGTGCAAAGAAACTTGACCATTCCCTTCAAGACATGGCATTTTGCTACATTAATTTCAACACTATATTTTGATGAACTTGATTCTAAAATTCCTTGACCAAGTGATACTGGACTTGGTTGCTGACATCTTCTTTCTCTCCTGATGCTAAACTTCTGGGTATGCTATATTTTGTTTGTTGTACTTTCGCAACAATCTTCATTCTAATATCAACAGTTTTCATTTTTGTTGGAATGTACTTTGTCACTAAACCTTCAATTTGTTCCCTTGTTTCATCACTTGCAGTGTTCTCAATATTTGGTTTATCTGCTTTAATATACATACGAGATGAACTCCCCCTTCTGTCTTGATAATACCATCTTTGTTCTTGTTTATTAAAATTTCAATTTTTTTAAATGCAAAGTGTCTCTACAAACCATATAAAAACTTGTTTCTGATCTAAACAACGCAGACAGCAAGATGGCGTTATCACAACTATCCTGAAGCGATCCACAGCTGCCACCACAAAACGAACACTGGAAAGAAGTCATGCCCTCAAAGCAATTGCCACATTGCCTGTCAGGATCTCATGGCTGACCTGCCTCACATAAGCAGGTGCTCTGTCGACAATGAGAGTTCTCGATGGTGTTCCATATGATCTACAAATTATGCCTGCTGCCTTGTGATGACTATTACCATCTCGGACCCAGACTACCCTTCGACTGTGTAGTTCTGTACTTATCCACCATGTGTCTATCCAGTGAATATGGAATAAAAAGTGTTAGCAAGTGTAAACCCCAACAGTTTCAGTTTTCAAATAATCAATCTCAGCAGCAACTGTAAGATACCCTTGTGGGGAGATGAAGTTTTTTTTCAAACCGTGTTTAAACTACAACTGCAGATATATTCCGCAATCTTAAAGCATCCATTCTCTCTTGTAGTTGATAAATTGACTGCCACTGTCAATTAGCACCCTTACCTCTTTGTTACTTGTGGACATTATTAGATTAACAATTGTTAATACTCCCCGTAACAGTATTTGCATTCCTTATCATCTTTTAATTATTATTCTCCTTCATGCACTCAGATGAGACATGGACAAAGTCACTGCAACAGAGGCATCTCTGTCACAGCAAAACAATTATGGTTTGGATCTGAAACTACAGTTTTAGTGTTTCTGTTACTTGAGTCTCTAGTATCTATGATACCGAGTTTCTAAAATTTTCACTGCTGTAACCTGTGCTATTTATTTTTGCCAATGACTTCATAACTCTTCAATAATGCCTCATTTTGTACTTCCAGCACTATAAAATAGACTTTTTGTGCCACAGTCGTCTTCTATCTCATTAATCATAGACTGGAATAAAAAGTTGCTATCAATGTCAGCACAGCTGGCAATCTCTTTCCTTATGTGAAGAAGAAAAAAAACAAAAAAAACAGGAGTATGCAATTGGTTCCAAGTCTAATAACAATTTTTCTTTTTTAACTGGACATCCATCACTGCCACTAAATGACTAGAATACATTCAACATTACAGAGTGACAAAAAATATACATTGATTCCATGAATGTGGTGTAACTGTGTTTGCCTTTTATTGCCTGTCATTGAATCGGATTCTCTTTGTCTTTTTGTACACTGAACTCTATCTTCTGTTGCTACCTGTCTGGATTTCATCCTCATTATCATCCTCATCCCCCCCCATGAACCATGGACCTTGCCGTTGGTGGGGAGGCTTGCGTGCCTCAGCGATACAGATGGCCGTACCGTAGGTGCAACCACAACGGAGGGGTATCTGTTGAGAGGCCAGACAAACGTGTGGTTCCTGAAGAGGGGCAGCAGCCTTTTCAGTAGTTGCAAGGGCAACAGTCTGGATGATTGACTGATCTGGCCTTGCAACATTAACCAAAACGGCCTTGCTGTGCTGGTACTGCGAACGGCTGAAAGCAAGGGGAAACTACAGCCGTAATTTTTCCCGAGGACATGCAGCTTTACTGTATGATTAAATGATGATGGCATCCTCTTGGGTAAAATATTCCGGAGGTAAAATAGTCCCCCATTCGGATCTCCGGGCGGGGACTACTCAGGAGGATGTCGTTATCAGGAGAAAGAAAACTGGCATTCTACGGATCGGAGTGTGGAATGTCAGATCCCTTAATCGGGCAGGTAGGTTAGAAAATTTAAAAAGGGAAATGGATAGGTTAAAGTTAGATATAGTGGGAATTAGTGAAGTTCGGTGGCAGGAGGAACAAGACTTCTGGTCAGGTGACTACAGGGTTATAAACACAAAATCAAATAGGGGTAATGCAGGAGTAGGTTTAATAATGAATAGGAAAATAGGAATGCGGGTAAGCTACTACAAACAGCATAGTGAACGCATTATTGTGGCCAAGATGGATACGAAGCCCACACCTACTACAGTAGTACAAGTTTATATGCCAACTAGCTCTCCAGATGATGAAGAAATTGAAGAAAAGTACGATGAAATAAAAGAAATTGTTCAGATAGTGAAGGGTGACGAAAATTTAATAGTAATGGGTGACTGGAATTCGAGTGTAGGAAAAGGGAGAGAAGGAAACATAGTAGGTGAATATGGATTGGGGCTAAGAAATGAAAGAGGAAGCCGCCTAGTAGAATTTTGCACGGAGCACAACTTAATCATAGCTAACACTTGGTTTCAGAATCATGAAAGAAGGTTGTATACGTGGAAGAACCCTGGAGATACTAAAAGGTATCAAATAGATTATATAATGGTAAGACAGAGATTTAGGAACCAGATTTTAAGTTGTAAGACATTTCCAGGGGCAGATGTGGACTCGGACCACAATCTATTGGTTATGACCTGTAGATTAAAACTGAAGAAACTGCAAAAATGTGGGAAATTAAGGAGATGGGACCTGGATAAACTGAAAGAACCAGAGGTTGTACAGAGTTTCAGGGAGAGCATAAGGGGACAATTGACAGGAATAGGGGAAAGAAATACAGTAGAAGAAGAATGGGTATCTCTGAGGGATGAAGTAGTGAAGGCAGCAGAGGATAAAGTAGGTAAAAAGACGAGGGCTGCTAGAAATCCTTGGGTAACAGAAGAAATATTGAATTTAATTGATGAAAGGAGAAAATATAAAAATGCAGTAAATGAAGCAGGCAAAAAGGAATACAGACGTCTCAAAAATGAGATCGACAGGAAGTGCAAAATGGCTAAACAGGGATGGCTAGAGGACAAATGTAAGGATGTAGAAGGTTATCTCACTAGGGGTAAGATAGATACTGCCTACAGGAAAATTAAAGAGACCTTTGGAGAGAAGAGAACCACGTGTATGAATATCAAGAGCTCAGATGGCAACCCAGTTCTAAGCAAAGAAGGGAAGGCAGAAAGGTGGAAGGAGTATATAGAAGGTTTATACAAGGGTGATGTACTTGAGGACAATATTATGGAAATGGAAGAGGATGTAGATGAAGACGAAATGGGAGATACGATACTGCGTGAAGAGTTTGACAGAGCACTGAAAGACCTGAGTCGAAACAAGGCCCCCGGAGTAGACAACATTCCATTAGAACTACTGACGGCCTTGGGAGAGCCAGTCATGACAAAACTCTACCAGCTGGTGAGCAAGATGTATGACACAGGCGAAATACCCTCAGACTTCAAGAAGAATATAATAATTCCAATCCCAAAGAAAGCAGGTGCTGACAGATGTGAAAATTACCGAACTATCAGTTTAATAAGTCACAGCTGCAAAATACTAACGCGAATTCTTTACAGACGAATGGAAAAACTGGTAGATGCGGACCTCGGGGAGGATCAGTTTGGATTCCGTCGAAATGTTGGAACACGTGAGGCAATACTGACCTTACGACTTATCTTAGAAGAAAGATTAAGAAAAGGCAAACCTACGTTTCTAGCATTTGTAGACTTAGAGAAAGCTTTTGACAATGTTGACTGGAATACTCTTTTTCAAATTCTAAAGGAGGCAGGGGTAAAATCCAGGGAGCGAAAGGCTATTTACAATTTGTACAGAAACCAGATGGCAGTCATAAAAGTTGAGGGGCATGAAAGGGAAGCAGTGGTTGGGAAAGGAGTGAGACAGGGTTGTAGCCTCTCCCCGATGTTATTCAATCTGTATATTGAGCAAGCAGTAAAGGAAACAAAAGAAAAATTTGGAGTAGGTATTAAAATTCATGGAGACAAAGTAAAAACTTTGAGGTTTGCCGATGACATTGTAATTCTGTCAGAGACGGCAAAGGACTTGGAAGAGCAGTTGAACGGAATGGACAGTGTCTTGAAAGGAGGATATAAGATGAACATCAACAAAAGCAAAACGAGGATAATGGAATGTAGTCGAATTAAATCGAGTGATGCTGAGGGAATTAGATTAGGAAATGAGACACTTAAAGTAGTAAAGGAGTTTTGCTATTTAGGAAGTAAAATAACTGATGATGGTCGAAGTAGAGAGGATATAAAATGTAGACTGGCAATGGCAAGGAAAGCGTTTCTGAAGAAGAGAAATTTGTTAACATCGAATATAGATTTATGTATCAGGAAGTCGTTTCTGAAAGTATTTGTTTGGAGTGTAGCCATGTATGGAAGTGAAACATGGACGATTACTAGTTTGGACAAGAAGAGAATAGAAGCTTTCGAAATGTGGTGCTACAGAAGAATACTGAAGATAAGGTGGATAGATCACGTAACTAATGAGGAGGTATTGAATAGGATTGGGGAGAAGAGAAGTTTGTGGCACAACTTGACTAGAAGAAGGGATCGGTTGGTAGGACATGTTTTGAGGCATCAAGGGATCACAAATTTAGCGTTGGAGGGCAGCGTGGAGGGTAAAAATCGTAGAGGGAGACCGAGGGATGAGTACACTAAGCAGATTCAAAAGGATGTAGGTTGCAGTAGGTACTGGGAGATGAAGCAGCTTGCACAGGATAGAGTAGCATGGAGAGCTGCATCAAACCAGTCTCAGGACTGAAGACAACAACAACAACATATCATCCTCATCATAAGCATCAAGACTATCCTTTCCACATTCTGTGTCGTGGTTAATCTTTAATGCAAGTTGGTCAGTGTCGGATAAATAATAACAAATTACAGTAGTTATTTCCCCATTCTATACACAGCATATTACAGACTGCTCCTCATTCCTCTTCTAAAAATGACAGTTCAACAAATGACTTCTTAGCTTCAATTTTGTCAAATGCTGGTTGAAAAACAATGCCAAAATATTCTTTCAAGATTCCAGTTTTTTTCTATTATTGGGGACTGTTTTGAAAATTAACTTATGAAAAGAGTTAAAGGATTTAACCAATACACAGATAATATTTTCATTTTATTTTTTGACTTTGTCTCAGTATTAATAACCAGTTAAATTTGTCATTGCAAGTACCATCTTGGCATACAGTATTATAAATTAATATGGACAAAAAAAATTTGGTTCATTTGATATTTCTCCTTGTGTCATAAAATTTAAAATTCCTCTTTACACCATTCTACTGCTAATCTACACAATCACACAATTCCACATCATCATAAACACATTATTGGTTAGAAAAATTTGGCATAAATATTATAGATAGACAGACAAAACTGTGTCATCACTGGTACAGCTGATTACAGCAGAGCCCCCACAATTTCTATGAAAAAGTTTCTGATTCTCACATAAACTGTTCATTATCACAACAACCGCAAATTCTAATTATGAACACAACAAAACAAAACAAAAAAACGAACAGCACAGTGCAACTGTTTTCCACGAAGACACAAAAAGTACTCTGCAATATCTTCCTTAGCTTGCTGTGTCACTTGCCTCGTCAGTAGGAAAACCTTTAAATCCCCCCTCCAAATCCCACATACAGTATTCAATAACAGATACTCACTGGAGCCATTGCCTCTGCCCATTCTCCATGGCCACGTTGCAAAATCTTGATTCTTTCAAGGTCACTACAAATCTGAACAAGATCACCTACAGTGAACTGTTGATGGGTTTCATTTGTTCCTAAACTTGGAACTGATGTAGACACTTTAGTGAGAACTGCTGGATTAAATGTCCATCTGGAATAAAAAACAGCACTACATAAGTATTACAACAAAAACATTAGTTATCAGAAATTAGGACATATTAGGTGAAACTGAATGCAGCAAAGAATATCACTTTTCTTAAGGTAAGGTGTTATAACATTACAAGAGGAGTTGATTGATTGGTATCTCATCTCACTCAATAGCGAGTCATATCAACATCCACACATTTGAATTTAAACGTCACAAGGAGTTCTGAAAATACGCAGATCAGTTTCTATACTAACTTCCCATTATCGCCAGAAAGTATGTCCTGTTTCCCATTTAAGACAATATACTACTTGCCATTAAAATTGCAACGACATGAGGGCAGCATACAGCACACACAAAATTGCCAAAAAGTGAACTACTTGCCTTTAGATGCAAGTAATTAGCATTTCAGCACAACCACACAAATTAAAGATGAATAATGCCATGTTCTGTACCTAAGGAAAGGTTATGAAGTGAGTTTGCAATAGGTTCCCAGGTTTCCTATCATTGCAATTTGACTTCATTATTCTGGTAGTTAGTGTTCCATCACTCTATCCACCAAAACTTTGTATGTTTGACCCATGTTGAAGCTTCAGTGGCATACCAACCAGATCCTGTCAGCTTCCCCTACTGACCTGATTCTTTAATCCAAATATTAAGACACACTTAAACCTACGTTCACTTTCCTCTCCTGGTGTGATCGCCACATATATCATGATTCTCAGCTGCTGCCTCCGAAGATACAGTCTGGTTGCATATCTTGCCTATTTGCTCTGGCCATAAAGGCACACAGGCAAAAAAAAAAGGGACCACAACCCCACGGCAAGCCCACTTATGCCTGGCGAGATCACTGTTTCTTTCACTGCATCAAAATATTTCAGTCCTTACACTGGTAACTTTTGACACACAAGTTCTTACGTACAAAACAGTATCTTCTCATTCTCAACAATATCACCATGGGAAACTGGCAGAATACCAATGCTTGAATAACAATCTTGACTTCACAGAAGAATTCAAGCATGACTTATATGCTAAGAATCAAAACTACTCATAGATTCTACTGGATTTTACATGACTATTAATCCTGGGAAAAAAGAGGAAGAAGAAAAAGAAAAGAGAGACAAAAAAAAAAACCTCTAGCAACAAGTCACATTCGAAACATAATGGTCCCACTGAAAGGGGGTAATGTTAATGACCACTTACTCTCAATAGGTTTGAGTATGAAGCTCTCACTGCGACAATCTTGGGCGGTTTCCTACCTGCTTCTATCTTGTTCCCCTAGGACAGTCACACAAGAAAGCATTCAGCTTTGATGAAGTAAAAGTCAGCAGTTTATGAAACAAATTCTGTATGCTGCATTCCCCATTAACAAAACAGTTCTGAACCAATGTGTTACATTGTTACTGACTGCTACTAGTTGATGTTTAAATATCTGAAGTTACCACTCCTCCACTCATGCCTCAGAAATATATTGCAATAAATTGCTGACAGCTTTATGGAAAGGCCACTACCCTGTACAGCCTGTATGATATAAGGAGATTTCTCTCACATTCCTGATAGGAGTCCCCACATCTCACAGCTGAAGTTCCACCGATACTGGTGGCCGATGATTGCATGATGGACTGCACTGCTGGTGGCTAAAATAAAAAGTGGCCACTGTATGAAGGGTCTGTTATGACCTAGGTTGAACATCTCACAGTGGACAGCTAGCACTGTCAACAGTCCACCTTGTGGCGAAACAAACGCTGTATCATTTGAGAGGCAAGCGCGTGAGCCAGGACTTACCCCAGTTCACTCCTACTAGTGCCACGTCACCATAACACGTCTGTGCATAGCATACAAGTATTGCACTGTAATCTAGGGATGAAAATAAAAATTAAAGAAGCTTTTCCAAACTTTATCGACATATGCTTCAGTTTATTAATGTTCAAATTGTCAAATCTCATAGTAATCAGATGAATATCTTTTCCTAAATACATCGCTTTGAGAAAAAAAATGTGGTGTTAAATAATAAAGCTAGAAAGCCAAAAACTGGTCAGAATGTGCAAGTGTATGACAAAGTCAACTGTTATTTATCGTATGGCATACATCACAATCATTATACATTTTGCACATATGTTAATTAAAGACTGACATCAAGACATTTAATATAATCTATTGCCTCTTCTGTTGCAGTGAGGAAATTGTTGAAGGTTCCCTTGTAGGCTCCAACCAAGCTTTCTTCCATTATGTGTCAGACTGTTTGTTTTTCAGGGCCGCAGTTGCAATTTGGTGTTGGTATCATTCCCCATTTGTAGAGGGCTTCAGGACATCATCCGTGGCCAGTACGTATGAGTTGTCCACACTTTGCGTGACTAGTTGAAGCCAGGCAGTTTCTCAACCAGAGTCAAACTTTGGAATTTTGGTGAGCAGTGTTGTTTCCACAGATTGTCGACATCAGAGTTGGAGTTTGCCATCTCTCTGGCAGAGAGTAATGCTGGTCTTCTTGATTTAAGTCTTCTGCGCTCCAAGTCAGCTATGTCACTGTGTATGAGCAGCTGTGGGTTATTAGTTATCTTGCTGAACTCACTGCGAAGAGCATTTTTTCGTCATATATCTGGGGGGGGGTGGGGGGTGGTATGTGATGCAGGGTTGACAGCCATACAGTGGGCATAGATTTTATTGTGCCACTGATAGTGTGCATGGTGTCATTTATTATCACATCAATCCTGCTTGTATGCAGGCTGTTAATCCATACAGGAGCAATGTGCCGAGTGTGCTTGCTGTGGAGTCCCAGGTAGTACCACACAGTTTATAGATGATGATGTATCTTGTCCTCATTTTATCTGCAGTCTTTGTCGGATGCTCCTTGTAAGAGAGCATCCTGTCCAATATGACTCCTACGTATTTGGGGTAGTTGTTATGGCTAAGGTGTTTCCCTTCAAAGATGACATTAAGCTCTCTTCTTGCTGAGGTGCAAAGGTGGAAGCATGATACTTCGGTCTTAGTCAGATACGGCTGCAGTCTCCATTTGCCAAAATAGCCACTCAGCAACTTCAAATCAGAGCACAAGGTGTTTTCAGTAGCCTCGAATGATTCATGTTGCGTGGCTATAGCCGAATCGTCTGCCTAGCCAAACTTCCTAGATTGTGTGTTTGGGATGTGAGAAGAATAAAGATTGGAGAACAATGGAGAAGGGACTGAGCCTTATGTTGAGAATTTTGGTAGAGCTCATTTGTTCTCCAGTAATCATTTGAAAACCTCCTCTGGCAACCATGATATCGACAAGTCTGATGATATTGCTGCATCGGATTATTTGTGTTAGTCTGTATACCAGACCTTGTCTTCAGACAGGCTGCATTCAGGTCTATGAATGCAACTGATGTTATTTTGCTCTCTGGTGGCCTGCCTCTATATGTGCTGTCAGGGAAAGTACTTGATCAGTGCAGGTTCTCTAAGGTCGAAATCCTGATTGTTAATCTGGAATTGATTCTAGTATTTTTTGGGCTCAGTCTGTTATATAGGAGTCTCTCAAGCAGCTTGTATATGACACTTAGCAATGCGATTGGCCTATAACTCTTTGGCTGATCACGTGTTTTTCCTGGTTTAAGCAGTGCAATGATCTTTGAGTTCTTAATTTTCTGTGGTATGTTCCCTGTTGCCATTATATTTGAGTAAAGCTCTGCAAGCCATTTTTTGGAATATCCCCCACAGTGAAGAAGGAATTCTGGACGTATTCCATCCAATCCATGTGCCTTCCGCACCTTGACACTCTTCAGCGCTTCTCTGACTTCACTGGTGGTAAATTTTGAGGAATACTGGTCCAAAGGTGTGCTGTTTTTCTTAAGAACACTAAGTTCACGGTGTATTATTCTTTTATGTTTCTTTTCCTATGGCCTCTAGATGTTGCCTGTATGTGAGCTGAAATCCTATTTGCAGAAATATCTGATGAGTTATGATGTAGTTTGTTAGCTCCACCTAGTTTTCAGAGGAGAGACCAGGCCTGTCTACCAGATGTCTTGAAATCAAGCGACTCAACGGTTTCAATCCTGTTCTCTTGCCGTGCGTTGTCTAGGCTGTGCAGCAGGTCGTCTGCCATCGCATGGCCTCCAGTTTCAAGGAATCTCTGATACTTATTTTCGCACTCTTTGTCCCATCCTGGTACATATTGTTTATGGAACCCCCTTGGAACAGCAGCTTTTGCTGCACTTTTAACTGCACCTATGAGTCTGTCACAATTACTCACTGTTGGTGAATCCATCCCAAGCACTTATCCAATTTTTCCATGTAGATATCCCACTTTGCTTTTCTGAAATTCCACCTTGGCTTTTGTATGGTTGTTATTGGTGGGATATTGATTCCAATTTCAATCAAGACTGGGCGGTGTTGGCTATGAGGGAAGTCTGTTAATACACGTCTAGTAGTCCTTAGTGGTGTATGGTAATTGCCAGTCGTCACAAAGCATAAATCTGGATTATATTCCTTTCTCCAAGCTGCTGACCTAAATGTTTCCTTGGTCCTTTGGGTTGGAAACTAATAACAGGTGGTTACTCTCTGCCCAGACAGTAAGAGCCTCGCCATTTTCATCAGCTGTTCTGTATTTCCACAGAGGGTGGTGGCTATTAAAATTCCCAACGTGTATTGCTGGGTGTGGCAGGTATGGCAGGACATCTTGAGGCCAGGCAATGGTTGGTGGTTTGTACACATTGCTCACTGACAGATCTCCTATCTTGTCAACAACTTCATGTTGTCACCATGCACTGTTGCCCAGCACAAGTGGACGTCTCCAACTGATGATCGCACATGCGTAGCCACATCATATGATATCTGTGATATACAATGTACAATTAGCCAGGCGATCAGAACTGTTACGAGTTTCAAATTGATCAGAACAAAAGTTTTGTCAAAATCCAAATTTTTACGAAAAGGAAGTGGTGCTAAATAATAACACTAAAAAGCCAAAAATCCGTATGAAGCCTCAGTTCAATATAAAAACCTGAAGTATGTGACCCCTTTAAGCTATCTCTAATAGTTTTTGAATAATTTATTGAAAACTGAAGTTGGAGCAAAAAGTCCTTATTTGTAATAGATTAAGTATCATTTATATTAATGATAGAAAGTTTTGATTATACCACCTGGTGAAACCCATTGAATAACAGAGCTATAACAAGTCTCCAGGACTTGCTGCAAATACCAAACAATACAAGGTCTCTTAAAGATATTGCTCCGAGGTCATTTTCTACTGTTGGTTCTGCTCTAAAAATTCTACACAGCAAATTTTATATGTAGGTGAACTAAATCTTTTTCTGTGATTATAGCCAACTTAATTACATTCATACAAAAACTACAAAGATTCTAAATTAATACACAACAGTGTTATAAAATATTGAGTGTCCGAGAAAGTGTCCATTTAGAGGCTACTACCAGGGCATAGAGTGGACGACTGCAGGTGCTACCTTGGCCATGCACTGTGCCTGTATACAAACACAGCCTGAGAGGCAACAGTGTCACTTCATTTCGCATCCAGCTACCATAAAGTCCACTATGCCTCGGGTGATGTCACAGCTATGCTGTTACTAGACACATGTTTTAGGCACAAATAGGAAGTGAACTCTTGAGGATTGTACACCATCCTGAATTGCTTAGATTTTGCAGAAGGAACTGTTTGTATGCTGCCTGTAATGATGCCAAAACCGCGTGGTATGTGGTGGGATTATTTTCCACTTTTGTAGCAAGCAATTAACTTATTGTTAGATTATTGGAAGTCAGAGCGAAAGACCAGTTATTGGGAACTTAACCGTGGAGGTCCCCGCTGAGTTCAGAGATCATAATGTTGTTTATGATAGAGACATCAGATTTATTATTAGTATTATCATGAGGAATATTACTATGTTGCACATGTGGAAAGTTTATCAAATATATCTCTCAGTTAGAGCTTAAAACTTTCATTTATAATGATAGTTCCTGAACCCACTGAGCAAACAAAGAGCAGAAACATTTCTTTCGGGGTGGTGGTAGGGGGGGGGGGGGGGGGGGGGGGGAGAGTAGACTTGCAGACTGGAATCTATGGTCAGTATTTTCTCCATCACTTTCTGGCTGATCACAAATATAGTTTTCAGGCTCTTATAAAAGACAGCACCACCACTCCACAACCTGGTGAATTTAACGAAGCAGAGGTCCCAACAGATGGCCATCAATTCTACAGTAAACACCCCTCATGTGGCAGGCAAGAGATGGTGTTCCATGCCAACAGAGTAAGTGAAGGCATATGATCAGCAGATTTAGGGCCATTGGTGTTAAAAACCAACAGCATCCTGAAACTCCAGTAAGAGCATTTAAAACAAACAACGGAATACCATCCCGGGGGGAGGGGGGGGAGGGGGGGGGTCAAGAGAGAAGGTGGGGAAAGGGACAAGGAGGGGAGATGGAAGTCATGCTGGAGAGAAGTGTGGCAGAGCCCAACTGGTAAACCCACTTGAGGTTGGGCAGCGGACAGGTGATGCAATGGCCAAAAGCCATAAAAGAACAGAATAGATGGGTGACCAGGAGAAAAGTGGATAGTGATGGGATAGGAAACTAAGAACTGGGACTGCAAAATAAAAAGGGGAGGGATTCCATTATTACTGACTGGACTAGTGCGAAAGGCACCAATGGCTAAATGGAAACTAAAATGGCGAACTGGGAAAGGTTGAAAAGTCTGCGCTCCAAGAGGTGCAGGCAAGGAAGTAAAGGACTTTGTGTTTACGAACAGCCAACCTCCAGATAATGGATATGGGCCTACCAAGTAAGCTTGTTGTCAGGAAGAAGACCCAAGAAATGGATCTAAGAGACCAGAGTCAGATGTTGGGCATCAAGGTAGAGCTCTGGATCAGGATAGATTGCAGTATAGTGACAGAAATGCACTACCCTTGACTTAAGCGGAGGGAACCAAAAACTGTTTGACTGTGTCCACATGGAAGCACACTGGATGGCACCTTGGAGCTATTGTTCAGCAGAGGCCAGCGAATGGGAGCTAGCCCAAATACAGGAATCATTCACTATTACAGAAAACAGGTGAACCAACAGTCCACAGAGGCCACAAGTACATTAACAGCATTGAGAAAAAGGAGGACACTTTACACAGAGGCCTGTGGAATGCCATTCTCCTGGTCCACCGACAGCTCAAAACAGTGACAACCCAGACTCTGAATGACCTGTGGAACATCGAGGGTAAGGAGGATGTGATGGCGCCAAGCTGTGTCATAGGCTTTACAAAGATTGAAGAAAGAAACAACAAGATGGCAATGCTGAAAAAAAGGCCTGTTGAACTGTGGTTTCTAATCTAAGTTGATGATCGATTAGAAACTGGCCGTCTTGAAAGCCACACAGGTAAGGAGATAAAAGGTACCAAGATTCAAGGACCCAACTGAGCCAAAGAGTCACCATCCATTCTATTAACTTGCATGGAACACTGGTCACGCTGATTGGCCAGTAACTATCAAGGGACAACAGATCCTTGTCAGGCTTACGAACAGGAACCACAATACTGTCTCTCCATTGAGAGGGGAAAATGTCTTTGAGCCAAATATGGTTAAACACCTGGAGGAGATATTGTCATCATGGAGGTTGAGGTGTTGAAGCAATTGGTTATGGGTGGAATAATGGGAAGATGGAATAATGGGAAGAAAAGAGGGCCAGAAGATGTTCCCATTCACTAAAAGGTTCACTGTAGGATTGTGCCTGACAAGAGGTAAAGTTAATTCTGAAGCTTCAGCCTGCTGTTTCCAGAGGTGGAAGGCGGCTGTATAGGAGGTTGATGCTAATGGTGTCACAAAATGGGTTGCAAATGTTTCACGAGAATTGATAGGTCTAGACAATGGCCACCTGGAAGGGCAAGGCCTAGAATGGAAGACTGCCGCTGACAACCTTAAAGGGTGTGGAGTGCAGTCCACACCCATGGCAGAGAGACAGAAGAACCTAGAGAGGAAACTAAGTGTTCCCAACACACCCACTTGTTCTATCTCATTGACATGCAGATGTTTAAAGGTAATAAGACCGGCAAAGGATAAAAGCTGCTTAAGATGTGGCAAGGCACAATGACAATCATGGATAGTGGTGGCAATAGCTATGCTCCACCACGGAACTGGCAGATGGTGAACAGGGCCTATCAAGCAGGAAACAGCAAGCCTCACAGCACAGAGTATCCTATTGACAGACCACAGACAACTTAATCACTACACTGACAAATAAGTTATAAACAAGACATGGAACATATACAGAGGCCAATCACAGCATGCTGGAAAGCCCAACGGGGTAACATGGTCATTGGAAGGCATGAAGGGAATGAGAGAATCAACAGGAAGTGGTCACTATCACAGAGGTCATCATGGGGTGACCAGTGTAAGAAAGAAGGAGAGGGGAAGAGAGCAAAATATCAATGGCAGAGGGAGTGCCATATGCGGTATTAAAATGAATAGGGAAGTCATCACTAAGAAGGCACAGGTAGTGGTCCACAAGAAATTGGTCAACAAGGAGTCCCCGACTACACATAAAAGCACTGACCCATAAAGGGTGATGGGCATTAAAATCCCCAAGGAGGAGGGAAGAGAGGGAGGAGACGCTAAAGGAGGGCAATTAGGGGAGCAAATGTAGGTGTTCTGTCAGGCAAACTGTGACTGGGCAACCGCTTCCAATGTGGTACAAAATTAGATCCACATACTAATAATATCAACCCAGACCAATGCATAACCATCACCGGAAGACCTCAAAGGGTTGATCTGGTTCTGACAAAGCATGGAACCCACGAAGCACCAGTGAGTGAGTGTTAGTCAAATAAGATTCCTGGGGAACGACACAAGCTGCCAAGCAAAAGGCAATACGGGATTGCAACTCAGGGAGATGAAGGTAATATCCATTACAGTTCCATTGAATAAGCACAGAGTGGATATCCAAATGGAAAGCGAACAGACTAGATCCTCTAGATCAACATCCAAAAATAAGAGGTCACTCAGGTTGTGAGGGGAGAGATGCATCTCTGTGGGCACCTTGTCCTGAGACTTAAGTTTCTTCTTTTTCTCTTCCATACGTTGAGGAGAGCAGGGTACAGAGGGAGAGCAGGTTTTTACAAGATCCGAAAAAGAAAGAGAGCAGGCAATCTTGGGGCACGTGACTGTGCGTACCATAGCCGAGTTGTGGTAACAGGCCTCTGGCCTAAGAGATGCCGCAGGAAAGGCTCCTGGGAGGGAGCCCCATCATCAGCAAGTGCTGGGTAGCAGGGGGGGAAGAGTGGCACCTGGAGGGCAGGACATGAGAACTGCAGGGGTGAGGAAGAGGAGAGGGGGATGGAACTGGAGTAAGGAAGAGGGAAGGTGGGGAAAGGACATAACAGAGGCAAAAATAGAAGTCATTGACATAGTGATATTTCTGACGAGCCTCAGTGTAAAATAAACGATCAAGGGACTTACACTCCCATATCTTCCTTTCTTTCTTATAAGCTGAGCATGGGGAGTGACACTCATAACAATTAACATACACAAGTGGTGGAACACAGGGGCTCCCAACATGGAGTGGTTGTCTGCAGTCACCACATAGATGATCTGCTGTACATCGAGATGACGTTTGTCCAAAATGCAAGCACTGAAAGCCCCTCATGGGTAGCAGTACAAATAGTTTCACGTCGGACCAATAACACACAAGCTTGATCTTCTGCAAGAGGGTATCCGCCTCAAAAGCCAGAATAAAGATGCAAGTATCAGTGTGATTGTCCTTACAACCCATCTGCAAACGTCGAACAAAACGAAAGCCCCATCATTCCAGACTGGCCTGGAGTTCCTCATCAGTTTGAAGGATGAGTTCCCTATGAAAAATGACTCCCTGAACCATATTCAAAGACTGGCGAGGACACCAGGCAATCGCCAACATGAGCACAAGCACAAAGGGCTACAGATTGGGCAACAGAAGAGGTTTTGACGAACAGTGAACCCAACCGCATCTTACCACGAGACTCCACTTTACCATACGTTTCTTCAACATTTTCCAAAAAAATTATGGTTTTGTGGCAGTGAATGTCCTTGTCCATCCTAGTGCAGACCAGGTAGCGGAGAAAGTGTTTCATTCCAAGTCAGTGAGCCTGGCCCTCTACCCATAGTGTAGCCAGGGAAGGGAAGGCTGCACAATCAAAGGAAGCAGCTTTCAGTGATCCGTGACCAACTGAAGAGATGGCCATAGAAGAATGGCCAGTTTTTTGTAACTTTATATGTTTCATACACAAAGCACCTGTCCTGATACCACCCACTCTGATCAGGGGCTCTCCCCATGAGAACCACCCAGCCACCGCAAGGGCCATCTGGCATGGCAGCCATTGGTGGGAGTTCTGATGCTCCAGAACAACATGCAACTGTTCCTAGGCATACAGGGGGAGGCAACAACTCAGCTATCAGAAGTGTGATCCCTGTGTTGCCAGGGAGATCAGCCAGTTGGGTACTAACAGCCCCACCACACAGTCTGGCTACACATCCTGGTGATCTAGCGGGGCAGAGAAGGGCTACAGTGGGAAAGGAAGAGGGGAAGGGAGAAAGGGAGATTTCTTCCCCAAATGGCTCACACAATGAGAGAAAATTTTGACATGGAGGTCAAACCCCAAAGGAGGACTGAGGTACAAGAACGAAAAGCAGCCTGTGAAGGAGAAATGGGCTACTGTAGCTTAGGGACCCATGTGTGCCACACATGAACTCATGAGTCCCCTGGGGAAAAAATAGTCTATATTCTTATTTATAATTTTAGATTGGTATCTACCCTCCCCCCTCCCCCCAATGAACCATTGACCTTTCCATTGGTGGGAAGGCTTGCATGCCTCAGTGATACAGAAACCGTACCGTAGGTGCAACCACAATGGAGGGGTATCTGTTGAGGGGCCAGACAAACATGCGGTTCCTGAAGAGGGGCAGCAGCCTTTTCATTAGTTGCAGGGGCAACAGTGTGGATGATTGATCTGGCCTTGTAACACTAACCAAAACGGCCTTGCTGTGCTGGTACTGCGAATGGATGAAAGCAAAGGGAAACTACAGCTGTAATTTTTTCCAAGGGCATGCAGCTTTGCTCAATGGTTAAATGACGATGGCGTACTCTTGGGTAAAATATTCCGGAGGTAAAATAATCCCCCATTCGAATCTCCGGGCAGGGACTGCTCAAGAGGACATCGTTATCAGGAGAAAGAAAACTGGCGTTCTATGGATCGGAGCATGGAATGTCACATCCCTTAATCAGGCAAGTAGCTTACAAAATTTAAAAAGGGTAATGGATAGGTTAAAGTTAGATATAGTGGGAATTAGTGAAGTTCGGTGGCAGGAGGAACAAGACTTTTGGTCAGGTGAATACAGGATTATAAATACAAAATCACATAGGGGTAATGCAGGAGTAGGTTTAATAATGAATAAAAAAATAGGTTTGCGGGTAAGCTACTACAAACAGCATAGTGAATGCATTATTGTGGCCAAGATAGATACGAAGCCCACGCCTACTACAGTAGTACAAGTTTATATGCCAACTAGCTCTGCAGATGAAGAAATTAATGAAATGTATGATGAGATAAAAGAAATTATTCAGATAGTGAAGGGAGACGAAAATTTAATAGTCATGGGTGACTGGAATTCAATAGTATGAAAAGGAAGAGAAGGAAACATAGTAGGTGATTGTAAATTGAGGATAAGAAATGAAAGAGGACGTAGCCTGGTAGAATTTTGCACAGAGCATAACTTAATCATAGCTAACACTTGGTTCAAGAATCATGAAAGAAGGTTGTATACATAGGAGAAGCATGGAGATACTAGAAGGTATCAGATAGATTATGTAATGGTAAGACAGAGATTGAGGAGGGTTGGGTTGTTTGGGGAAAGAGACCAGACAGAAAGGTCATCGGTCTCATCGGATTAGAGAAGGAAGTCGGCCATGCCCTTTCGAAGGAACCATCCCGTCATTTGCCTGGACTGATTTAGGGAAATCACAGAAAACCTAAATCAGGATAGCCAGACTCAGGATTCAACCGTCATCCTCCTGAATGCGAGTCCAGTGTAGAGATTTAGGAACCAGATTTTAAATTGTAAAACATTTCCAGGGGGAAATGTGGACTCCGACCACAATCTATTGGTTATAAACTGTAGATTGAAACTGAAGAAACTGCAAAAAGGTGGGAATTTAAGGAGATGGGACCTGGATAAACTGACTAAACCAGAGGTTGTACAGAGTTTCAGGGAGAGCATAAGGAAACGATTGATAAGAATCGGGGAAAGAAATACAGTAGATGAAGAATGGGTAGCTTTAAGAGATGAAATAGTGAAAGCAGCAGAGGATCAAGTAGGAAAAGAGAAGGGCTGGTAGAAATCCTTGGGTAACTGAAGTAATATTGAATTTAATTGATGAAAGGAGAAAATATAAAAATGCAGTAAATGAAGCAGGTAAAAAGGAATACAAATGTCTCAAAAATGAGATCGATAGGAAGTGCAAAGTGGCTAAGCAGGACAAATGTAAGGATGTAGAGGTCTATCTCACAAGGTTAAGATAGATACTGCCTACAGGAAAATCAAAGAGACCTTTGGAGAAAAGAGAACCACTCGTATGACTATCAAAAGCTCAGATGGAAAACCAGTTCTAAGCAAAGGAGGGAAACCAGAAAGGCGGAAGGACTATATAGAGGGTCTATAAAAGGGAAATCTACTTGAGAACAATATTATGGAAATGGAAGAGGATGTAAATGAAGATGAAATTGGAGATATGATACTACGTCAAGAGTTTGACAGATCACTGATAGATCTATGTCAAAACAAGGCCCCGGGAGTAGACAACATTCCATTAGAACTACTGACTGCCTTGGGAGTACCAGTCCTGACAAAACTCTACCATCTGGTGTGCAAGATGTATGAGACAGGTGAAATACCCTCAGACTTCAAGAAGAATATAATTCCACTCCCAAACAACCTTAACGAATTACAACTGTAAACATAGTTGCCTGGATAATGTATGTGGAAAGAAGAAGCAAGATTTGTATGTATATTGCCCTTCAACAATTTGATGGAACACAGTGAAATAATGGTTTTTCTAAGTGATACATTTGTCTGATTGGTAATAAGAGTTAAGTTAGTCTTAGCATAAGGATCTGTTACTCTGGAGTGTATTTCTGTAGAATAAATTTTGCATTACATAAGCAGAGCAGGTGTTCATTTATTACATAATGAAACAATAATAGAATAACAAAACAATGAATAATGTTAGGGTCTTTAAAGTTAGTGAGCCTGTCTCTGCAGTAGGGTTACTTTTTGAGAATGCACTCAACTAGCTAACAAGGCAAGAAATGTAAGTAAAATAATGAAGCTGACAGACATGATTAATGAAAAAGATAAATGTATACAGACAAATGTGGTTTAACTATCTTGATGATATATATTGTTTTGAACTAGGCAACATTGGGTACTGTTTGTGTTGTGCAATTCATAACACTGCAGCTGGGAATGAAAGCTTAATGGAAAGCTCAATATTTTGGTGACGTACAAGTCATACAATGCTGCATTATCAGATCTGTAGGTTATCTGAAAACTTATATTTGCGTTCTGAGGAATTATGAGTTTAAAGTGGTAAGACTGGGATGAATATAAGTAATTTTGCTGATTAAATGATAAATGTGGTACTAGAGTGATGTTAATATTGCTGGTGTGAGCTGTCACTAGCACACCAGTCGGCAAAGATGAAACACAAAAATTGATTAGTAGGTGCAGTGCTGGATCAAGCGTGCCTAACATGAGAGGAGCCAGAGGCACACTCGCAAGCAACACACCGCCAATGCTCTCTCGACAACATGTATTTAGGCCACTGCCACTGACTGGAGGGCCAAACTCCACTCACTCACTCAATCATCCAGTTTGGCGTCTATCAGTGTACTCACAGAGTGGGTGTAGTTCGTCTGAGGCTATGACAGTACATAGCAACCAGATTAGCGACTATAGTGGGACTAGTTTACCTCAACCGCAATTGTACTTTACATCAGTCTGCAGCAGGACTATTGCTGATGAGCTTGTACCACAACACATGGATTCTATTCGAGTTAAATAAAGTTTTCAGTTCATGTAAATAAAGAACCATATTAATCCATGTGTGCATTTGTGTTGTAGCAAGAGGATTCTGGGTCACCCATAACAACATCCTCTCCCTTGCTAATTACAAGATGCTACACATGACATGTCTCGTCAAATGGTTGGTCGCTGGTGTTGCATGTTCAGAGAAGGACGATAAAGCATGGGCATCCCTCCACATCCACTCTCGGGACAGCACTTCCAAACCAATGCCAAAGCTGATGTGGAGCAGGCTGTACAACAATTCCTTGAATTGCAGGACATGGAGTTTTACCAGAGAGCTTTCTTCAAACTGATTACATGCTATGACAAGTATCTCAATGCTGGTGGTGACATTGTCAAAAAATAGTGCAAGGCTTTTAGTTACTGATGCCATGGTGTATTTGCTTTTGGCAATAAAGTTTCCAAGTGAAAAACATTAGGTTTGTTGCCCCCAAATGGTTTAAACACTGAGCTGTTTGACTTGATATCATCGAAACCAGGCAGCTCTTAATTAGTGCCAGTAGCCTTATCTGATGAGTCACATTTTTATTTGAAAGGACAGTTGGATTTATGGATACCTGGCAATAGCTGTTAAGAACAAATAGTCTGCAAACAATGCTGGACGAAATTAGGAAAGTGGGAGCTGCATTATTTTCCAGGAAATGTGTTTCTGGCTTTTTAAAGGACCATTAATCCTCGTGGAAAGAATTATTGACAGGCCTTGTTTTGGACGCATTCTCAGATGTCACATTTGTAGATACATGTTGATTGCCTTCCCTGAGGGAATAATATATCTCATTACAGTTCAGTATGGTACCTCGCCACAGAGCTACAAGTGTCTGTACAAGGATGAAGATACTCGATAAGGACATGAAGGTCCATCTTAGTACCCCACTTTCTCAAATCTTAATTCATCTGAATACTTGTGGAGCCAGATTAATTGTTGTGTGGGATGTCTAAAACCTCATCCACCAACATTTAAAAATGTGGGGTAAGTACAGCAAATAATATAGCTCACATACTTGTGGAGACCCATCATGATCTGGCATTTTGCTTCTATTTCATGCAGTGGGAGTGTGTGTGCACATACAATTACAAATTTGATTTGTTACAACTATATTCAATTTTTCTCATATTTACATACCTGTTGCCACTTGGATAGGATACTACAATATCATGATCTTCATCTATACCAACAACTGTTCCAGTTGTGCCGAGACACTCAAACATTCCATCCGTCCAGCCTCCATGCCCATGCTGCAATGACTGGACAATTTCCAACTCCAAGTCAACATTTACCTATAAATTCATACCTTATGTTTAGTTCCTACACAATTATCAATATGACAAAATGAATTTGTATGAACACAGCAGATTACATAATCAAAAACTGACAGTTTCCTATAAATGTTAGTTTCATCAAATGAAAACATACCAGTATGACAAATGTATGGAAGATAATGGAGTTCTTAAAAACATCAATACATTCAACAAGTATGTAATACAAATCACACAACTAAACAAAGTATTTTTTTTCTAAATCTTGCTCCACAGCTTTAACATATTTGAAGAAAATCATATTACCATCTTAAGCTGTTTTTACTGAATGTTTTATAGATGACTAGTTCCAGTAGGAAGGACTATAATCATACTGACATAAAATACATTATACAAAGTACACATTGACAGGATAGGTTAAGACACACAACACATAACATGTCAAATTCATGTTAACAGTTGTCTTTGTCAAGAAACTTTACATCAAAATCTTCTGTACTGCTGTCATATTTTCTCCACTTCACACACAAACATATCTGTCAAAGTTGTATGACGTAAATCAATCTTAGTTATGTATGGGATACAACTGTGACAGAATTTTATTGAGATGTGATATGAAAAAAACATGACAGCAGCACAGACAGTTCTTACGTAAATTTTCTTGACAAAGACAACTGTTAACATGGATTTGACATTTTGTGTGTTCACTTATCCCACCTAGAGATTTTATTATAATATATTTTAAGTGTACTTGTAAATGTTACTTATCATAGAAACCAGTCATCAATGAAGAATTCACTGAAAGCAGCTTTTGTTGGGAATATGAATGGCTTGCTATTTTTGGAGCAAAATAACTGATAATGGTCAACGTAGAGAGGATATAAAATGTAAACTGGCAAGGGCAAGGAAAGCGTTTCTGAAAAAGAGAAATTTGTTAACATCGAGTATAGATTTGAGTGTCAGGAAGTCATTTCTGAAAGTATTTGTATGGAGTGTAGCCATGTATGGAAGTGAAACGTGGACAATAAATAGTTTGGACAAGAAGAGAATAGAAGCTTTCGAAATGTGGTGCTACAGAAGAATGCTGAAGATTAGATGGGTAGATCACATAACTAATGAGGAAGTATTGAATAGGATTGGAGAGAAGAGAAGTTTGTGGCACAACTTGACCAGAAGAAGGCATCGGTTGGTAGGACATGTTCTGAGGCATCAAGGGATCACCAATTTAGTATTGGAGGGCAGCGTGGAGGGTAAAAATCGTAGAGGGAGACCAAGAGATGAATACACTAAGAAGATTCAGAAGGATGTAGGTTGCAGTAGGTACTGGGAGATGAAGCAGCTTGTGCAGGATAGAATAGCATGGAGAGCTGCATCAAACCAGTCTCAGGACTGAAGACCACAACAACAACAACAACATGAATGGCTTCATCTTTTTCCAATTTTCAGCTGTCTGCCATGCATATGTAGTAGGAAGTTCCATACCAACATCCAACAGTAAAAGGTTTAACCAAAAATACTTTCTCACCAGACAGCAGTATCTGACTGGAAAAAAGAATTCTGTATATTGTAAATAGTTTATTCAAATGTGGTGATATTTTGAGAACAAGTAGGTGTTATATTTTTATTAAAACATTTCTCCATAACATCTGATACCTCAAGCACAAATCAGTTTCATTTTTCCATGTACATTCTACGGGATGCCTACATAATGGCTATTTTCAAGGTGGGGGGGGGGGGGGGGGGGGGAGAAACCAGTTAAGGCTATACAGATTTATGAATTTTTTTTGGGAAATGCATCATCACTCTCACTTTTCCAATGGGATGGTTAAACAGTTAGTCATTAGTGAAGACATTATTTGGTGCAGTTCATTTCCTCTTTAATATATTTTCCTTTGGTACATCTTGTTTCTTATTTAAGATTCCCTATTGAATGCGAAATTTAATTTCATTGGGACATCTAGCAGTAGAGGCAGCTGAAGTGCTGTTACTCAAAATGACAAGAAGGGACTGAATCTCCAAGTTTCAGAACTGATTCCCATAAATAACACTCTGAATAGTTTGTACAAAATATAATTAACAATATTTAAAGGATATAGCATTAGGACTTTTCATTATTGTACAAGCCCAAGTGTTTAAAGCTAAAACAAACGCTTTATTGGGAAAAATATGGTTTATACTGTTGAAAACTGAATGATGTTACATCTTGTATTGGTTTTTCACATACACTAATCATCTCCATGTATTTGGTTTTATACCTGCACAGGCATAGCCAATTGTGCCAATTACAGCAATAATGTTTGTCTGGCAATTGTTTCAGTAATGTAGTTATGTTCCCCAATGGAACACATACACCTCTAACTGATTTCTTGACAAGCTTGAAGTGATTAGCTTGCCTGAATCGAAAGTATTTCCCCTCTCAGCTTAATAAATTTCATGTGTTGCATTTTCTATGGTAAAGTACCTCTGTTTGCATGTCATGTCACTAATCATTCCATAGGAACAATATTGTTTCTGAACAGCACTCACACATGAAATATGAGCAGTTTTTGTGATCTATGTTACTATAAAAGTGGGTAGCAAGGTTTCATTATGTAGGAACAATTTTGTAGCACTGTGCATCACAGCCTTACCTGTGGATACAAATTATGTAGACTGGGTTTAATAAATTAAATATTTATAAGTAAATATTGGGCTTTTGGCATGTTATCAACCAGAAAAAAAGAATAAATGTCAGCAAGTAGATTCTCAACAGTAGTGTGAATGTATCAAAAGTAACTGTATAAATATATAAACATGTTATCAGAGAGTGAACATACTGTCAGTTTGCATTTAAATATTAAACAGATTTCATTACCTGTGTTGCGAAGCTGATGGGAGGGGCATATAGTGTCACAAAATTATAGACACTGACATTCATACTCCTACTGCTAGTACAATCACAGTTAATGTCAAATTTTGTTGTGTCTTGAACTCAGTATGTTCTGAAGTCTTCCCACCATGGACCTTGATGTTGGTGGGGAGGCTTGCGTGCCACAACAATACATATAGCCGTACCGTAGGTACAACCACAGCGGAGGGGTATCTGTTGAGAGGCCAGACAAATGTGTGGTTCCTGGAGAGGGGCTCCAGCCTTTTCAGTAGTTGCAGGGGCAACAGCCTGGATGATTGACTGATCTGGCCTTGTAACACTAACCAAAACGGCCTTGCTGTTAAGGTACTGCGAACAACTGAAAGCAAGGGGAAACTACAGCCGTAATTTTTCCTGAGGGCATGCAGCTTTACTGTATGGTTAAATGATGATGGCGTCCTCTTGGGTAAAATATTACGGAGGTAAAATAGTCCCCCATTGGGATCTCCGGGTGGGGACTACTCAAGAGGATGTCGTTATCAGGAGAAAGAAAACTGGCATTCTACGGATCAGAGTGTGGAATTTCAGATCCCTTAATTGGGCAGGTAGGTTAGAAAATTTAAAAAGGGAAATGGATAAGTTAAAGTTAGATATAGTGGGAATTAGTGAGGTTCGATGGCAGGAGGAACAAGACTTCTGGTCAGGTGAATACAGGGTTATAAATACTAAATCAAATAGGGGTAATGCAGGAGTAGGTTTAATAATGAATAAAAAATAGGAGTGCGGGTAAGCTGCTACAAACAGCATAGTGAACATATTACAGTGGCCAAGATAGACACGAAGCCCACGCCTACTACAGTAGTACAAGTTTATATGCCAACTAGCTCTGCAGATGATGAAGAAATTGATGAAATGTATGATGAGATAAAAGAAATTATTCAGGTAGTGAAGGGAGACGAACATTTAATAGTCGTGGGTGACTGGAATTCGACAGTAGAAAAAGGGAGAGAAGGAAACATAGTAGATGAATATGGATTGGGGCTAAGAAATGAAAGAGGAAGCTGTCTGGTAGAATGTTGCACAGAGCATAACTTAATCATAGCTACTAACACTTGGTTCAAGAATCATAAAAGAAGGTTGTATACATGGAAGAATCCTGCAGATACTAAAAGGTATCAGATAGATTATATAATGGTAAGAGAGAGATTTAGGAACCAGGTTTTAAATTGTAGGACATTTCCAGGGGCAGATATAGACTCCGACCACAATCTATTGGTTATGAACTGTAGATTAAAACTAAAGAAAGTACAAAAAGGTGGTAATTTCAGGAGATGGGACCTGGATAAACTGACTAAACCAGAGATTGCACAGAGTTTCAGGGAGAGCATAAGGGAACAATTGACAGGAATGGGGGAAAGAAATACAGTAGAAGAAGAATGGGTAGCTCTGAGGGATGAAGTAGTGAAGGCAGCAGAGGATCAAGTAGGTAAAAAGACGAGGGCTAGTAGAAATCCTTGGGTAACAGAAGAAATATTGAATTTAATTGATGAAAGGAGAAAATATAAAAATGCAGTAAATGAAAGAGGCAAAAAGGAATACAAACATCTCAAAAATGAGATCGACAGGAAGTGCAAAATGGCTAAGCAGGGATGGCTAGAGGACAAATATAAGGATGTAGAGGCTTATCTCAATAGGGGTAAGATAGATACAGCCTACAGGAAAATTAAAGAGTCCTTTAGGGGAAAAAAAAAAAGAGCCACTTGTATGAATATCAAGAGCTCAGATAGAGGCCCAGTTCTTAGCAAAGAGGGGAAAGCAGAAAGGTTGAAGGAGTATATAGAGGACCTATACAAGGGTGATTTACTTGAGAACAATATTATGGGAATGGAAGAAGATGAAAATGAAATGGGAGATACGATACTGCGTGAAGAGTTTGATAGAGCAATGAAAGACCTGAGTCGAAACAAGGCCCCGGGAGTAGACAACATTCCATTAGAACTACTGACGGCCTTGGGAGAGCCAGTCCTGACAAAACTCTACCATCTGGAGAGCAAGATGTATGAGACAGGTAAAATGCCCTCAGACTTCAAGAAGAATATTATAATTCCAATCCCAAAGAAAGCAGGTGTTGACAGATGTGAAAATTACTGAACTATCAGTTTAATAAGTCACAGCTGCAAAATACTTACGCGAATTATATACAGACGAGTGGAAAAATGTTGGAACACATGAGGCAATACTACCTTACGACTTATCTTAGAAGAAAGATTACGGAAAGGCAAATCTACGTTTCTAGCTCTTGTAGACTTAGAGAAAGCTTTTGACAATATTCACTGGAATACTCTCTTTCAAATTCTAAAGGTGGCAGGGGTAAAATACAGGGAGCGAAAAGCTATTTATAAATTTTACAGAAACCAGATGGCAGTTATAAGAGTTGAGGGGCATGAAAGGGAAGCAGTGGTTGGGAAGGAGGTGAGACAGGGTTGTAGCCTCTCCCCAGTGTTATTCAATCTGTATATTGAGCAAGCAGTAAAGGAAACAAAAGAAAAATTTGGAGTAGGTATTAAAATCCAAGGAGAAGAAATAAAAACTTTGAGGTTTGCCGATGACATTGTAATTCTATCAGAGACGGCAAAGGACTTGGAAGAGCAGTTGAACGGAATGGACAGTGTCTTGAAAGGAGGATATAAGATGAACGTCAACAAAAGCAAAACGAGGATAATGGAATGTAGTCGAATTCAGTCGGTTGATGCTGAGGTAATAAGATTAGGAAATAAGACACTTAAAGTAGTAAAGGAATTTTGCTATTTGGGGAGCAAAATAACTGATAATGGTCGAAGTAGAGAGGATATAAAATGTAGACTGGCAATGGCAACGAAAGCATTTCTGAAGAAGAGAAATTTTTTACATCGAGTATAGATTTAAATGTCAGGAAGTCGTTCCTGAAAGTATTTGTATGGAGTGTAGCCATGTATGGAAGTGAAACATGGACAATACATAGTTTGGACAAGAAGAGAATAGAAGCTTTTGAAATGTGGTGATAGAGAATAATGTTGAAGATTAGGTGGGTAGATCATGTAACTAACGAGGACGTATTGAATAGGATTGGGGGGCAGAGGGGTATGTGTCACAACTTGACTAGAAGAAGGGATCGGTTGGTAGGACATGTCCTGAGGCATCAAGGGATCACAAATTTAGCATTGGAGGGCAGCGTGGAGGGTAAATATCATAGAGGGGGACCAAGAAATGAAGAAACTAAGAAGATTCAGAAGGATGTAGGTTGCGGTAGGTACTGGGAGATGAAGGAGCTTGCACAGGATAGATTAGCATGGAGAGCTGCATCAAACCAGAGTCAGGACTGAAGACAACAACAACAACAACAACAACAACAACAACATGTTCTGAAGTTAATACATTTTGTACTTTAATGCACTACAATTTTAATACATTTATTTTCACACAAATACTGATTTGGTGACTTTAATTTATTTGTTTTTTCCCTGTGGTCACTGAAGTCTACCTACTACGAGTCAACTGGTCACTATTATGCCTGTCACTCTGGTCAAAGATCTTATGATGATGAGCCTGTGCTCCATAGCTGTAGCTTTTGTTAATATCTTTTGTTCCGGAAAAGAAAAATTTTGGTCATGACGGATACCACTCAGTACTGAAGTGTGTGGCAGTCAGTCTCTCTCTCTCTCTCTCTCTCTCTCTCTCTCTCACTCTCTCTCTCTCTCTCTCTCTCTCTCTCTCTCTCTCTCTAATACAAATATACACAATTTCAGCATTAAACTATCAGTTTCAGCTGTCACTGAATTTGTTCAATGCTTTTAATAGTAACATTTTATTAAACAATAAAAACGAAATGCCATAGACTACAGACCTCTGGTACAATATGGTACTGTCAATACTTCTTCATATCTGTAGATATATTAGTCACATAAATTTTTTTGTTGTGCACGAAATTTTAAATGGTATTAAAATTCAAATTTTGTAAACGATCTTATCACAGATGCACAGCATCTCAACTACAAATACTAATGTCTGCATTTTTAAATTTTGTTTCAATATGTCAGTGTATGTGAAACAGCATATGAATAGTTAGTTACATGTGCACAACGGTATTAGCCTTTATACACATGACACTTGACACTCATACCTATTGACAATGTGGTTTTCTCAAAGTTCTCGGGTGTAAGCTATTGTTTTCTTCTAATGGTATGACATCACTGAAACTCGTACATTTTAATTTTGACAAAAGCTGTGTAGTTTCACTTTTAACTTATTATCTTTACTGTTTATCTTTTAGATCTTAAGATGGCTGATTATGGCCAAAACCGGTAAGATCTTGTTGAAATTGTATGTGATTGTTCCAGAAAATAAACAATTTCTTTGAAAAATGTTAATATTTATCTATCAGGAAAATAATGTGACTTAATTTTACACCACAGTCATAACAAAGATTACCACCAAACCAACTAATCAATTAAAAACACTGCAATTTCATTCACCTCTTGAGATGATTACTGTATGTGGAAAACGCCAAGTTACATTGTGGATTGGAATCCACATTAAATTATACGACAAACTGCAACTGGCTGGGTTAATCAGATCAAACTGCAGAGGAAGGCAGAGGTATATCATATCACCTCTAACAGGACAAGGCCTAATAAAGCACTGGGATACTCACAGCAACCTTTGGGTTGAGGATTTCTTTACTTTATATGGAAAATATTTTTTGAATAGCTATGTTCACCTACATTCGTAACTAGTGATGTTCTAGCAAATAAAACAGTCACAAAAATGTAAAATGTATTTCCCACACTGTTCCACCACAAAGATGAAGAAATTTAACCAATTTTAGCACCATTTCCCAAAATATTTGTGATGAAAAACTGTTATATTAGGAAACCAAATTAATCAAACAAACAGTAAATGGGTTTCTGAAACACATAACAAAACACCAACAGCTTATTAGAAATACCAATGAAGAACTGAAGTATGAATTGAAGCCCAAATGATGTACAATATGTCTAGCTTCAACGAAATATGACTTTTTTTTAAGTACCTTTGACGGGGAACAGCTCATATTATAAAAACATGAATTGCTATAACAAGGTAACACATTCTTTCTGATTATCTTTCTAAAATGAATATAAATGAATTAGATACAGCTATGAAACTGCATAGGAATTCTCAAGAGATCACTAAAAATAGAGGTTATCAAAAATAGTATGTTTGTGGTGTCGGAGTGTGCTTCCACAAAGGCCAAAGTATATTTGTAAGGGATGTAAAGTGCCAAAGAAGCATACCTGATCACCAATTTGCAGACCATGTGGTCCAGTACGTCCTGGACCTTGTTCTCCCAGCAGTGGCAAATGGTCTCTGTACACTGTTTGCCCTTTTGCATCATTTACAACTTTAAGGTCAGCCTGAAATAAGAATTGTTTAAATTCAGTCCCGTTTCAGCAGATAACCAACAATGTAAGAAATCACTGGCTGCAAGTAATGGTTACTTTAATTAATGTTACTTAAAAACTACAAACTATGATGTAAGTAAGAAAAACTACCAATAAGAAGCATATGAAAAATAAAATGTTCCAGGCACAAGTTTGACATATGTTCTGTGATCTGAAATAGTTTTGTTGTAATTGTATTCGATTACCAATACATCCCAAGAAGTAAAATATGATGAAACCATATTTTCTTGTAGAATGCTCAAATCACACTTGGTTCTACCAATTACAAATTCTCCCATGTTTAAGCACTTTGCCACACCAGTCTGATGTAGCTCTTTGCCATTTCCATTCAGTGACATTCAAAACTACGATCTTATTGACCATAGTCCACAAGCACAACACAGTTCATCAAGCAAACTACATAAAACCTGCAAACTCTTCCTTGAGAACGTGGCTCCCCAGTTCTTAAAGTATAGGCCTGAATACGTCTGTCTGCTAGTGATTTGTGTCCAGCCACTTTCAACCAACTACTGTGCACAACAGCACTGGATTAGCAGTTAATGAATACTGAGTTTTTATTTCACTTTTTGTTTTCATTGTTTGACCTGGAAAGAATTATGACAAGTTATCTGAGCCATAGATATGGCTCACTATCCAATGGGCTCAGCATAAAGCACAAGGCGCAGATATCGTGAGTGTCTTACATCCTCTGTACAACTGTCCTCACTGCCTGAACTTGTGCTACTTGGAAATCTCTCCCTCTGCCCTTGACACCTT
The DNA here is from genome assembly GCF_023897955.1 of Schistocerca gregaria. NCBI lineage: Eukaryota > Metazoa > Arthropoda > Insecta > Orthoptera > Acrididae > Schistocerca > Schistocerca gregaria. The sequence continues at coordinate 545,257,428 of NC_064924.1, forward strand.
CCTCTGCTAGTGACCAAGTGAAAGTTTGAGAACTATACATCGCAAAGTCACAATTAATTACAAAATGGAGCATGAGCTATGTGCAATGGACTAACTGAAGAGAAGCACCTAAGGGCCATAAAAGATTTTAAAAAATACTGTAAAACATCTTATCAAGAAATTCTACCTGTTCATTAAACACTGTGGCAGATTTTAATACGCAACTGTGATTATGCACTGTGCAACAAAATCCTATTATAGAAAAATTGTTAATTTTTCAAGCTTGACTTGCATAATGACATACACTAAAGTAATCGATTTCTTATGACATTATATTGTTATGGTATTCAAGGAGTTACCTACAAATGGTGTAAGAGGTATCTTTATGCTAGCAACAGAAGGTGGAAATATATAACAAAAACAAAGAATTCTTCACAGCTTATATGAAGGCTAATGACTGTGTCTCTCAAACCGAAATTTAGGGCATTTACTATCCTTAATAATTAGAAATGATTGACCATTTCCCCTCCAGCACCAGAGGCACTGATTTTCGTGTATAGTGCCAGCCTTTTTATAAATTTATACAATTGTTGTTTTAAGGGAATGTATTGATGCTACAGTGTTCATCTTTCGCATGCTACTGTAAGAGGTTTCATCAAACCAGTGGTGTGCACAATCTGTGTCTACTGCACTTACATAGATAAGCGATTTCTGGTATTTCCTTAGTGTCTGAGCTAAATCATGTGTCAGATTTGTCCAAAACCTTAGGTACTAAAACTTCACACAAAAATTAAACACATCTTTAATGTGAACTGTGTCAAAACTTGAGTATGTGTAGTGATATATCATTGATTTTTGAATGCTGAGTGCTACAAAAAATGTATTTCATGCTACAGCATCAGTTGTAATCTATACCTGTGTTTCATACTTGGAATGCAGTCCCAGAATTGCGCATTCAGCCACGACAATGTAGTTGCAAAAGTGTGTGTGTGTGTGTGTGTGTGTGTGTGTGTGTGTGTGTGTGTGTGTGTGTGCGAGCGCGCATGTGCAAGCATATGTAGGTGCACTCCAGCTCATTATAGGTTTACAAAAGTTATTTAAGTTACAATTCTTCTTTGTCTACCAGTTGACGACTCAATGCTTATACTATCTGTTGAGTTGTCACCTTTTCTCCTAAGTTATTTATATTAACAGACACATATTTTTGAGAAGTTTGGAAGTCACTAGCCATGGAATTCACTACTGCTGTGCATGAGATTTTCTGTAGCAAACTGGTGTTTGTAGGTTATAGTTATTGTACTGTATATAATAACTATCATATTATGACATCTCTTTATTTGGCATTAAGTGATTCCTTTGTTAAAGGGAACTGTTACAACTTGTTGTTCAACAGATCTAGAAATTAAAAGATAATAAATTTAGTTTAAAGTTCTTTCTTTTATTGTTCTGTAAAAAACTGCACAAGCACAAAGCAATCCCACTGCACTTGCAGGTGTCTACAGAGACTTGGCAGTGAACAAAGGCATGCAGAGTTATTTGGCAAGGAATCCATCATCATTGCAACAAGGTTGCTCAAACATGTCCAATCTCCTGTGTACCAGCTGGCCTTTCACAGCTGTGACTTCTGAAATGCTGGAACATGCCGACACTCTCATTCAAGGTGATCAATAGATCACAATGAAACACCTCACTTCACAACTGGACATCTCCTGTTGGTAGTGCTGAGACACTCTTCCACCATTTGGGCTACTCAAAGGTGTGTGCTCGCTGAGTTCTTTGCCATCCAATGGAAGACGATAAAAAGCAACAAAGAACCATGTGTGCAGAGTTGCTTGTTACAAGGCTGATTGTGACAATTTTTTTTTTTCAAACATTGTCACAAGCAATGGAACATGGGTTCCTCACTTCAAACCAGAAACAAAACAACAATCCATGGCGTGGTGCCATACCACCTCTTATCCAAAGATAAAAGTTCAAAGCCACACCCTCATCTGGCAAAGTCATGGCAATGGTCTTCTGGGACAATGAAGCGGTTATTCTGTTTGACATCCTCCTCATGGTGCAACAATCAACTCTGAAGTGTATTGTGTGGCATTTAGGAAACTGAAGAAACGACTTCAGCATGTTCGTCACCACAAAAATACAAATGAATTTCTCATTCTCCATGAGAATACAAGGCCTCACAGAACTCTGTGTATCTGAGAGGAGCTCACAAAACTTCATTAGATTGCTCTTCTTCATCCACTCTACAGCCCAGATCTTATACCTTCTGACTTCCATTTGTTTGGCCCAATGGAGGATGCACTCCACAGGAACGGGTGTGTGGATGAAGGGGGTGTTGATGCAGCAAGACGTCGGCTCTGATGTTGACCAGTAGAGTGGTGCCATGTGAGCAAATAAGCCCTCCCAGTATGGTGGTGTCAAGCCTTCACATTGAACAGAGATTATGTTTAAAAATAGGATTTTTTAGCTAAATGAATTGGAATAATATGGTGCATTGGAATCCTGAAAAAAATCAACCTGATTTCAGAAACACAGGGCATTGCATTGCTTATTGAATGCTCCTTATAACTGCTGTTTATAAACAGCTGGAAATCACCCTCACACTACTCTGTATGGATGTGTTGGAGCACTGCTGAATGACATGTACCAGAGATACAACAGTTACTATCTTCTCCTGGGGTAACTGTCTCCTCTATAAAAAGTACAGGATCTATACCAACTGGTTCACTTGACTATGAGCGGTTTATAAGTTTTACATCTAGAGGTACAGTAGAGAGAAGGCAGAGAGCACAAATAACTCAGGGTATATTATCCAATTCTATAATCAAGAAATTCAATATACTGTCTTCCATTAAAACTGAAACTAGACCAGTGAGACTAACTTCAACGACTGGGAAATCTGCTGTGTCCTGTGTGAAGAGAAGGCAGACAAAGAAGTGTGGGGTTCATCAATCAACGGCAATTCAGATGTATGGCAAATACTGGTACCCCTTAGGGAAATGGTAGAAATGAATGGAAAAGATCACCTTGTGCACTCAGTTTGTATGAATGGAAGCCTCATTATACATGTTGCAGAGGCTGTTCTGACAATCACTGAGAAATCAGGGTGCAACCAACGGCAGACCATGATGCATACTGGAAGAAACAATGACTGTCATCTGGAATGCTGGGACATAGTTGGGTTATTCCAGCAACTGGCAGAGAAATTTGAAAAGATCTGCCCCGTTCAAGGGATTTCAACAAAAGTCTCAATATGCAACACTGTCCCCAGAAATGATTGCGGTACCCTAGTTAAGATTAGAGTGAATGGCTGTACAAGAGACTTCAAGGATTCAGTGACAATCTAGGCGACAATCCTAGAGTTGCGCCATGGGGTTGAGAACTGTAGGGGCCTTCGGTCAAGTGTGCAGTATACATCAGAGGCTGTTGTTATACAGGTAGCTGACTGTATGATTACTTGCAAAATATTCGAGCAACTCATCACAGAATATTGCTCAAGTGTGTGGGACCCATACGAAATATGACTGACTATGGACAATAACCATATACAATGAAGGGCTGCATGAATGGTCCCAGATTTGTTTGACACATGGGAGAGCAACAGATATATAGTGTCTAAACTGAACTGGCAGACAAGTGAAATAGAACCAAGTCATTCCAAGAAAGCCTGTTCACAAAGTTTGATGAATCAGTTTTAAGTGAAGAAGCTGGGAATAATACAACCACCTATGTTTCATAATTTTATGTAACATTGTCGGAGAACAACAATGTTATTGTGAAAAAATATTTAAAAGCAGTCTTGATAGCAGCCATTGTTAACTTCTGACTGGTTTTCGCCTTTTAATTATGGGCCATCATCAGAGTTTGCACCACCATCACCATCATCCAGATGGTGTAAACTCAGATGATGGCCCGTAATTAAAACGCCGAAACCAGTCAAAAGTTAACATCGGCTGCATTCAAGACCGTTTTTAAATAATTTCACCTACATTTCATTCCCACAGGAATTGTGAAAACAAGATTAGAATAGCTATAGCGTACACAGTGGCATTTAAGGAACCATTCTTCTTGCACTACATACATTACAGCAATGGGAAGAAGGCCAAAAAAATTGGTGCAGTGGGATTTTCCCTCTGCTATGTGGATCATCACTGACAAAATCAATTTATCAGTTACATTTCCATCTATTTGAACCCAATAGTTGTTTGGAAAAAATGTCCTTTTGACACACTGCCTGCTATATGTGAATGGTTGACCACTTAATAATAGCACAGGGGTCAAGCTATCTACTCCAGAGATTAGTAACTTTTCCTTCCTAACACTTCCGATAGGAGACCTGACACTTAACAGAATCACAAACTGTGTGTTACACTGCTACTGTTGGTGGGTAGGTCTCATGTCCAGCTGAAGGTGGCCTTTATGATAGCATATGAAACACATGTAGTTCAAATATGTTGTATAGTTCAAATATGTTGTACTGAAAGTGATACTCCACATGTGTCACATACTGATGAGTCATTTCGCCCAAGGAAGAAACTGTGTGTCGATAGACTATGCCCTCTATGTAACCTGGTAAGCATAATTTCATCCCTGGGCTGACAAAGTTCGTCACACATATGTGATCAATTTGACTGGCTACAATTTGTTGTTAACCACATCCAACCACTCATCTTCCCACTATCACATGACCCTTCTGTCTGCCAACGTGATCATAGCATGCAAGCATATGGCACACAAAATATTAAAAAAAAAAATCACCAGCCACATGTTTTCCATATCCTGACATGTCTCAGTACCCAGCAGAATACCCCCTTTGCCTTCATTGTAAGTGTGCTTTAAGCCATCTTATACTGTCTGAATTATTTTTTGTACTACTTACATTATTTTGTGATACCATTTGCAGGCCAGATGAAAAGCTTCCTATTGTGATGGCGTCTTATGTGCTCCAGTGTCTCCGTAACTATGTATGCCTCAAAATCATAATTTGTTAACTATTCCAGGAAGCAAACTTCAAAGAATCTATTAGGTAAGATAGCTAAACAACCGAATGTTTTCTCTTCCTGAGATACATCCATATACATAAGGGTAAAATCTTGTTCCCCCATGAACCATGGACCTTGCTGTTGGCGGGGAGGTTTGCGTGCCTCAACGATACAGATAGCCGTACCGTAGGTGCAACCACAATGGAGGAGTATCTGTTGAGAGGCCAGACAAACATATGGTTCCTGAAGAGGGGCAGCAGCCTTTTCAGTAGTTGCAGGGGCAACAGTCTGGATGATTGACTGATCTGGCCATGTAACACTAACCAGAACAACCTTGCTGTGCTGGTACTGCGAATGGCTGAAAGCAATGGGAAACTACAGCCGTAATTTTTCCCGAGGGCAAGCAGCTTTACTGTATGGTTAAATGATGATTGTGTACTCTTGGGTAAAATATTCCAGAGGTAAAATAGGCCCCATTGCGATCTTCGGGTGAGGACTACTCAAGAGGACGTCGTTATCAGGAGAAAGAAAACTGGCATTCTACGGATCGGAGTGTGGAATGTCAGCTCCCTTAATCAGGCAGGTAGGTTAGAAGATTTAAAAAGGGAAATGGATAAGTTAAAGTTAGATATAGTGGGAATTAGTGAGGTTCGGTGGCAGGAGGAACAAGACTTCTGGTCAGGTGAATACAGGGTTATCAATACTAAATCAAATAGGGGTAATGCAGGAGTAGGTTTAATAATGAATAAAAAAAATAGGAGTGCGGGTAAGCTACTAAAAACAGCATAGTGAACGTATTACAGTGGCCAAGATAGACACGAAGCCCACGCCTACTACAGTAGTACAAGTTTATATGCCAACTAGCTCTACAGACGATGAAGAAATTGATGAAATGTATGCTGAGATAAAAGAAATTATTCAGGTAGTGAAGGGAGATGAACATTTAATAGTCATGGGTGACTGGAATTCGAGCGTAGGAAAAGGGAGAGAAGGAAACATAGTGGGTGAAAATGGATTGGGAGTAAGAAATGAGAGAGGAAGCTGTCTGGTAGAATGTTGCACAGAGCATAACTTAATCATAGCTAACACTTGGTTCAAGAATCATCTATTGGGTATGACCTGTATTTTAAAACTGAAGAAACTGCAAAAAGGTGGGAATTTAAGGAGAAGGGACCTGGATAAACTGACTAAACCAGAGATTGTCCAGAGTTTCAGGGAGAGCATAAGGGAACAATTGACAGGAATGGGGGAAAGAAATACAGTAGAAGAAGAATGGGTAGCTCTGAGGGATGAAGTAGTGAGGGCAGCACAGGATCAAGTAGGTAAAAAGACGAGTGCTAATAGAAATTCTTGGGTAACAGAAGAAATATTGAATGTAATTGATGAAAGGAGAAAATATAAAAATGCAGTAAATGAAGAAGGCAAAAAGGAATACAAACATCTCAAAAATGAGATCGACAGGAAGTGCAAAATGGCTAAGCAGGCATGGCTAGAGGACAAATGTAAGGATGTAGAGGCTTATCTCACTAGGTGTAAGATAGATACTGCCTACAGGAAAATTAAAGAGACCTTTGGAGAAAAGAGAGCCACTTGTATGAATATCAAGAGCTCAGATGTAAACCCAGCGCTAAGCAAAGAAGGGAAAGCAGAAAGGTGAAAGGAGTATATAGAGCGTCTATACAAGTGCGATGTACTTGAGGACACTGAAAGACCTGAGTCGAAACAAATCCCCGAGAGTAGACAACATTCCATTAGAACTATTGACTGCCTTGGAAGAGCCAGTTCTGACAAAACTCTACCATCTGGTGAGCAAGATGTATGAAACAGTCGAAATACCCTCAGACTTCAAGAAGAATATAATAATTCAAATCCCAAAGAAAGCGGGTGTTGACAGATGTGAAAATTACCGAACTATCAGTTTAATAAGTCACAGCTGCAAAATACTTACGTGAATTCTTTACAGACGAATGGAAAAACTGGTAGAAGCCGACCTCGGGGAAGTTCAGTTTGGATTCCGTAGAAATGTTGGAACACGTGAGGCAATCCTGACCCGACGAAGAATGATTAAGGAAAGGCAAACCTATGTTTCTAGCATTTGTGGACTTAGAGAAAGCTTTTGTCAATGTTCACTGGAATACTCTCTTTCAAATTTTAAAGGTGGCAGGGGTAAATACAGGGAGTGAAAGGCTATTTACAATTTGTACAGAAAACAGATGGCATTTATAAGAGTCGAGGGGTATGAGAGGGAAGCAGTGGCTGGGAAGGGAGTGAGGTAGGGTTGTAGCCTCTTCCTGATTTTATTCAATCTGTATATTGAGCAAGCAGTAAAGGAAACAAAAGAAAATTTGGAGTAGGTATTAAAATCCAAGGAGAAGAAATAAAAACTTTGAGGTTTGCCGATGACATTGTAATTCTATCAGAGACAGCAAAGGACTTGGAAGAGCAGTTGAATGGAATGGACAGTGTCTTGAAAGGAGGATATAAGATGAACGTCAACAAAAGCAAAATGAGGATCATGGAATGTAGTCGAATTAAGTCGGGTGATGCTGAGGAAATTACATTAGGAAATGAGACACTTAAAGTAGTAATGGAGTTTTGCTATTTGGAGAGCAAAATAACTGATGATGGTTGAAGTAGAGAGGATATAAAATGTAGACTGGCAATGGCAAGGAAAGCGTTTCTGAAGAAGATAAATTTGTTAACATTGAATATAGAATTAAATGTCAGGAAGTCTTTTCTGAAAGTATTTGTATGGAGTGTAGCCATGTATGGAAGTGAAACATTCACAATAAATAGTTTGGACAAGAAGAGAATAGAAGCTTTCAAAATGTGGTGCTACAGAAGAATGTTGAAGATTATGTGGGTAGATCACGTTACTAATGAGGAGGTATCGAATAGGATTGGGGAGAGGAGAAGTTTGCGGCACAACTTTACCAGAAGAAGGCATCAGTTGGTAGGACATGTTGTGAGGCATCAAAGGATCACCAATTTAGTATTGGAGGGCAGTGTGGAGAGTAAAAATTGTAGAGGGAGACCAAGAAATGGATACACTAAGCAGATTCAGAAGGATGTAGGCTGCAGTAGGTACTGGGAGATGAAGGAGATTGCACAGGATAGAGTAGCATGGAGAGCTGCATCATACCAGTCTCAGGACTGAAGACCACAACAACAACAACATTATCTTGTTAGTCTTAAAACAGATACACATAAAAATTAATAGTTTGCTGATGTATATAAACACACTAACAAACAACATGTCACATGTTAACCAACGGTGTCACCACTGATCATTTTGTATTACGATTCCAAGCACAATCAATATTATAGCTTACTTTAATCACACTGTATTTTGCAACTATATTCATCCCGGATTTTGCATCGTTTGACACTGTATTTTGTGGAGGTCTTGAGCCACAGATTGTAAATATATGAAGGAAGATATATTTATGAACCACTAAGAGCTGCTGATGAAATTATGTATATTTTTTCAATACTACAAAATAGAAAGAAACTTCCACATGGGAAAAATATATTAAAAACAAAGATTCCAAGACTTACCAAGCAGGAAAGCGCCGGTAGACAGGCACAATAAAATAACACACAAACACACACACAAAATTACGAGCTTTCGCAACCAGCGGTTGCTTCGTCAGGAAAGAGGGAAGGAAAAGGAAAGATGAAAGGATGTGGGTTTTAAGGGAGAGGGTAAGGAGTCATTCCAATCCCGGGAGGGGAAAGACTTACCTTAGGGGGAAAAAAGGATAGGTATATACTCGTGCATGCGCGCCACACACACACACACACACACACACACACACACAACCACACACACACACACATCCATAGATATACCAGTGTGTGTGTGTGTGTGTGTGTGTGTGTGTGTGTGTGTGTGTGTGTGTGTGTGTGTGTGTGTGTGTGTGTGTGGCGCGCGCGCTCGAGTATATACCTATCCTTTTTCCCCCCTAAGGTAAGTCTTTCCGCTCTCGGGATTGGAATGACTCCTTACCCTCTCCCGTAAAACCCACATCCTTTCATCTTTCCTTTTCCTTCCCTCTTTGCTGACGAAGCAACCGCCAGTTGCGAAAGATCGTAATTTTGTGTGTGTGTTTGTGTGTTATTTTATTGTGCCTGTCTACTGGCGCATTCCCGCTTGCTAAGTCTTGGAATCTTTGTTTTTAATATATTATTCAAAACTACCTTTGATCAACTGTTCACTGGGTAACATTAAAATATTTTTTGCCAGTAATGTATCATTCCTTTTATGGCATTTAAAAATAAAATAAAAAACACTCCTGTATCACTGAAATTAAGTATGTAGAGTGCATCCCACACATCGACAATGAACTTGAATACAGACAGTGTACTAAGATTATTTAACTGTATTACTACATTTCACTGTTGACTGCAGTTTCAGTGACACAAGCATGGCATTTTTAACACATCTGTTAGAAACTATACAATACAGTCTAATGAAAATAATTTTATGTCTCAGCAACTGGCTCATCAAAACTGGTAATGAATAAAGGTTCATTTCATCAGCAGCTTTTGGTGGTACTTAAATATTACTTCCTTTAATTATTTTAATTAAATGTGATAATGATTGAAGCAAAAGAAATGGATTAAAATTTGTGCTGCAGCCAGGACTCAAACCTGGGTCTTCTTGCTTGCTAGGCAGAAATCCTAACCATTATATCACTACAGCACGATGGTTCACATTACTGCACGAACTACCCAAGTTGAATGCCCTCCCCAACATAAACTCCAATTCACATCTTCTGTTTATTTTCCCTTACATTGTCACTACTGCCAGGGCTCTCCAGCATTGGAATAGCACTCCAGCATTGGACGTAATGGGAAAGTCTGGTAACCGTATGTTTGTGATAACCAATTCAACGTTGCCACCCTAATTTGTGGCACTCTCAGGACCTGTTTTTAATGCATAAGAATGTGAGACCCCATACTGCTTTATCTCTTACTGATTATCTGGCCAGACATTCTGTTATTGCCACCCCACATCTGCCATATTCAACTAACCTCTCACCTTGGGATTTTTTTCTTATTTCCGTAAGTGAAAAGGCAAAATTTTCCAGCTTGCTTGCCAAGATCTTGGCAACTGTGTATAGACAGCCAAGGAGACTACTTTGTTAGGCACTAGGATCATTACTTGGCAAATGCAATTTTCTATTTTTTTAAACCCCTGTCCTGGAACTTTTATGACAAAAGTAGTACTTTGGCCATGAGCTGGTACTTAAATATTTATGTCAGTGTTAAGATTCTGAGACTGTTGGAACTTATGGTTATTTGTACTGCTTTTGGTGACAGACTCAGCAGAGACTTTAACATCTCATGTGGATTGTAGGACTGTGCTGTGAGAGATTAAAATGTATTTTGTAGACACTTCAGTGAAGTTAAGGTGCTGCAAGACTTTGGATTTACACACTAGTTACATAAATAAGGGCTTACTGAAATCTGCTGAGTTTCATATATGCAAGCATTTACTATAATGGTTATATTTCATATGTTTAATTAGTTCTCTATTTATATCTGCTATTTGTTCCTTTGTAAGCCCGTTATTCAAAAGTTTCTTCAGTGTGAATGGAAAATAAAAATTTAATTTATTGTATTAAAACATTTTTGGTGTTGGCAACCATCAGTGATCTTTCTGGTTTCATTTGTTATATGAATCTGTAAATCTGCAAACCTGCTTTACTTATTGTTTCAAGCACATTATCACTTGTGAAACTTCTCGCATTTTTAACTGTAAAAGCTGTAAGGCAAGGATGTACAAATGTGCACCCTGCCTCCAAAAGTATACGAACTAACAGGATAATCCGACATCCCTTAATAGATTGCTGGTCACTCTTTTGAAAAAGGGAGACTAAGTACCAAAAAAATAATTAGGAGGGACCTTACAACATACAATGCGGTCAAAAGTTATCAAGATGCAAAATGAATATTAACAAAATATTAAATTATTCACAAAGATTTTAATACAGTTTATTACTATGTCTGAAAACCACAGCTGACCTGTGAAGAGATGTACCAACTACATGTAATTATTAGTTTTCATTTTCATTCATATTAAATCTATGTTTACCATTCCCTCAAATCCGACACGGTACAAATTTTTTGCACCATTGTCCCAAATAACATAGGCTGCAGAGCGAGGACTGGCTGCTGACCAATCTTGTATTTCATTTACTTTTCCTCGTCTGCCATTGCCTCCATCCTGATCTTCCCATTGCCAGTCTACGCCACGTACAACTCGTGCTCCTGGAAATATTCCACGTATTCCAACCTTCTTGCTTTTACGTCTTGGTTCCAGCAAAACCCTAGAAAACATCAGTAGTAGATTCTTGATTTCTTATGTAATGCAAACTTTTATTTCAGGGAAAGCAGGAGAGGCTTTTCATTAACAGAAAATAAAGTGCAAACAATAAAAAAATCTTGCAATATCCAAGTGATTGGGGCTAGTGGTAAAGGTCCTGAAGAATAAAGGTGAAATAACCATGGAGATCAATGCTGCATGGGATCAATGGAGTTGTAATTCATGTTTTAGATTTTAAAAGTTGAAAGGGTTTCCTCAATCTGACTAGCAAATCTTTGTCCTTCGGGGGGGTGTAAAAAAAAAAAAAAAAAAAAAAAAAAAAAAAAAAAAAAAAAAAAAAAAAAAAAAAATTTAAATATGCAATGAACCTTTTTACAGTGGTAGTTCCTCAAACAGACGTAAGTGCATAATTGTTAAGCCACTTTGTAAAATGGATTTAAAACAGCAAAGAACCACTAAACCAATTAACAGGTGTCAGATGTAGCAAAAATTTTCAAATCAATTTCAAGAAAATTTAATGATACATATCAGAAGCAAAACATTCTACAGAGCAAAATGGTTTGGATTTCAAAATGGTTAGAGAATTGAACAGGCTATGTCCACACTCTCAGATATGAAAATAGAATCAATAAATTAAGACCCACTACCACTATGAATGTCTGTGAGAATAACTACTCCTCCTCTAATGTGTCAGAATATTTAGACTCAAGACTGACAATTTCAGTTAAGACTAATATTTATATTGTAGAGGTTTTAACTTGCCCGGCACCTACACAGCAAATATACTTCTCTTAAATCAGCAAAATAACACATATGCTTTGTATGAATTAATAGGTAGAACCAGCAGATGATTGGTGTAAGAGGAAAAGCAGTGGCTTTTTTCAATGTCATTTCTTTTCTACTCATATTGTTAACAGTTTAGGTAGAATACCAAAAATGGTTCAAATGGTTCTGAGCACTATGGGACTTAATATCTGAGGTTATGAGTCCCCTAAAACTTAGAAGTACTTCAACCTAACTAATTTAAGGATATCACACACATCCATGCACATCGAACCTGCGACCGTAGCGGTCGTGTGGTTCCGGACTGAAGTGCCTAGAACCGCTCGGTCACAGCGGCCGGCTAGAATACCATGAGTCACAATTGTTTGTAGTATACTTTACTGATGTACCCTGCAGTGGCTGCTTCTGTCTGTTAATGTATAACACTTAGCAACAATCGGTATTGTAGTTTTAAATTTTTGTATCTGTACTGGGAAAGAACCACAGCCCCAAGCTTATAGAAAATACTAAAGCTCAAATCATTATAGGTACTGAAAGGTGTCTAAGGCTCGAGATAAGTTCATCTGAAATTTTTACAACGCATTAACGAGGTTGAGAAAGAACAAATTAAATACAGTTATTGGTGGAGTGTTTATTGATGTTTGAAGTAGTTAATCTTGCCTCAAATTGAAGTAAAAGGTGTGTGCGAGTTAGTATGGGTAGAATTTACACTTGACAACCAGAATAAATTAAAAATAGTATACTTTTCATGAGTGGGATTATTACAGAAGCAGAAGAAGACTTCCAGGGATGGAGGATCGAGAATATGTACAGAAAGGGCAACTATCTGAGAACCTACAAACCCATTGAGAAATTCATAAAAAATGCCAAAGGAGAGATGCTGACAAATGAATATCTAATTGCAAAGAGATGGGAAGAATATTTCAGTGACTTGTTAAACTGTGAAGACCCAACAACACTCTTTAAACTTTCCACGACCACAGACAGAAGACCCAGAATACCTAACGCCAACTGTAGAAGAGATCAGGAAACAGATAAAACACCTTAAAAAGGACAGAAGCCCAAGATAAGATGGCATCCATGCTGAAATAATTCAGGAAGGGGTGAATACCTTGTTGCAACGATTCAAAAATTAATAGAGACCATTTGGAATACTGAAAACATTCCAAAAGACTTGAGGAATGCACTAATCTGTCCCATCCACAAGAAGAATGACTGAATGGCATGTGAAAACTACCATGGTATTGCTCCACTCAATATTTGTTATAAGATCTTCTCAAACTGTCTTCTAGATCGAATCCAACCACTGGTAGACATAATTATTGGAGAATATCAAGGAGGATTTCATCACTATCGACCAAATCCTTGTCCTATACCAGATCGTAGAAAAAAGGTGGCCAAGACCCACACATGCTGCTACGATTGCATTCATCGGGAAAGTATGCTGAGATGTCTAGAAGAGTTTGGTTTTGTCAAGAAACTAAGTCTCACGAAGGCCTGCCTGATGGACACCACAGCAAAGGTAAAAATTGGAAATAAGGTAACTGAAGTGTTGAAAATAAAAATAGGCTATGGCAGGGCAATGGACTATCACCTGTTCTTTTCAATCTCGTATCAGAGAGGAGGTAATGCAAGAGATGTCATATAATGAACTTGGAGGAGTCCAGACCGGGGTTGTGAACAAAAAGTACCTTGAATATGCCGAAGATATAGTGCTACTATCTGGGTCGAAAGAAGAATTAGGGGAAATGGCTGACATTCTGGAACTAACAGTGAGGAAAATTGGACTTCAAATCAATCGTGACAAGACATAATGAAACTCAAGAACCACTTCCACCCTCACAGACAACTGAAGGTTCTTATGGTGAAGGCAGGAAGTTCAAATATATGGGCGCAGTATTCAGAGGTGAACAATCCAGTTAAACGGAAATACAGGCAAGGCTACAGACAGACAATTGCTGTTACCATGGCCTTAATGCTCTCCTCAAAAACAGAAGTTTGTCAAGACATTTCAAAATAAACATCTTCAAAACACTCCTACAGCCAGGAGTACTATATGGATGTGCCACCTGGAGTACAACCAAGCAAGATTTGAAGAGACGGATAATATTTGAAGGGAAAATCCTTCAGAAGATTTTTGGGCCAGTTTACGATAATGAGGGTGAAGAATGGAGGATTCGTCACAATGCATTGCTGTATGATATTTAAAGAGCTGAACATTGTGGCCATAATGCCATGACAACTCCAATGGGCAGGCCAAGTTGCTCGGAATGCAGGACAACTGATGGCCGAAAACTGTACTCAACACCAAGCCAACCACCAGAAGGCCCATAGGAAGACCTAGAACTCGAGTGAGTGTGTATCCAAAGGCCTTCAGAGAGTGGGACTGCTGGAAGGATGGCAGGAAGGAGCTGTAGACAGGCTGAAGTGGAGGCAATCTCTCAAAGCAGTGTGTGGTCCATTGGGTCTTATCGCGTAAAGTAAGTAAGTCTACTTTTACTGAACACTTGACTCAAATGGAACAGTTGCTGAACACTTTTAAAAGAAAATTTGAGTCTCACTTTGAATAGGTAACCCAATCATACAATTATAGTTAGTGGCGACGTCATTCTACCTTCAATATGTTGGCAAACATACATGTTTAAAGTTGGTGGTAGGCATAAAACATCACCTGAAATTGCACTGAATGTTTTCTCCAAAAATTATGTTTGCCGATCAGTTCAGGAGCCCACTCAAAGTGTAAACAAATACAAAAACATACTTGACCTCTTAGCAGTAAATAATCCCAAAACAATATGGAGCATCACAAGGGGTAAAGGGATTAGTGATCACAGGGTTGTTGTAGTGAGACTGGATACCATAACATCCAAAACTACAAAAAAATAAATGCAAAATATATCTAGTTACAAAAGCACACAAAAATTTGCTTCATACATTCCTAAGAGACAGCCGCCACTCCTCCCAAACTAACGATGTAGGCAAAGACCATATGTGGCTCAAATTCAGAGAAATAATTTCTACGGCAATTGTAAGAAATATACCAAGTACATTAGTAAGAGACAGTACTGATCCCCCATGGTACACAAAACAGATCAGAAAATTGTTACAGAAGCAATCAAATAAGCATGCCAAATTTAAAAGAACACAAAATTCATGAGATTGGTACAGTTTTAGAGAAGCTCAAAATCTGGCAGGAAATCCAAAGAGATTCTGGTCATGTGTAAAGTATGTCAGTGGCCAGACTCAATAATAGCTTCATAGTGTGATAGTGATAGTGATGTTATCAACAATAGTGCCACTAATGCAGACTTATCATACACAGTTTTCAGTAATTCCTTCACCCAAGAAGACAATGTAAATATTCCAATATTTGATTCAAGAACAGCTGACAGCATGAGTAACAAATGAAGGTGGCTGAGAAGCAATGCACACAGGCTTGTGGAACATGAATAAAATCAATTAGTAAGATTGGGCAAATTGTTTATTAAAGTTAAATTCTAAAGCTTCAAAATCATTTTTTTCAACATAGTCATTGTTAAGACTAACAATACGTAATAAGTTTTTTCATTCCATCACTTTAAATCAAACCGTTGATGAGTTTGCGATGTTTATTGTCTGTGGCAGTGATCGGACGTGTGCTGTGTGTTTCATCAACAATTATGGCTTTTTCAGGCTCACAATCATGAAATTTTGTTACCCATCAATTCGATCAACAGCATTGTCATCATAAACAGCCTCTAAATGATGATGAACCTCACTAACAGGCACTTTTGCAGCTGTTAAAAACTCAATAACAGCATGCTGTTATCTCTCGTTGAACAGTACTACAACACATCTCCATCCTTCCACTATTCAAAATATGTAGTATGAATGAAACATGCTCAAACTGTGCTTGTGTATGGAAGGGGAAGTTATCTTTTACATGCCACTTGGAGTGTTTCTCAAGGTCATTTAGGTTGCACTCTACAAGCATGTGTGCATTACTTTTCAGATTACCCTTGCATAAATAGATACCCTTAGTGTAGTACAGCAGCTTAAATCACTTAATAATGCAAGTCCTCCAGTCCAGACAGTATGCTGATACAATAATTCCATACTTAGCAATCACATGTAACCTCTAGCTTGACAAAAGATCCGTACATTAAGACTGGAAAGTTGCACTGACCACACCAAAACTTAAGAAAGGAAATAGGAGTAATCCACTGAATTACAGATCCATATCACTGACATCAATTTTCAACAGGAATTTGGAACACATACCGTAACTGAACATTATGAACTATATCAAACAAAACAATTTAGTCACAAGTAGTCATCACGAATTGAGAAAATATCATTCTTGTGAATCACAACTAGCTCTTTGTTCACATGAAGTAATGAGTGCTATCAACAGGGAATCTCAAATTGATTTCGTATTTCTAATTTTCCGGCAGGTTTTTGAGATCATTCCCCGAAAATTGTTTCAAACAGTGTGTCTGCTGGTCGTAGGTTGTGTTCCAAAAATGAACAGCATAGAGACAGAAGTGATGACACTTTCTGCAGGACATGGCCATCATTTAGCAGGACAATGCTCAAGCACATACAGTGAAAGCTGTTACTGATTTGCTTGACTGATGGGGCTGCAAGCGCTATACCACCTACTACACTCCCCTGACATAAGGCCTCGCGAGTTCAACTCAATTTCTAAACTGAAGGAAACACTTCACGGCATTCGCTTCAGAACTGCTACAAATTCGTCAGGCAATAGACCGTGCTGCTCAAACTGTCAGCACCACTGGCACTGCTAAGAGCATCCTACAACTTCCATATTGCTGGCAACAGGTTATACACAGTTGCTGGTGACTACTTTGAAGGTCAGTAAAACTTTGAACCATGTATCTATTTTGTACGAGCTGTAAATAAATAGCTGTCACTACTACTACTAAAGTTCCACCCCTTGTAAAATCACCATCTATTACTATCATACGCTCAAGGTATTCCCATGTTATTAAGTTTAAACTTTTTTTAAAAAAAAAATTGTGACCATCCGGTGACCAATAGACATGCATCTAAGTCCACCAACTACGGTTACTATTGTTCTCACTATTTCGCAGTTGGATTCGCTTTGGACCTCTCTACACCTAATGTTCCCGCTTGTTGCTATACATACTTCCTCTCAAGAAGTCTCAGTTATTGTTCCAAAATGTGTTATTCATGATGTCAAAACTTCCCTATGCTCTAGTTTGGATTTCATCAAGTCTCAGATCCTAATATGATGTGAGGGCTCCTGCTTTCTAATAAGACACAAGTTCGGCACTTTTCTGCACATGCTCTGGCAGTCAACAACTAACATTTTAAAATTTTTGCTCTCTACATGTTGTAGTACTTGATCTGTTGTTGGGAAGAAAGAAAGAAAGAAAAATTATGTGCACATGCTCTGACACCAGAGTTACTGTTGCCAGTGCACTGTGCATACCTGGTCTTTCCAGGGCAACTTTGCAAATCTTCACCCTGTACTGCACACACCAAGGAATCTGCAGCCAAGCTCATTTCAAGTCCAAAGATGTCTCTGGATGAGACTCTCCACTCAGTTCCAGATCAGAGGGCTGCAATCTCTCCTTGTAATGAGGAATCTTGTTGCAAATCGACAGCTATGCTGAGATCCCAAAAATGATGCTAACCGTCTACCACAACTACAGGTCTCTGGAAAGAGCAGATAATAGTTTTGGATCTCAGGTAACAGACTGTTTCTTTTGACATCAGCAGTGTCTGCAGTTGACTACAACCTGTGTTCTCAATTAATACTGGAATGGTCTCTTGCACCAAGTGGATGATTTGTCCCAGAACACACAGTGAGTGTGCAATTCACTTGTTTCTCCTACATGACACTATTTTCTTAAGAAGTCCCATTATGTGCCTAATGTTGGGACTACCTACAATCAACAGCCGCTTCTTTCCTCTCTGTACATCCCTCATCTCGTCAAAGCGGAAGAGGCAAGGCTTCCTGGTTTCACCTCATTATCACAGGAGGCAGTGCCTCAAATTTATTTGTTAGAAACTTTGGCTTTGGCTTTTGGCCATCTAACACATGCAACCAACCCTGAAAAACAGTTTTAGATCTGGCACAACTTGCAGCCACCATTGGTAACCACTCTGTGCAAGTCTCGATTGACAGTATGAAGGTGGTCAACAGTGGTTCATGAATAGCAGCCAGCCCCTCCATGATAATCCCACAATGGTCACTACCGTATTTACTCGAATCTAAGCCGCACCTGAAAAATTAGACTCGAAATCAAGGGAAACAAAATTTCCCAAATCTAAGCCGCACCTGAAATTTGAGACTCGAAATTCAAGGGGAGAGAAAAGTTTTAGGCTGCACCACCAAATCGAAACAAAGTTGGTCCACTGTAATATGAGACACAATTTAGGTTGAATGAATGACGATACAGCTACAGTAGTTTGGTTAGAGACGTGAGCTTAGCAGTTAAGCTCAACCAGGTAGCCATTGCTGTGTGTCCGTCCGTATTTACACGGGTACCCTTCCTTTTTCACGTGCTTCGTCTGGTTTGAATTGATTGCTTATTTTTCTTTGATCTGATAAGTGCCGTTCTCTTTGTTATAGGTGTTTACGCCACTCTAAGCTGAAGATGCATTACTGTACTGTGTCATGCATTGTTTCTCGCATTCTGATAATGTGTGTTCACGGCCTGTCACCGCTCGCGGCATGGCTTGCTTTTGTGCGTGCTACCGCCGCTTATACACACAAAAAAAGAGAGAGGAAGCGTCTCATTAGCGAAATAATGGCAAGAGACTACTATTTGTTGTTACTTACACTGCTGCTTTCTTTGATAATGATCAACAAGAACCAAATAATAGACTGCATATGATAGTAGATGTTCTGAATGAGAGTTTAGCGAAAAAATTTCTCCGTTTGAAAATCTTTGCTGACGCCTGTTTAGTACATTACATTCTGCACAGAAATTAGAGTCATCTTAGATTTAAAAATCTAGTCAATTGCCGTGCTTCATTTCTGACTGTATCACTATTACGCATAAGAATAATACGAATATAAACATGACAAGATATGTATATTCTTCCGCGTTTGCTGTTGTCTCACTCTAGTTTCGTAGTTTATTAGGCAGACAGAATTTAAATGAGATAGCAGCAAACACGAAAGAATACGTCTCAAAACGTTTATATTCATAGTATTCTTATGGTGAAGAGAAAACTGCATGTGATTCACAATTCATAAAAGTTTCTATTAGCTACCCTTCTCTTCTCACAGGTAGGAAAAAATTCAGAATGTAGAGTTGGCCATATTGACACAAACATCCCTAACAGTCTTGCCAGTCGGATTTTCGTAGTACATTGAAATGCTGCAACATTCGAAGATGAACAACACGGAATTTGTATTTACTTCGATGGATAATGTATGAAAATGCAGTGGTCGAAACTCGGGGCGGAGGAAAAAAAGCTCGTCTTCCACCTTTTTTTTTTTTTAATTTACTTACCACAGAGGTTTTGGCGCCAGTATTTATCTTTGTGCCTGCAAAGCATGCCTGTGTAGCACTACATATATTCGACGGCAGAAGTTAGTTGTGGCGGCACCTACCAACATTTTCAGAACTTCCGCTTATTTTGCACTCGATTCTAAGCCACAGGTGGTTTTTTGGATTACAAAAACCGGAAAAAAGTGCGGCTTAGATTCGAGTAAATACGGTATATACCTGTGAATCTAAAAGCCAACAAGAGCTAGAGGAACTAAGTTCAACACTGAATGTTGCTTGCAGCCAAAGCGAAGTGCACAAAAAATTAAATCAAGCATACCACACAGGTTTTAAAACTGGTTTGAACAACACACAGTATCACAGAGCTTGTCCACAGTTTCCCTAAAACATGTCAGGCAGATGCCAAATTGATCCCTTTGTCATGTTTCTGGTGATTTCTCTCATAGCTCTTGTTAGACCTTCTAATATACTCTATCTACAGTGACTTCGTAGTTAACAGGTATATCAAATACTCATAAACATATTACATGCCAATTAACAGTGTCTGGAGGACACCAAACACTTGCTACATGAGTCTACATTGTATCTATGTGCAATAGTAATCTCTTTTTGAAATTATGATGCATCTTGTCTTTTACAGATCTGAATTGCTGTAATGCAAGACAAATAATAGAGGGGCCACAATTAACAAAATTTGTGGCCATAATAGTGGCAGTAGAAAGAGGTTCTGGGCCAAAAAGGGTGAGAAGGAATGGAAGTGGCACATCCCTGGACATATGCGGTGGCCACCCCCACCACCCACCCCATCTCCCAACGAAGTACCACAGGAGATTACTGTTGACAAGGCTGCTGGTGGCATCTTGACACCTGAAAACTTGATCCTTTAAGTCCAAGACATTGACTTGGAGGAACAGCACCAATGGTGAAGGTGCCGGCAGCTCACGTGGATGTGCCAGGGACCTGGTGGTGAAGGACCCAATGGCATCTGGGCAGCCAGCAAAAGAAATGCTGGTGGCAGCAAGGCATAACGAGAATAGCCCACAGCATGTGGGAGGCAATGGACCACAGAGGAGAGGCCAGAGGCAGATCGCCATGGCGCATCACCATCCCCTCATTGGTGTACACCACACAGAAGCGGCAGCAACTGTGGATCGTGGCTGGAATCTTTTTTAGTCAGCAGCCAAACCCCCAAACCCAGATTGTACAGCCAGGAGTGAACTGTAATGAGGGCTGCACCGATGGCTGCTGGTGGGGCACCATGAACAGATGTAGGAGGAAGTGTGGCTAGTGATGAAGGAGTGTCTCGGCTGGACTGCAATCCCTCGTTGCTTGCTGGCATAAACCTGCAGGAACTCAAGAAGCATGTGAAGGCATTGTGCCCGGAGCAGTCCGCAACATACTTCTTCACTTGAGCCTTGACCATGCCAATGATATGTTCTGCCGCGTCATTACACTGAGGGTGGAAAAGAGGAGCGGTCACATAGCAAATGCGTTGATGGCCACAGAAACTGTCGAAGGACTGAGATACAAACAAACAACAAAGGAGACGGTATCAGTGGATTAAAGACAGTGATCAGGCCTAACACTCCAAGCAACTTGTGAGGACAAAGAGTCCCCAAATAAATACAGAGAAAGACCAATATTAACTTTTTTACAAATCAATATCTGTTGCATTAGAAATAAGATTTTAGAATTAGAACATCTTTTTAATGACTTGGTTGTAGATGTTATATGTATATCTGAACACGAGCTAACAATTGAGCAAGTAGACGTATTTGTCCCTCAGGGGTATGGTGTGGCCGATATCATATGTAGAAAGCAGAGAAAGAATGGTGGTGCAGGTATTTTTGTAAGAGAAGGAGTGAAATTTTCTAAAATTGATGCAACAACTTATAGCTCAGAATTACATGCAGAGATCATTTGTGTTAAGCTGCTGGATGAAAACATAATAGTAGTTAGCCTATATAGATCCCCAGATGGTGATGTTACCCTATTTATTTTGAAATTTGAATTATTAATTTGATAAAAAATTGAAATTTAAGACAAGAACTGCTGTCTGTGGAGATTTCAACATTGAAATGGCTAACACAGACAAACAAGTCACAAAAATATTTTTGAAAGTACTAAGATCATTAAACTTATACTGTACAAATAAGAGTCCTACTCATATGGATGCATGCTTGGACAACATTATAGCTAATTTCATTGAGGAATATTTTAGAGTCACAATTGTAGGAGGACACTTTGCAGATCGTGATCCTTTGCTCCTTACACTTCATAAGAGACAGCCAATTAAAACTACCGAACCTAACTCTCTACTGGTGAGAGGACAAAAAGAGGAGTACATAACATTGTTTATTGATAAGTTAAGGAAGGAAAAGTGGGACTGGGTATACAAATGTCAACCAGGGAAATTGGGAACAGAAATAGCCTTTGGTAACTTTTTTTGAGAAATTTATAGAACTATGGTATTCTTGCTCTCCATTAACAAAAGCTAGAGCTACAAGGAAACCTAAAAATAAAATGCTTAACTGGTTTACAGAGGAACTTTCTGAAATTAGGGAAAACTTGCACACAATACAGCAGATTTACAAGCACATCTGTATACACAGGACTGAGCAGAGAGAGAGAATTTATAACTCATATATAACACTTAATATGCTCGCCATTAGCCAGTATTTTCAATAAATGCTTAGAATTTGGAGTTTTTCCTAAAACACTCAGGTTTTCTAAAGTCATCCCAGTTCATAAAAAGGGGAAAAGATATGAGGCACTTATGCACAACCAACTACATACCTACTGTGAAGATAATGGCTTACTTTGTAACTTTCAGTTTGGATTTCGCAAGGGAAAAAACACAACTGCTGCTGTTTCTGAAATCATTGATCGAACATTATCTGCTATTGAAAACAAAAACAAAGTATCACTTGTATTATGTGACTTAAGCAAGGCATTTGATTGCATTCCTGTTGACATCCTACTAATGAAATTGGAATACAATGGGTTGCAAGAGAACACTTTAGCCATCATCACTTCTTACTAGAACAAAAGGAAACAATTCATTTCAGACAGGAATATGCATTCTTCCTTGCTCGAGATAGACACTGGTGTTCCCCAAGGATCTATCCTAGGACTCTTCTTTTTCATTGTTGCAAACTATGACCTGCCTTACACCATACCACATCCTGTCATATGTTACACAGATTATACTACACTGTTTACCTCTCATCAGAACATCTCTGAACTCAAGCAGCCATGCCGCAAGTTTCAGGGTAATCTGGGTCGCAGAGAATAGTGGCACAACCTAACCCATCCAAAACAAAAGAGATGAGAACTCAGAACATAGGAAATCTAAGTGCAGGTAGGAACTTTATTTGAAACGAAGTGCATTGTATCCAAAATGGAAAAACCAAAAGCACTGAAAGAATCCACACTAAACAAATTATTAATGCTAGTATGGTAGTGATTCAAGAATTTCTCTGTAAATTCTAGAACCACTCAGCCTTCCACCGCCTCAAACACACAACATTCTGGATATGAGTGTGAGATGGTAGAATCCTACCTACTGCGAGTCACACGTTTCTGTGTGCACATTTAAAATCAGTTGCGGGAAGAAAGTAGATACGGCGGTTGGACGGCACCGATAAATAATGAAAAAGAGAGAGAGAGAGAGAGAGAGAGAGAGAGAGAGAGAGAGAGAGAGAGAGAGAGAGGAAATAAAGAAAAGAGAAGGAGTCCTCACAATTCCTAAATATTAGTAAAGCTGACTAAAAAAACTATGGGAAAATGCTTATGTCTTAAGTAAAATAAAAAAAGAGCAGAGAAATACTAAGCGAAAGATTGTTTAAGAGAGGACAGAGAATTGTTATGAAAAGGAAAGATACGTATATAAACATATGTAAGAAATGTATACTGTTAAGATATGAAATGTTATTACGAGTGATATCGTTTGCATAATGATTATTTATTAAATATCGTGAGTTCAATCTGAGGAGGGGGGGGGAAGGGGGGGGGGGGGATATGTAGCGATTCAAAAATTTCTGTGTAAATTCTAGAAGCACTCAGCCTTCTACTGACTCGAACACATGATATTCTCGGTATTGATGCAGGATGGTACAGCCCTACCTACTGCACATCATGTATTTGTATGTGCAAGTTTAAAATCAGTTGCAGAAAGAAAGTAGACGAGGCGGTCAGGCGGCACCGACAGGTACCTGTTGCGCAATCCATAGACGTTTTAATGATTGCGTAAGGAAGAACCATGGAGTATATATGCAGCTCTGTGCTTATAGTGTCTGTGACTGTTGTTATTAAAACAAGAACAGTGGAAAAAGTACTCTTGTAGACTCCTGACGCAACCTTGTTAAAGCCAAGACTCATTTTATGATTCATGTTAGGAAAGGTCATGTTGTCTAAGCCAACTTTCTTGTAACTGTAACTCAATTTGTTTCTAACGTCTAACTATATGAGAGATGTCAAATAAATGGAGGTCAAATACATCGTTAGTTGACGAAAAGTAAAGTTTGTATGTCTACTTATTTCATAAGTAGAAAGAGTCTATAAATTCCTGTACCTAGTGTTACTCAATGGAGAAGACATCAAGAGGATTTCTAGCAGCCAGCTATTCAGTAAATAAGAGTCACCTCGAAAAGAAGTGGAAGGTGGTTTGGGGAAATAAGCCATTATAACCCAGAACCACACTCACACTTTAAGTCATCGGAACATTATGTTATAACATTCCGATGACTTGTAGTGCTTCGAGAACTTCTGCTGAAATTCTAGAACCACTCGTCCTTCTAATATCTCGAACACATGATATTTGAAGAAGAAGTGTGAGAGAACATACATACTGCGTAACACATGTTTGTGTGTGCAGGCTGGAAAGGAGTCATGAGCGCAAGGTAGACAAGACAGTCGAACGGCCTCGACAAGTGTTTGCCCTCCCTCCCTCCGTCGGAAGCAGTATAGGACGAACAAGGAGTGTTTATGTATCTTATGGTGTTTTATATTGTTGTCTATTGTAATGAGAAAAAAGAAAAACAGTTGAAACATTGTTAACTATACTTCATGTCTTCGCCCTGAACAAAGCGCAAGACATAGTTCATGTTAATAAATTACGAGCGGTTCTTAAACCAACTCATTTATGAATGTTAATTAAACGTGTTCCTAAAGCTTGAAATATGAGTGAAATACGAGAAGACAGAGATATTTACATGTGGAAAGTGAGAAGGTTATTCTGCATAGTCCAAAACATCGTTAATTGGTGAAAACAAAAAGTTTGTATAATTCCTCCACATGTCTTATCGTGACACATCATTAGAACGTGGTGACCAGTGAAAAGGACTCAAAAACATGGGAATTTTGAGAGGAAATCGAAATAGAAGATATAATGTGTTGCCATAGCAACCAGGCATAACAAGACAAGAGAACTGTTTCATGGAATTGGATTCAGCTTAAAAGTTCAAATGGTGAAAATTAATAAATGCAATAAAAGAGAAGATGTAAGAAAGATATAATGTTAAAAGAAAAGAGAGAAGATTCTGATGCATAAGATTAAGAAGAAATATGACCAAAATAATTCATCAAAGAAGATCCGGTGTGGGGAGTAAGCAGCTGTCACACACATCGTGGGGACACAGACATGGAAACCAGCCTAAGTCCGACGACACCGGCACCGGTCACTGATCACCGGTGCTAATTCCACATATGCTCACCGACGCTGAAACCAACATTCGACGACGCCCCACCAGCACTGTTCACCAGTGCTGATTACGCATCTGCTCACCAACACAGCTAGAACTCTACGCCGGATGAGTGCAAAACAATAATTGTTTTAGTGTGAAGTTAAAGGAACTGTTGAATAACAGACAGTTAGTATGTTATTATACTCAGTGTAAAATTTCTTTTTTTGTATGATTACTAGATATAAAGGTAAGGAGAATATGGATAATACTCAGAAAACTGGGGAAACTTCAGAACCAGCCATGGCTATGACAGTGAGTAAAGAAATGCCAGACTGGTCTGAATTAGTGAATTTGATCAAAACTTTAAGTGATAAGGTAGATGACCAAAGGGTAGATTCAGCAGCTTTAAGAAAGATCTAACTGCTCAAAATACTTCTTTAAGAAAAGAACTAAATACAACTATAAATACTCAAAGTCTTAAATTAGACTCAGTAAATACTCAATTAAATGATAAAATAGATGACCAGGGTGCTTCTTTGAGAACTGAAATAAGTGCAACTTTAAGTGGAAAACTGGATGTACAGAGTGCTAATTTAAGTAAAGAAATAGACACAGTGAATACTCAATTAAGTAATAAATTGGATGATCAGAATAAAATTTTAGGATTTTTAAGTGCTAAGGTATATGCACAAAGTAAAGACTTCAGTAATTTATGTGAAGGGATGGGAAATTTGAAGACGGAATTTGACGCAGCTACTACAGTAGAGAATTTTAAAATAGATTTGAAAGAGGAATTAACTAGTTCGTTAAGCAGTCATGTAAACCAACTGTTCACTGACTTTAGTCAAACACAGAGTAACCAATTTCAGGACTTAGCTGAAAAGTTAGAATGTGATATTGAAGATAAATATTATAATGTAGAGCCTGAACTTGGTGAAAAATTAGGATCATTTCAAAGTGTATTTAATGTTTCGTTTTATGCTGTAAAACATAGATTATACACCTTAAAAGAGTGTGTTGAGAAGCAGGACAAGTTATTACCAATAGTCCAATCGCAAATTGCAGGCGTCAATACTCAAGTAGATAACTTGGAATGAAACTTTAAAGAGAAACTAGGAACTTCAGATATGATCAATATAAGTAGCCTGGAGGAACAGGCAGAAGAAATGATAGATCGAAGAGTGGCTGCGAGAGTAACCTCTGGAAACATTTTGACTATTGCTTCTTCCAAACTTAATAATACCAGCAAGGTTACAGACGACTTGTGGAAAGGATTAAAAATTTATCTAGGATAGAGTGGAAAACATATATCGTGTGTGTGTGTGTGTGTGTGTGTGTGTGTGTGTGTGTGTGTGTGTGTGTGCGTGCGCGCGCGCGAGTATATACCTATCCATTTTTCCCCCTAAGGTAAGTCTTTCCGCTCCCAGGATTGGAATGACTCCTTACCCTCTCCCTTAAAACCCACATCCTGTCATCTTTCCTTCTCCTTCCCTCTTTCCTGACGAAGCAACCGCCGGTTAGGAAAGCTCGAAATTTTGTGTGTGTGTTTGTGTGTTTTTTTTATTGTGCCTGTCTACTGGCGCTTTCCCGCTTGTTAAGTCTTGGAATCTTTGTTTTTAATATATTTTTCCCATGTGGAAGTTTCTTTCTTTTTTATTTATAATAGACACAAAAACTATGATGATTCAATATAACTTATTGACATAAATACAGAAAAACTATGATGATCTTACAATGAGTATACAAAAAAAGGAGGCGTGAGTAAGGAAAGAGAAAATAAGTCAGAGAGGAATCGATTGTGATAATTATTAAGGAATGTCAGTTTAACAAATATTCTGATGATTTGTAGGATAGTGGGACTCTTGTAACCTAAGTAAACATATTATATATTGAATAGTGTAGAGAGACATAGTATACACCAAGTACGTATAAGTTGAAAAGTAGGGGAAAACTCTAGGGACCAAAGGAAGTATTGAAAAGGATATGCGAAGTGTATAATAGATTTATATTTTTATCAGGAAATATTTAATTGTAGTGAACATCGAGATGTATACCAGGGCATGTAATACTATACGACTAATTTAAACAACTATTATACAGTAATGTATAATTTTCTATTTGGTATACAATTCAACTCACAAAGGCTGAAGGGGGCATACCTGATATTTGCTAAGGATATAGGGCAAATGTACCTACATGGAGATAGGACGACCTGTGGCCTGATGAATAGAGATGTTTGAAAATGGAAGGAGTAAGTGCACTCATAGGGTCAACCCACATGCATGGTATAGGTACTGATCCTAGGGGAAAAGGACAGTATCGTGACAGAGGTCACACATTTTGTAGGAATTGTTCTGGTGGGTTTAAATTCTATATTCCACTAGCATTATTATGTTTAATGTGAGTTTACAAAAGGTGAGAAGAACACTTTCATTTGCTCATAGTTCTTCCAGACTACAAACAGTCCATAATTAATGAGACTATCACGTACTGTGGCCTGGGAGATGAAGAAGCTTGCACAGGATAGAGTAGCATGGAGAGCTGCATCAAACCAGTCGCAGGACTGAAGACCACCACCACCACAACAACAACAACAACAACAACAACAACATCACATACTAAAGAAGCAGTACAAAGAATTAGAATAAAGAATAAAATACTCAAGTGTTATGAACACCGCGAGCTTATGATTGGAAACCAAATGTTTAGGACCCATGACTCCAATATATAAAAGAATTGACTCCAACTTTGAGAGAAATACTCTCATTTTATAATCAAAGTAAAATGAAAAAAGAAAAGCTAAATAACAAATGAAAGGATTAAGCATGTTAATAAAAAAAATGTGGAATGTGTACTTTGGAAATGTGAATTATTATATGTAATACTAACATACATAATTAGTATGTATAAAATATTGCATGTTTGAGTTGAGGGGAGGGATATGTAGTGCTTTGAGAATATCTGCGAAATTCTAGAACCACTCATCCTTCTACTGTATTGGACACACGATATTTTAAGAATAAACATGAGAAAACGTACATACTGCGTAATACATGTTGTTTGTGCAGGCTGGGAAGGAGTCATGAGCACGAGGTAGACGCGACAGTCGAATGGCGTCAACAATTGTTTGCCGCTTACGTCACGAAAGCCATATCAGAAGAACAAGGAGCGTTTATGTATCTTATGGTGTTTTATATTGTTGTCTATTGTAACAAAAAAAAAGAAGAACAGCTGAAACATTGTTAATTGTACTTCACATATTGGACTCACTAGAGGCAAGACGGGTTCATATATGGAAGCCCTCTTGACTTCTTCTCCATCAAATAATGCTACGTACAGGAATTTTTAGACTCTTTCTACTAATGAAATAAGTAGACATACAAACTTTACTTTTTGTCAACTATCGATGTATTTGACCTCCCCACACAATAAAAATTTCACTTTCCACATGAATATGTAACTTCCTACAAGTGTCTCATATAGTCAGATGTTAAAAACAAATTGTGTTACAGTTAAAATGAAGTTGGCTTGGATATCTTGACCTTCCTTAACATGAATCATAAAATGAGTCTTGCCTCTAACAAGGTTGCGTCAGGAGTCTACAAGCGTACTTTTTCAACTGTTCTTGTTTTAATAACAATAGTCACTGACACAATAAGCATAGTGCTGCATATAAACTCCATGGTTCTTCCTTGCACACTCACTAAAACATCTATGGGTTGCCTGACAGGTACTTGTTGGTGCAGTCTGACCGCTGTGTCTACTTTCTTTCCACGACTGATTTTAAACCTGCACACACAAACATGTGACACGCAGTAGGTAGGACTCTACCATCCCACACTCATATCCAGAATATTGTGTATTCAAGATGGTAGAAGGCTGAGTGATTCTAGAATGTACACAGAATTTCTCAAATGACCACAGTATCACACGCTACCATGAAAGTCAAAAAATTAATCACAGATTTACTCACAGTGGGGCCATAAATTGCACCAAAATTGGAATATGCTCTTTTTTTGTACCCACCTAATGTGGAGTAACCAAAGACAACACCGGAGATCCCAAATGCATACATCTGAGAGTTCGATTAAGTCACAGCTGAACCCATGTCCACTTGTAGTCTGAATGCTTTGCCCATCACCTGTGCTTCAATAAACACTTTGTTACGAGTTGTAAACACTGGAGACATACAATTAATATCCATTACCATTTCCACAGGAGGACACTGGGAATGACGCACAGATGCTATATGTCATTTTTGCCTACAGCTGTTGCAAGTCGCCCAGTGCTTAAGGCACACAGCTCTGTCATGTTGCGCGAAATAGTACAGATAAGATGGGATGGTGGAACAGTGTTGTTGCTGAGGTGGTGGTTGTTTGGTGTGAAACTGTATAGAGTGGCACAAAGGCTGTGCTTGTACAGCTGCCACATCATCCTCCCCCCCCTCCCCCACAAGAACTGACTGACATCCAAGACCAGGAGCAGAGCTACTATGTGGACATCACACCAAGCCTCAATCTGATCATCCACAGCAAGAGATACCTCGGAAGACTGAGCAATATTTAGCACTTCAACCAAAGATGGATTCTCGGACTTCAATGCGCACTGATGCACTTTTCTGTAGGGAGCCAAACAAATGATTGTGTCATGGACCACAGAATCAGCACAGGAATTATGATGAGCATCAGTAGCAAATTGATATTTGTTACTGAGGCCATGGAGTTCACCCATCCAAGCCCAATAGGACCAGTGGGGCTGTTACTGACAACAAGAGAGCTCTACATGCACTGTATTGACATCCATGCACTTACGGTGATAATTTGAAAACAACTTACATGTTTTGTCGAATGTAAGTGATGCTGAATCCTGACGCAAGGCTAACTGGCACAACAATTGATTCATCTGAAGAGAAATCCAAGAAAGAAACAAGGCCTTACACATGTTTGCATCAGTGACCCTAAAAGTGAGAAAGTGTTACCAAAGCCACTTCTCCTAAGCATTCCAGTCTTCGATTGGATCATTGTAAGGAGGAAAAGGCAGCATGGAAGCTTGCATAGTCAATGTGGCAAAGACGTTAGTGATAGCAAACTGAGAGCCTGCTGCTGTTTAAGTAGAGATTTGGGCATGGCCTCCATGGACATGATAACCAAAGGAACAACCAGGCAGACTGAGCACATTAAAGTGAACACCACCTTCTTCACAAATTGTGTTGTAATGTGAGACACAAATAATAGGTTGGCCAAGTTTTATTCCTCTACATACAAAATAACAACAGACACAAAAGCTGATACAAGTAAATAAGAACACATCTAAGAGTAAGTGCCTACTGCACTGTCCTTATATGGAGGAGGATTCCGGTAGACAGCATAGCAGCTAGTGAGCAATGTGCACAAATCTTGTGGCCCACTGCAGACGGCCTGTGGTGACCGGCTCACACAGATGGTGTTGGTGGATGAGTTGAAGTGTACTGCTACAGTGCGTATCCAGGTACTGTGTACAGGCTTATATGATGAAGCAACCATTTTTAAAATACGCCATAGTTGATGCTGATTTCATAAATTATGTATTTTCACTAATGCAATTTCCAATGTATGGACATTATCAAGCAACATACTACAACTGACTGTTCACATGTCATCGTCATTCAAGAACAGTGATTTGTTGGAATTTGTGCTATGGATGGTAACATTATTAAATGGTTCAGATATTATGTTTCCCTTCTAATGACCCTCCATATTGTTTCTATTTTAATTATAGGATTACTGACATGGCATGCAAACTTTCTTATTTTTCTTACAAATTTTCTCAATAACGTGAAATACCTTCTACAATACAAAATCAGTTGCACATTCGTGCTTATCCTGGCCATTTTTATAAGCCTCTCTTTATGCTACACAATACTTTAATGCCTTTTGTTATCAGTGATCTCTCTGATAGATCACTAGTGCCAATGCTCATAGTTGGTTTCACAACCTTTATGGATTTATGTGATTAATATTTTCTGACATGGCATGCAAACTTTCTTATTTTTCTTGCAAATTTTCTCAATAATGTGAAATATCTTCTACAACACAAAATCAGTTGCACATTCGTGCTTATCCTGACCATTTTTATAATCCTCTCTTTCTGCTACACAATACTTTAAGGCCTTTTGTTATCCATGATCTCTCCAATAGATCACTAGTGCCAGTGCTCACCGTTGGTTTCACAACCTTTATGACCTGGAACCTTGAGTTTAATTTTTCCAAAAACTGTCACTCTACAGTCTTCCTTTGACTGTTATCTAGCAGCAAAACTTTCTGTTCCTGTCTGGTTTTATTTTCAATCTAGCTACAATCTTCTTTCAACCAGTCTACTGCACCCTTTTCATCTACTGCTGTATTAGACTCTTCATGTCCTGCTTCAGGTGACAGATCACATTTGTTAGCCCCAGACACTGAAAAAACTCTGCGAATTGACCTCTGTTTGTCCACTAGCTGCTACCCTTTCCAATGTCCTAGTCTTTTTTTCCTCTTGTAATTACCTTAATTCAAGTTTAGTGTCCACAAGTTCTGCCTGAAGAGATCATATCCTAGCCTCCATTTCAGTTATTTTTCTGTGTCTGCAACAAAGCCTAAAAATCTGCTGATGAGCATCTTTAGGTACTATGCCAAAGCATTTGCACATATGGAACTTGAATTTCCAGTTGCCACAAAACACCCCCTCACCCCCTCACATATATCACACAAGGCAGTTTAGCTATTAAGAGATATTACTGTTAAAGAAATTACAAAATGTAATTTGAACTAAAAACAGAACTAAAACAGATACAGCACAAACAAACTCACTGTTCTCAAGTCTCTACCAGTAATCAACTGACTTTTTACTTAATCCAAACTACAATACTAATTTGGATGCCCTTTTTTTTACAAAGAGAGTCACAGAAAAATTATGCCAACATACATTACCAATCAAAGAATAGCATGCTGTACCCCAGTATTAATTAAATTAGCACAGATAAACCTTCAAGAATAACTACTTAAGAATACATTCAAAGGGCTTCACTCTTGAATCTGTATAGTAATTGAAACAAAATAAATTAAGTTTTACTTCCTCCAACGAAAGCTAGTGTAGTTCGTCTTCAGTCAGACAGTTTGGTGTGGCCTTTAACACTGTTTCAACCAAAATAATACCTTAACAAACTGGAATTTCTCCTTGGTAAGCAATTACAAGAAAAATTAACCATTTAACAGTTACATCTAACTTTGCAGTTGCATATCACACATATATTTTTAGAACCAGAAAAAAAACCTATAAAAATCACTTTTTTAAATAAGTATTTTACAATTAAATAAACTAATGTTATGAATTAGTTTCAGCGTTCTTATTTGAGACCTGCTGTTGCAGAACATGATGTGAGTATGCAAAGAATACTGATAAATACTGATATGTCAACAACAAAATCATTGGAAACAAAACTAGGTGGACAATAATGGGAGATAAATGGGCCTCGGCCATTCGAAAAAGCCACCCTGGCTTTTGACAGAAATTATAGGTCTACAATCAGGCCCAAAGACCCACACCATGCTGGCTGACTGCTGTGTCACCCTTTACCATATGGTACCACTCAGATGTAGTATGGAAAGGCATAGGTTCAGTAAACCCCTATCAGCTCTCCAGCTCTCATAGCTACTACCTTACTTTCAACTAGCTCCTCATTTCACCTCAAGACACTGAGCGCCTCCATCCAGGTCCTCCCATCAATGAAAAATTCCTAACAGTATAGGAAATTTAACCTGGTTCCTCAACATGGCAGTCATATGCAATGTTTGCTAATTGCAGAAATATTTGACGTTACTGAGCTCTTTGGTGAAGAAGCACAGATATAAAGTTAATTTAAAGCTGGAGCATTAAATCCACAGTTTTGCAATTATTTATTTCATCTAAAGTGTTTTTCAGTGAATATTTCAGTTCAAAGGGAAAACAGAAAGTAACCATATATACAGACTGCAGTTAATGTGTAAGTAATAAATACACAAATAATTTTAACATCAAAGTTAATTTATTATAACAGTTTTCCGAAGTGGATAACAACAGCTACAATATACTTACCTCTCACTTCCTGGAGTTGTGATCCGATTAAAGCGATGGCGTAGATGGTGTTTATCCCCATGATAACATATCGAGCACAAATCATAGTTACCACACTCCGCACATTTCCAACGAATTCCAAAAATTGGTTGTTGGCGGCAAGTATCACACATGGTACCGTCATGTTTTACACCTTTAAATGAATAGTATTTTTATTAAAAGATGTTACCAGTAATTACTCAGTGAGATCTACCTGAAGATGGGTCACCGGAAGCACTTGATTCCACCCGTCTGCTTTGACCTACGAAGCGAAGGTGTTGCGATGTGTGATGTCACTAGGATACACTGTTTTTGAGTTGGTTCACATTTGTATATGTTGTGCCGTTGAATCTGATGGCACTCTTTGGTGGTGGATGATGACACGTTGAGTTTAAAGTGTGGTATGGGGTTCATTTGAATCTTGGTTATCACTGTGGTAGCATGGGTTTATTCGAGCTAGTAACATAGTTTTGGAAGTGTTTGCTTTGTTTTCAGTGAGTTGTCACAAGATATTTTCTGTTATGTTTATGTATTTGGCATATTTGTTAGATGTGATTAATTTGGTGTTTGTCATCGTGTGTGCATGTGTGTGCACGTGGGCCAGCTTTGATCAACATAGAGGATTTTCACAAGAAGCTTTTGTCGGTAAATAACTTTTGTCATGGTTTTATTATACAGTAATTGTGACATTTTGGGTGTTTAAGTTGTGCTTTAATTGATCTAGCAAGTTATGTATGTGTGCAAAGTTTGTGATTGTGCTTTTTTTATTTGTGATTTACCAGAAGATAGCAAGGGCTGCGTTTGAGCTTTATAAGTCAAGTGAAATGTCCAATTCCACTTTTCAGAGTTGTAGGCATTGGCTTTTTTGAGCTATACAGGTAGAGTGAAGTATACGATTCCTCCTGGTTTTGTGGCTGTTATGTCGAAGTTGAGAATTTTTTTTTAATAATATTTGTTTTGGGATGGTGTGGTGTTTTGTATTGTTACATACTTAGCCTGTCCCCACTTTAAAACCCCATTTCCCACAGTTGTCCCATTAGTTTCACTTTATTGTTGAAGTGAGATGTCCTTGTGTCACTTTACTTTTGTTCATGTTTGTTGTATGTGTATGTAGTGATGACATCATCACCATTCTGTATATACTGGAAGTAGGTGTTTCCACTCTACTGAAGACGTCAAAAGTCAAAGCATACAGGTTGAATCAGATGCTTCCCTAATGCCCTGAACACTAATTAAAATGACAAATCTCTGATTAAGAGAACCATTTAGTGAAGTTATGTTATAGTTGCAAAAAATATATGTTCATAACATGATTTTATACTGAACACAGCAGATGACAATATCATGTAGTATATATTAAGTTTCCTCATTACATTACCTACTGGGGGAAGGGGGGGGGGGGAGGAAGAGGTGGAGGAGATGACTATTTAACGTCCCGTCGACAACGAGGTCATTAGAGAAGGAGCACAAGCTCGGATTAGGAAAGGATGTGGAAGGAAATCAGCCGTATCCTTTCTAAGGAACCACCCCGGCCTTTGCCTGAAGCGATTTAGGGAAATCACGGAAAACCTAAATCAGGATGGCCGGACGCGGGATTGAACCGTTGTCCTCCCGAATGCAAGTCCAGTGTGCTAACCACTGCACCACCTCGCTCGGTGGGGGGGTATAGGATCCAGTGAATTGTTGTAACAGATCAAGAAACAGAAGGTAAATGTAAATCTGGTTATAAGAAAGAATGTGCAACACAGAATAGGAAAAAAATAAACACCTGTATAAAACCACTTCATAAGTGAAGAACAGTAAACTGGAGGAAAATTGGATCAATAGAATATAAATTGGGTAAGAAAGGGAGGGAGAGAGAAGAGGGGGGGAGGGGGCGAGGGAGGGAAGGAGGGAGGGAAGGAGGGAGGGAGGGGGGGAGGGAGAGAGAGAGAATTCAACAGTTATAGTTGATAACAATAAAATAATAAATTTATTAATGAAGAAAGAAAATATAATGTGCAGTAGAAAGATCACTGATGTACTTGTTTACAGTCACTGGACAAACAGTGAGCAATAAAGAAAAAATAAATGTAAACACAATTTGCAAAGTTTGCAGGAGAGCTGCTGTGAAGTGTTGGTTGAGAGTTGAGAGTCGGGCCAGTACAGCAATAAGTGTTTCCGACAGATTTTTAATGTTGGCCTGATGCAGAATTTTAATAAATTTATTTACATATTCAACTGTCTTTGACATCAAGCATTTTGTCCAAAATTTTAAAGTAATAAAAGTAAAGAACACAAAACAGCTGTTAGTTTTTTTTTTATTTCTTTTCATTTAGTATTACATCAGAAAATCCCCAACCATTTAGCCAATTAGGTGGAGAACACATTAACCTGAAACCTACAGAGAAATTCAGCTGCTTGACAATTCCTTAAGTAGGCCTGTAAATCATCATATAGAAAATATAAAATATTAATATAAAAGACCATCAGTCATGTAAATGGTCATAATATTGCCATATTTTTCACTGAGACAATGTACGGCATTTGTAATCTAACTGATATATTCCACATTGTAACAAGAGATAGGAGATATGATTCATGTAACAAGTAAATAATTAACTTTGGTAACTAACTTTCCCTACAAGGTGGGGACTGGGTGTTTGTGTTGTCCTCGTCATTTCTTATCATCATCATTTGTGACAGTGGCTAGATTGGACTGGTAAAAAATTGGACTGCATAAAAATTTGGACTTTGTATGTGCCCTGATGACCACCCAGTTGAATGCCCTACAAACCAAACATAATCAGCATCCCAGCGTTATACATGTAAAGGATATCCATGCTACATTAAATGCTTCAGCAATTTTGATGTCATGTATCAGGTACTTAGAAACCTTTCATTCACAATAAATGGGACTGATGCAGGGACATAGGAAACCAAATTACATTTCTTACAGTTATGACTATGTATTACACGCTCTTCATAGCAATGAACTTCTGATAAATACTGTTAAATGTAAAAACTATGTTAAGAGTGTACATGACAAATCAGCAGAAAATATCACAATAAACGCAATGCAACAAAATATGAATCCGAAAAGGAAATCAACTTGTTTAATACAAGACGTCATGTGTAGGTCGTGTGCAACTAGAGTGATACTACCTACCTACATGAAAGTAAACAAAATAAATACATTAGGGTCTATCACTTCATGGCTAAAGAATCTTCAGTAACATGGATCTCATACCTAGCTACTACAGTTCTTTCAAATGCAGGGGTACAGGATGTTACTTTGGAATGGTCGGTTTCTGAAATGATACATTTTGCCGTGGTAGTACTGTAAAAAAGACGGGTCAGTTAAGACTTACCTGTAGGGGCACTATCCAGAATCCGTAAATCATACGCTCCTGAACATCGGTAATTCGCTGCTGTTCCATTGTCCCACACGACAACTACTTCTTCTGGTGATTCAAAGTTTCGAACAGTCCCTACGTGTCCTTCCCCACCGTCCTGCAAAAGTAAATGTAAAAATAATATCAACACAGTAAAGCGTCCACTTACACATTTCACACGTAGTGATTCCAACCTGTTTTCCCCATTTCCAGTCTGGTCCTCTGATAACTCTAGCACCCACGCCTTCCATCATAAACCTTGTTGTTCGACTCCCAGCCCCGGCACCAGCATCCATTTTTTTATGTCATGTGGGCACACCAAACACTACTCCACTCTTCCAACGCACACTCAACTCTTGGCTACCATAAACACAAAACGCACTCAGAGATATTCGTTGTGGAGTAACAATCTGCCGCTACTCATATCTCTGACTTCTGTGCTAAAACAAAAATATCACTGGTCAACGTTGGAGTAAGTACTATGTAGTATGTACTATGTAAGCGGGTAGTGGGAGAAGAGCTGATGGAGTGGATGTTTAGTGTAGCCGAAAATGGAGTTTCGTATGGAGAATATAAATATGCAACACTGCAGCGAAATCGCGATAAACTGTAGAAACTTTGCTATGTACCGTTTGTGGCATAACAGTCCCACGAGTGTTTCATAGATTACAGTTCTTGTGTCAATAGTTTTCTGTTTCGTTTTTGTGTTTGCGATGCGTAGTGAGAAAACTTGGTACAAAATGACAAAATTTCGACGAAAATACGTGGTGGAATGAGCATGATATGGCAGCTTCTTTAAAAAGAAATAGGTCGCGTAGGAGGATAGCCGCATTGACATTCCTCTCAAATATCTCTCTTGATGGTACACACAGAGACACAAACTTAGGGCTGTTTGCAAAAAATGATCAAACAAAAAAATGCGGTTTGGATAGGGAGGGTAACGAGTACGATGATGAGATTAATTTACAAAATGTGAACAAACATAATGTGTACGATTCTCTACGCGAGCAGAGGAAAACGAAGGTGTTTCAATCTCCAGGCCACCACGGAATATCACAGGAGCAGCTTTCAGGAAGCCCGGATTCGAGTCTAAGTGATGTAGTAACTTCTTCCAAGTGCACAGATAATGAATGTCAACTTTTGTCAAGAAATGAGTCATCTACCCCTTTCAGGGACAGGTGAGACGAACTTAATGCAATGTAATCAAAATAATGTCATAACACTGATTTCATCTTTATACAAGAAGTGTTGGCAGCTAAACTTATTTTTGTAATTAGTTTCAAACATGCAAAAACTGTTTAGTACATCTATGGAATAAGTTTAGGTTCTTAATAATGAAGCAAAATCTTTTAGATAGAGGTATATAGCTTATTGGATAACAGTTAAATTATTAAAGCTATTTTAGATATGTTGTTCAGCAGAAAAAATAGCAGTCTTTTTCCTGAAGAACAGGAGATAATAGTGCCCAATCTTGTGTGTAAGACAATAGGAAGAATATCAGGTCCTCCATGTACATATACGGATTTTTGGATAGTGACATTTAATACAGCTATATTTGTATCTGCCAAGAAATTCAAGAATTATTCACTGCCCTATTTAATGTTGCAGGAAAGTTCTTGTAGAATGCAAATACTTTCGGGTTAAAGAAGACCACTCACCGAAAATCAGAAGCATTGATTTGTCAGTAGGCACATGCAAAAGAAAGAAAAGTTACTATCTTTCAGAGTTATATTTTGATGAAGTACAGAGAGGAGAAGGGAGGGGCGTATTGAGGGGGGGAGGGGGAATATATTCTCTCTCTCTCTCTCTCTCTCTCTCTCTCTCTCTCTCTCTCTCTCTCTCTCTCTCTCTCTCTCTGTGAGACCAAAAGTATCCCAACACCTTGCTGAAAATGGCTTAAACATTCGTGATGCCCCTCTGTCGGTAATGTTGTAATTCAATATGGTGTTGGCCCACCCTTAGCCTTGATGACAGGTTCAAATCTCACAGGCATACATTCAGTCAGGTGCTGCAATGTCTCTTAGGGAATGGCAGCCCGTTCTTCACGGAGTGCTGCACTGAAGAGAGGTATTGATGTTGGTCGGTGAGGCCTGGCACGAAGTCAGTGTTCCATAACATCCCAGAGGTTTTCTTTAGTATTCAGATCAGGACTCTGTGCAGGCCAGCCCATTACAGGGATGTTATTGTCATGTAACCACTCCACCACAGGCCGTGCATTATGAACAGGTTATCAGCTGTGTTGAAAGATGCAATCACCATCCCCAAATTGCTCTTCAACAGTGGGAAGCATGAAGGTGTTTAAAACATCAATGTAGGCCTGTGCTGTGATAGTGCCATGCAAAATGAGGGGTGCAAGCCTTCTCGATGAAAAACACGACCACACCATAACACAACCTCTCCTGAATTTTACTGTTAGCACTACACACTGGCAGATGACATTCACTGGGCATTAGTCATATCCACACCCTACCATTGGATTGCCACCTGTCATAGTACTTACAGTGAATCCCGGTGCAGTTTGGAACTTCTGTGTGATGGTATGGATAGATGTTTGCCAATTACACATTACAACTCTCTTCAGCTGTTGGCGGTATGTCAGTCAAAACATGAGGTCGGCCTGTACACTTTTGTGCTTTGTGTCCCTTCACGCTTAACATTGTTGTTGTTTACGTTTTCAGCACTGAGACTTGTTCGATGCAGTTCTCCATGCTACTGTATCCTGTGCAAGCTGCTTCATCTCCCAGTTCGTACTGCAGCCTAAATTCCTTCTGAATCTGCTTAGTGTATTCATATCTTGGTCTTCCTCTACGATTTTACCCTCCACGCTGCCCTCCAATACTAAGGCCAGAATCTCCACCTTATCCACAAATGCAGAGCTTGTAGGTAATGATGGTGTGGGTGCCACTGCAATTCCTGTGGTCTTGGGAATCTTCTTTTTGGATTTCTCTTTCTGGTCCTTGAGTTTCCCTGGCTGGGAGGACTTCACTGATTCAGTCTCCGGGACTGAGGATGAGTGTGAAGCCCTATGACCAGCTGCTTTAGGGCTCTTCAGCCACTGGTAGGTGTCATTTTTCCCACTAGAAGAAACCTGGGGAGTGATCCAAGGGACCCCTTCCTAGCAAGAGGAGCTGAAGAAGACCTATGCTTCTCCAGCACAGAAGTGGGGACTGATATCCCCGATGGTTGGGTGGGGGGGGGGGGGGGGTTTGGTCATGAAGTAGGTATTGCAGCAGCAACAGGGCAGGTGTAGTTTTCTGATTATGAGAGGTGGCTGGGGTTGGCGGAATAGATGGGACTAGAACTGTTGTAGCGGCGGCGTAAGACGATGTCATACGTACAGTATGTAGGCATTCAAATTTCCTCATAGCCTCAGTGTAGGTCAGTTGGCCCAGGGTCTTGTACTCCATGATTTTCCTTTCTTTCTGGAGAATCCTGTAGTCAGGCGAGCAAGACAAATGGTGCTCTCTGTGTTTGACACAGCTGGGAGGCAGAGTAAATGGAGTATTGGGATGTGAAGGGCATCCGCAATCTCGACATGTGACGCTGGAAGTACAGTGGGAAGACATATGGCCA
Source organism: Schistocerca gregaria (assembly GCF_023897955.1). NCBI lineage: Eukaryota > Metazoa > Arthropoda > Insecta > Orthoptera > Acrididae > Schistocerca > Schistocerca gregaria. The sequence continues at coordinate 545,297,733 of NC_064924.1, forward strand.
AACTTCCATCATTTAAAGCACCACATTGGGGGAGGGATATAGTGCTTTACATGAAAGTGGTAGAGCACCACCTTGACCTTCTCGGGTACTGTATCACCCCCCCTCGCCCCCCTCAACCATTGGGGATATTAGTCCCCACGTCTGCGCCAGAGAAGCATAGGTCTTCTTTGGCTCCTCTCGCTAGGAACGGGCCCCTTGGATCACTCCCTTCCCAGGTTTCTGCTAGTGGGAAAGATGACTCCTGCCAGTGGCTGAAAAGCCCAAAAGCAGCTGGTCATAGGGCTTCACACTCATCCTCAGATCCGGAAACTGAATCATTGAAGTCCTCCCAGCCAGGGAAACCCAAGGGCCAGCAAGAGAAATCCAAAAACAAGATCCCCAAGACCACGGGAATTGCAGTGCACCGACATCATCACTACCTACAAGATCTTCATTTGCGGATAAGGTGGAAATTCTGGCTTGAGGACCTAGATCTCGCCATATCCTCAGACAGGCAATAAGTTGGTGGTAGCAGGTGACCTTGAGGTGTAAACTGCCTCATTGAATGTTCTATGCCTTCAGTCTCACAATGACATCATCCTCTAGTGGAATTGGGGCGGATTTCTTCCACTGCCTGTCTGAGCTATAGCAACTGTTAAGTTTTACATCTGCTTTCTGAATTGCCCTGTAGGGAACCTGGTTCCTGGCAGTGCGGACCCCTGTCCTCTGCGGTTTTAAGGGGTATTACAGGAACCGTAGCAACTATAATAGGGTGTCCGGTGGAGTTTGTGCTCATGTACTAAAATCAGTCTGTAGTGAAACTGTGCGCCTTCAAACCCCTCTTGAAGCTGTGGCTGCCAGAATAAGCACGACACAGGAAATAACTGTCTGCAATGTATATCTTCCTCCAGATGGTGCAGTACCCCTGAATGTATTAGTTGCCCTCATTGATCAACTCCTTAAACCTTTCCTACTTTCGGGAGATTTTAACACCCATAACACCTTGTGGGGTGTCACCATGGGTATTGGCCAAGGCAGAGATATAACTTTACTGTTTCAGTTCGACCTTTGCCTCTTAAATACTGGGGCCGCCACTCAATACATTGTGGCTCTTGGTAGTTACTTGACCGTTGATTTATCAATTTGCAGCCCAGGACTTCTCCCATCTATCCACTGGAGAGCACATGACCTGTGTGGTAGTGACCACTTCCCCATCTTCCTTTCACTGCCCCAGCATCAGGCACACGGAAGCCTGCCCAGATGGGCTTTAAACAAGATGGACTGGGAAACTTACACCTCTGCTGTCACCATTGAATTGCCCCCACATGGGAACATCAATGTGATGGTTGGACAGGTGACTACAACAATCCTTTCTGCGGCATAAAACGCGATCCCTCACTCTCTATGGTGCCCCCTTCGAAAGGCAGTCCCTTGGCGGTCGCCAGAAGTTGGGCAGAAGCAATTAAGGAATGTCGGCAAGCTCTACAGCAGCATAAGTGGCACCCTTCCGTAGAGCACCTCATAGCGTTTAAGCGGCTCCGTGCCCACATTCGTCAACTTAACAGCGGGAGCAGGAGTGTTGGGAGAGATGTCTCGACCATTTTGTGCCATACATCACCTTCCCAAGTATGCGCAAGGATAAAATGCATTTTCGTGTACCAGACCCCAACAGGTGTTCCTGGTGTTAACATAAATGGCGTGTTATCTACCAATTCAATTGCGATTGCCAAACACTATGCTCAAGCCTCTGTGTCGGAGAATTACCCCCAGCCTTTTGCACTCTCAAAAGGCGGATGGAAGGGAAAGTACTCTCATTCACTACATACTGCAGTGAATCCTATAATGCCCCATTTACAGAGTTGGAGCTCCTCAGTGCTCTTGCACATTTCCCCAACACAGCTCCTGGGCCAGATCGGATCCACTGTTGGATGATTAAACATATCTCACCTCACTACAAGTGACATCGCCTCGTCATTTTCAACTGGATCTGGTGTGATGGCATTTTATTATCGCAATGGCGGGAGAGCACCATCATTACGGTGCTCAAACATGGTAAAAACCCGCTTGATGTGGATTGATATCGTCCCATCATCCTCACCAATGATCTTTGTAAGCCACTGGAACGTATGTGTGTTGGCGGTTGGGTTGGATCCTGGAGTCGCAGGGCCTACTGGCTCCATGTCAGGGCTGCTTCCGCCAGGGTTGGTTTACGCAAAGCTTATGACAACCACCTGGCGACATCATATGCTTGCCACATTATACAAGTGATGTCTTTGAGGCCTGCTCCCGATTTTTATGCAAAATGTCCTGTCACTTCATACTTTCCGTGTCCAAGTTGGTGCCTCCCATATCTCCCACCATATCCAGGAGAATGGGGCTCTGTATTGAGGGTATCTATTTTTAGTGGCCATTAATGGTCTGGCAGCAGCTGTAGGGCTGTCCGTTTCACCTTCTCTGTATGCAGATTACTTCGGCATTTTCGTACTGCTCCACCAGTACTGGTGTTGCTGAGAGGCACCTACAGGGAGCCATCCACAAGGCGCAGTCATGGGCTCTAGCCCCACAGTTTCTGGTTTTTGGCCGCAAAGTCTGTTGGCATCATACCGTTCATCCAGAACCAGGACTTTACCTCAAAGATGATCCACTCACTGTAGTGGAAATAAATTGATTCTTAGGACTGGTTTTTTATGCCCGATTGACTTGCTTCCTCACCTTCAGCTTAGACAGAAGTGCTAGCAGCACCTCAATGTCCTCCACTGCCTGAGGAACACCAACTGGGGTGCAGATTGCTCTACACTGCTGCAGCTCTACAGAACCCTTGTTCAATCCTGCTTTGACTATGAGGATCTGGTTTATGGTTCAACGGCGCCTTCAGTGTTATGTTTACTCGACCCACTGTACCACTGTGGTGTTCCTCTAGCAACAGGAGCTTTTAGAATAAGTCTGGTGACCAGTGTCCTTGTGGAGGCCGGATTCTCTCCATTGCAGGTTAGGTGTGCACAACTCCTGGCCAGTTATGTTACACATATTCGTAGTTCTCCTGCACATCCAAATTACCGTCTCCTCTTCCCACCCACTGCGGTTCATTTCCTGAATCGGCAGCTGAGGTCAGGGCTCCCAATTGCAGTTTGTGTTCGATCCCTTCTTTCTGAACTGGAGTCCTTGCCATTACCACCTGTACTTCAGATCCATTCACTTACATCTCCATGGAGTACACCTAGGCTGCGGCTTCGGCTGGACCTGTCACATGGCCTTAAGGATTCAGTTAACTCCGCGGCTCTCTACTGCCACTTCATCTCAATTCTTGATATGTACTGAGGCCATGAAGTGGTTTACACCAATGGCTTGATGGCTGATGATCATGCCAGCTTTGTGTATGTCCATGTAGGACATATTGAACAGCATTCCTTGCCCGATGGCTGCAGTGTTTTCACTGCTGAGCTGGTGGCTATATCTCATGCTCTTGAGCACATCCATTCATGCCCTGGGGAGTTGTTTCTTCTGTCTATTGACTCCTTGAGCAGCATACAGTCTATCAACCAGTGCTACCCCTGTCATCCTTTGGTAGCGACCATCCAGGAGTCCATCTATGCCCTGGAATGGTCCAGTCATTCAGTGGTGTTTGTCTGGACCCCAGGTCATGTCGGAATCCCAGGCAATGAACTTACCGACAGGCTGGCCAAACAGGCTACACGGTAACCACTTGTGGAGATCGTCTTTTCTGCACCTGTGTTCAGTACTACGTCGCAAGATTTTGTGGCATTGGGAGACGGAATGGCATAACCTCAGTAAATGCCCTTAAGGAGACTACAAATGTGTGGAAGACCTCCGTGCGGGCCTCTCACAGGTACTCTGTGGTTCTCTGTCGGCTCCGCATTGGCCACGCTTGTGTGACACACAGTTACCTTTTGCACCGTGATGTCCCACCTTAGCGTCGGTGTGGCGCCCAGCTGACATTGGCCCATATTTTGGTGAGCTGCCCTCCTTTGGCTGACCTGCAGTGGACTCTTCAGTTACCAGACTCATTGCCATTAATTTTAGCTGACAATGCCTCATCGGCTTATTTAATTTTACATTTTATGTGTGATGGTGGGTTTTATCATTCTCTATAAGTTTTCGCACATGTCCTTTGTCCCTTTGTGTTCTTCACTCTAATGCTTTTAGGCTGATGTTTTAACGTGTCACAGAGTGACTGACTATTCCTTACTTGTTCTCATGGTCGGCCAGCCATGGTCATCTGCTCTCTTGTTTTTATCCCTTCTGCCTGTTTCTTGCTTTTCTCTGTGGTCTTCTTTTCCGGTTTTGTCCATAGTAGTGTTCTTCTGGTTCTTCCATTCTCCTGTTATTGTACTGTACATCTCCTTTCTTTTATTCTTTCCATTGTGTAATTATTTTACTGGGCACAAGGGATTGATGACTTCGCAGTTTAGTCTCTCCGCCCCGCCCCCCCCCACCCTCTCCTTTAAACCAACCAACAAACCAAGTATCTAATTTCTTTTTTATATTCTGTGCAGCTGATTTTGTATTGTGGCTGCTTTTAGCCTGCTCCGTTATTGAATCTAAATTATTAAAACTTCCTTTTAAACTTTAAAAGTTTCTTTGCAACTACTTTCAATCTCACTATGGAATTTTTCCAGTTCTATATGCAATTCACTGTAAGGTTTGTCTGGTTTCATGGCAAGTTTCAACAGCAGCTTAAGGTTTGCACTTACGGAACTTCCTTATACTCTACCCACAAACAGTTTCTTTTATTTTTGTCGCTCACTTCATCAACATTGTCTAAACAATCAATAACAGACACTTTTACCTTGAACTGTTGAGATGTTGAATTTTGCTGCCATTTGTAGTTACTGCTCATTCTTATAAACCAGTGCCAGCTAGTTTGTAGTTCCGTGCCACGATGGTTTGTTGACAGCTGGGCTCTGCTCTGATTGTCTGCAACTCAAAATGGTGTTGTCAGTGTTAGTTGAACTCTTTCTCCCACTGGTCAAAGTCCGTCCCGTAGTGGTGTGCACTTCTTACCGTACTTAATGCGATATAATTCTCGCTGCCAGATCACTGTCTACACATTGTGTTCTTTACAGTCTAAACAGAGTTTTAGTTCCTTTGTGCCACAAGAAAATGTGGTTGACTGTACAACAGTCACTTCACCACTCCAAATGAGTAGTTCAATGTCACCTTAATAATTCGTAAGTTAACTTTTTCATAGTGCCTCTACGGCATGATCCTCAATCTGCAGCACCTAAGGTAGCGATACTGACTTGATTCTCATAGTCCCTCCTTGATCAGTTCAAAGCTGAGAATCTGCACGAACATGGGGTGGTGCTTGTTCAAAGATATAGATGACACCTCCATTTAGATTGTACTAACACACACATTCATTCCTTTCAGAGTTTCATTATTAATAGTGGTGACCAGTTTGTCAACTAGATAAATTTATTAATGCACTGACTGAGATCAGCACCTACAATTATGGTGGCAACATTAATTGTTCTATTCTGACACAAGACACGTTTTACATTTACTGAAAAGTCACAGTTAACACTTGACACAATCCGGTAGTAATTTGTGATAGTATTTCAGTAATTCATTTAATTCACTCCATAATGAGCATTCCTGTGTCCAGCAATTGTTTGTTTCAGTGACAAAAACATTGCTCACTACCTGTCAATCATGACACAGTTGAGATACAGTAGAGTAATCACCCAAAAGTCTTTAAACATTAATGTTAATGTTGCTCATGGTTTTCACAGTTGAAATGTGCACAACTGAGGCATAAACCAACACTGAAAGTGCACGTCTTACTTGTGGGCTTTAGAGTCACGAACTGCAAATTTTGGATAATGTCTGACTACTTAAAAATGAGCATAAGAAGAAACTGTTATTTTGTAACCTACATCATGCATTAAAAATGGCTAGGCCATATTTTATTGTTTTCGATGAACTAGCAGAATTAACATCATTTTAGTTTATAGAAAATGTTGCTGGTTAGAAAAATACATGGATGCTAGTTCTTAGACAATGTAGATCCCCTTGTTAACTTATATGAGGACCATATTGCATATTATATAAATTACATAAAATTATTAAGTCACGAGTTAATTAATGCTGTTTACTGTAAAGAAGACATGTAAAGTTAAAGACATGCACAATTAAAAGGTACTTACAACAAAACTTTTGGCCACAGGCTTCATCAGTAAAACACACGCGCACACACACCATTCACACACACGAGCAAGCATACCTCACACACACTCAACCTCCAATGCCAACCTCTTGGGCCGGAATGCAACTATCATGTGGGATGCAAGCAGCAGTCTGAACAAAATGTTTTTTTGTTTGTCTTGTATATCGCTCTTTGCTGGCTATGCAAGTAGTCAGCACACTTCACTCTCATGTGGCCCCAGTCAGAAGACATTTCAAACAGTCCTTTTAACAAAACACACTGTGAATGTGTCAACTGTCAAATGCCTCTCAAAAATGCAGAACTCACTGGATGGTCTCAGATTTCTTAGAAGCCTCTTCATCAGTAAGCAAATGAGCACTTAACAACTACAATACAGAAAACTGCAATGATCAACCACGACAAAGAAACTACATTAAAGTGCAAGAAATATCTGCAAGAAAGCAAGAGAAATAAACATTATAACAAAGATATTAGTAAGAAACAACTTCAGTTGTTACCCTTGAAAAAAAGAAAAGGAATTTTTTTTTTTTTTAATAAAACCTGACCAATGTAAAAATGGAAGCTCTCCTTTCAAGAGAATATAGTACTACAGGTACTAATCAACAGAAAATATATCTAATTTTTCTGATTTGGCATTTTCGAAAAATAAAATAAAATCTGTAACTTATAAAAAAAAAATTCAAAAGCCAACAGTAAATGAACTTTGACAGATATTTCCAAACCGAGGACACCATTGTAATCATAAAGCAATTATCTTTGAAATAAAAAAAAACTTTAACAAAATATCAAGAACTGTTACAGAGATAGTGTTTTAAAAAATTTTCAAAAATTCGCATCTTCAAAATGGTGTTTGCAGTGTCATCTTTGGAGGCCTCTATCTCAGGGCAGGAATTTTTTTTGGAGAAAACCAAAAATGTGTGTTTCTTATCTGCTCATGAATTTCAACATGCTAAATTCAATAACATCCAATACCATGAAGGTAATGACCCTGCCTAAAGTGATACGGATTATGCCTCAAGGGTGTGGGACCTGTACCAGATAGGACTAACGGGGTATCGAATGTATACAGAGGAGGGCAGCGTGAATGGTCACAGGTTTGCTTAATCTGTGGGAGAGTATCACAAAGATACTGAAGGAACTGAACTGGGAGACTCTTGAAGACAGATGTGAACTACCCTGAGAAAGTCTATTAACAGACTTTCAAGAATTGGCTTTAAATGATTACGTTAGGGATATACTACAATCCCCTATATATTGCTCACACAAGAATTATGAGGATAAGATTAGAATAATTACTGCACAGAGGCGTTCAAACAATCATTCTTCCCGTGTTCCATACATTAATGGAACAGGAGGAAGTGGTTTGCAGAGTAAGATTTAGGTAACAACCTGTACCAAAAAAGAAGTATTATTGGCAGTCTCGTAACACATGCTGAATGTGTGTGAATTTGAACATCTTGAACACTTAAGCTGTGTTCTCAAACCACTCTTGACTGTTTAGGCTACATCCAGAGCAGTGAGGTGCTAAAAGAAAGACTTTTGTTCCATTTATTGCTAGAATACTTAACAAAATTTTACAAAAATACTTTGAAAACAGTCTATAAAAATTAATTCTGTTATTAATTAAAAGGCAATTGATGTCTGGTGGTGTCATATCTATGTCACAAAACGTGTGTACAAAAACATACAGGCCTACATTAAGAAGCAGTGCTGCGTAAACACTACCATTCTAAGTACAGATGGTGCTGTGGGAAGGAATATACAAAGCAATTTTGACAAAGCCAAAAATACATAAAAAAACTGCTGATACCATGTGTTTCAGTAATGTGTAAGTTTTTACTGAAATCAATAGTTAAGTTGAAGGTTATGTAAGCAAGTGCAACAGATATTATGTTAAAAAGTGACAGGAAAGGTGATTCACGTACATGGAGTTTTCAGGACAATATCATAGGAGAAACCATGTCAACCTTTGGCATCACAAATTATTTTGAACAGGGGTGGCAACAGTTTTTCTCTGTGCACCGTGACAGTCATTTCTCCACTAGTTCTTCCAGCAGTCATAGCCTAGCTGTGTATAGAAGAGAGCTGCAAAGTTTTTGAAGCAAGAAAGATTTTTTTTTTTTTTTTCAGACGTTAAGCTGTTGGCCTGTTTAGTTCATTAGATGGAGTATCTAACAAAGGTAGAGAAAGGTCTGGAGTTGATCATCCTGCACAAAATAGTGATCTGTTGGCAAGTTTCACCACAGAGCTTATTTAATCTAGAGTGAAATATTCATCTAGTAACCAATGTAATCATCAACACAACATTGACTGTCAGTATTCTAATGCAGTTAGGCCAATAGCTGTTGCTGTTCACTAGCCACTGACGAAACTGACCATCAGGATATAAAGTAAATAGTTTCCAAGACAGTCCTAGCCTCTCCCCTCTTTCCCTCTCAACCCCCTGTTGTTGTTGTTGTTTTCAGTCCTGAGACTGGTTTGATGCAGCTCTCCATGCTACCCTTTCCTGTGCAAGTTTCTTCATCTCCCAGTACTTACTGCAACCCACATCCTTTTGAATATGCTTAGTGTATTCATCTCTTGGTCTCTCTCTACGATTTTTACCCTCCACGCTGCCCTCCAATGCTAAATTTGTGATCCCTTGATGCCTCAGAACATGTCCTACTAACCGGTCCCTTCTTTTTGTCAAGTTGTACCACATATCCCTCTTCTCCCCAATTCTATTCAATACTTCATCATTAGTTATGTGATCTACCCATCTAATCTTCAGCATTCTTCTGTAGCACCACATTTCCAAAGCTTCTATTCTCTTCTTATCCAAACTATTTATTGTCCATGTTTCCCTTCCATACATGGCTACACTCCATACAAATACTTTCAGAAATGACTTCCTGACACTTAAATCTACACTCGATGTTAACAAATTTCTCTTCTTCAGAAACGCTTTCCTTGCCATTGCCAGTCTACATTTTATATCTTCTCTACTACGACCATCATCAGTTATTTTGCTCCCGAAAAAGCAAAACTCCTTTACTACTTTAAGTGTCTCATTTCCTAATGTAATTCCCTCAACATCACCCGACTTAATACAGCTACATTCCATTATCCTTGTTTTGCTTTTGTTGATGTTCATCTTATATCCTCCTTTCAAGACACTGTCCATTCCATTCAACTGCTCTTCCAAGTCCTTTGCTGTCTCTGATAGAATTACAATGTCATCAGCGAACCTCAAAGTTTTTATTTCTTCTCCATGGATTTTAATACCTACTCGGAATTTTTGTTTTGTTACCTTCACTGCTTACTCAATATACAGGTTGAATAACATCAGGGAGAGACTACAACCCTGTCACACTCCCTTCCAACCGCTGCTTCCCTTTCATGCCCCTCGACTGTTATAAGTGCCATCTGTTTTCTGTACAAATTGTAAATAGCCTTTCCCTCCCTGTATTTTATCTCTGCCACCCTCAGAATTTGAAAGAGAGTATTTCAGTCAACATTGTCAAAAGCTTTTTCTAAGTCTACAAATGATAGAAATGTAGGTTTGCCTTTCCTTAATCTTTCTTCTAAGATAAGTCGTAAGGTCAGTATTGCCTCACGTGTTCCAACATTTCTGCAGAATCCAAACTGATCTTCCCCGAGGTCGGCTTCAACTAGTTTTTCCATTTGTCTGTAATGAATTTGCGCTAGTATTTTGCAGCTGTGACTTATTAAACTGATAGTTTGGTAATTTTCACATCTGTCAACACCTTCTTTCTTTGGGAATGGAATTATTATATTCTTCTTGAAGTCTGAGGGTATTTCGCCTGTCTCGTACATCTTGCTCGCCAGATGGTAGAGTTTTGTCAGGACTGGCTCTCCCAAGGCTGTCAGTAGTTCTAATGGAATGTTGTCTACTCCCGGTGCCTTGTTTCGACTCAGGTCTTTCAGTGCTCTGTCAAACTCTTGATGCAGTATCGTGTCTCCCATTTCATCTTCATCTACATCCTCTTCCATTTCCATAACATTGTCCTCAAGTACATCACCCTTGTATAGACCCTCTATATACTCCTTCCACCTTTCTGCTTTCCCTTCTTAGCTTAGAACTGGGTTTCCATCTGAGCTCTTGATATTCATACAAGTGGTTCTCTTTTCTCCAAAGGTCTTTTCAATTTTCCTGTAGGCAGTATCTATCTTACCCCTAGTGAGATAAGCCTCTACATCCTTACATTTGTCCTCTAGCCATGCCTGCTTAGCCATTTTGCGCTTCCTGTCGATCTCTTTTTTGAGACGTCTGTATTCCATTTTGCTTGCTTCATTTACAGCATTTTTATATTTTCTCCTGTCGCCAATTAAGTTCAATATTTCTTCTGTTACCCAAGGAGTTCTACTAGTGCTCGTCTTTTTACCTACTTGATTCTCTGCAGCCTTCAGTACTTCATCCCTCAGAGCTACCCATTCTTCTTCTACTGTACTTCTTTCCCCCATTCCTGTCAATTGTACCCTTATGCTCTCCCTGAAACTATATAAACCTCTGGTTCTTTCAGTTTATCCAGGCCCCATCTCCGTAAATTCCCACCTTTTTGCAGTTTTTTCAGTTTTATCCTACAATTCATAACCAATAGATTGTGGTCGGAGTCTATATCTGCCCCTGGAAATGTCCTACAATTTAAAACCTGGTTCCTAAATCTCTCTCTTACCATTATATAATCTATCTGATACCTTTTAGTATCTGCAGGATTCTTCCATGTATACAACCTTCTTTTATGATTCTTGAACCAAGTGTTAGTAGCTATGATTAAGTTATGCTCTGTGCAACATTCTACCAGACAGCTTCTTCTTTCATTTCTTAGCCCCAATCCATATTCATCTACTATGTTTCCTTCTCTCCCTTTTTCTACTATCGAATTCCAGTCACCCACGACTATTAAATGTTCGTCTCCCTTTACTACCTGAATAATTTCTTTTATCTCATCATACATTTCATCAATTTCTTCATCATCTGCAGAGCTAGTTGGCATATAAACTTGTACTACTGTAGTAGGCGTGGGCTTCGTGTCTATCTTGGCCACTGTAATATGTTCACTATGCTGTTTGTAGTAGCTTACCCGCACTCCTATTTTTTATTCATTATTAAACCTACTCCTGCATTACCCCTATTTGATTTAGTATTTATAACCCTGTATTCACCTGACCAGAAGTCTTGTTCCTCCTGCCACCGAACCTCACTAATTCCCACTATATCTAACTTTAACTTATCCATTTCCCTTTTTAAATTTTCTAACCTACCTGCCCAATTAAGGGATCTGAAATTCCACTCTCCAATCCGTAGAACGCCAGTTTTCTTTTTCCTGATAATGACGTCCTCTTGAGTAGTCCCCGCCCGGAGATCCGAATGTAGTACTATTTTACCTCCGGAATATTTTACCCAAGAGGACCCCATCATCATTTATCCATACAGTAAAGCTACATGCCCTCAGGAAAAATTACGGCTGTAGTTTCCCCTTGCTTTCAGCCGTTCGCTGTACCAGCACAGCAAGGCCATTTTGGTTAATGTTGAAAAGCCAGGTCAGTCAATCAACCAGACTGTTGCCCCTGCAACTACTGAAAACGCTGCTGTCCCTCTTCAGGAACCAGACGTTTGTCTGGCGTCTCAACAGATACCCCTCGGTTGTGGTTGCACCTACGGTATGGCCATCTGTATTCCTGAGGCACACAAGCCTCCCCACCAACGGCAAGATCCATGGTTCATGGGGAAGCTCAACCCCCTACATACGCTTATAATCATATGCATAATTAAAATAAAAATCCATGGGCAACAGTGTATTTAATTATTACAAACTTTTTGAGATGTGTATGTGTCTTTAATGTATAAAGAATCCACATTATTGATTTTGAAATAGTTTCCTACATTGCACTTTTATTATTTTGATTTGCAATGCTCACCAGGAAGCAAATAACTACTTTTTGTGCTTCAAATATTACTCAGCATTTTTAGTTTTATGTGTAGTGGCTAATGCTCTCCCTCCCTCTCTCCCTCCCTCTCTCCCTCCCTCCTTCCCTAAAGTAATCAATGGTGATAGTTTAATGGCAACCTCCTATTTGCAGTTATAATGTTTGTTATAAATTTTAGCATGTTTATCAAACTTTTAGAGAGATTTGTTAACTGTTACAGTTGCTAATTCATTTGCCTGGGACGGTCTTCATGATAAATGAGTGGAGTGGCTGAGTAGAATAGTTCTGTACAGTGCCATGACCACAGCCTGAAGTTGCCGTAAGTGTATCAGTAGTTTTTGCACTCTTGAGATGTGTCCAAAGTTGGTGACTTTGTTAGGTCTGATTATGACACTGTTTTGCCTCTGCTGCCAAATCAAAGAAATTTATGTTCCACATTGCACATTTTGCTTTCTTTTGTTATCAGTTAGGTATGTTCAGTTGGCTCTTATATTGTCCACCAACATTTCAGTAACTGGCTAAAGCGAATATTCAGTAAGTTAGAAAATCATTCCATATTAATCATACTTCAGCCATCTTTTTCGTAAAGCCTCTCACTCATTTACTCTGTGGTGTTGTACAGTTGGCATTTTAAGTCTCAAACTGATTTTTTGATTAGGCCTATATTTAATTTGGTTTGTGAACTACTGTATTCTCTAGTTTCGTTTCGGAAAACTTTGTTATCAGGTGGTTGCATGAAATGCTGCAGAAGACATTATTAAGTATTTTGTTGTTGTACACACATGCGAAGAGGCTTGAACACTTTTATTTCATGCTTTGTTCTGAGATTGAAGCAGAATTGAGCTCTCTTTCAGACCAGATGTTGTGAAACAATGATATTGAAATTAAAATTATATATATATATATATATATATATATATATATATATATATATATTTCTCTTTAATACACGGCTCAACCTTTCAGATGGACCAAATTACTGCTTCTGGTTTTAGTTTTTTGATTCCAATTTATGTACAAAACATATTTGGGCTAGACATATAGATGTCTACTAAGTTACACATTGAGCGTTATATTCAATTATTTATAAAAGCAGAAAATAGGACAGAGTTAAGAGTTTTGTAAAAGAGAGATTGTGGGAGATTTTTTCAGGTAACTTTTTACTCCTTCTGTCGATATTCATCAAATCGATTTGCTGAGATTTCCAGTGTACACAAAATTGACTCTCTTTTTCCAGATATGGGCATGGTTTTATATTACAGACAATGACTTTGTATTAAGTGCTGCCTGTTGGTGTCTGAATGTCACCTGATTAAGTGAGGAAGCTGGGTTGCTTGTAATTTTATGTGGTTAATCATCTTAAAATCTGTACAGAAATATCACAGGGTGCCTATGACCTGGGAGATCTGGGAAAAACCTGGGAATTTTTCGTTGATTAGGTTTTCAGTTATTTTTTTGTAATTTTGAGTTGTAAAAGCCAATACTCTAACTAAAGGATCAGAGTAATACTGCAGCGTTAAAACATGAACGAGAACATAAAACTTAAATTGCAAAGGAAGTGTGCCATATAAAATAACAAAATGCTCGTTCAAGCATCTGCTAGAAGCAGAATGTGTCAAAGGCTTTTTAGTACCTTTTCCCGCTTCTGGCTACAGAAATGTTGCTGTTGGCTGTGTAAGCAGCAGTAACATCAACTAGCCACATGGTACCCGGAAAAATTTTAGTGGCGCGCCCAAGCTGCCAGATCACATGTGCACAGCAGGCCCGGACCTAGTGGGGGGGGGGGGGGGGGGCAGACTGGGTTATCTGAAGCAGGTGGCAATTTCGGAAGGGAGAGGGCAAATTAATATTCTTGAGGGAAAAATCCTTGTTTCTCAAAGCATCCAGCACACATCAGTCTATCGGTGATTTTCAAACGCACCCCTGCTGGTTTTTGAACACATTCTAAGTTGATTTCTGAATGAATTATAAGTTGATTTTTTGAATGCGTGCATATTGTACATGATGCCTCTGTCAGGGGAATCGTCGTCGTATCTAGAAACAAACTTTCCTGCACACAAAACAGGACGGGGCTTTACGAGCTGAGGGGAATCAAACTGAACCAGAGAATGCCAACTGCTGCTTGTTTATGTGGTTGATTCGGTTTATGAATGCTCAGCGTTGTTATAATTACTAGCGAAATCCATAGATTCAGACTACCTGAGTGGAAATAAACGACTAACAGGAGTAACAGGTAAGAAAGATTACATATTACCTTCTCAGTGTATCCAAGAAAGTGAAATTTTGACAGAAAATTTTTGGCCTTATCGCTACACTAGACAGGGCCAGTTGCAGTCCCCGGCTAGCAGCCGTTTAACTTCCATTCTGGAAGTAGTGCGGGAAATGCATTCTACAAACTCATAATGACGGCTAACCGGAGAATAATTTCTGGGTAACTAAACCGGTGATTGTGACAGGGGTAGTAAAGTTAACCGGAGAATGAGTTTTGACAGTGGTAGGAATAGTTACAGAATTAGTGATAAGACTGTTTGTTAGAACATGGAAGGAGAAGAAACGGGGACATCACACAAATTATGGAAGAAAATGACGATTCCAAATTTATACAAAAATTTCGTTCTATTTTTCACTCTCGTGCGTGAGAAACAGGAGCACATGAATGAAATGTGAAACTATTTCCTAACGTAAAGGTTTTTGCTTGTAGTAGGCCAAATAGGTATTTCTTATAGGTACTTTGTGAATTATTTTGTTGTATTATAAAAAGATCATTATTGCCAAAACAGTGTGTGTTAAAATTGCTGCAATATTAGAAAGGCCTCTTTTGTTTTATCCGGCACACAGTGACAAAATAGATGTAATCAGATCGAGAAACCACACCAGTCTTGGGTACTAATTGTATTAATAGCTTTTTCAGTATTAGACAGCGACATTTCCATTTTTCACCTAGCAAAACGTATGACGAACTTTGATAAGGTGATAGTTCTTTCACAGAAAGGTGAGAATGCCATGTAAAGGTGTAGCAAGATTAGAGAGAAAAATTGAAAGGACCTAAGGATTGAAGAAATGTGTACTGTCTTGCCTGTATCCTGTCTTTACTGGTTTTAGGTATCCTATATTTAATTTTATGTTACAAAGAAGAGCAAGTTATTAGCTAATAGGCAATAAATAGTCCAAATTTTCTGAATAGTACTTCTTCTCCTGGTTACAAATAATCCTATCCAGTATTAATTGCGAGGGGTTGGGCAGCATGTCAAACCGGCCGACGGGAAGCAGGATAGGCATTATAGGACATATTAATTTCCACTGTCCTGATATAGTTTGATGGCATAGATTACAAAATATACACCTTTGAGTTCGACAGAGCAAAATACAGTAACGTGCACTATAAGAATGTTGTTCAAAGAGGCGTGGCACCAAATAACGTGTCTTACATTTCCTCGAAGATATATGTATCGGACTCTTCAGAAAGATGTGCGCTACAAAATGAACTCATTTTTGAAAAGTCTGAGTTATAGTGGGGGGGAGGGGGGGTGGACGGTAGTCTCCACGTGACCCGTGTTTACATTTAGTGATTTTTTTTTTCCGTTTCCTCAAACAAGACGGATTTCTGTGGCTGGGAGCTATCAAGTGAATTAAAATATGTTCACATAATTACGGAAGGCTGAAGTATGTTATTTTAGTAGTTTGATTTTTTTTGACAGTCGAGCATTAATTGCCTTGCAGAACAATAAAGTTATTTTTGTCGGTTTGCTAAAGAAATTTGGCTTTTATTATGGTTTCCTGCGGAGGCAGTGAATTTATTTGAAACGGTGTGTTTTATTCCACACTGTTGGCTAGTTTCAACTGTTCGCTGCATTTCAAGTGCACGTTTTCATCTTCTAGCATGTATGGCATTATGCCATAACAAAGAACCAAACATGAGATAATACAGTACTGCTACACGAAGAAAATTTACGTCCCAAAAACCACACTGAATAGTTTCATTATCAGGTCGAGGCCTATGTCATTGGGAATCTGGACATACGAATGTGGCCTGTAAGGCGAACTATGCATTTTAGTATGGTTCACGAAATTCCGATGCCCTTGGAGTATCTTGTTTCTTTTATGACAAGATGTAAGATCTTCTTATGTTTTACTCGTACGAACATACTGGCTTCCTGCGTCACTATAGCTGCACAAGCACGGTGATGCCTCTATCTGGCGCTGTCTGGCAACTGCTGAAATGAATCTATTTCTAACAAGTCACAGGAAAATATTGCGAATTGTTTGAAAGCGATATTTTCAAAGTAAATTTCCTTTTACGCAAGATGAACGATGTGCGAGAATGTACAATGAATTTCCTAAATCTCTTTTAAAAATCAATACTTTGATGATGAGCCATTTAGAATAATTTCTAGCCCAGAAGATCAGAAATTTATGACGGTAATAAAAATTTTACTGGCGTATTCTTGTAATGTATCTTCAAGTGTAACATGCGTTAAACAAATCAACATTACATGTGAAAGCTTAGCTTCTCTTGTAGATTATTAATATTCGAGACAAATATTATATGCGAAAGCTTTTCTTTTCTTGTAGCAACGCTATGTATATTAATTTAAATCATTAAATTTTCCTGTTGGTGGAATTTTAATTTATACTTTCGTAATACGAAAATATGCAGCCAACGTACATGTTGCTGCACATCAAAGGTCTTTCCAAAGCGTGTTTTTCGCCCTGAGTTTAGATTTCTAAAGTGCCAGGAAATTCTACACTGCTGTATAAAACCATATCCTTTCAAAGGATACATTTTACAGTTCCGAGGGAAACTACACTGCCATTTAACACGGAAAGTGTATTTTCACCTGGGAGAAAATGAATTTTTAACCGACAGATCTGGGAATTTCTTTTCCTTGTCCGTGTATACACCCTGTATTAGAACAGTTATTTGATCATTTTAGTAATAATTAGGTTAATACCACAAACTCGTATAGCTTTAAATTCTTAACATTTTATTATAAGCTCCTAATTTGCTCACAATGTAAATGTCCCAACATCCAAATTCTTTGGGAGGATCAATCAGCTGGACTCTTTTGCCCTTCAAGTAGTGAATTTCGTTGGGCTTGGCTGACCATTTCCAGTGGACCCTGGATTTCTCCAAGGCAGTATTAGTTATCTGTGCCATTTATAGTTTATCCTCATAATTCACTGGGACAATCAGATCCACTTCCAGATTTTGAAGTCCCCCACCCAGGGGCCTCACCATTCTTCGGTGAATACATGCTTGACTATCATGGGGCCCCAGCCTTTGCAGCATTGCTTCATCTTTGTGTGCTGCAAACACACACTTTCTACATCTACATGGATACTCTGTAAATGACATGTAAGTGCCTGGCAGAGGGTTCAACGAACCACCTTCACAGTTCTCTATTATTCCAATCTCGTATCTTGCACGGAAAGAATGAACACCTGTATCTTTCCGTACAAGCTCTGATATCCATTATTTTATCGTGGTGATCGTTCCTTCCTATGTAGGTTGGTGTCAACAAAATATTTTCGCATTTGGCGGAGAAAGTTGGTGATTGGAATTTCATGAGAAGATTCCGTTGCAACGAAAAACACCTTTCTTTTAATGATTTCCAGCCCAAATCGTGTATCATTTCTGTGACTCTCTCTCCCATATTTTGCGATAATATAAAATGTGCTGCCTTTCTTTGAACTTTTTTGATGAACCCAGTCAGTCCTATATGGTAAGGATCCCACACCGCGCAGCAGTGTTCTAAAAGAGGATGGACAGGCATAGTGTAGGCAGTCTCCTTGGTAGGTCTGTTACATTTTCTAAGTCTCCTGCCAATTTAAGTTGTTCGTAATTATAATACCTAGGTATTTAGTTGAATTTACGGATTTTAGTTTAGACCGATTTATCGTGTAAGTGAAGTTTGAGTTCCTTTTAGCACTCATGTGGATGACCCTCACTTTTCGTTATTTAGTGTCAACTACCACTTTTCTCACTATTCAGATATTTTTTTCTAAATCATTTTGCAGTTTGTTTTGATCTTCTGATGACTTTATTAGTCGATAAACGACAGCGTCATCTGCAAACAAACCAAGACGGTTGCTCAGATTGTCTCCCAAATTGGTTATATAGATAAGGAACAGCAAAGGGCCTATAACGCTACCTTGGGGAATGCCAGAAATCCCTTCTTTTTTACTCGATGACTGTCCGTCAATTACTATGAACTGTGACCCCTCTGACAGGAAACCACAACTCCAGTTACATAACTGAGATGATATTCCATAAGCATGCAATTTCACTAAGAGCGGCTTGTGTGGTGCACTGTCAAAAGCCTTCTGGAAATCCAGAAATGCGGAATCAATCAGAAATCCCTTGTCAATAGCACTCAACACTTCATGTGAATAAAGAACTAATTGTGTTTCACAGGAATGATTTTTTCTAAACCCATGTTGACTGTGTGTCAATAAACAGTTTTCTTCGAGGTAATTCATAATATTCGAACACAATATATGTCCTAAAATCGTGCTGCATATTGACATTAACGATATGGACCGGTAATTTAGTGGATTACTCCTACTACCTTTCTTGAATATTGGTGTGACCTGTGCAACTTTCCAATCTTTGGGTATGGATCTTTTCTCGAGCAAATTGTTTATGTGGAGCTGATGCATCAGCATACTCCAAAAGGAACCTAATTGGTATACATTCTGGACCAGAGGACTTGCTTTTATTAAGTGATTTAAGTTACTTCACTACTCAGAGGATATTTACTTCTATGTTACTCATGTTGGCAGCTGTTCTTGATTCGAATTCTGGAATATTTACTTCATCTTCTTTTGTGAAGACAATTCGGAAGGCTGTGTTTAGTAGCTCTGCTTTGGCAGCACTGTCTTCGATAGTATCTCCATTGTTATCGCACAGAGAAGGCATTGATTGTTTCTTGCTGCTAACATATTTCTCATACGACCAGAATCTCTTTGGATTTTTCTGCCAGGTTTTGAGACAAAGTGATGAAAACTGTTAAGAGTATCTTGTATTGAAGTTCGCGCTAAATTTCGAGCTTCTGTTAAAGATCACCAATCTTGGGGATTTTGCGTCTGTTTGAAATTGGCATGATTGTTTCGTTGTTTCTGCAACAGTATTCTAACCCGTTTTGTGTACCAAGGAGGATCAGCTCCGTCATTTGTTAATATATTTGGTATAAATCTCTCAATTGCTGCCAATATTATTTCTTTGAGTTTAAGCCACATCTGGTCTACACTTATATTATTAATTTGGAATGAGTGGAGATTGTCTCTCAGGAAGGTGCCCAGTGAATTGTTATCTGCTTTTTTGAATAGGTTCCCCCCTCCCCCCCCCCCCCCCCCCTGCCCCCGAGGATTTGGGGATTACAGTATTCAATCTTGCTATGGAAACCCTGTGTTCACTAATCCCTGAATCGGTTTTGATGCTCGTTATTAACTCAGGATTATTTGTTGCTAAGAGGTCAAGTGTGTTTTCACAACCATTTACTATTCGCGTGGGCTCACAAACTAACTGCTCAAAATAATTTTCGGAGAATGCATGTAGCACAATTTCGGGTGATGTTTTATGCAAACCTCCGGAATTAAACATGTATTTTCGCCAACATATCGAGCGTAAATTACAGATACCACCAACTATTATCCTAAGAGTCGGGTACGTGTTTTAAATCAAACTCAAGTTCTTTGAACCTTACAGCAACTGTATCATCTGAATTGGGAGGTCAGTAAAAGGATCCAATTATTATTTTATTCCGGTTGCCAACAATGACCTCTGCCCATACTAACTCACAGGAATTATTTGCTTCAATTTTGTGACAGTTTAAACTACTTTTGACAGCAACAAACACGCCACCACCAACCATGTTTAGCCTATCCTTTTGGAACATTAGTAGGTTCTTCGCAAAAATTTCGGCTGAGCTTATATCGGCTTTAGCCAGCTTTCAGTGCCTATAACAATTTGAGCATCAGTGCTTTCTATTAGCTCTTGGTGCTCAGGTACTTTCCCAACACAGCTATGACAATTTTGAACTGTTATACCAATGGTTCCTGTATCTACGTTCTTCCTATGTTCAGTCTCCACCCTTTGTGACTGAAGCCCTTCTTGTGTTTTCCCGAGACCCTCTAACCTAAAAAACCACCCAGTCCATGCCACACAGCCCCTGCTACCCATGTAGCCGCCTCCTGCGTATAGTGGACACCTGACCTATTCAGTGGAACCTGAAACCCAACCACCCTATGGTGCAAGTTGAGGAATCTGCAGCCTACACAGTCGCAGAACCATCTGAGCCTCTGATTCAGACACTCCACTCAGCTCTGTACCAGAGGTCCACAATCAGTCCTGTTGACTATGCTTCAAATGGTCAGCTCTGCTTTCATCTTGCAAGCAAGACTGGCAGCCTTTACCACTTCTGTTAGCCACTTCAAACCAGAGAGAATCTCTTCTGATCTAAAGTGACACACATCATTGGTACTGACGTGAGCAACAACCTGCAGTTGGCTGCACCCTGTGCTCTTCATGGCATCCAGGAGGCCCCTTTCCACATTTGGAATGACTGCACTCGGTATGCACAGAGAGTGCACATTGGTTTTCTTACCCTTCTTGTCAGCCAAATCCCTAAGTGGCCCTGTTACATGCCTAACATTGGAACTCCCAATTTCCAATAATCCCACCTTCTGTGATTGCCTGGATCTGGCAGGCTTAGTGGTTTCCTCTGAAACAGGACAGCATCTGGCTCAGCGACAGTGTCAGCCACAGACAGCACCTGGAACTTATTTGCCAGACAAACCGGGGAGGCCTTACAAGTGGCTGCCGGGGAAGTCTTTCCCCATGTGCTTTGCCCTTGGTGACCTCCCACTCGACCACCGGTGAGGGGTCAGCCTCAGTGTGAGCAATAACTGGGCTGGCCATTGGTGAGGACTGATCAGAGGACTTGGACGTGCTGGACATCTGTTGGATCCCCACGGCTGGCCCACAACAGTGGTGCCCATCCACTGCAGCCTCAACCTGTGTAACCGAAGCCATCACAGCCTGAATCTGAGAGCATAGTGTCACCAACTCGGCTTGCATCCGCACACAATAATTGCAGTCCCTGTCCATACTAAAGACCTTGGAAAACTAAACTATACAGATACTCTCTACTGTAGACCCTGAGGAAAATGCATGAAATGTATCTAATAATATGCAGATACTCATAAACCTAACTACCGAAGCACTCAGGTGAAACTAATTAATTTTCCCCTGGATTAGTAACTTGTAATATGTCACAAAATCAGTTTACTTTCCACTGCAAACAAAAATGCGACAAATGTGGCTATTAGATATTAAATTTACTCACACAAACTCAAGAAACTGAACTATTAAAGCACACAGATGATATAATAAAGTTCGCTCCTGGTTACTTCCTCGTTGCTACTTCTGTCTCGGTCGGCTACTCTCTCCTACCTCCTCTGACTCTGTCGGACGGTCCATTTGGTGCAGACCCTGTTTGGACTTGATTCACAATTTTGGTATTTATTTCTAGTTTCACTCGCTGTGCTGTCTTCACCTTCCATTAACTATTATATGTTCCCCATTGTTGGGTCTGACCTGCCACATTTTCGAAATTTTACAGAAATGTGTGTCTGCAGGGAAGGTCATCCACTGAGGTGTATGCTCAGTCTCTGTGCCTTTCCAACCTGGCACCCTTTCTTCCTGTTGTAGTATGCCCAAAACCCAACATGGTAACCATCCTGTTACGGGGACGGGGTGGGAGTGGGGGGGGGGGGGGTGTCAAGTACCTGCACAATGGTAGTCTCATGACTATGCAGTGATCACACTGTTGGTGCCTGCACTGTACACCCATCATGTATTCCACGGATTATGTGCCCATCATAACCTGGGGCACAGGAATGCACTTTATCTGTCATGACCATAGAGGACGAAGGGAGAAGAGTTGCTATCGGGGCCTTCATCTTGGCTTTTGAGGGTGATACATTGCCTGAAAAGGTCAAGGTGGTTGTCTGTTGGTGTGAAGTGAAACCTTATGTTCCTCCTCTTATGAAATGCTTCAGTAGTAGGAAGCTACCCCTGTCTGCAGGGATTGTGAACATCTGCTGCAGGCAAACGTTCCTTGTGCCCTCCCTCATCTGTGTAAATTGTTGTGAGCTCCACTCCTCCTCCTCCTCCTCCTCCTCCTCCTCCTCCTCCTCCTCCTCCTCACCCTCACCAGATTGCACCATTTTTAAACATGAGAAGAAAATCCAGGAGAATAAGACTCCGGACAAACTCACATCAAGAGGCCTGAAAAAATTAGGAGCCTCTTAATCCAAGGCAAATGACACAATTTACTACATCTGCAATGTCATCATCTTCTCTGTCGATGGTGCCTTCCTCTGTTGCGACTCTTAGAGTGGGCCATCAGAGTTACCTGCTGATACCTGCCGCCAGGCAGTTGGGGCCCTTTCTGGTGCTTCCACCTCCCTCACTTCAGGAGTATTGGCTTCGCGCTTGCCGGAGACACCGATCCCCGTCCCCCTGCCTGAGGCACCTCATCCTCTTCTGGCTTCTCTACCTGGAAAGAAGCCCCTTGGGACTCTTCCTTCCATGGCTCCTTCTGGTCCATGACCAGATGTCCAGTGGCTGATGGAACCACAGGCTGCTGGCAGTCAGACTTATTGTTCTTCCTCTGTCCCTGAAAGAAATTAAGGGAAATCTTCTCAGTCCTCATCTTTAAAGTAGGACAGCAAAGATAAAAAGACGTCTTCTAACATAAAGGAAACTCTGGTGGCCCCCATGCCACTGGACTCTGCATGTGCTCCTTCTGTGCCGAAGGTGGAGATCCCAGTGGCCTCTGATGCATCATATCTCCCCAAGGTAATGTGCCACAGAACCTATGTCAGTGGATCCCTTGATGTCTCAACCGGTTGCAGCTCATGACCCTGGGTCACAACCTGCCCCACCCACCCTTTGGGTTGCTTCATGCCCTCACAGTATTCAGACTGTCTGATCCTCCAGTGAAATTATAACGGATTTTTCCACCACCTGGCTGAGCGTGAAATTCTAACAGATTTTTCCATCACCTGGCTGAGCTATGGCAGCTTTTAAGCATATACCTTGCATTTTGTATTGCCATCCAGGAAACGTGGTTTCCAACAACTCAGACTCCTGCCCTTCATGGCTACCAAGGTTATTTAAGAATCATACCGACTATGAGAGGGTATGGTGTGGCTTCTGTACATATGTGGCAGACTCTGTTAAAGTGACCTTGTGCCTCATGATGCATCACTGGAGGCTGTGGCTGTTCGGATATGGGTACATCATAATTTTACCATATGTTATGTTTATCTCCCTCCCGATGACGTCATGTCCCAGCATGTAGTGTCTACATTACTCCCTCAGCTCCTCTCCAACCTCTCCTAGTCTTGGCTGATTTCAATGCCCATAACCCTTTGTGGGGTGGAAAAATTATTACTGGCCATGGTAAAAACACCAAAATGTTACTAGCACAACTTGATCTTTGCCTCTTCAACTCTGGTGCCCCCACACACTTCATCATGGCACACAGATATTATTTAGCTATTGATCTCTTCTTTTGCAGTCCTGGTCTTCTACCATCTATCCACTGAAGGATCCACGATAACCTGTGAGACTGTGACCAAATTGTGATCTTGTATCTTCCGAGTGGGTTTGTAGATTACAATGGTAATCCAGTTTTTTGAGATGTTTCCTATGGAGCCACTAATGTCCGTAATTAAAGGCAGGAAAACTTTAGATGTAACCAGCACTTGAGCATCGCTATGATTTCTAAACGGTGGTCTTAAAGCTCTTTTTACCTCAGTGAACAAACAACCATTTTTGAGCAATGTGTTGGTGAAATGTTTGAATTCTGTGTCAAACAAATATGGTTCAGAGATGTTCCTTGGTCTATCTGCCAATGTTTTTATGATGCCTCACTTTTGGTGTGGGTGCTGGTTCAAATCCTAGTTTAGGTAACGGTCTGTGTGCGTAAGTTTTCAAGAAAGAAGATGGTTCACTGAAAACTCACGCTGGGGTTCGAACAGCATCAGTGGACGATAGCAGTCAACAATGGCTAGTTGTGCTTGGGTATTCAAAACGTGATGTCACGCCATGTGCTGAAGCATGCAAAAACGGAATTTTGCTGCAGTCAGTAGTGAGCTGGGGTATGAATCGGAGGACATACAATGAAGCTACAATCTCCCTTGAAAATGCCCTCCACAGAAGGGGACAAAATGTTGGGATTTACTGTGGAATCCGTTTGACCACCACATAATAGCCCAGAACATTTTACTGATTGTGTCAACTTCTTTCTCCATAAAACTGTGTATGGTTCATTGTTTTTCTTCTTGTGGTTGTTGTAATCTCAGTGCTAGATGTTCAAACTTGAAGAACTCGGAGGATTGTTTGGTTGTAGTACTGCACTGAGATTGGCCTGCTTGAGTTCAATAGGCAACATGTATCCACTCCCAAGAATCGGGCAAGAGTAAAACAGCCTTTTGTAAGTGGAGTACAAGCAATTCCTTAGATGTTGTGTCCAGTCACCAATATGTGTACTGGGTGCTTTACCTTATGAGGGCCAGACTTGCTCTTCTTGTGACTTGGTAGTTAGCCACATTATTTAAATAATAGGTGATCCTTGTGAATGTTGATATTATGCCATGGTCATGGCACCTCATCAAGAAGGTAAGAGAGGTGAGGTAACACTCTTTTCTGTCACAAAGCTTATACAGCTTCTCATATACCTCTCCATAGAGAAGACTGGGGAGGTGATTTTAGGTCATCCTAGTGCCCAGTGATTCAACTGTTTTTACTGCTCTCGTTAGTCCAGTTGGGAGTAGATCTTTGTGTAACGTGATATTTTGACAGTGTGCCTTACCAGCATCTCAAGGTGATATCTGCAGAGTAGTATCTTTGCTACATAGTGCCTCCTTTATACCTTATTGCTTCCATCCACTCCGCACCAACACACCCCTAGTCACATGTTATATGCCTTATTAGGTGGGGGGGGGGGGGGGGGCAGACAGGATTGCTGAACGCTGATCATGAAGTCTGGTCACTCAGAGTGCTTCTGTCGCCCCCCCATCAGGTTCAGAAGTTGCTCTCGGCCAACATTGTGACTTCAGTTGGCTGAGTGCTGGCCTCAAGCTTTACTGAGAGTGAAGTTACTGTCCCTGTTGGTAGGCAGTTCGCCACATGTATGTCTATAACCTCCTCTAAAACCCAGTCTCAAAACACTGAGGCATATCTTAGCACTTTTTTTGTTCTTATTTCATTGAATCCCCTGTAACCAAGCAATGTTCTGCAGCCACAGATTTTGTTATAAGTTACACCACCCGCACTGCTTTGCATCTCCATGCTTCCAACTGCCACCATCCTTCACAGCACAAGGGTGTGCTACATACACTGGTTCCACAGGGTCCATGCAGTATCAGATGAAGAAAACCAGCCATGTGAGCTTAGCCATCTTAGACATATTGAAAATGAATGGATATTTTGGAAAACAAATCTGATGTGCTTTTGAGCAAGAAGTACAGGTCCAGCAAATAGAACATGACAAGCAGTATAAAACAATGGCCTATCTGCCATAGCCGGCCGCGGTGGTGTCGCGGTTCTAGGCGCGCAGCCCGGAACCGTGCGACTGCTACGGTCGCAGGTTCGAATCCTGCCTCGGGCATGGATGTGTGTGATGTCCTTAGGTTAGTTAGGTTTAAGTAGTTCTAAGTTCTAGGGGACTAATGACCACAGCAGTTGAGTCCCATAGTGCTCAGAGCCATTTTTTGTATCTGCCATATGCCAGCAAAACATCAAACAAAACTGGCAGAATCTTGACTCATTATAGCACACTTTGTTTTCTGTCCACATTCAAAAACAAATGCGCTGTTAGGTACAGTGAAAGATGACTTGGTGTCTGTAAACTTGGTGTCTACCGTATTCTGTACAAAAGTAGTAAGGCTTATTTTGGCTGGACTGTGCAGACAGTCGAAGAAAGATCCAAGGAGCAAAGAAGACACACCAAACTTAAAAAACCATCAGAATCTCAGGTACAGAATATTGCATGGTTAGAGAAAACTCAGTGAGTTACGAACAAAGGGGTGTGCTAAGACAGACCTCATCATTTTGGGGTTGTGTCCTAAATGATTCTATTGAAATATGAGTGGAAGATGGTCTGACAGACAGAGACAGTGGCTTCACCCTCAATAAATAATTTTTCACATTTATGCCAGCCAGGAGAATCCTCATAAGCTATTTCTCTGATTTGCTTGTAGTTCTGGTCTTCAAATGTGGAGTAGTTATGGTAAGGATAAGGTTGTTTAGAGTAATATTGAAAGAACTTTTTGGGTCATTTTCAAGTGGACATTGGGGGAGAGATTGTATGCTAAAGCCGAGTGGCCATTTGTATGTGGAAAATTTGTGCATAATGAAATAACATTAATGATGACAAGCAAGGTCCCATATAGGATGAAGGAAATGGTTCAAATCTTTAATGTAGAGTGGGAGGGAGGCTCCATGTAGTGGGTTGGAGGTGCTGGTCTACCAGAATTGAGATGTGTTTGGTTGGTTCATTGGAACCATCACCTTCCTAACCTTTGTAATGTCATTGCCAGGCATTATGACCATCCCTACACCCGTACAATCATTACTGCTGAAAAAACTGTTCCATGCAACCACCCATTGCTATTTACTCCAGTTAATCCAACAACATCAAAAGCACAGCAACATGTGAAACCATGCATTTTGTTTACAAATTAAAGGTGGTCACTTCACAGATAGTTCAAAACAAAGATTCCAAGACTTACCAAGCGGGAAAGCGCCGGTAGACAGGCACAATAAAATAACACACAAACACACACACAAAATTTCTAGCTTTCGCAACCAACAGTTGCTTCTTCAGGAAAGAGGGAAGAAGCAACCGTTGGTTGCGAAAGCTAGAAATTTTGTGTGTGTGTTTGTGTGTTATTTTATTGTGCCTGTCTACCGGCGCTTTCCCGCTTGGTAAGTCTTGGAATCTTTGTTTTTAATATATTTTTCCCATGTGGAAGTTTCTTTCTATTTTATTCACAGATAGTTCATATAGAATGACCAATATTAAACAAACCGAGCACAGAAATGGATCTAGAAGAAATGTCCTTTCATGAAGATCCAAATACCCAGTTACTGAGCATGCTCTGCAGAACACCCAAAGAGGCATGAAGCCTGGTACATCACATAGGCCGCACCACCTCTCTTTGACATCTTTCTCTTCATCCTTGTTTTAGGAGGGAACATAAAAAGTCTAAGCTAGAAATAACTTTTTTTCTATTTTTGAATGTTCCTGTTTGCAGTACTTGGAATTTCAACTCCTAAAAGTAAGCACTGGCAAAAAAATATGCCCCTTGGTAATTTAGCCGTTGTTAAATTTATGTAGTGTTTGTCCTTAGCCCTACTTTTTTTTGACCGGTAAGTAGACAGCTCCCCTCTGTGCCTAAAATAAGTGCCTGGAAATTGGAAATTTTTTCAAAGGATAACTTTTTTAGGTTCATCAGTGATTTAAGTTATTTGAACATTATTCCATATATTTACTTGATTAGAAATGAATTATGTGGTTTATGAATGAATGTGAGAAACTTGAACTCCGTAATCTTTCATGAGTAATAGGAGAAATGGTAATCTTTCCATTTTGTATGCTATATAATTCTTTCACTATTCACCACAGTGTACACACAGTACAATGGACTACATGTGCTACATAATAGGATAGTAATAACAAATGTAGTTTTATAACTGTGGATTGAATACGAATTCTTGCATTTTGTACTGTGTGCATTAAATAGAAATTGTGTTAATATTTTTTTGTGTCCCAATATTTTCTGTTTTTGCTTTCTGTAGCATAATATTAGCCTTATTATTTGTTCTTGTTTTTAGGACAAATACCACTGGCAGTGACTGTGGAATTGAAAGAAAATTTGGATCTATTAACTACAGAAGGCGACTTGTCCATCAAACTTCACTCGGTGATGAAAGATATCGACATAATTTCAGTAGCAGTGAGAGCCTTGGTTCCAATTTAGGTGTGACTCTTATCTGTCTATCTGCTTCTAGTAGTCTCTGCAGTGTACTAAAACAGTTGGGGTGCTAAACTAAAACTCATTTTGAATATAAAATCACAAACACTGAATAGATATGAAGGACAGGCCAGTTTCCTACTATATCTCTTACTTTATAAAGGCTGAGTATGATTCAACTATAGGACAGTTGTTAAGTATCCTGAAATTGCTGTATGAATTTGGTTTGTTTTAAAACCCTTCAGTTATGTTCTTTGTGATTTTTTTTTCATAAGTTCTGCTCTACCCTTAAAAAGTAAGTATATTTAGATAGTAAAGTTCATAATGTATAAGCACACATTGTTCAGTGGAAAAAGTTTCTTAAACTCTCTCTCGCCCCACTCCATCACCATTCCTTCCCTCCTTCCTTACACCCTTCTTTATATTAACACATATTGAATAATTTAAATAAGTTTTCCAAAAATGAAAGCAAATTGCAAGACTGACTGTCTAATAAAAGGTCATTAATCGCCAAACATGTCTTGAGTAACAGACAGCTATGTAGAAAAGTTTGAGCATGCTCCACAGTCAAGTTGGGGCTAGCAATTATCTGATGATTGTGGTTATGTGAAAAGGGTGTGGAGAGGGGAAAGAGAAGATCAACAATAGAGATGGTTAATAAGACTGATTGTGTGGAGCATGTGGCTCCCTCCACTGCAGGTGGAAGGTGAAGGATTTTGAGTGAAAAGAAGAGATCAGAGGAAGAAAAGGGTGGCAATATTGAAATGATACTGGAAAGTCTTGGCTGGAATAAAATAATGTAATGAGTAAAAGTAACCACTCACCATGTAGTTTAGGCACAGCACAGGTGACTAGCATGCAGAGAAGCCTGGTAACCATGAAGTTATGAGACCACACCTGTAATTAGTTCTTCTACTCGCATGATATTTTAGCTGCACAACATCTAGCAACTTTCTGTGTGAGGCCTAGTAATAACGGTATAGGATTCCTGTTTGCCTTATAGACCCTTGGATCACACCAACTCACATTTAGTCACAGTATCAGCTGAAGAAAAGCTGTTCGGGTGGCAAAGACATGTCTTGGCTGAGTATCCCTCACTATGAGCATTGTTAGTTATAAACTATGATCATAAACTTTGGGCCATAGTAACAACGACAAACTGTTGTCTACAAGAGTTAATCAACATAAACAGTAGATTCCACACAGCATCCAAACTGAAAACGTTATTGTGATTGTCTTTCATCAGGTAAATTCCCATAGCATTCTTGATGATTGAATCCAAGAAGAATGATGTAGATACCAGAATTTGTATGTTGTCATAGTTCATAGGGTGAACAGTCTCAGTCCAGTTACAGGGTACCCTGCCAGTCATAGTTCTTGTATTGTTTAAATAATTTTCTGGTGTATGCAAGCTGTACAACGTGGGACCTTACACGCATTGTGGCAGGACAGGTTGGTCCCTCGCTATTCATTAAACAATCAATCTGCCTACCTGGATGGGATTCAGGTTGTCTGATCCTTCACTCTGTGATGTTAGATACTGGTTTACCCGACAAAAACACCATTGACGAAACAAAGTCCACATAACTGCAGTCCATGGGCAATAGCTGAAAGTTAGTTAAACTATCAAGCATTCGGGATTTTTGCACTACTGATTAGAAACAAATGCCTGAAATTCCCATTAAGTTGCTTTATTGTCTTTAAAAGATGGAAAATGGCTATCAGGTCTGTATTTAATATCCCAGCATCAATTATACAATGTTTCTGACTGTGTTAAAAGTTCACCTGTGTTAAAAGTTCGACCTATATTGTGAACATTCTGAATGATCATTGACCCATAATTATTTGCAAGTTAAACATTCAGACATTAAGTTGGCTTCTTGTAAAGAAGTTCTCACCATAAAACCTTGTAATCTGCATGAAACACGCCTCGCGGAGTTAATATACGACATGAAAGGTTCACACACGAATGTCTCCTGAAATGCGCCAGTAACCAAGCTCAAACTTTCACACAATACTCAATATTGTTGTCGCTTTCCATCAACGTCACAATAACTGGTAAAACACTTTAATTACTTCATTTTAATTCAAATTTGATTAGTGTGATTTAACATAGATGTGTACCAGAAGGTGGCTCCCAAGCAACTGTATCGACTTGTAGATCTGAGGCACAAAGACCTACTTAGACATGCAGGAAATGCTGAATTCCTAAGGCTAGCTTGTTAAGCAGCCAATCAGATCATCTTGAGCACTTCTGTACTCGTGGCGTTTCTGATGTCAGCCAATCAGATTACAGAAAGAAATGTAGACCAGAAATTTCATAATTCCAAAACTAAATAAAATTTAAGGAAAAGAAAGTTAGATATATTTTCACGAAAATAAATGTAATGCTCAACACCCCTTCTGGTTGCCTTTAACAGAATCAAGCTCACTTGGACATACGTCACAAATTCCTGTATTGCACAATAATTTTATCATGCATATATTTTCATAGTTTTAATAAAATATCACATTCTCCCTTTATGTATGCCCTCCATTCAATCTCTCTCTCCAAGACACTGACACGACCAAAACACAATGAAACAATAATTTGCCAAATTACTTTTAATTGTTCCAGAAATCTGTAGTAATGAAACTAAAGACAATTCCAGAAAAAATCGATTATATGGACCTGTTGTCGTGGTTATAGTTTTAATTGATGCTATAGATGAATACATTACAGTCCTTAACGGAGTTTCACAATGCAAGCACAGTTATTATGTGTTTTAGGTAAAAATTATATTTCTGAAAGTGTTGAGGTTGTTGATTTGAAATTCTAACATTATGATTGTGTTATCCATGGAATTTGTATATTAAATATGAAAAATATCGATTAATATTTGATAGTTCTTCAGATTCATGGGGAGTATGTGTAAAATACCACACGCAGCATTAGTCAAGTACACGGCACACCCGGCCCGTAGTCAGTGTCAGCTGTGCCAGCATGAGAATCCAAATCTGCTCTCTTTCCGGCTCCACAGTAGGCTGTTTCCAATGCAGGATGACAGCTCGTAGTAATTTGCTACACTGCAGCATCTGCTTTATGAAGCATCAAATCATCCTTCATAAAACTGAATAGAGGAGCTGTGTGTGTGTTTGTGGCAGGCAAAACAGCACTTTCCTTTATCCCCCCCCCCCCCCCTTATCATCCAACCATAATGGAGAAACATCCTTAATTGAAACCTTTGTTCAGCCTCTTGAACTAGGATTTTCACCTTTGATTTGTATTTCAGCAGTTTACAAACAAATGTAATGTGCTAGATGGTCAAACATTCTCTTCAGATGGTCCTTACAAACAAAATGGGTGACACATGTGCAGTTGTCTTCGAGGGCACCGTCTGTCTGTGAAGTTCGATAACTGCCCACTTACAGGTACAAATACATGTGTGCACCCTAGTGGTAAACAGCATGTCCCAGGAAGCTGACAACTTTATCTGTAAAGTAACTGTTGGAATACCATGAAAAATATATTTTGTGTGAGACGGCGGCAAAGTGCATCATGTGAAATATAATAGACCTCTCTGGTGCTGTTGTACACTCTAAGTTTTATGTGTGTAATATAATGTTCCTTGGTTGTTGTGTTCGATGTATTTTACCTGTACGTGGAAATATAATTAATGGCACTAAATGTCTTTTTCCTCACTGTTACTTATTCAACTGTGTTGATCCTAATAAGTTTTAGGTGAAGCAATGCATTTGGAATAAGTATATCCATAATATAGTAGTGAGAAAGTATGGAAAAAGTTCCAAGTAGTGCACTTGTGTGAAGTAAGAGTTATCCTTACAAAACGAATGCAACTATTTTCTATTATTCTTCGGTATTATTCTTTACGTTAAGAAAGATCAAAGTTACCGTTAAAATTAGCATGGCACAAATTCTGCAGATTGAAAGACTTAAAAGTTGCAAAAACTAGGCAATGTGGAAACTTGCAGTAGAAGTGTATTTACGTTTGGAGATACATGGGATGTGGTGGATGGGAAAATGAAATCCACAGATCAGAATTATTCAAGTAAGAATAGGAAAGCAAAATCAAAATTGATATTACTGGTTGACTCAGTGAATTATGTTCATGTTGAAAAAGCAATAAAGTCTGGCACAAATTACAGAGTGCATTTGAGGATGGAGGTCTTACAAGGAAAGTAAGATTATCGCATGAGTTAATTTCCACTCAGCTGGACAAATGCAAGAGTGTAGACGAATAAGTCAACAAAAATAATAGCCACATCAAACTGAATGTGAAGCATTGGGTTTGCTATCAAATGGATAGGGACACCACTGTTGGCAGGGCTGAGCGAAAGGTATATGCCTATGATCATGGAGCTGGAAACCTCAGTTATAACGATTACGGGCGACACTCTTAGTGAAAATTCTACAGGTTGTAAAGAGTACTCCAAGCTGTCATGTACTGGAGAATGAAACTGCATCTGCTCTTTATTCCGAAAACAAAAGGAAGAAATCAGTGGGGTGCTACAGATGTCAGAAGAAGAGGCATATTGCATCACAGTGCAGAGAAAAAGTAAACCCAAGGTCAGACATGCAGCAAAAGAGGTATATTGCGGATAGCCCGGAGAGAGGGACCAATAGGCACACTCATGTTTTTATTCTTTTGAAGATGTGGGTAATTGTTAACTGGAATGGATTTTAGACTCTGTTGCATCTGTGCATATTGTTAAAGACTAATCTCTTCTTTATGATGATAAAAGACAAGACTTGCATGGGAATTTCTACTGCTGATGGCAGCAATCTCCAGTGTCATTTGGCTGGGAAACTAGACCTACATGTAAGTGTAAATGGTGAACCCGAAATGGTTACAGCACATGATGTTCATTATGTAAAAACAGTTGCGACTAACCTACTGTCGGTAGGGGAAATTGTCAAGAAGGGATATACAGTCCCTTTTGACATGCACGGAGCAAGAGTAATCAACAAAAATGGTGAAGTTATAGTAACTACAGCAAGTAACGAAAGGGGTATTTTTAAGTCGGATACCATTGACAATAAACATAGAAATATTAGCAATTCAGTATAGTCAGCGCAAGGTTTTTTTATGGCACTGCAAACTTGGACACCTAAATAGACAGTGTGTGTCGTTAATAAGGGATATGGTAAAGGGAATACAAAATAGTGGTGTATCCGAGGACCCTTGTGAGATATACATAAAAGGAAAACAAGCGGGGCTACCTTTTAAGACTAGTAAAAGTAAATGTGCAGAGGTCTTACGGTTAATCCATGCAGCTGTAAACTATGTGATCAAAAGTATCCAGACACCTGCCTGAAAATGCCTTACAAGTTCGTGGTGCCCTCTATTGGTGAAGCTGAAAAAAATATGGTGTTGGCCCACCCTTAGCCTCAGTGTCAGCTTCCACTCTTGCAGGCATGCGTTCAGTCAGGTGCTTGGACATTACTTGGGGAATGGTAGCCTGTTATTCACAGAGTGCTGCACTGAGGAGAGATGTTGATGTCAGTCAGTGAGACCTGACATGAAGTCAGCGTTCCAAAAGATCCCAAAGGTGTTCTGTAGGATTCAGGTCAGAGCTCTGTGCAGGCCAGTCCATTACAGGGATGTTACTGTTGTGCAACCACTCCACCACAGGCCGTGCATTATGAACAGGCTATCAATCATGTTGAAAGATGCAATCA
The DNA here is from genome assembly GCF_023897955.1 of Schistocerca gregaria. NCBI lineage: Eukaryota > Metazoa > Arthropoda > Insecta > Orthoptera > Acrididae > Schistocerca > Schistocerca gregaria. The sequence goes on from NC_064924.1 coordinate 545,331,560, forward strand.
CCATCCCCAAATTTCTCTTCAACAGTGGGAAGCAAGAAACATATTGTTCACACAATTCCAACACCTCCCTCTTTGAACATATATTTCGTGGTTTGGCTTCACAAGATAAACCGAACAGCCCCACAGTCTTTTCAAACTTCCCTTTGTCCAAGCATTTATTCAGATCAGCCAATATGTCTTGTGTGTGCAGGTAGTCCACGGTCATGTTCTGTCACTCTGTGGTCCCAAATAAAATGGTGCCTTATATCAATATGTTTTGTCTTAGCATTGGTGACATCAATTTTGGCTAGGTTAATGAATCCTTTATTGTCACAGATCATTATAGGTTCCGCAATTAAATTGGGCTCTGCTTCACATATTAATGTTCTTAGCCACAATACTTCTTGTCTGGTGTTAGATGCAACAGTTTTTTGCTTTTGACAGCACCATGAAATGAGGTCCTCCATTAATTTAAAGCAGCAACCAGTAGTGGAATGCCTATCTCCCTATTGATTCCCCCGGTCCAAATCACTGTAGTCTTCTAGTTTTGCATTACCTTCTCTATGGTATTTTAATTTGTGATTTGAAGTTACTCTTAGATATCGGGATAAACTTTTCACAGCTTTCCATTGATTTTCCATTGGGTCTCTGCAATATCTGCTCACTGTGTTGGTGACAAAAGCAATGTCAGGTCATGACATTTGAAGCAAATATAACAGACTCCCTACTGCTTCTAAATACGGAACATACTTATCACATTCAATATCTGTCTCATTTATATTTAACTTCACTCTTACTTTCATTGGAGTAGTTATGGGTTTACAATCACTCGTGCCAAATTTCTTAACGATAGTTTTGGATATGATGATTGATTTTATGCTCAAGTCTTGTCTCTCTTCATCCTTAGTGATCTGCACACCTAAAAAAACATTTAACTTCTCCCAAATCTTGCCCCTTAAATTTGGTATGCAGTTGTTGCTCAAAATTTCTCATTTGGCTTTCGTTTTCAGTCAGGATAAAGAAGACGTCCACCCACATTGACATTATTATTATTATTATTATTATTACTACTACTACTACTATAATTATTCATTCTCTTCCCCTTTTATAGTATATACTCATATCTGCCTTAGATTGCTTCATATTCACATTTATTAGAGTTTTATGTAGACATCGATTCCACATGTCCACTCTGTTTAAGCCCACAAATACTTTTTTGCGAATGCCAAATCTCTTCCCTTTCCGATCTGGTTTTCATGACTTCTCTTGGTGGAATTACATATATCGCCTCCTCCAATTTCCCATTTAAATATACTGTTTTAACATCCATATGATGAATTGTTAAATTTCGCTGTGCTGCCAAGGCTAAAAGACTCAATGAGGCATACTTGACTACAGGTGAAAAAGTTTCATTGTAATGTACCCCTCATTTTTATGAATATCCATTTATTACAAGTTGTGCTTTATATCTTGGTGTTGAATTTTTGGGGCTCTTCAAAGTGAATGGCCATCTTGCCTGTAATGATTTATCTGCTGGTGTTTTTACTCATTCAAAGGTTTCATATTGAGATAAAGATTCCAATTCTCTCTCCATCACATCTTTCCATTCATGAGATTTCGGGCTGCTCATTGCTTCTTCTGCTGCTGCTGGCCCATCATTAAAAGACTGGCTTCCATCCATCTCAAAATCCGGATGTTCCTTCAGTTCGTTGGTGGTTGGATTGGAGAAGGGACCCAACTATGCAGTCATCAGTCCTTCCGACCTTGAAATAACTAAAGCCGATAAAACCTCACACTATAAGAGGGAACTATAATGGCCATAAAATTATAAACAATTCACAGAAAACGAAGGAAGAAAGAAGGCAGAAGAAGAGAGGAGGGAAAGAAAGTGAGGAATGACAGGAGCAGGAAGAAAGAAGCACAGGTATACACGACAGACACTCAAGATAAAACAGACCGCATTAGGAAAGGACTGAGAAGGCAGAGGGTGCTGGTGAACAACCAAGCCCAATCCAAGCCAGTCCAGTTTGGGCGAAGGGGGGCACAAGACGGCCTGCCAACCCCTCCACCCACTAATAAGGTTGAAGGACCCACCCTTATATAAAGCAATAAAAACCCCTATCATGAAGAAACCATTAAATGATATCAGCCACTGAGGCATTGTCAGCTACTGCAGTGGTAGCATGCCAGGAAAGCTAAGACTCCATTGCAGGGCAGTTAAGTTGGGACAGTCCAGTAATACCGAGCGAAGGTATTTCTGGAATACCGATAGCTAGAGATGGCCTGTTAATAGCCAATTTAGCCAGTTGACCGACAAGTTCATTCCTAGAGATCCCAACATGGCCTGGGGTCCAAATGATAACCACTGAGCATCCACGTTGATCAAGGAGAGAAAGAGAGACCTGGGTAGCTATGACTAACTGGTGATGAGGGAAGCACTGGCCGATAGCTTGCAAACTGCTCAAGGAGTCACCACAGATAGTGAAGGACAGTCCTGAGCAGAAGCGGACAGCCATCTGGCAAGGAACGAATTTCCACATGTATCGTGTTTGTGTAAGCATAACCAGTGTAACCAGCAATCATGGCGCTATCAGTATAAATCACTTCTGAACCCTGGTATTAACTGAGGAGACAGTAGAATTGGTCGTGAAGGGCTTTTGGAGGGCCACATATCATTCCAAGTAAATGTTTCTGAAATTTGATTTGGTATCGGGCCCAGGAACGGAATCGTTTAAAGACCAGAAGGAGAGCAGTAGAAGGGTGCCGCTTGAAGTGCTGAAGAGCACAGCGGTGATCTTTAATTTACGGGAGTCCACCAAGGGACCATATTCCGATGGGGGAAACCCGAGGAAGAAAGTATGGCTGAAACAGCTGCGGAAAGAATGACAGCAGTCGAAGTCTGTGTAGATTCATAAATACTGCTGCGTTGTAGTACAGGGGGGATGGTAGCAGAGGAGATGGCACCCCAGTCATCTTTACTGATGGCCAACCTGGGAAGGTGGCAGAGTTAAATACACTGAAGGAAGGTCAAAACAATTGGGTAATGATCGCTGTCACATAAGTCATCGTGGACAACCCACTAAATGTAAGGAAGAAGGACGGGACTGCAGATGGGAGAGGTCAATGGCAGAGAAAGTGCCATGTGCCACACTAAAGAGTGTGGGAGTGCCGGTGTTTAGTATACAGAGGTGAGGCCCTGCCAGAACAGCTTCAACTGTCCTGCCCAGGGCAGTAGTCATGTGACTACCCTAAAGAGGGCTGTGGGCATTTAAGTCCCCTAGAAGCAGGAAGGGAGTTGTTGAAGAAGGGTCGTTAGGGCAAGGGATGTGGACGGCCTGTCAGGTGGGAGGTAGAGATTACAGATTATGATTGTAGTGGTCAGATGGACCCTGACAGCAATTGCTTCCAGAGTGGTATGGAGGGGAACCCATTTACTAACAATGTCCTTGCGGACCAAGCTACAAATGCCACCAGAAGCCCACAAGGGGCCAATTCGGTTCTGACAAAGTGACACCTAATCACCTAACCACGTTCGAAGTCTGTGAGTTCTTTGGAGTGCCCCATTCTGCTGTCTCACAATGTCTAATGGCTTACGAGGTCGCTAATATGGAGTACCTGGTTGTAGGTGGCCACACAGTACACCTAATATGAAAAACGTGTTTGGGGGTGTCCAGATACTTTTTATCGCATAGTGTATGTGGCCTGATGGAGTGTGAATCCATAGGTGGGCATTATTATTTTCTTATGTTTATTGATGATTATTCACAATATACTCACATTTATTTTCTTAGATCCAAAGACCAAGTGAATGACACTTCTAAGGTATATCGTAATAGGGTCGAAAGGTAGACAGGAAAGAAGATTATCAGGTCTGGTAAGGACAGAGGCGGTATCAACAGCCATGTATGTGAACAATGGATCACCTACAAAAGCATCAGGGAATATAAGTCCCTAGGAGATATGGGTAGGAAGGAAACCTGACCTAAGCATATTCCAAAACAGCTGAAAGAAAAATGGGACCCAAAAACTAACAAGTATTTTTTTCTAAGCTATTGTGGAAATTCAAAGGGCTACCGATTAATGGATCCATTGGATAACGTGGTAGTTAAGAGCAGAGATGTTGAAAACAAAAGGACTCTGAAGAGGGCAAGACTTAATAGTTATCTGCACCTAGTTCCAAGAGTGAAACCGTATGGGAAGAAAGAGTAAGGAAGAACAGGATGAGGACTATTAAAGACAAACAGGCTATTTATGATGACAAGAGTTTGAGGACGAACAAAATGAACCAAACAATGTTAGGCATTCTCCTCGCATACCAAAACCGAAAGAACAACCCCCCAGAGGTCCCTGTTGTAGGTACGTGTGTGGCGTGGACGGGTTCCCAAGCTATTGCAGTCTCCTTCCTGTTCCTCTCCTTCCCTGTCCTTGCTCTTTTCTCCCTGCCCTCTCCCTTTCCTCATGGTGGACTTCTTTATATCTACCTGGCTATCCTCCCGGCTTTGCTTTTGGTATGTGCTATTGTTTAGTTTGTGTTTCCATCTCCTAATCGGTGTTTTTGGTCCCCATGGGGTTTGACATCCATTTCCAACATTTTCAGTTCAGTGTGAGCCATTTGGGGATGAACTCCCAACCAAGTTTCCATGGTACACGCTCCTCTCCCCCTCCCCTCCCTATTCCCCTTGCACCCTGGCCCGCTTCCTGCTAGGTCACCAGCACAGTAGCCAGTCCATGTGGTGGGGCTTTTCAGTACCCACTTGGCTTAGCTCCCTGACAACACAGGGATCACACTGCTACTACGTGAGCTGTTATGCCTTGTGTATGCCAGAGACTTGGTGCTCATCACTTTGCTGCATCTGAACTCCCGGAAATGGCCACCATGCCAGACGCCCCTTGCTGTGGCTGGTTGGCGCCCAAGGGGCGAGCTCCTGGTCGGAGTAGGTTGTACTAGGGCAGACACCTTGCACATGAAGTGAAAGAAGTATCAACATCCTCACCATTCTGTGGCTGTCTCTAAGAGTGATAGAAGACATGACACTCCTCCTTCTGATCCTTCAGTTTTCCCGTCCCTGGCCACCCCCTGGGAAGAGAGTCAAGCTCACCAGATTGGGTTGAAACCTTTCCTCAGTAACTGGTTTGTACCAGGACAGATGGCTAAAGTTTTGCCACCATCAAGCCTTAGTTTTTTTGTGGAGACGATTGAAGATAAGTATGGTGAACTGGAATCCTTAAGTAAAATGCGAACCGGTTCTTTGCTCATAAAGACATCTTCTGATGCCCAATATGAAGCCCTGGGTGGTTGTGACCATCTCGGTGACATCCCTATCTCCGTTGCACCCCACTAATCTTTGAACTCAGTACAGGGCGTCATTTTCCACTGGGATCCTCTTCTCCAAACTGACGAGGAGCTCCATGCAAACCTCGAGCAGCAAGGAGTTTGATTTACCTGCCTTGTATGCCGAGGCCCTAAAAAACAATTGCAGCGATACAGGCACCTTTATCCTGGCCATTGAAGGGGATACCCTCCCAGAGGTGGTCAAGGTCATAGTATATCGGTCTGATGTAAAACCTTACATTCCACCACCAATTAGATGCTGTAAATATTTACGGTTTGGACACGTCTTCCTGCTGCACCCATGATCCCCTCTGTAGTGACTGTGGCACCCCCTCCGTGAGGGGGCAGAGTACCATCAAGGCCCCATTAGTGAAGGGTGGTGAGGATGTGGTGGTGCCAGGTGGTGTCGTAGGCTTTACGCAGGACAAAGAAGACTGCAGTGAGGTGCTGTCGATGGGCAAAAGCCCGCCAATGTGCATAAATTGTAATGCGCAGCATCCTCCATGCTTGCCAGCATGCCTGGTGTATGTAAAAGAATAACGGATTCAAGAGTACAAGACCTTACATCGACTTACCTACACCAAGGTTTGTCATAAGTATGACTGGCTCCATCCCCTGCCTATAACTTCTACTTTTTCTTCAGCCCTTGTGGGCTTATGGTGGTGACTGCACCTTGGTCCAAAACGACATTGTTAGTAAATGGGTTCCCCTCCATACCACTCTGGAAGCAATTGCTGTCAGGGTCCATCTGACCACTACAATCATAATCTGTAATCTCTACCTCCCACCTGACAGGCCGCCCACATCCCTTGCCCTAACGACCCTTCTTCAACAACTCCCTTCCTGCTTCTAGGGGACTTAAATGCCCACAGCCCTCTTTAGGGTAGTCACATGACTACTGCCCTGGGCAGGACAGTTGAAGCTGTTCTGGCAGGGCCTCACCTCTGTATACTAAACACCGGCACTCCCACACTCTTTAGTGTGGCACATGGCACTTTCTCTGCCATTGACCTCTCCCATCTGCAGTCCCGTCCTTCTTCCTTACATTTAGTGGGTTGTCCACGATGACTTATGTGACAGCGATCATTACCCAATTGTTTTGACCTTCCTTCAGTGTATTTAACTCTGCCACCTTCCCAGGTTGGCCATCAGTAAAGATGACTGGGGTGCCATCTCCTCTGCTACCATCCCCCCTGTACTACAACGCAGCAGTATTTATGAATCTACACAGACTTCGACTGCTGTCATTCTTTCCGCAGCTGTTTCAGCCATACCTTCTTCCTCGGGTTTCCCCCATCAGAATATGGTCCCTTGGTGGACTCCCGTAAATTACTGCGGCCATTAAAGATCACCGCTGTGCTCTTCAACACTTCAAGCAGCACCCTTCTACTGCTCTCCTTCTGGTCTTTAAACGATTCCGTTCCTGGGCCTGTTTACCAAATCAAATTTCAAAAACAGATTTACTTGGAATGATATGTGACTGCCATATGACCGTACACTCCCTCTTCACAAGTCTGGGTAAAACTCGGGCAAATTTTTGGTCATCATCCTCCCACCGGCGTAGCAGGAATTTCTGTGCGTGGCCTCTTCTCCTCCTGAAAGAGTGCTCGGAATGACTGACTTTGTCTTTCATTTCTCAGCTCTATAATGCCCCATTTAGCGAGTGGGAATTCGCCAGCACCCTCGCCCTTTGTCCTGACACGGATTGGATACACAACCAAATGCTCCAACACCTATCTGTGGCTGGGCGCCGTCATATACTGCCCCTTTTCAACCATCTGTGGAGTAAGGGGGGTATTTACTACCCAGTGGCAGGAAAGCATTGTTATTCTGGTTCTGAAGCCTTGGAAGCCACCTCTTCAGTTGGATAACTACCATCCAAGTGGCCTTACCAACACACTCTGCAAGCTCCTCGAATGTCTGGGGAGTCGGCGGCTGTTTAGGATCCTTGAATCCCGCGATGTTTTGTCATCGACTCAATGTGGTTTTTGCTGTGGCCACTGTACGGTGAGTAACTAGGTCCACCTGGAGTCTGTTATCCGGTTAGCTTTTGCCCATCAGCAGCACTTCATTGCAGTCTTCTTTGACCTGCATAAAGCCTACGACACCACCTGGCACCACCACATCCTCACCACCCTTCACAAATGGGGCCTTCATGGTGCTCTGCCTGTTTTTATCCGTAACTTTCTTTCTTGTCACTCTTTCTGGGTCAAGTTGGTTCCTCCTACAGCATTTCCCAGTGGCAAGAAAATTAGGTTCCACAGGGTTCCATGCTGAGCATCCCTATCTTTCTCATAGCCATTAATGGACTGGTGGAGGCTGCTGGTTCGATAGTGTCCCCCTCTTTGTATACTGACGACTTCTGTATCTACATTGCCTCCTCTATCATGGATGCTGCAGAATGCCATCTACAGGAGGCAATCTACCTGTGCAATCTTGGGCTCTCTTCCATGGTTTTCAGTTTTTGGTGGCCAAGTCGTGTGTCATGCATTTCTGTCATCACTGTACAGTCCATCCCCATCCGGACCTGTTCCTCGATGGCCAATCCCTTGAGGTGGTTGACACCCATCACTTCTTGGCTCTGGTCTTTGATGCCTGGTTGACATGGCTCCCTCATCTATGCCAGCTGAAGAGGACATGCTGGTTACATCTCAGTGTTCTTACACGTTTGTACAATACAACCTGGGGTGAAGACCACTCTATCCCACTGTGATTGGTGAGGTCTTTCAACAACTTCTTTGCCTCTGTACTTCCGCCTCGACTGACATCTCTGCCCTTACTCTTTGCCTTTAAATATGTCTGCTTGTGTCTGTGTATGTGCGGATGGATATGTGTGTGTGTGTGTGTGTGTGTGTGTGTGTGTGTGTGTGTGTGTGTGTGTGTGTGTGTGTGTGTGTGCGCGCGAGTGTACACCTGTCCTTTTTTTCCCCTAAGGGAAGTCTTTCCGCTCCCGGGATTGGAATGACTCCTTACCCTCTCCCTTAAAACCCACATCCTTTCATCTTTCCCTCTCCTTCCTGAAGAAGCAACCATCGGTTGCGAAAGCTAGTAATTCTGTGTGTGTGTTTGTGTGTTTTGTTCATTGTGCCTGTCTGCCGGCGCTTTCCCATTTGGTAAGTCTTGGAATCTTTGTTTTTAATATATTTTCCCATGTGGAAGTTTCTTTCTATTTTATTTATAAGAGTGAAGTTAAATATAAATGAGACAGATATTGAATGTGATAAGTATGTTCCGTATTTAGAAGCAGTAGGGAGTCTGTTATATTTGCCTCAAATGTCATGACCTGACATTGCTTTTGTCACCAACACAATGAGCAGATATTGCAGAGACTCAATGGAAAGCTGTGAAAAGTTTATCCTGATATCTAAGAGTAACTTCAAATCACAAATTAAAATACCATAGAGAAGGTAATGCAAAACTAGAAGACTACAGTGATTTGGACCGGGGGAATTAATTGGGAGATAGGCATTCCACTACTGGTTGCTGCTTTAAATTAATGGGGGACCTCATTTCGTGGCCCTGTCAGATGCAAAAAACTGTTGCATCTTACACCAGACAGGAAGCATTGTGGCTAAGAACATTAATATGTGACATGCTTTGGTGTGGGTGAGCACATGTTTTTCGACGATTATTACCCATGTTTTCTGTTCCGTTTTATATTCCTGTTCTGGGATTTTTCTTGACACCCGTCTCACTAAGTTACTGAACGGGCACTGAAGACCTTGCTGTCGTGTGCCCAAAACTCCTCTACTACTATTAATATGTGAAGCAGAACCCAGTTTAATTGTGGAGCCTATAATGATCTTCTGTGACAATAAAGGAGCCATTAACCTAGCCAAAATTGATGTCACCAGTGCTGAGACAAAACATATTGATATAAGGCCCCATTTTATTTGGGACCACAGAGTGACAGAACATTACCGTGGACTGCCTGCACACATAAGACATATTGGCTGATCTTCTGACAAAATGCTTGGACAAAGAGAAGTTTCAACAGATTGTAGGACTATTTTTTTATCTTGTGAATGCAAACCACGAAATATGTTCAAAGAGGAGGATGTTGGAATTGTGCGAACAATATGTTTCACGTGTGATATCTAATAGACCTCTCTGGTGCTATTGTACACTCTAAGTTTTATGTGTGTAATATAGTGTTCCTTGGTTTTTGTGTTCGATGTATTTTACCCATAAGTGCAAATATAGTAACTGGCACTCAATGTCCTTTTTTCACTATTACTTATTCAACTGTGTCGACTCTAATAGTAAAACATATAAAAAAGAATATTGATGTGCATGAAGCCAGGATCATCTGTGAACTGTCAGTGATGCTTTCAATTTGCTCATAAAATTCGTTATTAAATACAAATTGATGGAGGTGATCATATGCTGAAACCATTCTCCAATGTTTTTATAAAAAGGTTTGGCTATCAATATGATCATTCAGAGTTGCACCTTCTGTCTCATTTACTTGATTAAAAGTAGCTGTTATCGAGCAATGTAATGATAGTTTACTGTTAACAAAGTTTACAGATTGATTTTCTACGATTTACTCGTCTTTTATTAATGTATGTCTTGATTTGTTCCATATCCTCTTAAGATTTTCCTCCTTGACAGCATCAGTGGAACACAATGAATCATTGAAAGATAGTTCTGCAGTGAGAACTTCAGTAAGAAACAATACTATATCAGAAGAGAAGATTGAGCTAGAATTGTTAAGGTTAAGAGTTTGTAGTCTGTTTACAAATTTGTATGTTTTGCAGATATAGTGAGCACATTTCTCTGAAAGTGGTGATAAAACTAAGGCTGCATGTTGAGCAATGTATGAGAGAGGGAATATTGGGTACAGGAGAACTGTGCCCTAAATCTTCAAGCACCTAAACATCTGTTGAGGGAGTGAGCAGGATTTCAGGAACCCAGCTGTCTTGTGACTTACAGGGTTGTTCGATTCCTTGTGTAACTTGTGTAAAATCAAACAGCATGCTATACAATTTTGCAAGTAGGCCTTACATGACAACAGAACACATACATTGCCTGCATGAGTTGGCAGGATAATTTATTACTGTCATGGTTTTTTGTAGTGTGGTCCACCCTGCCAAGGAGATAGACATCGTAATCCAGATTTTGCTATATCCCAACAAGTTTCTCATAGTTGGTCTGCTCAGTACTGGGAAAGTGGCTGACAGGCTCACCTCTAGCACTTACGAATGCTGAAATCAGTAAAGTTTTTTGTCTAGCATTTTACTTAGAGCTTTCCATGTAGTGTCATCAAAGTCTCTATTTGTCAGATTAATAATGTAGTGTTATGTGAGCATTTCTTACTATATGATTGACAAAAGAAAGTCAACTTTGTTTTGTCCAGCCGTAACCATCCATGCACGCAATCAGATGTAGACAACAGTATAGTCCAAAGTGTAGCATTTGCATGTCAGCTGGATGGATTGTTCGTTTGGTGTGCATTCATGTATAATTCTGCATAGTGGCTGAAGAATAGTTGAAGGTGATGTTGCTGCTATTACAGGTTGTTGTATCTTTGATGAAGTAGAAAATATCAGTGGCAGAGCTGGAATAGAAGGTGTTGAGCAGAACAACAGTGCACAAATAACTCTGTTAATCCTTCCAGTGTTATTCTTTCTCAACATATTCCACATGTTATCACATTTTTCATCGTAAGTAACATCATTGTTGAACTTTTAATTGAAATTAAGATGAAAAGGCTAATGGTAAAAGAGTGCATTCTTTGATTTCCTGGTAACCGTACCAGTTATGCTACCATCTTCTGAAAGATCCTGGCCCTTCTACATTCAGTATATTACTTTCTGAGCCTTTCCACCCCATTTATTTTGTCACTCTTCTCCTGTCATTGCTTTTCGCTTTACAAATTGCATAAACATTGAGTAAAGATATATATTATATGGCCAAAATTTCTAGACATCTCACTGAATGCAGTTTCAGTTACATATACATCTGTACTCCACAAATCACCTTACATTGTATGGCAGAGTGTACTTTGGGTACCATTATGACTTTCTCCCTTTCATATTCCATTTGCAAATGGTGCACAGGAAGAATCACTGTTGATCAGTCACCATATTGGCTCAAATTTCTCCAATTTCATGCTTGTGGTAGGAAGAAATATGTTGGTTAATTCTTGGTATGTGAGTTTTCAGAATTTTAATAGTTAACTTCATTGTTACACACAATGCCTCTTTTGAAGTGTTTGCCACTGTTTGAGCATCTACTTTGCCTCACAAAAAGGTGAGGCAACCAGAATTCATGGCCAAACGTCAATATGACTTTGTATATGTACCCTCCATTGGTGGATTTGTAAATGATGAGAGTTAAAATTTTCATTGACTGGCAAAATGGCCACTGGAGTACTTTGGTGTTTTTCATGTTTAGCATTGTGGCTTAGTAGCATCAGATGTTGAGTGATCACTGTGAAGGACACTTAGATGTCACATACCCATGTGAGATAATGGTATCAACACCTGATAGAGTGTGAAAGATACCTCATTGTGGGTATTCATTTGTCCGGCTGATCGAATCGTACAGTATTCAGATTCATGGAGCATTCAGATGTGACACTGGCCCAGTGTTGCACGACATGGGAATGTGAGGGCAGACATACTTGTCCAATCCAAAGACTGGTTTGATACAGCTCTTCATGCTGCTCCATCCTGTGTAAGTCTGTTCATCTCTGCATAACTATTGCTGCCTACCTCCATTTAAACTTGCTTACTGTAGTCAAACATTGGTCTCCTGCTTCAATTTTTACCCTCCACACATTCCTCCCTTACCGATTTTCTTGATGCCTCTGCTGGTGCCCTATCAGCTGACCTGTTCTTTAACGCAAGTTGTGTTTTTCTTTCTCCCCAATTTGATTCAGTACCTCTTTGCGTAATTATTCATCATGCCCATCCAGTCTTCATCATTCTCCTGGTGCACTACATTTTAAAAGCTTCTACTCTCTTCTTGAGACAGGGCCAGTGTTGGATAAAGGGAGGAGCGGGCGACCAAGAACATCCAAGAAAAACATGAATCGCGTTTTAAACATCTGCACTCATTCACCTACGAAGTCCATCTGCACTGCTTCCAGACAGTTGCAACTACCACGTTCAACTGTCCATAAAGTCCTCCACAAGACTTTACAGTTGTTCGCTTACAAAGTGCAACTGTTGCAGACACTTAAGCCAAAACTGACAGAGTTTGCACTCAACATGCTGAACAGCCTTTTGTAGGATGGAGCATTCCTCAAGCGAGTTTGTTTCAGTGATGAGGCAACTTTTCATGTTTCTGGGACATTAATCAGACACAGTGTGAGAATCTGGAGATCTGAATACCCCCATGTGACTTGGGAGCTTCACCAGGATAGTCCAAAAGTGAATGTGTAGTGTGGAACCATGTGCAACCGAATAATAGGTCCATTTTTCTTCAACGAGTCAATAATTGCTGCAGATTTTTACCTTGACCTTCTGTCTGAATATGTAGCACCACAATGATTGACTTAAAACCAAGTATCATTTTCCAGCAAGATGATGCACCAACACATTGGGAACTGATGTTCATCAGTTCCTCAATGAGACCTTTCCAGGCAGATGGATTGGGAGGGATGGGCCAATTCCTTGGCCATCACGTTCACCAGATATCACTCCCTTGGACTTTTTTTATGGCGGTATGTAAAAGATATTGCATATCAAACACAGATACTGGACATGGCTGACTTGAAGCAGAGGATTCGTAATGCCATTGCCATCATTGATGATGCTATGCTACAGCGAATGTGGCAAGAAATCGAGTACCATCTTGATGTGCTTCGTGCAACTAAAGGCACGCATGTAGAGGTCCGTTAAATACTGTCAATAAACTTTTATAAACACTGATTACTATAAAAAAAAATGTTGTTAAAATATTTTAACAACCGCCATTGTAATAAAATTTTGAAGTTGTAAAGGGACTTTGTGGACAACTTGTATATCTTCTCTACTTTGGCCATCATCTCTTATTTTACTGGCCAAACAGTAAAACTCATCAACTACTTTTAATGTGTCAGGCTAATATAGTCCCATTTGCATCATCTGATTAACCTCATTTTCCTTCTTTACATTTTTCATCTTACAAATCTTTCTTCAGGATATTACTCGATCTGTGCAGCTGACATTTCAAATTCATTGCTGTCTAGAACAAGATTACAATGTCATCAGCAGACTCCAACCTCTTATTATATATTCCTGAAGTTTTTAAAATTTAATTAATTTTTATTTATTTATTTATTTTATCTTACGTATGTTTCATAGGGCCACATTGAGGACCGAATGTCCATGTTGATGGAACAGGTCCGTACATGAAATAAGATAAAATATGGCAAATCCTAAGCAAATGACAAGCTGCAGGTATGGTACTGTATGTATCCAAAATATAACACAGTATGAGCGTAATTGTTCCAGGAGCCCCCTTACAGAATAGGAGGAGTGAACTATGAGGAAATTCTTCAGTTTGGGCTTATATGTACAAGGATTACTCTAAGCTCATTGAAAATGTAGTAGCAGAATACTACACACCTTTCTATACAAGCATCAAGGAGGCGCGATCCAAATGCAGATAGGATTTCTGCCTAGTATTAATTGGTTGAAAGCTGCTAGTTTTTGGGAATAAGCTCAATTTGCTAACAGATGACATAAAGAAAATAAATATTGAGGGGCCAATATCGGAAGAGCTACCTCAGATATAATGTTTCATGTCAGAAGCAAATGGAAAATAAGCAAAGTTTTGGACTCACTTATTGAAGATACTTTTCTAGGGGTAATTATAACAGCATTCAGCACCACCACATGGTGCCCCCCCCCCCTCCCCCCCACTTAATTGTGATCCAATCAGACACCATCTCACAGCCGTTTCCATTACTGTGGAGAATGGTATTTTCCTGTGTTTTCTTGAAGTATGAGAGGAACTAATTGTGAACTGTTTTTCTTATTCCATAATGATCAAACATCTGCAGTAATATTTTGTGATCCACACTATGAAATGCCTTAGTTAAATCAAAGATGATGCCTATTGTTTGCAACTTTTTGTTTAATTCTTTCAGTGCATCAGCAAGAAAAGAGAATACAGCACTTTCAGTTGTTAAGCCTCTTCTTGGACCAAACTGTACATTTGACAGCAAATTATTTGGACTGAAATGACGAGGTGTCTTTCCAAATTTCTCTTTGCTTACCTTTACAACATGCTCAATGAATAGATTGAATAACATTGGGGATAGGCTAGAAATATAGTCTAAGAAATGTTACGGTTGTGAATGTTTCAAGTGATTGGTCACCATCCATGTAATCAAACAATAATAGGCTTATGGGTGTGTGCACAGTATACTACGTTTCTTTATACTGAAAGTCAGCTGTCAGTCCCTGGGCCAGGAATCAGTCCTTTGTGGGTTTTCCTGCTTTTCACTACAGTTCGTCTATCAATGTGGCTTCCCTCTGTATGGCAGCATCGGTCATGAACAACCACATGAATATAATAATTTATGTTTCCTCTTAAAATGACTCAGTAGAGAGATCTAAGTGAATTCATCCATGTATTATTGTATATAGCTCTAAGTTCAAGCATTCCATCAGAGAAATTTCCACTGTAAGCAAAATTATTTTGTAGTTAAAACGTCAGAGAAGCTCTAAACCAGGTCATCGATCTGTTGAGCTAAGAAATTAATGTGTAGCAATCCTAGAACTCTAAAGAATATTTTGAGTTTATTATAAGATGTCTTTGCTATCTGTTTTCTCTTGCACTCTAGTACAGCAGCCAGTGACTGAACTATCTGTCAAGAGGTGATAGAATTCACTTTTCATAGTTGTGTAGGTGCATAGTAGTCACTGATCAGAAAACTTGGGTGACATTCAGAGTGATGCAAACAATCCAGCCATTAGTGTCTGTACCAGTGGGAAGAATTTTCAAGGTTAATAAATTGCGATTCATAATATGGCACTCAGAGAGACAAATTTAGGGTTGGAGGATAATATTTACCTGAGTGTGCTGTGAGAATAGGGAAATAGCAGGTGATAATGTGATATGGTAGTGTGATATGTGGATTTTTTTTATGTGGGGTCCTTGGCTTTGTTTGATAGTGAAGTGATCATGTATTGGGAAAAAAATTAGATACTGTCATAATTCTCATGTAATGACAGCAGTTTTTAATTAAACCTTTCCGTACATCAGATTGTACATTCCCACCAAACCATGATAAATTTACTGGACTGGCTTACTCAAAGCCACATCTGCAAGTTCATGAAATACTTCAAGGATGTATTAACACGTCAGTTATATGCCAAATCAATTCACCGTAAAACCCAGCAATAGCTGTTTACTATTCTCCAGGG
This sequence comes from Schistocerca gregaria, assembly GCF_023897955.1. Lineage (NCBI taxonomy): Eukaryota > Metazoa > Arthropoda > Insecta > Orthoptera > Acrididae > Schistocerca > Schistocerca gregaria. Next base: position 545,347,235 of record NC_064924.1, read on the forward strand.
AGAACTGTAATAAACTCTGGTGTCATTGTATAAGAACATAATGGGTAGCCTTTCTTGAACATTTAGAGGTGTGATAGTTGTAATATCAGCAAAGTACTGTTATTCATATGAACTAAGTACCAGATCACATACATTGTGTACTCATTTACATTTTGTCTGTGACTGCTCTTTAGTGCAGTGCTCTTTTTCCATAAGCCATTGGTTTTATCCTTGTCTTCCTCACTATGTCATCGTGTACCCCCTATGTAGTTTTTTTCCTCTTTTTAATGTCTTTTCTGATTTTGGTAAAGAGTAATTTGAAATGTAATTTATCTGTATTATGTATTCTGTAAGTAGATTTCTCTTTCAGAGCTGTATTACTATATATGGCTTCAGAATATTGAGACCTTTGATGGTCTGTTTGCTCTATTAATGCCAAATTGATTTACTTAATTTATATTTTCTTCCAGAATAGATGAAAGTAAGAGAATTCACTGTTTTCATAGTTTCAATGTTAAGTATTACATTCTACTTGTCAACTTAAGACTGGTTGGTTATAAAACCATTCTTGCTTTATGATTGTTTTTGTGTAGATGCTAGATGCTAGACATATCACAATCTCAACAATGCAGTAAGTTAACATGAAGATCATTTAGTAGCTGTGTTGACTTCTTAGTTTTAAAACATCTTATTTGTGGCTGATATAGTAGTGAATTTTAAACAAATTGCAGCTTGGAGATATATAACTTTATTAACTATTCTTCACTGCATTTCAAGGAGCTGGAATAAGGCAGAAATACCCAAGCAATACAATTCCAGAGGTTATACAGCCATTACCATGTAAAGAGGTTAGATTCACAAGGCCTGGAAAGGAACTTATTTTTAGAGAAGACAACAGACTGGTGTTGGTGTCATCAAAGAGAGTCCCATTTCTGATATTTTCTTCAATTCCTTACAACAGGGGACTTCGTTCAGGAAGGTTGGTTTGAACATTGTGTAATTTACAATTGTCAACTAGATCTTTTTAAGTCAATTTTCATTTTTTAATTCCTGTGCACACCGCTGCAGTTGTGAAAATGAATAATTAATATACTAAAAATATCAGTTTCTTTCATTTTAATATGTATAATTTTTGCATTTTATTTTAATTTCTCATTTGCCTTAAGAAAGAAGATTGAATAAATGCTACAAATTAGGCACAGTATTGTATAAATACACACTTCAGTATTTTCATAGCAAATTTTTTTACAACAGTATTTAATACAAGTATTTAAAAAAAAACCTCTGGTCAAGTTAACCGTATTTTACATGTGTTGCTGCACACAAAATTTTAGTCTCATTATATGACCACCATTGTTCGCTGCACGGAGTGGCTGCACGGTTTGAGGCGCCATGGCATGGATTGCACAGCCCCTCCCTCCGGAGGTTGAGTCCTCCTTTGAGTATTGTGTGTGTGTGTGTGTGCGTGTGTGTGTGTGTGTGTGTGTGTGTGTGCGTGTGTGTGTGTGTGTGTGTGTGTGTGGGCGCGCGCTTCTTAGTATATGTTAGTTTAAGTAGTGCTTAAGTTTAGGGACTGATGGCCTCGGCAATTTGATCCTTAGACACACACACACACACACACACACACACACACACACACACACACACACACACCAACCAACCAACCATTGTTCTCTGATTTTTAGAAGGTGCAGTACTAATTGATACCTGATGTTGCTTTATTACTTGTACCTCATCTCCTCCCCCTTTCCAAAGACTTCCAGTCTCTCCAATTGCCATTTGTAATTACTGGTATTTGTATCTTCGGTTTTAGAATGATGAATGATGTATCACAGCAAGAAGTTATTTATTTATAGCAGGTTGCACAGAGTTCAGTTTGATCCCTTCGACAGGACGTGGACTGTTACTGATAACAGCAAAGACTATAAACTCAACGGGGAACTGTATTTATTAATTTTGCTACCATGACTGCAGCCACTACAAGTAATCTAAATGACATTTTACCACACTGGTAATTATTAGATGAAGTAGTACATCCTTTTATTTTGTTTTCATTATTACTGTTCAGTTTCAACTTGTAAGACTTGCTTGCACAGAAAGCAAAATTCATTCCAGTCCCTCTGATTGCAGTCTTTGTAAATCCCCTATTTTGGTATCATGTGCATCCTGCAGCATCACAATAACTTCAAATAAATTGCCCACTTGCATCACTTCATTAGTATCAGCAGGCTTAGCTACTTTACATTCTGTAACAGTCTCCATTAGGGCACTCATCCTACTGTCTTAGTTTTCTAAGTATCAGATTCTTTTTCATTCTGTTGCATCCTATTTCATCACAAGAAAAACTTCTCCTTTGTAAACATTTTTTACATTGCCAGAAAAATCAGCTAAATCTTTATCTGAATCAATATTAACTTCACCAATAATGCATTCATTGCACCTACATCATCATTATCAGAAATGTAGTCAGCAGCAATATCGACACAAAAGTCAGCATCCCACATACAAGAAACATTTCTTACTTATTAAACCGTAGGATTTGATCTACAACAATAGGCACATTACTCCCTGCTGCATTCACTTTCTCACATTCATTCATATTATGTGACTGCCACAAATATTCCGTTTCCATTCAATCTTATACATTCACTTCAGTTACTCTCTGTCTCCATCTTCGGACTGTTTTAGATTTCAATTTCTCTTTTACACAAAATATTTGCCATTAGCCCCAGATGCTTTTCCTAACTTCAGGTTCTTGGTCTTTTATACTCTTTAATTTCACCTAATTGGTTGTTAATTTTCTCTAAAGCTTGCAATATTAAATTTTGCTACTTTCCACGAGATGTTTGAAGCCGTTCCTGTGCTTTGCCACTGTTGTTGCTGGCACATTGTGACCAGTGCTGCCACTTGCTGCAGTTCCCGCTTCCGGTACAAACGGCTGCCACTCATTGTGTTTCACACTTCCTGGCATGGACTGCTGCTGCTGCTGCTGCTGCTGCTTTGTAGCATCAAATGATTGTGCTGGCAGTCGATCCTCAGCAAATGCTCCATGGCTTCCAGTGTTCTATGACGCCACTTCCTAAATCATTTAAGTACACATGACCCATTCTGAGTACTACTGAGTGTTTGGAATCCCCACCAAATCAGATTAAAGGAAAACATTGAAGCAGTTCAGAAGAAGGCTACTAGATTTGTTAGTGGTAGGTTCAGTCAGCATGCAAGTATTACGGAGATGCTTCCTGAACTGAAACTGAAATCCCTGGTCGCAAGATGATGATCTTTCTGTGGAACACTATTTCAGAAGTTTAGAGAATGTGCTTTTGAACTTGAGTTCACTGCAATGATACAGTCACCTATATTCATTTCTCTTAAGGACCCCAAAGATAAGAGAAATTACTGCTTGTACAGAGGCATATAGACAGTCATTTCTCCCTCACTCTATCTGCAAGTGGAACAAAATGGAAATCACCAGTAGTGGCACAAGCTATGGAGGTATTTCTTTGTATGAAATATGTATGTATTTGGATAAAATATCATGATTCTGTTAATTATTACTTCTGACCTTAAAAACCTTTTGGCCCAATGATCAGAATAACCAGATGCATTTCTTTGTCATTGCAGACTCCCTTACCACTGCATCTTCTTCGGTGTGGGTAGCTAATGTTTTCCCAATTCTAGAGCTCTGCTAAATGATATTAAACTGTCTTCCTGAACACGTATATACTGACTTTTTTGTACACCCAGGAAACACTTTGTAACAATTTGTGCTAACTCTGTATGACGTGACATGAATGACGGATCTCTCAAATCTTAATGACGGATCTCTCAAATCTTAATGATAGTTCAGCTTATTCTGTCATTCTTGTCATGTCATGTTGATTGTCACGGTACTCATTGCTCAATGGCATGTGGAGCATGTGCAACCTGAGACAAAGCGGCATGGAATAAACCATCCGAATCAGCGGGTACCATGAAGTGTATAAAGTGGCTATTGTTGCCCCACCTTGCAGGAATACTGCATCCATCTCCACCAGATTTCATGCATTAATTAAAAGAAACCAACAGCATATAAGTCTAAACTCACTATTCAAACTAAAAACCATTTTTGAGGTGTTGCTCATCATTCGTATGTATTATGGACATTGTGCAATGCATCACTTCACCAAAGTAATATGTTACATCAATACCTCTCTTCTTAGATGAATTTTGTCCTCACAGTTATTGAACCATAGTGGTAGTGTTAAATACAATTTGGAATTCACACCATTTAAAATTCTATGTAATCAACCTGTGTCATAAAATCGTCTTTTTGAACTTTAGAAACTAAAAAGAAAAAAGCTTATTGCTTTTACATTAATCGTTATTACATATAATTTCATTGTGTAACTTTCATCATGTTTCTATTCTAGAATCACTGTACTCAAAGTTCTCTAAGCATAAGTATAAAGTAGTTACATTTTTAACATGAGCTGAAATTCATAAAGCGAGTGAGAGTTATCGCATGTTCAGAATATAAATTCTTTTTACATCATTATCAGTACTTAACAGACATAGACTAGCCAGTAAGAGAACTGGCTATCTAATTGCAGCTCTAGTTACAATTAACAACTCTTCCATTACATGTAATGAATATTAATTGCTGAGTGGTACTCATTGTACATTCAGTAATTACAAATTTCTGTTACCCATTTACATTGTTTGCACTTCATCTGGAAGTTACTGGTATATGTACTATGTCTCTAAAGTAATACAAACAAGTAGGTCAGCTTACTACTTACTCTGACTTAACGTCTCCTAGTAGATTCCATATACACTCAACAATAAAATGTAACCAATCACAAAAAAGGTATAAATATCCCTTGTACAAATGTCTTAACGAACCAGATTTCTACTAATCAATAGAAATGTATGCTAAAATTCAGGAAGATATACCACCTGTCCATAATGTTATTTCACTTGGCCTCACATGGACATTATTAGAAACAGGCGGTGACATTATGTCAACAAGTACATTGGTGACTAAGGAAAACCCTCACACTGTCAATGATTTCAGAACACTGCTTCAGCATGTTCCCTTGAAATATCATGGACAAAACTCACAGTAAGCCAACTGAAGTGCCCTCATTCCCACGTTCAATTTTACTTGTGTACCGTATTATATTCATTTACTTTTAATTAGCTGTATTAAGAACAGTCCTCAAAACTCGAACACTTGCATCCTTACTAATCATTTATTAAATTTGTGTAAGCAGTATTTTACAGAACTTGGATAGGTTCATCTACTCCCCTCCCTCCCACCCCTGCCACTGCCGCTGCCGCTGCCAGGTGGCTCACAACTCTTTTGAGAGTACATGCTTGGCTAGCACTGGGCTCCAGCCTTTGCTGTACTACTTGCCTTTATGTGCTGTATCCCTGTAGTTGGATTATCCCTTTCCTCCTCTGCTTTTCTATTGGATGGTCTTTCGGACCTCACTTTTGCAGCACTCTCTACAGCTTTTCATTAACAAATAAAGGGCCCACATGATTGAGTTTTGAAACTACAAAATTCCTGGGGCTCGTGCTTGATAGGAAACTTTCTTGGTTCTCCCAAAAGTCTTACCTGGTCACCCACTGTATGCAATCCCTTAGTGTCCTAAGTGTCCTCAGTGGTACTTCTTGGGGAGCAGATCGGACTACCCTCTACCCTCCTCCATTTGTACCGATCCCTTGTCCATTCGAAACTAGACTATGGGTATTTCGTTTATGCATCTGCATGTCCTTCCATCTTAAGCTGTCTCAATACAATCCACCTTTGTGGCACCCGTTCGGCCACTGGAGCCTTTGACACTAGCACGGTTGAGGGACTGTATGCAGCAGCTGCCTAACTACCATTGTCATACCGATATGATATTCTCCTCAACAGATATGGATGCTGCTCGTCTGCCGTGCCTGGTGTAATGTTACCTCTCTCGCCCAGGGAACAAATATTAAATATCATCAGTTATTTAATATCAAATTATGACACGTGTTTAAAAACCCGTGTGGTCTTCCTGGTTTCAGTAGTGGGCCACAAGTCCCCGTCAGTCTGTTCACTCTATTAACAGAGCATAAGAGACTTAAATATTTCACAAGAGAAGGTAACTTTACAGTACAAATATGAAATATTTTAATTACCTTACCTTGAATACTTGTTGTTGCTTGCTCGTTCTCTAGGGGTAACTTGTGGATTTGCTGTAATTGTTAGTACAATGGGTCCTTGGGTTTGTAATATGCTACGTAAGAACTGATACTGTTTAAAGCTTTCCATATTATATATTTTCGTAATATTATCTTCATAACAATCAGTATTTCACCAATATAAGCTTTTCCAACATAAGTCTTCGTCTCAAAATGTTCATCAACATGACCTTTCTCAAAATCGACCATTTCTCATGACTTATCAAGACTCACTGTCTCTTAGACTCACCAAAACACGACTGTCCCTTAGCCTCACTCGGCAAAACTGTTTCTGCATTAACAGTCAAAGACCTTACAAAGTACACAGGTTTGCCAACATGAATTGAGCATAGATATTTTATACATCACATGCATCCACTTAAAACGAAAACAATACGAGAATTGAATAGAGTTCTCAAATAGTTCTGCAGCAATACATAATACGATTGTCTTGCAAATTATTAGTTTTTATAGTAATATAATTGTTCTTTTATGTCTATTCACGGCACCGCATAGCTCGCCAGCCAATGGTATCGATAGTTTCAGTAGGCCGTTATGTTACACAGGCCACCCATCCTATGCCTCCTTCTTCAATGACTTCTTTGACTGCCAGTATGGGGCATGTCCCTCTTCTCTGTATCCTCCTAGACTTTGCTTTCGACTATTGCTCTGACAGCTTAAATTCATGCTACCTGCCACTTGCCACTTTCCCAATGGGTGTGAAACCTTCACCACCATGGCTTTGTGTAGTGGCCCCTGTTCACGGCACGGTCTTCATTCGCTTCCTAAGGACACTTCTTCAGACTCACTCTATTGCCATAAGTTTCACAACTTTCACATAGAACTTCGTGATAGTACCTTTGTGTACACTAATGGCTCTTGGACTCACCATGGTTTCGGGTGTGCCTTCATCATTGGCATTGACGATTTTCGTTATCAGCTTCCAGAACATTGCTCAGTATTTACAGCGGAGCTCTTCACCTTGTATCAGACCACACAGTATATCTGGTGATACAGTCCTTTCAATTGTGCCATTTGCTCTAACTTTCTCAGTACCATTCAGAGCCTTTGTGTGCTGTACACCATCCGTCCCATATTGCAAAGGGTCCAGGGAAACTTTCACTTGCTCACTCTTGATGGAGCCACTGCGAAGTTTATGTGGGTCACTGGTTACATTGATCTGACAGGAAACGAAGCTGCTGATGCTACTGCCAAGGCTGCAATCCTCATACCTCGGCCCATAGTTCTTCCATTCCCTCCGATCTCTGTGTTGCCACCTGTCAGCAGATGGTGTTACTTTGGCATTTTCCCTTTATGAGAGCAAGCTCCAGGGAATTAAACCTGTCTCAGCAGCTTGGCTGACCTCACCTCCATCCTCTCGGTATGAGAAGATCATTTTAGCTAGGTTGCATATTGAGCACTGTCGTTTTAGCTGTCACCATTTGTTAAGTGGTGCTCCACCACTTTGTACTCATTGTCATCAACCTTTGACAGTTCACCATTTTCTGACTGGATTCTCTTTTTTTTTTAACTGCTTATGTTCTAATTTATGTTTGACATCTGAGTCATTGGCCAATTTAGAGAATGATGTGCGGGCTGCCAACGATGTTTTACTTTTTATCCATCATAGCAATATGGTGAAGGACATTTAATCTTTGTTTCAGGACCTCCGTTGTCTCTATGGCATATTTTATGGACCTCTCTCCAAGAGAGAGTCCCTGTTTTTAGCTGTCTTTGCTTCCGTCAATTGGGCTTAATGGGTAGTCACTTTTAATTCCTTTTTTGGCTTGGTGGTCTATAGTTCTGACAAGGGCGTATGTGACCTTAGTTGTTTTTGCACCCTAAAACAAAGCAGATTGTTGGGTTTGATCTGCCACAACATTTTGAAAATTTTTAGAAGTGCAGATCATGCAGGGCAGGTCACCCAATATTGTATGTGTTCCACCTTTGTGCCTTTCCACCTTAACACTCTTTCTTTCCAGCAGGGTAATGCACCCAAAACCCAGCACGGTAGTCATCCGTGGGGGTGGGGGATGGAGGGGGGGGGGGGGGGGGATGCGGGGTTGTTATCAACTGCCTGCATGGTGGTAGCCCCTGGACCATGCAGTGATCACACTGTTGGTACATGAGCTGAAACCTCCCAATGTATGCCAAGCAGTATGTGCCCATTGTGACTGGGGCACAGGGACTCAGAGCAACAGATTACTGCACAAGTAGCTGTTGCTGAGGCTGGGTGGCACTCGTGGGGGGAGCCTCCATTCAGAGTGGGTGGAATCACGGCGAATGACTTGTCTTTGATGCGGATAAAGTTTTCTCCTGCAGGTGGTGATACAGCCCCAGCAGTCTCCTCAAATGGAAAGAATTAATTCAACCCAGAGGGATGCTACATCAAAATTTTTCCTTCCCTGGCTACGCCATTAGAGGAACATAGGGCCAAATGACAAGCAAAGAAATACTCCCCACCCCCCAGTACCTAGTTAGTACAAAAGAGAATGGGGATTCTTTTTTTTGGCCACAAAGCCTTTATTCTTTATAGAGCCTATAGAAAACAAGTCTGAGGAAGTTGCAGCCATCTCCAAAATGAAGAGCACCATTTGTCCATTGTGTCCATAGTGGGGACCAAAGGACAGTGTTGCTACTGGAGCTTTCACCTTGATCTTTCATGGAATTTGTTGGTTGGAAAGGTCAAGGTGACAGTATACTGATGTGATGTGAAACCATACCCCCCCCCCCCCCCCCCCCCCCAAATCCCTACATGCGCTACTTCAAATGTGTGAAATCCGGTCACATGTCTTCACATTGCAACACGGCCAGTCTGCAGGGGTTGTGGACAACTGATGCACATGAACATTCCTTGTGTTCTTCCACTCTGTGTGTGTCAACTTGGGAGAGCACCATTCTCCCTGCTCAACAGACTGCACCATATTTCAGAGAGGAAGAAAAATACAGGAATTTAAGACTGGACAGACTGACATACCAAGAGGCAAGAAAAAGTATGAGTGTCTACATCCTGCACACGTGACAACGTCATATGATATAGCTATGATGATGTTGCCCTCTCTGCCAATGGTACTCTTTCCCCATCACGCATCCTAAGCGAGCCCTCAGGGCTGCTCGGCCATGCCTGGCTCCGCTGATGGTTATTGGCTCAACTGCTGCTGCTGCTTCCCCCACACCCACTTTGGGAGCAGTGGCTCCCTGCTGACCAGGAATGCCAATGCCCATCCCCCAGCCGGTGATGCTTCACTCATCTGATTTCTCGTGCCAGGAAGGGGACCCTTGAGACACTCCCATCCAAGATTTCTGCCGGTCTGCAACCACATACCTGCCAGTGGCTGAAGGAGCTACAAGCTTCACTTTCTTCTTCAATTCCTGAATCTCATTCAGGGAAGTCATGCAAACCCACTAAAAAGAAGAGCGACAAGAAGTAGTCGTCCTAGATGAAGGAAATTCTGGTGGCCGTCACGCCACGGGGTCTCACATATTCTGCTTTGTGAGTGTGGCAGTGATCCCAGTGGCCCCTGAGGCTCCAGATTGCACCACACAACATTTCTTAGATCCTGTGTGTGCTGATAACATCACCTCTCAACCAGTGGCAGCAGGTGACCCTGAAACATAAGCTACTTCCTTGGTCCCTTCATGCCTAATAGTATACTGACAGCACGATCTTCTAATGGAACTGTAGTGGCTTTTTCCACCCCCTAACTGAGCTGTGACATCTCTTAAGCCCCTCCAATGCTTTTTGCATTGCCCTCCAGGAAACTTTCCAGCAGTGCAGACCTCTGCCTTTTGTGTTTGATGGGGATATTTTAAGAATTGTGCTGATTATGACAGGGTGTAAGATGAAGTTTTCACATGTATTCTGGACTCTATATATAGCAGACTTGTGCCTCTTGATACGACTTTGGAGTATGTGGTTGTTAGGATAAGGGCATTACAGCATTATAAAATCCACACTGATAATCTCCCTTCTGATGCTGGTTTAGCTCAGAAATATTGTCTGCATTGGTTTCTCACAACCCCAACCTTTCCTCATCGTGGGCAACTACAATGCCCATAACCCTTTATGGAGTGGAACTGTGATCAGTTGCCTTGGTCAAAACACACTTCGGTGTGGCATATGGAACTTACTCAGCCATTGATCTTTCTGTTTGCAGCCCTGGTGTTCTCCCATCCATCGACTAAAGGGTTCACAATAACATGTGTGCAGTGACCAATCTCTCTGTCACTCCATCAGCATCACTCTACTGGGTTCTGCCATGATGGGATCTCCACAATTCCAACTGGGATGCTTTTGCTTTCACTGTTATTCTGAGCTCCCACAACATGGAAGCAGTGACATGGCTATCCAGAGTGAACAGAGCCATTATATCAGCAACCGACTTGGCAATCCTTTATTCTTTGGAATTCCCCTGTGGGAAGATAGTGCCTTGGTAGACCTTGGAAATCACAGAAGCCATTAGAGATTGCAGGCAAGCTCTCCAACACCATAAGCAGCATCCATGAATAAAGCACCTTATTGCCTTTAAACAGCTTGTTTTCACTGGCCCAGACACCATAACCAAACATTTTTCTCTGCATTATGCTCGAGCCTCTGCATCTGAAAACTATGAGACTGCCTTTCATGTTGTTAAAGAGCAGATGGAGAAATTGCACATATCTTTAACTAAACACTACCTGGAGCTCTATAATGCTCCATCCAGTGAGTGGGAATTCTTCTGTGCCAGGGCCAGACTGCATCCATATCCAAATGGGCAAACACCTATCAGTGGATTGTCAGCATCATCTCCTCATCTCCTCATCTCCTTCCATCTTCAACCTTATTGGAGTGAAGATGAGTTCCCATGTCAGTGGTGGGAAAGCACCATCATCCCAGTACTGAAAGCATCCCCTAGAGGTGGACAACTATAGCCCAATTAGTCTCACCAATGTTCTCTATAAGCTGCTTGCATTCATGGTGTGCCAAAGGCTGTGTTTGCTCCTGGAGTCTCAGAGCCTTGTGGCTCTGTTTCAAGGCAGTTTTTTCCAAAGCTGTTCCACTGCTGATAATTTGATTTTTCTGGAGTGTGCCATCTGGACAGCTTTTGACGAATATCAACACGTAATTGCAGTCATCTTTGACCTTCAAAAGGCTGATGACATCACATGGCAACACCACAGCCTCACTACTCTTACGTACATGGGGTCTCTGGGGCCCACTTCTGATTTTTGTCCAGAACTTCGAATTGCACCATACAATCTGGGTTTGAGTTGGTGCTTCCCACAGTACCCCGACATCCAAGAGAATGGGGTCTTGCGGTGCCCTGCTAAAAGTATATCACCCTGTATGCCAATAATTTTTTTTTCTTTTACTATTGCTCATCTATGGTTGGTGTTGCTGAACACTTTTTGCAAGGCATCCTTTGAAAGGCACAATCATGGGCTCTTACCCACAGCTTTCAGTTTTCAGCTGCCAAGACTCGTGTCATGCTGTTCTGTCACAATTGTACTGTTCATCCACAACCAGAACTTCATCTTGATGACCAGTTACTCAATGTTTCGCAGGCATCACATTTTGGGACTGGTCCTCGATATCCAACTGATGTTGCTTCCCCATCTTCACCAATATAAGAAAAGATGCTGGCTACACCATAATACATTTCATTGCTTCAGTAACACCAGCAAGGATGCAGGCTGTGCTACACTTCTGCAGCTGTAAAGCCCTGTTCTTGTCCTGCCTTGATTATGAGAGTCTGGGGTATGGTTCATCATCGCCTTCGGAATTGTGGTCACTGGACCCGATACACCACTGTAGGGTCTTGTTTGCAACAGGAGCCATTTGAACTAGCTATGAACTACCTACTTGTGGAGGCTGGCATCCCTTCAATAAGGATCAGGCACCAACAACAGCTACTCAGTTTTGCTGCACATGTTTGCAGCTCCCCAAAGCATCTAAACTACCATGTTCTTTTCTGTAATAGGGAGATCCACCTTTCACAGCAGAGACTGAACTGTGGTCGCTTACAGTTTGACTACAGTGCCTCTGCACTGAACTCTGACTTTCTCACTGTCGCCTCTTGTCGGGGAGAAATCGCATATGCCCCTTGTGTGTAACCTAATCCCAGATCTGTCTTGATTTATCTTTTGAACCGAAAGATTCAGTTGATTGCATGGTGTTTTGCCACCTGTTCCTGACTGACCTTGATGTATTTCTGGGTTTGGAAGTGGTGTACACTGATGGCCCAATGGTCAATGGAGAATTTGGTTTTGCATACGTGTATGTAAGGTGCAGTAAACTATGTTTCCTGTCAAATGTATGCTGTGGCTTCACAGTTGAATTGGTGGCCATCAAATGAGCCCTTAACCAGGCTCATTTGTGCAAAAGCAAAATGCGTCTAACGTGCAGTATCTCCCTGAGTAACCTTCAGCCTATAGACCAGTGCTACCCTTGTCAGGACTATCCAACATCTTCTTTCTGATCTTCATCATGCTGGATGGCCAGCCATCTTTGTTTGGGCCCCTGGACATACAGGGATCTTGGGAAATGAACATGCTGACCGCTTGGCAAAGTTGGCTGCCAGGATGCCCTTTTTGGAAATAAAGGTCTCAGAACTGGATCTTGGATAGACTCCACACCATCAGTTATTAGAAGTCTGGAACTTGGAATGGCCCATTCCTGACTCAGCAAAAAAACTAAGGGCAGTAAAGGAGACAACAAACAGTCTTTGCTTTGCACTTCTTGCATGGAATGCACTGTCCTTTGTTGGCTCCGCATTGGCTAACCCACGACCACATTCTCCAATGTGAGGACCCACTTTACTGCCGAAGTGGTGCCTGCCTGGTGCTGGCCCACATTCTCCTAGACTATGCAAATTTGGTTGTTTTACAGCAATATCTTAACCTTCCTGAGATGCTGTCTCTGGTGCTAGTGGTAGATGCCATAGAGGTGGTTTCTACTCATCTTTGTGGGTTAGGGCACTTTGCCCTCTTTGACTGCCTGAGGGAATGGAGGGCAACCCTCGCCAGCTCTGGCCCAGATTAAATTTGATTAGATTCAGTTTTCGTTCCATAAACCCAAAAAATGAGATGATTCTTGTGGGTGTGGAATAAGTCAGAAAGTGTAACATAAAAAACAAAAAACATTATAACACTTACTACACTGATTATTTGTCAGGAGACTGTCAAAATAGGTGAATACGATACAATAAACTGGAGCAGCTAATATTTATAGAATTAATACACTGTAAGAATGAAATACTGTTATGCACTATTAATAAATTTATCATACCCAAAAAACCTAATCTTGACTTTTGTGACCAAGTGCTGTCAAAACTGAAATCTAACAGACATTTTTACTTAAGCTGGCCTGACAGTCTCTGTTAAGGTAGTCATCTATAGAGTAGGAGGAGTTGCCAATCAGAAAGTCTTTCAAACTCTCTTTAAACTGTGTTTTGTCTGAAACCAAGTTTTTAATGGTTGCTGGCAATTTATTGAAAATCTATGTTCCTGAATATTGGACCCCTTTTTGGACCAAGGTAAAAGATTTTAGATCTTTATGTAGATTTTTCTTATTCCTAGTATTGACAGTATGTATTGAGACAATTGTTGGAAATAGACATATTACTTGCAACAAATTTCTTTAAGGAATAAATATACTGAGAAGCAGTGGTTAGAATACAAAGTTCCATGAACTGGTTTCTATATGATGTTCTTGAATTATACTAAAAATGATTCTTACAACTTGCTTTGCATGCTAAACCTTATGCTCGGTTTGATGAATTACTCCAGAATGTGACCCCCCATGACAAATAAAAAATTTAGCACTGTCTACCTCTTCGATCTGCATATCTTCATATGTTATATACATGCTGGAAGGAAATCTCTTACAGGTTCTGAACTGCATATAGTGGATCTTTCCAAAGTTTATTGACAGTGAATTAGCTTTAAACCATTTATTATTGTCAGTGAAAGTTTGATTGGCAGCTGTTTCTAAATGTGTGCTTGACATGCTGCTGATTGCAATGTTTGTATCACCTGAAAACAAAACAGCAGAGACATTGTCTGCACCCTTCAGGTGGCACACATCAATTGTGAATTGTGTGATGTAATCCAGTTGGCGGAAGTGCCTGGGGCACAAGACTTACAATGGGTTACAGAGAGAGTCCACTAGCAGCTGATGATCAGTATAGATGGCTAGCGTTCTGCCTTCGATGTCGCCTTTGAACTGATAAATTGCCTCGTAGACTACAAGGAGTTTGTGTTCGTAGATGGAGCATTTGGTTTGGCAAGGAGTCAGTTTTCTGTTGGAGAACTGCATCAATTGCAAAATCATTTACATCGGCGATTATTATTAAACAGCCTTTGAGCTTGCCGAAGGCATCTTGGTGGTTGGTTCACTTGTTCACTTCAGCTCCCATTTACCATTCGTGTTTTTCCCTCTTAGGACTTCTGTGATTGGGGCCTGAATGGTGGCTGCCCATGAAAGGTGGCACCAGTGGAAACAGGTCATCGCTAGAAGTCGACATAGTTCCTGGTAGTCTTGTGAAGATGGTAGTTGATAGATGAGTTCCATTCGTTGTGGTGTAGGGCGGGTGCCTATAGTATTGACAACGTGACTGAGAAAGATAATGTCACATTGTCGAATTTGGCTTTTTTCCATAATTAATAATGATGCCATTTGCCATAACTAAATCATAAACTTGTTTAAAGTGGGACTCGAGCATGTCATTATCTGAGGAAAAAATGAGGTTGTCATCAAGGTTACCAAAGCAGAAATGTTGCCACATTGGGCTGCATTTTTGAGGCTGTAAGCACAAAAAGATACTCAAATAGGCTAAAAGGTGTAAGGACTGCTGTTTTTTGCAAATCTTCCTCTTTCGTCGGTGACAAGTTCATTTGCAATTCAGGATGCTGAAGACAGAATTGCCCATGATATAATTAGTAAATTTCTGTGTGTTTGGTATCATGTAACTGTTGATTATAGTTGGTGCATTAAGAGTTCTGTAGTCACCACATAAATGTCAGGCACTGTTTTTCTTTGCTGCTGGTTTAATGGGTAAAGCCCATGAACTGTTTGACTGTTCCTGATTTTAAAAGTTCAACTGCTGCCTTGGCCACACTTAAGTTCATCTGGCATCTGGCAGGAGCTGACATGGCCTGTCTGAGCGGGAATCCCGTCATAATGGGGATCCTGTTCTCTGCACCATTCCATTTGTGAAGGCGCACTGGGTGAATAACGATCGTGAAGAATTCATGAGTGGCTCGGAGTGCACATTAGGAGCAGGAAGCATTTAGGCAGGAGGTGCATTATTAACCTCATTGGTACATAAAGGCTGCGTAGATGGTGGCACTTCCTCTGAGGTAGTTGTAGGTACATCAGAAGAGTATTTTGCTCGTACTGTGAGATTGTAGTTGATGGTTGATGTCGGTCAAAAGTTCTGTAGGTGACATCATACTGTCTTGAGCTCATCAGTTGTTTTTTGTGTTGCCAGTTGTATATTTTTGTTCTACTGTTAGATGTGTAGAGACTACAGGTAAGTTTTGAAGCAAAGAAACTGGTTTTGTTAAGTTCTTGCAAGCACATTGACACAGTTGAGTAGATGACAATGATGACCATCCATCGGAGTGCTCTGCTGCTTGTCAGTTGGAGGAGATGTAATAAGGGGAGGACATGACCAGAGAGCCCGGTGACTGACAACTAATGTCGCAGGGAATCAGTGTGCTGTGAACCGATCCCGTAGCAGCTGGGAATGGGAGAGAAAATAGGCACCGAGTACTAATTTTCTGATATCTGTGATTAAAAAGTTCCATGTGACCATTGTTCCTAATTGCAGGTGTAGTGTTTGGAGTCATGAATGTTGATAACTGAACTGATAGTTGCACAGAACTGGTTGCCTTGTCGTTTGCTGTGGTGGGCGAGGTCAGAGTTGCGGAACTGATGTTGGGGCTAGAATCAACTAAATAGTATTGCCGTCCAAGATAATCCAAGATAAAGAGCCTACCATTGTCCTGTGTTGCTGAAATGTGAGGTGGTCCATTGCTACATGAGATGAGCTGGCTTTATTGATAATCCCAGTCTGGTGCACTTGTTGCCAGCTGCATGACTCTTTTGAGTATGCAGGGCGGATGGCAGTTGTGCATGGCATCACCGAACTGTGCGTGATACCAGCAGAGGCATGAAGTGGTGGCCTGGGGTGCAGTTCCCATTAGTTTGTTTTGTTGACACTGCTGTGTGGAGGTCATTGTCCCTGGTGGGGGCTGTGACATGACAGTCAGTGACAGTAAGGTGTGATTAAGCTGGCTTGGCTGTCACAGGAAGTAGTGCACACAGGCTGGTGCTGCTGTCTGTGCATTATGGTGTAGTTGTCAACTGAACTGATACATTGCTGGTATTGAGTAACAGCAAAAATTCTGTAGTCCAATGGTTCTCACTGATTGGCGAGCATGGTAAGCTGCAGTTGAGATGGTAGATGTCCACAGTTTATGATAGAGCATCAACTGATAGTTGATTAATGTTTGTAACTGTTGTGCTAGGCATGATGTAGTTTCATGTGTTATCTGTTCGTGGTAGATCACTTGCTGCAGTTTCTCGTAAGGAGTCCTGGAAAGGCGTTGCAGAAGTGCTGATTAATTGTAGAATATTTGTTGCCCACCGTTGGTGGAAGGATGTGCGTTTTCACCGAAGTGGCTGAGTGTGATGAATTTTGCGGCGTCACCAATAACATGAGCAGCTAGAATGCTGTCCACTATGGAGAACCATATGGAGGGCTGATTGGAATGAAATGGTGGTATCTTGGGGTGAGCACTAAACCAGTTGGAGACAACCTCTGCGTGTGATCATGCCATTTGCCGTGGAAGTGTTGGTGACAGTAAAATAGGTGAAGGTGCCAAATCCGTACATGGTGCAGTTGATAGCATGGGCAGATTGTTCATCTGTATGGGTGTACGGGTCAGCACCAGGTCACAAATTAGTTCTTGTGGTATTGAAGGGTCATCATTCACAGCAGGTGATCGTGGGTACGATCGGTCAGGTAGTAGCAGTTGAGAATGGGTCACATGCCAAACAGGAGTTTTGGTGACAAAGCACAATAAGTGAGTCATAGGACATCATTGTTTAACATGATCCACAGTTGTTGATGCACTGCACTGGCTAGTGCCACTGTTACTTTTAACAAATAAATTTCTTGGAAGAGTCAGTTGCAGAGCATTGTATGTTGTGGCACTTCACTCATATGCGTAATCTGCAAATTGCGATAGATAGTGGTTACACCATGGCTGTGTTTTTGATGTTTAACATCCAGTTCACTGCATATTTGCCATAGTTCGCAGTCAATGCAGATCACCAGTGTACATCCATATGGTGAGGGTATGGTGTGAAACATACATAACACAATATGATAAAGACTTTTTACTTTACTATGTCCAAAAGTACACAGTGAGGAAGCACATTTAAAATCATTTGAAACCATAGAATGCACTTTCACTACACAGTCTACACGAAAGAAATGGATGTTACACCATGAAACAGACACAAATTTGAATACAGTGAACAGAGAAGAAGAGGAAGAAGAAGAAGAAGAAGAAGAAGACTTGCCCGCTTGGAATTCTAACACCATGACCCCTTAACCAGGACGCCATCACTTATTGAGGTCTATGCATTTCTTGTCCTTGGATCATTCACATTTTCTAGTTTACCCTTGCCTAATGTTGCACCTAGCTCCATCATATCAGTACTTAAGTGTGCATAAAATTTTTTAATGCAATCCAGCATAGTCACTTCCAAGCCTCTCATAACACTAGTGTTGAATAACTTCAACATTACCTTTACAATTACACTTAGTTTACCAAGGTAGCAGTTCTGGCCATCATCTTTACTGTGGCCACAAACTTTGGTTGTCAAACCACTTGTAGTTAACAGCACAGCTCTACCACTACCACTCCACTCAACCACAAAGATGCTTCAGTGAGTACTGAACACAGCTCAAAGAATTTCTTGCCGTGCTTGCCAGGTTGTGGTTCTGATAGAAAACAGTGGTGATGCAATGTACTTTAGGGCTGGATGCTGGGACACAGCTGAAGCTGATGCTGTTGATGGATGAGCCATGAATGTGATCTGTGACTGCTGCTGTGAAGTTGCTGTGGACCTTATAACATAACTGAAGTCCTCCTGTGGACAAAGAACTTCCAGCTCATGGACCAATTAATTTCTTCTTCAGTATAAACGTAGTCAACAGATATATCGATTGTTTTTTGACTAGTCAGATCTTCTGAAAATTCTTAAGCTGTAGTGCTGGCAATTGCTTTTGCACTACAGCATAATGTTGGCTGTTGACCTTCATTGCTAAGGACAGCCATCCTGTTTAATGAGAATTCTTCTGATGAAATCTGTTAAATTATGCTTCTCATCAAATTCTTGTTTGATTTTCAACACAGAAATGTTTATTGTGCTGTTGATCACCAAGATGAGATATTTAGTACAGTATGTGATGTGCTATTCTTGTGAGTAAATTTCCAGTAACTATTAATTAATCATTCTGATCATTTACCATTTGAAGTACGGAGGCTGACTAACAGTGTGTGTCTTCATTAATGTAGACTTCATCTCCCCCTGCACTACTTCTGTTCTGGAAATTAAAGAGGTCTTTCACAAATCTCAACTTTCCAACAAATAAGTAGAGGCCTTCTTCTTTAATATCAATATATTGCCTGATTTATTATAATAATCAAACACCTCTTTGTACTTTGACAGGCAAACTTTATCAATATATACACACAGTAAACTTTTATTTGATAGTAATTGATGTTCATTCTCTCCTGAGTGGCAGCTAACTGAATGACAACCAAAATGTTTCCACTGCCGTTATGACGTCATTCTGTTTGTCACAGCAGTTGTTCTGCCATGGCACATACGATACCTCCAGGACAGGGTCAGACGACATGGAATAAACCAGCCAATTGGCAGTTACAGCAAAGCGTTGTAAGAGTGCTGTCATCATTTCAAATTGGAGATACACTACATCAGTCCCACTGCAGAGTACATTCACATACACATCACTTCATCAAAGTGGCATGTTACACACCACAGGTTCCATCCCATTAGACAAATGATGTAAAGATTGTTATGAAATGAACACACACGGCTGATAATGCTGAGGCTCAACATATATTGAAAGGAATTGCAATCATTCCCTATACCAGATTTGTCTACTCCAAATGCAGAAATGATTCCATCTAAGTTCTTTAAGAGTGAAGTAATCATAGTATAGACTAGTTGTCATATGTGGATTAACTCCAGATAACTAGTAATCACTAAGCTCTAATCAGGAAATCCTTATACCATTCCATATTTATTACACATGGATTTCTCACAAGCAATCCTTAACCAGTAATCATCAACATACATGTGACATAGCATAAATTAGTTCAAGATTACATGCACATCTCTACAGAGTAATCATTCAGTTAACATGGATTCTCAAAGTAACTTATATTCATGACAAATTCTGATCATCAACCAGGTTTACATATCTCCATTTCTTTGTATGCGTAGACTAACTGCAAGTAAGGCTGGTAAAACAAACCCATCACTATTTTAATCATCAATACTTCCATTCTTCAGGATGAGTATTAGACACTTATTGTGACTAGTATAATGTCAAATGAGTATAAAACCTTAACTATAATTTACATCATGTGTTAACTACATCCAGAGATTACTTGCATCTCACACCTCTGGCAGTATGATAAGCTTACAGTTTAAAGTCCTGTCATGGTTTCCATAATGAAGTTTTCTGTCAAATGAAACGTTTTCTTACTTGGATAAAATTTTGCGACTGCCATTAGTTATTACTACTAACCTTCAACTTCTTGCTTCAATGATCTGGACAATAATGTATATTTCACCATAGTTGCAGACTTCTATATTTCTGCATCTTCTTCTGTCAGATAGCTGAAATATTTTCTCAATTCTAGAGCTCTACTAAATTATCTAAACCCTTTTTCCAAAAACAGTGATATACTAACTTTTGCTTAAAAGCAGGAAGCACTTCGTAAGAGTGCATACTAGTGTGACATGGATTCTGTAATTGTATAGATAAAAAATCTACTCAACAAGTGGCAGCAGGAGAACAAATATATATAAAAAAAGGATTTTATGTATGCAAGCTTTTAGAGTCAGTGGCTTCTTCTGGTGGAAGGGTTGAAGTAGGAGGAAGAGGGGTGAAGAAAAGGACTAGAGAGGTTTAGGGAAAGGGGTGGAGTTCAGAAAAGCCATCTAGAACCTCAGAGCAGGGGAGACTTACCGGACAGGTAAGTCCTATCCAGTAAACCTCTCCTGACTCAAGGTTCTGGGTGACTTTTCCAAACTCTACCCTTATTTGTAAACCTCTCCAAGTCCTTTTCCTTCAACCCTCTTCCTTCCACTTCAACTCTTCTACTAGGAGGAGGTCCCACTGGCTCCAAAAGGTTGCTCACATAATACCTTCCATAAGAGTGTTCTCCTACTGGCACTTAGTGAGTAGATTTTGTCTATCCAATCACATTATATTGTCAAAAATTGATTATTTTCATTGTTATAAAATATACTCTGTATGACATGATGTGAATGACAGATCTCTCAGATCTTAATGGTGGCTCAGCTTCTTCTTTTGTTTCCATGACAGCATGCCGATTGTCATGGCACTCGTTGCTCTATGCCATGTGGCACATCTCCAAGCAGGGATGAGACTGCACGGAAGAAACTGTCCAAATAAGTGGGAATGTGAATTGAGGTAAAGGAGCTACTGTCATCCTGCCTTGCAGAAATGCTGTGTCCATCCACATCGGATTTCATGCACAAATGAGATAAAATTCCCAAACAATGTATAGATCTCAACTTACTACTAAAATTAAACAATATTTTCAGGATGGTGGTCATCATTCAGCAATACTATAGACATAATGCAACTTATCACTTCACCAAAGTGACATGTTACACCACAGCCACCACCACCATGCACCATACAGTGACCTGCAAAGTATATATGCAGATGTAGACATATTAAAGACATTGGCCATTCTCCATGGCTAGCAGCAACAGAGTGTCTGCTCTTGGCTCTGAGCCCCTTCTCACTCACTTGTCTGATTTCACACCTGACAGTTATAGAGAGTGTGTCCACTGCATGAATTCAGTGTAAAATATATGTCTGACCACATATGTTGTTATATTTAAGTGGAGGCTGGGTTTCATACTGTCACAAGTGAGGTTGGAATTTTGAGTGCCCGTGGTTTTACTGAATCGTAAATTTTGAATATTTCCTTAAAAATAATGCATAGCTTACATTATACAGTCAGTCAAGTCTACAGTAAACTTTAAATAATAAAGATTAGAAAATACCTCTCACAACAGAATTTAGAGTTTTCAGTTAAATACTGTGGGTGGATTAGATAAAGGGGGGGGGGGGGGGGGGGTGACGAATAGTAATGTTAGGAGTGAAATCAGGGGAAGTGAAGCTCTTGCACCATGTTATATTTAAAGCCATAAAGCCATTTTCAAATATTTGGCTGGAATACACTTTAGTTTTCCACAGCTAAAATAAATAAATAAGAGAACCTCTAACTTTACGGTAATGGAAACAAAATGAAGGGATGATTTACTTAATCCTATGGCAGCTAGTCTGACTATTTTTACATGTGACTCCATTCCCACCCACTGCCTACTCATTGGCATACTAGAGGCTTCCCACCTTTACAGTATTTTTTTGCACCGTATATGTCTTCTATGTACTAAGTTTCACTGACATTGTTCTAGTGATACCTGGATGCTTGTTTTTCCTTGTCATCACTTCCTTCTGTACTCTGTGATAGTATTTTCTTCTGGCAGTGTCATATATGTGCACAAAATTTGGTTAAAATTACTATTGGCATTGCAGAACTGTGCTCACATTTGCAGCTTCATGAGAATGTATTTTTGAATATGATCTTGAGTTCCTTCTTTGAAACTTGTACATTGCCACTTTTTCTGTCATGTAACCATTAAAATTTGTTTTCTATCTATTACTACCACGAACACTGCTTTAAGTTATTATTATTATTTTTTTTATTATTATTAGTATACAGTGGAAACTCCAGTTGGGAATATCAACAATATTAGGAAAAAGATAGATTGACACTCACTGTAAAGATGACATGTTGAGTTGCAGACGGGCACCATGAAAAGACTGTCAACACATAATAGCTTTCAGCCAAAGTGTTCCTACAGCCAGAGCTGCTGGTGTTTATGGTCATGTGTGCATGAGGTGTGCTTGCTTGTGTGAATCTGTGTGTTTTCTTTGCTGAAGAAGGCGTTGGCCAAAAGGTATAAAATGTGTAACAGTCTTTTCTTTGTGCCTGTCTGCCGCTGAGCAGGTCGTCTTTATGCTGAGTAGCAATCTACCCTTTTCATTATATTATTATTATTATTATTATTATTATTATTATTATAGCTTATTTTTCAGCTCCTCTTCCACTGCACCTAATGTCCTGCTAGTCCAACACTCTGCCAATAAAGAAAATTGCCTTACTCCTGTCAAGAATAAAGTCCCATGTAATCTTCCTGAAAGCTTGTTGGCACTTGGTATCCCCACTGGTGGATTTCTTTAACTTTTAATATATTGTTAGTACTGTTGTGATCCAGGGAGCTATTGTTGCATTGTAAACAGAAGATAGAACATGGAGTGTGGATGAATGGTTCAGTTCATGCACAGAGGCACCAGTGAAGCAGTGGTATCTGCAATGACATTTGTTTATTGTGCAAAATGTGCAGAGTTATAAGTGTCTTCAGAGTGGCATTGGCAGCCGAGCTGAAATGCACATGCTGTGAAGAAGTGCTGATAGTTTGTCAGCAAGTTGTGACACTGCTTCTGCAGGTCAGTGCTATGGCCACATGCTGTGGTGGTGGTGGTTGAAAAGGTACAAGAAAAGTGTCACCTGCCCAGATGTTCCTCAACCAAGTGCAGCTTCACCTCAGCACTCTTGTAGTCATCTTGTCGCACACTCCAGTGGAGACTGCAGACTGTTGTGTAGGATGCCAGTTGCCATGAAGTCTATGCCTTTGTCTGCCACTGTGGATTGACGAAGACAATAGCACATGCTCATGATTAGACCAAGTGGCTTTGCAGACATTCCTTGCCTGTTTGGTGTGGAGATGGCAGCTTGCAAATCATTCCCAATGACCTGTAATGTAGAAGGGCTAGCCATGCACCAGTCCTCCCAACCATGGTAACATGGTAGGCTGTAACACAGGGTACTGCTGTGGTGAGCCTCAAGGTGGCTGCATCTTGATGTTGAAGTGAGCAAGCAAGTAGCAGGTTGCCCATGATTGATAAGCTCGTTATGATTTCTCTGAAACTCAAAAGACTGTCATTCTCTCTGATTCTAGCGACATGCTCAGAGTGGAAGCATTAATGGTCGACCCCCTATCTATGAAGCAGTTGCTCTGGGTGTGTGAGCACTTTTGTACTCGTTTATCTACACATACATCTACATGTTTTCTCTACAGTTCACAATTATTTTCTTGACAGAGAGTTCACTTAACCACCTTCAAGCTGGTTCTTTACCATTCCACTCTTGAACAGCACACAGTAAAAATGAGCACTTAAAACTCTCCGTGTGAGCTCTGGTTTCTCTTATTTTATTACAATGATCATTTCTCCTTTGTATTTAGAATCCAGCAAAATATTTTTGTATTTGAAAGAGAAAGTTGGTGATTGAAATTTCATGAGGAGGCAAACGAAAAACACCTTGTTTTAATGATATTGCCATCCAAATTCACATATCATATCCATGGCACACTCTCCCCCATTTCGCAATAATACAGGATGAGCTTTCTTCCTTTGAACTTTTTCAATGTCCCACATCAGTCCTATCTGATGTGGATCCCAAACCACACAGCAGTACTCCAGAAGAGGAGGAAAGTGTAATTTAGGCCGTCTCTTTATCAGATTTGTTGTATTTTCCAAGTGTTTTGCCAATAAAATGCTGTCTTTGGTTCACTTTTCTCACAATGTTATCTGTGTAATCATTACAATTTAAATTATTTGTAATTGTACTCCTTAGATATTCATTTGAATTCACAGCCTTTAGATAGGTATGATTAATGGTGTAACTGAAATGTAGCAGATTCCTTTTAGTGCTCATGTTAATAACTTCACACTTTTCATTACTGCGAGTGACTTGCCACTTTTCACACTATACACACATCTTGCCTAAAACATTTTGCAGTTGGTTTTGATCATCTGATGGCTTAACAAGACAGTAAGTGACAGCATCATCTTCAAACACTCAAAGAGGTATGCTCAGGTTGTCTCCTAAATCCTTTATGTGAATCAGGAACAGCAGAGGGCCTATAACACATACATTTGGACAATGACAGATATTACTTCAGTTTAACTTGAACTATTACCTTTTTGACAAGAAATTATGGATCTAGTAATACAAATGAGATGATACTCCATAGACATGCAATTTGATTTGAAGTGGCTTCTGAGGAACGGTGTCAAAAGCCATCTCGAATTCTAAAAATATGGAATCAGTTTGACGTCCCCTGTCGATAGTACTTGATACTTCATGAGAATAAAGAGCTACTGTGTTTCGCAAGAACAATATTTTGTGAATTTGTGTTGGCTGTTTGTCAATAAGTTGTTTACTTCAAGGTAATTCATAATGTCTAAATACAGTATATGTTCCAAAATCCTACTGCAAATTGACATTGGAGAACACAGTATATGTTCCAAAATCCTATTTCAAATTGACATGAGTCTGTAATTGGTCGGATTACTCCTATTTCCTTTTGTGTGTCATGGTGTTACCTGCAACTTTCCAGTCTTTAAGGGTGTATCTTTCAACTAGCGAGCTGCTGTATATGATTGCTTGGTACGGAGTGCTGTCAGCATTCCTTGGCTCAGTGTTGTAATTCATTAACTATTCCAGGTCACTGACATCAGTTCTGCCTAGGTTTGATTTTACAGTGGCACTTGGACTATGAACTTACATTGCCTTACTTCAAAGTGCCTTGTTATGTAAATCAATAGTGTTTGTGTTCGCCAGTCAGTGTGGCCGAGCGGTGCTAGGCGCTTCAGTCTGGAACCGCATGACTACTGCAGTCGTGGGTTCAAATCCTGCCTCGGGCATGGATGTGTATGATGTCCTTAGGTTAGTTAGGTTTAAGTAGTTCTAAGTTCTAGGGGACTGATGACCACAGATGTTAAGTCCCATAGTGCTCAGGATCATTTGAACCATTTGTTTGTGTTTCTGTCTGCTCTGAGGTTGTGTGGCAATGCTTGTCTCGTGCCCTTACACCTGTTACATTGGCGGTACGCCCCGTTGACATTCTGATTGACACACTGGCCCAGTGTTAACTGCCTTTGTTCTTCGCTCATAAGGTGGAACATTTTACAAAATTTAAACATGCAAAAAATTACTCTACAGCATAACAGTGCATAGACTACAATTAACTGTTTGTGCTCATTTCACAAAATCTTTTTGCTCTGTGACAGTAATTTCCTGCATCATGTTACTGAGGTTTTAGGTGGTTGTTGTCTGACATCTAAAAATGTCTCATCTGGAGTACGTTTACCCTACAGGGAAGCTATCATTTACATCTATCCCCCCCCAACTCCTTACAGCCTCTAGACACACTAACTTGCTTACATACTCTGCCTCCCACAACAATTCATCCTGGAAAACACCCTCTCCAGACTCTCAACACTTTCATCAACCTTCTTCGGAAAACCTAACCCCAAAATCAGGTTAGACCATGGGCTAGCAAAGGAACCTCATTTCCTTTTCCCCTGAGTGTGAGCATTTAGTCAACACCCAATCTGCTGTACAACATTTAGCCAAAAGCACTTTGGAGCAAGCAGTTTTGTGTCATCTGTGACTGGCCCGTCTTCCACCTTACCACTTCCTGATACCCTTTCCTAAATCTCCTCCCATTGAGTTTAACATCTCAGCTGTGTAACATGTTTTGATAGTGAAGTGTTGCGGCTTTTGACCAAATTGTTCATTTTCAAAAGTCATCTGTATTAATTGGAGTACCATACTATACTTACACATACTTTTGAATTGTGTACTCAGTATGTGACTTTTTGAAATCTTGTTCCAGAAATGAAAGAAGAGAAGGAGGACGGAGACGTCATGCATCAGGCACAAGGCCATTATCATCAATCAATGACGGCAGAGATCCATTTGATCTTCTAGGCCTGGAAAAAGGTCAAGATGGGCAAGTAGGTTAAGATTTCTATCCAACAGTACTACATGCACAAGTTACTGTTTAAAATTGGAATGGTTGTACCTTTCACCATTAATTTAGATAATATTATTTTAAAAACTGTACAGTGGTTAGTGATTGAAAATGTGAGGAATTTTTTGCTGTATTTTTAGCTGAACTTTTCAGTGAAATAGCCCTTCATCTCCCTCTTGGTATGTGCCTAGGAGCCTCAGTTTTTCTATCTTTGACAGTATTCTATCACTTGTCATTCTCTTTACAAGCTCATGCAACTGAAATCTTGATGATTCTATCCTGTAAAGGCATTTCCTTTGTCATCTCCCGGATCTCTTCATTGCTTATTCTGTCCATCCTTGTAACTTCCACTCTGTTTCTGTGAAATTTCATTTCATGTGCACATATCTTGCTTAAATCCCTTTCTTTATTGTTCATATTTCTTAAAAATATGAACAATTTCTTAAAAATATGAACAATTTCTTTAAAAATAGGTCATATCTTGCTTAAATCCCTTTCTTTATTGTTCATATTTCTTAAAAATAGGTCAGGATAGGAACACAATATGGTTGCTATATTATTCTTTTGGTCTTCTGTGGAACGTCTTTATTCCACATGCAACTTCTGACACTTGTCAGAAATGCTTACCTTCCTCTTTCATTGAAGTCCATCCTATGTCTTTCGTTTGATACCATTACATATTATAGAAAGATATTCTGAAGTGTCAACTTGACATGATTGCGATAGGGAAGAAGGTGGGAGTGCCCCAGGTTTCAGGTTGGCAGATTAACTTGGCATGTTATTAGCTTATTTTGTAGAAGCTAAAGAAACTTTAAAATTAAATGTACAAGAAGGCTGAAAAGTATTTAAGAACAAAAACATTATATACCATTCTGGTACAGAAGAAAGACTAAACTGTATAAAATGATACTGAGAGTAAAAGATAACATCCCTCTTGAGAGAATAGAGAAGACATAAGTTAATCCCCTCCCCTACTATCAGAAGGTGTCATCCTAGGCATAGACACAACTCAAACCTTGATGATTCTATCCTTTCCTTTGCAAGTCTAGTTGTGACTCAGGAATTACTAGAGTTACGACTATCAATGCAGAGCCACTACTAAATATTTCATATATATTAATATTTGCTACATTTGCCAGAATGCTGTATCCATCACTCCATTAAGATAATCATTGAGGAGGATGCTTACCTCAGTAAATTGATTGGGTGTGGTCCTGTGTTTCCTCAGTCTTCATTTTTTCATGCTGTCAGTGTCATCATCAATCTACAGGAAAAATTTTAACTGCTGTCATCTCAAATAAGTAATTGCCCTACACTTCTTTTGGCACCAAAGTCTTTAGAAATTTTACCATGAAATTTGTGCCTTTCTCTAATTATGTACTTGTAAAGTATAAGTAATTTTGATCTCAAAAAGAATACTTAAAAACATTTCCTTTTTTCCAGAGCAGTGTTCCCTACAAACTGCTTTGGTCGAATTGGAAATTTTTGCCTCTTAAATAGCAAAACCCCCCAAAGTGTGCTTTTCTTCGCCAGTTTTCATGTGTAGTGTGCTCCTGTAGCCTGTTAAACATAACCTCTATCCTTCTATCATTTACAAATAGTTTGGAAGATAAATATGAACCTTCCATTCCAGGAAATGAAAATACATTTACAGTAGAAGCTCTTCTGCTTTTGACTGTTCGCATGAACATTGAAACACAATACCTCTTAATACAGTTCCCCCCCCCCCCCCCCCTCGTATTATGACTTGATGTACCTATACTAAAGTGGGAACAGTGCAGCCAATGTTGTCATTGCCTATGCAATGGCAATAGTTCGACAGCATGTTGTAGGTATCACCACCGACGCCAACCTTGTGTGAATGCTCTGAAAAGCTAATCATTTTCATATCACAGCATTTTCTTCCTGTCAGTTAACTTTCATGTCTGTAGCATGTCATCTTCTTGGTGTAGCAATTGTAATTGCCAGTAGTGTACTTTTGAAAGCTTTTGAAGGTCTAACAAATTCAGAAACCTCTGGAGAGTACACTTAAGATCTTTATTAAAGTCAAAATTTCATTTTTAGTATTGCAGTATCTCAACACACAGTATAAATACAATACTGTACTTAATAGTCCCCCCCCCCATGAACCTTGGATCTTGCCGTTGCCGTTGGTTGCCTCAGCGATACAGATAGCTGTACCGTAGGTGCAACCGCAACAGAGGGGTATCTGTTGAGAGGCCAGGCCAGATAAACGTGTGGTTCCTGAAGAGGGGCAGCATCCTTTTCAGTAGTTGCAAGGGCAATAGTATGGATGATTGACTGATCTGGCCTTGTAACACTAACCAAAATGGCCTTGCTGTGCTGGTACTGCGAACTGCAAGGGGAAACTACGGCCATAATTTTTCCCGAGGGCATTCAGCTTTACTGTATGGTTAAATGATTATGGGGTCCTCTTGGGTAAAATATTCGGGAGGTAAAATAGTCCCCCATTCGGATCTCCGGGCGGGGACTACTCAGGAGGATGTCGTTATCAGGTGAAATAAAACTGGCATTCTACAGATCGGAGCGTGGAATGTCAGATCCCTTAATAGGGCAGGTAGGTCAGAAAATTTTAAAAGGGAAATGGATAGGTTAAAGCTAGATATAGTGGGAATTAGTGAAGTTCGGTGGCAGGAGGAACAAGACTTCTGGTCAGGTGACTATAGGGTTATAAACACAAAATCAAATAGGGGTAATGCAGGAGTAAGTTTAATAATGAATAAAAAAATAGGTTTGCGGGTAAGCTACTACAAACAGCATAGTGAACGCATTATTGTGGCCAAGATAGATACGAAGCCCACACCTACTACAGTAGTACAAGTTGATATGCCAACTAGCTGTGCGGATGACGAAGAAATTGAAGAAATGTATGATGAAATAAAAAAAATTATTCAGATAGTGAAGGGAGAAGAAAATTTAATAGTCACGGGTAACTGGAATTCAGTAGTAGGAAAAGGGAGAGAAGGAAACGTAGTAGGTGAATATGGATTGGGGCTAAGAAATGAACGAGGAAGCCGCCTGGTAGAATTTTGCACAGAGCACAACTTAATCATAGCTAACACTTGGTTCAAGAATCATAAAAGAAGGTTGTATACATGGAAGAAGCCTGGATATACTGACAGGTTTCAGATAGATTATATAATGGTAAGACAGAGATTTAGGAACCAGGCTTTAAATTGTAAGACATTTCCATGGGCAGATGTGGACTCTGACCACAATCTATTGGTTATGATCTGTACATTAAAACTGAAGAAACTGCAAAAAGGTGGGAATTTAGGGAGATGGGAACTGGATAAACTGACTAAACCAGAGGTTGTACAGAGTTTCACGGAGAGCATAAGGGAACGATTGACAGGAATGGGGGAAAGAAATAAAGTAGAAGAAGAATGGATAGCTCTGATGGATGAAGTAGTGAAGGCAGCAGAGGATCAAGTAGGTAAAAAGATGAGAGCTAGTAGAAATCCTTGGGTAACAGAAGATATATTGAATTTAATTTATGAAAGGAGAAAATACAAAATTGCAGTAAATGAAGCAGGCAAAAAGGAATACAAACATCTCAAAAATGAGATCGACAGGAAGTGCAAAACGGCTAAGCAGGCATGGCTAGAGAACAAATGTAAGGATGTAGAGTCTTATCTCATGAGGGGGAAGATAGATACTGCCTACAGGAAAATTAAAGAGACCTTTGGAGAAAAGAGAACCACTTGCATTAATATAAAGAGCTCAGGTGGAAACCGAGTTCTAATCAAAGAAGGGAAAGCAGAAAGGTGGAAGGAGTATATAGAAGGTCTATACAAGGGTGATGTACTTGAGGACAATATTATGGAAATGGAAGAAGATGTAGATGATGATGAAATGGGAGATACAATACTGCGTGAAGAGTTTGACAGAGCATTGAAAGACCTGAGTGGAAACAAGGCTCCGGGAGTAGACAACATTCCATTGGAACTACTGACGGCCTTGGAAGAGCCAGTTCTGACAAAACTCTACCATCTGGTGAGCAAGATGTATGAAACAGTCGAAATACCCTCAGACTTCAAGAAGAATATAATAATCCAAATCCCAAAGAAAGCCGGTGTTGACAGATGTGAAAATTACCGAACTATCGGTTTAATAAGTCACAGCTGCAAAATACTAATGCAAATTCTTTACAGATGAATGGAAAAACTAGTTGAAGCCGACCTCGGGGAAGATCAGTTTGGATTTCGTAGAAATGTTGGAACATGTGAGGCAATACTGACCCTACGACTTATCTTAGAAGATAGATTAAGGAAGGGCAAACCTACGTTTCTAGCATTCGTAGACTTGGAGAAAGATTTTGACAATGTTGACTTAAATACTCTCTTTCAAATTCTGAAGGTGGCAGGGGTAAAATACAGGGAGCAAAAGGTTATTTACAATTTGTACAGAAACCAGATGGCAGTTATAAGAGTCGAGGGGCATGAAAGGAAAGCAGTGATTGGGAAGGGAGTGTGACAGGGTTGTAGTCTCTCCCCGATGTTATTCAACCTGTATATTGAGCAAGCAGTGAAGGAAACAAAACAAAAATTCCGAGTAAGTATTAAAATACATGGAGAAGAAATAAAAACTTTGAGGTTTGCCGATGACATTGTAATTCCGTCAGAGACAGCAAAGGATTTGGAAGAGCAGTTGAATGGAATGGATATTGTCTTGAAAGGAGGATATAAGATGAACATCAACAAAAGCAAAACGAGGATAATGGAATGTAGTCGAATTAAGTCTGGTGATGCTAAGGGAATTAGATTAGGAAATGAGACACTTAAAGTAGTAAAGGAGTTTTGCTATTTGGGGAGGAAAATAACTGATGACGGTCGAAATAGAGAGGATATAAAATGTAGACTGGCAATGGCAAGGAAAGCGTTTCTGAAGAAGAGAAATGTGTTAACATCGAGTGTAGATTTTAGTGTCAGGAAGTCATTTTTGAAAGTATTCGTATGGAGTGTAGCCATGTACGGAAGTGAAACATGGATGATAAATAGTTTGGACAAGAAGAGAATAAAAGCTTTCAAAATGTGGTGCTACAGAAGAATGCTGAAGATTAGATGGGTAGATCACATAACTAATGAGGAAGTATTGAATAGGATTGGAGAGAAGAGAAGTTTGTGGCACAACTTGCCTAGAAGAAGGGATCGGTTGGTAGGACATGTTCTGAGGCATCAAGGGATCACCAATTTAGTATTGGAGGGCAGCGTGGAGGGTAAAAATCGTAGAGGGAGACCAAGAGATGAATACACTAAGCAGATTCAGAAGGATGTAGGTTGCGGTAGGTACTGAGAGATGAAGCAGCTTGCACAGGGTAGAGTAGCATTGAGAGCTGCATCAAACGAGTCTCAGGAATGAAGACATTAACTACTACTACTACTACTACTACTACTACTACTGCCTAATAGTTTGTTGCATATGAATTACTCATTCAAAAAACTTAGTAATTTTTGTTCGTTCTTGTGTCTCCTTGAATGTTTTCAAGCACTGATGTTCCCCCTCCCAATCTTTTTCATTAGAAGGATACCAGCGAGCATTGACTCACTGCCTTGTTCAACAGATCTTAGGGTGACGTAAACTAACAACACATGTGATCTGATATCTGTGTTATTCTGTACCCAGTAGATCTCTGAAAGATAACAAATTCTTTAATTTAGGTGACAGTTCCCTAGACATACAAGAACTTTTTTGGAATCCATAAAAAACTGGTAACACATTTTGGCAACATCCTCAAAGGCTCAAGATTATTTTCAACCTCGTAATACATGTTGGAGTCCTCTATTCTGTGTGTTCAAGGAGCTTCTGATGCCAAACTAAGACTTATCTTTTCTTTTTTTCATTTTGTGTTCTGGGACAGGTTTTTTTTCTGAGGAAGCTAAAGGTTTTGTAGGTAATATTATGAAATTAATACCAGTTTAATTTGCTTAGGAAGTTCAGGCATTAGTATAGCTTTCAGTGTAAACTTAAACTCTGTCTTGGACTACAAATAACTTTTCTCCATGGAAAAGAAACACTCTTTCCTTCCTCACCTAGCAAGACAGTTAAGATTTTAGTTTTTTCTCGCAGTATCAGTCAGGTTAAAGGTGTGCCTTCTTCTCATTGATGGATGAACGAAAGAGCTTCCCCTGCTTTATCAAAGTTGGATGTTTTCAGCAATATCTATGAGGCATTTTCAAATTCAGATTTAGTCTCAACTCATTCTGAAATGTAGAAATACCACCTCTATAATTAAGTGCAATAGGTTATTGAAAACTACTTCTTCTTTATTTATTTATTTATTTATTTTACAACTTTTTGACAACAGTTAAAATATCGGCAAAATTACACTTCCGCATAATTCAATTGCAATAGCATTAAAATACACACACAGGAGGACCCAACTGCTTGAATGCTCTGTTGTTGGCAGTGTAGCTATATTTGGACTGGTGATTTGGTTGCTGGGGAAACAAGAAGTTCAGCCAATCGTGTCTCTTTGCTAACAATAGCCCAACACACTCTCACCCTCGAATTACTTCTGTAGAGTACGGTGTTATGTTTGGATCTGCAACTTTTGGAAGCATTTTGGATAACCTGGGAGTTTGTAAAACCAAGTTTGGCTACGAGGGATTTTACTTTATCTGGATGAAAATAACCAGTCTCGGTGAACTCAAATTAATCATCACGTTTTTACCACCTACCTGATTCCGCTTTAACAGTTGTTGAATTGTTCAAAGAAAATATATGCTTAGTAGTGTGGAAGTATCTTTATCATGAAAATTGTATCATAGGCAATTTTAAACCAACCAACTAAAGATTGGGACGCCTGTTAATTTGTTGCTGGTTGTATGGACAAGACAGTCTTCCAAGAAAGGTCTGTAAGATTTCTCCGAAAACTGTCTCCCACATGTAATGGAAACATTTTAGACCTCATAACTACAGACAGGCCTGACCTTATCGACAGTATCTGTATAGAAACAATGATTAGTGATCATGATGTTATCTTGCCCGATGGTTACTAAAGTCATTAAAACTTTCAAGAAGGCTAAGAGTGTCTTTATGGTGGAAAGAGCAGAAAAGCAGTTATAATCCTACTTAGTCAATGAAAGGACTTCGAGAAATTATGGGCAGAGTTTAAACTGATTGTAAAGTCACACTGGAGAAATATGTGCCGAGCAAGTGAATTGAGTCCAGGAACAACCCACTATTTTTATAACAACATTGGGAAAATACTGTGAAAACAGAGATTGTTGCACACTTGCTTTAAAAAAGAACACAGAGATGCTGACACAAAGGTTGGATGCACAGAGCTTACTAGTTTCTCCTTCATTCATTATCTAAATATCTTACCTCAGAAAATTCTGGTCCTACGTACAATCGCTAAAAGGGTTGAAGGCTTCTGTTCAATTCACCTGTAAGCAATTCTGCTGTGGATTCACATTGAAAAATTTATTTGCACGGAAGGGTCATACAGACATGCCACCATATAACTGCTACATACACTCCCATATGGAGGACATAGAATCAGATATTCCTGAGACTGAAAAATGATGGAAGAGATGAAAACAAATAAGTTGCCAGTTTCAAATGGAGTCCTCATTCAGTTTTACAGAGACTTTGGTCCCATACTTAGCTTGCATTTATGTGTTGCAAGTATCTCATCCAGTGAAAATTCCCAACAGACTAGAAAAAAGCGCGGCTGACTCATGTATAAAAGAAAGGAAAAAGAACAGGCCTGCAAAATTACAGACTAGTATCCTCAATAACAGTAGGCAGCAGAAGTTTTGAGCATATTCTTAGTTCCACTATAATAAATTTACTTGAGAGAGAGAGAAGCTACTTTTCACAAAACAACACAGATTTAGAAGTCATTGCTCTTGCAAAATTCAGTTTGCCACTTTCTCACACAGTATCCTGGATACCGTGAGTGAGCGTCGACAGGCAGATCCCATATTATTAGATTTCCGGGAAGCCTTTGACACTTTGCCAGAACCCAGTATGTTGTCCTGCTTGGCAAGTGCTCATCAGAGAAAAATGTATCTGTAGGAGTATCTCGTGGAAGAATTCGAGGACTGGTCTTATCCTCTGTATACATAAACTATCTGTTGGACAGCACGAGCAGCAATCTGTGACTGTTTGCTGAACACGCTATGGAGTATGGGAAAGAGTCACCATTCAGTGAGTTTTGGAGAGGATACAGAAAGGCTTGGGCAGAATTTCTTTTTGGTGTGATCAATGGAAGCTGCCTCGAAATGTGGAAAAATGTACACTGATGTAGGTGAGTAGAAAAAATGTTTGGATACAGTACTTCTCAATTCAGTCTTGTAGGTTAAGTATCTAGGCATAATGCTGCAAAGTGACTTGGAACGAACGAACGAACATGTCAGGTCAGTTGTAGGGAAGGTGAATGGTCAATTTTGGTTTATTGAGAGAATTCTAGGAAAGTGTAGTGCAAAGAATGTTTGAGCTCCTTTCCTGGATGCATCTTGAGTGTAAGAGATTCCCACCAGATCAAATTAAAGTATGACATTGAAGTGATTCAGAAGCGTGCTGCTCGATTTGTTACCAGGAAGTTCAGCCAAAGTGCATATTACATAAATTGTGGGTTAACTTAGTTGGAAGTCCCTGCAGGGCGAAGGTATTCTTTTCATAAAATGCTATTAAGAAAGTTTAGACAACCTCCAGTTCCAATATACTGCAGAATGATCCTACTGCAGCCAGCACGTCTCTCGTGTAAGGGCAGCAAAAACTAGGTAACTGAAACTGGGGCTCATATGGATATAGACAGTTGTTTTTCCCTCGCTTCTTTTCACCTGGGTCAGGAAAGATAATGACTGACAGTAGTACAAGGTACATTACGCACAAACCATATGGTTCCTTGCAGAGTATGTGTGTAAATATAGATGTAAATTAATTTGTAATAATGTTTTTATATGAAATGCCACCAATATTTCTTCAAAAATGTTAGTTTCACTTTCTTGTTAGTAAAAAGAGTTTTGTTGTTGCTGTTTCATATATTGTGTATGATGACTGAGATGTTTTATATGTACTGTTTATAGGAAATATCATATGGTGCTTTGCTGGTTCCATCTAGACACTCCTTTCGTGACCGTAAACATTTTGGGATGGATGGTGAGATGGCAGATTTGACTCATGGTCCTCATGGAAGTTCAAGACATGTTATTGCACGGTATGAATACCACATTATATGGAAGCATAAAAATTAAATTCTTCAAAAGAGAATTATGGAAATGGACAATATTCCACAGCCATATATATGTATTTAGATCACATTCTTATTGGATGTTCAGAGATACACTGGCCTGTGTTGTTGATGTGTTAAGTGTGTTTCATCACTGTTCTGCATTGTTTGGCTAAAACTAACAAAACTTGGATAGTAGAGACAATTTTTATCATCTCTCCACTTTTGCT
Source organism: Schistocerca gregaria (assembly GCF_023897955.1). Taxonomy (NCBI): domain Eukaryota; kingdom Metazoa; phylum Arthropoda; class Insecta; order Orthoptera; family Acrididae; genus Schistocerca; species Schistocerca gregaria. Next base: position 545,383,077 of record NC_064924.1, read on the forward strand.
ACATGTCTAGCAGTGATTGGACAGCAGTGCAAAATTGATCTGGAGTCGATGAATCAAAGAGGTTGTAATCTACTCTGGCATGGCAGCTGAGTGTGTTGTGTTTGGTAACGGTTGAGATATTTCCCAAGAAGGCTGTGCACTAAAGTGAGTTACTATTAATTGTGTGATGGTTTTCTTGTCGAATAATTCATTGCTTCTCCTAACAATATTTAACGTTCTGGTTCTCAATGAATTCTATTATAACATTCTTATCCATATTTACTCACATGGGTCATTTTAAGATGTAAATCCATCTGTAATCACAAATGAAACTGTTGAGGGGTTGTTTCTACTGTGTGATTGACAACTTCTTTGTATTTGAGACTCCTGATCATTCATGCCATGCAATCCACTTATTACTTGACTCATAGTCATTGTGCGTGACTCCTCGGAAAATATGAATGTACTAACCTGATGTTGATGTTACAGTGAAAATTGTAGACTGATGATATTTGTCATAGTTGCATCGCACAGTTTAATTACTTGCATGAAAAAAGTCTATTCATTGCATATATTCACAGCTCACTATATTACGCTGCCCAATGAAATGCAAATTCTCTGCAGTGTTGATAAACAAATCAAAAGATGACTTCAGTACCACAAGCTGTAGATTGTGTGAATTGGGGTGATGAATAATAACAGAGGAAGCAGTCGTGGAAACCATTGTGATCACAGGATGAAGGAAATTAATTTAATTGGTCAACCGGTGCAAAAAGAATCTGGCAATTCGCAGGCATTAAATGCAATGTGTACAAGATGTAATACTCTCTGCATGATGGCTCTCACCACAGGAAACAAGCATACCTCATCCTGCAAATAGACTGCTGTGGGGAGGGTAGCAGTGTGTAGGGTAGTAACAATGATTTTGTCATGTAATACTGGCATCATATTCTTTGTTATCTACTTTTCTGAAAACACAAGTGACACATGGAAGTAACAGTCATTTTCTAAATGTTTCCACTGGTCATAACTGAAATCAACTTATTAATTAATATGTTGAATGAAGATACTTACAGCTACAAATTGTGTGTATTATTTAGAGAGGGGGGGGGGGGGGGCTGGGGGACAGGTGAAGCTTGTAACACCATGAATGAAAGGCCAATGACTGTTCTTTTATTTATTTATTTATTTATTTATTTATTTATTGAAACATACAGTAGAACAAATGAAATAAAAATTTCAAGAAAGTCACTTCATTCAAGATCACTAATCCCATCTGTGTACATGTACAGGTCATGAAATGTGAAATTGTCACTCCAGGCCATGTCTCACTGCGTAAGTAGTAGCATATTCATTCTCTCTCTCTCTCTCTCTCTCTCTCTCTCTCTCTCTCTCTCTCTCTCCAATACATTCTGCATCATTTTCTTGTCACCAATGCAGATTACTGGTATCCTCCATTTTTGAGTTGGCGAGGTGGATAAACCTTATGGTGAGTCAAGAATAAATGGTGCCTTCACTCATGTTAAAACCTGATGATGAAAAAACCTTGAAGAGAAAAGATAAAACAGTGCACAGTATACAATTAATGATTGTTATAATGCACACAGTGCTTTTGCTGGTTAACGTTGACATAAATAGAAATAAGTGGAAATCAACTGGCATCACATTCTCCATTACTGTCAGCAGCAGCACGATTGGTCTTCCTGCTGTGGTCAAACAGCAAATCAAAAATTGTCTTAAGGGAAGACTTACTGTTACTCTTGAATTTATGGAGCCCTTTGGATGATCTTGTCGGAAATCATAAATATGCTTTTATATTGGTGACTGATCAAAAGTGTAAGATAAGCAACAAAATGGAAGTAAGTATAGACAAGAAAACCCAAGACAACGTAGTGAAATCATTAAACTAAAGTATTACAAGCACATGCCAAAGATTATTGAAGAGGAAATTCTAAACTGTAAAAAGAGGGTTAAATATTACCTTCATTCTGAAACAACCATCCTCTACAATGAAAATCAGAGCACAAAATGAAACTCAGTTTAATAGAATTTTACAAAAATAGTGGTAATTATGAGAACATTTGAAATGGAGAGGAAAGCTACTAATGGTTGTTTCTAATATGTGGTCAAAATGAGACAGTGAGACAAACAAAAATGGTATCATCTGTTATTATAGGTTACGGCTACACAAACACGCACATTAAAATGGTATCATATGGATGTGTGAAGAAAATGAGTCACAAAAAATTCTAATTAGAAATTATAAGCACAATATACAATGCTAGACAAAATGAAAACAAGAAGGAAGGGGTAGTTTTTTAAGGTGAAAAACCTACAAATTTTTGTAATAATATATAGTGGGGTAACTGTGGTAGTAAATGGATGCTGATGGAAGTGGAAACATAAATCACTTCAAATTTTTCCTCCATTCCCACTACCATCATAAGTTCCCCTCTGTTTCCTCCTCTTCCCTGTTTGTCTGTAATATATCCTCTCAGGGGAAGTCGCTTTGTGTTGTATCATCATAGAAAGTGGAGCTAATAGTTGTTTATTAATATTTTCCAACATGCAGGTGAAACACCAGAAGTAATTTCTTTGTATTGGTAATCACTCTTGGTGATTCCACAGAAGTAGTAACAACTGCATCAATGATGTCTAGAGTATATTACTCCCTTCCGCATGTAAAGGAATTTTAATGATCCATGGAAGAAGATTGGTTCTTCCTTTTGGAAGTTAATGTGGTAGGGAAGGACATGGAAACAAGAAATGGTGTGTTTCAAATACCTGAGGATTTGGTTTAACATTACCAAAGCATAAGTTATAGGGTTATTTCCTGTAGTTTTCTTAATAATTAATGTGTATCATTTCTCTTGTTGTTTGATGAAATTTTGTGCTTCTCTTTTTGGAAAGCTTTTATAAATTTTAATCAAATTATTTGGTAAAGGTTCAGATCATTGACCAAGTATTTCTCATGCACTACACCATTATGTTTGGCATTAGATTTGGCTTTGGTGTAACAGCTGTTTTAAACAATTTTATTGAGAAGTTACCATTCATTTGCTATTTTGATAAAGCTGTTGGTGGTTGAATTGAAGTCACTTCAAAATTCTTTGATACTGTGATTCTACAACAAATACTATTGCAATTTATTGGGATACTGGAGAAAACCAATTTTATGGAATTATTTGCATTTGAAAAATTCCTCAAAGCAACAAAAATATCTTATGGTTCATTTGTTGCAGTGAAATGTTTCAGGACAATGTTTATAACACTCTAAAAGCCTAGTAACATGAAAACCATTCTTAAGTATTATGTTTATGGAAGAGCAGGGTATTGTGCTGGCTTTATAATATGCTAGTTTTCTTTTTGTGTTACAATAAAATTAAATCTGTTTATTCTGATTCTGTCAGCTATAAACCATCTAATTAATGAACACGGTAGTCTGTATTCTCAGTATTTTTTACTATTGTAGGCCATACGTTATGCTGTCTGGAGTTTTTGTCCCTACATTAAACTGTCCACGGCCTCGGAACATCTACATGTTTTAAACATACACCAATAACCTTCAGTATGTTGGATGAATTACCTCTCATTCAGTTGCACTTCTGGTTCATAGCAGATATTAATAGTGCACAACCTTCTATTCAAAAAATTTGTGCATTGTTAACTTCTAATAAGAGTTGGCTACTTTATTGTTAGTTGTAAACTATAATAAGCAGATATTTCATCTGTGTTACCCTTATTGGCTCCTCCATATTTGATTTTGAACATTTTGCCTTGTGATGACTTCGCTCTGATGCTCATGTACCGTTACATTCAACAGGCCTGAAAAGTATCACTATCAGTACATTATCTGAGCTAAACACAATACGTGCATGCATGGTAAATACATAGAACATGATCTGAACTTGTACCAAATTTTTTTAATGAAATAATTTGAACCCCTATTTTTATTTTTTCAATTGTTTTACATTTTTATTGCAGGACAAAAGTCTTAACGTGGCATATGGATCACAAATGGTAAAAAACGCATATGTATAATAACTTCTGTATTTTGTAGAAAATCTTGCTGTTGTAGTAGTTGATTATGTAGTTTTATTTGTAGAAAAATGCTGTCCAGTGAATGTTCTGGGGTTTCACTATCTGTACTTTATGGTGAAGGAAAGTCAATGCACATAACACTAATACATGGATATTCTGGAACTCTGACCTTCATTTATATAAACATATTAAAGTATTTATATAGCTGTTGATCACCACAGATTCAGTGCTTGCTTTCTTAAAAAGAATCTTTCTTGACTAACCCTGTCTTGAATAAGTTTTGATGCAGTCCTCTCTTTCAGTTGCTTGCTTCAAATGCTCTTCTGTATGGTGAACAGTATTTTGCCAGAGATGAAAAAAGCTCATCACACACAACAAATAATTGAAATGATATCTTCCATACGAGCCATACAACAATAGTATTGTTAGCATACTGCTCGAATTGCAAGCTTGAAAGAAGTACTTCAGTGTTATTTTCAATAATAATTTCATTAGATTACTGTAGGTGTTTCAGATTGTCAGCATATGTTTAATATTGTCAAGTAAAATAAGCACAATGCGTGTCATATAAAGTATTGTATTGTTGTTCCTTAATAGTTCATCACCATTCATGATCCTGTGAAAAGAAAAGTAGCGAAGTATTTTACTGTTGGTGCATGGTGTGCAGAAAATTATTATTTTGTGGTTATTTTATTTTGTAGCACACGTTCAGATAGAAGTGTGGGTCTGGGAGAAAATGTATGTTGCATGCACACAAAATTGGGTGTACATGCTTACAACCTTTGTGATCATACTCTCAGCAATGTGGTTGCCGTACCCTAGTACGCATAGTACTGGTAAAATACACTCCCTGACAAAAAAAAGTGAAGCACACAGATGGAGAGGAGAAAATAGTGAAACTTTACGGCTTGAAGAGGGTATTTGATGTAATTCCAGAGCTTACATAACTGGGTCAAATTTGCAAAGAGTGTGGCAGTATGACACTGCACTCCCTCTGACCTGAATGCGTACATTGATTTGGCTGGGCAGGATGTCATAAAACTGTTGCATATCCTTCTGAAGCACCGTGACACCAGGAGTGACACTGCTATTTCTCTCCAAATCACCAGAAGATTTGGACCTCTCCCCAGGTTGCCGCCGTACTTGACGACAGTGATTGTCCAGGGTAGTGCAGAAATGCAATTCTCATCACTGAAGGCAGTCAGTCACCACTCGTCGGCAGTCCATGCTATCTGGCCACAACACCAATGCAAACACAGCCATTTGTGCTGTGGTGTTCAGTGGCAGCCTATGCATGAGATGGTAGTTCTTCAGTCCATCTGCTTTTATCTCCAACCAGTGGAGCAGGATGACACAGAATGTTGCAGGGAGCCTACTTGTTCTCAGATGGCAGGCACTGATGTGAAGGTGTTACAAAGTGCTAGATGCACATTACGGTGAATCTCCCTTACAGTAGTTAGAAGTGCTTGACTAGAACCTTGATGACAAGTATGCCTGCCCTCAAGTTCCCGTGCAGTCAAAAGTTTGGCTGCTGTCACATCTAAATGCACCACAAACTTTTATATTGTACAATCTGACCACCCGGCCAGATCGAGACCCACAGTGAGGCACCTTTCGTACTGTTAGGTGCTGATAACTTCGTCCCACACAATTGAATGGCATCTAAATGTCTTTCAGAGTGATCACTCTGTATCTGATGCTGTTTGCATCCCTCATAGACCCTACCAGACCTGCTAACAACACAAAACATGGAAAACATTCGTGCTCTTTGGTGGCCATTCTGCCTGCCATAGAGAATTTTAATTTTGCCTCTAATAACCTACATACCCACCAACGGTGTGTGCAGTACAAAGTTACAATGACGTCTGCCTGTGTCTTCTGGGTACTTCACTTTTTTTATCAGGTAGTGTATTAATGTTATTTGTTTTTTGTTGCTATGCAAAAAAAAGTGGGACGCATGATGTAAGATAGTTGGTTCAGTCTGCTAATGCTGAAGATGCATAACAATATTTATTGGAAAATCTGCAGTAATTCTAGTGAATTTAGAGAAAGAGCTGACATTTCCAGAATTTGAATGCAGTTATATAGATGTGAAATATAGTATGTGTACATTTGTACGATAAAACATGTTCAGTTTGCAGCTGTGAAAAACTCGGACAATACAAACTTACCGGACCCAAAAACTTTCAGGATTGTATTAATAAATAATAGAGAAAAGTGAAGATGGTGATTTTAATGCTTGAGATGCTGTACATAATCTTTCTCCGTGTAAGTAAAGAGCCGGTAACATTCATACAGTGATGTGAAACTATCAGAAAAATCATTCTTTGAGATGCTGTTCAGTTTGCACATCACATTGGCTTGAATGTTGGCTATATTGTCGGAGAATTGACCTGTTGTGTGTGTTTCTGCACTTTGTTATTTTGTGTTAGGTTTGCATTGATAACACAAAGTATTTTTACCTGTAATGATTCTTTCCACAAAATAATTATCAGTCTTTTGCATTTAAATCAAGTCACAGCAAATGTCTACACATTGTTTTTGTTCTGGATTCAAAATGTGCAGGTCAAACTTTTAATACAATTTTTCTATTTTTCCAAACATTCTAGAGAATGTCTTAAACAGTTGATTTAGAGATGGAGTGCTCCATTGTGATATGTGACACAACTACTTTGACACACTACGGCCACATGTCCACTACTTAACATTACCTGCTCACAACTGATTGGCTGCATGCACATCTGTTGTTTACAGTCATTAATTCGAACCAACGCCATGGTTACTGCATTGATGTTGCTTACACGCCAAGAATAAAATCAATTTCATAACTTTTTTGTTGGACAGTGTATATTAAATAGATGTATAAGTTTAGTAAATACCATATGATTGCAGATTTTGGAAGTGGATGTAATGGCAATGTTTACACGTTAACTAGATGTAGTTCATATATTTTCCAAACCTTTTTCTGATACTTGCAGCACTAAGTGCTAATATTTAGGCCCAACACCAGTAAATCTTGAAACATTGTCCATATTTCATTCTTGTTCTGGTATACTTAAAATGTTTTTCTGTACTGTCAGATTGTTTAAAGATAAGGAAACATTGGTCAGAAACAAGAGTGCAGCTTTCAACTAAAGTTCTATCCATTTCACTGTGAGTGATGTTATAACTCTTTGTTACTTACTGCTAGCAGAATAAGAATGCTTAAACCTGTAGCATTACATAACTCATAACCCTCTGGATTATAAAATTGAGAATTACTCAGAGAACTGAGTTAGTAGTGGCTTTGTTTTGTTTGGCAAAACCCAGTGTTTCTAAACCGGAAACAGGTCAGTGGACTCTGTCCTCTGTTACCATATGCTCCGTGTGAGCTTTAACAATGTTAATGAGATATGATTATGGAAGATAGTGTGACTCAAATTTAACTGTGCACATCAAAATGATGGCAGAAAAAACTCAAACTCACTATGAGCTGGGGACAACATCTGGGGCACCTGTTACACCCTTGCTCAGACATCCTGTATTCTGTTAATTTGAGTCCTGCTTCTGTAGTGTGTAGTCTAACCTCTTATTACTTATAGTATAACCTAGCTTTAATGTTCACAATGTTAATTTGCACCCATTTCGTCATCATCTACATCTTCTTCCATTTCCATAATATTGTCCTCAAGTACATCACCCTTGTATAGACCTTCTATATACTCCTTCCATCTTTCTGCTTTCCCTTCTTTGATTAGAACTCGGTTTCCACCTGAGCTCTTTATATTCATGCGCGAGTATATACCTATCCTTTTTCCCCCTAAGGTAAATCTTTCCGCTCCCGGGATTGGAATGACTCCTTACCCTCTCCCTTAAAACCCACATCCTTTCATTTTTCCTTCCCTCTTTCCTGACGAAGCAGCCGCCGGTTGCGAAAGCTCGAAATTCTGTGTGTGTGTTTTATTCATTGTACCTATCTACCGGCGCTTTCCCGCTTGGTACGTCTTGGAATCTTTGTGTGTGTGTGTGAATAAAACAGAAAGAAACTTCCACATGGGAAAAATATATTAAAAACAAAGATTCCAAGACTTACCAAGCAGGAAAGCGCCGGCAGACAGGCACATGAACAAAACACACAAACACACACACAGAATTACGAGCTTTCGCAACTGGCAGTTGCTTCGTCAGGAAAGAGGGAAGGAGAGGGAAAAATGAAAGGATGTGGGTTTTAAGGGAGAGGGTAAGGAGTCATTCCAATCCCGGGAGCGGAAAGACTTCCCTTAGGGGAAAAAAAGGACAGGTGTACACTCGCACACACACACACACACATATCCATCCGCACATTTCCGCTCCCGGGATTGGAAAGTTGCTACTCACCATATAGTGGAGATGCTGAATCATTGTGTGAAAAGATTCACACAATCATAGCTTTCGGCAATTAATGGCATCTCTGCTATATGGTGAGTAGCAACTTTCCTTCTCTTATATTCTTACATTTCATCCTGGATTTTCCATTGTTTGATTTCTGCCACGCATATTTACCAATGTCTTAAATTTCGTCTTGAAAGCACTAAATTGGATAACATGTTGAAATGCAATGAAGTTTGTATGCTTGGCCTTCTTGGCTGGCTTTGAAGCTATTTGGCATGTGTTTCCAGCAGTAAAAATACTCAAAAGTGTGCTGAGCTCCCTTCTCCGTTTCCAACAGCAGGCGGTGTTTCTCTGTTGGCTGCCCTGCCACATTTGTATTTAGAGAAATGACCTGATAAATGCACCAGCTGAGAAGAGCTGAAGTAGGAATCGTATGGGAAGATACCTGTACTTTTGCAGCTACTGATCACTGTTTAGTATGCAATATGTCTATGGGAAGAAGAGTGACAGAAAGGGACAACACTCTGAGGCCAGTGAAAGGTACCACCTGGCCATAGCATGATTCCTCCTGGCCACCCCATTGGCTTCAAAGAGGTCATTGCCCAGTGGCACATGGGTTTCTTTTGTGGTGAGGGTATGTACCAGTTGTGAAGCCTGTGACAGGCACCTATCAATATGCTCCATTCACCACAATGTGTTTTACTTCGAGAAGATAATTACGTGTTAACTTCACTTCTATTTTAGTTCTTGAGGAGTATAAATGTGGCACTGGTTTTTAACTATATTTGGTCCAGTTATTGCTTTAAGATTCTTTATAATCTTGGCATTAATGGTCACAATAGAAAAGCATTGTCATCTTTTGCAACATACCATGTTTTCTAGAGAGTGAGAGTGATTTGCAGCCATACTTAGGTCATTTAGTATTTCTACATGAGATAAAACATTTGGAGGGCATTGTCATGTCAGTGCTGTGCAAACCAAATTCACAGAGGTCATGAGCTGGCTAATTATCTTCTGAAAACATTAGGTCTGAAGAATTTTTGTGATGTTGTTACAGATGTGCACTTTCTTTTTACCTTTGTGAAGGGTACAGCATTTAGGTATAAATCTTTTATGATTTGATTGCTGCATACTGTAAACTAAAGTTTCTGTTTTGACTTAGTAGTATACTTTATACTAACCCTTCCTTGGATATATAGATGCCAGATTAGTGGAAGTGGCATATTCGTGACTTTGTCTGACATTTATTTTAAAACATAACTGATATACTTTTTTAAATCCAAAAATACAATTATAAAAACATGGGGATATACTTCAAAATCCAAATATAGATTCATTTTCAAAGAAAATGTTGTCCTTGAGAGTGTACATAATTATACAGTAGTTTCACTCACTACGAAAAGTGTCTCGAATTTTTAATTGTTGCAATGATAATATGTGACGGCAACATGCTTTATTATCCAACTGCTTTACAAGCGTTACATTGGCACTGCATTTATCTGTTGTGTAGTCTACTCCAGGAAGACCATCTGCAACTGCAGCACCAGCATTGTGAGAAGTCTCCATGTCTCACAGTTTTCCTGGTTCATTCACTTAGAAACATCTTCATAATCAATTTATCCTGCTCTGGGAAGCTTGTAGAACATATCAGCGCACAAAGTAACAGCAGTTGATGATTCTGAATTGACAGGCTCATCGCTGTCGCTCAGTACTGGGCCCAACTTTGTATCAATGGATGGCCACACTTTTCTCCAGCTCTTCATTAAGACAGTGCTCTCCACTTTATCCCATGCTTTTGTTGCTTGGGAAACAAGTCACGTAAGCTGTTTTCTTTCCACACGTTCATCATAGTCGTCTTCACATTCATTCAATAAGGCGACAAGAAGTGCTTGCTAATTTTGATGTTGAAGTGACTCCAAAATTTCCTGGTCCATGGGCTGAATCAGGGGACTTCAGTGTCACATTGGAAGAATGACTGGGTGCATTGTCAATAATAAGGATAGCTTTCAGTGGAAGCTTTTAGACTTCAGCTCTCTTCTCACTGCTGGTACAAATGTTTTGTGGAACCATTCTCTTATATTTTCTGTACATCCATACTTTTTTCTGTGTGCAATATACCACTAGTAGTGTGTTTATGTCACTGTGTCGAAAACAGCATGGATGTTGTGGTTTCCAAATCACCAGGAGTAGTAGTTTGACTCCCATTTGCATTACAACATGCAATTAATATTATGCTTGTTTCTGTTGCTTGTCCCCTAAAGCTTCCATCTCATTCTTGGCAGCTACTGTTTTTGAAGGAAGCATCCTGTAAGAGAGTCCATTGTCATCAGCCTTGTACGAGGGTTGACCAGAAAGTAATGCATCGCATCGTTTTTCTTAGCCAGAAACAATGCTGTGAATGCAAAACATTATATTTAAAGTCTCCTGAGTTAGCACACCAAGTGTCCATCACTTGCAACAGATAGCGTAGCCACAGGACAGTTTCAAAAAGGCGTCTGTAGGTGATGTGTATTACAAGCAATGTGCTGTCATTGAATTTCTCAACTGCAGAGAAAGAAACTGTGAGGAATATTCACATATGCGTGTGCAAAGTCTACGGAGCATCTGCTGTCGACAGAAGTACACTTAGTCACTGGGCACAGAGGGTAAGGTCATCAGAAGACGGTTCGGCAGAGCTCCACGGTTTGCAGCGGTCAGGGAGACCATCCACAGCTGCCACAGCTGACATGTTGCAGAGAGCTGATGTTGTCAATCTTGACGACAGACGCATTATGACTCGGCAGTTGGCTCCGCATCTGTCTATCAGCAAAGGAAGTTCACACAGGGAAGCACTGGTACCATCACCAGGACAAGGATTCGTATTGACAGGGCATATACACCCTTGTTTTGCCTTGGAATAAGGCCGTAGGACATGATGGAGATTACGTGGAAAAGTAGGGTGTGTAGATAAAACACCATTCATTTGTGTATGTAATTCTCATTATGTTCAATAAAGCATTGTTGAAGGGGGAAAAAAAAGTGTTGCGTTACTTCCTGGGCAACCCTCATACAAGGCATCAGCAGTTAAATCTTCTTTCTCTGTTATCTTCCATATCTTGTTTACAAACTCTTCTGCATCTTTTCTTGTCAACTGAGCAACTTTCCCTGGCGACCATCAACTGCTAAATACCATGCCATTTTTTTCCAGTTTGATAGCCACCCCTCACTTACTGCGAACAAGTTACTACTGCCAAGTTGTTTATTAAATACAGCTGCTTTTTCTTTGTTATCAGGCCACCGACTGGAATTCCTATACCATCTATAAACAGCTTTATACAATTCTTCATTCTCACTCTTTTGCTTAACCTTAGTTTTTCCTAACTCGCTATCCATTTGGGTTGCATATGGTCAAATAAGACCCTAGTTCATTTTGATGGCAGGGGAACAGACAAAAGAATTTAACTTTTACAAGCTTTCAAGCCACTGGCTCCTCCTGGTGGAAGAGTTGAAGGGGGAGTAAGAGGGGTGAAGGAAAAGGACTAGAGAGGTTTAAGGTAAGGGGTACAGTTTAGAAAAGTCACCCAGAACCAGGGGTCAGAGGAGACTTACCAGACGGTATGAGAAGGAAAGACTGACTGTTGGACAGACGAGATTTGAAAACCTGAGAGCTTCAAATGGGAGACGGGTGAAATGCAAGACAGAGATTACTACTAAAACATTGTGCACAAGTTAATAAGAGTGAAAAGCTAAGTGCATTGTATGTAACAGAGATAGGAGGGGGGATGATGAAAAATAGACAAGTCAGAAAATGAAAGATATAGAAAACTAAAATGGAATGAAGAAAGTAGTAGTTAGTGTGAATAAACGCTGAGATGGAAGGAAGTAACATAAATTAAAGCCAGGTGGGTGGCAAGAACCAAGGCCATGTTACAGTGCTAGTTCCCACCTCCAGAGTTCTGAGAAACTGATGTCTGGAGGGAGAATCCAGATGGTGCATGTGGTGAAACAGGCATGGAAGTTGCACGTTTTGCAACAGGATATTGTTTATTGCCTGTACACACCATCTGCCTACGCCAATTCATCTTGACTGATAACTGTGTGGTAGTCATGCTGATGTAAAAGGCTGAACAGTGTTTGCATAGCACCTAGTATATGATGTGTCGTTTCACAGGTGGCTCTTCCTTCGATAGTATTGTTTTTCCAGTTACTGGGCTGGAATAGGTGGTGGTAGGAGGGTGCATGGGGCAAGTCTTGCAGTGGGTATGGTCATAGGGGTAGGAGCCACAGGATGGGGAGATGGTTGCAGAAGGAGCATAGGGTCTGACAAGGATATTGCAGAGATTGGGAGGGTGACAAAAAGCCATTCCATGCATGGTGAGATTTTGCCATCTCTCATCTTCTTACTCTTCTGTTTATTTTTCACAATTAGCGGGCTAACACATACACTTTGTAGTCATATCAGTGGCAGCATATTTCGTAAACAGTTCTGTAACAAACTCAGCATTCTTGTCTACAGATACGTTAGTCTTCCATAGATCACAGTTCATGTTATTGTGATGGTATTCACTCGTGGACATTCACGCACATTGCTATATGATGTGCTCATATTGGATGCTGCTCATGGTCTGCTGGACCTTTCTGTGGGTTGCATATTAAGATGTGCATGTGAATATTTTGTGAATTCTGTAACTATATTTCAGAGTATAGTAATGTAATGTCAGGTTTATGTAGCAGTGCTGTCAAACTATAGGTCAACAGTTATCTTGTTTAACTATGCTATCAGACAATTAAAAAAGCATTATTGTTATGAATATTTTAATTGGTGACTTATTTGAATAAACAAATGCATTACCCAATTCAGAAAAATTATGGTAACAAAAGCATAGCGTCATACCAGGGAAGCAAATAAGCTTATGGGCTCAAATAAAGAAAATATATCTGGATGTGCAAAAGTTTAGTTGTGGATAATTACTTGGATAATGAGGTTTTCCAATGAATGGGGCTTTTTGTGAATAAACAGTTGTGTTCTCACCACAGTTCACAATTAAGGTGGGTACTACTGTATTTCATTCTGTTACTACACTTTCCTGCACATCCTTAGCTTCCCCACACACTTAATTCCACACAATGTTATGCCTAGCTCTGAAACTGTCCAGCCATCATGTGGATGCTTTAAACTTCGTAATTCCAAGCTCTTCAGTGACTTTCAGAGCCTCGCTCTACGACATGGGTCCAGATAAAGATAAGATTTTGCCCGCACACTTACGAACCATTCCCTCACTATTTCTTTAATTTCTTAATTTCTGGTCTTCTTCGTCTTTCTTACCATCTGATTGTTTGCTTTCATCCATTCATCCCAAATCTTTTCCTTTCATCTTAAAGTCTCATAAATTTGTGTTTTACCGCACTTGAAACGCAACATAATGTCATGCACAGAGAATTTGTCTTTCTCACTCACCTCGAGTACATCAATCTTTTTGTTAAGTGTCAATGACACTTACTGTTTGTTGGACATCATGTTACTGTATCTCTTCAATTGCTACTAGTCAACTGAAACTGGCAGAAAATAATGACTTTGCTGGGTAAAACCACCATTTAACACAACAATACTCACCTCTTTCACTGAGCACATTGCAGCAGAGCGTTGGTGGATGCCCAGCAATGTTCCTGTATGCACCAGTGTGTATGAGAAAGCCCACAAACAGAGCGCTGACGAATGAGCTGTTTCCTTTGATGTACTGTACTGACACTGAGCGTAACTTATTCGTTGTTGCACAGAGCAGTGCAGTTTTAGGTGCACACTAGCAGTGGCGCACTGCGCTGGATCTCTTTTCTTGGTTCTGCGCTGCTTAACAGCAGTGTTAAAAGTATCATCCTTATAGAGTCGTGAATAATTAACTAACTGTAATACAGTAGTATTATAAGGCTCTTTTTCACATTATACTTATTAAGTATGTTCTAAGATTCGCTTTCCATTTCCACATGCTTTATACAAAAATTCAGCATATAAAAATGCACAGAATGTGCTGGGACTGAAATACTTGCAGGGTTTGGGCAAATTTCCGAATTAATACCTGTGCCGATATGAGCAATCTTTACTGTAGTAGCTTTTCCTAATATAAACTCATGTGGTATGTAAAAGTTCTCTGTTGGCGTGGTGACCAGTATGGATACTGGAAAGGTAATAGACTTCTTGATCCTGACAAAACATTGTTATAAACACAAATCAGTGAACCAAGCAGCACATATTGTGATAGGAATTATGAGGGAACAAGTGGTGAAATGGAGGTCTATGCAGCTATTGAAATATTTAGTCAACCCATAAATGAAATGGGTATTTGTCATTCTAACTTATTAGGTGACGAGGACTCAAAAACATATGGTAGTAGCTGCTCAGTCTGTGGAAGTAAGATTATCACAAAACTGGAATGTGAGGAGCATGTCCAGAAGATGATGGGCACCAAGCTGAGAAAGTCGAAACTAAGTTTGAGAAACAAGAAACTTTTTGGTGGTAAAAATGTAAGGGTTAGACTGGCAGACAAAACTATTGATGCCATGGGACAGCCATTACGAATAACATTGATGATTTGTTCAGAATGCAGCAGGCAGTAGGGGCCACCTCCTCCTACAAACTGTCAACAGATGTCAACAAACCAGTACATCAACTTTGACCTTCTGGACCAGATTTGTGGTGCAACTAAATCAATGTCCAATATTTGAACACTAATACAGCCAAAAACATTCCAGCAAACATTATGGAAGTCATAATGTCAATTTACAGAGGCCTGGCACTACCTGAATTGTTGAATGAGTGTTTATATGGGAAGGCACAGAATCCAAATGACTTATTTCAACAATCTTACATGGGTTTGCACACCAAGAAATGTTTTTGTTGGGAGGCAGACACTAAAATAGAGGGTCTGTGAAGTCTGTATTGTTTTTAATGATGGCAATATTGGATGGGCGAAAGTGCTACAGCATATGAAAATTTTTCCTGGATGGTCAAGGTTCACATTGATAAAGCACAATATGCAGCAGAAATGAGCAGTAAGAAGTCCAAAGGGAGAGAAGAATGATATATATGAAAAATGTTCAAGAGGATGACACACAGCATGTTTAATGCTTTGAGTGAAAAAAATAAAACATACATTAAGTAAGTTTATAGCTTTAAAAACTGTTCTGCAAAACTCATATTTTCGCTTAAATGATTGCTTAAATCTCAGAAACCAAGTGGATTGGGGTATTGAAATTTTCAAGCAGTTGCAAAAGTAATTGCCATAAATACATTTAACCCACTGTGAGACAAGATGATGGTCAATGCCGTCATGGAAAAATGTTTGTGATTGACTGTGGAACCACAATTGTTCTCAGGCGAGCACATTTACATCCGAAGCAAATCAACTGTCCCACATGTTGCCATGCTTGGTTTGACTATGCTGAAGAAGCTTTTCTGGGAAGTACATAGAAATCCTCCTTACCATCCCGATCTTGGAGACCTGAAAGATGTTTGTGGCTTTTCGGTTTTTTTTTAGGTGTAGAGGTGCCTACCTTGGTACAATCGTGGTTCAGTAGACAATCGCAGACATTTTTCTGTAAAGGCATTGACCCTCTTGCCTCACAGCAGGGTACAGGTATTAATAGTTATAGTGGTTACTTTTGAAATAATAAACAGTTTACTTACCTTTTAGGGTTCCGCACCTCAGTCAGTAAAAATGAAACCCCCACTTTGTTGTTTGTCTGACGAAGGCCTTACAAGCCGTAAGCTTTATTTGTGACAATGTTTTTGTTGTGCCTATCTGTGACTCAGCATCTCCACTGCATGGTGAGTAACAACTTTCCTTTTCATAATATTGTTACAATCCAAAGATATGGCCATTTATGTCACATATTTTGACACTCCCAAACTCATTCATTAAGGCTTACAGGGTATTTCCCATTACCCTAGAATCATGAAATTTGCAAGAAGTGTAGTTTCATAGCATAGTAAAGGTAAAAAAAATCTAAAAATTGTTAATTTGGAATTTCATCTCACAGAAAAATATTTCTTTTCTCACTTGAAACAATGAAAATTCCAGGTTGACATATCATCAATACAAGGAACATGCTGAGTTGCAGACAGACAACAAAAATAGCTGCACACACTTAACTTTTGGCCAAAGTCTTCTTCAAAAAACACACACACATACATTCATTCACATAAGCAAGCACAACTCTTGCACACACGACCACCGTCCTCCGGCAACTCATATTGGACTGGCATTCCAGTCTGAGAGCTGCCAGAGGTGTGTGTGTGTGTGTGTGTGTGTGTGTGTGTGTGTGTGTGTGTGTGTGAGAGAGAGAGAGAGAGAGAGAGAACCAAATATCTCACAAAATAAGCGTAAAACGAAAAAACTACAAAGAACGAAACTTGCCTAGCTTGAACCAGATGGCGCTATGGTTGGCCTGTCAGATGGCGCTGCCATAGGTCAGACGGACATCGACTACGTTTTTTTAAAATAGGAACCCTCAGTTTTTATTACATATTTGTGTTGTACGTAAAGAAATATTTATGTTTTAGTTGGACCACTTTTTTTCGCTTTGTGGTAGATGGCACTGTAATAGTCACAAACATATAAGTATGTGATATCATGTAACATTCTGCTAGTGCCAACGGTATTTGCTTCGTGATACATTACCCGTGTTAAAATAGACCATTTACCAATTGCGGGAAAGGTAGATATCGTGTTGATGTATGGCTATTGTGATCAAAATGCTCAATGGGCATGTGCTATGCATGCTGCTCGGTATCCTGGATGCCATCATCTAAGTGTCCGGACCGTTCGCCAGGTAGTTAAGTTATATAAGGAAACGGGAAGTGTTCTGCCACATATGAAACGTGAACCATGACCTGCAAAAAATGATGATGCCCAAATAGGTGTTTTAACTGCTGTCGCGGCTAATTTGCACATCAGTAGCAGACAGATTGCACGAGAATCGGGAATCTGAGAAAGGACGGTGTTGAGAATGCTACATCAATATCAATTGCACCCGTACCATATTTCTATGCAGCAGGAATTGTATGGTGCCAACTTTGAACGTCGTGTACAGTTCTGCCACTGGGCACAAGAGAAATTATGGGACGATGACAGATTTTTTGCACGCGTTCCATTTAGTGATAAAGTGTCATTAACCAACAGCTGTAACGTAAACTGGCATAATGTGCACTATTGGGCAACAGAAAATCCATGATGGCTGCGAGAAGTGGAACATCAGACACCTTGGCGGGTTAATGAATGGTGCGGCATTGTGGGAGAAAGGATAATTGGCCCCCATTTTATCGATGCCAATCTGAGTGGTGCAATGTGTGCTGATTTCATACGTAATGTTCTACCGGTGTTACTACAAGATGTTTCACTGCATGACAGAATGGCGATGTACTTCCAGCATGATGGATGTCCGGCGCATAGCTCGCATGCGGTTGAATAGCATCTTTCATGACAGGTGGATTGGTCGTCGGAGCACCATACCATGGCCCACACGTTCACCGGATCTGACGTCCCTGGATTTCTTTCTATGGGGAAAGTTGAAGGATATTTGCTATCATGATCCACCGACAACGCCTGACAACATGCATCAGCGAATTGTCAATGCATGTGTGATGTCTTTACACATATTGCCAAATGCATTGAGGTTGACAGACATCATTTTGAGCATTTTTTGCATTAATGCGGTATTTACATGTAATCACGCTGTAACAGCATGCATTCTCAGAATTGATAAGTTCAGTAAGGTACATGTATCACATTGGAACAACCAAAATAAAATGTTCAAATGTACCTACGTTCTGTATTTTAATTTAAAAAACCTACCTGTTACCTACTGTTCATCTAAAATTGTGAGCCATATGTTTGTGACTATTACAGCGCCATCTATCACAAAGTGAAAAAAGTGGTCTAACTAAAACATTCATATTTCTTTACGTACTACAGGAATATGTAATAAAAATGGGGGTTCCTATTTTAAATAAAGCAATTGATATCCGTTTGACTTATGGTGTGTGGTGGAGGGCACTTTACATGCCACTGTCATTGCCTCCCTTTCCTGTTCCAGTCGCGTATGGTTCGCGGGAAGAACGACTGCCGGAAAGCCTCTGTGCACGCTCGAATCTCTCTAATTTTACATCGTTTTCTCCTCAGGAGATATAAGTAGGGGGAAGCAATGTAATTGATACCTCATCCAGAAACACACCCTCTCGAAACCCTCAGAGTGCCTCTCTTGCAGAGTCTGCCACTTGAGTTTGCCAAACATCTCCGTAATGCTATCACGCTCACCAAACAACCTGGTGACAAAACACGCCGTTCTAACCTGGATCTTCTCTATCTCCTCTGTCAACCCGACCTGGTACAGATCCCACACTGATGAGCAATAAAGTATAGGTCAAACGAGTGTTTTGTAAGCCATCTCCTTTGGTGATGGACTACATTTTCTAAGGACTCTCCCAATAAATCTCAATCTGGCAACCGCCTTACCAACAATTAATTTTATATGAGCATTCCACTTCAAATCGTTCTCTATGCACACTCCCAGATATTTTACAGAAGTAACTGCTACCAGTGTTTGTTCCGCTATCATATAATCATACAATAAAGGATCCTTTTTTCTATGTATTGGCAATACATTACATTTGTCTATGTTAAGGGGCCAACCGTAGCGCCATCTGCTCTCCCTTTTCAAGCTATACAAGTTTTGTCCTTTGTAGTTTTTTCGTTTGACGCTTATTTTGTGAGATATTTGGCCCGATCATGATCAATGGACCACCCTGTACAAGTAATTAAGTTTGTATGAAACATTCAGAGTGTGAGTACTACTTACACCTGGAAATTTTTTTTCCGGCTGTCTCAACAAAATTTGAAATGTATAGATAAAAAATTGTATTTCGCATCCACTGGCTGAAATACAATTATTTTAGTTCAGTGCCCAAAGTGCATAATGCATAATGTCCTATAAACGTCTTGTGTCAAGTGTTTTCAGAAATACAGGGAACCCAAGTCACAGAATTTAATATTGTCACCACTATAGGGCATTCTACATCCCCTTAAATGTTGAGACCAGATCCAGCAGTGGGTGAACTGCATCATAAACGGAATCCACCACATCACCCATGTATTAATTCTGAAGCTTACAGGGTAAGTACATGGAACACGTGTACCTTGGTAGCATGAGGATCTCATATCTGGTGTAAAAGA
This sequence comes from Schistocerca gregaria, assembly GCF_023897955.1. Classification (NCBI taxonomy): domain Eukaryota; kingdom Metazoa; phylum Arthropoda; class Insecta; order Orthoptera; family Acrididae; genus Schistocerca; species Schistocerca gregaria. Next base: position 545,402,651 of record NC_064924.1, read on the forward strand.
TAGGCACATGGCTCTGGATAGGTTTGATTGACAACCGATTGGAGAGAACCTTGCAGTCTTTCAGGTTGAAGTTACAGGCTCAAAATACTGATTTTTTAACCCTCTGCTGATAAATTTGTATGTATTATTTTTAAAACTGTTAAGGTCATGTTTTTAATTTTTTGTAAATTAAATGAAGGACTAGATACTAAATTTTAATGGATCATATTGATTTTTGGGCACCGTTCTCAATAATGCGTTTTCCTAGTTGCTATAGCCGAGGAATCTTGAAAGCATGGTCCCTCAGACAGTTCAACATTATACAGTGCTTTGATCACAATACATGTGGAGCAACCAAAACCAGCTGCTTTAGCTTTATAAATCCTTCATAATGTCCCCACTCAGTTATTGTTGCACAGTGTTTCGGTTTTTCAGCCATCTAATGTGAACCCTCTCAATACAGTCAACCATATAAGAGTTACACTGTGTACTGGGGCTTCTATGATCACCTCCATTCCTAGTATTTATGCAAACACTTATAACCTGCTACAGTCCATTAGGTGACAATTTCTGGTGGTGCACTTATGGTCTGCAGTACAGAATTATATGCGTCTGCCGCCGCCGCAACCACCACCACCACCACCACCACCACCACCACTACTACTACTACTAATTCTTTAAAGAATTGAAGTCCCATGTATAAAACAGCTTCAAATGTGTCATTATTTTATAAATGAGGCAATGTGTTAAATATTTGGTGTTAAGTATGTAAAACCTCTGTGGTTGAAAGCTCTAATAATGTTCATTTTATTAATTTTTGATTTTCCACCCCTGGACTAAAGAAAAAGTCAGAACCGAAACTTGGTGATTTGCACTGAGTTTTGCAATCTGTTTTAAGAAAAGCAAGTTTTACATGTATCTCAATGTTTGACATAATATCTCCAGAACTGTGCATTGTACAATGAAATAATTTTGCATGTACATTCAGTGACAAATGACAATGCTGTCTACAAAATGTGTTGTGAATAAAGCTAGTGGCTAAGAAATAATAAATTAAAAAGTCACACCTGATGCTGAAGTTTGGGAGCAATAGTGAATATGTGGTAAACGATAAACTTTTTTCCTTTCATTATTATGTGAGGGGTGTCTTTCAGCAAAAGGTTTTTAATGTTTTAAAATTATTTGTACAGTTTGTAGGAAGTCACTAAGTGCTTACATTCTCAAATACTGGGTTTAAATAATTTGGGTAATTTGCACATCGTGTTCTACAATGCCTTAATTACAAGTACAGTTACTAATTTTAATACTTGTCATATTATGTTAAACCTTAAATGTAAGATTATAGTGCTGAATAAGTAGGTTATAACATCATTTTAAAGTTAGTCAATATTTATATCAAATACTGAAAATCAAATCTATGTTGCCTCTGGAAGGCATTAAATAGGCAACCTGCAACTGGTATTGCATAACCGTTTTAGCAATTTAATAATACAGATCCTTAGGGGATTGAAGCAGAAGAGGCATGCCTGAGGGAGGAGTTTCTTGTCTCCCCTGATTCTCTAAGTGCCCTCCAAGCAATCATATAGATATATGCAACAAAGAAAATTATGCTGATGTTGTTCTACTGACTTCAGCTGCTAGAAACACAGGAGATGATTGTAACATTCTGCTCAACACTGGGGCACATTGAAATCCAGTCAAAGAAAACAGCCACAAAAACTAACTTTGTACATGTTGTTGTTGTTGTCTTCAGTCCTGAGACTGGTTTGATGCAGCTCTCCATGCTACTCTATCCTGCGCAAGCTGCTTCATCTCCCAGTACCTACTGCAACCTACATCCTTCTGAATCTGCTTAGTGTACTCATCTCTCGGTCTCCCTCTACGATTTTTACCCTCCACGCTGCCCTCCAATGCTAAATTTGTGATCCCTTGATGCCTCAAAACATGTCCTACCAACCGATCCCTTCTTCTAGTCAAGTTGTGCCACAAACTTCTCTTCTCCCCAATCCTATTCAATACCTCCTCATTAGATACGTGATCTATCCACCTTATCTTCAGTATTCTTCTGTAGCACCACATTTCGAAAGCTTCTATTCTCTTCTTGTCCAAACTAGTTATCGTCCATGTTTCACTTCCATACATGGCTACACTCCAAACAAATACTTTCAGAAACGACTTCCTGATACATAAATCTATATTCGATGTTAACAAATTTCTCTTCTTCAGAAACGCTTTCCTTGCCATTGCCAGTCTACATTTTATATCCTCTCTACTTCGACCATCATCACTTTGTACATACTGTAGTGAAATGTGCAGTCCCGTGAGAGATGTTATGTCTCTGTTAAGTCATAACATTGTGTGGCATGAGAAAGAATGATTGAAAGTGATAGATAGCAAGCTACAATCAGTAAAACAAAATGTCAGGTTTTGACATTCCTTCTCATTTACACAGACATAGGAGAAAATTGCACTGACTACTGTCAAGTGATTAGAATCCACTGTGAATAGTGTGTTGGTCAAACTACTGCGAGTTAACAACCTGGGGTTTGGAAGGTACCTCAGTTACTTTCCTCTCACATGATAAGATTTCCTTCCGGAGAATACAAATCCTGTCACTACTTGTCAACTTGACTGTGTGTAGCTTGTTAATGTTTAAACTAGGGACTTTGCTCAGGGCTTCTATGCTCATGCACCTTGCCAACCAGTTTGGCATGGTGTCACCCACAGGAACTGAAATTGAACCAGTGTGACACATTTCACCTGGTGGAATGCTTGCTCTACTCTTGTCAGTGGAAAGCAAGTGCAAAAGGAATAGTTTCTGTTGATTGGGGTAGATTAAAAATACCGTGAATAGTGTTACTTCTTTGGTAGTGGTTCCCAACCTTTCTGAGGCCATTACCCCTGATTGCAATCAGATATTACAGTAAGACAATTGGTAATACTTATTTCGAACAACCTTTTTTGCAGAATGATGAAGCAGTTTTCAGTGCATCACAGGTACTACCTACAATTTAAAAAAAATCAGGTTGTGGTAAGATGCTTGTTACAAAATATACTTCCTCTGCAGCACTCCTCTCCCTAGTGACGCGTACTTCACCCTTTCCTCTATACTTACTGTTTGTAAATCACCTGATTTTTGGACTCCTTACTATTTAAGTGCAAGAAATAGGAAGATTTCAGCTTACCAGTACTTTTTGTCTGGCCACCACAACTACTACTGCAACTACTACTACTACTACTACTACTAATAATAATAATAATAATAATAATAATAATAATAATAATGTTTAGGACTTACAGCAATGTGGTAGCTGGTACATAGATCTCAGTTGCTGTTGTGTTGTACTGTCAATAAGTTTATCTGTTGCGAATGATGTAGCAGTTTTTGGCTCATCATGGGAACTACCAACAACTCAGAGAAGGCATTTTCATGAAATATTTAAGTATATGTGATGTCTGTGTCTGAATTTTATCACTATAGATGTGTGGTACAAAGTACAGCATGTGGGTAGTGGGTTGATTATGTGAGGAAGATGATGTCCTTACATTCATTTGATGAGCTATAACCTACACCACATTGTGTCATGCATTAATGCTATTATTTTAGGAAAAAAGAAAAGAAAAGAAAAACTATTTTTAAATTTTGTAATCAGTATTACAGTCTTATGAGAGAGTGATAATCTTTTAAAAATAAGTAAGTTTGCTGACTGAAAAACAACAGAACCCTTTCTTTACCCTCCCAAAAATTTTGTTTTATCCCTTTAGACATAATTAACCCCCAGGTTAGAAACCTCTGTCTTTGGTACATGGAAGCAAAGGATAAGAAGCATCACACTGTGTTCAGTATGGATTTCGTTCAACATGTTGAAGAGGCTGTTCCGTTGGCCAATGAGGAAACATGGTGTGGCAAAATCGGAACAAATTAAGTTTGTTATGTGGGCTCTGAGATCATACTTCAATCATTCCAGCAACTGCCAAAGAAGATGCAAAAGACCAATGTGTCTTATGGAATTTCAGTGAAATACGGAACCTGCAGTACTGTACCGAGAACTGAGAATAGGCCTGTGGTTCTGAGTGATTGGAAGGTTTGAATTAAGGGCATAGAAAGCTCTGTGACAGACTAGGCTGTGACTTCCTATATTTATGTCAAGAGATTGAGAACTGTATTGTTTGCCTATATTACTCACATACAATACAAGACCCATATAAGTCAGATGATGATAGCTGTAGATCACCCCACAGCATTCATACGAGACCACAAGACATGTCATCCCCTCCAGATGACCTGTTAAAATCTTAGTGCAGAACTGTTGAAGCATTCATAGCAACTTGCCAGAGTATGAAACACATCTTTAAAAAAAAAAATGGTGCCCACGTAATATTGTGTACAGTGAGCTATTTAAAACCCAAAATTGGCAATGGTGAGATTTTTGAATCTAAGTACATATAAAAAAGGATAGGCCCCACTTGTTGAAGTACACAAGAAACTTAAATTCACTGAAAAAGAAATTGAAGCTCGAAGCTAGATTATTTGGGCATGAGGCAGTAACAAGAGCAGGCAAAAACATGTATTTGGGTCCTTCTATTGAACACCAGACTCACCCCCCAGGCGTAACATAAAATATTACAGAGGAAACCTCAACTCATTGGTACAGTGTTCCCCAAACTATCACCATTGGATGAGACTTAAACCATATAACAATTATAAAAATAATTACAGTTCTGTAAATGGTCAGTTGACATTATACCCTGTGAAACAGTGACCATGAAGCGGTTGAATCAGCGATAATTGCCAAAATACGGAGGAAAACTGAAACAAATAAAAAGTTTTGCATGTCTTGTAAAACAAAAAAGACATTAGTATCATATCTCGAGAAGAAACTAGAACCGTTTATCTCTGGGCATGAGCATGCAGAGGAACTGTAGCTGATGTTGAAAAGAATGGTTGACCAAGCTTTGGATGGATGTGTACCAGGTATGACCAGAAAATAAGAGCACTGAGCCTCTGATATTCAAAGGGTTTTTTTATGCAGTTGGCAGCATTGCACTGAAGGACATGGTGTTGGTAGCAGAAAACATACTTATTTGTCTCAATTGGCTGAAACCTCTTGCTGTTGTGCTGTGTCGAAATGAGTGTGTATGTTCCAAATTCCACCAGTGGTGAGGTGGGGAACCTAGTCTGGTTTCTTCTTGCAAAGGGAAATGAGCTGTTCCAGATTTTTAACAAAATCAGAATTGACATCTCGTGGAAATCGGGTTTTCTGCCGGATATCAGCGTCTTCCAAATACGATATTTCGACGTCATTACTTGACGTCTTCATCAGGTGTTCCCTGATGAAGACTTCAAGTAATGACGTCGAAATATCGTGTTTGGAAGACGCTGATATCCGGCAGAAAACCCGATTTCCACGAGATGTCATCAAATCGCCGGGAAAGTCTAATAAAATCAGAATTGTTTATGGGGACTGACAGAATGGATGTTTGTGGTGAATAAGTGAATCTTTGTCCCTCAATAATGACTGATGGGATGTTGAATGAGATTGAAAGAATGATTCATTGTGACCTTTAATTAACTTTGGCCCAGTTGAACACACTGTTTCCAGAAATATCCAGATATATTCCACATGAAACCATTACTGAAATCCTTAGTTTTCAAAAATTATGAGCGAGTGGGGTAGCAGAATAGCTCACAAATCAACACAAAGTTGACAGAATCAAAACTTCCCAGGAATTACTTGAGCACTTCAAACTGGAAGATTAACAATTCCTTGACTCTGTTGTGACTGGTGACAAAATGTGTCGGTTGCCCATCGCACCCTTGAGGCAAAAGGAGAGTCAGTGCATTGGTGACATTCCTCCACACTATCAGCCACAAATTTCAAAGCCTGGGAAATGATGGATTCTGTCTTTTGGGACTGTAACAGGATTGAATTTTTACCACAGGAGAAATTAAGTAATGCTGTGTGGTACTGTTAAAGATTAAAAAAAGTGTTGTAGTGTGATACAGAACAAAAGAAGGGGAACGTTAAAGTGATTGTGCTTGTTGCATGACAGTGTGTGTCACCACAAAGCAATTCTTGGATTCATTCCGTTGGGATATTAACAACCACCCCACTAATAGACCTGATCTGGAACATCAGATTTTCATCTTTTCAGCTCTTTGAAGTTGTTCATGATTGAAGAAAGGTTTCGTACCTATGATGTGGTCCAGAGTGCCATTTAACACTAGGCCAAAGAGGCAGCGGGTGACTTTTCTGATGATGATATTGGGAAGCTAATCTCTCAGGTCCGAAAGTGTACTGAGAATGAAGCTGACTGTCAGAAAATAGTGATCGATGTACATCTGTGTATTTCTACATTTTTCATAAGTATAATGCTTGTCCAATTTTTCAACTGAATACTCTCAATTCCTAGACAACTCATACCCAGTAAAATATTTCATGATGCGAGGGATCCTCCATGGTATACAGTCACTGTAAAGAAACTTTTAAAGAAACAGTGACTAGTATACAACATTAGAAAACAAAGCATAGGAGTATAGATATTGACGTGCTAAACATGTTTTCTGTCATAATGGCTTAAAGACCTCTGGTTATATGTTAAGGTGTTAATGACACGAAAGTAAGTGACATTCCTTTTCAAAGGTAGATCCATGAATACTGCCACAGTTTTAACTCTTACAGCATTGCAGAGATGACTGATAGAGATATTTATGTCAGTGGCGATAGGAAATAGCCAAAATCACTAAAATGCTCCATAGCCCAATTGAATTATTTTTATATCACTACAGAATTTGCAGCCGAATTAGCCACCTCACAATAATAATATACGGTAGATCTCTCAAATAAAAAAAACTGGACCTAGTGACTGGAAGAAAAGACGACTACAAGAAGCACCTACCTATAAGAAATACAGCAGGGCTGATTCACGAAACTACCATCTAGCACCATTGAAATCAATCTCTTGTGGAATCATAGAAAATATTCTGATCTCAAACACAATGTGGTATCTCAAACAGAATTACCTCATCCATGCCAACCGACACTGATAGATATACAAGTAACTCCAGACTTGTCCCAGGGAGGTGTGTTGTATATTATTGACCTGGTTGGCATTATTAATAGATCTCTGACCCCTTGTAGGTGATGCAGTTATCTTTGAAAAATGAAACTGAAGTCCCATGCTTCTTGACAGCGCGTAGAGGAATGTTGCCTCCGACCATAATGGAGATGGATGATGATGATGATGATGATGATGATGATGATGATGAAAATGAAACAACCACCCCCAGTCATCTTGGGGCAGGTGAAAATCCTTGACCCAGCCAGGAATCAAACCCGGGACCCCAGACTCGAGAAGCGAGAATGCTACCACACAGCCGTGATCTGTGCACTGCAGTTATCTTTAATGAAGTGCAACCTGAAAAATGACTACACACACATCAGGTCAAGTCTTTGTGTGTTTTCAATGTTGCACAAAGACCTGAAACTTTCTTTAAATATCAAGAAATGTAAAATTGTTGCTTGACAAAATGCTACAATACAATATCTTATGTTCACAATGTCAGCTAATCACAACTGAAATCGGTCAACTCTTATTAATACCTGGGCGTGGTAATTTGTGGTGGTATGAAATGAAATAATTACATAGGCTCAGTTGACAGGCCTTGGTTCATTGGTGCAGTACCAAGAAAATGTTCTCATTCTACTAAGGAGATTGCTTATAAAACACTTGTGTGGCTCCTCCTAGATAATTTCCGAAGAATGTGGGGGCCATATCAAATAACTAGTGGAGCGGGGGCACTGAACATACACAAAGAAGGGTAGCAAGAAAGGTGTGTAAATTCGTTTGGCTTAATGGAGAGCTTCATGAAAATAGGGAAAAATGTGTTGTGGCTTACTTACAAAGTTTCAAGAACAGCCCCTCACATACCACCCCCGTGAAGATAGCAAATACAAAATTAGACTAATTATATCATGCACACTGGCATTTAAGCAGTCCTTGTTTAGAAATTAATGGAAATTACTTTCTTCTAAGCACTTCACAGTGATTTGCAGTGTGTGGATGTAGATGCACCCATTTTGTGTGTAGGTGTAGTATTATGAAGAAGAGTCTGCTATAGTTTGATTCCCCCCTCGCCCCTTAGTGACATGAAAAGTCATTTTCTCATCAGTGAAGTTTATTGTAGTACAAAATACTTCTAGATTTGAAGCCCTAATAACTGCAAGACTGATCATGGGTAAACAGTGGTTGAGCCCAGAAAAGATAGATCATGACTGTGTTTGTTGCACATTATTTGTTTTGCCTGTTACATCATTGTAACAGTGGAGCCACTTGCACATGATTACTACAAATTAGCTCTGTGTAAAGTTATAAATTGGTGCAGCATAGAAACAGATTTAGCTTAGACTGTTGATTCAGATGTCATTGTATAGAGCTTGCAAATTACTATGAGGACTCAAAGTGACCAATAAAAATAATCTCCAAAATACAGGGAAATTGGATTCAATTTAAAATCCCAAAATAATACAAAAAATGTAATTTCATGTGACTCGTAAATATGCCAAAAGTGTAGAGAACGCAAATCACAGGACAGTTCCTGTTTAAAAAAAAAAAAGAGTCCAAAAGGCTAGTGTTGTGTGAACGCAAAGCTACAGAAATGTCAAAAAGCAAATTAAAAAATAACAAAATGTTATAAGAGGCCACTTTGTGACTTATAAACATGCTCAAAATTATAGAAAACCAAATTAGAGGGAAGGTTGTCCCGAAAGGAGTCAAAGAAGCCTGAGAAGTTCACTGCCAAGTTAATGCGAGAGCAGCGAAAAGGAAAACAGAAATGACACAAAGCTATTACGTAACTGGCCCATGAGGCATATCACTACACTGTATTATATCGTGTCCACCGGAGCTCATGTCATGTATGCCTGTGATCTACTTCAGGCAGTTGTGTAAAAAGATGCCACTGCTGATTGTGCTGACCTCATTGGTAAAATTCCCTCAATGCACTTGTTCAACTTTGAGCACGCAGATCAATGCTACATGTGATAAACTTGTGATTTGTCTATTGCATAAGCAGTACTTTGTATTAAAGAGGTTTATAATTAAATGACATATTAATATCAAACACATGCTAAGATTTTATCTCAACATTTTCAAGAGAAAATCTCTGGCACTGGCCCAAACTAAATTTTTTACTTCTTTATATATTTTCTTTGGTAAACACCAGTTCCTCAGTGGCATTTCTTAAATTTATAAATTTTCTTTTTTGTTAAAAAGTGTATACACTAAAAAAAAACATTTTATCTATATACAGGGAAATATCCTTTTATTTGTTTGAAAATTCCCTTTCAATCATTCATCACAGTTTGAAGCAAATCCATTAGGGATTGGGAATAAATCAGAACCTTCAGCCCAGTTACTGTTATTACTAATAAATCAATAGTAGATATTAAGGATGGAAATTTTATTTACTCTGTTTATTCTTAAAATATCAGCAATACGAAGCTTGAGTAAAAGGCTGCTGTTTTCCTATTAATACTATTGGATTGACATTCCTCAGCCATTTCGTATTTGTATATCTTGGTCCTGATCCAGAAAAAATTGTATAATTTACTTTACTGAGATAATTATTTCCTTCTCTGCTGAGAGGATTCTGTGGTTCCAAGTTTTGAATTTTCAAACAATGCAAAAAAAATAAAGACGAAAAAGAAAAGGCATCTCTTAATTTTTCATGATTTCTCATTTTACTGTTTGTGAGTGGCTATATAAAGAAATTTGCATTCAAGTACCAAACTCCACTCAAAAACTTTGACACACGTGGATATTTCACATCCTAATGATACAAAACCTAACAGGAAAGTTAATTTCCTGAGGGCTGGAAACAAAATGAAGTTGTTGTTACCGGTAAACAATTACTGAAAAAGATACAGCAACTGTTCATTACTTTTCAACATATTTGAGAGAGAGAGTAAAAGGGGGAGAGGGAGAGAGAGAGGGGGAGAGAGAGAGAGAGAGGGAGGGAGAGAGAGAGAGAGAGAGATACCTCCACAATCAGGCCTTGATGAGCAACTGCTGAGTCATCCTCTGTCATGTGGCATCATTTGAATACAGTATGAAGGGGCACAGAGTCAGCACACATCTCTCCCAGCCATTTTCACCTCGTCATGTCTTGGAGCCACAAATTCTCGGTCAAGTAGCTCTTCTATTGACGTCCCATTCTGAGTGAACTCTGTTCCAGTTCTACCACCAAGAAAATCCCTGGCAGTACCAGGAATTGAACCCAGGCCATCCAAATGGAAGTCAGACTTGCTGACCACTTGGCTATGAAGGCAAATTCTTTTTAACCTATTAGCCTCAAAATATGTTTGTAATATCATTGGATCAACTTCAGTGTTCATGGGTAACAGAAGTCTGCTTGGAGGGACTGACTTTTCTGTGAAAATATTGGTTCAATTGTAATGGCCTCAGATAAGAGGAATGATGGTAAACAATACTGGTAGGACCTGGACTATAGTATGTATAGTCAAATATTGGCCAGTATAACTTCTGTAGGGAACATGTTGTGGACAAAGTCTTAAGTGTACTATTATTCTTATCAGTCAGTAAAGTTTCTGCTGGTTGAATTCTCCATCCTTCCTTGTGATTGGTTTTACAGTTTGAACAGAGTTTTACTATAAGAGCCAAAATTTGCTGTGTCATCTCTGCATTAAAAACCAAAAAGCCAAATTCCCTTTCTGTCCCACAATGTTATGAGCATCATTTTATACATCAGAAGAGCCCATTTGAATATGATGCATGAAGATTATCATTAATATTATTGCAAAAAAATCCTGGTTTTCTTTCTTTTCTAAGAAAAATGGGAAATTTATTTTTCATTTTATACCATATTCTTGTCTGAATTAGTCCCTGTAAACATGGTACTGCTGTAGTGGTTTCAATTATACTTCCATTTGTTTGGATATCAGGAACTTCAGCATCTATCTGACCTTCAATTTCTGTTTATCAGTAGCCCATTTTTAATCATTACATTGGTGATACTGGTGGTATTGCTAGGAATCAGGAAGTACCAAGCCACAAGCAACCTCTTTATGGAGGGGTAAACCTTTGTTCAGATCACAGAAATTGCTCACTGTTTAATTTTTCTTCTTTATCTGTGCCTAACTTCATTAGTGAGATCAAATGTGATGACACTATTGTAGAAAAGATACTTTGAGAACTGTGTTTCGTAGTCCTGAAACAGTTATTGGAAAAGTGGGTTTGTTGTTATCATACACTAATTTCTAAAATAATAATGATAGTAATAAGAAAAGAGTATACTGGTATGTAATAACTCATTATTAGACTGTCTGCCTTTCTATTGTATGTTCTGGCACAATGTTTGGTACTGAACTCATGTTCAGGAATGATGTTCCAATTCTTATGTGGTCATCCTGAATAAGATTTTCAGTAGTTTCTATAGAAGGTATAAATGTACATTAGTATAATTCCTTAAATGAATTTATGGTCTAATCCTTCTATGGTCCTTATTTCAATCACCTGGCTGCTGTGGTGTTAGGTTGTAACCTACCCATGTGTCCTCAGTTTTTTGTCTGCGTGGTTCTAAAATTAATAGAACTGTGTTTTCTTTTACCACAGCTATACATGAATTAACTAGAAACTTGTGTAGATATAGATGCAAGGAAGAAAAATAATGGTTTAAAGTACAGATGAAGTCATATGTTGTGATGGAATATGCCTTATGGGGCAGGAAGTGTTTTTAATTTCTGGAATACAGTTCTTATCTTGAATACTGTGATGACAATGGTGAAGATTCATATATATCATTCTATGAACAGTTAATACAATTTGATAAAGATCTGTGTAGCATTTTTAATTTTAAAATTTCACTTTTTATAATTTTGAAGTTACACTGTGTTGAAATTTATATTTCTAGTGGCAGTAAGCATCCATATGTTTAAAATTATTGTTACTACTACTACTACTACTACTACTACTACTACAGTGCCTTCATTATCTCTAAATGTTGTGTGTGCAGGTACTTTTCATACGATGCCAGTGGGCACAGACCATCATATCATGCAGCTCCTGGTTCACCACCTTTGCTGTTTGCCGACAATAAAACATTTGACTGGGACGAGACTCATCAAGTGCACTCGTCTTTGGTTCATTATTCACCAAATGTATTGGATGATCCAGAACTAATTGCAGGCAAACATCGAACACTTCTCACATTTACCTCTTATATGGTATGTCATACATATGGAATTTTATACAAGCACACTTTCAAGGAAAACATACAAGAAAAGATTTTGTTTCCATTACTACATGAATGGCTGACCTGAAACTTGTATTTTTGCCCAGTATACATAACATTATGATATTAGTATTTAATGTAACTAATATGTCATTGGGAAAACACACACACACACACACACACACACACACACACACGCCATCGGGGTGCAAGTAACTGTCTGGAGGGGATGGGTAAGGGATAGTAGTGTATGGGTGGGGAGAGAGATGAACGCTGTCTAGTAGAGTGAGAGATGAGAATGATGAGCAGATGATAGGGATGGAGGGGGCGGAAACAGTTGGGTGGAGTGTGTAGGGACAGTATGTTATCCTAGGTTAAGGCTGGGATGATTACAGGAGCAGAGAATATTTTGTAACGCTAACTCCCACCAGAAAAGCTGGTGGTAGAGGGAAGGATCCAGATAGCTCAGGTAGTGAAGCAGCCATTGAAAGAAAGTGAGTTATGTTCAGCTGCGTGTTATGCCACACGGTGGTCTACTTTGCACTTGGCCAGAGTTTGACAGTGGCCTCTCATCCTGGTGGACAGCTGGTTGGTAGTCATACCAATATAAAAAGATGTTCAGTGATTGCAGCAGAGCTGGTAAATGATACAGCTGCTTTCACCAGTGGCCTGGCCCGTGATGGGGTAGGATGAACTTGTGACAGGACTGCAGGTTTTGCACGTGGGTCTTCCACAGGGATATGTTCCTTGTAACAAGGGATTGGGAGTGGCATAGGATGGACTAGAATGTGGTGGCTGGGTGGGTGACAGATCACCACTATTGGAGGGATGGGAGGTACTCAGGTAGGATGTCCCTCATTTCAGGACATGATTGGTAATCAAAGCCCTGGTGAAGGATGTGGTTCAGTTGTTCCCCTCCAGGGTGGTACTGTTTGATGACAGTACACTCCATTGTGGCTAGGTGGTGGAGGGGGGGCGGGGGGGGGGGGGGGGGGATTTGGGGATGTTGCAGGAAATGACACAGGATATTTGTTTGCAGACTAGGTCTGGATAATAGTGCCTGTCTTTGAAGGCCTTGGTGAGACCCTCAGCATTGCAGAGATGCCTACCCCAGGTGGCCAGGCTGTGTGGGAGGTAGTTTTTGGTGTGAAAGGGTTGATGATTGGTGGGTTTAATGCGGACAGAGTTGTAGATGGAGCCATCATAGAGGAGGAGGTCAACTTCTAGGGAAGTGGCACGCTGGGTTGAGGAAGACCACGAGGAGTGGATGGGAGAAGTGGTGTTGAGGTTGTAAAGGAACAAAGTAGGGTACCTTGGCCCTGAGTCCAGATGATGAAGATATCATCAATGTGCCTGAACCAGGCTAGATGTTAGGTGTTTTGGGAAGCTAAGGTCTCCTCTAGATGGCCCATAAAAAGGTTGGCATAAGAAGGTGCCATGTGGTTGCCCATAGCTGTGCCGCAGATTTCTTTATATATCTTCCCTTCAAATGAGAAGTAGCTGTGGGTTAGGGTAAAGTTAGTATGGTGTATGAGGAATGGGTTTGGAGTCTGAAGGATGTTGGGGAAGAAAGTATTCAGTAGTCATAAGACCATGGGCATGAAGGATGTTGGTGTACAGGGAGGTGGCGTCAACAATAATGGGTAGGGATGCGGGAGATAAAGAGGTAGGGATGGTGGAATGTCTGCAAAAGAAGTAGTTGGTGTCTTTGACATTGGAGGCTAGATAACAGGCAGTTGGTTGGAGCTGTTGGTCAGTGAGGGCCGAAATGCTCTTAGTAGGCACACTATTACCAGCCACAATGGGGTGCCCAGGACCGTTGGGTTTGTAGATTTTGCGGGGAATATAGAAGGTGGGTGTGCATGATGTTATTGGGGTAAAGAGGGGAATGGATTCAGGGAAGATGTTCTGGGATAGGCCTAATAAGGCTTTAACTAGGGATTGGAGTCAGATAATTGGTGGAGGCCTTCTGTCAGAAGGCTTCTCCTCTATCCCTACTCATCACTGTTGACGCTACCTCCTTATACACCAATATCTCGTACGCCCATGGTCTTACAACTATTGAACGATATCTTTCCCAGCGGCCTTCAGACTCCAAACTCACTACCTTTTTCTTCACACCCTTACTAACTTTATTCTAACCCACAATTATTTCTCATTTGAAGCAAAGATTATAAACAAATGTGCGGCACTGCTATGGGCGCAACACATGGCACCCTCCTGTGCCAACCTTTTTATGGGCTGTCTAGAGGACACCTTCCTAGACTTCCAAAACACCAAACCCCTAGTCTGGATCAGGTTCATTAACAATATCTTCATGATCTGGACTCTGGGACAAGATATCCTGTCTTCTTTGTTCCTTCACAACCTCAACACCTTCAACCCTGGGTGGCCAAGCTGTGGGGAGGGATTTTTTGGTGTGAAAGGGATGATAGCAGTCAGAATGCAGGCACTGCCCCACAACCTCATGACACTGCACCTGTTGGCATTCTAATCCTTGCACACTCTGCCAGACATTGCTTGTCTCTCGCCCCACCCATACACTACACCCCTTCCCATTTCCTGCCCCCTCCAGGTTGTTGCTTTCATCGCATGTGATAGCTGCTTTCCAGCCTGAGATGCTGCAGTTTGCAGTCATGTGTGCATGAGGTGTGCTTGCTTATGTGTATGGATGATGTGTGTTTCCGTTTTGCTGATTAATGCTGTGGCATAAAGCTTTATGTAAGTGTCTTTTAATTGCACCTGTCCACAACTTAACATGTCTTCTTTACAGGTAAGTAGCATCTGTCTTTTCCTACATTGTTAATATCCATGAGTGAGTTTGTTTTCAGAGAATTAATTAGTCTCATAAATGCTGTGAAGTAGTTTGATACTGCTGCCCAAGTATAAATGATTTTTCGTTTGGGTTCATTGCACCGATTTCCTCACTTAAAGAAATAATTTTTAGAATGATCTATTTCAGGCTGCTGTTTCCTTTTTGGATATGAGTGACATGTTTCAAGTTTATTCTCAGAATTATAAATTTTGGTTATAATATGTCCAAAAAAATTATAGAGCTTTATAAAACAGAACAGTGCCTATTATAAAGGAAAATTAAATACACATATGTTCGTGTTGGCAAGGTAGTCCTGTACTGTGTCCTTTAGGGCACTATTTGATACTTGTATAGTTACATTTTCTTCTACGAAGCTGAAAAATGAGCTCCTAACCCATCTTTAGTTGTCGCATTGGAGATTCTGAATGTAATTACCGTATGTGTGAATTGTAATAAACCATGGTTTGTAACATAATCTTTAATGCTGGGTTAGTTTTGGCAGGTAGCTATAGCAGACACAACAGTTTTCCTATTTGACACTGAGTAATGTTAATACAACGTATTTCGTAATGTTAAAGAAAGAAATAAGACACGAATTCCTCATTAGTAGGTAACTAGTTCTTGTGACTATATTTCTTAAAAATATTAGGTTAATGGAAAATAGAATTGACCGTAGTGAGCCAGCTGCTGTGGTCTAGTGGTTCTAGGCGCTTCAGTGTGGAACCACGCTGCTGCTAGGGTCGCAGATTTGAATCCTGCCTTGGGCATGGATTTTTTGTGCTGTCGTTAGGTTTAAGTAGTTCTAAGGTAGGGGACTGATGACCTCTGATGTTAAGTCCCATAGTGCTTAGAGCCATTTGAGCCATTTTTTGACTGTAGTGATCTTGAAATGCAATTCCTGCAGATCACACTTTAATATAAATCATTATGAGAGTGAAACAGGAAGGTGGACTGCCACCAATGTTGTTGAACATAGCACTGGGTGGAACAATCATTGGAGAGTAACAAACAGTGAAATTGGGGTATATAAGACATATGCGGGCAAGAAGGATAAAAATGCACAGTTTGATTGCCTTGCTTATGCAGATGTTGAGGTAAAAGGAAATGATAAGAAATTATGTAACAGATGGAGCAAAGTAGTAAGAGGGGCAGCATTAACAATAGCCTAAAGACAGAAGGACAAAGACACTTAATACTACCGAAAACAGGGAAACACTACGAGGCACCAAAAAGTTTTCAAGTAGCTTGGAAATATAGAACTAGAAGAATTAAGTGTAGTGAGGGTCAGAAAGGACAGTGAACAATATTGAGAGTAGCTTACCATATGGAAAGAAAAGTTTTAAATAGAAATAATACACCAGGAGAAACACATATCATCCACTATGACATAACAGTGGGTAACATGACATTACTGATGGCGGGGATGATAATATAAGGAAGAAATGGTTTAGAAAAAGAAGATAGCAAAATTCTTGGGAAGATGCTATGCCTAAAAAGCGGTGTGAAAGATGGACAGAGGAATAAGAGAAGGAATGTACCAAAATGTGAGCACAGTGTCAAGGAACTGGACTCACATGGGCAATATTTGCTGGGCATGTAATCAAGAGAGACCTTGGTAGAATTAATAGTTGAGTATGGGAAACAGTGTGTTGGATCAAAGCAAAGGACAGTAACTAATTTTACTCAGGAATGAATGGTCTGAGAGAGTAATAATGGTAAAAGGGACGAACAAGGATAACTAAATGTAGACCAACTAATATGTTAAAAATGATAAAAACAAGTAATGATCTATGGCTGACTAAAAGGTCACCAATGGAACAGGCAAGATGAAAATACAAGAATTCAGAAGAGGACGAGATGGAGGAAAAAGGATAAAGAGGTCCTGGGGAAGTCCAGTCCATGAAGGGTTTGCCTGTTTTCACACAGTGTCCATAACAAAAGAAGAAAGAGATAGTTACAATAAGGCAGAATTCTTTTACAGGATTATAATTCCATCTGTGTGGAATTTTGCTTTTGGGTACTCGGTGAACAGTGGCAAGTTGAAATGAGAAACTGTCACTATTCTTATAAAATATAGAACAGGGTTTGTTTATACTCCGAATTTTATAAAAAAAATCTCAAGTCATACTGCCATACTATTTATAAATCTGCATCAATAAATGGTTACCTAATTCCTAACTTGATTTTAACAGCATCTCTAGTTTACTACATCAGTGACAAAAAGTTGCATAGAGGGCAGGTTTTAAGAGAGAGAGAGATATTAGAACAGGGAGAAATTAGCAACAAAAGACTAATGACAGATTTCTCTTCCCTTGGTTGATTTTCTCAACAAATTACTAATTGATCTCATTTCGTAAACATCATTTGTAAAAGGACAGTACCCATTAGTCAGAAAAATGATGGCAAGTTTTGTTTAAAATGAGTATAATACTTTCAAGCAGTTTTGAAATGTATTTTGTCTGTTTTTGATCATGCTTATTTTGTTATTAGTTGTAGGAGGTACGGTGATGATGTATGTGATTTTTCAGCAAGATCGCAGAAGACTGGTCTAAGTTTTGTGTTAATATTGCAGTACTATTAAGACACAAGCTTATAGAAAAGAAAAGTTAACCATAATTATTATTAGCATTAATATTAAGTTTATGTTATGTGTGCAATAGTTAACTGAAGAAAAATTTAATATGTTTCAGACATCAGTGATTGACTATGTGCGCCCATCTGATCTCAAGAAGGAATTAAATGATAAATTTAAGGAAAAATTTCCTCACATAAAATTAACATTAAGTAAACTCCGAAGTCTGAAAAGGGAAATTAGGAAGATTGCAAAACAGGAATGTGGCATTGACTTACTAACTGTTGCACAGGCGTACGTTTACTTTGAAAAATTGATCTTACGAAACCTTATAAATAAAGAAAATCGTAAACTATGTGCTGGAGCGTGTCTCCTCCTCTCAGCAAAACTAAATGATGTGAAAGGAGATGTTCTGAAGATGTTAATTGAGGTGAGATATTTCAGATAATTGGTGTTTCTTTCTCTGTTCACACATATTTTGTATAGCACAACTAAAATATACTTACAACTGTGTCATTATTTCTGGGGACACATTTTATTCTTTCAATTAAATTTATGAAAACTTTGGCAGAAATGAAAGAAATTCACCATAGAATATGAGCTCATAAAGACTTGCTACCTATCTTATTTGACTTTATTTCATATGTCCTCCTTTTTAATTGACTTGAAAAGTAGATTGAAGTATATCTAAAATAGAGTGTATGAAATATGAAGAGTTTTAAGATGACAAAAGAATTAATTCCACATTAATTCTACCAGATAGTAGAAAGTTTAACCATCACAGCTCAATCAAGGAAAATTAGTTGTTTTCTTCATATATCACAGTTTCCTGTGTCATTGATCAGAGATATCATAGACATACAGTCATTCACTACCTCCAGATCCTTTAACCTATAGGTGGAATTTGATCTAAATTGTGTTGATTAGTTAACCATTAGTTTGGTCTTCTTCATGTTTATCTTCAGCCCAAAATTTAAACTAATAGTCTTCATCCTGGAGAACAGATCATTAAGTTCTTCCTCATTTCCTACAGTGACGGTAGTATCATCACCAAAGCAGTGATTGTTGATTTTCGTGACAACTATTGAAATTCCACCATCCCAGTCAACTTGTCCAATGTGACACAATCGAAGGCCTTTTTATTATCTCTGAAACAATTAAGGCAAGGAATCAGAACTCGTAACTTTTTCATTAATCTATCTCAAATTCGTGATAGCCTCTCAAGTATCTGTACCTGTCACAAATTCTGCTTGATTCATTATGTACAGGAGAACTTTGCTAGCATGTGGTATTAGTATTATAGCCCAACAACTGAAAATCTTTGCTAGCATGTGGTATTAATGTTATAGCCCAACAACTGAAAAAGTTTTAACATATTACACTCATTGCACACATGTGTTTCTCTCCCATCATGGCATTCTCTGTTTCACTGAATAGAATTATTAATGGAAAATCTCATATAAAGATGTGAAACAAATACTAACAAAGAGATAGGGGGGCTGGCCAGTACTTAGCTCAGTACAGCTGATAGATACACAAAAAACAACCGAAAATTTACGTTCCTAGCTTTCGGAATAAATGTTCCTTCATCAGGGAGGAGAGAGGGGAAAGAAAGGGAAGAAGGGAAAGTGGATTTAGTTACTCACAACCCAGGTTATGAAGCAACAGGGAAAGGAAAACAGGGAGGGTAGCAAGGATGGAGGCATGGTTGTCAGAGGGAAGCCAAAGATATTGTACTGTAAGTACTGTGCCAGCTTCAAACCAAAGAAGATGCACACAGAAGTAAAGAGGTATACAGTATAAATATAAACACAACTATGTAGGATGAAAAGATGTGTTAATGGCTAAAGAGGAAAGGGAAAGAGGAGAAGACTGAAGAGTAAATGGGAGTGAGGTTGTTTAACATAGGTTCAGTCAAGGGGGATGGCGGGATGAAAGGATGTGTTGGAGTGCAAGTTCCCATCTCCGCAGTTCAGAGGGACTGGTGTTGGGTGGGAGAAGCCAAATGGCACATACAGTGTAGCAGGTTCCTAGGTCCCTAGAATTATGCTGGAGGGCATGCTCTGCTACTGGGTATTGGACATCTCCTAGGCGGACAGTTCATCTGTGTCCATTCATGCGCTCAGCCAGTTTAGTTGTTGTCGTACCTATGTAAAAGGCTGTGCAGTGCAGGCATGTCAGCTGATAAATGACGTGTAGTTTCACACGTGGCCCTGCCTTGAATTGTGTATGTTTTACCAGTAGCGGGGCTGGGGTAGGTGGTTGTGGGGGGATGCATGGGGCAGGTTTTGCAGCGGGGTTGGTTGCAGGGGTAGGAACCGCTGGGTAGAGAAGGTAGTCTGGGAATATTGTAGGGTTTAACAAGGTTGTTGCGGAGGTTAGGGGGCGACAAAAAGCAACTCCGGGTGGTGTGGAGAGAATTTTGTCAAGGGATGACTTCATTTCAGGGGTTGACTTGAGAAAGTCATATCCCTGGCAGAGTAATTTGTTGATGTATTCGAGGCCAGGATAATATTCGGTGACAAGGGGGATGCATCTGTGTGGTCTGGGGGTAGGAACATTGTTGTTGGACGGGGAGGAATGTATTGCTCGGGAGATCTGTTTGTGGACAAGGTCTGCAGGATAGTTGCGGGAGAGGAAAGCACTGGTCAGGTTATTGGTGTAATTGTTGAGGGATTCGTCACTGGAGCAGATACATTTGCCACGAATACCTAGGCTGTAGGGAAGGGAGCGTTTGATGTGGAATGGATGGCAGCTATCAAAGTGAAGGTATTGTTGTTTGTTTGTGGGTTTGATATGGACAGAGGTGTGGATGTGAGCTTCAACAAGATGAAGGTCAACATCCAGGAAGGTGGCTTGGATTTTGGAGAAGGACCAGATGAAATTCAGATTCGAAAAGGAGTTGAGGTTACGGAGGAAATTAAGGAGTGTTTCTTCGCCATGAGTCCAGACCACAAAGATGTCATCTATAAACCTATACCAGGCCAGGGGAAGCAGCTGTTGGGTCTTCAGGAAAGCCTCCTCCATGCGGCCCATGAAGAGGTTGGCATAGGACGGAGCCATCCTGGTTCCCACGGCCGTTCCCCTGATTTGTTTGTAGGTCTGGCCTTCAAAAGTGAAGTAATTATGGGTGAGGATGAAATTGGTAAGTGTGGTAAGGAACGAGGTTTTTGGAAGATCTTCGGGTAGTGCTAAAGGGCAGAGAGACCAAGGGTATGTGGGATGTTTGTGTTAACGGGATGTAGCATCTATGGTGACGAGAGAGGTTTCAGATGGGAGAGGAGTGGGAATGGATTTGAGGCGTTCTAGGAAGTGGTTTGTGCCTTTGATGTAGGATGGGAGTCTGCGGGTGATAGGTTGGAGGTGTTGGTCTACCAGAGCTGAGATACGTTCTGTTGGGGCTTTGAAGCCTGCTACAGTGGGATGGCCAGGATGGTTCTCTTTGTGGATTTTGGGTAATAGGTAGAAGGTAGGGGTACGTGGCTCAGGTGAAGTGAGTAAGTCTATGGAAGCCGTTGTAATGCCTTGTGAGGGACCTTGGATTTTTAGGATTTTCTGCTGCTCAGTCTGGATGGAGGGAATGGGATCCTGGGTAACAGCTTTGTAGGTTGAGGTGTCGGGGAGTTGATGCAGTCCTTCTGCCACATACTCCACACGGTCAAGTACCACAGTTGTGGAGCCTTTATCTGCTGGGAGGATGACAATAGAGCGGTCTGTTTTCAGCTCCTTAATGGCACGGGATTCAGCTGGGGTGATGTTGGGGGTTGTCAGGATGTTCTTAAAAAAGGACTGGGAGGCAACGCTGGATGTGAGGAATTCCTGAAATGTCTGCAAGGGATGGTTTTGGGGGAGGGGAGGAGGATCTCTTTGAGAAGGCGGTCTGAACTGTTCTAGACAAGGTTGCACAGTGGGTCTAGTATTTGGGGGCTGTGTTTGGGTAGTGAAGTGATATTTCCAGTTGAGGTTCCGGGTGAATGAGAGGACATCTTTAACCAGCGCAGTGTGGTTGAATTTAGGCGTGGGGCTAAAGGTTAGGCCTTTTGATAGAACAGATGTCTGGAGGAGAGAGGGATCTGGATGAGAGGTTTAGAACTGAATTGGGACTGGTGATTTGTGGGAGATTGAGTAGGGTGGCTAGGCTAGGTTTGTTGGCTATGAGAGGGGTTCGTTAAAGGCTGTGTTGTAGTTGGTGTTTGTGAGGGATAGAGAGAGGGACCCCACTTCTTAAGTGTTGCACTAGCACTGTGGATAGTTTTTTCAGGTGGTGTGTGGCATGGAACTCAAGTTTGCAGCTGGCTTCTAGGATGATGTTCCTGAGTGTGTTCTCCAAGCAAGGGTTTGAGAGGTGGAGGACTTTGAAGAGAGATAGAAGCTGTTGGGAGTGGTGGTTACATGAAGTAGTGTAGAGATTCAGGAAAAGTTGGGTAAGGGCTAAGGATGGAAGGTTCTGGAAGTCCAAGAGAGGCTGGTGGAAGGAGGAATTCCACCCAGAGATGGGAACTTTTAAGGTAAGTCCTTTAGGGGTAATTCCAAAGCTTAAGCAGGACCAGAGGAAAAGTATGTGGGATTGCAGTTTGGCTATGGTGAATGCATGTTTCTGGAATGAATGTAAATAATGAGGTATAGGATTAGGGTACATGGGTAACTGGTGGGTAGGGAAATTAAATAACTAAAGTTACACTCCTGGAAATGGAAAAAAGAACACATTGACACCGGTGTGTCAGACCCACCATACTTGCTCCGGACACTGCGAGAGGGCTGTACAAGCAATGATCACACGCACGGCACAGCGGACACACCAGGAACCGCAGTGTTGGCCGTCGAATGGCGCTAGCTGCGCGGCATTTGTGCACTGCCGCCGTCAGTGTCAGCCAGTTTGCCATGGCATACGGAGCTCCATCGCAGTCTTTAACACTGGTAGCATGCCGCGACAGTGTGGACGTGAACCGTATGTGCAGTTGACGGACTTTGAGCGAGGGCGTATAGCGGGCATGCGGGAGGCCGGGTGGACGTACCGCCGAATTGCTCAACACGTGGGGCGTGAGGTCTCCACAGTACATTGATGTTGTCGCCAGTGGTCGGCGGAAGGTGCACGTGCCCGTCGACCTGGGACCGGACCGCAGCGACGCACGGATGCACGCCAAGACCGTAGGATCCTACACAGTGCCGTAGGGGACCGCACCGCCACTTCCCAGCAAATTAGACACACTGTTGCTCCTGGGGTATCGGCGAGGACCATTCGCAACCGTCTCCATGAAGCTGGGCTACGGTCCCGCGCACCGTTAGGCCGTCTTCCGCTCACGCCCCAATATCGTGCAGCCCGCCTCCAGTGGTGTCGCGACAGGCGCGAATGGAGGGACGAATGGAGACGTGTCGTCTTCAGCGATGAGAGTCGCTTCTGCCTTGGTGCCAATGATGGTCGTATGCGTGTTTGGCGCCGTGCAGGTGAGCGCCACAATCAGGACTGCATACGACCGAGGCACACAGGGCCAACACCCGGCATCATGGTGTGGGGAGCGATCTCCTACACTGGCCGTACACCTCCGGTGATCGTCGAGGGGACACTGAATAGTGCACGGTACATCCAAACCGTCATCGAACCCATCGTTCTACCATTCCTAGACCGGCAAGGGAACTTGCTGTTCCAACAGGACAATGCACGTCCGCATGTATCCCGTGCCACCCAACGTGCTCTAGAAGGTGTAAGTCAACTACCCTGGCCAGCAATATCTCCGGATCTGTCCCCCATTGAGCATGTTTGGGACTGGATGAAGTGTCGTCTCACGCGGTCTGCATCTCCAGCACGAACGCTGGTCCAACTGAGGCGCCAGGTGGAAATGGCATGGCAAGCCGTTCCACAGGACTACATCCAGCATCTCTACGATCGTCTCCATGGGAGAATAGCAGCCTGCATTGCTGCGAAAGGTGGATATACCCTGTACTAGTGCCGACATTGTGCATGCTCTGTTGCCTGTGTCTATGTGCCTGTGGTTCTGTCAGTGTGATCATGTGATGTATCTGACCCCAGGAATGTGTCAATAAAGTTTCCCCTTCCTGGGACAATGAATTCACGGTGTTCTTATTTCAATTTCCAGGAGTGTAAAATAGTAATCAAAAGAAGGAATAAAACATGGAAGGAAGCATGAGAAAGAAAGAAAGAAAGAAATTGTGTTGGTAATGTTCAATACCGAAGGAAGACCACTAAATAAGAAAAATGCAGAAAAAGTTGACCAGAGTAAGGAAGTATGTCCAGATTAGGGGGAAAGAACACACATTGCTCAAAAACAGAGATAGCGAGTGGTGACATCCGCAACATCCTTGTTAAACCCTACAATATTCCCAGACTACCTTCTCTACCCAGCGGTTCCTACTCCTGTAACAGACCCAGCTGCAAAACCTACCCCATGCATGCCCCCACAACCACCTACTCCAGCCCCGATACTGGTAAAACATACCCAATTCAAGGCAGGGCCACGTGTGAAACTACACATGTCATTTATCAGCTGACATGCCTGCACTGCACAGCCTTTTACATCGGTATGACAACAACTAAACTGGCTGAGCGCATGAACGGACACAGACGAACTGTCCGCCTAGGAGATGTCCAATACCCAGTAGCAGAGCATGCCCCCCAGCATAATTCTAGGGACCTAGGAACCTGCTACACTGTATGTGCCATTTGGCTTCTCCCACGCAACACCAGTCCCTCTGAACTGCGGAGATGGGAACTTGCACTCCAACACATCCTTTCATCCCACCATCCCCCTTGACTGAACCTACGTTAAACAACCTCACTCACATTTACTCTTCAGTTATCTCCTCTTTCCCTTTCCTCTTTAGCCATTAACGCATCTTTTCATCCTACATAGTTGTGTTTATCTTTATACTGTATACCTCTTTACTTCTGTATGCATCCTCTTTGGTTTGAAGCTGGCACAGTACTTACAGTAGAATATCTTTGGCTTCCCTCTGACAACCATGCCTCCATCCTTGCTACCCTCCCTGTTTTCCTTTCCTTGTTGCTTCATAACCTGGGTTGTGAGTAACTAAATCCACTTTCCCTTCTTCCCTTTCTTTCCCCTCTCTCCTCCCTGATGAAGGAACATTTATTCCGAAAGCTAGGAATGTAAATTTTCGGTTGTTTTTTTGTGTATCTATCGACTGTACTGAGCTGAGGTAAGTACTGACCAGCCTCTCTCTCTCTTTGTTAGTATTTGTTTCACTGAATAGAATGTCAGGTTCTGTTTCTGATTCCACACAAATGCTCACTATTTCTCAGTGTTATTTCCTTTGTAATAAGTGTTGTTACCATCTAACTGTTGCTTCTTTCTGGTCACCAGTAAGACTGCCATTTACATCTTCTGTAAGGAACAATCAAATATTTTCCATTTGAGAATGATGTGAAGCATATACGCAAGTAGGGTGACCAGATGCAATTGTTTAAAAAGGAGGACAAACAGCTTCAAAAAGGAGGACAAAGGAAGAAAAAAGAGGACACTTCAAACGGGTCAACTGCAGATGAGGATACCACCCGTCAGCTTTGGGCATGTCACGTGACTGCCGGGAATTACTGGTAAAACTAGTAGTTAATTGTTACTGATGGTCAGGTGGTGATTCCCAGAGCAATATTTTTTATTTTAAATTAAAAATATTGATTGTTGTGACAGTGTAGCATCAGTTGTTTTTATATTTAGGTGTAGTTTTAAGATTTAACAAAGACGGCAGCCTAAACGCCACTCCTGATTGGCTACTTTCATGTGGCTTGTCCAAAGCTGACTGATGGTGTTCTCATTTGCAGTATTCTCCATCAAACATACATTCAATTTTAATCAATGAGTTTATTATTTATAGACATAACATACATACATTCCTTAACAATTATTGATACTTCTCAGAGGAAACAATTTTTTGCAGAAGTTTAGGCTTACTTTACAGATTATTGTAAAATGACACACACGAAAATTCTTTTCAATTATATTGGACCATCAACAGACCTTTCAATGATTCAAGGTTTAATCTATTCCTCTCATCAATCCACTGTGTGGTAATTAGATAAAATATTCTCGATCCTGGTGCCACCTACTAACATCGCCTTCTTGCGTGTTTATCACGAAGGCTGTGCCAATAATCCAGACGTCTGGTCACCATATACGCAAGCCAGTGTGACTTTGATGCTGGTATATTAAATATATAGCACCAAGATGATGTAGAGAAAGGCCTAGTGTGTCTTCCAAATGGAAACTTTTTGATTGCCCCTTATATCACCCATGTGCTCGATTTGAACTCTTGCACAATGGTGGTGAAAGGTGTGTATGTACCAAATGGGAAGGTGTGGATGAACCATAGTTTAAGGAATGAATAAAGCACAGTTAGTTTTGAGGAATACTGAATGTTTAAATGAATCTGTAAATGAATTTTCACAGAGGCTTGTTAGTTGACTCAAATATCTTTCGGTATTTATAGCAGGCACAAACTGTAACTGTAGTAACACTTGCACATTGAATGAGGTGGTCTCATGTATTACCATTGTGACGTTCGCCCTGCTTTGTTTCCCCATGGATTGTCCTCAGTGTCAACATACTGCATTGCTATACTGGCTCGAAAGTGGGGGTGGAAGTTCAACACTGACAGCTGTAAAAGATGTAGCTGACAGGAGCACATTTGCATTTCACAGTTCTTTACTTTCACTGTTCACAAATCAGTCTCCCAGTATACACATTTAATATGGCCAATTAACTATAGTTTAACTTTCGATAAGCCTGATTAATAGGTTGCAGGCAACCATCCACATACTGCTACAATAGCTTACAGTAGTACACCTATGAGCAGTAGAAACCTAACCACACATTTCACAGTCTTTCAAATAAATTGAACAGACACTGTCATTGCTTCAGCACACGGCCAATTGGTGTAACACTTATTTCACAGTAAAGTTGATGCATTGTTGTTGATGTAACCAACACAGGTTTCTTGTCTGAAACTCGGCCATGGACTGACTGTGTCAGGGCCAAAAATCGGGCCCTTATAAATTATGACAACAATAGGCACTGAAACTACACCTTGTTTGATGTTTACAGAAATCGCAATTAAAATTTAACTCATTAAATTAACTGAATACATTAAAAAATTGCTTCTTTTTAACAGTTTCTTCTACTACAAGGGTCAAGCTGTATTATTTGTTTAAATCATGAAATTAACAGATACAGTTATGCAAACAATATTTTTGACAAAACTGGAAATTACTGTGGAATTAATTAAGAGCTGGCTTTGCTAACATGTTTTTGAATAGAGCCAAATAAATACTTTAAGAATGCTATTAGTTGTTCCTCCAAATGTTTATAATTAGTACAGAATTGATATTTGTTTATAAGTCAACAATAGAACTTAAGTTACAAAACTATATAACAAAAGGTGCTAACTAATAATAGCTGAAATAAATTAGGAAATCAGTTACATACATAAAACTAAGCATAACATTAGATCTTGTGTTATATTGTTTAAAACTGAGGGCCAGAGGCAGATTATACTCACGTATGTTAATGGTAATTAGTCAAAAATGAATTTTAATGAGGCAGATGGCAAAACACAAGAGGGGAGGTAAAAAATCCCAGCTTGCTTCATCACATCACCCCCTCATTGGATTGACCAGATAGATATTGCAAATAGCTAACTGGGCGATTCAATGACCACAGCTGACCCCATAAATTGGGCTTAACAATCTACACAAAAAAATATTAAATAAGAAATCTTATCAAAAACCACAGTACTTTTTTTTTCAAATTTATGCTTACATGAAGTGGCCATATGAAAATCCCCATACAAAATATTTACATACAGTGTATTGTATATTTGCACAAAATATCCACAAGTTATACTTCTAACAAAAATTAGGCATCTTCATCATAAGTGATGTCCTCCTCGGATATACAAGGATTACATTTTAAGATACATATTACTTTGTACAAGTCCCGTCTTGTGAAAAAACAATAAATCCTCATTGGTTGCAAAAAGTTAAATTACACTGCGCATTGCACTAAACATTTTTAGACAGAAAACTTCACTTGCTCAATGTTGAGTATTTTTCACAAGCACTTTCACTCTTTTTCAATGAGCTGTCACACATTTTTTCGCCACGTTTATAACACTAACCTGTTAAATTTCCCTCTTCCCTAACAACCTAACCTTAAGTCCTGTCGCAGGAAAAGCCACATATAACACTAACCTGCTGTGACACAAGCTAATGCTACCCTCTGAGAGGATTTATAATTTTGACCATGCATGTATGTCAAACAGATAAAAGTATCAGACTGTAATTTTGAATATATAGAGTGAAACCCCACTTTTACACTTTTCAAGGGACTTCAAAAAAATTGTGTAAAACGCGGTAAAATGTGGGAAATAGTGTTTTAAGCTGTGAAAGCTACATATAGGATACTCCCTTGCACTTTATATATGATATATGTACATAACAGGCATCAAAAGACTTGTCAGGGAATTTGTTATTCTCTAATAAAGGTGTATTATCTAATAAAAACCAACAATGTAACTGGGATTGATAACTGTCTGGGAAGTGGAAACGTTTGACTTAATTTCAAGTGTCATAGTCGATGTTTTTGGAAAGCCTGCAGCTGTCATTCATTATTTAAATAATGAAATACTGTGCTAGTTACGTATTTTTTTATGCTTAGCACGACGCATTTCGAGAATTTTTTCTCATTGTCAAATGCAAATATGTAAATAAGTATTTTGTATGGTGTTTGGATGTGTGTTATTCTGCGTCTCTTGCAATGTACTCATCTTTTTTGAGGTTATCAGGTACAGTGCCACATCAGTTATGTAGAAAACCACACACACGGGCAAACTATTACTCATATTGTTTGTTTGTTTAACATCACAAAAATACATATCTAAATACGGCACTGACAATGAGAATAAATTCTCGAAACATGTTTTGCTCAGCATGAATACAATACATAACCGACGCTGTGTTTACACTAAACACATTTGAGCAACACAAAGTGAATGACAGTGTCAACTAGCGCTCCCCATGGCCATACGCTGAAACGCTCTAAATATGGTTCGACAAAGATATCACAATGATAACGACAACGATGGAACTGCATTTGCGCAGTAGAGACAGTTTGGAAATGGTTTGATTGGTCATGATCACAATGATAACGACAACGATGGAACTGCATTTGCGCAGTAGAGACAGTTTGGAAATGGTTTGATTGGTCATGATATCTTTATTTGAATGAACCAAGTTACTCCCATCAGCCACCCAAGCCAAGTAAAGCTTGGCGTCGGCCGGCGATACAGCGCACATTGATACAACTTTTACTCATTTACGCATTCAAATCCATGGAATAAAGCATCCTGGTGTCAAGAAGCTTAACCACATAATATTTGTAAACCGTACTGGACTGCCAGCATCACATTTTCCCCACAAACATTTTTTTGTAATGTGTAAATTGCATGAAAATTATAAATATGTTGATGCAAAATCAGGTGCAAATTAAAATTGTGGGC
Organism: Schistocerca gregaria; assembly: GCF_023897955.1. NCBI lineage: Eukaryota > Metazoa > Arthropoda > Insecta > Orthoptera > Acrididae > Schistocerca > Schistocerca gregaria. Next base: position 545,431,799 of record NC_064924.1, read on the forward strand.
ATAGGAAATTTGACGGGACCAAAAAAAAGTCGTAAACGGCAGGAAAATGTTAATTCCGGGAATGTAAAATCGGGGTTATACTGTATTGCAATTAACAGGAAAACTACACCTTTGGGTTTAATGAGAGTAGTAAAATCTTATGTGAATGAAAACATACAAATGGTCGCCAGCCTAATTAGGCACATTAATTTGGAAATATAAGTTTAAGAAAATTGAATATCAGTTATTGAAGTTATTTTCATTAGTATTCCCTTTGAATAGCACACAGGATACAAACGGACACAGGACACTTTGAGCTGTGGGTTACAGTAGTTACCAATAAAGCACAAACCAATAATCATAGAAAGCAAAAGTGTACCAAACTTATACTAATAACGGCTACAACCAAGATCATTATTTGACTCAGTACTGAGATGTTACTGCAGGAAGTACAGAACTAAACTTGTACATGGAGAGCTTCTAACATAACTGATACGTAACAACCACTAATTAAAAAAAAATACCACAGTTACACTTTTTATACTCCCATTTAAAGAAATATGTCAGATTTCCTTAGTAGCAATAATATTCCAATCACCTTTCCAATATGAGAATAATATGGTGGGGCCCATAAACTGGTATAGTATCACTAGTCAAACTGATTATTTCAGTAGCAAAAATTAATTCAACCAAAGTTAATTCAGAGCTTCAATTGGAATAGTTTATATTTTTACATTGCAAGGAAAATTGATCAACACTGTGCTCAATTAACTTAAAAAAAAATCATTCATGTTAGTAATCGAGGGTAAATTATGTTTCAAGTGAAGCAGATATTTTACACAGTAACATTCACACTATCTAGCACTATATTTTTGCAAAAATGATAGTTTACACTAAACTGAGAGTACTTTAACAAGTTTCTAACTAACTTCACTTTTGTGGTTTTAACTTCAACTTTTGCTAATCTTTGCACATTTGACCAACATAAATAAATCACTAGTTCATTTGAAACAGGATACTCAGTTTTATACACACTTAAGAGAGAACCCTGCATATGTTAATGATCAAGATAGAAGTTACGGTTCCAAACACAGGTTTATAGCATTTGGATTATTATTAAAATCACTCGCACAAATTAACTGGTCCATGCTCTGATACCTCCCCCCATGAACCATAGACCTTGCCATTGGTGGGGAGGCTTGCGTGCTTCAACGATATAGATAGCTGTACCTTAGTTGCAACCACAACGGAGGGGTATCTGTTGAGAGGCCAGACAAACGTGTGGTTCCTGAAGAGGGGCAGCAGACTTGTAACACTAACCAAAATGGCCTTGCTGTTGTGGTACTGCGAACGGCTGAAAGCAAGGTGAAACTACAGCCGTACTTTTTCCCGAGGGCATGCAGCTTTACTGTATGGTTAAATGACGATGGCATCCTCTTGGGTAAAATATTCCGGAGGTAAAATAGCCCTCCATACGGATCTCTGGGCGGGGACTACTCAAGAGGACATCGTTATCAGGAGAAAGAAAACTGGCGTTCTACGGATTAAAGCGTGGAATTTCAGATCCCTTAATAGGGCAGGTAGGTAAGAAAATTTAAAAAGGGAAATGGATAGGTCAAAGTTAGGTATAGTGGGAATTAGTGGAGTTCGGTGGCAGGAGGAACAAGACTTTTGGTCAGGTGAATACAGGGTTATAAATACAAAATCAAATAGGGGTAATTCAGGAGTAGGTTTGATAATGAATAGGAAAATAGGAATGCGGGTAAGCTACTACAAACAGCATAGTGAACGCATTATTGTGGACAAGATAGATACAAAGCCCACACCTACTACAGTAGTACAAGTTGATATGCCAACTAGCTCTGCAAAATGATGAAGAAATTGATGAAATGTATGATGAGATAAAAACAATTATTCAGATAGTGAAGGGAGACAAAATTTAATAGTCATGGATGAGTGGAATTCAACAGTAGGAAAAGGAAGAGAAGGAAACGTAGTATGTGAATATGGATTGGGGCTAAGACATGAAAGAGGAAGCCGCCTGGTAGAATTTTGCACAGAGCACAACTTAATCATAGCTAACACTTGGTTTAAGAATCATGAAAGAAGGTTGTATACATGGAAGAACCCTGGAGATACTAAAAGGTATCAGATAGATTATATAATGGTAAGACAGAGATTTAGGAACCAGGTGTTAAATTGTAAGACATTTCCAGGGGCAGATGTGGACTCTGACCACAATCTATTGGTTATGAACTGTAGATTAAAACTGAAGAAACTGCAAAAAGGTGGGAATTTAAGGAGATGGAACCTGGATAAACTGACTAAACCAGAGGTTGTACAGAGTTTCAGGGAGAGCATAAGGGAATGATTGACAGGAATGGGGGAAAGAAATACAGTAGAAGAAGAAGAATGGGTAGCTTTGAGGGATGAAGTAGTGAAGGCAGCAGAGGATCAAGTAGGTAAAAAGACGAGGGCTAGTAGAAATCCTTGGGTAACAGAAGAGATACTGAATTTAATTGATGAAAGGAGAAAATACAAAATTGCAGTAAATAAAGCAGGCAAAAAGGAATACAAACGCCTCAAAAATGAAATCGACAGGAAGTGCAAAATGGCTAAGCAGGGATGGCTAGAGGACAAATGTAAGGATGTAGAGGCTTATCTCATGAGGGGTAAGATAGATACTGCCTACAGGAAAATTAAAGAGACCTTTGGAGAAAAGAGAACCACTTGCATGAATATAAAGAGCTCAAGTGGAAACCCAGTTCTAAGCAAAGAAGGGAAAGCAGAAAGGTTGAAGGAGTATATAGGGGGGCCAAACAGGGGCAAAGTTCTTGAGGACAATATTATGGAAATGGAAGAGGATGTAGATGAAGATGAAATGGGAGATATGATACTGCATGAAGAGTTTGACAGGGCACTGAAAGACCTAAGTCGAAACAAGGCCCCGGGAGTAGACAACATTCCATTAGAACTACTGAAAGCCTTGGGTGAGCCAGCCCTGACAAAACTCTACCATCTGGTGAGCAAGTTGTATGAAACACATCAAAGACCCTCAGATGTCAAGAAGAATATAATAATTCCAATCCCAAAGAAAGCAAGTGTTGACCGATGCGAAAATTACCGAACTATCAGGCGCAAAATGCTAACGTGAATTCTTTACAAACAAATGGAAAAACTGGTAGAAGCCGACCTCGTGGAAGATCAGTTTGGATTCCGTAGAAATGTTGGAACACATGAGGCAATACTGACCCTACGACTTATCTTAGAAAAAGGATTAAGGAAAGGCAAACCTACATTTCTAGCATTTGTAGGCTTAGAGAAAGCTTTTGACAATGTTGACTGGAATACTCTCTTTCAAATTCTGAAGGTTGCCAGGGTAAAATACAGGGAACGAAAGGCTATTTACAATTTGTACAGAAACCAGATGACAGTTATAAGAGTGGAGGGACCTGAAAGGGAAGCAGCAGTTGGGAAGGGAGTGAGACAGGGTTGTAGCAGTAAAGGAAACAAAAGAAAAGTTCGGAGTAGGCATTAAAATCCATGGAGAAGAAATAAAAACTTTGAGGTTTGCCGATGACATTGTAATTCTGTCAGAGACAGTAGATGACTTGCAAGAGCAGTTGAACGGAATGGACTGTGTCTTGAAAGGAGGGTATAAGATGAACATAAACAAAAGCAAAATGAGGATAATGGAATGTAGTCGAATTAAGTCGGGTGATGCTGAGGGAATTAGATTAGGAAATGAGACACTTAAAATTGTAAAGGAGTTTTGCTGTTTGGGGAACAAAATAACTGATGATGGTTGAAGTAGAGAGGATATAAAATGTAGACTGGCAATGGCAAGGAAAGCGTTTCTGAAGAAGAGAAATTTGTTAACATCAAGTATAGATTTAAATAAGTCGTTTTTGAAAGTATTTATATGGAGTGTAGCCATGTATGGAAGTGAAACATGGACGATAAATAGTTTAGACAAGAAGAGAATAGAAGCTTTCAAAATGTGGTGCTACAGAAGAATGTTGAAGATTAGGTGGGTAGATCACGTAACTAATGAGGAGGTATTGAATAGGATTGGGGAGAAGAGAAGTTTGTGGGGAGAAGAGAAGTTTGTGGCACAACTTGACTAGAAGAAGGGAATGGTTGGTAGGACATGTTCTGAGGCATCAAGGTATCACCAGTTTAGTATTGGAGGGCAGCATGGAGGATAAAAATCGTAGAGGGAGAACAAGAGATGAATACACTAAGCAGATTCAGATGGATGTAAGCTGCAGTAGGTACTGGGAGATGAAGCAGCTTGCACAGTATAGGGTAGAATGAAGAGCTGCATCAAGCGAGTCTCAGGACTGAAGACAACATCAACAACAACAACATGCTCTGATACACATCTGTATGCATGAAGTTAGTGGTGAAGTTGTGGTGGCAAGCAACTTGGTGACTAACTGTACTCACGGCTCTTGATGTTTGAATGCTCTATAAAATTTCTTCTTGGCAATGGATTTTTAATGTGTTAGAGCCAATCGTTATTGCCGAGAGTACCAAGCAACAGCCAAATCCACATCCGAGGCAAAATTCCTTGCAAAGCGGCTTCCAATTGTTCCCTTGGCACCGTTGATGTGTTCCGTGCGATGGCTAGACACTGGCTGTGTACTGTCCACACCAAGGATCCGGCCAGTTTGCCAACCAAAACCACCTTTTACATTGCGTCATGCCACTTCTATTGTGGAGGGACATCTCTACAGCTTTTACATTTCACAATAAAAGTGCCCTAAGCATGAACTAGCTTCCGATACATATTGTTTCTCTTGTAGATATACATATATTATAAAATTTCATTATTTTAGACAATCATTTATCTTTTTCCATACAAAAATCACAAACTTTAAATTTCCTGTCACCAGTCAATGACCTTAACTAACAAAGAACACACACTCCATAATCGTAGATACACAGTTACTTAATATAAACCTGGTACTAATTGATATAAGTGTTAAAAGTTGTCCACCTTCAACAGGCCCAAATGGCAGTTAGTAAGGAAATGCAGTGCTGTCAGTTCCCTTGGAGGTGTTCTCCTCCACCACAGTACATGAAAAAATTAGACAAAATACCCTAATTTAGTACATTTACTTTTACTTCTAACTTATGTATAAAGAAAAAAAATGTTTCACACTATGGCTGATAGTCATTACTTCATAAATAGATATATTATATAGTTCTCATAACATCACAATAATTAGCACTAAAACTGACTATAGTACGAAAGGTTTGGACTAGTAAAAATTTAAAATAAAGTGCACATTGCACTACAAAACATTACTCTACGTCATAACTGTCTGCAACTGGTTAAACTTGAAGGATTTCGATCTCTTTCCCCTTTTTCAAAACAGCAAAAACTCAAGATGTGCAGTAGCATAGATTTACTAATCATTACTTTATGAAAAATAATATTCACCATCACATAGCTTAATTACTACTCAAATGAAAATTAAGGGAATTGAAGTTGCAGCAAATTATTGCCCTACTTCTCCACTCAACTCTGAGCACTACTCTCATTCGCCTCACAAAAATCGCTAAATGTAACCAAGTAGTTGACTTGTCAGAATATTAGCGTCAGTCTAGTAGCACAGTTATCATTTAATCAGCAAAACTACTTTTCTTCATCCCAGTATTACCACTTTAAGCTCATAATTCCTCAGAACACTAACAGAAGTTTTCAGATAACCTACAGATCTGATAATGCAGTGTTATATGACTTGTACCTCACTAAAATATTGGTCTTTCTGTTAAGCTCTCATTCCCAGCTGCATATATCACCAAGATAGTTAAACCACATTTGTCTGAATACATTCATCATTTTCATTAATCATGTGTGTCAGCTCCATTAGTTTACTTACATTTCTTAACTTGTTAGCTAGTGGAGTGCATTCTCAAAAAATATCCCTACTGCAGAGACAGGCTCCCTAGCCATTAAGACCCTAACATTATTCATTATTTTATTATTTCCTTATTGCTTCATTATCAAATAAATGAACACCTGCTCTGCTTATCCAATGCAAAATTAAGGGAATTGAAGTTGCAGCAAATTATTGCCCTACTTCTCCACTCAACTCTGAGCACTACTCTCATTCGCCTCACAAAAATCGCTAAATGTAACCAAGTAGTTGACTTGTCAGAATATTAGCATCAGTCTAGTAGCACAGTTATCATTTAATCAGCAAAACTACTTTTCTTCATCCCAGTATTACCACTTTAAGCTCATAATTCCTCAGAACACTAACAGAAGTTTTCAGATAACCTACAGATCTGATAATGCAGTGTTATATGACTTGTACCTCACTAAAATATTGGTCTTTCTGTTAAGCTCTCATTCCCAGCTGCATATATCACCAAGATAGTTAAACCACATTTGTCTGAATACATTCATCTTTTTCATTAATCATGTGTGTCAGCTCCATTAGTTTACTTACATTTCTTAACTTGTTAGCTAGTGGAGTGCATTCTCAAAAAATATCCCTACTGCAGAGACAGGCTCCCTAGCCATTAAGACCCTAACATTATTCATTATTTTATTATTTCCTTATTGCTTCATTATCAAATAAATGAACACCTGCTCTGCTTATCCAATGCAAAATTGATTATTCTGAAGATCTCTCCACAGAAACAGGTTCTTATGCTACGGCAAACTTAACTCTCGTTACCGATCAGACAAAATTACCACTTAGAAAAACTATTATTTCACTGTATTCCATCAAATTTCTTAAAATTCTAGCCTGATATACATACAAATCTTGCTTACTCTTTCAACACATTACCCCAGGAATCTATAAAGTTCTATTTCCTTAACGTTAGAAGAGGCTGTACCATGATACACTTCTGTAGGTAGAGAGCTATCTCCATATACTGATGGCAGTGAATAAAAACACTTCTATTGTACCACAATTAATATCAAGATCTGGTATTCAAGATGATATTTGCTGCACATTGCCTCTGATGCTACACCCATGAGCTGATTACTTCAGATGTTAATTATAGTTTTCAGATAATCTGCACCTTCTGCTCCATCATATGCTGACACCTTTCATTTTCTGTTTACCTTACCTCATTGTTTGACATAAATTCTTTAATCATGGTACCAATTTACTTTTGTCCATCCTCTTATGATTCTATTACTTATAACTAACATAACCTAATATAATAAACTAGAGGGAAACATTCCACGTGGGAAAAATATATCTAAAAACAAAGTTGATGTGACTTACCAAACAAAATCGCTGGCAGGTCGATAGATACACAATCAAACACAAACATGTATGTTTGTGTTTGTTTGTGTATCTATCGACTTGCCAGTGCTTTTGTTTGGTAAGTCACTTCAACTTTGTTTTTAGATATATAACCTAATATAATATATACATAAATAATACTAGAGAAACCTTTTCTAAAATATTCCTATACTAAAGTATGCTGCTGCACCAAATCACATGACAGTCAAAGAAGCAATGTTTTTGATTCACTTATAAACTACAGATAGGATAGGAGAAGAGTTTGACTGCCTCAGGAAACATGAAAAATGAGACTGACAGCTGGGGGTAAGCATTATCGCCGCATAATGAATCCAACACAGAATGTTGAACCCACTACTTGCTAATTGCACACGAAATTAGACTCAAATATTACATCAATGCCGAGATTTTGAATCACCAATAAATTGCACTCCAACAGCTGTCCTGCCAATTCCACAGTTAATAGTACCTCTTGTTTCACGCTATTTGATAGCTTACCAGTAGCACCAATAATTTTTATTCCAGAAACATGCATCACTGCTATACCGTCTGTGTTCTTAATAGATTCAAAAAAATGCTTTTGAAATGCCATTCAAATCACTACCACTGTCCAGTCCATATGTTTACCATGTACTCTTGCTGTTATTACAGTGTGTCACACTTCCTTTTTACTTACCATGTGATCTTCTCCAGACAACAGATCCTCATTAATCATTTCCTTGGAAAAACTATTATCTTGCTTATCAAAATGATTACACAGGCCAAGCAAAATTTTTTTTGAAAAACTTTTTGGCTTTGATAGCTGATCTTTATAGATTTTTATGAGCTGAATCCAAACTAGCCTTAGTTTGCTTGTATCACCCATAGTTTTTGAGCAATCTGCTTTTTTTTATATAGTATAAAAACCCTATGCTATACGGTAAACAGGGAAATTAATGAAACACTTTGTTACAACATAAGCATGGTTTGTATTTACAGTAAGCTACTTAAAACAATGATATGTGTTAACAGAGATTTCAGTAGAGTCTGGAATTGGTTTCTGTTTTCTTTCTCTTTTTTTCTTTGAAGCTTCTAGTGTAGCTTTTTCTACGATGAGTCGCTTGCTGAACTTCTTGGTGAAATGACCAACAGTAGTCCCCAATCATGTTGGTGCTCCAGCAGCCTTGGTAGTGTTTTTCCATCACTTCAATGTCCTGGTGAAAATGCTCTCCTTGCTCCTCACTAACATCTCCCATATTGTCTGGGAAGCAATCAAGGCGACTGTTCAAAAAGTGAACTTCCAGGCTCATTAAACATCCTAAAGTTTTAAACTTCTTTAACATTGTAGCTATGATAGAAACATATTCTGTGTCTTTTTCATGTCCTAAGAACTTTGTAACGACTTGCTTGAATGATACTCGTGCTTCTTTCTCATTTAAGGTCATTGTGGGTTCAAAGTTAACATCAAATGTTAATTTTCTAATGTCTGGTCCGACAAAGACGCCTTCTTTTAGTTTAGCTTTTTCTTTTGTTAATCTCAAGTCCCTAACCAAACTGTTAAGCTTGATCTGAGTAAACAATTTGGGCTCTAGACTTTCTGTATTACAATGGAATTCTTCATCATCTGGTTCATCTAAATCAGATTGTACAACAGAAAATACTTCTATTGAAACAGGATTTAAATCATCTGGTGCTTCAGGAATCAGCAAATCTACACCATGACCTACTGGTTGAATGGCAGACGGAAGGTTAGGGTAGCTTATTACCTTCTTGTTTTTCGAATTATGACCAGTAATATCAACACTGCAAAAGTAGCGATCATCGGAAAGATTTCTTGGCTCCCTCCATATCAAAGGAATAGCAAGTGTAAAGGCTTTTTCCCTCCATTTTGGACCATTTTCCCAGATCTTCAACACACACACACACACACACACACACACACACACACACACACACACACACACACACAATATACCTTATGCGGTGCCCAAGATGTATCTTGATCACCAAGTTTAGATCCAAGATATGATAGATAAACCTTTTTCGCAAAGTCTGTAATGTTTCTTTGGTTTTTTAATCACAAATTCACCACAAATGTAAAAAACTGTCAGCAGAGTGTTTACAACCACAATTAGACATTGTACTGAGCACATGAATAGGAAATGGGAAATTGAGGTTAGGTTGACAGTAAACAAAACACCATCTATTTGCACAAAAATAGAATTGACCTTTTTTGCCAGCAATTTTTTTCAGCGGTACTACCAACGTCATCTAAATTCGTTACACCTCCTTTTTAAATTATTTTAATTATATAAAAGCTGTTAAATTATTTAAAAATCACTTAATTTAATAAATTTAATTGTAAAATGGTGGGTGATACTGCCACCCTAAAAACATAAGAATAAGGTATTTTCAGCAAAACATTTTTTCCATCGTTGACCTGTGTTATCAGACCCACTCACTTTCTCTATGCTTTAGATTTTGTACTTGTTCCACCTTTTTCTCTATTGTAGCCAGTTTTGAGTCTACATTTTCATTTACATTTTTCTAGTTTTTCCTATACCACTACTGCACATTTGGTTTCTACTTCCTTTTCAAAATCATTATTAATCTGAGCAGTTTGGTTGTCTAGTTTATTTAGTACTTTGGACTACTTTCTTTATATTTCATCACAATCTTTAACTACTGCCTCAACCTTATTATTTAATTCTGAAAGGTTTGAGCTGACTACCTTAATTTCTTTCTTCAGTTCATCCTTTAAGCTAGTCATGTACGTTTTTTTACTACTTATGTTTTCTTTCATACTATTTTCCACCCTATTAATGTCTTCCTTCGTACACATACTACACGAACTACTCGTAATTTGCCTTGACATCGCTTTCAATTTTTCATCTGCCATAAACTTTTGCCCTTGCTGACTTTTTCTACTAGGTTCCTCCCATTTAACCTTAATGACTTCATCCACTTCATTACTGTTTTTGTCCATTCTGCTCCCCTCACCATACACTGCAGATGACGCTTTATCATTTCATCAACAATAGAACTTTTGTCTCCATCATTCAAAGTTACACTCATGTCTAATTTATAAATACTATCGTCTACAGAACCAGTCCCCTATTGTCCCTTCACACTGTCTTGTTCGTTAAGGCCACTCATTATGTATCACTTAATATGAAATGGCTTTTGGTATGAAATTACCTTATTTTATTCACTCTTCTTCTTCTTCTTCTGCTGTTGCTGCTTTGGCTGTCATCTCGATGCGTCATGTGCACATCTGCTACAAGTTGTAATTCTCTCGGTGAGGTGTCTTGTTTGGATGTGTCCACTGATTGGCTGTTCCTGTACTCAGTGGCTGCTTCCATAGAACCCACTCGCTGATTGGCTGCTTTCATACTATGGCCATGAAACCTCCAACGTTGATTGGCTGTAGCATCTCCTCCACTTAAATCACTGTAAATCACTCTAGTTCACTGTCAAAGTTCATGAGTCCTAGTTTATTGTGCCCACATACAATAATCCTCATCCACAGGGGCACAATATGTGACATTCAGTGGAAATGTATGTCTACTTTTGATCCTCAGCATCATTTTATGTTTGAATATCATTTTGAGGTTTTCAAAGTATGTAAGCCAGTACCATGCTTTTTCATACACAAATAGTTAGTTAGTTTCATGTTCCATGTATCATTTTCATGATGAATTATAATTATGTAGAATGAGTCATTTGATATTAGCATCCTTCCTTTAAAAAAACATGCCTCCAAGCTGATAATTTATTAGCTTTTTGTTTGTTGATTAAAGACAAACATGTTAATCAGTAATTTCTGCCCATCACCATTTACACATTACAACAATACACACATCAAAATAAGTTTTGGATCACCCCAGTTCCCAGAACTTTTCAAGATAGACGTTGACTGTGGTTATTGTATCACAGACACAATCCCTTAATCTCTTTGACTGTTCAGAGATGTCACTAAACTCACCAAAAGATATAAATAGCCATGCATGAGCAGTGCCTATTAGACAGGGGTCCGACAGCTGATCAGTTCTAGTCTTTCCACCAGGAAGGAGGTACACAGCTTGTGTTGTCCGTAGTTCAACCACGCCTAGACAGTCAATACCACAGTTCGATCGCGTCCGCATTGTTACTTTGTGCCAGGCAGGGCTCTCAACAAGGGAATTGTCCAGGTGTCTCATAGTGAACCAAAGTGATGTTGTTCGGACATGAAGGAGATACAGAGTGACAGGAACCGTCGATGACATGCCTCATTCAAGCCACCCAACGGCTATTTGAGCAGTGGATGACAGCTACCTACAGGTCATGGCTCGGGGGAATCCTGACAGCAACACCACCATGTTGCATAATGCTTTTCATGCAGCCACAGGACTTCGTGTTATGGCTCAAACTGTGCACAATAGGTTGCATGATTCACCCCTGACATCCGTGACGAGGTCCATCTTTGCAACCACGACACATGCAACGCGGTACAGATTGGCCCAACAACATGCCGAATGGACTGCTCAGGATTAGCATCATGTTCTCTTCGCCAATGAGTGTTGCATATGCCTTTGACCAGACAATCGTCAGAGACATTTTTGGAGGCAACCCGGTCAGGCTGAACACCTTAGACACACTGTCCAGCAAGTGCAGCAAGGTGGAGGTTCCCTGTTGTTTTGGAATGGCATTATGTGGTGCCGACGTACGCCGCTGGTGGTCATGGAAGGTGCTGTAATGGCTGTACGATACGTGAATGCCATCCTTCGACCAATAGTGCAACCATATCGGCAGCATATTGGTGTGGCATTCATTTATTGGTGTGGCATTCATTTTCATGGACGACTGTTCGCACCCCCATCATGCACGTCTTGTGAATGACTTTCTTCAGGGTAATGGCATCACTCAACCAGAGTGGCCTGCATGTTCTCCAGACATGAACCCTATCAAACATGTCTGGGGTAGATTGAGGAGGACTGTCTATGGACTTCGTGACCCCCCAACCACTCTGAGGGATCTATGCCCAGTCGCTGTTGAGGAGTAGGATAATCTTTACCAACATTGCCTTGATGAATTTGCAGATAGTATGCTACAACGAATACAGGTGTGCATGAAGCAAGAGGATGTGCTACTGGGTATTAGAGATACCGGTGTGTACAGCAATCTGGACCACCACCTCTGAAGGTCTTGCTGTATGGTAGTACAACATGCAATGTGTGGTTTTCATGAACAATAAAAAGGGCGGAAATGATGATTACGTTGATCTCATTCCAATTCTCTGTACAGGTTCCGGAACTCTTGGAACCGATGTGATGCAAAACTTTTTTTTTATGTTTGTAGATAGTCTCCTGCAGAGCAGGAGGAGTTATCGGTGTGAAATGTTTTCAGTTCATTTTCAAATTTTACTTTTGCTGTGTTACATGCATTTTATATCACTGGGTAAATGATCAAAACTTTTGGTTGTAGCATTGTTAACCCTTGTTTGAGCTACAGTCAGTCTTACTGTGGTGTAATGAGTGTCACTTCTTTCTTCTGGTATTGTAATTGTCTGTAACATGTTCTTGTTGAAATGAAATGGATTATTTACAACTTACTTCATGAGGGAATAACTGTACTGTGAAATGGATAGATTGCTACTCACACACCGAGCAGCAGGCAGGCACAACAAAAAGGTTATTCATATACATTTGTAGCTAAAAACTTCTGTTCTAGACAGAAAATTTTTTAGTTAAAGAGGGAGAAAATGTGAACAATGAATAATTGTTGGTGGGAAGAGTGCAAGCATAATTCATGTATACAAAAGAATGTATTGCTTGAACAGTTCCACTTAGGAATGAAATGTGATTCTTTTAAACTTTGTAGATCTGCTATGTGTAGATAACTTTTTACGCACCCACAGTAGAAAGGATACAACAGTTTCCTTCATTTGGTGTCCTCACGAGATCACACATTGTACAGCTACAGATTTTTTTTTCCCAGCTATCAATCACTATCAACCAATCTTTTAAATAGTAATATATTAATGGATAATCCTGGTTGGAATACAAATAGTGGAACAAGTAAAGAATATCACTCTTCTTATACCTGACGGGCAAGGGATAGACACAATAACATACAAACATGAAAGGAAACGTCTTCAAATTTTCTGTCTTTTTACACACACACACACACACACACACACACACACAGAGAGAGAGAGAGAGAGAGAGAGAGAGAGAGAGAGAGAGAGAGAGAAGTGTGTTCATACAGTCAACATTTCATCCATTGTACCCATTTTCTCTGAACTTGAACCATATTCCTTTCTTAATGTGCTGCTGCTCTCATCAATTGTAAATAACACTTCTGACGATAATTATTTGATTTGCATCATAATTTTTTTTAATTCACTGCCTTAGACATTTGTGGAGTTATTCTTGAGAAATAGAACTTAGGTTACCCAGGTTATGAATGAAACATACACTCTTTGAGACTAGAGAGATTCTCAGAGCAACTATAGTATAACTTTGAATTCCTAAGTGAAAATTTTGCAAGAAAAGATTGTTGGCACTTAAGCCCTGTCCATTTGTTTTCTCTTGAGGATGGCCCATATGGTGATTCACTTTTCTTCTTCATTCTTTTGATATTCTCATTGTTTATTTCTGATCAGTTTTGTAAGTTTCCTTTCTTTTATGTATATGATATATTTGCTTGTAGGCAAGAAACCAATTCACACTAACAATTGATGTAATCTTCCATGATTTGATACTCTCATCATAGATACACAATGGCTATGAATGTTTCTTCTTTAAATCTTTAATTATTGGTTTTCCCTGTTAATGGTTTTGCTGGAATATTATGCTATTTGACCTGTGTGATTTATTACGTTTCAGAAAACAGAAAGCGTGTTCCGACTGAATCGCAAGGATTTGTTGGCGTCAGAATTTGCTGTTCTAGTTGCACTGGAATTTGCTCTGCACCTGCCGACATGGGAAGTCTTCCCACATTACCAACGTCTTGTTTATGAATCCTGACAGTTGCTGGAATCTTCAGTACATACAGTTTCAGCTATTCAAGAAAATCTGTGCTACAGAGGAGTTGTTTAGTGGCAGTCATTTTTCAACAGGACGAAACTGCAGCGACGTTTGAATACTTAGACTATATTAGTGTGACAAAAAAAGAGCACCGAATACATTCATGCTGAATAATATACACAAAGGAAATGGAAAATTTCATTTTACCAGAACTCTGTCAGAACAAAAGTGTTCCTTGTAGGAAGTAATAACTGCATATATTTGGTATATCAATATATATTTTGTTTTTCCTTTAAATTATCTGCAATTAAATACATGTTTTTTTAAGAGTAATTGAATCATTTACAATATAAGACAGAAGGATGATATCTACTTATCACAACTGTATAATTACACAGGACTAGCAGATAAACAAGAAAAGTGACAAAGTTGGCAGTTCCAAAAGAAATATCGTGTTTTCTTGTGCAAACCTCTTAGCCTTGCTTGAGTTGTTTCAGTTCCATTGAGTAATAAGTGTGTGATATCCTAATGTTTTATGTATTTGTAATGTTCATTTTTTACTTTTTTATTTTTAGTTCCCTTAAGTACCAGTCAGTTTTGCATTTGTTTTTTATATGTCCATTGTACTCTTATCGCTCATCTTGACATATTATTTAATCTTTGGTTCCTGTGTTTTAAGTATGGATTTGGTAGGATCAAAGGGAAATAATGGTATAGTATTATATTTTAAGAAGTTTTTTTTTTTGGTTAAGATATCCCATAGTGGTGCATTCATTTTGTTTGAGTGACCTTTTCTACAAAAGTGATTTCATGAATAGAGAAGAGAGGTTCTAGTCAGTAGTTTTAAGTATGTTGTATTAATTGTACCTGGTATGGTGTAATAACTATTAAAAATTATTGAAAGATTATTATTTGTCCCTTCACATACTTGTTTCTGTTGATTGATCTACTGAATAAATATATAATACATCAATTAAAATGAAACAATCAAAAATCCAGGATGGAGTAATGTTGTATTATGAGAAGGATACTGGTAGATTGCCGCTTACCATATAGTGGTGCAAACACAGCTCACAATTGCCGCTTACCATATAGTGGTGCAAACACAGCTCACAGTCTCTGGCTGCTGAGGTGTGTGTGTGTGTGTGTGTGTGTGTGTGTGTGTGTGTGTGTGTGTGTGTGTTTGGCATTCTTTTCATTGTGGCCACCTGCAATTCAATTAAAATTAAATTTTTAATTCACCCCCATCACAGAAAAAAAATAAAGCTTTACAGTTATGATTTTTCAGTATGTTCTTATGAGGATAGGACAGATAGTCGTGAAGAAACTATTCCAGTATTTATCTGGAATTATTCTGGAAAACCAAAATCAAGATGGCTGAACAGAGCAATCTCCATCTTCTTAAATATGACATGATTGTCTAAGCAACTGCTTTGCCTCATTTGGTTGGTCCCCATGGTAAAGTTTTCTTTAATTGTACACAATGTGCATCACAGCATTTATCATATAAAATATAGCTTGCACTGCACACACTAAGGACACCCACTGGCCACTCCTGAACCATGAACATGCTGTTATGCCTCTTTGTATTCCTTCCACTATGTTCAGAAAACACTCCAGAACTGTAAACATACAAATATGCCCCATGCATATCTTTGTCCTCTCTTCAGTCCACCTGAAATAGTCAGCATCACCCCCCCCCCCCTCCCCCCATCATTAGTGAGGTGTTCAATTCAGGAGAATGACAGGTCATTACTATCATGCACTATACATCTTGACACACAATTTTCTTGTAGAAGGATTATGTTGTGATAATGTGTTGTAATGTGGGAGGTTTCTCTGTAGTTGTCCCCTTATATTAATAACAACTCTGAGTAATTCTTAATTGTGGATTATGCATTATATGGTGGAGGGCGGAAGTGGAACTTTGATTTTACATTCCCCGATTTGTCGTCTTTCTTGATTCTGCTCCAAAAATTCGCAGCCCCTGTGAAAACCCTCAACAGCAGTGCAACAAATTTCATTTTTTACGTTTCTTCCTAGTAAGATTTACTCGATTCTACGTTCTTATTTGATGTCTCGCTTTTTCCTATTGACATATGATATGACTAAATGAGTTATGTCTCACAGAAGACACCAGAGTTAAGGGAATATTTTGGCCATAGCGGATAGGGGAGATGTGAGTGAGGAAATGCTGACGTAATTCATTGTCGTCGTTGCCAACATAACTTGCAACATTGAGCTTCACCGCACAATGGTAACGGGTCTAGTATGTTTCACACTAGTTTTTCGAGGAACCTACGTAATCACAATGTGGTGGCATTGTGAAGGTGAACAGGAACGAGGCTATCAATTTGTCGAAAGCCACAGTGTCAAGTTGATGTTTGTGGATGTGTTTGGAGAATCTCAATTGTAGCAACAACTCTTTTGGGAAATATGTATGTGGGTCCGCAATATTTCAAATATTTTTGGACATGGAAGAATATGAATGTTACTGCTCATCATTTCACTTGTACCTATTTAAGTGCCTCTCTTAGGTTCCTGTCTAACGACACACTCGGTAATCCCCACATATTCGGAAATGAACAGCGAAATATTTGTGGCAAGGAACTATATGAATTTTATAGCTGCTCGTTTCACTCGCAGGAATGTAGGATGTCTTCTTAGGTTTCTGTGTACCACACACTCGGGAATCATCACACGTTCGGGAAAAAAAACGGGCAAATATTTATCTCGAACTTCGTTCTCTAATCAGACAAAAATGTTTATCATCATCATATATTGCAGAATATATCGTATTACAATCAAAGAACGTGATGCTGACGCTAAGTATGGGGAAAAAAACTGGCATGCAGCAAACTGCGAACTTACAACCTCTGAGTCTATAAACCGTGACTTTATTCATTATGTTACAGGCTACTCGTCTGATGTTTATATTGTGCATTAGTTATAAAATTAACACGTCACACTACGAAGGAAATAATCGAAATGCGCACAGTTCACAGAAGGGTCGTTCACAAGGGCCCGCAAAACTCGATCATGGAAAGCCCACTAGTGACGTCACAACTGCAAACAGTAGTGCGAAGATGCGTCGACACTGCCATTCTAAACATTAAGGGGCCTGCACACGTTGCAAGAATTCGATTACAGTATTGAAGTCTGCCGGGTCACTCATGTTTCGAATGCTTGTGAAAAAAAAAACTTACAGTTTCTCTTCAAAATGCAATATGTATGACATCTGTACAGTGTTTAGTTCTTCTGCAATAAATAATTGAAAGTGTTGCCAGACTTAATGTACACGCTGTATTAGCAACAGAAAAAGTCGAAATGGGCCCGAAAATAGTTGAAAAAAAGGAGCAGCTGGTCATGTGTTCATTTACTGACAGATCAGAACCATGGACCCAAAAGATTTCATAAATTATCTTCCGAAGGCCCCGCATCGTATGTGGAAAACGGAGGAAATTATATCTGCCTGGCAAGGACCTGTTCAGGCAATTAACATTACAATTTTACGGTTTGTGATAATTTGGTGAAATTGGCTTGCATTTTGATGGTCTCTTACTAGTAGTTGAAGATATAGGTCATGTTTTTCGAAATCGGAGCATTTTTCCGAACAGCTATGTAATGCTCCAATCTATATTCTATTTTCAAATTGATGAAGGATGCACTCTCATAGGGCATACTCCGTTAAACATCCTTAAGTGCTATATACAATGATTATCCATGCATAGACCTATCAAAATTATTTTAGTGTAAAGATTCTTTAAAAATTACATCTGAGGTATGATACACAGGATTGCGTTTTAAAGATTAAACGGTGCACACTAACGCCGTTACTGAAGCTCTGTCAACATCTGAACGGAGAATATCGTCAAACTGTCATTCCTTGACCCCACACGTTCAGTATGTATTGACAATACTGAAAATATTTTGAGGTCCATCAATACTGCTAGTCAGTATTTCTAGTACTGTCAATACGCGCCCTCAGACGGTCAATTTATTGATAGTTTCACAATATTTCTGAACGCGAGAGTCCCTTAATTTCCTGCAGTGAGCTCAATAGTAAAGTGGAGAGATTACTACACGAAACAAAGCCGTTGGGCATGACATCACAGTTGCCATGTTAAACCAGGACAAGGTGTAAAATTGTTCTTCTACATAGAACAAATACAGTTAGCATTTAAGTACACTATATGAAGCTGTGTGTGTGTGTGTGTGTGTGTGTGTGTGTGTGTGTGTGTTTATAGTTTACTGTTAGCTGTTGCGTTTTACCTTCTAACCGTTTCCTGCAACATCAGTTTTGCAAATATTCTGCTATGTTTACATACGTAATTTCCGTACTGTCGCTAAGGCCAGACTATGCTTCTCAAAAACATTACCTCTGTGCAACAGATTTTTTTTTCTTTCACTTTTCGCATTTTATTTCCTGAATGATGAAAGTATATATTGATGCACAATGACCAAAACATTGACACGAAAAATGTCTAATTACAACTACAGCTTCAGATATGTGGCGAAATTTCACATACAAACACATTTAATGCAAAGTGCATGTTGTCATTACACCTGACGATAAAAGTTCTGTACACACCATTAGGCACCAAAACTACTAAACAATTATCTTCTTGCTAATTTCAGCTGCTAACAAGAGAAAAAATATTTTAATGTTAATATGAATCACTGTATAGGTTTTTATGTTTTTTGGAAAAGGTTCAAATTAGTAACATGTAAACATAAAATTTTAATTTGTATTTATTGTTTTTCATTCAATATATATTCACACGTCATACATTTGCAAATGTTATTTGCTTCCCCAACCTCTGCCTCATGCCAGCAACACTTACCCTGTGCAGCGCCTGTTGCTTTTTTTTTTTTTTTTGTGTTTGTCTTTAAACTGAAGGTAGACGGTAACAATACTTTACACAATCAAACCCCCGTATAACGATTACCAGTAAAACGATAAACCCGGGTACAGCGATAATTTTTTACGGCCCGGGCTGATTTCCTATATGTACTGTGTTACTTACTCCATTATAACGATGAAGTAAATTTAGAACACCCTGTTATAATGAAGACAAAAATTTCTAGGAATTTATTATTTCCAACTTTTAAGCAGCTCGCTATAGCGGTGGGTATTGTATATTTTGTATTCTTTATTTAGCATTATTTAGCTACTAGACTTTCGGCGCTTTATTTCCAGGAGCTTCGTTACATACTACAGTATTGTATTTATTCTAGCGGTAGAGAGAATGGCTTACAGCCGCGGGCCAGTTGTGCTGAGCGGCAAACGTCTAAGAGCTGCTTTGTTTGAACGAGTGTTTAGTGTGCCCATTGTTGAGCTTCAGTAGCACACAGAAGTGTTTAGTTGGGCTCATACGCAGCTTATCCCTGTGATTTTTGGAATCTGTGAATGTTTATTTGATGTAAACGCTTTTAACTTAGCTAAGATTTGGACAATGGCTGGAACTCGGAAGCAAATAAGATTGGAGACAAAACTGAAAGTTTTCAAACACATTGATAATGGAATGAAACAAGTAGACATGGTGGGGAAGTATGGACTTGCACAATCTACGTTAGCTACATTCCTTAAAAAACGAAAATAAATTGAAGAAAGTTTTGTAGGTGGCTAATTTACCCTTCAAGGAAAAAATTAAAACGGCTGCAGATGACGATGTAGACGGTGCTTCACTGCGGTGGTTTAATGAGATGCATGCGCAGATGTACCAATTAATGGTCCATTGATATTTCAAAAAGCTTTAGATTTCGCAATGTTGCTTGGCGATTCTAATTTTAAGGCATGTCACGGATGACTGCAAAGATTCAATGGATCATTTTTAAAGTGATTTCAGGAGAAGAAAAATGAGCACCTTTAGGTGATGCAGAGTTTTGGAGGAAACACCATCTGTAAACGGCTAGAAAAATACAGTCCTGAAAACTTGTACAACGCAGATGGGACGAGATTATTTTATCAACTAATGCCAGAGAAGACGATGGCCTTTAGAGGAGGAAAGTGTAAAGGAGGGAAGCACTCTAAAGTATGAGGAACAGTTCTTCTCTGCAGCAATGCGTCAGGGACACTTAAATTGACACAACTGGTGATCGGACGATCAGCAAACCTGCGGTGTTTCAAAAATGTAAGAAGCTTACCACGTAAGAGGGTACATACATTTTGTTTTACGTTCCTTTAATATATAAGTTAATTCAGTACAGTATAGCTTCAGCTGTAATATTTTGCTACAGTCGTATTGTAAACATGATTTCTTTTATTGCAGTCAATTACAAGCCAAATCGAAAAGCATGGTTGACGTCTTCTCTTTTTAGTGATTGGGTGCTTTCGCTGGATAAAGAATAAGAAAACTGCATTGCTGGGAGATAGCTGTAGTGCGCATAACAACATGCCAGAGTTGAAGAAGTTGAACTATGCTTCTTTCCCCTCTTCCCCCCCCCCCCCCCCCCAAAAAAAAACTGTATAGCCACTAGGTAGGGGGATAATTAAGAACTTTAAGACAATATACCATTCATGTTTAGTTCAACATGTGATCGTAAACATTGAAAGAAAGCTGAGCAATCACTACAGTTTCAATGTGAAGCAGGCTTGTCACATGATTGCTAGTCCCTGGAACAGTGTACAGCCAAATGTGATTGTGAACTGCTGGAAAAATGAAAGAATTTCCGAAAGTCAAGATGTTGGTACGAATGTTGTGATGGATGAAATAACACATGATGATATTCAAAGTGATCTAGAGATTTATTGAGCAGTTACTGGTAAAACCATAGATGTTTCAGTAGTCGAATATTTGTCAGTGGATAATAAGGTGTTGGTGTTTAAAGCATATACTGACGAATCTATCATTGAGGAGTTAGAGGGTAATTTCACCTGTTGAAGATTCTGACGATGAGAGTGATGTGATAAGTGCGATTCCCCCTCCACTGATGGAGCTAATAGGTCAGTTTGAAACCATTCAGCAAGTAGCATCATCAATCCCCAGTGTTTCAGCGCAGCAATTGATTGTGTTGGAGGAGATAACGACTATATTCACAAGAGAGTCTTTAAGAAAAAAGGAACTAAGGAAAATAAGTTAACTTTTCTGTACACAAAATTAAGATATTCTACAAGTACAGCATTAAAAAATAAAGTGAACAAAATGTGGTTTATTATTTGTCTTTCAGTGTTATTTTTCATCAGAAAAGTAATACAGTAATGTACTTCTCAGCCACGAAAACATACTCCTTGCTCTGAGTCACAATGACAGAACCTCATTATAACAATAATCCTGTTACAACAATTTAATTTTCATGGTCCCACGAAATTCATTATATCGAAGTTTGTATTAACTGTGACTCGTGCATATCTTTACAGTCAATGGCAGAGACTATCATATGCCCTTTTGTCAAATACATCAGCTTATACACTAAATAAACAATAAGCAGAGTTCATAAGCCTGGCATAAAAAAATATTTTGAGTTTAAAGTAAATATCACTAGAGCAAAACGAAAGCATTTTTCTGTTTGCTGCACTATTTTAACACTGCTACAGATGGATGAAGCAAGCCACCTCTTTTGACGTTCATAGTAAATGCAGCTGGGTTTGCCACAAGAGTCTTGCAGTAAGTGTGGTCATCTGGGCACATGTAGGGAATAGCAAAAAGTCTGTGCACTCAACATACCGTAACATTTGCACAACTCTTCTCACACCATATTCTTTTGTGCAATAAATAATAATCTAGTAACCACTGAGTAGTGTTTGAATCAAGAACCTTAAAGTGAACTAGTATTTTCACTATCATCAGTGAACTTATCACTTTGCTTTTTATGGCACATGAATTCATTAACACTGGAAGAGCTCACATTCTCATCATCATCTACATTACTCTTGTCACTTGCACTAACATGTTCTCACAACAGACTGGAACTAATACGATGGGATTATTGTTACTACCAAACCTAGAGCTGATTTGAGAAAAAAGAGTGTTCCAAATGATCTTGTGAGGGTTTGTATGTCAAAATAATACCTTAGAGATTCTGTATCCTGAAACAGAAACTTCTGTGAGAGGCTTCTGATATAATTTATTCAAGTCAAAACTCCCAGCACAAATATTTTTGTACTACACTACAAAGAAATTCAGTCCAATCATTTACATTTTTAGTTCTCAATGGTCATTTGAAGCCCTTAGTTTGAACATTCCTAGAGTTGCACACATCAAACAGTTTACCAGTAATTCTGATGAATTCCGTAGTGGCAGAGGCGTCCTGAAAATCTAGGTGCTGGGGACACTCTAGAAATTCAACGATAACAGCAACACTAGAGCTCATTGACTGGGCTGCTAGAGACATTCATTTACGTATTCTAGAAATTCATATGTGAACCAGAGAGTGAATTGGCAAATTTTAAAGATTCACACTCTTGCAGATATTTAAGTTCAAAATAAAGTCAAACTGCACAGAACTAATTTCACCATATATCATAAATCAAGTATTAAGGACTGCTGAAGAGTGGGATGCAACCCATGGGCTTTGACTAGGCTTTGTCCAATGACGTGAGAATGTGCCAGAGATGATTTATTTCACAGATTTAACAGCAAAGACGAGTGTTCAGAAACAAAGAAATGCAGGAGAGAGAGAACAGATGGTACACTTATATCACGACCATTAATATTTCGAACATATGTTAAGTATATCGCTTGCTTGTGTCCTAGTACTTCTGTAAACATATACATTACGTGTATCCCAAACTTCAGTCGATCTGTATAGTTTATCTGCAGTACGGACCTAGACGCACGAAAATCCAGAGCTAGCTCGGAAGTTACGCATGTGTCGGTCATTCATATTTTCTTGCGTGCAGACTGCTGATATTTTTCACTCTTACTCAAAGCTAAAAATAAGTGGTACAGCCTCAACAGGGACTTCCAAAAGTTGACCGGGCGTGAAAATTACTCGATGTGTAAATTCGCCATTAAGGCGTATTTGGTCCATGACGAACTGTGGGTTATTGTTGAAAACGCTCCTTCAGATCCCACGAAATGGGACGATTCTTGGAAGAAGAGAGGAAATGGCACAGCTCAAAGTGTTGTAGGGTAAATTTCACCCTAGACGCCGTCATGGGAAATCTGGTGATGGTTGATTCACACTAGAGTTCAATTCTATTGTCTCGGCGGTTCGCGCATTCCCGCCCAGATGCGGGAGATTGCTGCGTTGCCAGTTTTACGCGCCAAGAGAAGCAGCGCCGTAGTCTAGTTCGCAAAGTTACGTTTAGGTGGGGAGAGCACAGTTTATGAAGTAAAGCCACCACAGCCGCATTAACCCTTTCGCTGCTACAGAGACGTGCTCCCTGCATTCCACAATGATTGCGATTTTGTCATCATTGCACTGCTTGCCTGTGCAGACACATGATGTTTCGACTGCTTTGACACACTTTATCATTCGATTTCACAAAAACTATTTGTCCCAAAAATTTGATTTTACACATCTTCTTGACTGATACCTTCCCCCTATAAATGACTTAATTTTGTTTCAATGTACAACGCAGTTATTGTGCAGCAGTAGATGTAGTAAACCATTGCACGAAATTTTGAAGAGTTTGCAGAGGTAAAAGTCCATAGCGTATGGTCGATTTTAGTTTCCATTAGAAATTTCAAAAAATTACATTCAAACGAATAAAATTCATGAACTAATACACTTCGATATTGTTTTTAAATAACGAAAATATTAAGCGTCAATCAAGGATTGAACTCAGAACCTTTTGCTTAGTAGCAATACACTTTAACCATTACGCTATCGCAGCTCATAGTTCAATCTATCTCCTGGATATCTCACGCAAAATACCGACAAACACTGCTGGTATGATTATGAATTACTCACGTTTCGTCGAAGTACAATAGGAAATAAACTATTACCGCTGTTCTTTATTGCGAAAAAGCGGTTAGTGAGAATGATACAAACACCTTTCCTTGCTATCGCCTGAATTAGGAGGCTTCTTGCTTGTTTGGTTTAATTAATTAACAGAATATGAAGCAATTGCTATAAAGAATGCTTTTTCCAAACTTTCTATAAAAGAGTCTGCTATCAAGACATTGCTTTTGTTCATTTACTTTATTCAAGACTGAACGTTTCTAAAACTGAAGACACTCGTCCGTGCTCTGCACTGCAGTCGAGCTCTGGCAAAGTCGTTCTCTGTTCATTGGCTGACTGTGTTTTGTGACATCAGATGCGCAGAACGAACCTAAACTCGGCCGGCGTCATAAATGACGTGCACTTTGTAACATTACAGGACATATTGAAGTATTCGATACTGTAAACTTTTAGGGGATGTCGATACAGATATGCAAAATGTAAAGGGAAACTTTGGTGATGTTTAAATATTGTACTGTGTCAATATTAGGACATTTTGCACAGAAAGAACAAAAATAGAATTAATGTAAATATATATTAGTGTTAGTAACCTATCTTCATTCAATTTTGTAATTATATTTCATTTTGTAAAAGAAAGACTCACTGTTTGCTGTAGCTCTGATTAATTGTATAAATTATCAGTTTTGAGCTAAATTATTTCGTATAATATGGACAAGATACTTTTAAAAACTCACCAGCTAAAGAGAAAGTCTGTAAATGAACGTTTAATGCACACTTCTGGAACTTTCTATAGAGAAATTCTATATTATGATCGCAAAAATACGAAAACTTGTGAAAACTGTTTCATAACCTAATTTCGAAAGACGATTTGTATCAAGAAATATTGCTAAAAAGATTTATTTACGTTTTGAAACACGATTTAAATCATTTTACATATAAATAGTTGTTCTAAATCACTCAAGAAATATCCAGAATCAAATGTCAAGATATTTCTGGAAACATCGGTACAAATCTAGTGAAGGTTATCCAGAAGCTGGTAGAAAAATGTTATAAAATCTATTTGGAAATTATGCTTGTAAGAATTTATATGTACTGATCCTTTTACTTACTTTAATCTGTACTAAAATTCTGTAATGTCTAATTTAGTTTTAAGTCGTGAATTGCTATCGTATTGCAAACAAAACATTGTCAAAGGCTCTCATTGTTTGGAAAGATATTAATACACCTAGGAGTTGTAGTTGCCAGTTCGGATATGCAGTGCGGTTAGCTCGGAGAGTCAGTTGTTGAGTCTGTGAAGTCTGTCAGTTCTGTTTGTAAATAAACGTCTGTAATGAAGAATTACTTGTTGTCGTCAATATGAACTCAAGACCTTTTGCAAGAAGCAGACACCTCCTAATGCAACGTTTTAATTTGGTGTTGAGGAGCTGAAACGTTATAACTTCAGGTATCGTTCGTTGTGAAAATGCATCTCTACCAGGACTGGAATCCTTCGCCGATCGAGATGTTAATCGCCTACAAAACCAGGCATTGTGGTATTGCCGCAAAGACCCAAAGTAGACCTAGGTATTGTCTAGTAATATGCCATTTACTTTGTATACATGATCGTGTAGAAAAATCAGCAATAATGAAAAAATACATGTATGGATGAAAGGACTTGGTGTACTTGCAGAAAATGTAGCTCTAACTGTAGACATCACTCTGTACTATAATTATTAATAAAGTGTGATCCATGACCTCTGTGACCTGTAGATGTAAAAGCGGGCAGTGCACACAAAGACGGCAACAGAAACCTGGACAGCCTTGGAAAAGGCATTTGAAGACTAAGAACTCACACATAGAGTGCGTTTGCTTAGATCATTAATCACTATCAAATCAGATAAATTGAAGTCGTTAGACGACTACTGCTTTCGTATAATAAGGACCGCAATTAAGTTAAACGAAATGAAGTTTGCGGTGAGTGAAGAGTGGATAAGAACTTTGCTCCTGTCTGGATTACCTGATCATTATCAGCCTATGATCATGGCACTTGAAAACAATGGCATATGTATCACGAGGGATTCTATTAAAGTAAAACTGATACAAGACGTCAAACTGGAAGGCGCAAATGGAAATGAAGAATCAGCTCTATATACAAATAAGAACAAGTGTACAAAACGTATTGTTAAATGCTACAAGTGCAGTAAACCGAATCATATTGCTAAATATTGTTCTAACAAGGACGGAAAAGAGCAGCTCGTCAAAAAATAACGATGACGGATATGTGTTTAGGAAACAGACACAACAAAAGAAAGCTTTTCTTGCTGCTGATGTTAAACAGTTTCACGTAAAGGATATGTGGTGTTTAGATTCCTGTGCCTCGACTCACATTACTAATCATGGAAAGAAGTTTCATAATGTGAAGCCATGTAATAGTTAGATGACCATCATGGGAGGTGATGGCTTAGTAGCAGAGACTACTGGAGGTCTCGATCTGACCTTCTGTACTGGAGAGAAAACATTAAAGTAGAAGCATCTGACATCATTCATATCTCAAAATCAGCTGTAAATTTGCTCTCAGTAAAATTGTAAGCAAATGGGATAAAGTGACTTTTAACAAAAAAGGTGTACTCATCTACAATGCAAAAGGTGAGCTAATTGCCAAAGCATTGATTAAGAATGGCATCTACTGTTTAAATACAAGTGAAACGAAACAGTGCTACTATACAAAAGGTTGTGACTTCTTATGGCATCGCAGGCTAGGACATATGAATCGCAAAATATGCTGACGTTATCAAAGGTTTCGACTGGACTAAATATATTGTGGTTAAGGATCTCTGTGAGTTGTGCATCATGGGAAAACAGTCAGGTCTTCCATTTAAACCGAGTAAAAGGTATTTTAAACACATCATAGACTTGGTACATTTTGATTTGTGTGGGAAAATGGAGACAGAATCTATTGTTGGAAATTATTATTTTTTCTCATTTATGGATGATTTCTCAAGATTTAAGTTTGTTTATTTCTTGAAGAAAAAGTCTGAAGTAACATACATGTTTTAAAAAATTCAAAGCCATGGTGGAAAAGCAGATAGGCAGAAATATCAAGAAGTTGCATTCAGACAATGGGAAAGGGTACATCAACGATGAACTAAAAGGATTTCTGGCTTCTGAAGGTATCATCCATCAGCTTACAGTACATTACTGTACACAACACAATGGTGTTGTCAAGAGAGCAAACAGAATACTGGGTGAAAAGGCTTGTACCATGAAGCTCGATGCTAATGTACCAAAGGAGTACTGGGCTGAAGCTGTGTCTACAGCTCCGTACCTATCAAATCGTTCACCATCCACCACACTTGGAGATTGGACACCATATGAACTTTGGGATAGGACAAAACCTTGTTTATCAGACCTGAGTATTTTTGGCCGCAGTGCAATGGTTCACATTCAAAACCACATCACAAGAAGTGGGATAAGAAGTCACAGAACTTGACATTTGTGGGCTACTGCCAGGCAGCCAAAGGCTATCAATTCATCAATAGAGAGACTGGCCAGATAATTGACAGCAGGGATATAAAATTCCTGGAAGATGGGAATTTTTCAAATTCAAAGACAGAGAAACCTAAGACCCCAAATGCCTTAGGATTGGAACAAGAAGCAGTTCTTCAGTACATCAGTATTTCACAAACTAAAGAAGAAGTTAAATCAGAAGACAGTGATAATGAACCCTTTTTTTACTTTGACAGTGATTCAAAAGAAACTTAAGCTCAAGATGAGAGTCATGAGGATCGAAACATAGTTCAAGATGTCACACCTCGAAGTTGAAACAGAGTAGCAAAACTCAAAACATGGCCTGACCATGTTACTTACTATTTGAAAGAAGGACTTCCAAGTGGAGATATTGATGACAAGGAAGCTTTGGAAGGGACCAGTAATGAAGAACAGAAAAAAGCAATGAAGAAAGTATTCTCATCTCTAGTTTGTAATAACACATTTGAAGAAGTAGAGCTACCCAGAAGGCACAAAGTACTCAAGACTAAGTGGGTATTATAAAAAAAAACCTGCGACGAGCATTCCACCAGAACCGTTTAAAGCACACCTAATGGTAAAATAATGCACTCAAGTTCAACGTGTTGATTATTAGAGAACCTTTTTACCAGTGATCAAGCATGCATCCATTATATATCTCTTGTCTATAGCAGCTCGAGAGAACCTGGAGATCGACCATATCGGCATCGCTACTGCTTATCTCTATGGAGGCTTGAAGAAATTTATGTTGTTCCACCAGAAAATTTGCCAACACCTGGAAAGGAATGAAAACTGAAGAAAGCTGTTTATGGACTCAACCTTGCTGCTAGGAATTGGAATCAAAAGATTGATGAAGTGTTAAGAAAACTGAAACTGAACAGATCAAACACTGATCCATGAATCTATTTTCACAGAGATAGCATCAAACCAGTCATTATAGCTTTTTATGTCGATGATATGTTATTATTCTCAAGTGAAAGGATTTGTGGTTATCACATAAGGCTGGTCCGTAATAAAACACTTCAAATATCATAAATGCATTTATTAGACACCAAGGCAAGAGGAACATACATGGCAGCACACATGTTATGTGGCGAGAGAAGACATAGAATGAAGCAGTTCAAAGAGCTCAGAGTCAAAGATAGGGGTCTCCGTGCCAGAGACGCCACGGACTCCCCTCCCTCCCTAACAAGTGCAGAGCACGGCGGAGGGAAGCTTCATCATTCGAAATTGTAATCCTCATGGTAGTGCAGCAGTTGTAGGCAGAGAAGAAAGCATGCCAGAAACTGCACTAAAAGAGTCCCGTGTGGCCAACTGCTGCATATGTGGAGAGGCGTAGGTCCACGGCAGGCCGACGGCATCAGGAGGTGGGCGATAGTGACAGAAGGCAGATCGGAAGCGTCTGAAGACAGGTTGTAGAGTGACCACGCCGGTTCCAGGCGATTACCAGACACGGTCTGTGGTCATCCAAGTAGATGATCTACAAACGTCTTCACACCTGGACGTTACATTCAGTGAGGCCCCAAATAAAGTGGTTGCAAGGCCGCTCACACAGAGTCGTCATGCAGCATCACAAATTCACAAAATGCAAGATCCTTATGGATGGTGGAGTGGAATAAGGGCGAGGCAGGGGGAACGGAGGCATGCAACACATACACGAACCCATTCAACCTGAGCCGGAAGGTCCATAGTATCAGCTGATGGTGAGTCCTCTATGAACTCTGCTGGAAGGAGGAGGGGCTCACCATATAGAATATCGGCGAGCGATGCGTTCAGGTCTTCTTTATGAGCCAAGGGGATGCCCAGCAGGACCTAAGGGAGGACCTCAGACCATAAACCACCGTGGCACATAAGCACAGCCTAGAGGGTTCGGTGCCACCATCTGACCAGGCTGTTCGCCTGTGGGTGGTAGGCCATGGTGTGGAATTTAGCAACACCACAGAGGCTGCGCAGCTGTGCAAAGAAGACAGACTTGAACTACTGTATCTGGTCAATTGTGAGGGTAAAGAGGACAACCAAATTGGAGACCCACGTGGATACGAGAGAATGAGGTATGGTCTCGGCTGTGATGTCGACAAGGTTACGCGGACGACGATTGATAAGATGTATGTGTATCGCTTGGAAGGGAGCAGGGGGCCAATGATGTCGATGTGGACATGCCGAAGGCGTCCTCTTGGAATGTCAAACTTGCCTAATGGAGGCTGAGCATGCCTCCCGACCTTGCTACAATGGCAAGGTACACATGTGTGAGTCCAAATGCAGCAGTCATGCTTCTCACAGGGCCAGACGAAGCGCTCAGTAGCCAGCCTCATTGTGGCCCACATTCCCATGTGGGCAAGCCATGTAAAGCAGTAAAGACCCCATGTTGAAGAGTGGTAGGGACCAGGGTGCAGGGAGTTCCCATAGAGATGTCGCAAAGACCGGGGTCGTCGACCCTTGTAGGATGTGGGGTTGAACAGAGAGCAATTGTCCGAAATTAATCGCGGTATATCGTCGTCTTCAGTCCGAAGTTGGGCGAGCTCTTCCAAGTTAAACAGTGCAGTTAGTGCGCAGATGTGGTACAAGTAGTCTGCCACAACATTCTCCATGCCGCAGATATAGCA
The DNA here is from genome assembly GCF_023897955.1 of Schistocerca gregaria. Lineage (NCBI taxonomy): Eukaryota > Metazoa > Arthropoda > Insecta > Orthoptera > Acrididae > Schistocerca > Schistocerca gregaria. The sequence continues at coordinate 545,461,997 of NC_064924.1, forward strand.
TGCGTCGGAAGAGTGCTGACATATTTAGTCCACATGGCGAAAACCCGTTTGCGGAAGGTCCTTAGCCGAGTTACGAATGACGTCCACGAGAGGCTTGTGATCTGAGTAGAGCGTGATAGTCGTCCTTCAAGGGCACTACGGAAGTGTTTAATTGCCTGGTACATAGCAAGAAGCTCACGATCGAAAACCGACCGCTTATACTGGCTCTTAGTCAGTTTCTTGGAAAAGAAGTGGAGCAGTCAGTTTGAGTCAGCAGTGTGCTGTTGTAAAACAGCACCCACAGCTGAGTCACTAGCATTAGTTGTGATCGAAACACGTGCCTCAGGGTCAGGGTGGGCGAGTGTAACAGCTTTGGCGAGGGCAGTTTTAAGGCTACCAAATGCATCGAGCATGGGTTTGGTCCAATCCATCTCTCGTTTCCTCATCGTGTTTTTGCTGGAGAGGGCATCGGTGAGGGCCAATTGGACAGAAGCAGCCTGAGGAATATGACCGTGGTAAAAGTCTGCCATACCCAGGAAACGACGGAGCTGAGCGTAATCTTCCGAAAAGAGATCAAGTATGGTTTCGACATGAGAACTCGTTCGTTGGAGACCATCGGCAGAGACAGTGTGGCCTAGGAACATAACAGTTGTCAGACAGAGTTGAGATTTATCATAGTTGATCACCACACTGTTATCAGCAAGAGCCAAACAGACTGTATCGAGGTGAACTTGATGTTCCTCAGCAGAGGAGGAAAAGATCAGTATATCATCTAAGTAAGCGTTAGCAAATGGCGAAGGTAGCAAAATGGAATCAATGAATGGCTGCCATGTCTGCGCAGAATTTTTCAGTCCATAAGGCATGTAACAGTATTCACATAGGCTGAAGGATGTGATGATGGCCATCTTCAGAATATCTTGAGGATGCATAGGAATTTGATGGTACCCCTTCAACAATCTAAAACAGAGAAAAACTTAGAACAAAGTAGCAACTGTGTGAAATCCTGGATATGGGGAATGGGATAGTTATCGATAATTTTGCGAGCATTAAGATACCTGTAGTCCCTGCACATGTGTAAGGAGCCATCAGTTTTAAGAACAAGGTGGATGCCCGAAGCCAACAAATGTTGAACGATGTCTTTTGCATTGAGAAGTGTGGCAGCCTGCAGGTCCAGTGAAAGTTCGTAATGGTATAGAAAGTCCCACCCGATGACAGGTTCATCCACGTCAACAACGTGGAAAGACCAAGGGAAGGTGTGGACTGTCAATAGGCGAAGCGATATCTTGGTGGAGCCAAGGGCCACAATAGGAGAATGATTTGCAGCGATCAGAGTGAGGTTAGCAGGTGAAAGTATGGTGCCTGCGTGTTGGCTGGCGTAACGCTGACGTTGGCGCTGGTGTCAACGAGAAAGCGAGTGCTTGATGACAAGTCAGTGGCGTAGAGGCGTCGCGCAGCTGAAGCGAGTGGTATGGTGTCAGACAGTAGACGCCATGAAGGAACATAGTGGGATGTGGCGCCTAAACGTGCCCGCCAGAATCGTTTGGGTAGGCGCAAGGTGCGCAATAGTTGTGTGCAGCATCCCTATAAGTAACATGGTACCAGCACAATTTGTAGGCTGGAAGGCGAGGCGATGTGGAGAAGGAGGGGGCCGCAGCTGGCTGTTTCGGTGCTGGGAGTCACTTGGGTTGCTGCTTGGGTGAGGTTGGCTGCTGTTGGGAGGCTGCAGGCAGTGCCTCCTGTAGGCCGCTAGGTGGCAGCTCCCGACTGTCAGCTGAGGTGCCAATGTGAGGAATTGAAGCTGCAGCCATGTCAACTCACAGTGATGGAGGAGTCGTCCATGACAGGCAGTCTCGGTGATGAATGATTGCGTAAGCTCGATCAGCCGTGTGTAAGTAAACCTCAAATAGGGCAGCAGTATGGGACAGCAGGTGGAGTTGTAGATGTGAAGGCATTTTGACCATGCACAATGTCCAAAGCACAGTGTCAGGTAATGCTTGATCATCAATTAATGAATGGAGGCGCCTCCAAAGTTGCGAAGGGGTGTGGTCATCAAGATGCTCCTTGTGAATAATTTGATGAATAGCCTCTGCTGGAGAGTGGGAAAGGCTCTACATTGGTCATCGAATAATTGTGCGAGGCAGACAGTGAGAGGAACAAGTCACTGATGAGGTCCGTATGTGCATGGAGATGGCTCATCAGGCAGAAAAAATGAACGTTATCGTCAGAAATGCTGTGGATGTCCAGGAGATGATCCACTAAGGCGAACCAAGTCTTTGGGCTATCTTTTTGTAAAGCAGGTAACTTAGGATATTTTCTGTCGAACACACATTGATGCAGCACCAGCAGCCGAAGATCCGTACGAGCAGGGCAGGACGCCTACTTCACCTGGAGTGCAGTAGTCGTGAACGGTGAGTCACCCGAGGTTTTCATGGGGGAGGAGGGCGGCCGCATGCAGCATTCAGTGTGGAGTGCGCGGGTGCATGATGTGTCCACTGACAAGGAACATGGCGTGGGTGTAATGGCTGGTGCCACTGCAACAGCAGGTGAAGGCGGTCACAGTGCGGCCACAGAGGGGCTGACCCGGGTCGTGGAAAATGGCATGGTCAAAGCGACCAGCATCGCTGAAACAGCATGCGGGGGGAGGGGAAGGTGCTGAAACACTATGTAAATTAGAATGTGCCACCCCATGCATAGAAATGTTCGATCGCAGTTCTGGAACTGTCCCAAAGGTAATGACTTACATGAAGGCTAAACAACAAAGTCCTTAACTGGAAGGTCGTCTACATTGTCGTTAGGCGGGGTGCATTGTCCGTGTTGTGGCTGTTGTTGTGCTGCCACACTAGCTGGGTGCCATGTTGAACTGGTTAGGTGGCCACAAGTGTAGCCGGGCGTAAATAACTGTTCACTTTTAACCAAGTTCGAAGTAGGTACACACATGATCGCAAGCAAAGTTAATTAGGTATGTTACACTTGCACTGAAAGACACTGGTAGATCCATTGTGGCGAAAACAATGTGGGCTGCCACACGAATTTCGTTGATCACGAAAACAAGCACAAAATGACTCGCGATTACAAGACGACAATGTCATGGTCACGGTTGTGGTTATCAAGTACGGCTGGTTGGTAATAACACACTTTAAATATCGTAAATGCATTTATTAGACACCAAGGCAAGAAGAACAAACATGGCAGTACACAAGTCGAGTGCCGAGAGTAGACATAGAACACAACAGTTCAAAGAGGTCAGAGTCAAAGATAGGGTGCGCCACACCAGAGACGCTACAGAGTGTTTTTGATCATTTCAAAAGTTCTTTGAAGAGATTTTTTGAGATAGAAGATTTAGGACAGATACATCAATGCCTAGGTATGGAAATTGCGTGAGATAATGACAAAGGAAAAATCTGGATCTCCCAGAAATCCTATGCAAAAGAAGGTGTGGAGAAATTTGGAAGAAGTGAAGCCAAGCTGGTGTCAACATCACTTGAACGTGTTTTGGACTTGGAAGCAGTTGAATCAGGTGATATCAAGGTACCATATCATGAAGCAATAGGAAGTCTATATCTATCCCAAATCTCCAGACCTGATATGTGTTTCGCTGTAAATCTCCTTAGCGGATATAATCATTGTTTTAAAAAGATTCACTGGTTTTCGGTAAAAAGGGTGTTTAGATATTAAAAGGAAACTATGGATTACAAGCTAGAATTTTCTAGAAGTGGTAACAGAAAAGTAATAGCCTTCTGTGATGCAAATTGGCGAAGCAAAATCAATTACAGAAACCCTGTAACTGGTTCATGCATAAAATTGCAAAACTCTTTAATTTCTTGGTCTAGCAGAAAACAAAAAACTATTGCAGTTTCTAATTGTGACGCTGAATATATGGCCTTGGCATCGACTGTTCAAGATTTACTGTGGTTAAGACAACTTGAATCTGAGGTAGATCCAAGCAGTGTCATAAAGCCATTTACAGTGTACTTTGATAATAAATGAGCTATTCAGTTAGCCAAAAATCTAGTGACAAAATCTAGATCAAAGGATATAGATATAAAGTATCATTTTATAAGAAGGCATATCGAGTCATATGTTATTAATGTTAAACATCTGCTTTCTGAAGAAATGTTAGACGATGCTTTCACAAAACCACTTAGCAATTACAGACATGAAACATTTGTAAGAAACTGTGGCTTTGTGAAATAAGTGAAGAAGAGACTGTACATTTAGATTTCGTACTGTGTGTCGATGTCAATTTAAGGGGACATGTTAAGATATGTAAACTGATATCGGCAGATTTTTCTTTATTACGTTGTGTTATAATTACTCTGCGATTATTATGTGTTCTGGGATGTATAGTAGTTGTTATGCACGAACTGATTAACTAATAAAATGTTGTTTCGGAAAGCTTTCACTAGTTTATTAAAAATGCTCAACATTAACTTATATAGATTTTTCCTTTTCGTTAGCATTAGTACCCTATTCTTCAGTTGACATATTCAGTGTGTTACAAAAAGGTATGGCCAAACTTTCAGGAAGAATTCCTCACACACAAAGAAATAAAATACGTTATTTGGACATGTGTACAGAAGCGCTTACTTTCCATGTTAGAGCTCATTTTATTACTTCTCTTCAAATCACGTTAATCATGGAATGGAAACACGCAGCAACAGAACATACCAGCGTGACTTCAAACACTTTGTTACAGGAAATGTTCAAAATGTCCTCTGTTAGCGAGGATATATGCATCCACCCTCCGTCCCATGGAATCCCTGATGCGCTGATGCAGCCCTGGAGAATGGAGTATCGTATCGCAGCCATCCACAATACGAGCACGAGGAGTCTCTACGTACATTTGGTACCGAGGTTGCGTAGACAAGAGCTTTCAAATACCCCCATAAATGAAAGTCAAGAGGGTTGAGGTCAGGAGAGCGTGGAGGCCATAGAATTGGTCCGCCTCTACCAATCCATCGGTCACCGAATCTGTTGTTGAGAAGCATACGAAAACTTGGACTGAAATGTGCAGGAGCTCCATCGTACATGAACTACATGTTGTGTCGTACTTGTAAAGGCACATGTTCTAGCAGCACAGGTAGAGTATCCCATATGAAATCATGGGGGTGAATCGAGGAAGTACAGTACATATTGACAAAATTAAAATGAGCTCTAAAATGGAAATTAAGCGTTTCTGGACACATGTCCACATAACACCTTTTCTTTATTTGTGTGTGAGGAATGTTTCCTGAAAGTCTGGCCATACCTTTTTGTAGCACCCTGTTATGTCAGCTGAAGTACAAGATACAAATTTTACAGGTTTCGCTTCTTTCCTCGTTACTACTACCATTTCGTTCTTACATAGATGGTATTACTAGCGAAGGTGGAAAGTCCTACATACATAATATTTGTATGCCATACCTAAGTTGACCTATATACATCAACTGAAAAATAGGATACTAGTGCTAACAGAAACAAAGAAATCGATGTATGGAATATGGACATCCCGTACCTCAATTGAACTACGCGATGGTGAAACAAAAGCGACACCCATAGAATTCGTATCCCATACTTCAATTGAGCTATGTAGGAAAACTGTGGTATGGGGTACAATTTGTTTGCCTTCGACATATAACGTTTCTATGACTCTGACTTAAGGTTGTGTACTCCTCATTGCAGACGATCTGTTGCAGCCCAGCCATAGTCCAGGATTCTTAGACAGCTACTGCAAAATTTAACTATAAAGTTAAATGAATATTTAATTAAGTATAATGTTTTAGCAAAATATTTATTGTGATCTCAGAAAATAAATCAAAGCATCTTTACAAAACTCAAATAATTAGTAACATACTTACAATAATGAAATGAATCTTACTCAACAAGCTACATGCTTTCTGTCCAAATACATACAAAGTACTGACTGACTCGCCAGTACAGCTGCCCCTTTATATATAAAGCCCAACAATCCTCGGTATTGTTTTAAACTTTTTTTTAGTAAAATTACAATTAAAACTGTTATCTAAATATTCATGTCTGGTTGCAACAATTGCATTGGCACTTATAAAACGAATACATATAACAAACTTTAAGCATTTGATATTTTATAAATAGGAAAATACTTAAATATGAAATATTAGCAATAGTTTGGATGTTTTGATTAATTACAGAAGATTCATACTGAAGTGAAAATTCCTACACTCTTTAATATTAGTAACTATCCCACAAGTACATGTTTATCTACACCCCAATAGTGATTGTGTCAGATATTTTCTGTTTAGGGTCGAAAATATGTTTAAAAAAATCTGTTTTAATGGACTGTTACATCTCAACAACCCCCAAAAGGATTTGTGCAACTAAACGTTGAACAAAACCTTTTCTGACAGGTCTACGTAGCAGTACACATTTTTACAATAAATTGGAAGAACAAGCATTTTACTTGTGGTATAAGAGAAATCCTGCGTTTGGTTAAATATGTAAATTAAATATGAAGCTTTATGTAAAAATTATTACTGAATAGCACAAGGAAAGAACAACTTATTTTTTAGCTGTATGAGATAAGATGCAACTTTGAGTGTCAAACCTAGTACAAAATTCCTAAGTGTAAATCCACTGATCTCTGTACTTTAGATAAACTATTCAGAATTCAATACACTGACTGGTTGGTAGGTAATCTTGCAGTACGCAATTTGCTTTATGGAGAGTCTTGAAGTTTGCAGTACGCAGACTGATTTGTTGAATGAGATGTGTGACCAACGACCAGTCCTACTATTTTTCATTTGTTCAGACACTTCCAACGCCTCCTTCCCACCTTTACAATCATTCAATCATTAATTAATGTATTTCTTTCTTCAAGAATATATGTGCAGTGCAGTTGTTGCCCTTCCCTTCACAGTAAGTGCTAGTATATAATGGAATGATACTTAAGACTCCCATTACATATTACTCTGAGTGACAATATATAATATATTTAATAAGTGACTAATATATCATATTGCTTGGATTTTATCAGTGATTGAAACATCACAACAAATATGTGGCTGGGCCTTATACAAAGGTAAGTGTTCACAGCTTGGGTGTGAATACACAATAAATGAATCATAAGTGACTGATACATTGCAATAAAAATATGAATAAGCTTTATACATTGGTAAGTTGGTTTAAGCATTATACACTCCTGGAAATGGAAAAAAGAACACATTGACACCGGTGTGTCAGACCCACCATACTTGCTCCGGACACTGCGAGAGGGCTGTACAAGCAATGATCACACGCACGGCACAGTGGACACACCAGGAACTGCGGTGTTGGCCGTCGAATGGCGCTAGCTGTGCAGCATTTGTGCACCGCCGCCGTCAGTGTCAGCCAGTTTTCCGTGGCATACGGAGCTCCATCGCAGTCTTTAACACTGGTAGCATGCCGCGACAGCGTGGACGTGAACCGTATGTGCAGTTGACGGACTTTGAGCGAGGGCGTATAGTGGGCATGCGGGAGGCCGGGTGGACGTACCGCCGAATTGCTCAACATGTGGGGCGTGAGGTCTCCACAGTACATCGATGTTGTCGCCAGTGGTCGGCGGAAGGTGCACGTGCCCGTCGACCTGGGACCGGACCGCAGCGACGCACGGATGCACGCCAAGACCGTAGGATCCTACGCAGTGCCGTAGGGGACTGCACCGCCACTTCCCAGCAAATTAGGGACACTGTTGCTCCTGGGGTATCGGCGAGGACCATTCGCAACCGTCTCCATGAAGCTGGGCTACGGTCCCGCACACCGTTACGCCGTCTTCCGCTCACGCTCCAATATCGTGCAGCCCGCCTCCAGTGGTGTCGCGACAGGCGTGAATGGAGGGACGAATGGAGACGTGTCGTCTTCAGCGATGAGAGTCGCTTCTGCCTTGGTGCCAATGATGGTCGTATGCGTGTTTGGCGCCGTGCAGGTGAGCACCACAATCAGGACTGCATACGACCGAGGCACACAGGGCCAACACCCGGCATCATGGTGTGGGGAGCGATCTCCTACACTGGCCGTACACCTCTGGTGATCGTCGAGGGGACACTGAATAGTGCACAGTACATCCAAACCGTCATCGAACCCATCGTTCTACCATTCCTAGACCGGCAAGGGAACTTGCTGTTCCAACAGGACAATGCACGTCCGCATGTATCCCGTACCAGCCAATGTGCTCTAGAAGGTGTAAGTCAATTACCCTGGCCAGCAAGATCTCCGGATCTGTCCCCCAATGAGCATGTTTGGGACTGGATGAAGCGTCGTCTCATGCGGTCTGCACGTCCAGCACGAACGCTGGTCCAACTGAGGCGCCAGGTGGAAATGGCATGGCAAGCCGTTCCACAGGACTACATCCAGCATCTCTACGATCGTCTCCATGGGAGAATAGCAGCCTGCATTGCTGCGAAAGGTGGATATACACTGTACTAGTGCCGACATTGTGCATGCTCTGTTGCCTGTGTCTATGTGCCTGTGGTTCTGTCAGTGTGATCATGTGATGTATCTGACCCCAGGAATGTGTCAATAAAGTTTCCCCTTCCTGGGACAATGAATTCACGGTGTTCTTATTTCAATTTCTGGGAGTGTATATATAACATATTTAAGTAAATTCAGTATTTTCAATAGTGCAGAAATACTAGCTTGTTTCCTGGATCTTCCTATATAATAGGCTTTATTTAACAACAAGAAGTGTTGACACAGTAAAGTAGAAGGGTCTCAGTAATAAAGACATTTGCATGTGGACAGAGGGAATGATAGCTTCGTACTCTGATCAGAAGTAAGAAATAAAACAGAAGATTCGGAGTATTGGAGTCGAAGAAGAAAAGATGACAGACCCAAAGACAGGAAACCCTCCTACTCCCCTCCACAGGAACCCTACTGTTCCAGTACTTCACTGTGGCACTGGAGGGAGAAGCATGTTCAGCATTCCCTACAGAACATACTTGCCACAGTTTTACCTTCCCAGTCCCCAAAAATTAACCCCAACACTCCCTTTTGACTGATCATTAGAGGGCAAACAATTAGCATTCTGCAGGACAGAACAAATGATATATGTAATCCTAGGTTGGTTACTACAAGAAACAAATGCTAGATATAATCAGCTGACGTACAAGCAGTCCCTCTAATATCTGGGTTTGATTAGACATAATTAATTACATTAATATGAAAATATTGAAACCTGTGACATATCTGATACATAAACATGGAAAAACTAAAGCGAGGTATAGAATTACTGTGTTCCTCTGATATCTGTTGCAGCTCAAACGTAAATTAGTACATAAACATGAAAATATAGAAATAAGGTACACAAATATCATATTGAATTACTGCATATCCCATGTCGATAAATAAACAAAGTGAGATGCCTCTTTGGGCAGATCATCCAACTGTCATAATGTTCACATTATAAGTACTTTCTCATGGACCAGTATGCTTGCTAAACGTCATAAAGTCAAGTGTGATAATAAAAAAATTAAGTCACATTTTCAAAATTAAGAAGAAAGCAAGTCTGAGACATGATATTTAATCTTCTGGATTCTCATTCAAACATCATATATATATTCTCTTCTCAAATGATAAGGCATATGAAAATCCAAGGGGTATTTCATGTAGAGCAAATAACAAAATTCTTTCAAGTGGCAGCTCATAGAAACAAACAGAAGTAAGTTTGAGATTGCCTTGACAAGGAAAGATTACTGAGAATCAGGTTGCATGTGGTATTATATCATGGTATAATATCAGGAGAAAGAAAACTGGCGTTCTATGGATCGGAGTGGGGAATATCAGATCCCTTATTTGGCAGGTGGGTTAGAAAATTTAAAAAGGGAAATGAATAGGTTAAAGTTAGATATAGTGGGAATTAGTGAAGTTCGATGGCAGGAGGAACAAGACGTTTGGTCAGGTGAATAAGAGGGTTATAAGTACAAAATCAAATAGGGGTAATGCAGAAGTAGGTTTAATAATGAATAAAAAAATAGGAGTGCGGGTAAGCTACTGCAAACAGCATAGTGAACATATTACAGTGGCCAAGATAGACACGAAGCCCACGCCTACTACAGTAGTACAAGTTTATATGCCAACTAGCTCTGCAGATGATTAAGAAATTGATGACATGTATGATGAGATAAAAGAAATTATTCAGGTAGTGAAGGGAGACGAACATTTAATAGTCATGTGTGACTGGAATTCGATAGTAGAAAAAGGGAGAGAAGGAAACATAGTAGATGAATATGGATTGGAGCTAAGAAATGAAAGAGGAAGCTGTCTGGTAGAATGTTGCACAGAGCATAACTTAATCATAGCTAACACTTGGTTCAAGAATCATAAAAGAAGGTTGTATACATGGAAGAATCCTAGAGATACTAGAAGGTATCAGATAGATTATATAATGGTAAGACAGAGGCTTAGGAACCATATTTTAAATTGTAAGACATTTCCAGGGGCAGATGTGGACTCGGACCACATTCTATTGGTTGTGAACTGTAGATTAAAACCGAAGAAATGCAAAAAGGTGGGAATTTAAGGAGATGGGACCTGGATAAACTGACTAAACCAGATGTTGTACAGAGTTTCAGGGAGAGCATAAGGGACCAATTAACAGGAATGGGGGAAAAATAAAGTATAAGAAGAATGGGTAGCTCTGAGGGATGAAGTAGTGAAGGCAGTAGAGGACCAAGTAGGTAAAAAGACGAGGACTAGTAGAAGTCCTTGGGTAACAGATGAAATATTGAATTTAATTGATGAAAGTATAAAATATAAAAATGCAGTAAATGAATCAGGCAAAAAGGAATACAAACATCTCAAAAATGAGATCGACAGGAAGTGCAAAATGGCTGAGCAGGCATGGCTAGAGGACAGATGTAGGGATGTAGAGGCTTATCTCACTAGGGGTAAGATAGATACTGCTTACAGGAAAATTAAAGAGACCTTTGGAGAAAAGAGAGCCACTTGTATGAATATCAAGAGCTCAGATGGAAACCCAGATCTAAGCAAAGAAGGGAAAGCAGAAAGGTGGAAGGAGTATATAGAGGCTCTATACAAGGGCGATGTACTTGAAGACAATACTATGGAAATGGAAGAGGATGTAGATGAAGATGAAATGGGAGATACGATACTGCGTGAAGAGTTTGACAGAGCACTGAAAGTCCGAAGTCGAAATAAGGCCCCAGGAGCAGACAACATTCCATTAGAACTACTAAAACCCTTGAGTGAGCCAGTCCTGACAAAACTCTACCATCTGCTGAGAAAGTTGTATGAAATAGGTCACATACCCTCAGATTTCAAGAAGAATATAATAATTCCAATCCCAAAGAAATCAAGTGTTGACAGATGTGAAAATTACCGAACTATCAGTTTAATAAGTTACAGCTGCAAAATACTAACGTAAATTCTTTACAGACGAATGGAAAAACTGGTAGAAGCCGAGCTCAGCGAAGATCAGTTTGGATTCCGTAGCAGTGTTGGAACACGTGAGGCAATACTGACCTCATGACTTATCTTAGAAGAAAGATTAAGGAAAGGCAAACCTACGTTTATAGCATTTGTAGACTTAGAGAAAGCTTTTGACAATGCTGATTGGAATAATCAAATTGTAAAGGTGGCAGGGGTAAAATAAAGGGAGCGAAAGTCTTTTACAATTTGTACAGAAACCAGATGGCGGTTATAAGAGTCGAGGGACATGAAAGAAAAGCAGTGGTGGGGAAGGGAGTGAGACAGGGTTGTAGCCTCTCCCCGATGTTAGTCAATCCGTTTATTGAGCAAGCAGTAAAGGAAACAAAAGAAAAGTTCGGAGTGGACATTAAAATCAAGTAAGAAGAAATAGAAACATTGAGGTTCGCCAATGACATTGTAATTCTGTCAGAGACAACAGATGACTTGCAAGAGCAGTTGAACGGGATGGACAGTGTCTTGAAAGAAGGATATAAGATGTACATCAACAAAAGCAAAACAAGGATAATGGAATGCAGTCGAATGAAGTCAGGTGATGCTGAGAGAATTAGATTTGGAAATGAGGCACTTAAGGTAGTAAAGGAGTTTTGCTATTTGGGGAGCAAAATAACTGATGGTGGACGAAGTAGAGAGGATATAAAATGTAGACTGGGAATGGCGAGGAAAGCGTTTCTGAAGAAGAGAAATTTGTTAACATCAAGTATAGATTTAAGTGTCAGGAAGTCGTTTCTGAAAGTATTTGTATTGAGTGTAGCCATGTATGGAAGTGAAACATAGACGATAAATAGCTTGGACAAGAAGAGAATTGAAGCTTTGGAAATGTGGTGCTACAGAAAAATGTTGAAGATTAGGTGGGTAGATCACGTAACTAATGAGGAGGTATTGAATAGGATTGGGGAGAAGAGGAGTATGTGGCACAACTTGACTAGAAGAAGGCATCGGTTGGTAGGACATGTTCTGAGGCATCAAGGGATCACAAAGTTAGCATTGGAGGGCAGCATGGAGGGTAAAAATAGTAGAGGGAGACCAAGAGATGAATACACTAAGCAGATTCAGAAGGCTGTAGGTTGCAGTAGCTACTGGGAGATGAAGGAGCTTGCACAGGATAGCATAGCATGGTCAGCTGCATCTAATCAGTCTCAGGACTGAGGACCGCAACAACAACAACATAATATATGCTTATACATCGCTAGTTCTAACTTTGTACCCATAACTTGATCTAATGAAAGTGATATATTTCTTTTGAAGGGAAAGGAGCACTGATAATGAGTGGTTACTGAGAACCATGTTGCACATGACAGTATATCATTGTGTTAAGTAGAGGTAGAAGATATTTCAAGCAGAGGCGCGTATGAATGAAATACTCATAAGTTTGAGAATACATTGACAATGGGTATTATAAAGAATTATTTTGCATGTAACAGTATATCATTGTATTAAATCTAGATAGACCAGATTAAACAGATGACGATGGTGTGCATAGTATCACGTAAAGGTAGTTGTCAAGCAACTTACAAGAAACAGTAATTGTTAGCCTTACAGACATCTGTTTTCACGGAAAAATTATGTCAGTTTTCAACCATTGAAATGCAACACGACATAATGACTGTACCGCTTGTAGGACCAAACGTTCTTATTTCTTTACAAGTCAAACTTAAACTTTAGAGTAACTAAACCGACATGAACATTTCAGGCCAGGAAACCACAAGGATGGATAGATGGATTTGCGCACAGTAACTGTCAAAGGCACCTTGTTTTCGTAGTATAAATGTCGTCCCAAATTTTTCAGCATCTTCTTAGAATCAGATTTACATTGGAAAAATTAAGTACCAGCATGATACTTCCAGAATATACAGGGTGGTCCACTGATGGTGATCGGGCCAAATATCTCACGAAAAAAGCGTCAAACGAAAAAACTACAAAGAACGAAACTTGTATAGCTTGGAGGGGGAAACCAGATGGCGCTATGGTTGGCCCATTAGATGGCGCTGCCATAGGTGGTTCAAGTGGCTCTAAGCACTATGGGACTCAACATCTGTGGTCATCAGTTCCCTAGAACTTAGAACTACTTAAACCTAACTAACCTAAGAACATCACACACATCGATGCCCGAGGCAGGATTCGAACCTGCGACCGTAGCAGTCACACGGTTCCAAACTGACGCGCCTAGAACCGCATGGCCACAATGGCTGGCCCTGCCATAGGACAAACGGATATCAACTGCGTTTTATTTCATAGGAACCCACGTTTTTCATTACATATTAGTGTAGAATATAAAGAAATATGAATGTTTTAGTTGGACCATTTTTTTCGCTTTGTGATAGATGGCGCTATAATAGTCACAAACGTACAAGTACGTGGTATCACGTAACATTACGCCAGTGCATACAGTATTTGCTTCGTGATACATTACCCGTGTTAAAATGGACCGTTTACCAATTGCGGAAAAGATCGATATCGTGTTGATATATGGCTATTGTGATCAAAATGCCCAATGGGCGTGTGCTATGTTTGCTGTTCGGTGTCCTGGACGATTACAGGATTTCTACATATGGTATTACTCTTTTCATTGCTATAAAAAAGATAAAAATTTGGAAGCTGTACCTACAACATTTATTAGTTTTTCATAGAAGTTCTGAGATCGATAACGAATCTAGAAATCCTACAAAAACATAGTTCACAGATTTACAGCAAAAATTTACTGCAGTTTTATTGCAAAAATGTGAAAAATTATGAACCATAGAACAGTTGCAGTCGGTAACTAGAACTGACCCCCATAGGTCAATTGAGCAATAGGGATCAATTCTAGTTACCGATTTCAGCCATGAGATGATTCTTTAGTTAGATCGTTTTTTGAGCACGTGTGTGCACTGAAATGTAGGGTAATATGATTTCTGTACTTGTAATTGCTCTCTGAACTACTGCAAAAATGTTGCTAATATTCGAATCGGTAACTAGAATTTGGCTGTATAGAAGGTCTGTTCTAGTTACCGACTCCAATTTTCGCTATACACTGCAGTAGTTTTAGAGAGCAGTCACAAATATAGAAATTCTATTACGTTTCAGTGCATGCAACTGGAAAGTAATTTACACAAGAATCATGGAGTGGTTGGAAACTGTAACTGGAATTTGCCAATATAAGTTAATTCTAGTTATCGATTCCAGTATTCTTTATTTTTTGTAGATATTTGTTAGTCAGGCACTGGCTTTTCTTTCAGAATTTAGTGTGTCAGTTTCTCCACATTTTATGCTACTGTTTCGTATTTGTTGCCATTCATTTGATTTCCTTGATTCCCTGATACATTTTGGTTTCTCTCTGCCCAAAACCCCAACTTTCCTGCGTTTCTCCCATTAGATTCAATAATTAAAGTAAAATTAACGCTATGTTATAATAGTATGACTTCACCATTCGCTTTACTATAATGCAATTTAAAGGTTCTCTGTGTTTTTCTAGACATATAAATAACAAGAGTACTTCTTAACAGACATGAAAATTTGTTTTTAATTCCTGCTCTTAATTATTTTCATTATCTTCAATTCGTTTTTATATAAACCATGGCTAAGTAAATACCGGCGTGAACGTGAGTGTAATTTTGTCGTGTGCTACATTCGTTTGTTTACGAGTATGATCGCTTGCTTTCATAGATTGCCTGTATGTAGCGTCTCTGCAATAAATGTGACATCATTGCTCAAAGCCCACGAATGGAATCGGACAGTAGAATTTATCCACATTTCCTATAGTTGAAAACCTCTTTTAGATAGCCAAGTTCAAAATTTACTGATAACACCCAACCACAAAGAATACTGTGGTGGGGCAAAGAAACATAGAGTGTACAAATGTACATGACCTAGGGGAAGAGAAGTGCCACATGAGGGCAAATTGTTTGGTTAGTTCGCTGTATCATCTGGACAGCTGTTTTTCATTTGAGTAAAATTCTAAAGGAAAACCTCTAAAATGTTGCTCAACGTTTTCCACATTGCCATTTTACACTTTTTTTTTATTTTTTTTAGTACTGTAATCAATTCTAACATTGTTTCTACCTGTGGCACTTCTGGCATAAAGCGCCATATCTTTGGACTCGATCATCTTTGACTTATCTTTGTCTTTGCTCTCCTTTGGCGGGCTATGTTTGGACAGCCATGTTGTATTCACTTTCTTATGTGTTTAAATAAATGTATATTCTACACCTAAAGTGTGTTATTACTGCTCTGCAATACGTAATATCCACTGTGGTAACCTCGACTTGGTGAATTATTTTGTGCTTCTTTTCATCAGTAACGGACTTCGTATGCCGGCCCATTGTCTTCAGAACAATTGATCTACCAGTGTCTTTCTGTGGTACTGCCTCACATCCTATTAACTATGCTTGTGTACTTACAAGTGTACCTAATGTGGGTTTGATTAAAAGTGAACAATTACCTACGCCCAGTCATGCCGGCCGCCACTTAACTGTAACAAGCACAACATGACTATCGTCGAGTAAAACTACGTGGTAACGGCTGCTACACAAATGGCACACGCCACCTAGTGACACTGTGAATGATAATAGAGTGAAGGACATTGTGGTTCACCCCTCAGCTAAGCAGTCTCCTTTGGTTTGGTTTGATGTGCCGACGAAGTTCGAGAACTGTAATTCGAACATTCAAATGCATGGGGTTGAGCATTATTGTATGCCTGACGTCATAACACCTCTCCTGCACACCGTTTTGGCGACGCCGGTCGCCTCGGCCGCGTCGGTTTCAATGACCATCGCTCCGTGGTCACACCATGATCGCCTTCCACGTGCTTTTGTAACGGCACCGGCCGTTCCACCCTCGCCAGTTACCAGATCAGTCCCCCTATGGCTGCACCGTGACCGCTTTCCGCCTGCTATTGCAAGGCACCGGCTGTTACATATGCGCCGCGTTCGCCGTCAGGCCTGCAATTGGGACACATCATGACATGGGCCGCTCCCCCACTCAGACCTCGGCGACGCACTGTCCACAACTACTGCACTCCTGGTGTCAGGGGCTTCCTACCCTGCTGATACAGACCTTCACCTCCCAGTGCTACATCAACATGTCTTAACTGCGAGGTTTCCTAAGCTGCCTGCTTTGCAAAAGGACAACCCTAAGACTTGGTTCACACTGGTGGATCACCTACTGGATATCCATGGGATTTTGGATGACGACACATGTTTCGTCTGCCTGGTGAGCCACCTCCATACTCCCCAGATCTCATCAGTGATCTGCTCCTCTCACCACCTGTCTTGTGAAGTATTTAACGTCAGTAACATTGCTCACAAAACGCCTTTCTCGCCAACCAGCGGAGGCTATCCACCACATCATCCATGACAAGGACCTCGACGACCGCGCACCTATGGCGAGACCTGAAGGCCGCCATGCTCCCCCACGCATATGGTTTTACCACTCCGTGCTCGAACCAGTTCAGCTACAACTCCACTCTCCGCCTCCTAGACTTCACTTTCGACATGTGCTTCTCTGCTCGAGTTTAGTACTGCAGGACTCTCTGATTTATCAGATGTGTGTACGCAAATCGACGAGCTACACACACATAACAAGGCACTACGCAGCCACATTATCACAAGCAAGGAGTATGATTCGCAGCCTGTCTGCAGAGTCACAATGCACGGACCCATCACCCACATTTACTGCACCTTTGCACTACATAGCTCCTCTGTCGAGTTTCCTCCACCTGCTGCTGTGTCTGGCCATTGCAGGTGAATCTACAGGTCACTCATGTTTTTGCTGCCTGGGATCCCTTGCATCATGTGGCTGCTGTGCCGTGCCCTCCGTCATCCTCTGCTGCCAATGCTCCGCCCACTCTATTCTGGCTCAGCAAGGTTACTGAACTGTCGTCGCACCTGGCACACCGTTCGCCCACCCCCCTCTCCCGACAGCCTCCCTTCATGGGTATTGGTTATCAGCAATGCACTTGTGTTAGAATCCACACCATGGACAGCCCTTAATGCTTCCAAACTTCTGCACACAGAATAAATCATTCTGGACTTATTTTCATCTGGCATGCTCAGTCTATCAGACAGCAACTAGTCTTCACCTCTCCATCTTGTTCATAAGAAGGATGTCTCCTTACACATGTACGAGGACTACAGGTCCTTGAATGCTCGAACAATTATCGATAACTATTTCACGCAATTGCTATGTGGCTCGAAGTTCTTCTCTGTGTTAGAATGTTCGAAGGCATATCACCAAATTCCCACACACCCGCCGGATATTCCGAAGACGGCCATCATCACACCCTCCATCCTATTTAAATACTGTTACATGCCTATCGGATTTAAATTGCTGTGCAGACGTGGCAGCGGTTCATTGATTACCTTTTGCTACATCTGCCTTTCACTTTTGCGTATTTGGATGACATCATGAATTTTTTCCTCGTCTGCCAAGGACTACCAGTCTCACCTTGATGCAGTTCCTTTGGCTGTCACAGCCAACAATGTTGTGACCAATCACGATAAATCTCAACTCTTGTTCTACATCAGTTGCATTGTTAGATCATACTGTCTCGGCCGACGACCTCCAACCAACAGATTCTCGTGTCGAAACCATTCTCGCACTGCCTCTTCCTGAAGATTATGCTCAACTCCATCGTTTTCTGGGTACCGTAAACGTTTATCGACGCCATATCCCTCGGGCTGCCTCCGTCCAATCGGCGCTTACCGACGACCTCTCCAGTAAAAATACCACAAGGAAACGAAAGTTGGACTGGACTAAACACATGCGCAATGCATTTGATAACTGAAAACTGCCATCGCAAAAGCCGTGGCTCTCGCCCAGCCCAATCCTGAGGCTCGTGTTTCTATTACAACTGATGCAAGCGAGTCAGCTGTGGGCCGCTGTTTTACTACAGCACACCGCCGACTCCGCCCAGCCGCTCCGCTTGCTTTAAAAAAAAAAAAAAAAAAAAAAAAAAAAAAAAAAAAAAAAAAACTATCCAGGAGTCAAAGCAAGTTGTCGGCCTTCGACCACGAGCTTCTGGCGTTTTATGAGGAGACCAAACACTTCCGTAGTTGTGTGGATGGCGCCATTTCACTATCTACGTAGACCACAGACCTCTCGTAGATGCGATATGTTACCCGGCGAAGGAACTTCCGCCGCAACACTTCCGGCATATGGACTATATTTGCCAACATTCCTCGGATGCTTGTTACACCCGTCGTGCAGAACATGTTGTAGCTGACTATCTGTCTCGTATCTCGGTGCTTACCACACCCTTGAACTTAGATGACCTTGCCTGACTCCAGAGGGAAGACATTGATTCACAGAAATTAGTTTCAGACAATGAGTCTTCGCTCACTATCCAAGTTCTTGTCCTGCATGGATCGACGAGCCTGGTCCTTTGCGACGTTTTTACAGGCTCCTGCCAGCCGTTGGTGCTGTTCTTCGGCGCGGGATCTTCGATGTTTTACACAACTTGGCCCACCCCAGAATGCGGGCAATGACGAGGCTAGTCACTGAACGTTTCATCTGGCCCGGCATGCGCCGTGATTGCCGCACCTGGACCCGCATGCGTGTCCCTTGCCAATGTAGTAAAGTAGGCAGAAACGCACAGCCTCCTTTAGGCCATTTCGACATCCCAAGGTGTCGGCTGTGGCATATCCACATTGATGTGGTCAGTCCTCTGCCCCCTACCAATGGGTGCAAATACATATTATCTATGATCGATCTCGTAACCCGTTGGGCTTACGTGGTCACTCTTGTCGACATAATAGCACAGACCATAGCTTGTGCTTTCTTACCCACGTGAGTCACGAGATTTGGCTGCCCTCTTTCACTCACTATTGATCAGGGGCGACAATTTGAGTCCACGCTTTTTGCTCAACTGTGCGAGCCTTGCTGTGTAGCAAAATTCCGTACTATAGCCTATCACCCACAATGACGCTGTTTCAATGGGGTCCAGTATTTCTTCCGTACTGCATGTACCAACTTCTTTAAAAGATTTGGACGAGAGTCAGGAAAACTGAAAAGATTTTGGTTTTTTTTTTTTTTTTGCAGTATTTGAATTTCTCAAGCGCTCTTTGCTTTACTGTATAGTAAAGCATATGGAACTTGAGGTGAACTGAATCCACTTCGGGTTGGCCATTGGTTACTACATATGTGTGCAACACTATTCTTGACTATGTTTGTTACAAAACCATGTTTGTTATAAAAAGAAACAGAACCATTTTAAAGTCACAAGTAGAAGAACGAGAAGTACTACTGCACCGTTACAATATAGCGACTCCACCAAGGAGCTTCACTGTTTTGTAGACAAAGATGGCTTTGAGTACTCCCTCCAGTTTAGTACTGAACTCACTCATTTCCTGCAGTGTCTCACATCTGTTTACGACTTTGTTTCTTGTCTGTGTTTCTGTTCGCACTGAGAGTAAACATTTCTCAGTGTATTTGTTCGCATCGTCTGCAACGCTATTTGTTGCATTGTTTTCATGTTGACCACCACATCATGTCTAAAGACGAGGAAACTGTAGCATGTGCTGATTCATTATTAATACCCATAGGTTCATGCAAACACGAAGAAAGACGTCGTCGTCTTCGTTCAGTCATTTTTCTTTATTAATGTGACATGTGACCTGAAGGCCACAAGCATCTGTCAGTGTTAGGTGGTTTTACAGAATAAGGTTGCATTTATCAGAGTTTCGTAGTTGGTTTTAAAACTACGATATTCTTTGATGGAGAGTTTGTATAGTAGTTGGTAATGATTGATAAAATCAGATGAGTTGTTGTAAGAAATTGATTTGTTGGTTTGCATACATTCATCGTCTTTGGTGAGCGAAAACATACTATAGAACTACTGATGCAAAAAAATGCCATGTGTGGAAACTGAATTTGGAAGACAGCTGTAGTTTCTGTAATTTCACTTGGACATTATCTAACTATTTTGAATTTTTGACAAATATGGTATCACCGTTTCTTAAAAAAGAAAATAACAGAAACTTCATGAAAGCAATTAAAACCAGACATGCTGTTAGTCTAAGTTTCAGAGCCTTGAGTATTTATTTCACATTTCAAAGGAAGCTACGAAAACGACCTCATTTTGTTTTCTACGCAATCTTTCCCAGTATTCTATCAAATGTAGCTTCATATATTCCACAAACAGCCGTCAGCCTGATACAACGATAAGAACTCGACAGTTTGCTGCCTCGTTTCACTGGATTTTAATACAGCAAGAGAAAACAAAACACCTAACAAGTCTATACAATGGACGATACAGTGTGACATATAAATATACACTTGCATCGTGCAGTGGCGATATGCAGTAGCTGGCCTGAACCATTGTTTCCTTTGATCTGTACCAACACTGCTATGGATAGATGTTTCCATGTTTCGAAAGATGTTTCCAAACGGTGTCCATCAAGTAGCTGGAAACATGTTAAGAAAGCAAGTTTCAAGCTTAGTGAAATGAAATGTCGTGTGGCTAGGACCTCGTGTCGGGTAGACCGGTTGCCTGGTGTAAGTCTTTTTAGTTGACACCACTTCGGCGACTTGTGTGTCGATGGGGATGAAATGATGACGAAGACAACACAACACACAATCCGTGAGCGGAGAAAAACTCCAACCCAGCTGGAAATCGAACTCCAGCACCTTTGCGTCGCCTTCCCTCACACTGACCACTCAGCTATCGAGGCAGATTTCAACCTTAGTGTGTACGTGGTGGCCAGTTAAACTGCCAGTGGCTACAGAAGGAAGACCCCCCTCCCCCCACATGCCCCCCTCCGATGCCTTTCATCGACAGTTTTTGATTTAATTCACCATAATTTTTGTATTAGATGTAGTTTAACATGCCTACTAAAACATATGACTGTAAAATTAGTAGAATGCCTGGTTAGATGTAAGAGAGGGCCTGATGGCCCTAATCTTGCCAGGTTAAATAAATAAATAAATAAATAAATAAATAAAATAATCATCAAATTTAGTTTTTTTTTTCTGGATCAACACGAAGGAAAGATAACTCAAAAACGAGTGTTTTGACATATAATTCTGGAGTCGCAGCCTGTCGGAAAATAGCTCGGATTACCTTGTTCCCAGATAGCAATTTCAATTTTTTAACGTCTTCTTCGATTCTGCATTTTTCTCAATTTTACGGTTTTTAAGTCTGGACCCCACAAAAACGTAAAGATGGGGCTTTACTGTAGGCCCCATGCGTGTCTTTATGTCCGCTCTTCAGTCCACCTGACTTTTTTTAATAACTGATGAAATCCATTAGCACAGACTATTGTATAAACATTGTATCGTAAATTTACTTTCCTTCACTTATACAGATTTTGTACAGTTGGTGAGGATTACGATATTTAATCTTATATGCCAATTACATATGTTTTTTCTCGTATTTTGGGGGCTTTTAACATTTTCTTCGATTCTGCATTTTTCTCAATTTTACGGTTTTTAAGTCTGGACCCCACGAAAACATAAAGTTGGCGCTTTACTGTATACCCCATGGGTGTCTTTATGTCTGCCCTTCAGTCCACCTGAAAAAGTTAGCATCCCCCCCATCATGAGTGAGATGTTGAGTTAGGGAGAATGACAAAGACATTACTATCATGCATTATAAATCTTGACACACAATTTTCTTGTAGAAGGATTATGTTGCACTCATGTGTTGTAATGTGAGAGGTTGTTGTAGTTGTCTCCTTTCATTAATAACCATTCCTCTGAGTCCCCTAAGTAATTCTTAATTGTGGATTATGCATTACATAGTGGAGGCAGCCACAGGGACGCCGAGATCTCCTATGCACGGTTGGTCATGCATAGGCAGATCTGGTTGTAGCGCCAAGCCATTGGAAATGCACACAAGGATGCAGTGGCCCTGGCAGTAATGGATGACTGCTGGTATTCGCTTACGGCACTGGCCACACTCACGGGCCCAGGTGATGGAGCGTGGATGGAGCTGCCATGAGGCAGGTGCCAGTGAGTGGCCAGGCATTGGCTGGAGCAGAGGAAGCGGTGCACAGGTTTGGCAGCCATGAAGTAGCCCTGCTAGACTACAGTCACCAACTTGTGTGAACCTGTATGAGCTTAAGAACCCTTGAGGGCATCCTCAAGAGAGTATTGTGTGAGATACTTTTTTCATCTGAGTTTTGAAAGTACAGATTAGCCACTCTGTATCTCACCACTGGACTGAGGACTAAATGGAGGGGCTGTAACATGCCTAATGCCAATCTTTGTGTAATAATCTTCAAAATCCTGAGCCACAAATTGTGGACCATTGTCCATTATGAGCATGTACAGCAAGCCTTCCAGGGGAAAAAAAATCCTAGGGCAGTGACTCTAGCTGCCTTGGATGAGAACAGGCAATGAATCACATAAGGAAATTTTGAGAAAGCGTCAGCTACTACAAGCCTCTGTGGGACGCACCATGGCCGAGGAGAGGATCATGGTGCTGTGTGATGGGTGTCACACTGTGAGCGGGCTCACTGAACTCATTGTTGATACATAGCCAAAACTCGTTACAGTGGGCCAGCAATTTTGTACAAGAAACACCCCAATGGCCTAGGAGGAGCAGGTGCATGACATCCCGTCACACTGGAGACAGGATCACAAGCCTGGGTGCCAACTCCTCAGAAACCAGCATTAACACATCATCAACAACAGAGAGGCAGTGGCAGAAAGCAAAAATTACACAAGGGATATGACATCCAGTCTGGTGGTTTATCCAGCCAGTTGTACTGGACAATTTGAACAACCTGACATAAGACAGGATTGGCCTTGACAGCTGCCGAAATCTGAGAACTGTTAATTGGAAACCCATGCACAGTGTTTTGGCCTTTGATTCTAAATGGAAACACAACAGTTCATCATGATCAAATCATGGATCAGGGCCAATTAGCAGCTAAGAAAGAGCTTCTGCATTGTGTTGTGAGTTGGAAATGACTCCCATAGTTACAGAATGACACAAACAGAGCCCAGCATCGCAGGCTGCTTTGCCTGAGCTGCTTTGTCTGGTAGAGATTCTAAAGGATGGAAAAGTGAAACCTGAGGTTTATGATCCATAATCAAATGTAATTTAGAACCATATAAGAAAACATGAAATTTTCTAGTGCATACCCAGTGGCAAGGGCTTCGTTTTCCATAAGTGAGTAGCACTGTTCAGTGCCTGATTCAGGGGTTTGGAAGCACATGCAAAAGGGTGTTCCAAGCTATCCACATATTTGGCAACAAAATCGGCCCCAGAGCCATACTGGAAGGCGTCTGTGACAAAAACAAGATGTTGACATGTTAGAAGGTTTGACTGCAACAATGTAAAAGCAAGCTCGTAGATAGGCGACCATTGAAAAGGAACATTTTTACATAATAGAGTATGAAGGGGCTGAGCCACTGTGGGTGCATCAGGAAGACATTTATGGTGGCATGCTGTCTTTCCAAGAAAGGCTTGCAACTCTTAGATACTGCTGGAATATGGCAATGGTGTCGACATGCTGGTGGTAACTCTTGACACCAGCACAAGGGAATTCAAACACAAGAGACATAATAGATGGCTGAAAAAATTGTGAATAGCCTGCAGCACCATGATCAAGGCTTGAAGGTTCTGCAAGCATTCATCTGTTGAGGAACTAGAGACCACAGTACCATCCAAGTAGTTAATGCACCTCAATACGAAGGTCATGAGTTGCTCCAAAAATCTTTGGAAAATAGCAGGGGCACTAGCTATTCTCAATGCCAGGTGCTGGTATTGTTCTAACCTGAATGAGTATTCAGTATGAGGATACATCTGGAATCATAATTTAGAGGGAATTGCAAGAAGGCTTCTGAAAAGTCTATTTTGGAAAAATATTGGTCTGAGAAAGTTGTCCTCAGAGTTCGTCCTGCTGGGGGTAAGGGATAGACATTGTGAATTTACAAAATTTCAAAAACCACCACAGAGCTAAAGGTTGTCATTAAGATTTGCAACAATGACCAATGGAGCGGGTATGTCACAACATCCAAAGACACAAATCAATCGATTTCCGATTTGACTTACACCCTTAAAGCTGTTTTGGTGGGGCAAGCACGAAAAGAAGGGTGGTGCGCTGTCGGTTTCATTGTGATATGAACCTTGAAATCGGCACCAAACCCTAAACCTTCAAAAAAAGCGAGGAAAATTCCAAGTAGAGTGCATCCAGTTGCTGATATGGAACTTGATACAGTACCAGATGCACATTGTCAGAAATACACAATCCAAAATTTTGAAGACATTTAACCCAAATAAATTGTCAGTGTTTGTATCATCCATCATTACAAAGGTCAAAGGCTGAACAGCTCCTTTTTACACTTCAGGAGCAGAAAAGTGTCCTGTGATGGGTATATGTTGTTTGTTGTACTTCATCAAATGGCGAGATGGGACAGAGGACGCTGGTGATCCAAGATCAACATAGGTTTGAGAATTTAACCAAGCCACTGTCATACGAATTTATACTTCTATTTTTCGCATACTTTTCATAATATGTCTTCAGTATAAAGTTTGTCTGAGGCTACTATCACTTGGGAAAACTGTTCACATCCACATTAATGTCTGATTAAGGAGGTTGAGAATTGCAGTAGCTGTACATCGCGCAATGCTTCGAGCTTGCGACCCGCTCATGAGGAACAAAACAATAAGGGCATGCTGGGAGAGGAGCGCGCAGCTGCTGTTGTGATACTGACTGCTGTTGCTGTTTAGTACGGTGCTTCCCGCACGCCCATGATGTCATCTTCCCCAGATAAGCTAACTTATGGCAGCTGACGAGGACAAGCAATGGCGGCTACTTCACACCAAGTTCATATTTGATTTCCTGCTTTCCAAAATACTTCAAAAGACTGGGCAATGTTCAAAATCTCTGTGAGAGAGTGATTTCACATTGTAAAGTGCATTCGCAAACTTCTGTATCAGGTGCCAAGCATATTACAGCATCATGAACCATCAAATTAGCTTTTGAGGCCTGGTGAGCTTCAGTAACAAACTGGCAGTGATGACTAAGGCCGTGAAGTTCCACTGCCTAAGCTCTGTATGGCTTTTGCGTCGATTTGACAACGGTGAAACACAACGCTAGTAGCAATAGCATGAGTACATTTGCAGTGATAAATTGAGAGCAACTGACACTTTCATCAAAAAAGATTGGCAGGTTCCTGGAGAGGTGGTACCTAACACTAAAGGTGGTAAACACAAGGAGGAATCCTTCACAGAAAAAAAACCTTACACACTTTGGGGTTAATGGCACCAAAAGTTTGTAGATGTTGTGAAGGCGTTTTTCGTATGTGTCACAGTCTTCCACAGAATCGTCATATGGAAGAAACAGTGGGCCATCTGTCAACGGCAGTGAACCTGGTGAGTCAACCATGCTGCCAAATTGTTTAGTGCCACAGAGAGAGCTTGTTGCTGGTTGGTGAGAGCTCGCTGCTGTTCAAAAAACACTGAAGAACTTCTTCCAGTGACATATTGGCTATAGTGAACTTCACAACGAAAAACACGAAGTAGAATACAGCTCTCATCGCCAAACGTTGCACAAACACAATACCAAAATTCCCACCAAACAAATTTTATTCTGTTTCCACATGAAGGAATACACTAAGGCACCGAATGACGTAATAATCAGTACACACTCACATAACGAAGAAGTACAGTAAGGCACCAGCTAACAGTGATGTATACATTTCTCACATAAACTTTAGAGTGGGTGATTACCCAGCGCACTGGCATATGTAAGGGTGTTTTGCACATGACACAACGCTTGCTGCACCATCTGTGCCGATGTGAGACAGATTCTTTAGGCTGACACTCGGTTTAATTATGTGCCCTCACTGTATAGGGTTACAATAGAAATTAACCTAAAACAGGTATGTAAGTATGCTAGACCTATTCAGGGAAGATACAAACACTTTCTTTCAAATGTAATAAAGGCGAGCCAAAGGTTGCGTTTCATTGGCAGGACACTTAGAAGATGCAACAAGTCCACTAAAGAGACAGCTTACACTACACTCGTTCGTCCTCTGTTAGAATATTGCTGCACGGTGTGGGATCCTTACCAGGTGGGATTGACGGAGGACATCGAGAGGGTGCAAAGAAGGGCAGCTCGTTTTGTATTATCGCGTTGTAGGGGAGAGAGTGTGGCAGATATGATACACGAGTTGGGATGGGAGTCATTACAGCATAGACGTTTTTCGTCGCGGCGAGACCTTTTTACCAAATTTCAGTCACTAACTTTCTCTTCCGAATGCGAAAATATTTTGTTGAGCCCAACCTACATAGGTAGGAACGATCATCAAAATAAAATAAGAGAAATCAGAGCTCGAACAGAAAGGTTTAGGTGTTCGTTTTTCCCGCTCGCTGTTCGGGAGTGGAATAGTAGAGAGATAGTATGATTGTGGTTCGATTAACCCTCTGCCAAGCACTTAAATGTGAATTGCAGAGTAGTCATGTAGATGTAGATGTATTGTTAATATATTTGTAGTTCATAGTAACTAAATAGAAAACATTCTGCCAGTGATCTTTGTCGCTGAATGTTTCTTTTGGCTGTAAATCAAAGAGGGTCACCTCCAGCAGAAGGTATGGTAAAACAGATGCCAGCTTTTATGATCAGCCTATCTGTTCATAATAGCTATAATCTCTGGAAAAAAGTAATATAAATTAAGTTTTAAGTCAGTAGATCAGAGGGCAGTCTTAAGAATATGTGCACAGTAAACCAGAGTTATTAATAACATAAGGCGCATCAAAAGGTTTACAGGCAGATGTTGGTCAAATAGAAAATGTTAAAAAAGCAAGAGTACCCAGGAGAGACAATTCAAGAAAATTGATAGAACACACAAAGTGAAAAAGGCATATGCAATAACAAAAAATATTTACAGTTAAAAAGTGTATGTCAATAAATGCAGAAATATTGCATTAAAACATAGTAGTGAAACCAAAATGCCTCCAGGCAAATGAATGGTTAGCACTGAATTGTCAATTAGACAAATGATAAATATTAGAAAACTTGTGAAGAAAATTTTGGACCAATAAGTAGCAAAGAAGCCTGAAAACTAAGTAATGACATTGAAAAATTTTAAATATGGAAAAAACTACAGAAAGAGTGATGGAAACAAGAATAATATTTTTTTTAGATATTTATACATTAGGCTGACAAAACAAATCGTCATGTATCTCTGGGACAATGGGTCAACAACAAGCTGTAACTGGGAAGTTAAAAAAAAATCAGTAATACACAACATAAAAAAGAAGGAGCAGAAGAAGGCATTATTAGCGGAAATTAAATTTAGAGGGACTCCAGGGCAGAAATAGTATGAGAACACTTGTGAAGTTGTCTGAAGAAATAGAAAATGGGAGATGATGGAAAGATGAAAAAAATATTTCAGAAAAAGAAAGAACAAAAGAGAAGGATGGAGGGGAGGGAGGAGCAGTCTGCACAGTCTACCATGTCAGCTGCCATAGGGATTAAAAACTCATGTAAATGCAATTACTTCAGACCTTCAAGAAAGATGCATAATAATAATAATAATAATAATAATAATAATTAATATTCCTAGTATTATTGTATGGTGTTGGTGGTGCAAGAACAGCGCAAGCCACTGCACAAAACATTCCAGTACAGATGCATCATAATACATGGTTTGGATGATTTATAGTAGGCTAATTTCACAGATATGAGGCAATATTCATGAGCGAAGAAACGTTTCAAGTATATTTTAATTACCATAGGTCTGTATTACAACTTCGCCTGGGGCCTATGTGTGAAAGCAAAGAGAGAGAAGGAAGTTCCACAGATTCTGAACACTTGCTACATTCTGGGGTGAATTAGTGTCCTTGCAGTCTACAAGCCGACTATGGCTTCGAATTTTACAATAGATATTTTATGTTGATAATAGATAAATACAGAATAAATCACTACTTGTCATTCTCCATTGTGAAAGCATATATTGTGGAACGTTTGAATATAACAATAAAAAGCGTTATGTGGGTGTGATTTAATCTTTATGGTTGACAGAAATGGCCAGATATTCTCCCACAAATTATAACTGAAATTAACATCCTACAATTACAATGAGACCTATTGGTATTCGTGAGTATGAGATTCTAAATACTGTGTGCAATTGTATTAAAATGGTGGATCAACACAAATAGAAATTCAATGTAGATGATTTAGTGCAAAGTTCCAAATAAAAAGCTGTGTTTGAGAAGCCTCACTTTCCAAGCTGGTCAATGGAAATAATTAACTTTCCAAAGATGAAAGGACAAATCCGAGAACTTACATCTTAAAGAACAGCACAGGTGCAGAAACTGCTGGGAATTTTTACATAGAGGAATTAAAATAAAGCTCTGAACTCGACATATTTCTCATATAGCATGTTCTAAGATGTCAAGGAAACAAAGTTATAGTTAAATGGTTCAGTTTCCCAACATCACACAACAGCTGGGAGAACACTAATGATTTGGCGCATATAACAGTATGCACAAATCTCAGACAGTGAGGTAACATAACACAAATGCTAGTAAGCGCATCACAGAAGGTGGTAGTATTCATAACAAGTTACCAGTTGAATTGCAGATCCCTGGATACAACTACTTTGGACCTTGAACAAGACTGACGAACTGACTAACTCATGGTGATGAGGGGATTAAACTATTAAACGCAGCCTGCCAGGAATGTCATTTAGCGTATGCTGCAAATGAAGGTTTGGCAGAATCTCATGCTACTGCAGAATTTTAGCTGATAATGCCAAGCAAATATGTCAAAGAAAGGACACAGACCAACATGTCTTAGCACTTGCAGTTGATAGTGCAATGTATGCCAAACATAAATTGGATACTGGGATAAATTTCGAACAAGCTATGAACACAATTCGTTATACACTAAAGAAACGTGTAACGGAACTGAAATGATGGTAGGCTGCCAGTAATTTGGAGCCCGCGCGTCGGAAACGGGCGCGCTGGTGTGAGACTGCCAGGGAGTGCACCCTGATGTCATCTATTGGCGAAAACGGGAATTAGCGCTACCTGTCAGACAATGCACTAAGCTCTCGGAGTCAAATGTATTCTTTTTCTTGGTAATTATAAGTTATTACTGTATAATTTAATGTTGTAAAGAGCTAGTAGTAAATTATTATGACTGGTATGAACTCCAGGGTAATAAATATAAATTTTCTTAAATACTAAATGATTTCGGTAAAAAGGTGATAGGGGAACGCCCCACTCTTGGTGATAAGAGCGTAGCTAGGGGTAGCTAGAGACACAGGGATTGAACAATAGAATGGCCTGGGGAGTGTTGGCGTGATCGGACGTGTGTAGCTGTGCTCACGCAAAAGTGATTGTGCAACAGCGAAGAGGCGAATATCGTCGCCGTTTATGGAGTAAAACGCGACGAATGATTATCGAAGCCATGTCACTGAGGCTGATCGTAAGAGTTCCTGCGCCCAGATTTTATGGCGGACGTGCAGTAGCTTATACGAGTACTACGTCTCGTAGTACCAGCCGCCATTAAGGGCATGAGGCGTGAAGAGTTGCATTATCCACGTACATCTCACCACCAGCACCGGCACGTCTACCCAAGGAAAGACTGCTTATAATTGTTAATTCGAACTTTACAGAAATGTAAAAGGAGAATACCAGTTTTTTATGCAAGTACAGAGGACAGAATATAGTTATGAGTAAAATTACGATGCATGTTGTTCATTGTAAAGTGTAGTAACCTCAAACATAGTATAGTGAAATCAGACTGAGGCCACCATCACCTCATTCATTTACAATTCTTTTTGTTGTAGAATACTTTAGCGTATAAGAAAGTTGAAAAGAGCAATAGTCACACCTGAAAGAGTCGCCTATTTATAGATAACTTAAATTTTTCTGAGTAACTTTTCAAGTAACGTCAATTAAGTAATTCTGTGTCAATTGTCGAAAGAGTAATATCCAAATTCATTACATAAAGTTGAAGAATAGAATTTTGTTAACCCAAGTTGCATAAATAGTCTTGGTAGTAATTACCAAGCCAACACACAGAAACTGAAAGAGTATTTGCTTTGTAGAATCACCTTGAATGATCAGAAATAGTAATATTCAGAATTAAGTTTAAATTCAACTCAAGCCATTTCACTTTGAAACGAGCCAAAAATTGATTTATTCTTTTGCTCCTTCAGAGCTGTCGACCGTAGGCATAAGTATTTTCAGGAGGATTCGACGGTAACTCTGCTGCTCTCGTCATGCTGATAGGATTATACACTTCTGCTAGCACTGGTGATTGGATACATAAGCTCACTACCAAGTTAAGTGGATCAGGTAGGCAGTTTTACCGTGTGAACTGTAGGGCACTGTAGGCTGTGGATCGAACCCATTCAATCATCACAGCTCTTTGGGAAATAGTCAGGTTAGGAGTATGCTAATCATTAGGGAAATACTGGCGAGTAACGGTGAAAATGTACACGCAAGTGAATTTAATAGCTTAGCAAGGTCCACGTAGCACATAGTTAATGTGGTGCAATGGCGAGGATAGGAGTGGAGTAAAAGTGAACTGAGCTTGTGGCAGCTGTGCTTTATTCAAATATTAACAACGTGTATTCACTACTACCTCTTACCATTAGGACTGAGCTATTTACTGTTAAAATACGTAGCAGTAAGAGTAAAGGCGTAACAGCTACATGTCCGTATTGGTTTTATACATACAGAATTAGGAACCAGGTCATTCGGTCAGTGGAGGGGGTTAAAACAACCGAGTCAGTTGAGAACATACCCCATTTACTGATGGAAAGGATTCGGCAGTTTGGTCACAAATGGAAGAAAAAAGCTGTAGGCTGTTAAAACTATAATACCGTGTTCTACTTTGACTCTAAAAGAGATTTACACCTGGCTAATGAACTGCACTGTTACTTTGCCAACAACTGAGTGTGATACAATTTTCGTCACAAGCAAGATTTAGATTCAAATATGTGTGAACAATTCTGCCTAATCTCTTAACAACTACATAAAAACAAGCTGCATGCACATCATGGCTTCAGTCGAGGTTTTGTGTGTGATGTACATTCTAATGCTAAAATAATGGTCATCAGTATTAAATGCGAATTACTTTCCACCAATAGATCAAAGCATGGGGAATGGAGTATTACATAGATTGGTTTGGAAACATACAATAGCATTTCTGATATCACTAAGCTGAATAATAAACTCTATCTAGGCAGTGGCAAAATTATAGAAATACCTCATAGCTCATATGACATTGGCGATTTAAAAGCAGCTATAAAATGATCTACAAATTTTTTTGAGTTACTTACAAACATTAATATTTTTAAAACAGAAATTAGACTTTAGCCAGGAAGGCCGAATAGGATAAATATTGTTGCATAACCACATGTATTTAATTACAGTCTCCCATGCCTAAATCTTGGACTTAGTGTGTGTGGGCGGGGCAGTAAGCCAGGCCACAAAGTGACAGGTTTGAAAGCATAAAAGAACCATGCGTTCCACGCTTCAGGTGTACAAATCAAGGATAGGGTGCAACAGACGACTTCTCCACAGAAGAAAATGTTACTGGGGAGCTGATGGCGAGGAGATTATAATGTATCTAATACGGGTAGCAAGACAATAAGGTAGAAGCTGACACAAAATATAAGTATATGATTAACACTTGTAAGTGAAGCTCATACAATCATTTTTTATCTCTTTATAACATTGAACTTGACCTAAGGAAACTGAATTTAAATACTACACTCATTTCTTCTGCTATCAGTTCAAAAAATGGTACAAATGGCTCTGAGCACTATGCGACTTAACATCTGAGGTCATCAGTCTCCTAGAACTCAGAACTACTTAAACCTAACTAACCTAAGGACAGCATACACATCCATGCCGAGGCAGAATTCGAGCCTGCAACTGTAGCAGTCATGCGGTTCTGGACTGAAGTGCCTAGAACTGCTCAGCTACCGCGGCTGGCTCTGCTATCAGGGAAGTAATAACACCAGCTGATGCTATACTAGCACTTATTCCATAAGAAAAAAAATTATGTCATTCCAGAATATACTTTATATGAGAGTTAGTTCCTCCAGTGATGTACTGTATGAAGAGACACATTCCATCCCAAGGTTTACACAAACGATGACAAAGAATGATTAATCGAAGTGCTATCATAATGGAAGTAGTAATACGGTAGCCATGAGCACTTATACTAAGATTGACTAAGAAATCTTTCAATGACTATCACGTAAGGTGGGGCGGTGAGTTGATAATAATAAATCATAAGTAATAGAAAATATTAGAGTATTGTCCGCTGTCTTTTACAAGAGCCTGGAAACTATTTCTGTGGTCAGCCAGGAAGCGATGGAGAACTTACTGACCATAGTTTCCAGTCTGAAAGTACACATTCTTGTGCAGCTCACTTAAAAAAATAATTTTATCCTCAATTTACTCAATGGGATCAGGAACTACGAATATAAATGAAGATCTTTATTTCTCATTGATAGATATATTTTATAAATTTTCACACACAACATAGTAATATTCCTGACAATTATACTATTAGTAACTGTCTCTACCCTAAACAGCACTATGAGCAGTTATCATTAAATGATCTTTTTCCTTGACTTCTGATAATCAAAATAATTGCTCGCCACAAAAGTGTAAAATAAATATCATCACATGCTATGCAGATTTGTTAACATTACAGGTGGCACACTAACAGTTACTTCCGCGAAATCTAAGCGATCTAGGACGATGTACAGTACTTGTGAGTTCACATTCCATTATTATCGAAAATATGTGTTTAGTAACAGCCTGTTTATGCTGTCATCGCAGGCAGAGCATACTCCGGCGTTTGACTGACTCAGACCATATGGTAGCTGGATGCGAAGTGAAGTCTTGCCTCTCAGGCCGTATTTATGTACAGGCGCAGCGAACAGTCAAGAGGACATCTGCTTTTATCTGCTCTATGCCCAAGGTAGTAGCCTCTAAAGGGCCACTTCCTCTGACACGCAATATTTTATAACAATGTAATGAATCAATTATAATCTATGTAATTTTTGTATATATGTACTTAAGTTGGTTAAAATCACAGAAAAGATTTAGCTTGCCTGCATTCAAACTTTATCGTCCATTGTTCTTAGAACGGAACTGACAGTAGAACATGACCTCTGAACTAAAACTTTAAGAGACCTTTTTTTATTATTATTTACATCCAGACCTTGAAACTTGTTATAGTTCTATTATTCAATAGGTTTCATCATGTGCTGTAATCAGAACTTTCTAGCATTAATATAACAGATACTTAATCTACTACAAATAAGGACGTTTTTGTTCGAAATTTAGTTTTCAGTAAATAACTCGAAAGCTATCAGAGGTAGCACAATGGGGTCACATAGTTACTATTTTTGTGTTGAACTGAAGCGTCATACAAATTTTCATATTTCTAGGCCTAATATTTAGCGCCTTCAATTTTTCTTTAAAAAAATGGATTTTGACCAAAATATTACATTAATCAGGTTGAGACTTGTACCAGTTAATTTTGACATACATCTGGGCATATGACCAACTTTTGGCTTTCTAGCTTTATTATTTAGCGCCATTTATTTTTTTCTTAAAACCATGTATGTAGGGAAAGATATTCCTCTGATAAATTTGAGATTTGACAGTTTAAACATTAATATACTAAAGCACATGCTGAAAAAATTAGTAAAAGCAACATTAACTTTTCATTTCATTATTAAATTATGGTGCAATACTTGTGTGCTAGTGCTACGCACAGACGCTTAATGGTGACGTCGCGCTACTAGCAGTGAACTGGGGTAGGTCCCGGCACACACTCTTACCTCTGTATCTCTCAAATGATTCAGCGCTTTTTTCAACACAGTACTAAAAACTATTGCTGAAACTTGCCTCAAGAAACGAACGTGAAGAGAGGCCACACATACTGAACTTTCAATGGTATCTCAACATGTGAAACGTGAATAGACACACCAGGATTTCATAAAATTACACACTTGTTGACTGTGTGTAAAGAATACTCAAATGAAAAAACAGCAAGTTTGTGCTGTTTCAAGAAGGACCTTATGTCCTCACATGCGTTCCACACTCAGCTTGTTATTTGCTCACTGATCCTAGAAGTAATAAGATTCAATGTTTGTACCTACACGACGATTTAAGGAAGTTTCAGTGTATAAAAAAGCAGTAAATAAACAATACGAAGGGTGAGAACTAATGTCGAGGATATTTGTCATACTGAGAGCCGAATACAGCAAAAAGCATCAGATGTCATGTATCCTCACTTTGTTTTAGAACAAGTATTAAATTTGCAACACGCTTATGTATCAGTGATACACGATGTACACAAGCTACTATTTTATTTTCCTGTTTGTATTCGTTCACTCGCATTGATTTCAGAAGATGTGCACTATTAGCAAGTCACTTAAATCTATGATTTTTCTATGTTCGTTATAATGTCAAGTAGTTTTCACCCATACAGGCATCAGATTGCAGAGTGCAGCTCAAATTGACACATTGCTGAATGCTTCATATCTAAGCGCATTTAAATGTTATGATGGATACTTTGTGAATGAAGTAAAGAATGTTCACGAACTAAAAAAAATCTGCACAAATAGTAAAAGGCAGAGAATGACATCTTACCAATAAATGAAAGCGTTTATACAGAAACACTGTACTGTGTAATACGTATCATCTAAACATAATATGATCAAACACATATATATAATACAGTCGACTATATACAAAGCAAATATCAGTTGTACACTTACACAAAATGCAGTTAAGCCACGTGGATGGTAGTGTACTGTTTGTCCACGATAAGTTGACGATTGGTAGAGAGGTCTGCCGAAGGGAGGGGAGAGGTTACGGGTAGGCAGTGTCGACGTCTTGCAAAAGTGTTGGCACCACTACCCGTATTTTGTGCTCCCTACAAAATCTCAGGCGGAAGTGACATTTCTGTGGGATGGGAAACCACCTAATCTGTTGACATATTCAAGCTGTAGAGTTTTACCTATAACTTATGTATTATTTGTGCATCGAAAGCAATGCAAAATGAATGTAGATGAAAGTACGACTTACTTTATCAATCCAAAGTACAAAACTGATTTTTGGAATCTCTTTGCACATTGCATTTATTAAACTCAGACAGAAATAATGTCTACAAAGTGTTATTAACTGTGCCTGAAGTATCTGTCAAAATGATGTTCACTAAAGGTCACTGTCATTTGTGTTTGTTTCAAGATCATCATCATCATCATTGTCATCGCTTCAGGGCGTGGTATGGATGATAACTTTGTCGATGGCCACTTCCATTATTCCATCTCGCGTCCAGTACTCCTGCTCCAGCTGCTGCACATCCCTGCAGTAATCGTGTCAGTCTCCTGTGCAGTAACTGAAAAAAACGCAGCATCAAGAAGAATCTGCAGTCTTGGCACTGATCTCCCTGAAATTGTGTTTTATTTTGCCCTATGCCAATTCTATCGCACTTCAATCGGAGTTGTAGGACGGTAAACGCACTACTTTATGGCTTCTGCTCCCATTGATTTTATCCACAATGTACACTGGTTCAAATGGCTCTGAGCACTATGGGACTTAACATCTGAGGTCCTCAGTCCCCTAGAACTTAAAACTACTTAAACCTAACTAACCTAAGGACATCACACATCCATGTCCGAGGCAGGATTCGGAACTGCGACGTAGCGGTCGCGCGGTTCCAGACTGAAGCGCCTAGAACCGCTCGGCCACACTGGCCAGCCATAATGTACACTTTCATAATCTTTTTTTCATTGCAGATAACATTTCAGCTTTACTCATTGAGTCGTTGCAATTTCTTTGACCATCTTGCAACCACTCCTGAAATCATGTTCATTAGGCATTCTTTCGAACTTTGTACTATGGTATGGCGCATTGTACACATAATAATGCAACAACAGTGGCGACTGCTCTGGCTTTTAAGAATAACTGCACTTCTGTAACAAGTACTTGCCGCGAGTTCCTGAAGTAAACTTGTCCCAGTAACGTGAAGAAGTTAACTTGTCCCAGTATCTTGAAGAAGTAAACTTGAATAAGTTTTTGTTCTAATGTAAATACCTCAGCAAGTACTTACAGAAGTTAGGACGCAAACCTTTTGTAATACTTCGCATCTAGGGGCAGCTTGACGTTGCAGCGCATAGAGACAAATGAATATCTGGCAAGTACTGCAGATTTTCTCCGCATGGCGCGAAACTTGTAATTAGACGTTCTTTCTTCAGCTCTTTTTTATGAGCATTTATTTGTCTTGTAATTGAATCGTTTTACATAGTAACTACGTTGCTAGTTTTACGCTTCTGTAACTTGACTTTTATGTACATATAATCCATACTTCAACATACTTCTTATTTCAAGACCAATATTTTGAACATGTGGACGGTGTCGCCATGGAAAGCCCTCTGTCTCCTGTGGTGGCCAATTATTTTATGGAGGACTTTGAAGATAAAGCACTACAGTCAGCCACTCTCAAGCCCTCTTGTTTTCTCGGTATGTGGATGACACATTTGTGGTGTGGCCACACGGACTAGACACTCTACCTAGGTTTCTTCTTCATCTGAATCCGCTCCATCCGAACATAAACTTCACAATGGAAGTGGAAAAAAGATGGTACGTTATCTTTTCTTGATGTCTTAGTACGAAGGAAACCAGATGGCACACTGGGACACAGCGTCTATCGCAAGTCTACGCATACAGATCTATATCTGCAGGCTACAAGCTGCCATCACCCTGCACAATGCGGTAGTGCATTACGACGTTAGTTCATAGAGCGCATGTGGTATCTGATCCTGAGAGCCTGCCAAGTGAAATACAACATTTGAAAACAGCGGTCCGACAAAACGGTTATTCTGAGAGACAGATACGTAAGGCATTCAGGCCCAGGCGAGTTCACTCTATGGAGCAGAATGAAGATACGAAGACACCCACCACTTTGACCTATTGCCGTATTTTGGTGCCATGTCGTCAAGAATCGCAAGAGTCCTCGGGAGATACGGAATGAAGTGCGTTTTTCAACCATGTTGAAAAACTGAGAAACCCGTCGGGTTCGGTTAAGGATGACCTTGGATGTGTTGTGTACAAGATTTCTTGTAGTGTGGGGTAGCGTGTATTGGCCAGACATGCCGTACAGTACAAGAACGCTGCGATGAAAAAACATCGAATGGGAAAGTCGGCAATTGCGGAACACTGCATGAATACAGGACATCATATGATTTATGAAAAGATGAAAGTTTTATCCAGGACATCAATTTTCTGGGACTGCGTCATTAAGGAAGCAATAAATATCCATACAGCCGATAATCTCATCAACAAGGATACCGGATTTCAACTGAGCACAGCCTGGAACCCTGCATTGGCTGCTATTAAAGCACGACGCGAAAATCAAGATTCTTTGCTAACATGCCCGTCATAACACTGGCCTAGTACGGCCGTTGGTGAGTAACGTCTGGCTGCACTTGACAAATGCAGCGTACAGTGCACGCGCAGGAGAGCCGGTTTCATGCAGTCCATACTATTGACTATATAAAATGTACACCTTAATATGAGTATGAACAAACAGAACAAAACAAAACTTAAGGACTCTTGATATTCGAGTGAACTCAACAACTTTTTACTCTTGCAGAAAAGCAATTTATTCTCCAAAGAAAAGTCACAAACTTTCAGCTTTGTCTCAATTTGTATAAAATTGTGTCGTTGCTATGTCATGAAGAATGAACAAGCCCTTCCTGTTGACAATATACGATGAAAGAAGAATAGTTGTGTATTATAATCCATTGTTATTGCCTGATGTACAGAAATGAAGTTGGGATATTCATCTATTGAAAATGTATTTCTGTATGTATTGTAATTCTGTAGGCACCATAGAAGTGCAAGTGTACAAATGTTTCATGAAATACTGAGCCTCGGCACTGATACATGTATGTGAGTGGACTCTAGGATAAGAACCAGGAAGACAACAAACAATGTGTGCATGCTCTACTAGCTTTTCAAAGAAATCATGCTACATTGGAACTTCGATTTTACATTCTCCGATTTTACGTTTTTCGTGATTCTACACCATAAATTCGTAGCCCCTGTGAAAAACCTGTAAGATCAATGTTAAAAATTCCCTAATTTTACATTTCTTCCTAGTTAGCTTTACCTGGATTCTAAGTTCTTACTCGACATGTCACTTGAATTTGTCCCGTTTTCTTCCTATTGACATTTGATGTGACTGAATGAGTTATAAGTGGCATGAAAGACAGATGGTGCACACCATGGGAGGTGGTGGAGTTAAGTGAATATTTTAGGGTGCAGTGGAGAGGGGAGATGTGAGAGAGGAAATGCTGGTGTAATCCACAACAGGCATTGCCAGCACAACTTGCAACATTTAGCTGCGCTGCATAATTATGATACCGCTCGTGGTAATGGAAAAACAAGACAGTCAATGCAAAGTGTTCTAGACCGAGATAATATGTAATGTAACACAAAGCCTCGAAGAATATGCTCGGCCATAATCCAGGAAACGTTGTCCATTTCAGGATAGTGAACTCTGATTGGCTGGCGACTTGTTAAGTCAAACAACAGTCAGAACACCACACTAACGTAAAATGTGCTCGCCTACTGGATGTGCGGAGAGGGGAATGGCTTTTCAGCGACAAGAGTGCTGGTAGGGGTGAAAGCATTTTGTGAAGTGCTGAAAATATACTTTTAATGCAGATGATGTGTTATGACAGAGATTTCACATGCAAATGGAACAAGGGTTTTGCTATAGCACTTTCATGTTCAGATCTCACATGATACAGTTGCAACAACTACGTACACTACTCATGTATATACTTTGTCCTGCACCCATCTTACACTGTAGATCGTAAAGTCTGGCAGCAGTGATAGGGGGCATGAAGCGAAACTGTAGTATCTGAGCTTCCTTCCAAATTTACATTTTACAAAGTCCACAGAAATTCACTGAGCCGATTTCTAAGAAGCTTGTAACGTCAGTTGGAGAAGTAAACTAATTTTTTCACGTCTCTGTTTCTCTCATCAAGCCTAAAATAAAACTCTTAACGGTGGTGACCATGTGAAGCGTGGCTCACAAGAAAGGCACTAAACAATAAGAGCAATGTCATTATGTAGATGTCCGCATTTATGCTCATGGCTTACCACTTAGCTGTTGTGATGTTTTTGATTTAATTCAACATGTTCATCAATTATTGTTCGTTTCTGGGTAAGCACAAAGGATGTGTTTTGAATGTATAGTTTGTGTTTGTAGCATGTCAGAAGACAGCTCAGTTGCCTTATACACAGATACCAATTTCAATTTTGTGAGGAGTTTTTACTTGCTGTTATACATCTGTGATTTTTTAAGAACTGATGAAATTCATTACCACAAATTATTGTACATACATTGTATTGTACTTTCAATTTTCTTCACTTAGACATATTTTAAGCAAGTTGTTGAAGAGGACTGCAATTTTTAATCATATATGCTAATTGAATATATATATATATATATATATATATATATATATATACCCCAAGAAATTGTAAAATAGGGATTTCACTATAGCCAGTCTGGCACTGCCTATAGGTGTCACGCAACTACATCTGATGCTATAGCCTTCATCTGACGTCACCATTCTCGACTGTTGTGAGACTAATAGCCAGAATAGCACCGTGTGCACCAGCTGACAAGTGTTTGCTGACCCGCAGAACTTCGTGTCACTCATTTGTCACGTTGACAAAGGAGAAGACTGCACCAGTGACTTCACTATGATAAAACTGAACATTTTATGAAAATGTTTTTATTGAACAACAACAACAAAACAAAAACAACAACAAAATATTGTATGGTGTTGGTGGTGCAAGAACAGCGCAAGCCACTGCACAAAACATTCCAGTACAGATGCATCATAATACATGGTTTGGATGATTTATAGTAGGCTAATTTCACATACATGAGTCAATATTCATGAGCGAAGAAAGGTTTCAAGTAGATCAAAAGTTTTCCCCATGTATGATAAATCAGTTAAGGAAATAGAAAAGCTTCTTTTCTGAGATAGTTAAAGAGACTGAAATTATTAACAGATGAAGTATATGGACAGTGAATAGTGTTGAAGTGATAATACCTGATATTGCTTTTCTTGTTATTTTAAAGTAGCGAACATTACATGAAATGATAGTGCAGTGTTCAATAATCAACCAATATTCGTCCTAACATCACTGGTCGTTGTAGAAAACAATAATTGAAATCATTTTTGCTATGAAAAACTAGATTTCAAGCATAATAAAGTACATTTCAGTTTGTTACGCCCAAGACTATAAAACCAGATAATGAAAGACATTTTTATCTCTGAGTGCACGACACGCCAGCCTCACGGCAGATGGGGATGGAGGCTGGCCAGCGTGTTATGCAGGTGACACATTTTTGCAACAAGTGTCGGTATGTGTGTACATGCGCAGCAGCCATCAACAGCCAGAACGCAGCATTAGCAGAATTACGCAGGTGTGGGCGCAGTGTGGCGGGGTTGCATTAGCTAACTCCTTGAGAACATTCTAATAAACACGGCGCAGCGTAACCAGCGGATTCAGCAGTGGTGTGCACTACTTAAGGGCATCAGAGGTGGGTGTTGGCATCGGTTCGACCGATTGGGCGTTTGGTCGCTGTTACGTCATCGTCACTAGTGATGCTGTCCCCAAGGACTGGCCAGCGGAGGGCGTTGCCCGCTGCTGCACCAGCGATTCCTGTTGTCGTCACGAGCCGCAGCGTCTGCAGGAGGGGAGGTAGGCCGGGCCTGGTGCTGCTAACCTCTTAACACCTGTGCAGCTGCTGACCGAGCACGCTGTCGCGTTCCCTGGGTTGCACGCATCAGCATGTCTCCACCGCGACACCAGCGGTGGGGCTGTGATACCGGAAAATGTATTGGAAGAACCAACAATAAAGAGGAAGATTGCTAAAAACAGCCACCTTCTTCTACCCAGCCACACCCTACAACCCCGACCATGTCACCCGCTCCGGTCATCTTATTACAAGTGGTGTCAGTCGGGGAACCTGCGCATCACACACTCCTGTTGCAATTGGTGACAGTAGTGGTATTCTCCCTGGATTTGGAGGAAATTGTGGCTGGTAAACAATGAGGATATGTGGCACCTGAGAAGGGCATCAATGGATCAGCAACTCCTGCAACATGACAAGTAAGTGCCAATTTTTCGATTGGTGGTTTGTCTGAACCTGTAGCATAGTCTGTCTTCCCTTCCTGTTCATCTTTCTGGGCTTACTGTAGTCTTGATTCGATAGCTGGTAGTGATGGAGGAGTCTGTGTCAGCTAAGGTGGCTATTCAACAGCTACTTGAGCGAGTGTCAGAATTAGAGATAGAGCTTGCTTCGTCTAAAGAAGCGAGCAAGGCATGGTTTCCTGTTAATACAACCCGAAACCTCCCACA
Organism: Schistocerca gregaria; assembly: GCF_023897955.1. Taxonomy (NCBI): domain Eukaryota; kingdom Metazoa; phylum Arthropoda; class Insecta; order Orthoptera; family Acrididae; genus Schistocerca; species Schistocerca gregaria. The sequence continues at coordinate 545,503,782 of NC_064924.1, forward strand.
AGATTAGGATGGAATTCCCTAAGACTCTCAATGAGGCAGTCAGAATCGCTGTGGTATTAGAGGATGTTGAAGCAGTAACAAAGACACATGCCAAGAAAGCAGTGTTTAATGCAGAAATAAAATGTTTCAGATGTGGTTGGATGGGACACATTGGACACGATTTCAAGGAAGTGCAGTGCAGGAAATGCAGACGTTGGGGTCATTGGGAGTGTAATTGCAATGGGTCCTGGCAGAAACATGATAGGAAAGGGCTGGCCAGAGTGGCCGAGCGGTTCTAGACGCTACAGTCAGGAACCGCGCGACCGCTATGGTCGCAGGATCGAATCTTGACTCGGGCATGGATGTGTGTGGTGTCCTTGGGTTAGTTAAGTTTAAGTAGTTCTAAGTTCTAGGGGACTTTTGACCTTAGAAGTTAAGTCCCATAGTGCTCAGAGTCATATGAATCATTTGAACCAAACTGCAAGGTGGGCCTCACCCCCCTCAGTTAAACGGGGCAGGAGGTGGCGTGTCCACTGTGCAACACCCCCTGTAAGAATTAATGCTAGTGTAGAATCACTGGCAGACTTTGTTCTGACTGGCTTGGTGAGGGGCCGACCGTGCAAATTTTTATTGGATACTGGGTCTCAGGTATCTGTGGCGAGTAGAAATGTACTCAGTAAAGTAGAATTAAAACCACCACACTGGGCGTTAAGTGGTGTGGGTTGGGGACAGGTGAAGTCACTTGGATCAGAGGTGTTAAACTTCCAAGTGGAAATGAGGAACTTCCAGGTGAAGGTAGAAGTTCATCCAGTTGTTGACAGCAGCTATGATGCCATACTCGGATTGGAAATCCTGGTTGCACATCACGCAAAAGTTAACCTGGAACGGCGTACAGTAGAATTGGATGGAATACAATTTCGCCTAGGTTATGTGGCCGAAAAACCATTACTGTCGCAAGGATCCGCCCAGACGTTGGGTGGGCCACCTAAACTGCATACAAGGCCCCTTAGGGTTAACTCATGGGATACTATACCGAAGGGTACAGGGAAAATAATCTGAGCAGATGTTGTAGCTAGTGTGCCGGTAAATTCGATGTGTGTCGTTGAACCTTTGAGAATGAGCTGCTGGATAAAATGAAGTGTTTTACGCGCCATAGCGTGTCCTACACGCGGGAGATAGAAGGAAAAAAGGTTGTGCCTGTCAGTATTGATAATTTTGGCCTTGAAGAGGTGCAGTTAGCACGGGGTACCATAATAGCGAATCTGGAGATATAGGGGAAGATGAACTGGATAAGGATGTCACAGCAGATTACACAAAGCCAGGAGAGTCTGTCAGCTTGTCCGCATTGAGGGGTAAAGTAGCACATTTAGAAGGGCAAGACAGAGAAGTCATGGAGAACCTTTTGACGGAATATAAAGAGTTATTTAACTCTCATGGTCTAGCGCCTGCCACACCATTAGTTCAGCATTACATCCCCACTGGGAATAAGCACCGGTGTATAAAGGTCCATATCGTGTTCTAAAATGTTTACAGCCTGTCACGGAATAATTTATTAATCAACAGCTTAGGGATGGGATAATAGAAACCAGTAGTAGTCCCTGGTCCGCTCCTGTCGCAATAGTGGGTAAAAAATCACCTGATGGGGGCAAGGCATAACGTTTTTGTTGTGGAGGTTCGCAGGAGAGCTTCTGTAAAGTTTGGAAGGTAGGAGGTGGATACTGGCAGAAGTAAAGCTGTGAGTACTGGGCGTGAGTCGTGCTTCGGTAGCTCAGACGGTAGAGCACTTGCCCGCGAAAGGCAAAGGTCCCGAGTTCGAGTCTCGGTCAGGCACACAGTTTTAATCTGCCAGGAAGTTTCAATGCAGAAAAAAATTACTCAACAAACGAGGAGTTATTGGCATTAATTTTCGGAATAACCAATTTCCGGTGTTATTTGTATGGATGACATTTCAAGGTGATTACTGACCATGCAGCACTTAAGTGGTTGTTAGGGCTTAAAGACCCAATTAGTAGATTAACTAAGTGGGCTTTGTGTCTTAGTGAGTACGATTTTGAAGTGATTCATCGACCAGGTAAATCGCACAGAAACACGGGTGGTCTGAGTCATAAAGTATGCGCCATGGAATGCACAGGAATAAATGAGAACGAATCGGAGGAGGCACAAACCGCCAACACATATTGTCAACAATTTAACTCACAGCAACAGTTCGTCGTGGAAGACGGGATATTGTACCATAAAACTAGAAACGGTCCACGCATAGTCGTAACAGAAAAATTCAGAAGCGAAATTTTAAGGCAGGCACATGATTCAATGTTTTCTGGTCATTTGGGTGGAAGAGCAACGGAAGGGAGGGTAGCACAGAGTTACTAGTGGTGAACGCGTAGGCAATATGTCGACCAGTACGTAAAGAATTGCTTCCGTGTGCTCGACAGGAGGAATTGAGTCATCAGAAAATTGTGTTGCAACAACTACCGGAAGCGGATAGACCTTTCCAATTACTTGGCTTAGACGTCTTGGGACAGTTTGTGCAAACACCAGCAGGTAATCGCTTTGTTTTAACAATAATAGATCATGTTTCGCGCTATGTGTCTTATGACAGCTATTCCGGACCAGCAAGCTGAAACAGTGGCTCACACCATAGTACATCAATGGATATTGTAATTCGGAACACCTGCAACTATAATTACAGATCAAGGGACAAACTTTATGTCCGATTTGATGAAACAGTTATGCAAGTTGTTGCATGTAAAGAAATTGAGAACGAGCATGTTACACTGGCAGGTTAATGGTTGGACCGAGAGAGTTCTTGGTACAATAGCTAAGATGTTAAGTAATTATGTAAATACGCAACACAACAATTAGGATACCCTGTTGGGGTTTGTAACTGCAGCGTATAACTCAAAAGTGCATGAAAGCACAGGATTGTCTCCGAATGAAGTGCTGTTTGGCTGGAAGACGCCATCTCCGTTTGAATTGCTCAAGACCCCACCAGCAACCAATATCTCGGCTGTTTAGGATTTATCCACAAAGTTGAAAACAATCTGGCGGCAGATGGAAAAAATGAACACTAAAGCTTTAGAGAGACAGGACAAAGTTCACAATAGAAGGGCGGCTTTACCCAAATATCAAGTAGGACAATGGGACATGATGACTAATCCGTATGTGCCAAAAGGCAAAACGAAAAAAATTTGCGTCTCGTTATCAAGGACCTTTCCTGGTGATCGAGATGACATCGCCAGTGAATGTAAAATTACAGCTTCCAACTAGCCCTACTATTGTCATGTGAGCCGAATTAGGCCTTTCGAGGGGAATTTTGAGGGACTTCCGCTTTGTCTGACGTAACTTCTAGTGGAGAAAAAGATTAATCTAATAAAAAGAATAGGAAAGGAGTAGATAAACAATAGAACCAAGGTAATTGTGGAAGCGATCAGACATGCTATTATGCTATTAGGCCACACGTAAAAAGGAAGAGCTAATGTGAGTTGTTTTTCTTTTGTTTCTCAGGAGGCATGACGTTCTGGTAAGACCAGCAGTTCCAGCGTCATGGGTTGCGCTGAAAAGGGAAGAGGGAAGGTGTGCACTACCTCTTAGCACAGTTATTCTGTTTTGCTGTTGCAACTTAGCTGAACCCTGGAAGGTATGTCCTATATCAAAGGGTGTTTTGTTCTTGTGACAAGCGGACGTAATTATGTCCACACATCAATGGACCTTAAGGGTGGACTGTAACACTTGGGCAGTTGAAGACGAAATCTGTAAATTAGAGGATACATTTAATGAACTTCATTCCGTGGCGGCTAATCAATCAAGGTTTAATGACAACCAGAGGGAATATCAGCTACTACGATCAGCCTTTGCATGCTTACAAGCTCAGTTGCGGCAAACTACAGGGTTAATCCCGCACGTCCGTAGGAAAAGAGGATGGTTAGACGCAGGTGGCCGTATCCTATAAACTGTTTTTGGGACCGCTGACGCAGAAGATATTAATAGTAATAATGAAACGCTACGGCAGGTACAGTATAATGTGAATAGCAACCAGGGAATGCTAGATCTTCACACAATCCAATTAGAGAGTTTGGAGAAAGATGTAGCTAATAATACGCGCCAATTGCGAGCTTTGGCGTGACCCTGATGTCCCACATTAAGACCACATCCGACACAGTCAATGGGTATAATCAAGTACTGGTTGGATAACATCGATTTACAGCTGATAATCGCTATGCTGCTCCGTTTTCTTGTTGATAGTATTACGGAAGCACGCATAGAAGCCACGGAACTATAGGAGGCTTTGTTGCACGCAATGTGCGGGCACCTAACCCCAGTACTGCTACTTCGTGGACGATTACGGAAAGTTCAATTGGAATTGCCCGCATACCTTGAGCTACTGATGACATTAACAAAAGAACACTTATCTCTGTACTACAAAATGGCCGCTATTACCAGTACGTGGAAGGGTACCCTTCTAAGAATTCATATCATAATACCATTAACTTGTAAGGATTGTAAATTTGAATGTTACGCCTTGCATACGTATCAAGTGAAGTGGGAAATATTGTAGAAATTCGTACAATCAGCTGTACAGAAAATACTGTACGTGGCACGTAACAGACGAGCTCATGCGTTCCTCACTGCACAAGACTTGCTGCATTGTCGAACAGGCCCAGTTACCATCAGACCCACGAAATTGTTACACACCGTTCCCAAATCTTGTGAGTATTCTCTATTTCGCTCTCAAGAACCGGTTGTGGAGTGCCCTAAGGAAATTATAGCAGGCACGGTGCAGTTCTTTCAGCAAGTGAGCCCACATTGGGTACTTCCCAGTACTGGAAAACACAGTCCTTATTTGCGTTTGTTGCAGAGCAGGGTAATCAAGGGAGTACGTAAAGAAAGAATTGCAGGGGCAGGGACTGTTAATTAATGGCACACAGTGTGACATTTCAAGGCCAACTTTCCGATTACCAGCCATGATTACTGGAGCTACAATCATGAACATAACACGCACATTGATCTATGTACCCGACCAATTGGTGCAATTCATCACGAAAGAAAATGTCACTCTTCTGAATAGCACATTAGACCCGACTTTGCTCGCCTCTTTGGACCAGATGCTAGCAGCTCAGGATAGACTTATAACTATGGAGCATCTTTTTCAACGAGTGCATGAGTACCATAATGAGCATAAGCAACACTTACTAGTTATTGGATCATCAAAGACCGCCACCCATATTTTTATCTTTGATGTGCGATTAGTGTACTATCGGCTCAAGAGCAATGTAGCCCAAATCCCGCCCCTTCCAACCTTTAACCTAAGGGTCCAGGCAAAATCACTGAACAGTTGTGAGGCACTGTAGCAGAACACTGAGTAATGTTTATGAACAAAGATTAGACTGAGGATAGAAGTGAATGAACACAGTGTAAACAGCGAATCAATCGCATTTTGTGGTGTTTGTGAAGTGAACTGTAGTTGTTTTGACATTTTGGTTGAATTCGGGGACGAATTCTTTTCTTACGAGGGAGGAATTGTAGAGGACAAGAGGTTATTTTTAGGAAATATGGTGCGAAATTCTGATTTAGTGTATTTCAGTGCGCGATGCACCACCCTCACGTCAGACGGCAGACGAAGGCTGGCCAGCGCTTTATGCAGGTGACACAGTTTTGCAACAAGCGTCGGTATGTGTGTACATGCGCGGCAGCCATCAACAGTCAGAGTGCAGCATTAGCAGAATTACGCAGGCGTGGGCGGCGCGTGGCGCGGTTGCGTTAGCCAACTCATCGAGAACATTCTAATAAACACAGCGCAGCGTAACCAGCGGATTCAGAAGCCGTCTACACTATTTAAGGGCATCAGAGGTGGGTATCAGCATCGGTTCGACCGATTGGACGTTCGGTCGCTGTTACGTCATCGTCGTCAGTGACGCTGTCCCCAAGGACCGGCCAGTGAAGGGTATTGCCCGCTGCTGCACCGGCGACTCCCGGCGTCGTCACGAGTCGCAGGAGGGGAGCAAGGCCGGGCCTTGTGCTGCTAACCTCCTACCGCCTGCACAGCCACTGACCGAGCACAGCATCGCGCTTCCTGGGCTGCGCGCATCAGCACGTCTCCACCACGACACGAGTGTTGGGGCTGTGCTACCGGAAAATGTATTGGAAGAACCAACAATAAAGAGGAAGATTGCTAAAAACAGCCACCTTCTTCTACCCAGCCACGCCCTACAACCCCGACCATGTCACCCATTCCGGTCATCCTATTACACTGTATTTAACCTGGATCCTGGAAAGTTTTGTCTTCTTCCATGTCCTTGACATTCTCCATTGTGTGATTCATAATAAAATCTACTACTAAAACTTAGCAAGAATGAAGCCACATAAGCACATCCAACTTTTCATGTGACCATAAAAAAAATAGCCAGGAGAACACCAGATTAAATACCCAGTCCACAAGTTTGTTTCATTTGTCATTGTGTTATGAGTTTTATTTTTTAGCATTTCTAGCAGGGAAAACTCAACACTTTATGTGACACTGATCCGCAATTGGCGTGATATCATTATTAATTTGCAACACCCATTGTCATTTATTGTATGTGCGGAACCTGCACTCATTCAGAAAAGAAGTCCATGTTTTTTACAGATCAACCATTCAGCATAGAGTGACTGCCAAATCGCGATATGCAGATGACATTTCCTAAAATTCAATCGCTACACATCGTCTATTGTGCCACTCCCAACACCAATCTGCGATCACAATTTTCATTCAGGTAAACCAGATTTTAAAATATTCGAGTTGACTGAGGTGGGAGCCCAACTTGCAGAGTCCACTCAATCTTGCGTTTTCCAGTTGTGGCCTTCCCTCCTAGTAGTTCAGTCAGTGGTGCCAGAGTGGCATCTGTGTGGGGGAGATGTTGAAAAAAAAAATTTCAAATGTGTGTGAAATCTTATGGGACTTAACTGCTATGATCATCAGTCCCTAAGCTTACACACTACGTAACCTAAATTGTCCTAAGGACAAACACACACACCCATGCCCGAGGGAGGACTCTAACCTCCGCCGGGACCAGCTACGGAAATGTTGATAACAGAATTTAATCATACCGAGGAAAGGGCGTAATTTATCGAAGTCATGAGGCTGATGTAGTTACATCATGAACCTGGTCATAGTGCTGTAGGTCTAGTACTGGCAGTATTGATCAAATGGTTGAGGAGGACTACTTCAGGTTGGTAGAGATGGTGCTTTTCGTCATTGATGATGATATAGGAGTATCGAGGACTTGTTTGAGTAACATTTTGTGCTATTCTTCATAAACAGAGAAAATTAGATTGTCATCTAAAAACTCATGACATAAGGAAAATTTGAACAGAATAGCCTTTATGAGTCGTTACCACGTTTGGGCGGCACTTTTAAGACCATAAGATATGTTCAAAAATTTGTGTAGTCCAAAGCACGTGATAATGGTTGTCTTTTGAATGCCATCCTGGCTCATTGGAATTTGCAGATATGCCTTTTTTCCTTCCAACAAGCAGAACAGTGATGTACCTGCTAACTTATGTGTGAAACCTTGTATATTTGGAATCAGATAACAAGCGTGGATTACACAAGAACTCAATGCCCAGTAGTAGCCATATAGCCTAACTGTACCACTTTTCTTGAGAGCAATTTTGATAGGTGAAGCCCAAGGACTATCATAAGGTCTCACATTTCCAGCTTGTAATAGTTTGTTGACGGTCAATTTGGTCACATGAAATTTTTCCAGTGCTAGTCTCTGCGCCTCGTATTGGCTGGGGGGGCCTAGAGTTATGGTAATTTTGTGGACAGTACCATTTCGTATAGCACTCTGATTACACTGCTCTCGCAGATGCATGACTGGAGGGGAGGGGGTGGGGTGGCAGCACAACACACTCAGTCGATGCGAAAGGAAGGTGAAGAAGGTGCACTATACATATGTAGACTGTACATGGTGGAGTTGTTGCCATGCATATTGCCATTGTAGATCTCCTTCCAGATGATGGTCTCCATGCATTGTCTCATTGAAATCTACATGTATATCTACATATTTACACTTCAAGCCACCTACGGTGCGTGGCGGAGGGTACCTTGTACCACTACTAGTCATTTACTTTCCCATTCCACTCGCAAACAGAGCGAGCGAAAAACAACTTTCTGTGTGCCTCAGTATGAGCTCTAATTTCTCGTATCTTATCTTCATGGTCCTTACGCGCAACGTATGTTGACGGCAGTAGAATCGTTAGGCAGTCAGCTTCTAGTGACTGTTCTTTAAATGTTCTCAGTATTGTTTCTTGAAAAGAGCAACACCTTCCTTCCAGGGATTCCCATTTGAGTTCCTGAAACATCTCCATAACACTTACATGTTATTTGAACCTACTGGTAACAAATCTAGCATCCCACCTCTAAATTGCTTCGATGTTTTTCTTCAATCCGACCTGATAAGTATTCCAACATCTCGAGCTGTACTCAAGAATAGGTTGCACATGCATGTATATGCGGTTTCCCACTCTTTCCTAAAATTCTCTCAATAAATAAAAATCGACATTCACCTTCTCTGCCACAGTTTTCACGTTCCCGTTCCATTTCATGTCGCTTTGCGGGTTATGCCCAGATACTTAAACCACTTGACTTGTCAAGCAGGACACAAGTAGTACTGTAACCGAACATTACATGTTTGTTTTTTCTGCTCATCCACTGTATCTTACGTTTTTCCACATTTAAAGCTAGCTGCCATTCATCACACTAACTAGAAATTTTGTCTAATTCGTCTTGCATCTTCTTATAGTCGTTCAGCTAAGGCACTTTACTGTACACTACAGCGTCAGCAAACAACTGCGTATTCCTGCCCAGCTTGTTCGCCAAATCATTTACGTGTATAGAGAAAAATAGCGGTCTTATCACACTTCCCTAAGGCACTACTGACGATACTCTTGTCTCTGAAGAACATTCACTGTCGAGGACAACATATTGAGTTCCATTACTGAAGAAGTCGTTGAGCCAGAAAAAAATCTGTGAACCTATTGCATATGCTCGTATCTTCGTTAACAGCCTGCAGTGAGGCACCGTGTCAAATACTTCCCGGAAATCTAGATATATGGAATCTACATATTGCCCTTCATCCATAATTATCAGTATATCGTGTGTGAAAAGGCCAAGCTGAGATTCGTATGGCCGATGCTTTCTAAGACCATGCTAATTCATAGACATAAGCTTCTCAGTCTCAAGAAAGCTTATATTCGAACTCAGAATATCTTCAGGGATTTTTCAGAAAACTTAAGTTAGGAATATTGGCCTGTAATCTTGCGAGTCCGTTCTTTTACCCTTCTTATATACTGGAGTCAACTGCGCTTTTTTCCAGTCGCTTGGGACTTTCTGCATAGTGAAAAGTTCACGATAAATGTAAGCTAGGTAAGGGGCCAATGCCATAGGGTACTCTTTGTAATATCGAAGTGAGATTCCATCTGCCCCGGTGATTTATTTGCTTTGGTTCTCTGTGCTGGGGATGCTTATTACTAGGTCGTCCATACGGGAGTCTGTCCGATGGTCAAATGACGGTATGTTTGTACGATTCTCCTGTGTGAGCTTAATTTAAAAATTCGGCTTTCGTTTTGCTATCTTCAATTGCCACACCAGACTGGTCAACAAGGGACTGGACGGAAGCCTTAGACCCGCTTAGAAATTTTGTATATGACCAGAATTTTCTTGAGTTCTCTGCCACTTCTTTTGCCAAGGTGTGACTGTAGTTGCTGTTGCATGCTTCGTTCATAAATCTTTCCACAGACACACGAATCTCTACTCAACTTTGTGTGTCTTCATTTGTGCGTTCATGTTTGAACCGAGAGTGCAACAGCCTTTGTTTGCCCAGCATTTTCCGAAATTCGTCATTAAACCATGGTGGGCCTTGTCCATCCTTTGTCCACGTTCTAGGCACTTAACTCTCCAGACCACTATTTACTATATATTTAAATTTTGACCTGGAATTAAGAGATGTCACTTCATTCTCGAGGTGAGACGCTAACAACCGCTTATCTGTTATTTCTAGCAGATACATTTTCCTAGTCTTCTTAAATGATTTATTAACTCTCATGCTATAATGACATCATGATCGTTTCTGTACTGGCATTGTTGATAAGGTATGGCCCGTTTGCAGCTACAAAGTCTAGATTTCGCGTGGGCTGCCTAGACTAGCTGCTCAAACAGTTTTCAGAAAACTGTCTTTACCCTCTGTAATGAATCCATAGACATCCCAGTCTTACCACTCTGAAGGTTAAAGTCACCCCAAACTAGTATTGCATCGTATGGGTATTTCCACGCTAGTTACCGTAGACTTTCTTTGAATGACTCTAGAACTGTCACAGCAGAGTCAGATGGCTGTTAAAATCATCCAGTAATGAACTTGGTTTCACCTACACCTATTATATGCGACCTCGTAACTTCACTGTCACATTTAAATTCGACGTCAATAGAGACAATATGTTTGTCAACTGCAATGAACACTCCCCTCCTATGGGCTCTAATCTATCTTTCTGATATAGGTTCCGGTACTTGCTAAATATCTCAATGCTTTCCACTTTGGGTTCCAGCCAGCTTTTTGTCCCAAGAATAATTTGAGTGGGAGAACTTTCCTGGACCTTTATTACAAATATTTGGACATTTTACTGATAACGTTTTGACAGTCGAAGTTTTTTTACTCTGAACGGCTTCAGACTTCCCTTTCAGCTTATCGACTGGCTAGTCCTCATCAGAGCACCAAACTACCATCTAGCCTAAAAAAAACCTCATGTGCAATCCACAAGTACTCTGTTACCCTGTCCTTTCTGTAGTGCATCCCTGTCCTATCAAATGGAGGCCTATTAATCCTCATGAAAATGCAGGTCTAGAAATCTGCAGCCAATACTGTCACAGAGACAACGAAGCCTTTGTTGGAGTCCCTCTGCTCAGCTGCAAACCAAAGGATTCTAATCATCTGGAATGCTGGAAATGCTGGAAACTGCAAGCTCTGATTGCACATCGCATACAAGCCCGGCAGTCTGCACCATCTCCACCCCAGCCGCCTGTATGCAGTGACGTTAGCCTCAGAACCCAGGTGACAGGTGTTGCAGAACGCGGAAGAGTTCGAATTTGCTGTAGGTGGTCGTCACAGTCTACCAATGTGGATTTTACCTCAGCAGAGGATAAACCCAACAACTAATAATAGCATGGTTGCAATTATTATTTACAGCTGTACAATTCGATATGCGTCCTTATAGGCAAAGAGCTCAGAACACACGACACTCCTCCTAAGACATTCCACTTGCAGCCACTGTAGTGTTGATCATGAAGTCTTATCTCTTCTGCAGTGGCTAGTGCCGATGCAGACTACACAAAATATTCAAAAGGAAAGAATGTTGTTGCCACTGCGAAGAAATATGGGGTGAAAATGTAGGCTTTGAAATTCGCCAGAAGCCTCCACATGGCAGTTCTTACTGAAACACATCAGGTCTGGCATCAACGATTAGAACACTAAAAACAGACGATCTAAAAGTGCTTCCAAAATATATACAACATATGAGCGTTGAATATGAAGACACCAGGATTGTGCACCATCTGCATGGAAAGCAAACAAATAAAGACTTCCACAGAATCAGAAGAGGACAAGAGCAAAACGTCCACTGGAGTTAGTACACAGTCACGTCATGGGTCCTATTACTCCCATGGATTACGATAGAAAGAGGTACATCGATAGACTTAGAGACGACTTTACTCTTTTTACAGCTATATATGTGATACAAAATAAATCCGAAGGACTGGAATATGTTAAATAGTATGAAGTTAGGCAATAAAACGTGCGAATTATTGGGGAGCATCAAAGATGACATCCGTTTGCAGAATGTTGGGGTATATCAGATTCTGTGCCAATGTGACAAGAAGTATATTGAACAAACAGCGTGCACTATTGAAGATCGATGCCGAGAACACCAGTACCTCTTTTAACTAATGTATCCCAACAAGTTGGCAGTAACAAAGCACTGTTTCTCAGAGATTCGTGAGGTAGAATACGAATGTACCAGGATTCCTAGTACAGAGTTCGAAATTCTGGGACAGTCTCTCGAAAACCCATCGAAATTCGCACCAGGGACAATCTTAATACTCAAGACTGTGACTGTCATCTCAGCAAAGCTTGGAAACCATCACTGGATCTAAAATGGTTCAAATGGCTCTGACCACTCTGGGACTTAACTACTGTGGTCATCAGTCCCCTATAACTTAGAACTACTTAAATCTAACTAACCTAAGGACATCACAAACACCCATGCCCGAGGCAGGATTCGAACCTGCGACCGCAGCGGCCGTCACTGAATCTAATTAAAAAGACTCTCAGCAAATACAACGATCTGGCGGCCAGGGTGGATAAAGCAACTACAATAATGTTACTACAGATGCCGGTGTGAACGCCTCTATGGCCACCAGTGCCCACTTTCGGACATGGGCAACAGTGGTAACAGCTCGTAGGGTGAGGGAATATTAGTCGGTCTTGTGTCCCTAACTGCTCAGTTTGTCAGCATATCTGATAATGGCTATATGTCTAACCGCCGAAATATTGGGCCTGTCGGACACAATCAACTGGCCGTGCACTTGTGGACTGTATGAGTATAATTAAGAACATTATAAACAAGGCTGGCTGCATGTTGTTGAACAATAAGCTTGAAAACTCATTTTTGATCAGAAGCAGTAAAGACTACTGTTTGCTTGAGAAACAAAAAATCACCAGGAGCCCTAAAAATGACAGTTCCTACTACTCTGTGGCATGGTAAAATGCCAAAGTTGCAAAAATTGAAACTACTTTGTTGTGTAGCATATGGAAATCTTTCAGCAGAAGTGATAGCTGAAAAGTGTGATTCTAAAATAAAGAAGCGCTTCATGGCTGGATATTATGTTAATGGATATTGGCTATTGTGTCGTGAAGAGAGTGGATCGTTCTTGGAAGGGATGTGAAGTTTGATGAAAATCGATTTGATTTTAATGATGAAGACTGGTATGCTTGCATAGAAGACACAAACGAGGAGTGTATCATTGATGAAGAAAATATCAATGACTACAGAAACGACTCCATATTAAGTGAAAATGGTGTACCTTTATTTACATATATGTTAAGAGAGGACATGTTATCTCTCAGTCCTGTAAATAAATGCTGTTACAAATCATTAGCCCATTAACAGATACAGTTTATTGAGAATAAAAGTCAAATAATGAATAATCGGAATTTAAGGTTTCAGGTGAAGCATGCCACAGGACAAGGAGAAAGGATGATCTTCACTATGGAGGGTTAAATCTGACTTTGGCACAGAGAGGGGTAAATTATGCTGCCACAAAAGTCTTTGGTCACCTACCAAACAGCATCAAAAGCCTGACAGATAGTCAACCAACATTTAAAAATAAATTAAAAGAATTTCTAGATGACAACTCCTTCTACTCATTGGCTGAATTTTTAGATATAAATTAAGGGAGGAAAAAAAAACTAGCTTAAACATTAGTGTCATGCAATATTTTGTGTAATGCAATATTTTGTACAGACATCTTTTATTAACCTGACACATTCCACATCATTACAAAGTGTCGTATTCATGATCTATGGAACAAGTATTAATCTAATCTAATCTAATCTAATCTTTGTACATCATTTCCATGGTGTAGTGGATAACGTCTTTTGTAATGACAGAAGAGGTGGAAATACAACTGCAGTTATACTATTCCACATCCTGTCATTGGCAAAAGCTTTTGTTATTCACCTTCATGTCTCTGAGAGGTTCAAGGACTTGTCATTGTCAATAATTTACAAATCAAGCGTGAAACACGGAAATGCATGTGAATATTCAAAAAACTACTTCTCAGAACAAAAAACATAAAAGAGACTGACACATGTGAGAAAGAATTAAAAGGTGGCCTAGTGTCACTGGCACTCACCTATAAAATATTTACAACCAAGTTATTTTAGGAGACTTGTTTCCAAACAAGAACATCTTCAAATAAAGCACATGCACAGACGAAATATGTTCTAGTACTGGTAGACACATATTCCAGCTGGTGTGTTTTCTCGTTGTTTCAGCTATTTTCCACAGCAAAGGAAAGAGTTTACTTTTCTGGCAGTGAACTGTATTTTTTCTCACGAAATGAGCATACTTCATACAACCAGCACATGTATTGAGAAGTGGGGGAACTTCTGTTTAAGTAATTTTTGTAACACATACCCCCATGTAAATAACAAGTATGTGGTAGGTGAATCGAGCTACTCACATTCAAGGGTTGGAATATCTCTTTCTCCTGGGCACAAGAACTGATTGGGTTGCTCTGAAGATTTAAAGTCAGACAGGGATGCGTTTCCAACCATCATCGTCATCACTTTCGCTGCCAGTGCAGACTACCTATTATCGCAGTCATCATTATTGCATCTAGACCTCACCCTCGCCACTGGTCACACCAGCCGACATCTCCATTGCCAGTTCTCGCCTCCACCAGTCAGTCACCCCCATTTCGTTGCCTGTTTGTCACCACCACCAGCTCCATCTGCTTATCGCCGCCAGTGCATCACATCAGAGACATTGTCATCGTTTTCAACTCCACTATAGCTTGTCATTGTCGTCCTAGCGCAGTTTCAACGGCCGTTCACCCCAGTCAACGCCATTTATCACTCCTGCCATCATGGACCATCCTAGTATGTCCATCATCTACACTTCCATCTTCTGCTCCCATCGTCACCACAAGGATCATGTTCTCTAATCCTCCCCCCTGCGTCTGTCCCTCCTTACCTGTAGTATCCTGTTCCACCATAGAAGTGGCCATAACCCACTGGCTGCTTCCGAAGGAACTGCACAACTCCCTGGTAACAGTCAAAAACGTCACATCTCGCCACCTCCAATCCGACAGCCATCCTTCCCTCCAACAGCCATTAAGAAACTTACAAAACGTCAAAACACTGACGTCTCTCCCTCCCCCACACCTAGAAAACTGCAGAGTGAACCTGACGACTCCTATCATATGGATACAACTCCTCCCCCTCCAACTTCTTCCCCTACCATCCACATCTTCATCCTCTCCAACCCTCACCAAAAATCCCTCTAACCCAAATCTCTCACCCTTTAAATCAAAAAGTACCTACCAAGCCTCCACATCCAACAAATCATCCCAAAAGAAGACTGTCTTACTATAGCCCAAGTTCCACACTGACCTTCTTTGCAAAATTCCTAGCATTACCTTTCGTCCCAAAGCCTCCTCAAGATTTCTCTTCACCAAACCCAGGTTCAAACAACCCCAACCTTTCCACCATCCTCCCATCCTCGCCACAATGATAACAAGATCTACCTTGAGATTGTGGATGAGGAAGTGGCATCTGAATTGAGCAACCATCCAGATTTAGAAGTCTGAAAAGCCTTTCAAACCAGTAATGACCTTAGCCCCATTCACCTTGTCTGTGTCTTCTCTGAATCTTCTGCCAACACAGAACTCTTCCTTCAAGAGGGAGTCCTAATATACCACTACTGCCACAAGGTCGAACCTCTGAAATCCAATCTCCAGTCCTATAGCTACCGAAAATGTCTCTATTACAATAATCACCTTACTGCAGATTGTAAAAACCCACCTACACGTCCACACCCAAAGCCTCCCATCTTCTTAAACCTACCATCTCCACCTACATCTGCAACGACTCTAGCCCTACCTACTCTGTGAAATGTAAAGCAAAACCACAACTTACTCAACCAGAGCTCAGTGCCCCAATCCATCCCATTGATACCCCATTTACTCAACTATTCTCTTTGTCCACGTCCAGACACACATAAAAAAAATCTGCCTAGATGCTCATCCCATGTTTCATTCCAACGCCCAAGCCATCTACTCCCACAACTAAGTCCACACTGTTTATACCCATCTCAACACCTGTGTCTAACCCTCCTCAGTCATCACTCACACAAAACAGTCTAGTCACTTATAATAGTGTGATACCACTGTAAAATCCTGTACCATAACGTCTGCTTCCTTCCACCAGTAGACATCTTTCAATGCATACCCTACTCCAACACAACATCCATAGCTTTACCATTAACGGAACGTTCCTCCACTCGTCTCACACCATCTGAACCTTTCCCTATGTCCTACAATGCTCAGATATCCACCTAATCCTGGCCAGAAGCAGTGTTGCAATTGGCCACCACAAGAACGTCCCTTTTCAACCACCTTGTTCAATACTTCCACTGAACACCTTATCCTTACCATCTTTTTCCAATCACAACCATTACCTGTGCCTCCATCTACATCCAACGTAATCACCCAGCCCTCTATGCCTTAATTACCCACACAGATCATACCTTTTCCACATATATTATTGCCACTGACCTCAATATCAATTTTAGATTCCCTGCAGAGCTCCAGAGGTTGTGTCAATTTACTGACTCCTTCTGACGTGACATCAATCCCATCCCAGATTACACCAGTTCTGCCAACAACAATGCCCCCAATGTCATCCTAGCAGAGGTGCACCAGACTCAACACTAAATGCCACATTAATTCTTCCAAATACTGGAAAGCATTGCATGGACTCACTGACAATACCTCACTACCTGCTTGTCCATAATAACCATCCTTAACCTCAGAACTTGAGCAAAGGGTACCATGTTGCATCCTATCTCTCTGGCATCTTCCCCATGCCTGAACCCACATTTTGATTACTCACTTTTCCCTACCATCCACAAATGTACAAATGCTACTGTACCACCACTGGCTCATAGCTTCCGGTACTTGAACAACTTACCACAACAGAATTAAATACTCCAGTCACAGTACACAACATAAAACACGTACTCTCCAAAAAATGCAACACTTCTTGTGGTCATGACTGCCTTACTTACCAACACCTTATAGGATTCCCCCTCTCCTTTCTAGTCATCCTTGCAGCCCATTACACCACTATTCTCTCCACAGGTTACTATCCTCAACAATGGAAAACATCCAAAATCTTACTTTTCCTCAAACCACACAAACCTCCTACTGATACCTTCTCCTATTGCTTCCTCTGCCTCATCCCAGTGTTAAGTGTGGTCTTCAAACCCATCCTCTCCCAAAGCATCCATCAATGTCTGAACCAACCACCTCATTCCCATTAACTAATGTGGCTTCTGTCCCAAATTCTCCTCTGATGCTTAGCTCCTGCAACTCACTCATCACCTATTCCACCAACTCATCTCCCATAAATCAGCTATTTTTGTAGCCCTCAAACTAGAGAAAGCCAACAACCATGCATGGCATCCTGATCTCCTTTCCAAACTCCAGACCTATGCACTTCTAGTAAACTATTATTGCATCCTGTATATTTTCTCACCCCTATATTAACAATACCAATACCTACTCATAGCTTACATACCACTGCAGGAGTACCCCAAGACCCCATCCTCTCTCCTATTCTTTATCTCTTCTACACTGGTGGTATCCCCAAACCACCTGCACCATTCCACCTCCACCACTATGCTGATGACACCACTTTCCTCGCCCTCTACCCTACGGTACGGAAATCCCAACCATCCTTCCAAAACCATATCAATCAGTTTACCTCCTGGTGTAACCAATGGCTCCTTAACATCAACCTCTCGAAAATTCAGGTAATAATTATGGCACAACCACCCACACCTTCTGCCTCCATGACTTCCACCTTAACATTTATGACTAGAATGTCCAGTTAACTAACACACTAGAACACCTTGATTATCCCTTGGCTGGCAACTAACGTGGAAACCTCACCTATTAACCATCAAACAGGAAATCTACAATAGAATAAAACTACTAATGGGTGGAACTTGGGGATTACAACCCTCCACTATTCTCCATGCCTACAAAGTCATGATTTATCCTTCTTCTCCTACGTGAATGTTGCATGGATCTCAACCATACCCAAGTACTATGAGCCCCTCTGAATCCTCAAATGCCATTCACTCTGTCTTGGTTTCCACTTCCATTTACTTTCTCCATATGTATCCTCTGCCATGTTATCAAATTCCCACCACTCCTCAACCACATCGAACACCTCCAAATCTCCAATACTATCCACAAACTAGATTCCAAAAAACCCATTGTCTCCCCTTCACAAACATGTCCCTCCATCCCTAGACCCACACATGCTCCATTTTCTGTCTCAATGCGACTCCAACCAATTCCCTCTCCCAGACAATGAGGTCTGTCCTGATATTTATCTCTCCTGCCAACTTTAACTCTTTAGATCTTTAAGTGCTTTCAGTTTTGATTTTTCGTGATGTAGCTTTGCATTCAGTTTTGATAGCCATGTTAGATTATTCCTATGAATCTTGTACATTTTTGATTTTGTTGGAGTTAAGTCTGCTTTTGAAACTCCTGTACCAAAAACCCCACTTTCCTCATTACAAAATGTTTCAGATAAGAATTTGTACTCACTATCTGCAGATTCACTTTGAAGGGAGACAAAAAATTTAAGGGGTGTGTCACTCAATTAATTACTCTGCTCAGCACAAGTCGTGCTAGGTAATTCTCTAACACCAGTTTCACCTTTGGTATTGGCGCCTGTATAATAAAGATTTTCCATGATACCACTAGTGCTTGGTAAGTCTGATTCACTATTAACACCAGTTTCACCTGATGAGAACTACTTGCCACAGGACAACTAAGGCTTTGTAGTTCATTAACAACAGTTTCACTTCTGGTATTAGCAGCTGTAAAATGAACAGTTGCCATAGCAACACTAGTGCTTGGTAGGCCCAATTCAATATTAACAACAGTGTCACCTGATTTACTACCAATTTTGGCAATTTCACAAGGAACACCTGTCACCTGTTTTGCAAACACACCCTTGTTTAGCCTATGCCTACTTTTATTCATAAAATCTTCTTCGAAAAAATGATCTTCACAAACAAAGTAAGAAGCACAGTTCACATCTGGTGACAGTTTACAAACACTCTTCCACTTTAGATGCAGCTCTTGAGGTTGTTTTGGAAACCTGTAGAAATGCTTGTTGCCAATTTCCTCCATTGAACCCACAGAATAGCGAGATGAACAGCCACGGAACTTGCAGCAGTATTTCAACGTCAATTTACTGTGTTGAACATTCTGTAAAAAAACATAAACGTCTTCATTAAATAAAACTACTGCAGACATAACAAAGTTATTTAAATAAACAAATGGAAACCACACTGCTTAATTCACGATCGAAGAGAATACGTTTCATTTATAAGCTATGAGATTATTTAATGAAAAATTAAATGTCTTACCTTACAATTAATTGTGGACATTTTTCAGTAGGAAAATTCTTCAATTCCATGGTGAACTTTATTAATTTAAAGTAAAAAATCTGTTTATAATGAAGATGAGTAGTATGTAAATATGAAATAAATACAAAGACTACTGTAACCAAGGTCTACAGACTTCAGTGCAGGCTGTAGAGCAAGACGTTAGCATATTTCAAAACAACCACCACTGAAGTTTAGACATCTCTCATTGGTCAATTCCAGCTTCGTTTGACCCCTAGCGCCTCTAGTGGTCTGGAATGGAACTACGTGGCTTGTTACTTCTTTGGCCATATAGCTTTCACCCCCATGGTGCGAAATGGCAGGAATGTCGTGTGAATCGTGTGGTAACATTAGCTAATTAACTCTGGGTACATTTTAGTTGATGTTCGAACGATTATTAGTGTCTCATATTATATGTTTGTAGGTTATCGGTCGCTATTAGAAATATTATCTTCGCAGCTGCAACAGAAAGTACGTGGAACTTCGCCACAGCACTGTTTAAGTAAAATGTTAACAAAATGCGTTTTTAAGTATGATGTAATATTTATACTGAATACTGTAGGTTAAATTCGAAGCTTAATTTCTTGTGCTGCTTACTTAATAGAATAAGTGTACAGCTTTGTAATACAACAAAAAATTTACGTAATGTGACAGATTCGTTTACTCCTGTATTGTAAAAGATAGTCCAACTGGGGAAAGTGTGAATACATTAATCCAAGTTTTATGTGAGATTTGGAAACTGCTCGATTTCTCCAGCTACAGCATGTTTATAACATATAAAGACATTGATATAGATATAGAAAATCTTACATATTTTCACTCTATCATTTCATAAGGGAGCATTTTCTGTGGTAACTCATCAAACGAAGCAAAAGTTTTTAGCATGTAAAAGCGTGTAATAAAAATCGTTTGTGGTATAAACTCAAGAACATCATGTAGGAACCTGTTCAAGGAATTTGGTATTCTAACCACTGCTTCCTAGTATATTTATTCCTTAATAAAATTTGTTACAAGTATTTCCAACCAATAGCTCAATACATAATATCAGTACTAGAAATAGGAACCGCAATCTACATAAAGACCTAAAATCTCTTACCTTGGTCCAAAAGGGGTCCAATATTCAGGAACATTTTCAATAAACTGCCGGCAAGTCAGCAACAATTAAAAACTTGGTTTCAGATAAAGTTTACAGTGTGTTTGAAACACTTTTTGATACAGAAGTGTCTGATTCCACCTGTCTGCTTTGACCCAGGATGTCATCAATATGCTGGAAGTAGCTGTTTTAAGTGTCTGTATGACGCCACTACATACAAATGGCAACAAACACGAAGATACATATAAATAATACAATAACATCTTCCACCAAGAATACAATTAAACCAACTGGACAACTGCCGGAAATTGGGTGTTTTAGGGTGAGGACAAACTAGTAAAAAATAAAAAAAATGAATACAGCATTCTGCTACACCACCAAAAATCTGCAGGAATCGGACACTTCCCTTGAAGAGTATAGGACAAGCATAGGTGACCATACCAAAACACCAATACCCACAACTAAAAGATATGATCTAAGCCAGTGTCAGGTATTCCTCTGATACCAATTCTTTCAAGCTTCTGCAGCAATAGGGTGTGTTCTATGATGTCGAAAGCCTTAGACAGATCAAGGCATATGCCAGTTACTTTTTGTCCACTATCAATTTTTTCGAGTACTTCACCCAGTAATTCATATATTGCTGTTTCTGTTGATCGGCCTTTCCGGAAGCCATGTTGGGTTGTGGATAATATTTTGCACTTTTCTAGAAAATGTAGCAACCTCTTATGAAAAAATATATCTAGTATTTTCGAAAATGTAGATAGCAAGGCAATAGGTCTATAATTGGCTATGTCTTCTTTCTTACCCTTTTTGAACAGTGGTTTCAGTTTCACTGTCTTTAAGCAAGAAGGAAAGACTCCATTTGTTAATGAACTGTTGAAAATGTGGGCTAATGGCATTGCAATGAGGTCACCCACATTTTTAATGACATAATCTGGAATCTCATCCACACCTGTTGACCATTTTGTTTTTAACTCTCTAATTGATAGTATCATTTCCTTAGGGTTGGTTGGAGTAAGGAATAGGGAGTTGCAGTTTCTATTTTGGTTTGATGGTGTTGTAGCAGGATTTTTATTTGAAGATTTTATGTCAGAGAGTAATTTTTCACTAATATTTGCAAAGCATGTATTAAAACCATTGGCTACTTTTTCTGAATCTGTAATTTTTTTGCCATCTTGGATTACCTGGAGCTTTACATTTTGGGAGGTCTCATTTCCTACTTGTTCTCTGACTATCTTCCATGTGGCTTTCCTTTTGTTCCTGGCCATTTTTATATGCTGATCATTTGTTGTTTTTTTAGCTTCTTTTATGACTTTGTGAAGCACTCTCTTATATTTCTTAAAATGCACCAGAAATTCTCTGTAACATTTTGTGTTTTTGAGATTTCATAAAGTCTCCTCTTTTCAGCACATGATATTTTAATGCCTTTCGTCAGCCATGTAACATTTCTTTTTCTAGTTTTTAATGTTTGGTTTTTAATTGGAAAAGAAATATTAAAATAATGGGAGAATATTTCTATGAACATGTCAAACTTTATACATGTGACCTCATTGTTGTCTATATCATTCCATGTTTCTTTTTTTTAGTAGTTAGCAGTTACTGTAATGTATTTATATATTTTGACAATCTCCTGACAAATGATGAGGATAATAATTATTATATTCAACTGTATTATGTTACACTTTCTGGCATGTTATTTGTCATTCGCGATGGCTAGAGGCTATTTCCGAACAAGTACATAAATATTTGTTCGCTCCAGTAACTATCGTCTCTGGAAATATCACCGGGGTCTAAGAATGGGGTCACTGTGTCAGGAACACAGACACACAATTATTCCATTACCAACTTCCATGTTACCTGTAATGGTAGCCCAATAATTGCCAGAGAATGAGAATGTGAGCCAATAACGATCACCGCCAGAGAAAAATATATATTTTTTTTCCCTTTATTGTTATTTTAATACCTATACAAACAGGTAGGCTGTCAGCGGCATGCTACGCCGCTCTTCAGCCATAGTGTTGATAATGACAGAACACAGGTTGGAGAAACAGAATGAACATAGTGACAGGCTAAAAAATAGTGGTCACAGATTTAAAAAAAAAAAAAAAGACACGGAGCCGTTCACACTCGACGATAACGACAGCGAAAACACGTTGACAGGGCACACAGAAGACTGACGAATCCGATGGCACAAGTGAACGTAGAAGCGTGACGGCGGACACTAAAAACACAAAACGACGTCACACACACAGGAGACACAGATGGCGATGATCTCCGGCGCGCGAAAGTCCACATAGCCTGTGCGAGTCCGGGGACCTGCCAAGAGGGGAAGAAAGGTGAGGGGGGGGGAGGGGAGGGGAGAACAAAGATGCCAATGGCTGAGGAGACAGGAGGAGGGGGAGAGGGATAGGGGAGGGGAAGCCCAGGGGAGGGGTGGGGAGAAAGGGAGGAGGGAGGGAGGGTGCCCAAAGGAACAGACAGAGGAAGAGGGAGGGAGGGAGGATCAAAGTTGTTAGGAGGGGTAGATGGAGGGGAGGAGGACATCATCAGGGAGGGGGAGCTGCCGGAAGCCACCTTGGGAGAGGGTAAGGAGGGTGGAGAGATGGAGACGGGTGGGACGTGGGAATACAAGCGGGCGGGTTTGGGAGAAGCTGGGCGAGACAAGCGGGTGAGGAGGGTCGAGTTTGCGGGAGGTGTTCAGGATCCTTATCCTTTCACGGAAAAGGAGGAGGTGGGGGAGGGGAGACGGATGCGATAGGCGAGGCGGAGAGCATGGCGTTCAAGGATTTGAAGGGAAGAGAAAAATACCGATCCCTGACAGTTATTTCCATAGTCGCTCGAATTCCTTATGGTAACTCTCTTTATACTACCCGTTCAAGCTAAATTGACATATAAGGCGGTGGCTCAAGGGAACGACCGTACTTGTTAATGCCTGTACTGCAGCTCCTATCAGCCACCGCTCGGACATTAACTTTATTGAATTGTTTGTCCTATAAGTAATGAAGGCACACGATATAGTACACAGTTCTTATTAACAGATAGCGCGCAGTCTCTCAGTTATTCCCATGGCCTATAGAACGCCTTCCAAATGGGCTATCCCTCTCCTTCGTTCGTAGCCAGATTTCCGATGAGTTGACGGGAAAGCGTAGTACGATCTTCGGTCAACAGATGGCGCGAGGCACTGTTGACACTAGACAGTTATTGAAATAACAGCCTGTATCAGAGGAACGGTTATTGTAGTAACCGTTACTTCTTAGTAACCGGTTATTTCTATCAGTTATGTTATTTTTTGCCACCTCTAGTGTAGGATCTTTGCGGATATTTTGGTTATCGCGTGACACGGTTGAGAGAGCGAGTTGTGCGCAAGATCAGAATATTGCGTCAGTAACATAAACATACAAAATTTCTTGCGAATAATGACTCTGTGATCGTTTCATATCACGTAGAAAATGATTGGACTTCGAAATGTAACTCACGTACCCCTATCAGCGGTATTTTCCTCTGATATACGACAAGCATTCCTGAAAGATGTACGATGCGGGAATTCAATTTTGCAAAGTAGTAGGACTGTGACAGCTGCAAGCAGAAAAGGTATTGTGGATTGTTTGTGATTATATAATAACACTCCAGCACATACGTGCCAAATTGTTGTTTAC
Source organism: Schistocerca gregaria (assembly GCF_023897955.1). Taxonomy (NCBI): domain Eukaryota; kingdom Metazoa; phylum Arthropoda; class Insecta; order Orthoptera; family Acrididae; genus Schistocerca; species Schistocerca gregaria. The sequence goes on from NC_064924.1 coordinate 545,527,785, forward strand.
CACAATTCTTAAGATGTGCCAAAATACAATTTGTTTGTTTGAATTGTTATTGTATTGGCAAAGGTTGTTCATCATTTTATGTTATTCTTCTAGAATATGCTTCTTTAACATTCGAATTACATCATTCGAAAGTGATAAACGTATGTTAGTAATTTTTTAGCCGAAAGTTTTAATTCATGTTCGGTTGTTTTCGTTGCTCTCCTGCATTTAGAAATTGTGAAACAAAATGTGTATACAAATGCATTTGTACTTAACACATTTCTTTGTGTTTACGTGAGTCGCCCTTTGAAGTACTAACTTGCATTTTGTGATTTTCTGCGAAGAACTTGCTCCTGCCAAACGCCCTCTTTATCTGGACGCACAAGCTACAACACCAATGGTGAGTAGATCTTATTCATGTGTGGGTCGCTAAGAATTTTTTTTTTTTTAAAAGACATTAATATTGATTTTATTGTTTCTTGTAGGATCCGCGAGTGTTAGATGCAATGCTGCCGTATATGACATGTTATTACGGGAATCCACATTCACGAACTCATTATTACGGTTGGGAAGCAGAAGCTGCAGTAGAAAAAGCTCGCAAAGTGAGTATATTCGTAGTATTATTAATGAAGTAAGAAATATAATTCTCAAAAAGATGTAGTAAGCAGGATATTAATGTCTACTTCGCATCAGTATATCTACGCATCAGTATTTTTACATTAATCCTTTATAGTTTGGTGCCTGGAATTGTATAGGAAATGTCAATCTGAAAGTCATCCATACATATCGAGTGATAAAATTAAAATTTAAGTGAACTCTGTGGCCTTGCTCTGTGAGTTATATAGAATTTGTGATCACTGAAATACTTAGAAAATTTCACCAAATGATTGGTAGGTTGTGTGTGTACTGTGTATAAAGTTCTGATAATATAATATCTATTGCTGGCAAAGTGTGTCATTTTGATGTATTAAATATGTTAATTCCTTTTTCAGTTGATTTGCTCCTAGCAAAAGTCTAAAAGTACACTAAGTTTAATATGCTCATGTTGTGAGTTTTGTACTAATTTTACATTCAATCAAGTGTTGCAAGTGTTTCTCAAATGATGTACGTTGAAAGCACGTTTTAACTGAAGCCTTTAATATCAGTTTGGCAAAATGCAACCAGACTGTCACCTTCTAACCTAATGTAGGTCTTGGGGCATGCTACTGAAAAGTATGTACCACAACTAAGATTCTGTATTCAGATTCATTGGCGATGCCAGCTCGGTCAAAATGTCACCTTTCAACCTAGCCAAGTCCATGGGCCCCGCTAAAGGTGCGGATAACTTAGATTTATATAAATTCTCCCATGTATGTGTGGGATAGATGCCTAAATATTGTAGAGTTGCCATATCGGAAACTATATTTCAGTTTTACATTACGTAATTTTCACAGATACTCTCTAATACTGGGACAGCCATCAGAGGCTTTGATGACAAGCCAGTAATAAGTAAGGGTGATTTATTGTTCCATTGTGCAACAAAAAGTGACCTGACATTGATTTACAAAATGAAAAAAATTATTGTTATCACAATCAGGCACATGACATTCATTACAACTAATCTTTCAGACTTTTCCATGTTTTGTGGTGTCTAGCAATAAACATCTGTGTTGCTATGGTATGTTTTCTAATACCATCTACTTACCTTCTGTTAATGCTTCAGTTTGTTCTTTATGTCTTCCATGGTCCACCTACTATCAATCTGTCTGTTTATACGGCACACACACTTCTATTTAAGTTTTATTACAATCAGTGATATTTATGTCTTCAAGTCCAGTTGGCACCTCCTGTTGTACCCTTCATATAAAAGATAATGTGGAATTTGTGTTGAGTGTTGTTTCCATCTTAATTGTGATAAGCAGCTTTCCTGGAACTGACACTTGTCTCCCTTCATTTTTATGTTGGTAACTTTAGTGTTTATTACACCTTGTAAAACATGAATTGATTGCAAGGTTCTGTAAGGAAAGCTCAGTCCTGGGCTCTTACCCTTGATTTTCAATTTTCCCCTAATAAAACAAATGTGGTGCACTTATCTTGGCTCAGGCTGAACATCCGTGTCCAGATCTCCTCCTCAAAGTTCACATACTCAATAATGAAATTTTCACTCTACAGCGGAGTGTGCACTGATATGAAACTTCCTGGCAGATTAAAACTGTGTGCCGGACCGATACTCGAACTCGGGACCTTTGCCTTTCGTGGGCAAGTGCTCTACCAACTGAGCAAACCCGTGCATTACTCACAGCCCATCCTCACAGCTTTAATTCCACCAGTACCACGTCTCCTACCTTCCAAACTTCACAGAAGCTCTCCTGCTAAACTTGCAGAACTAGCACTCCTGGAAGAAAGGATATTGCGGAGACATGGCTTAGCCACAGCCTTGGGGATGTTTCTAGAATGAAATTTTCACTCTACAGCTGAGTGTGCACTTCTCATAGGTTGGCAATGTTTCAGTTTTGTGTAGCCAGTGGGATAATTCTTTTACATAACCATTGAGAGATGAGAAGAGAGATGACATATATATAGTACTGAAATTGAAACCATTGTCTTGTTTGTCGTTTTTCAGTGTATTAGTGAGTTTCAAGAAAAAATATTTTTTTATTATGGCAGCAAGTGCTGTAAAGTTATATACTTCTGCACTGCAACAACACCTTGTGGTGCCCCTCTCGTGGATTAATTGCATAGAAACGAAAATATATCAAATGTGAGGGTACAGTCACTACCCAATCAATCTGCATGAGCACACTGACTAAGGGATCAATGCTTCTTAATTAAATTGAGGGAGATGGCAAGGGGATCAGTGTTTGTTCATAATAGTCAGATGTTTGATATATTAATTAACATTGATCCACCTACTTTGTCCCATCATTTAATTAAAAGCATTGCTCCATCTACTTCCTTCCAGATTTGATCAAAAAACACTGATCCACTTACACAGTGTGCTCACGCATATCAATTGTGTAGCAATAGAGAGCAGAGAAATTTTCGCTGCTCTCTCAAATGTATCATAGCTGTGACACTGCCCTTAATTTGAAGATAGATAGCACAGTTTAAATAGCTGTGACTCAAACAAGGAGCATTTAAATTTATAATCCTTGTTTACGGCAATGTTTCACTCTTTCTTCTGAATGTATTACTTTGACACTAGTCGTCTGCCTGCTGATCTCTCGTTGGCAGCCTACCACAGACTGCAGGCACAGCTTCCTTTGTTCCCATCATATCTCATTGCAAGTGCTGACAACACTTGCGCATGCAACATGTAAGTACGCCACTGGCCCTATTCTAGATTTTTACTCTTGTCAACAGACAACACTGTACCTTTATTTGTGGAGCTTGTAATAGGAAATAGTGTGCTCTGGCTACCAGCAACTAACTTAGAGCAATAAAGGAGACCACAACTCTGCTTCTTGTAGGGAATCAGCGGCCCTTTATTGACCCCACATTGATTGTGCTTATATGAACCCTCCATCCTACTGTAGGCCCATCTTATTAGGATACCAAAATTTTGCTGATTTGCAGCGCATTAAACCTTGCTAATTCGATGCGTTTTGTTCTCACACATCCCAAATGATGGACCTTGTATTAAGTTTGACTCATGAGTGTAATCTGTATACTACAGGTTGAGATTTGTAAGGGAAGTCCTGGTAGAATGTGCATAATGTAGGAGTAAAAAAAAAAAAGACTACTCACCTTGTTGGGTGGGGTTGGTACATCTACATACATAGTTTGCAATACACCATTTGGTGCAATGCCTTGGTCTGCATGGTCCTTACACAAAGTTTACATGGGCAGCAGTAGAATTGTTCTGCAGTCAGCTTCTAAGGATGGTTCTCTAAATTATCTCAATAGACCTCCATGAAAAGATCATCATCTTCCCTCCAGGGAGTTCCACTTGAGTTAACAAAGCATCTCCATAATACTCATATGTTGTTCAAACCTACCAGTAACAAGTCTTGCAGCCCATCTGTAAATTTCTTCAGTGTCTTCTTTTGATCCGACTGGCCGCAAATTCCAAACACTTGAACTGTGTTCAAGAATGGGATGCAGTTATGTTCTATATGCGGTGTCCTAAAATTCTCCCAATAATCTGAAGTCAACCATTTGCCTTCTCTAATACCATCCTTACACACTCTTTTCCTGTCACTTTGCAAAATTACACCTAGATATTTAATTGATGTGTCTGTGTCAAGCAATATACTACTAATGCTGTAGTCAAATGTTATTTGATTGTTTTTCCTACTCATCTGCATTAACTTACAGCTTATTACATTTAGAGCAGACTGTCATTCATCACACCAACTAGAAGTTTTGTCTTAAGACATTTTGTATTATCCTACAGTCACTCAGTGACGAAACCTTTCCATACAGCACAGCGTCATCAGCAAACATTTGCATGTTGCCATTCACCCTATCCGTCAGATCATTTAGTATATAGAGGATAAGAGTGGTCTTGTCAGAGTTTCCTAGGGTACTTCTGACATTATTCCTGATCTGATGGAGACACTGTCAAGGACAGTGTACTGTATACTTATACATTCGTTAACAGTCTGCAGTGGGGCCCCAGATCAAATGCTTTCCAGAAATCTAGGATTATGGGATGTGCCTGTTGCTTTTCGCAGGATATGAGGTATGATTGGAAAGTTTTAAGAATGGGCTTGTTATTGTACAATTGTGGGACTTACATGTTACTGTGATGCATCTCCTTCAAAATAGTCACCTTCTGACTGAACAAGCCGACTCCAATAGTGTTTCCACTTTTGGAACCTGGATGTCTTCAGTCGAGTCAAATCACTTCTCTTTCAGTGAAATTTCAGTGCAAGAAGCAGGTAGAAATCCACAGGGGCCAAATCAGGGGAATATTGTGGTTGTGGAAGCACAGGAATTTTGAATTTGGTCAAAAATTCAAGAATGGAGAAGGCACGATGAGCTGGAGCATTGTCATGGTGTAGCACCCAATTCCTGTCTTTCCACAATGCAGGCCTTGTCTTCAGCACCTTTTTGTGCAAACGCTTAAGGACACATTTGTAGTATTCCTGGTTAATTGTCTGTCTTCCAGGGGTAAATTCATGATGGACAATGCTCGTAGAATCGAAAAAAATTACCAACGTTGTCTTCACCTTCGACCGACTTTGCCTTGCTTTTTTCGATCTTGGTGAACCTGGAGTCTCCCACTGCAAAGACTGCACTTTGGTTTCAGAGTCATATCCGTATAACCACAATTTGTCACCTGTAATTGCCCTGTTTAACGAATCTGGGTCATTTTTAGTCCGATTAATCAGTTCTTGGCACACTTCAAGTCGGTATTGTCTCTCATCACTTAAAACCAGTTTTAGAATGAATTTTGCGGACACTCAACGTATGTTCGGATCTTCAGTTAAAATTGACTGAACTGCATAGAAACTTAAATTAAGTTCATCTGCTATCTCCCTAATTGTAAGTCTACGATCAGAGTGCATTAAGTCACGAACTGTTGAAACAGACAAAAACATTTGATTGGCTCATACAATTATCTCCTAAAGCTGTTTTTAGTTTGTATGTCTCAAACCTGATTTCATGATTTTAGAATCAAAATTTCACACAAGCTTGTTGCTCCGTTTTTATGTCCATTTTCACGCAGACATAATCCAGCAACAAGCCCTAACAGACCTGCACTCAACCAGCTGCCTCAATGAACTGAATAAAGGAAACACAGTTTCCTGTCAGACGGCGTTCAAGGACAAGGCAATGACTCACTCTTCACCCTCCGTGTACCTGTCTGCCGAACCCGTAAGCAGTAACAGATCCATTCTTAAAACTTTCCAATCACACCTCGTATCATGTGAGAGAAGGACAGTCTTGAGTTTAGGATGAGAGATGGCTTCTAAATCCATGCTAATTTGTGGATATAAGCTCCTCTGTCTCAAGGAATTTACTTATATCCAAGCTGAGAATATATCCAGAAATTCTGCACCAAACAGATGTTCAGATCATTTATCAGTAATTTTGTGGAACTATTCTTTTACCTTCCTTATATACAGAAGACACCTGCTCTTTCTCCTGTCACTTAGGATTAAGTGCCCAGCAAGAGATTCATTAGGAGCCAATGCCATAGAGTACTGTCTGTAAAACTAAATTGGGATTCCATCTCTACCTGTTGACTGCCCACCCCAGAGATACCTCTTATCTTCATATGAGAATGCATACAAAAGTCAAATGATGGTATGTTCGTAACCCTTTGACCTGTTAAGCAATTTTACATGGTAGTAGAATTTTCTAGGGGCTGTTGGCAAGCTCTTTTGCTAAGGTACAGCGGTGGTGGTTGAATGCTTGCCCTCACACACATATGAATTTCTACTAGCTTTAGCCTTTTGTCATTTGCTTGTTCTTTTGTTGAACCAAGAGTTCAGTAGTATCTGCTTCCTCAGCAGTTTATGAATTTTGTTATTAAATCATAGTGGGTCTATTCAGTTCTTAATCCATTTACTTGGCACATCCTTCTCCAGAGCATGATTTACAATCTGTTTAAAGTTTGTCCATGATTTCTCTGCTCCCCCATCGTATGGGAAGCACTCGAAGTCAGTTGTTTGTCTAAGTGGAATGATGATAACTGCTCTTTCTAGCAGAATTATTCGTCTAATCTTCTTGATTGGTTTGGTTAATTTTGTAGACATAATTGCTACAATATCATGATCACTAATCCCTGTCTCTATACTGATACCGCCAATAAGACCAGGCCTGTTTGAAGCTACAAGGTCTAAAATATTTCCATTGTGTGTGGGCTGTCAAACTGCTAAAGACAGTTTTCGATAAATGTGTCCAAAGGTACTTCACAACACTGCTTGTCCGTACCATCTGTAATGAAGCCATAGACATCCCAGTCTATACTTGCTATGTTAAAATCACCTTCAACTAATACTGCATGATCCTGGCTACTAAGCTTATACTTTCTGTGAAAGATTCTGAAACTGTCACGGGTGATTTATGTGGCTGGTAGGAATATCAGATAGGTAATTTGAGTTCATCTGAAACTGTTAAATGCGTTTTGATAACTTCACAGACTCAATTTTGACACTGATAGATGCAAGGATGATTTCATCTCAAATCGTACAGATCAAGAGTTAATTTGTCGCACCACTATTTCAGAGTTTGCTGGAGTTCCACTGACATCCCTCCAAAACTACTCTATTTTGATATTCTGATGTTTTGTTAAAATACTACAGACCCCTCTAAAGGAGAGTATTGGTGGAAATGCCGTAACAAAAAGGAAAACTGGAAAATTGTAGTAAAGAAATCAAAAGTGGTAGAGACCTGAATGTATTTTCAATCACTATTTTGTTCCCAATACTATGAGACATGATTAAGACATACATATTTCTGAGAGATTTGTAACTTTTTGCAAATTTAAAAATTAATTTTGAAAATATGAATTGTCACAGGATGTTGAATATCATGAGAGATGATAAAGTGGAAGGACTGCTAACTTTCAGCTGTGACACTACTGCTTGTAATTCTTAAACTGACAAAATATTTATACATTAACATGAAAGGGTCTGAAATTTGTTAGTTATGTAGAAATTATTTTCTCCAAAACCCTCATCCTAAATGCTCTAAGAATTGCATGGTATGTTAGTTGGTCATTGTACTTAAGGAATGTACAATCAGAGTGGGCAATACTAGTCTGTACAGAATGTGAGAAACTTTTTAGGTAGCTCTACTCTCAAGGTAAAAACATCATTGACACTTAAATGTTTGAATTGATTACTGATTTTAAGTAAATGTCATGCAAAAGTTTTTATAAAGCAGCTTTACTGCTGAGTACATCGCTCAGGAAACTGGCCATTCCTAAAGGAAAAATTACAAATATGGCTAAATACAGGGCTAACATGTGCAGCATAGTACTTAAACATTCTGCTAGACACTCCATCATAACCATGAGAGTCCTTAGTCTTCAGTGATCTAATTATTGACTCAATCTCCCCCTTGTCTATATCACAGAAGAGTATTTCGGACATCAATCTCGGAAATTTCTTCAGATCCTGGTGTGTTACTGCTTTCACAAACCATTTACCAAGTTCATCAATCAAACGTCAAAGGCAACAGTTTTCTTAATTAGATTATTCTTCTCCCATGTCACATACGTAATTTGTGCAGAGTTATATGCTATGTTTTCCAGGCATGTCTGTAAAAACAGTCCTCCCCTTCCAGGGCAGTCACCACATTCTTGAAACAAACAAATCTCTCGCTTTACGTCACAGACTACTAATGACTTCACATGTCCAACCAAGGTGTCATACGTCACATGCTCGAGTAAGTTCTTCAGAGTTACCACACAAAGTTCAAAATTTGTGCAGTACACACACAAACAAATATCTTTTGGTGCTACGACTTAGGTCGTAGTGCATAAAATTTTGATCTTCTGTTATGTGAAGTTGTATAGTTGCTCTTATAAATTGCAAAAGTTTCTTTAATACTGCGAGTCGTGTACCTCTTCATTTTCACAACTTTTTGACCTTCAACTGTTATAGTTATCCACATAAAATGACTGCACTGTTTGAACTTCAGCTGCTTCTACAGGATGACCGTAATAGGGATCTGGTCTTTCAAAGACTCCTTTTACACAGCTCATATTTCTTGATTTGTCTACCATGTACTTTGATATTGATGGAATGTGGTTCAAAATTGTTTTCTTTGAAAATGTCTCTGGAATAATAGTTAAAAAGTGCACCTTTTCACTATAGGATGCACAATATTCAACAGCTGAATTGATATTTGTGAAAAATTCCTGGCAAGAAGTGCAAGAGTGCTTTGGTTCATTTTCTTCTGAAGATGGAATTTCTACTTTGAAGAGTGTGGTCAGTTTTGTTGTTGTGTATTCATCCATAGCTTTAGTAATTTCTCTGTGCGTTCTTGGTGTATAGAGCTTATGACTCAACTTCACTGACCACGGTTTCTTAACAAGACTGACACCTAACTCTATAGGTGACTGATTCAGGGTATTTAATTCTTCCTCTAGAAGCTCCACCTTGTTCAGATACTGTACTATAATTGTTGTTGTTCTGTCAAAACATTTAGAACACAAAAATCATCCTTGGAAACATCTTCACTTTGAAACAGTCTTCAAATGAGAATATGTATTCCCAACCTGAAGAAAGTCTTTTGCCTTATGTATCACTCTTTTATGGATATGCAAATAGCACACTTCACTTTCCTGTGGCCCCAGTCAGAAGACATTTCAAATAGTCCTTTCCACAAAACTCTCTGCAACTGTGTTAACTGGCAAATTCCTCATGAAAACACAGAACTCACTGGATGGTCTCGGAAGCCTCTTCAGTAAACAAATTAGCACTGAACAACTACAATACAGAAACCTGCAATGAACAACCACAACATAGAAATTGACAAAAAAGCTACAACAAAGTGTAAGAAATATCTGCAACAATGAAAGTGGTAAGAAATAACTGCAACAAAGAAAGTGACAAGAAGTAACTGCAACAAAGACAATAGAAATAAACATTGTAACAAAGAAATTAATAAGAAATTACTTCAGTGAAGACAAAAAAATGTTAAAAATAAAACATGTCCAATTTAAAGGTGGAAGCTCTCCTTTACAGAGAATATAGTACTACATGGTACTAATCAACAGAAAAAAATCCAACTTTTCTGGGTTGACATTTCTGGGAGAAAAAAAATTCTTTAAATTATAAAAAAATCAAAAGGCAACAATAAAAGAACTTTGACAAATATGTCCAAACGGAGGATCCCATTGTAATCATAAAGCATTTTTCTTTCAAAATAAAAAAACAAAACTCTAACAAAATATCTAGAACTGTTACAGAGATACAGCATTTAAAAAAAAAAAATCTGAAATTTGCCTCTTCAAAATGGTGTTCCTGTGTCATATTTGGAGGCTTGTATGTTGGTTTAGGAATCTTTTTGGACTAAACAAAAAAAAGTGTGTATTTCTTACCTACTCCCAAATTTTAATATGTGCTATATTCAGTAACATCCGAGACTATGAAGGTAAGCCCCCCTGCCTGAAGTGGTACAGATAATGCCAAATAAAATTATATTTTTGTCTTTTTGAATGCAGTGTCACAAACAAAAATGACATTATAATATACAAATAAAAAGGCTTGTTAGTGACCAGATTGTGCTGTTTTTCTGCATCCATAAATAATGTGATTTGATAAGGGAGCCAGAACAATAGTGGTTTTAACTCCTTATTGCCCATGCCAAAACAAAGTTTGTTGTGTGGTCTCTCCCCCTGTCATTCTTGCAAAGCCAGCCAGTACCTGCCAATAGTTGTAGGAGACCTTTTACTAGGTCTTTGTTAGGCACCTTATTTTCAGGAATTAGTGACACAAATATTTTCTGTCTTTTGGTCTTCAGTGCTTAATAGTGGGATACTAAATGTGGTGCAGGTTTATATCCCACATCACAGTTGGCACTTAGGAGTTTCTTCACATCTACTGTGTGTGCAGGTTCTATATTTCCTGAAGCTACCATGGCCAGTCATTAAACCTATTACGAGTTTAATCTGCCTAACATTCGAGCCTCAGATTACAGAACTTCTCTTAGAATATTATTTCAGTGTCATTAGCTTAGCATGTTTTTGTTTTTGAATTTTATTCCAGTATTCTACTTACTGCCTCCTGGACCATAGAGTGATTCCATTCAAAAGTAATTGTCATATGCACTAAATGCATCCCCTTGGAGATGAGATAATAAATTCCCATTTCGTAGAATTCATTTGGGCACTGATGGGTCCACAACTGCACCCACTCTTGCACTTCCTTCTCCGATCAAAACTAATGTCCAGGCAAGTCTTTTTACAGGTCGCCAAAGGTTTGAATATCACACAGTGAAAGATCCAGGCTGTACAGAGGATGTTGCAGTGTTTCCCAACCAACTTGCTGAAGCATAGCCTTTGTCAAGTTGGCAGTATGGGGGCTGGCATTATTGTGCAACAGTATGATTCTGTCAGACTTCATTCTGAGAGCCCAAGGAAAAATGGTAAAGCCAACAGGGAAACATCTCACATCTCCCTCGCCAAAGAAATCCAAAGCTGTGCACACAAGTTTGTGGAATATCATGATGACCTTCCTCGACTACTGGCGCCCTCTGCTCTTCAAGTTCCTATAGTGTGGAACTACAATCAATGTGTAGCACCATGAAAAAACTTCGAGGAAACAGCGATGCACCATAAAGTCAAAATACCTAATATGCTGTCGGATGGAATCATCCTGATGCACGATAATGCCTGCCCCCACATTACCAATCAGATGAAGACTATGCTTCAGCAATTTGTTTGGGAAACACTACAAAATTGTTCAAAGAGCCTGGATCTTCCACCATGTGATTTTCACATCTTTAGTGACCTGAAGAAAGTCTTACATGGCCATCGGTTTCAGATAGACAAGGAAGTGCAAGAATGTGTGGTTGTTGATCTGTCAGCAGCTGACTGCATTCTACAAAATGGGAATTGTTCATCTCACCTCCCAGTAGGATAAATGTCATACGTGTGATGGTTGTTTTTGAATGGAGCCATTCCATGGTCCCATTGTGGCTGGTGTTCATTTTCATTTGACTGCCCCTTATACATTGAAAGATTTGTTTAAGCAACTGGAAGCTGTTGTATAGTCAGTTGTCATTTTCCTGGACATTCCTTATGTTTACCATGTGTGTTATATTAGTGTGGGATTCTGGCTATCCTAAAGGTTTTCAGTTTTTATCTTGATGCCCACCTTTGTCTCCACTGGAACCCAAAGATGTAATGGGGGCATTTGCAGAATGGTTTTCATTCCTGCTCTGGGTATGCTGCTAATTCCTCATGTTATGGCTAGAAAGCCAATATCTACATGCCCTCAAGCTCCTTAGCAGCCAGCTTTTGTTGTACTTTATTCCACCGCACTGTAGCCCCATAAATTTAATAAATCTTATTACAGTGATGTATCCAGTACATGCTCCTGGGCTTGGACCCCAGTTTTTCGCACAAGTCCTTCAAGTCCACATGTGAGCACCTTTTTCCGTGAAGCTTATATTCCTTATGTGAGATGTCTGTGTTAGTTTTGTATCCAGAGTTACCCTTAGGCATTTCACTACTGGTAGTATTTTATAAAAGAGTATGCTTCCAGTTTGCTTCCTTGTAAATAGTACTGCAACATTTTTCCTGGGAGTGACACTGAGATCCTGTTTCCTACAATAGTTTTATATATTGTGCCATTTTTCTAGCAGTACTTGCAAATTGCTAAGCATTACTATGAGTAAGTCGTATGCACCTCCTCGAAAAAACAACCTCTAGCATTTAACTCCTTATTGAGTTTGTTTACCCCCTAGGTTCCACAGTAGTGAGGACAAATTCCACCTTGCGGACACCATCTGGTGGTGTTGATCACCATTTTCACACCCATTGTGGTGACTTGTACCTTTCATCTACTCATCATGGTCTTAATCAACTACATACAGTGATCGTGATGCCAGGCTATTCTACAGCTCTAACCTTGGATTTGAAGCCTCCTCATTATCCAGGAAGATGCAGAGAGCAATTTCCTGAGAGTGTAGAGCTTTTTCTATCGCCCCTACAACTTAGTGAAATATTGTTTCACCTTGATAAACCAGCTTGATACGTGTGTTGGCTTTTATTGAGAGGAACCTCAGTTAACCATAACTTGCACATTGACCAGTTTTCTGTTGTATTTAAAAGTAAAGAGGGTAGACTGAATTGTGAGATCAGTTCACCCTGGCTTCAGAATGAAAATAACCGTCACTGTCCTCCAGGCATTAAGAATGACTCCGTTTGCTAGACCGACTCTAAATAGTCTGTGTAGGAGTCTGATTTATTCCTCTCCTGTGTTTGCTTGTTGCTGTAGAGATGGAAGATTTCCATCAGGACTTGGTGACTTGAATGGTTGAAGTGTTCTCACCACCCACTGGATTTTTTCTGAAGTCAACTCTTCACTGGCAGGTTCCCAGTTCTCCCATTGGTTACCTATTCTAGTACATTGGTCTGTATTGTTGGCAGAGCATTTTGAGAGAAATTAGTTTTGAGGAGCACATCTGGCATCTCATGTGATTTCCTTATATGCCCACCATTCTCTCCTTGGTGTGCCTCCTGGATTTATTGGTACTTTTGTGAAGATATGAAGTTTTGCTGTGACAGTTGTATCTTCCACTTTCTCACAGCATACCTTCCAGGAAGGTTGTTTCGCTTGCCTAATAGCAACACTGTATTTGACAAAGACCTCCTGATAGTTTACCCATTATCTGTCCCACTCTCAAAGGTGAACATTTTTACCTGCTTCCTTTGCAATTCAGAGTTATTATTCCAACTAACTAAATTACTCCAGAATGAGATTTTCACTCTGCAGCAGAGTGTGCGCTGATATGAAACTTCCTGGCAGATTAAAACTGTGTGCCCGACCGAGACTCGAACTCGGGACCTTTGCCTTTCGTGGGCAAGTGCTCTACCATCTGAGATACCGAAGCACGACTCATGCCCGGTACTCACAGCTTTACTTCTGCCAGTACCTCGTCTCCTACCTTCCAAACTTCACAGAAGCTCTACTGCGAACCTTGTAGAACTAGCACTCCTGAAAGAAAGGATATTGCGGAGACATGGCTTAGCCACAGCCTGGGGGATGTCCTTTCTTTCAGGAGTGCTAGTTCTGCAAGGTTCGCAGGAGAGCTTCTGTAAAATTTGGAAGGTAGGAGACGAGGTACTGGCAGAAGTAAAGCTGTGAGTACCGGGCGTGAGTCGTGCTGCGGTAGCTCAGATGGTAGAGCACTTGCCCGCGAAAGGCAAAGGTCCCGAGTTCGAGTCTCGGTCGGGCAAATAGTTTTAATCTGCCAGGAAGTTTCAACTAAATTACTGTTTCTGCCTGTCTTGGTGATTGGATGGGTTCCAAAGTATGAGGTCATGATAGCAGCTGTCACTTATCTGCCATATCCTCTGAGTGTACTTAATTTCTTATCAGAGTTTTAATTTCAGATAAGCATCATTCTAGGTAATTCCTATATGATTCCTAGTTTGTTTTCCTGAGATTCCTGCAGGCTTTGGTCTGTCATTTTGACCCCAAACTTTATACACATGTGGTTAAATGAGGTTGACTTCATTGCCACAAACCATTGCGTGACGTTATTAAGCATTAAGGTGGATCCAAAATTTGTCAATAATTTCTTGTCTTCTTCTATTCCTGAAGCTATGTTCCTTAACCCTGGTTAAGATCTCTAGAGGTTTAAAGTAGGTACTCAACCTTGCTGTTGGTGTCACTGCTCCTCATACCAGGTTGTGGGCATTGGCATCACAGCCATCCAATAGCTGTCCATTCAGCTGCAAGCAGCTATCTACCAGTCTCCACGCTTCCTGGGAAGGGAGAGTTCTGCTCTCTTTTAGAAAGTAAGCTGAGGCCAGTAGAAATTCTGTCATCCTTCTTTCCTCATGCTGGTTCCTCTTCATAGTCACAAAGTCCCTGGAACAGAAGTTTGCCATTGGAATGTGCGAAATCCCATTCTTAACGCAAGTGCATGTTCTGAAGGTTTTTAGCTGTCTGATGTAAATCAGTTTACTTTCAGTTCCTGTGAGGCTTGATACAACCAGCCACTTAATATAAATAGGTTTCCGGGATCAGGGCCACATTCACCTCCTGTCTTCTCCGAATGTGAGTGAAGATGGCAGCTGCCCCCCTTACTCACTTCCAGCTACTGCCTTTTCGCTGTTGTCACTTCCGATGCCTGGGATCAATGTGACAGTAATATGTGAGGTATCTGATTAGAGTTTTAGGTCTTGCTCGTGCATTTTCTTCAAGAATATCTCGCCAATATCCACTATGAGAGTTTGGTCATCAGGTACAACACAATTATCCAGTCCTCTGTTGAGAGTTTCTGGTTCTGCACCCATACTTTCTCGAATAGTGTCTTTGAGGAACATTATTGAGTAGTGGGGTACCCAGACTGATATCTTTATGGTCTTGAAGAGTTCCTCTGCCATTCTGACCATCAGCTTTGCATCTTCCCATGGAGATGTCTTGGGTACCATCTCCTTTAGCCAATCTACAGTTTCCATCCCCCCCCCCCCCCCCCCCCCCCCCCACAGATACAGATTAGAGCACCTTCGTCCAGAGAGTCCCTTCTAAACTTGGGGCCTGGACTTGGATTTCTCCAGTCTTTGCAAAGGGTGCTATCCTGGTGTGGTATAATATTACCAAGTGGATATCTCTGTTGAATTTTCACAGTCCTAAAAATCGAGACTGTAGTTCTGAAAGTTTTCTGCCTCCACTTTTTCTGGGTTCAATTAACCTGTGAAGTGGGTGTAGTGGATTCCTCCCTCATTCTCTTATGCTGTGTCTTGGAGGTACTGCAGAAGGACACACGCGAGACAGATGACAATTTATCTTTTTTGGGTGGCTTAGGTTCAAGACCTTTTAATTCCCTCCATTTGTATTCAGGAAGCCATTCTTTGCCTACTTCTCTTGCTTATTGCAGAAGTTTCCACCTCTGAGCCCCAGACAAGGCTTTAATCTTTATCTGCTCCAACTTTCCAGTGACAGTGTCCACTTCTTGAACTTGTCTGTCACTCAGTCCAGTTACAGAAACGGCTTTCATTGGTTTATCATGTGATTTTTTTTTTTTAGTTATCAAGTCCATCAGTTTTTAAATTTGTTTCTACTTTCTCCATTTTGGTCCCACAGGTATTGGGGGTGAATTAGGTCGACCGTAGTGGAGCTGCTTGCTGTGTAAGGCTAACTAACCAGGGAGGTCACCTGGTTTTATCCCTGAGGCTCTGTTCTTGACACATCATTTTTGATGCCACACTCCCCTCAGCATAGATCGTGTAACACCTTGCTCTGAGGAAAATGACTATGGAATTGGCGTGGGAAGCAATGTTGTGTTGTGGGACATGCTTCATCAAGGTGAGACACTGAGACCTGTTCAGCTTGGGTGAGCCTGCTGGGCCATAGCCTTCATCCTCTCGCAAACCTCTCTGACTGCACAGTCAGCACTACAATAAGGAAGTGTCCCATGAGAAGGTCAATAACTTTGATAGTTTGGTCTTTGAGATGTATTATCCACACACTAATTCTGCCATTAACTCATCTTGTAGAAGTGGGGCCTTGCTGTGGAATCAGTTTTTTTTCTAGTGTGATGTTGTACAGACTAATAACCATCTACGATGGTGTGTTCTTCTCCAGCTACATGCACCATGAGAGACCTGATGAGTGCGACACCAAATGGATTTGGCATGGCCAATCTCTGGTCAACCAAATTTTAAACTGATGTCAACAGTTGATTTCTTTTTGTTGATTATATACTTTGTACTTTTATGACATGATAATAAATAAAAGGCAAGCGGCAGGTGTATGTATGTGGCTGGGTGTTGGATAGTAGCCTTAAAATGGTCATGTATTCTTCTAGCTCTGCTTCATTTCTTTATTACAGCAATGGGCGTAGCCTATTCATTCATTGATATTACTCCCAAACCTTGCAACTGAGCTCTGCTTTTTGTGAGTGTTTCATTGCGAGGCACAATCTTTAAACTCCCTGTGTATGCCGAGTAATATGTACTTGTCCAGCCTAGGGTAATGAGGCTCCAGGCAATGGATACTTTACCAGGTAGCCTTTACTGTGGTGGGATGGCACACAGGGAGACAGTCTCAAATTGGAGTGTGATATTAAGGCAAACAATCAACAGTGATGTGGATCAGATTCACCTACATCAGTGGCAATTGCAATAAAGCAGACTAATCAGAAAGGGTGCAGATACTTACAATGCCATAGCGTTCTCGTTTGCAGCAATGCCATTGAACAACTGGCAGAAAGCAATGAAGGTATTTGTCCAGTTATTGGAATGGAACATCATGTTACAGTCAAGTTCAGTGAAATTTCTGCAATAGAGATGATGAGAAATAGATCTTTGTTGGTCAAAACTTTGACTGCTATCCAATAACAGGCACTTTGCGTGTGTGACAGATGCAGAGATATACCAGTCAACATCGCTTCTCACAACAAACTCAAGAGGATTTCCACCAATATTAATGTTAGAAACAAAGAAATGCATACTAATCTAGAGCAGTGCGCAGTAATTTTTGGTTTTTGCTTTCACAGAGTTCTTAAGAATAATACAATAGACAATGGTGAATTTATTGTGGCTGTAGATGTAAAAGTTTTACCAATAAAGTTAGGGTAATACTATTTTTCCCCACCAGTGAAAGACTTTAGGTGTCTGAGCTTTGAATTAATGCCCTCGCACTGTTCTAATGAACCTACTCATGTGAAGTGTGAAAGGGCATCACTTCAAGACATTCCTAGTGGACGACCTATTACATGTGAAAACTACCCAGTATACTATCACTTCATTCGCTGACATGTTAAGTTGTTTGAGGAGGAGAAGAAAATCCAGGAATATGAAATGCTTGACCATCTATCATATCAAGATGTTTCATATAAAGATGCTTGGGAAAAGTTGAAGACACTATCCTAACAAAATGGCATCAAACTTTGTAAACATAGAAACTAATTTCACAGCAGAGATGACTAGTACCCAAAAATTGCAGCTATAGCTAAATATCAAAGCCTTTCATCCAGTTGGGGGAAATGACACCAGCTTTCTCAGTTCCAAAACTCAGTATACCAATGTTAACCACAGGACCAGCACAGCCAGAAATGTCTTGTTTTCTTCCAGCATCACCAGAAGGGCACCTGCTAAGAATGACACCTCAACAGCCTAACACCAACCGATGACTGCATGACCCATAGGCTGCAGGCTGTAGAGAAGAAATGTTATTTTCTGTCCCAAAAGTCGACAGGAAAATCCTAACAGAAACCAAGACCTCACAATGACAAACACAAAAAAACGAAAGTGATATAGAACTCCACTCTCAACTGGAACAAAACTACTAGTAAAGAAATTTCAATTATCTGTTCACTTTTCTGCTTTCCTGAACCCAAATCAGCTCCCCCACCCCCCATCCAAAAAGAAAGAAAGATTGTCCATCGTCACCTGGCCAGTCTGTCAGCTGGTAGCCATTTATTTCTTTACAATCCTCAGAAATAAGCAATTTTATTGTACTATGTATTGGCCACTTCAGACTTATCCACGAGTCCATCTTATTGTAAGAAGACACATCCCAGCATGGGTATGGTAACTCTTCAATGGCAGCACATATTCTCAATTAGTATGCCCCTGTGGCTTAAGTGGTGTGCACATCAGAAGGTGTGAGATACGGTAGTGCACAGTGGTAAGGAGAAATATAGCACATGATGCTCCAGCCAATAGCATCATTCTTCTATGTGAGCTCATAGCAGGTGCTTTGGGGTGTGTGTGTAACATTTAACACTGATTTTCTTGTTATTGTGGAGATGTAGAGGGTAATTAGTTGCTGTAGTGTCCATTATTAGTGTCTTAAAGCAAACACAAGGAGTATTATGTTAAGAAGCAACAATGATAGTTCCTAGAGAATTTAAATTCTACTAGAAAGAGTCATAAGCTGAAATAATAGACCAGTGTAGCACTTGTCTCGACATTGTCGGTTTCTGGGGTCGGCAACAGCTGGCGTGTGTGGCATGGGACAGACTGCTGACACTACAAAGTAGAGGTGGGCCAAACGGTTATTCTGGAGTAACTGTTATCACAGTTCCAGTTATTCTTTGATAACCATTATTTTTAACAGTTATTAATAACTGTAAAGTTATTTTTCGCTAGCGAATACCGAATGCTCTTACAGGGCTACCGTTAAATAACGACATAGTTGTAATCCATCAGTTTAGTTATCAGTATAACTGTGAGTAGTTGGAATTGTGTCATAACCTTAGCTAATTAACTCCGGGTACATTTTAGTTGATGTTAGAACGATTATTAGTGTTTCATATTATATGTTTGTAGGTTATCAGTCGCTATTAGAAATATCATCTTCGCAGCTGCAACAGAAAGTATGCGGAACTTCGCCATAGTACTGTTTAAGTAAAATGTTAACAAAGTGCGTTTTTGAGTATGAAGTAATATCTAAACTGAATACTGTAGGTTAAATTCGAAAATTAATTTCTTGTGCTGCTCACTTAATAGAATAAGTGTACAGCCTTGTAATACAACAAAAAATATACGTAATGTGACAGATGCGTTTACTCCTGTCCTGTAAAAGCTAGTCCTATTGGGGAAAGTGTGAGTACACTAATCCAAGTTTTATGTGAGATTTGGAAACTGCTCGATTTCTCCACCTACAGCATGTTTATAACATATGAAGACATGCAGATCAAAAAGGTTGACAGTGTTACATTTCTGAGACTACAACTCGATAATTAATTCAGTTGGGAAGGGCATACCACAGAATTGATGAAGCACCTAAACAAATCTGTATTTACAGTGAGAATGATGTTAGATGTAGGAGACATAGATATAGAAAATTTTACATGTTTTCACTCTATTATTTCATAAGGGAGCATTTTCTGTGGTAACTCATCAAACGTAGCAAAAGTTTTTAGCATGTAAAAGCGTGCAATAAAAATAGTTTTTGGTATAAATTCAAGATCATGATGTAGGAACCTGTTCAAGGAACTTTGTATTCTAACCATTGCTTCCTAGTATATTTATTCCGTAATAAAATTTGTTTTCCAACCAATAGCTTAATACATATTATTCTTCTCTTCTCCAGTAGCTCTGCAGCTCTTGGTGAGCCTTGGCTTCCTCAACAATCTTCCTCCACACTTCTCGGTTATTTGCTGCTCTTTTCCACCCCCGGACTCCCATATTGCTGATATCCATTATTACCTCATCGATCCATCTTCTTCTAGGTCTCCCTTTTCGCCTAACTGAATGGATCATACCTTTCATCATTTTCTTTGGAATTCTATCCTCTGCCATTGTCTCCAAGTGTCCTAGCCATCGTATTCGCTGTGATTTCACAAATTTTACTATGTCCCTGCCTTGTATTAACTCTTGTAATTCGGCATTGTAGCGTATTCTCCAGCCTTCTTCCTCCCTTATTGGCCCATAGATTTTGCGTAGTATTTTCCGCTCAATGCTTCTTAGAGCATTTTTATCGTGTTCTGTCAACCTCCATACCTCTGAGCCATATGTGATAACTAGGCGGGCTAGGGAATTATATAGTAGCAATTTAGTTTTTCTTGTAACAAGGCTACTTTTGAAAAACTGCATGTTTGCAAAGTAAGCTCTGTTTCCTGCTTGTATTCTTTCCCTTATAGCCTTTCCAATACTGTTATCATTTGTTATTAGGGCTCCCAAGTAGTTAAAAGTGGACACTCCATTGAAGCATTTCCCATTGATGTTTAGGTTTTTAGGGGTTCTTCTGGACTCAGATTGTGACTTACCATATATTTTTGTTTTGTTTTCATTTACTATGAGGCCAATTTTTAAGACTTCTGTTTCCATTGCCTGGTATGTTTCTAGGAATGTATTGGTATTTCTTCCTACTATAGCAATGTCATCAGCGTATGCACATATCTGGCTAGTTTTCGTAAATATGGTGCCTCTTTTGTTGATTTTATTTACTGCACTGTACAGGGCTATGTTGAATAGGACAGTGGAGAAATTATCCCCTTGCTTCACACCTTTATTAAAGTCAAAGCTTTCACTTGTTCTGCTAAGGACCTTTACTTTTGCTCTGTCATTGTCATTCTGATTAGCCTTACTAATTTAGCACATATACCAACTTATTTCAGTACTCTGTATAGTTCTTGCCGATTTATGCTGTCAAAGGCTTGTTTGAAATCGATGAATAAGAAATGCAGATCTATATCATATTCATAGAACTTTTCCATCATTTGCCTTATCACAAATATTTGATCAGTTGTTCCTCTGCCTGGTCGAAAGCCACACTGATATTCCCCTAGTATGCCTTCTGCACACTTCCGTATCCTTTCATTTAATATACTTGTGAAGATGTTATAAGCTGTACATAGGCGTGTTACACCTCTATAGTTTTCACATGCTGTTCTGTCCCCTATCTAATAAATGGGGACTATTATTACAATTTTCCAATTATCTGGCATAGTTTCTGTTTCCCATATATCTGATATTAATGTGTGCAGTTCCTTTATTACAGCCTCACCACCAGTTTTTATCAATTCAGCATTATGCTGTCTTCTCCAGGGGCTCGATTGTTTTTTGACTTGTGCACAGCCTGGGAGACCTCTTGTAGTGTTGGCTTTCTTGCCTCATTGGTTTCATTTTCTACTTCCAGCTCCACTCTTCTCTCCTGTGCAGCTGTCTCTTCATCTTCTAGGCTGGTGCTTAGTGTATCTTTGAAATACTCTGCTCATCTTCCCACTATCTGTTCTTCCTCCCTTATCATTTTCCCATCTTTACTGGAACAGGCCATTGTTTTTGGTTGGAATCTATTCTTCATTTTGCCTATGGCACGATAGAACTTCCTTATTTCACTCTGTTCCTTTAGTTCTTTTAGTTCTTGCAAGTCTGAATTTACAGTGAGAATGATGTTAGATGTAGGAGACATAGATATAGAAAATCTTACATATTTTCACTCTATTATTTCATAAGGGAGCATTTCCTGTGGTAACTCATCAAATGTAGCAAAACGGCCCTCTTCTTTTCTTCTGTTTCTTTGTGTCCAGTGTTCGTCTGTACTCTTCTTGTCTCTAGTGTTCGCTGCCACATTGGTGTTCTTTCAGTGACTGGGGGGGGGGGGCGTCTCCTCCCCCCTTCGGGTTTTACTTGTTCTGTAAATTTTGTTTCGCCTGTTTTTGGAATGGGGGACTGATGACCTTAGCTGTTTAGTCCCCCTTAAACATCCCAACAACAACGTAGCAAAAGTTTTTAGCATGTAAAAGCGTGCAATAAAAATTGTTTGTGGTATAAATTCAAGAACATCATGTAGGAACCTGTTCAAGGAACTTTGTATTCTAACCACTGCTTCCTAGTATATTTATTCCTTAATAAAATTTGTTAAAAGTATTTCCAACCAATAGCTCAATACATAATATCAGTACTAGAAATAGGAAACGCAATCTACATAAAGACCTAAAATCTCTCATCTTGGTCCAAAAGGGGTCCAATATTCAGGAACATTTTCAATAAACTGTCAGCAAGTCAGCAACCATTAAAAACTTGGTTTCAGATAAAGCACGGTTTACAGTGTGTTTGAAAGACTTTGTGATACAGAAGTGTCTGATTCCACCTGTCTGCTTTGACCCAGGATGTCATCAATATGCCGGAAGTAGCTGTTTCAAGTGTGTGTTTGACGTCACTGCATACACATGGCAACAAACACGAAGATACGTATAAATAATACAATAACATCTTCCACCAAGAATACGGTCAAACCAACGGAACAACTGCGGGAAATTGGGGTTTTTAGGGTGAGGACAAACTAGTTTAAAATAAATGAATAAATACAGTTTTCCGATACACCACCAAAAATCTGCAGGAATCGGACACTTCCCCTGAACGATATAGGTCAACCATAGGTGACCATACCAAAACACCAATACACAAAAATTGAAATCGGACATTCCCTTGACCTACATAGGTCAACCTCAGATGACACTACCAAAACATCAACACCTACAACTATGAAAATGGGTATCGGTCATTTCTGGTGACCTATATAGGTCCACCACAACTACGGGTGCCAAAAAACCAACACCTACAACTGCGAAAAATAAAACCACAATCCCAAAAATTCACAAATCAACCACCCCTACATAAATTAAATCACATTCAATACTCCATAAATACACAAAACATCACAACTAGAATAAAAAAAATAATTACACCAGCAAATTCCGGCACTGCAAACTAGATAACTAGATTGGACAGCCCCCCTCGCCCCCCCCCCCCCCCCCCCCCCCCAACACACACACAAACAAACCACCGTGCCGTAATGACATTCACACACCACAACACCTTTGCGCCAAAGCAGACAGGTGGAATCGGATGCTTCCATTGACCCCCCTCCTTCTACTCTGTAGATGAATATCGTAACAGAGACTGATAGACCAGCTTAGGTAACAATTCTGCTATATTTCAGTTTTGACAGCACTTGGTCGCAACAGTCAAGATGGGGTATTCTGTGTATGATAAATTTATTAAAAGTGCGTAACTGTGTTTTATTCTGACAGTGTATCAATTCTGTAAATATTAGCAGTTACTGTAATGTATTCACATATTTTGGCAATCTCCTGACAAATGATGAGGATAATAATTATTATATTCAACTGTATTATGTTATACTTTCTGCCATGTTATTTGTCATTCGCTATGGCTACCGGCTATTTCCGAAGAAGTACGTAAATATTTGTTCGCTTCAGTACTATTGTCTCTGGAAATATCTCCGGGGTCTAAGAATGGAGTCACTGTGTCAGGAACACAGACACACAATTATTCCATTACCAACTTCCAGGTTACCTGTAATGGTAGCCCGATAATTGCCAGAGAATGAGAATGTGAGCCAATAACGATAATTGCCAGAGGAAAATACGGATCTCCGACAGTCGCTCGAATTCCTTATGGTAACTCTCTTTATACTACCCGTTCAAGCTAAATTGACATATAAGGCGGTGCCTCAAGGGAACGACCGTACTTGTTAATGACTGTACTGCAGCTCCTATCAGCCACCGCTCGGACTTTTAACTTTATTTAACTGTTTGTGCTAAAAGTAACGAAGGCACACAATATAGTACACAGTTCTTATCAACAGATAGCGTGCAGTCTCTCAGTTATTCCTATGGCCTATAGAGTGCCTTCCAAATGGTCTCTCCCTCTCCTTCATTTGTAGCCAGATCTCCGATGTATTGACGGGAAAGTGTAGTACGATCGTTGGTCAACAGATGAATGGTTATTGCAGTAACCGTTACTTCTTAGTAACCGGTTATTTCTATCAGTTACATTATTTTTTGCCACCTCTAGTACAAAGTATTCTCTCTCTCTCTCTCTCTCTCTCTCTCTCTCTCTCTCTCTCTCTCTCTCTCTCTCTGTGTGTGTGTGTGTGTGTGTGTGTGTGTGTGTGTGTGTGTGCATACTACAACAGGAGGCAATAAGTAATGCTTCCCTACCCGTGGTAATTGGGGGGGGGGGGGGGGGAGTATCTGGCTTACTTGGAGCATTTGACACCTGATCACCCTCAAAGTAGTTCCCTTGGGATTCCAAACATGGCTCCCAGCGGGCCGCGATTGTTGGAAGCACACTGAAGTAGCCTCTTTCTGAGTGGAGTTTAGCTCAGCTGTCATTACTGCCAAATGTCCTCTCTTTTCAATGACCCCTTGAGTTTGGGGATCAGTGAGAAGCCACAGAGGGCTAAATCAGATGAGTGGGGAGCCTGTTGAAGCACAGGAATGTCTTTTTTTTGCCAAAAATGTCTGAATTTAGTGCAAGGAATGTGCTGGAGCATTGTTGTGATGGTGGTGCCAATTTCCTGTTAACCGCAAGTCCAGTCTCTTGTGACGCACAGCATCAGTTACGTGATGGAGGATATCCCTGTGGTACTCTTTGGTGAGTGTTTGAACTTGTCGTGCTTACTCATGGTGTACCACAATACAGGAGTAAAAAAAAAGCATTCACCATCACTTTGGCGTTGCTGCACTTGTGGCGGGCCTTCTTTGGTCTGGGTGATGACAAGTGCTTCCACTATGATGACTCGAATTTGCTTTCTGTGTCATGCCCATTTTTGCAGGACTCATCACCAATGATTATGGTGTTCATGAAGTCGAGGCCACTGCTTGTGGAGTCCAGTGTGTCCTGTGAGACCTTAACACGAAGTTGCTTTTCCTTTATTATTAGCATTTTGCCGACACACTCTTTGTGCCAAATCTTCGGTCTCAATGGATTGTGCCGAAAAAAGTACTGGTGCCCACCTTCTCTGCAGTTTCTCTGTTAGTCAAACATTGGTCCTGGAGTACAACAGTGTTCACTTTGGCAATTACCTTGTCATTTCAGCATGTTGATGGCTGATTGGAGCGTGGCTTGCTCGCTACTGATGTGCAGCCATCTTTATACCAGTTGTACTGATCTTTAATGTGTGTGATGCCCATATCATTGTCACCGAAAGCCGTATCAATCTTCCCAATGGTTTCCTCCTGACTGTGCCCAGTTTCTGGCAAAATTTGATGCAGTAGCAGTGCTCCAGCTGTTTCATCATTGCCCTTGCAATGAAAAACTGGTGTGAGCATTACACACTACATCACTAAAATGCTGCTTGTCAGCAGTGGATGCATTGATTGGTTGGAAAAAATTCACGCATCATACAAAGATTCAAGTTTGGCTCATGCAAGATCACTACATGTGCTAGATTCAAATCCATCATGTGTTCACACATGCAACTGAGGGGGGGGGGGGGGGGGGGGGGGGGGAAGGTGTTGTTGGTAGGGCAGGTGCCTCTCACTGTGTCTGGCTGTGCCCCTGCTCCATTGCATGTTACAAACATTTTTAATTTTTTTTGAATGTGTAAGTTAATAAAATTATGTATTTTCTGAAGTGTTCCTGTTTTCACACCATTTTAGACAGAATGACCATGGTGACCCAACTTATCGTGTATGGCAGAAATGGATGGTGTGCAAGATGCAAGGCATTTGTTTCAGGGGCTTCGAGCTGAGCCCGTATACACATTGGCATACTTCCCTTTTTTCACTTTTGGCTCCTCTTAACTTCCTACTGTTTTGAGTTAATTGGATTTTATTTCTCGTGTAAACACCTCATTTAAAATACTGTGTCGCAAATTTTGGCTACATCAGCGATGTCAAAGGCTCTGGAACAGGCTATTTTCTTTTCTCATTTCATCGATCATTATTTTACCTGAACATCCTGATGGAGGGAGCAGGGGGAGGTGGTTGATAACCAAGCTGTTTAGTTCTTTGAATTCCACAGTAATAATAGTAATAATGCCATTTTTCCAGAAGTTGTGTATTCATAGTTCAACATGGCACTCATTTGTTTGTGCAGTTAAAAGTAGAATAGTTGGAAGCACTTAACTCAATATGATTATCTTAACTGTTTTTGCAGTCAAATGAGCAAAAATATCTTGATTTTCTATGTTTGTTATTGTACAATGAAATGAATAATCATACGTTTATCTTACAGCAAATAGCAGATCTGATTAAATGTGATCCAAAAGAGATTGTCTTTACATCTGGTGCAACTGAGTCAAATAATATTGCTATTAAAGGTGTTGCAAGATTTTATAAAAGCAAAAAGAAACATGTTATTACAACACAGACAGTAAGTTCTTATACATAAGACTTTCCATGTGCTTTTCAAAACCATTAGTTTCTTTTTCAGTTCTGAATCTTTCTTTTTTTGTTTTTAGGAACATAAATGTGTACTGGATTCTTGCAGAGCCTTGGAAGCGGAAGGTTTTGATGTCACTTTCCTTCCTGTAGGACCTAATGGTATTATATCACTGGCTGACTTAGAAGCGGCCATAAGGCCAGACACTGTTATTGTGTCTGTGATGAGTGTGAATAATGAAATTGGAGTGAGACAACCAATCAAGGAAATAGGTGAGGTTTAATAATTAATTTGCATTTTTAAAAGAGTAAATTGTTATTTGACAGTGTATTATTATATTTTTTAAGCCACAACTTAATAATGGTCAAACAGCCTTTAGCGAATTACTTGATAATGCCATAAAAGCCGAAATCTGGGTGGTACAAAAGATAAATAGAACAACACAGTCAAATGGCCCTTCACTCTATTAAAAAGTATTGCATGGCTGTGGCTCATTGCCCTCAAAAACTTTGTTTATATTTGCTGATATTTCTTGTAAAACAAAGCTTTGTGCTTGTTGGTCATACTGCACCTGAAGGAGAATGACAGAGTGTTGTCAGCACTGGAAAAGTAACAATAATATTATTTACAGAGACAAAAGATGATTAACTTTTGAAATTTCTAGATGAAGGATTGGTTATTGTCAAGCAGAAGGAAAAGGAATATAAGATAGATTCTTGTATCCTCGGCCTCCAATGATATTGATGTGCGCATGGAGTCCACTGGCAAAGATACTACTTATATGGTCTCTATTCCCCTCAACTACGGGCACAAGCAAGACTGCTCATTGTAACCAAGTATCATCTAGATTTACTCTTCTGGGACCTCATGATTGATTCATAACTATTGGAGTGGTGAGCATGGGGCCATAAGAACTGACAGCACCTATTTCAGTTCTTGTGCTGCAGACTGACACCTCCGATTGTCCTCATGACTCTGACTCTGTAACTCATGGTAGGAGTCCTTGATGTTCACCAGCTCTCTTTTCTTGGTTCTACTTCCTTTGCTTTACGTCTTCACCCATTTACTTTACATCAGATTTTTTGGCTGGAATAATATTTGGTCCTCTTCTAGGCTTGTTATCTATTTTTTTCAAATTTTTTCCTGTAGTGTTGGGGACAGATGCCTTAAATAGTGGCACCTGCCTACAGCATGAAAGGCCATCTGTGCACAGTAACTACATAGACAAACTGCGCTTATAAGCCAACCCAACACCGTGAGGTCATTATGTACCCTTTCTGTAGAGTCCTCTGAAAACACATGAGATCATACTTTTGGTGGCTGAACTGCTAGCTCCTCATGCACGTCGAGTTGTAGATGCCCACCATCTTGGGGGATGAGAACTCGTGGCAGCAGTTATCACGCCAGATGACTTTTACTGCAGCTGGAACAGATGGAGATCCTTTCAGAGTAACAAAATCATTTTCTTTTATGGAATAAATAGAAGATAAATTTGAAGAAGTAAGCACATTGGAAAAGATGTAAATGGATCACTATTAAAGCCTCCTCTGTTGCAGAATATCAAACACTTGAACATGGGAAAGACTGGGTCACATGCCAGCGATCATTATTTCACATAAAACTTTGAACACAATATGAGGAGTTCTCCCACAGATATCTTACATTCCAGACAGACAAGGAGGTACATTCTAATCTATAGTGCCAAAGTGTACATTGTGTGTGATGTGTACAAAAATGTCCATAAGATAATTGGATAGATACAGATGCTTTCATATCAGCTTCTGAAGGAAATGTCCTTCCAGGAAAGATTAAAGTTGTGGTAAATATGTGTGATGTGAGCTTTGTGTCCTACCACCCAAAAAATGTTTTTAATGCTTACATTTTTGAACGTGTTGTGCCACTGCTTGGCAGACCCAAAATGTGGAAACTGTGGAAGATCAGTTGTCAGTAACCACCTTTGTCTGTAAATTGTACAAAACACCATCCTCAATATTCACTGATTTGCTCAGTATTTAAAAAGTAAGAGGAATACATGAATATGAAATGATGGACCGTTTGTCATACTGAGGCGAGAGGCACTACAGATCCCTTCCCTTAGCTCAACACTCGTTATTTTGCACACAACATATATTTTAATTCTTTTTTTCTTGACACTTATCTTGTTATTTTGTACTACATAAAAACATTAGGTACAAAAACTCTCTTCCATCTCTGGTATTTCATTAAGCTGTTGGTAATATCTTTCATAGACATTGTAGTATGATAAACTAACAGTAAAACAAGTATTAGCTATTTCCAATAGATTTATCTACTCTTGCTTCCAGGATTGAGCCAAAATAAATCCCTCCCCTTAGCCAGTTTCAAAGTTCAGGCGTTATTCTGAGTAGAGTCCTTAATTATTATTATTTTTTTTCTTTTTAAAGATGGTGTTGCAATGATCACCACCGGTTTTTGTGGTCTGAAAAAATTAGTGGTACTGGGGTTTTCTCTTTTTTCTGTCTCCTTGCACAGGATTTGTCTTTTCTATTTAAAAAATTTTAGAATTCAAATTTACCAGGAGAAACTTTCCACTACACTCTCAGGTCACTATACCACCCTTTCCCTTTGGGTTCCAATCTACGTAATGGTTGATATTATGAAAACATCTTTTTCCTCATCCTTGGGTAGGTACGCCCGTTCCATTTATACTAAACTATGGTACAGATCAATCCCCTTTTTGGTGCCCCTGCCCGCACAGTATAGGTCAGCCTCCTCTGGGTCTGCCTACCTGCCTCTCTTTCTCTCATTTCCTCTATATCGGATGCAACCTCCCTATCTTCTCTAACAATGATTCAGTCTTGCCTCTTTCGTACTCCTCTGCACACTATTTTATTTAAAATTTCCTGGTAAAATTTCTACCTACCTCTCCTTTCCTCCTCCTGAGTCCTTGAAACTTATTTGACTCGATACCTCTGGCTTAATATCTATTTCTTTTATCTCCATTCATATTACTTTGTACTACTATAGCTATGAACGCAGGTGGATATACACTTCGTCCCCCCTTGTTCCTTTAGCTTAAGCTTACTATACCATTTGACTTGAGATGTGCAACCGTCATTACTTAGCACATGTGCTCGAGCCCTTCCTGAGCACTACTCCCCCCCCCTATCTGTGACGGTTGTTACATCTCCCTGTGTATTACTTGTCTGCGTCTTTGTATTTAATTGTTTGAGTGTGGAAGTGTCATTGTGTGACCCGATTCTTCGGCCCACTAAGGTTCTTAGTTGAAGATTTATAGAAATCACAGAAAAGAGAAGGACTTCAGTGATAGAAGTATATAAATGAGGACAGAGGGAAAGATAGATTGGTACCCTTAAGAGAAGTAAGAAAAGAATTGGTTGCTAAGATCGAAGAAAGAAAGAAAACAGCCCCAAAGACAGGAAACCCTTCCCACCCCCCTTCCTCAGGATGCCCACTTCACAGGTACTTAAGTGAGAAGCTGGAGGAAGTATGATGTTCGGCATCTCCTGCAGAACGGACATTCTCACCGTCACCTTTGAAGTCCCAGAAGAAAAGATCTTAGCAACTCCTATGGAATGGCAAATGATGAAAAACCAGTCACACTTGTTTGCGAGGGTTGTATGAGGGACGTGATGTGTAGGTCGTGTCTGTGCCTATGTTACCCACCCCTTTCAAAAATTAGATATAAACCCTCCACAATCACATCACACTTTATAAAAAAAATAAAAACATTCTATAAAAATAGAAATTATATACATTGTAATCAAAGAGTTATTCAGTTAAGTCACTTCACTCTATATTTCATACACATGTTCAGTTTGTCATCTGGGTATCACTCTTCCTAAACAGTACCATCATATTATATCTCCTGTTAGAATGTTACCCTGTTAGTTTTATCTCATGATTAGAGGTTACTGTTTATTATGACTCCTTAAATTAGTCATGATCGTGTAGTCATAATTGGTCTCTTTTAATACTAATGTGATAGGATAGCTTAAGGGCTATAAGTAGATTACAGGATAGTCGAAGATTTGAAGGGAGTTCGGTGTAGGAAAACTAATGTGGAAGTAACACCGAACCCAACTCGGGAACCGGCGGATGTCACTCCGCCCATTGACACAGAACGTCAACGTCCCTGGGGGTTTTGTACATACCGTTTTATATCCTTAACATTATACATCCCCTTTTCCTCTCGCGTCACAGGGTCTACTAAATATAGGGTTTTTTGGTGTATTATTAATTGAATACGATAAGGTCCTATGTATTTCAGAAAAAAAGTTGTGTTTCTTTTTTTAGTGCTGAACTTCGAAGGTGTTGTTTTACTAATACTAAGTCATCTACGTGGTATTCTGGGTCAGTTGTGGTTGCATTGTATTTATCTACCCTTTGTTGTGCGCTCCTATGTAAGTTTCTACCAACTCTTTCCTGAATTGCGCGGTGATCAGTAGCTTTTTGCTCCGGCCATGTAAAACACTTAATTAGAGGTTCTCCTATAAATGGCTTGCCAATGGCTTCTACGGGCGTTAATCCTGTAGACAAATGTGGTAGTTTGTTTAGAATAAGCTCAAAATCTTTGATTCTTTCTGCCCATTAGGTACGAGTGTCGTGGCAATAAGTGCGGCACAACCTACCATGCTCTTTCAGTACTCTTTCACAAGGGCTCAAAGATGGATTACAGTTGTATATTAAAATGTGTCGTATATTTTCCCAGGCTAAAAATTTCTTACGTTCATGGCTGGTAAACTGAGGTCCGTTATCAGAAAGAAAACACCTCGGTTTACTTTTAATTATAAAATATTCTTGCAAACACTTGATCAGGATTTGGTTATTAGCCTTCCTAATAGGATACAGTCTTACATATTTCGACCAACATTCTGTAAGTACTAATATATAAGCCACGCCTCCCTTCCCTTTGGGTATGGGTTCAAAAAAATCGGCAGCTGTGAGGTCATGTAATGCTTTAGGAATAATCGGATACATCTTATACTTTACATGGATATTATTCTCCTTAGCTTTCTGACAGACGTCACGCGTCTTAATAGTAGCAGTTACCTTACGTCCTAATCGCTTAAAATAATAAAAGTTATTCATTTCAGCTATACACTTTTCCACTCCAAAGTGGCCATATCCACTATGAATGTACTGTATTAATTTAGACTCTGCTATTTGTGGTATACACAGCCGCCAATAGCTTGACTCTTTGCTGTTTCTCCAGAACAAGTTGTGATTTGTTACCTTATACTGTTCCCTTTTGTTTACTGGTAACGACACTCTTATACGCATGACATAGATCTCGGTAAAATAATGGTAATGTTTAATATTTTCCGTTATTGTTTCTGCTAACTCGTGTACTTCCTTTGTTGGATATTCTGTTGTTATAATATTGATCGCGAAAACTACCCCAGGTCCTTCTGTACGTTGCAGATCTTTCATGTTTTGAGGTAGTCGCGACAAAGCATTGGGTACTATATTCTCTGATGCTTTTATATATTGTCTTTTAATATCATATTCTCGTAAAAACAACATCCACCTCATTAGTCTACTGTGTAATAATCTAGTACTCATTAGGAATGACAAAGCCTGGTGGTCAGTCTACAGTGTGTTACAAGGTATGGCCAAACTTTCGGGAAACATTCCTCACACACAAATAAAGAAAAGATGTTATGTGGACATGTGTCCGGAAATGCTTAATTTCAATGTTAGAGCTCATTTTAGTTTCGTCAGTATGTACAGTACTTTCTCGATTCACTGCCATGATTTCATACGGGATACTCTGCCTGTGCTGCTAGAACATGTGCCTTTTCATGTACGACACAACATGTGGTTCATGCACGATGGAGCTCCTGCACATTTCAGTCGAAGTGTTCGTATGCTTCTCAACAACAGATTCGGTGACCGATGGATTGGTAGAGGCGGACCAATTCCATGGCCTCCACGCTCTCCTGACCTCAACCCTCTTGACTTTCATTTATGGGGGCATTTGAAAGCTCTTGTCTACGCAACCTCGGTACCAAATGTAGAGACTCTTCGTGCTCATATTGTGGACGGCTGTGATACAATATGCCATTCTCCAGGGCTGCATCAGCGCACCAGGGATTCCATGCGACGGAGGGTGGATGCATGTATCCTCGCTAACGGAGAACATTTTAAACATTTCCTGTAACAAAGTGTTTGAAGTCACGCTGGTACGTTCTGTTGCTGTGTGTTTCCATTCCATGATTAATGTGATTTGAAGAGAAGTAATAAAATGAGCTCTAACATGGAAAGTAAGTGTTTCCGGATACATGTCCACATATGTCCACATAACATATATTCTTTCTTTGTGTGTGAGGAATGTTTCCTGAAAGTTTGGCCATACCTTTTTGTAACACCCTGTAAATGTAGATTTCTGAACCCCATATCAAAGTTTGGAACTTTTGTATACTCCACACTATCGCTAGCAATTATTCCTCGGTAGCAGTATAATTCCGTTCATGCTTATTTAAGCTTCGAGTAATAAATGCTGTAGATCTGTGATCATAGGTTTCTGTTCCCCATTCCCCTTCGAATAATTCTGCTGCAATACTGTAATATGAGGCATCAGTTGCTATCTTAAAAGGTTAATTCATTATGGGATGTTGTAAGATAGGCGCTTTTTCTAAAGCTTTTTTTAGTTTGTCAAAGGCTTCTTGGGTCCCTTGGTCCCAATTCCATGACGTGCCTTTACATAATAAGCTTAATAGTCTAGGGTAGTTCATTTCTTGGCTTTGCACGTAGCATCGATAATAACCTGCCATTCCCAGAAACCCTTTTAGTTGTTTAATGTTTCAAGGATATGGACAGTTTTTAATAGCCTCGATTCTCTTGGGGTCTGGTTGAAGGCCTTTTACTCCCACAATGTGTCCTAAAAACTTTAATTCCTGCCTCGCAAAGTGTGATTTGCTTAACTTTAAGGTGATATTCTTTTCCTTAAATCGCTCCAAAGTTTTTTTCAATGTCCTACAATGTTCTTTCCAAGTAGGTGAAATAATCCAAGATGTCACCCACATAAATAACTAGTTCTTTCAATAACTCTTGTGCAATTGCCTTATCAAATGCTCTTATAAATACCGATACTGATATGTTTAGTCCAGAAGGTAGTACATTAAAGTGGTGAGATTTTCCGTGGAGCAAAAAAGCAGTATACTTTTTTGAATCGGAATGTAACCGGATTTTCCAGTACCCATCCATCAGATCAACGGAGCTAAAATACTGCGCATCCTTAAATTTAGTTAATAATTCATCTATATTAACCTGACGGTCTCTTTCGGTTTCAATATGACGGTTGAGAGTGCGTGCATCTAGCACCAATCTCACTCCACCTGTAGCTTTTTTCACTGGTACTAAGGGATTATTATAGACACTCATACTCCTTTCTATTATATCTTGATCAGTCATTTTATTAATCTCCTCCCTAACTGCTTGTTTAAGACTTATAGGTATAGGGTATGGTTTGCAAAAAAATGGCGTCTGGTCCTTAATCTTAAATTTGCAAACATAATCGCTAATGGTACCTGGATTCTCTGGAAATACTGAATGCTATTTAGACAAAATTCTCACTAAATCTGTTTGCTGTTAAACATTTAACACTTCAGATTCACTTACCTTTTTGTGAAAGTCGTCTTGTGGACATGCAGTAGTAGATAACCCTATCTCTGGAGACAACTGAGCTGACGTGGTTAATTATAATCATTGGTGTTCAGATGTTTGTTTATACACATCGCTGTCCATCACAAACTTAATGCAATGTTTATTCACGGGTTCCCCACATAAATACAGGTCTCGTCGAAATATAGTACAACATTAAAATCGGTTAACCAGTCTAAACCAAACAATACGTCTCTATTTATATCTTCCACTACTAGCAAAGGTTGTCAAAACGTCATATCACTTATACGGCAGTGTGCCAAGGTTTCGTATTTAACAACCTTACTCTTCTTTCCAGTTATACCAACTATGTATACCCCAGTTACTGGTAAAACAGGTAAATTACTTTTAGTTTTTAATGTATTAAAGTATTCCTTAGAAATAAGTGCTACTTCACTACTAGAATCGATGAATATGTGTTCTTTGTGGTTTTCTATCTCTCCTGTTATAATAGGTTGTGGCGGAATAGTTATTTTGTTCGTTTCCTCCAGCAGTAGCCACTCCTTGGTAGATACTTTATGCATAAAGGCCTCTCAATGTATTTCGACAACCTGGGCCCCGGCCCTGGGTCCAGATCGTTCCACGTTTTCCTCATGGGTGGCAACCACGAGACGATTTCCAAATGATGGAAGTGCATTACTCCTGTTCCACAGCTGTTGCTGGACACGAATTCCTGCGTAGTTACCGGACAGAGGTTGGACGTTAATGGTCCTCGTGAGCAACCCCCTCTATTTACATTCCTGCTAGGTCGATGGACTTGGGCAAGATTGGATTCATAATGCTTTGACTGATTATTATGATTCATATTATTCCTCCTAAAACTTGGATTTTCTTGCGCATGCAAGTTCTTGTTCCTGTCTTTATTGATTGGATCAAGTGCATCTACAAAGGATAACAGTTCCTCCAACGTTTTCCACCCACTGAGTAGAATATCCTTTCTAGCATAAGTAGGTAGACGTCGTATTAAAATTCTAACTAATCCCTCTTCTTCCATTGGCCGATCTAAATATTTCGCCCATTTCAAATGCCAGTCAAAATACTTGTGCATTATACCCCACACATTACTATAGTATTTAGGATTCCACAAATCTAAGATCAACTTCTCTTGTGCACTTGAAGACCAATATTTTTCCTTAAACTTTTGCTGAAAATCTTCCCAGGATGTGAGGTTTTCAATATTTACTGTGCCCCATTCTGAGGCTTCACCCTCCAAATAACCTACTGCAAACTCTATTTTCTTAGCATCCTCCCAACTTTTAGGTATGGCTTGGTTAAACTGTTTTAAGAAATGGGTGGGGTGTACCTCCCCATCTAGTTTGAATTTAGGAAACTGTCTTGACAAGCCTGAATTTGATCCCCATTGCAAATCAGTTATCATGTCGTTATTTAATATAATATTTTGGGAAACTGCGCCTTTCTCTAGGTTTTCCTGCATAAGCATGAATTCTTTCCTCAAAGTTTCTAAGTCTTTCTTGGTGTTATCTAAATCGGAAATTAATATAGGCAAAGAGATATAATCACTTAGTTTCTCTTCAACCTTTTGTCCTATTAATTCTTCTACTTGTTCTTCTAAGCTGTTCAAATTTATAAGCTCTGCAGTCATTAACTTTTCTTCGAAGTTCTGTTCTATGGTTTACACCCGTGATTTGACCCCTGAAATTTGCGCCTGTACTAGGGGGGAGCAACTTACCTTGTTTCTGGATATTGGTTTTTAGCGTAGTTAATTCTCGTTCTACAACATCAAATGTAACATTACATACATTTTTCAAAGAGTCGTATTTTTCGTTAAATTGCGTTTCCAAATTACTACATTTACAGTCTACATCATATTCTAATTTTTGAACTAACCCTTTTAGATGAGCTTCATTTCTTTGTTCTAAATCCTTAAATAAAATATTTGTCTGTTCATTCAGGGAATCGGACAATTCTTTTTTCAATTCTTTTTTTCCATTGTTGCATCTGATTACTTAAGATATTAATTTGAGCCTCTAGTTTTGTGTTTTGCAAGTCTAACTTAGAGTTTAATTCTGCGTTCAGTTCATCCTGTTTTGTGTTCTGTGATTCAAAATGCGCTTTGATAAACCTCATTAATTTGCCTAAATCTGGCCCCTGTTTTTCATTTCCCATAGCCCCAACAGATTCTATGGATTGATGTTCTTTTTCCGTTGTGTTTTGTTTTGCCTTTAATCTAGTTACCATTAAAAGTACACTCACTTATTTCCAAAACCCCCCACACTTCACAATCAAGCAAAGGTCAGTAGTCGCTCACCCAGCGTCGGTGGAAGCCGGCGTGAGCACAGGTGTACGGCAGCGTCAGCGTCGATGGACGGCAGCGTCAGCGTAGGTGTGCGGTGGCGTCAGCGTTTGTAGACGGTGGCATCGCCGATTTGAGACTAACTGCAGCGTTGTGCGATTTTCTTGATTTCATCATTTATCAACACGATATTTCTGGATAAGTATTGTGGAATCACTCTTCAGCCTTGCTGTTATCAGTTGCTAAGGCAACTCCCAACTGGATGTTTTTTCCCCCCTATAGTCTTTTCTTTACGGTCACCATGTTCTTGCGGTGGCGCGGTGTAATGTTAAGCTCCCTCTATACAGCTTAAGCATTTTTGTGGACTTACTTGTTGAAGAATGCTGGTTCTGCTTTCTTGCAGTGCCGATGTCTTCTGCTTGCACAGGACGCTTCTCCGAAGATTTCACTGCTAGGAAGGGGAATTATTCACTCTCTTGGAATATCAGTCAATGCACCAGAACATATTTATTTCCACTTTATACAAAAAATAGCTTAACTTTATGATGTAAGCCCACACATTACCGAGCACCCAGAATCAGTTAATTGCACATTTGTGAACACAATGAATGCATAAGCTTTTATCGTGGCTGACTACCCACGTCCGGTCCACGTACTCTCAACAACATTTCGATGTCTAATAAACAGTCAATATTTCGAGTTTCTCAATTTGTTTTTTAACAATACAACACTACATTACTCTTTGCAGCCGGCCACGGAGCTTCCGGGCCATATTTGCTCATTCTTGGCAGGTCGCACCTAACACACGCCAGTGCCGACAAATTATCTCCCTTCCAGTTTTGCCTGCACAAACAATAAATGGGTGCAGTATCCCATCCTCATCCTTACACCCTGCTTTAGAAAACCACATGTTCGAAACGGCTGGAACACAAGTGTCTCCAGACTTTTGTAAAATTCTGGGGGCACTACACAACCAATCAGAATACATTGGAAAACTCTGCCTATCAATATGTAACACCTTCATCTTTGCTGACCACATGAGCACCTCTTCAGTGATTTTACAGTGGAATCGTCCTTGACAGTTCAGCCCTTCTCTAAGGACCTAGTGGGAGAGAAACCTTGTTGAATGTGGTTGCACCCCTCAGGTGTGCAGAGCAGCCCTAGTTTTTGATCTGAAGTACAGGGTAGAACCACTATTGATGGTTCAAAATAATTTGTTGGAATTTTATTGTGATCCAAAACAGCAACAGATGCTTGTGCTTTTTCAGCTCTCCTATTTTGAACCCTCCTGTGGCATGATCACAGAGGGCTGTGACATTGTCATATGTGAATAAAACAGCAAATGGTCTAAGACCCCCCCCCCCCCCCCCCCCCCCGTTTGGCAACACCCTCTGTGCCATATACCTTTAAAAATGTAACTGTAATGACACAAACTGTGACAAGAGTTCTAGGCGCTTGCAGGCTGACAACCCCTTGAAACCTCTCTGATAGCGAATGCCTACTAGCAGGTGCAAGTGCATAGCCTGACACCAACTATTTCTTCCAACAACACTCCACAGTTCCTGTTCCTTCACCATGTGGTAACCTGCTTATCACTATTGATGCCACCACCCTTTACACTAAAATCACTAATGCCCATGGCTTTGCTGCTATTGAACGTTTACCTTTTCCGGCATCTAACTCCAAACCTACAACCTCCATTGTGGTCATCATTAACATCTATATCCTCATGCATAATTACTTCAGTTTTGCAGGCATCACCTACAAACAAATCCGTAGTACAGCAATGCATGCCCACGTGGCACCATGCTGTGCCAGTCTGTTAATCACCGTCTAGATGGATCCTTCCTAACCACCCAGAACCCCAAACCCCTCATCTGGTTCAGATTCATAGAAGACATTTTCATGATTTGGAGTGAAGGTAAAGACACCCAGAACCTTAACATTTTCTCCCTCATTCACTTAACCGAGTCCTCATCAACCCAACAAGTCACCACCTCAATGTTTACCTCCACCTCAGAAATGTCAATACCTCCATCAATATCTCCACCTCAACAGCTCCCACTCGTTCCATACAGAGAAGTCAGCCACCCATGACTGTCACATCTGCAGTGTCAAGCAGTCCCTCTCCAAAAATACCCCAAGTCTCACTGAGGCCTTCACAAACCGAAACTAATCCTCCGTCCCCCATGCTTGTACAGTACATGACTCAGTATCACCCAGAACTGGAGCAACTGAATCACATTCTCTGCAAGGGTTTCAACTATCTCTTGTTGTCCTCTGAAATGAGGAATATTTTGTCCACTATCTTTCCCACCTCCTCTCACAGTGGTGTCCCGCTGCCCACCAAACCGTCACAATATCCTTGTCCATCCCTACTCCTTATTTGCTCCCAATCTTTTGCCTCAGGGCTCATATCTCTGAAATAGACCTAGATGCAAGACCTGTCCCATATGTTCCCCCGGACCTCCATTCTGATCACAGGCATCATCTGTCCCATCAAAGAAATGATCTACAAACTAAGCTGCAACTACTGAGCTGCTTTCTACATAGGCATGACAACGGACAAGCTGTCTGCTGCATGACCCTTTTCGTGGACGATTTTGCCATCTATTGCAGCGCGCAGCGTACATGTTTCCTGGAGTGCTGTCTTCAGCGTTCTCTTGATCGTGTTTACTCCTGGAGTGT
The DNA here is from genome assembly GCF_023897955.1 of Schistocerca gregaria. Taxonomy (NCBI): domain Eukaryota; kingdom Metazoa; phylum Arthropoda; class Insecta; order Orthoptera; family Acrididae; genus Schistocerca; species Schistocerca gregaria. The sequence goes on from NC_064924.1 coordinate 545,566,574, forward strand.
CACCAATGGCTTCTGTTTTTCTTCCGAGAAAGCAGTCTGTATTAACTTCTGGCGCTACAAAGAGTTTCTCCCACCGTCCTTACGACTCGGCCCTGTTGCTCTCCCATTTGTGGAGACAACAAAATTTTTAGGTCTTACATTTGACAGGAAACTTAGTTGGTCTCCACATGTGTCATATTTGGCTGCCCGTTTTACCTGTTCTCTAAATGTCCTCCGTGTTCTCAGTGGCACGTCTTGGGGAGTGGATCGAACCGTCCTACTTCGCCTATATCGGTCGATCGTCCGCTCCAAGCTGGATTATGGGTGCTTTGTATGCTCCTCTGCACGGCCGTCCATCTTACGCCGCCTCAACTCCATACAACATCGGGGGTTTACTGCTTGCGATCAGAGCGTTTTATACTAGTCGCATCGAGAGTCTTCATGCTGAAGCCGGTGAATTGCCACTCACCTACCTGCGCAATATACTGCTTTGTCGTTACGCCTGTCGGCTACTGTCAATGCCCGACCACCCATCGTATCGTTCCTTTTGGACGACTCTCTCGATCGTCAATACGGGTTGTATGTCTCTGCCCTGCTACCCCCTGGAGTTCGCTTTCGTCGTCTCCTTCAACTCCTTGATTTTTCACTCCCTGCAACCTTTAGAGTGGGTGAGAGCCACACGCCACATTGGCTTCAGGCTCAGGTTCGTGTTCACCTTGACCTCCGCTTGCTCCCAAAGGAGGTTACCACCGGTTCAGTATACCACTCCCGTTTTGTCGAACTTCGTTCGAAGTTCATTAAAATGACCTTCATTTATACAGATGGCTCTAAGACCAATGACGGGGTCGGGTGTTCTTTTATTGTCGGTGCACAAAGTTTCAAATACCGGCTACATGGCCATTGTTCGGTCTTCACCGCTGAGCTCTTTGCCCTCTACCAGGCTGTTCTTTACGTCTGCCACCAGCGACATTCTGCTTATGTCATCTGCTCCGATTCTCTTGTTGAGCGCCATCCAGAGCCTCAGTGATCCGTATCCGGTTTACCCTTTCGTGCACCGGATCCAACGCTCTCTTCAGCAGCTGATGGACGACGGGTCTCCAGTTAGCTTTATGTGGGTTCCTGGCCATGTCGGTATCCCTGGGAACGAAGCTGCAGATGCCGCGGCCAAGGCTGCGGTCCTCCAGCCTTGGACGGCTTCTTGTTGTGTCCCTTCATCAGATTGTAGCACGGTTATTTGTCGGCGCATTTTATCGCTGTGGCATGCCGATTGGGCTGCACTTAGGGACAACAAGCTTTGGGCCTTGAAACCTCTTCCCGCAGCTTGGACGTCCTCCTCACGTCCTTCTCAGCGGGAGGAGGTCGTTTTGGCCCGGCTATGAATTGGACACTGCCAGTTTAGCCATCGCCATCTGCTGACAGCAGTGCCGGCGCTGTTCTGTCCATGTGGGCAATTGCTGACGGTCCGCCACATTTTAACGTCCTGTCCGGATTTTACTACGCTGCGTCTTGATCTTGGCCTGCCATGTACTCTGGATGCCATTTTAGCGGATGACCCAGGAGCTGCTGCTCGCGTTCTTCGTTTTATCAACTTGACACACCTGTCTAAGGACGTTTGATTATGCTGTAATTTTTTAATCCTATGCCTGTTAATACGTCTTTTATAGTGTTGTCCCTTTTAGTTGCTGTTTTAACCTTGTGCCTTGCGGTACATTCCTAAATTAGTCAATGCGCTAATGACCATTGTAGTTGTGCGCCCTAAAACCACAAAAAAAAAAAAAAAATGTGGCCAAGAGGCCTCTGCATCTGGGCCACCCAGTTGCTGAACATGCTGCCCAACACAATTGCTTTAATAAGTTATGCTTTACAGCCTGAGCCATCTGGATCTTTCCTAATTGTGCAGGTGGGAACTGCAATATATCCTAAGTTCCCAAACCTTACCTGGCCTCAACCTTCACTTATCCCTACCCTTCACCGCCACCCTCCCTCCCATCCCCTTCCCTGTTCTTACTCCAGCACTCCACAGCCTTCTATTTCACTAACACACCAACTAATCTGTTTCCCCTCCCCAGCTTCTCTCTGTTTACACTCTCCCCCTCCCCCTCCCCCTTCCCCCCTCCCCCCACTCAAACTTCCTGACTGCACCTGACAGCCCTACCCTGTCCCCACCATGTCTCTGCATGCACCCACTAACAGCACTACACATTCCCCCACCCCTACCTTGCTATATCTCACCTCCACCCAAGTCTTCTCCTTACTCTCACCACCCACAGATTGCTTCTCCCATCAAGCACTGCTGCTGTAGGCAGTCTGGCTACAGCAGATAGAGAAGTGAACATGTTTATGTGAGTTGTGCTTGTGTGAATGTGTGTGTTTTTTCTAATTTAGAAGGAGGTCTTTTGGCTGAAATGTCAGATGTATAACAGCTTTTTTTTGGTCTCTGTGTGTGACTCAGCCTCCTCTATATATGGCAAGTAGCAGTCTATCCTTCTGATAATATTGTCATTATTCAGTCATGGGTTTTCCATTGTTTGTTTTTCCTGCTGGTCTTCCACTAACCCCATCTGCGTGTAGCCATTGTTTTGCTATCCTTCCTTCATCCACTTATTAGACATGTACATACCATCTCAGGTGGTTCCTTGTCACTTTTTCTTTCAAGGATGTGTACACTCCAGCTTAATCCTTCTTTTTTCCCTTACCCTATCCTTCCTAGTTTTTTGGCCATACATTGTAAGAACTTTATTTCTGAATCTTGATGTTTGTTGTTAACCTGTTTGGTTGGTTGTTGTGCAGGTTTCTATAGCCATAAGTTGTTTTGGGGATAAAGTGTTAACGAAGAAAGTTCCTGAAAAGAACATTTCAGAGTAGATTCCTAGCTTGATGGTAGAACTGAATTGAGTTTTGAGTTCAGTTATTCATTACTTGCTATGTCCTGTTACTGCTTGAAATGGTGCATCCAAGGTATTTTCACTGGTCTACTTTGTATCTTCCAGCCTTATTTTTCCTTTCTTGTTCTGCCTGCTCATTGACGTTGCAATCATTTTTTGCTTGTTTATTGTTAAGCTGTGTGGTTTTAAATAATCATTACAAATAGCCAGTCTCTGGTACTACTTTCTTTGTGGTACTACATCGATTGAAAATGCAAATGTGTTGACGTCCTTGTTGTTCTGCTTCATTTAATTCATAATTTCATTCATGACAGTGGGAAAAGGGCAATGTCTTGTCGAACTCCTTTAGTTGTTTGGAACCAGTAACAATTACTATTTGCTATCAGTACGCAACTTTCAAAAGCATGTTAGCTTTCTGAATTAGCCTTGTGGGTACATTTTTCTTTCTTAGGTTTTCCCATATGGTCTACCATGGAACATCATCAGATGCTTTTTCAATATCTTAAAATGCAAGTCTTAAGTTCTCCCAGTGTTCTTCTAGCAGCGTTCTAAGTGCTAATATGAGCTCTTCAGTTGGATGGCATTTTCTGATTTCATATTGCTCTTTCTGAGTTTCTGTTTCGTTTATTTTCCATAACCTGTTCTCGAGTATTTTCTCAAATATTTTCAGATCATGAGATGGAAAGGTGATTCCTCACATACATGAATCATTTATTACATTCTGAAATCCTAATACTTCCATAACTTCAAAAATTCTCCACATGATAGCTCAAAATTAAATGCTCGAAACTACAGGTAGGAATATCAGCAATGTGTGAAAAGATAGATTACTACTTACCATAAAGAAGGCATGTTAAGTTGCAGACAGGCTCAATTAAGACACTTACATAAAGCTTTCGGCCACAGCCTTTAACGGCAAAAGAATGCTGTATGGTGGAATCTGCAGGGACTAGAATGCCAATAGGAGGTGGTGGGTGGGGCAGGGAGGTGGGGAAAAAGAAGGGGAACGGAGAAAGATAGGCAGGCGCATTGGCAGAAGGGGTCAAACAAAGTAGTTCAGAGATGAGAATGCGAAGGAGATGACAGGAGAGAGGGGTGGAAACTGTTGGGTGGAGTGTGTGGGGACAGTATGTTACTGTAGATTGAGGTTGGGATAATTACAGGAGTGGAGAATAATCCATCCTCCCTCCACCTCTGTTCCCTTATCGCAACATGCACACACACCCATACCTCATTGTTTCTTTCCTCCCACATTTCTATACTTTTTAACATATTTATGCATATTTTGCAGGTTTTACAGACTTTCATAATATTATGTATTAGTGCATTTTTAATGTACTTGTGCATATTTTTGCTTATCTACGCCTGTTTATGTGTGTCTTTATATATTTTTTGTGTGTCTTTTCTCTTATTGAGCTCCTCTCCAAATTATCACCACCTGTTTTGCACATTTCTGTGTCATTCCTGTAGCCAATCGTGCCACAAATGACCCCTGCTCCATTTTTGTGCACCAGTTCAGAAAACTGCCCCTTTCCCTGGCTAAAACCCAGTCCCACATCCTATCTCTCGAATGCTGCCTAAACCATGGTTTTTGTTGTGGTCTTCAGTCCTGAGACTGGTTTGATGCATCTCTCCATGCTACTCTATCCTGTGCAAGCTTCATCTCCCAGTACCTACTGCAACCTACATCCTTCTGAATCTGCTTAGTGTATTCATCTTTTGGTCTCCCTCTACGATTTTTACCCTCCATGCTGCCCTCCAATGCTAAATTTGTGATCCCTTGATGCTCAGAACATGTCCTACCAACCAGTCCCTTCCACTTGTCAAGTTGTTCCACAAACTCCTCTTCTCCCCAATTCTATGTTGTTATGTGATCTACCCATCTAATCTTCAGTTTTTCCATTTGTCTGTAAAGAATTCGTGTCAGTATTTTGCAGATGTGACTTATTAAACTGATAGTTCAGTAATTGTCACCCCTGTCAACACCTGCTCCCTTTGGTATTGGAATTATTATATTCTTCTTGAAGTCTGATGATATTTCCCCTGTCTCATACCTCTTACTCACAAGCTAGTAGAGCTTGTTTCGACGTACGTCTTTAACTGCTCTGTCAAACTCTTCATGCAGTATCATATCTCACATTTCATCTTCTATGTCCTTTTCCATTTCCATAATATTGCCCTCAAATACATTGCCCATGTACAGACACTCTATATGTTCTTTCCACCTTTCTGCTTTCCCTTCTTTACTTAGAATTGGCTTTCCATCTGAGCTCTTGATATTCATACAAGTGGTTCTCTTTTTTTCCAAAGGTCTTTTTAATTTTCCTGTATGCAGTATCTATCTTACCCCTAGTGATATATGCCTCTACATCCTTACATTTATCCTCTAGCCATCCCTGCTTAGCCATTTTGCACTTCCTGTTTATCTCATTTTTGAGATGTTTGTATTCCTTTTTGCCTGCTTCATTTATTGCATTTTATATTTTCTCCTTTCATCAATTAAATTCAGTATTCCTTCTGTTAACCAAGGATTTCCACTAGCCCTCGTCTTTTTACCTACTTGATGCTCTGCTGCCTTCACTACTTCATCCCTCAAAGCTACCCATTCTTCTTCTACTGTATTCCTTCCCCCATTCCTGTCAATTGTTCCCTTATGCTCTCCCTGACACTCTGTACAACATCTGGTTTAGTCAGTTTATCCAGGTCCCACCTCTTTAAATTCCCACCTTTTTGCAGTTTCTTCAGTTTTAATCTATAGTTCATAACCAATAGATTTTGGTCAGAGTCCACATCTGCCCCTGGAAATGTCTTACAATTCAAAACCTGGTTCCTAAATCTCTGTCTTACCATTATACAATCTATCTGATACCTTCTAGTATCTCCAGGATTCTTCCACGTATACAACCTTCTTTTATGATTCTTGAACTAAGTGTTAGCTATGATTAAGTTATGCTCTGTGCAAAATTCTACCAATCGGCTTCCTCTTTCATTTCTTACCCCCAATCCATATTCACTTACTATGTTTCCTTCTCTCCCTTTTCCTACTCGCGAATTCCAGTCACCCATGACTATTAAATTTTTGTCTCCTTTCACTACCTGAATAATTTCTTTTATCTTATCATCATTTCATCAATTTCATCATAATCTGCAGAGCTAGTTGGCATATAAACTTGTACTAGTGTGCTAGGCATGGGCTTCGTGTCTATCTTGGCCACAATAATGCGTTCACTATGCTTTTTGTAGTAGCTTACCTGCACTCCTATTTTTTTTACTCATTATTAAACCTACTCCCTATCTAACTTTAACTTATCCATTTTCCTTTTTAAATTTTCTAACCTACCTGCCCGAGTAAGGGAACTGGTATTCTGTAGAACACCAGTTTTCTTTCTCCTGATAACGACGTCCTCTTGAGTAGTCCCCGCCCGGAGATTCAAATGGGGGACTATTTTACCTCCGGAATATTTTACCGAAGAGGATGTCATCATCATTTAACCATACAGTAAAGCTGTTTGCCCTCAGGAAAAATTACAGCTGTAATTTCCCCTTGCTTTCAGTTGCACGCAGAACCTGCACAGCAAGGCCGTTTTGGTTAGTGTTACAAGGCCAGATCAGTGAATCATCCAGACTGTTGCCCCTGCAACTACTGAAAAGGCTGCTACCCCTCTTCAGGAACCACACGTTTGTCTGGCCTCTCAACAGATACCCCTCCATTGTGGTTGCACCTACGGTATGGCCATCTGTATCGCTGAGTCACGCAAGCCTCCCCACCAACAGCAAGGTCCATGGTTCATGGGAGAAACCATGGAAACCCCCCTAATGACCTAACCATAAAACTTCCTTTGTCTGGATCCCACCCCTCCTTTCACAACGACCTTCACCATTTCAGATTCTGTCAATCTCTGGCCCTCAAAAACCTGGTACTGCAAAAATACATCTCCATGGCACAGACATTTCAGAACCACCTTTGATTCCTGTGCGAGGTACTACTGCTGTGCAATTCCTACTCCATACATCACATCTTTGAAGTTGAATCCCTTGCACTGCTGACATCCTACTGCTGCCTCAAGGCACCACTATCCAACCCCTACCCTACCCTACCCACAGTGTTCTTTCTTGTCCATACTCATGGCACCTAAATCCTGCCTAGCTGACTGTTTCAACTTGCCACATTCCCCCAATCCTCCCTCCACACCCAAGAACCAGCTACAGAGGCATGCCCTCTTCGTCACCCAATTCTGCCCCACACTGGAACAACTGAACCACATCCTTCACCTGGGCTTTCATTATCTATCATCATGCCCCGAAATGAGGGACATCCTATCGGAGTTCCTTCCCACTGCTCCTAAAGTGGTGGTCCATTTCCCACCCAACCTTCACAACATCCTTGTCCATCCCTAAGCCTCATATCCCTCTGGAAGACTCGAGTGCAAAACCTGCCCAGTCCACCCATCCAGCACTTCCTGCTCCTCTCCTGTCACAGATTTATCCTACTCCATCAGGGGTCAGGCCATTTGTGAGGTCGAGCCACCTGTGAAAGCACCCATATCATTTACCAGCTCTGCTGCAATTGTTGCCTTTTTATATTGGTATGACAACCAACCAGCTGTCCACCAAGATGAACAACCACTGGCAAACTGTGGTTAAGAATAAAGTAGATCACATTGTGGCACAACATGCAGCTGAACGTAACACACTTGATTTCAGTGGCTACTTCACTGCCTGAGCCATCTGGACCTCCCCTCCACCGCCAGCTTTTCTGAACTGCGTAGATGGGAACTATTCTTACTACACATTCTCTGCTCCCATAATTATTCCGGCCTCAACCTACGGTATCGTGCTGCCCCCACACCCTCCACTCAGCAGTTTCCATCCTTTGTCGTGTCATCTCCTCCCCATTCTCATCTCTCACCCTCTTTGTTTGCCACCCTCTCTCAATGCACCTGCCAATTTATCCCCTCTTTTCTGCACACTGCTTTCCCTTTCCCTTCCCCGCTCTCTCCAGGTTGCTGCTTGCATCCCACGTGGTAGTTGCATCCCGGCACAAGCATACGGAGTTGGCTGTTATCTGTAAATGAAGTGTGCTTATGTATATGAATGGTGAGTGTTTCTGTTTTGCTGATGAATTCTGTGGCCGAAAGCTTTATTTGCATTACGTTGCAATCTATCTTCTTTTTTTTTTAACTGAAATAGTGAAGTAAGAAAGATATCAATTTATGCAATATAAGAGTGTGTTAAGGATAAATAAAATATCATAATTAAATAGGAAAAATTTGAAAGTAAGTAACAAAATGGGAAAAAATTGATAGGTGTGAGTAGGACTTTTGCACTAGGGTTCTGTATGAACTTAGTTTATCCATTCCAGGGATTGAGTATATTGTTGATTTTTGCCTGTTATTGAGATTGATACTGGCAAGGTATCGGTCCAAGGGATTCAAAGACTTTGAGAATGTTTTAATTTCATGTTTGGATTCATATAACAAATAAAAAAAAAATATATTTTGTGTGTGATATAATTACAGATTAAGTGTTATAATTACAAATTAACTTTTATAATTTTTTTCCTTTCTGTGTAGTGTGAAACCTAACTACTTGCCAAATTTCATAATTCTTAGTCAAGAGGAAGCCCCCTACTGGTTTTGATCGCATAGTTTGAGAGTATCAGAATATGTGACATAAATGGCCCTACCTTTTGATTGCATTGACTTGAGTTTGTAAATCTACTTGTTCCTGAGAAAAAGGGTTCTTAAGTCAGATGGAGATACAGACAGACGGACAAACAACAAAGTGAACCCATAAGGATTTCTTATTTACAGACTGAGGGATGGAACCTAAAAAGAATGTGTTGTCGTCGCGGAGTCTTTGGTCCAACCCTAAATACACTATTTGTGTTTGATAGTATGAGTTGTTCTTTGGTTAGTGCAAGACTTGGTAAGTCTGGAGCCAGCACAGCTCAGTGCTGTTTTTGTACACAATGTATTTATTTGCTACTTATCTAACATTAAATGTTTCGTAGTGCAATTATAATTAATTGTGTGGTTAGTGAACAACTCAGCAAAAGTGTGAAATTGTCACAATTTTTTTATATGCAAATATACTTCATACATCTGCATCTACACTCTGCGAGCACCTTGTTGCATGTGTTGGAGGGTATTTCTACATCACTATCTTTTTCGCACCTTCCCTGTTCCATTAACAAATAGCGTGTTTGAGGAAGAATTGTCAATTAAAGCTGTGTAAAAGTTGTAGTTTCTGTGTTCTTGTGAGGGTGCTCATTTCATGAAAAGTGCTTGGGAGAAATTAATATGCTTTCTGACTAGTTTTGGAAATTACTTTAAATTTCAATAGAAAACCTCTCTCTGCAGTGTGCTTTCTCTCTCACTTGTAGTGACTGCCACCAGAATTGGTTGAACATCTCTAATGCTCTTCTGTTTGATAAATGATACTGGGTCCCCATAATGATAAGCAATACTCAATCAGTCTAACAAGTATTTTGCAAGCCACTTCTTTTGTGAATGAATTACATTCCATGAAGTTTCTTCAATAAATCTTAGCCTGGCATCTGCTTCTCATGCTATTTGTGTTATGTTATCATTCGACATTCATTGCTCTGGATGGTTATTCTTCTATATTTTATGATAAGTGGATAAGTGTTTAGAGTGGTTTGTCAGCAATAGTGATTTACATCTCTTTAAATACTTACGCACAGCGTGTTACGTATATTTACATTCAGGATGGACTGCAAGTCCCTGTATTAATTGTCGATCCTCTGCAGGTCTTCCTGCATGGTCTTCTGGTGCTACAACCCCCCTCCCTCCCCCCCCCCCCCCTCTCTCTCTCTCTCTCTCTTGCGCGCGCTCTCACACACACAGAGCAGCAGCTTCTGTGAAAATAGCTTCATGGTGTCACCAATGTTATCCACTAGTTCATTAACATAAATTTTACAGTAATGGTTCTATGACACTACTTTGGAGTACTCCCAAAATTATTATTATTATTATTATTATTATTATTATTGGTCACTAAATGGCATGTTGGAAATGTATTGAAAGGCTTCCAGAAGTCAATGAACACTGCACCATCACAGTCCCCATTGTCCACTGCACTCTGGATCTCAAGGATGTACAGACCGATTTAAGTTCTGCAAGGTCTCTGTTTGCAGATCCATGTTAATTTTTATAGAAAAGATTTTGATTCTCCAAAAACATGATAATGTGAAAACATAAAACACATTCCATAATTCTACAACAGGTTAACATCAGTAGGGTAGGCCTATAATTGTGCCCATCTGTCCAACAACTTTTCTTGAGAAATGGAATGATTTCTACTGTTTTCCAATCGCTAGGTACCCTTTGTTACCCCAGCAACATAGAAGTTCTTTCACATAATCTCTGAGGAGTCTCATTGATGTTACATTTGGTCCAGTTGTGTTTCCACTGTCTAGCAGTTTCAGTTGGTTTTATATTCACTGATGACTCAGTATCTGTTTTTTTCAGCATTCTGTGATGATTGAAAGGAGGAATCAAATTATGATTTTCCCATAATAAATCAGTTTCAGGAGACTGAATTCAGTATTTCACCATTCTCTCTGTCATCATCTGCTTCAGCACCAGCATGACCTCTGAGCAAATTAATAGGTAATTTTGGTCTTCCTACTGATTGATCTGGATGTGAATAGCAATGAAATATTGAATTCAGGTGGGGACATATATTACACTTACAGGCAAGCCGCCACTGGTGGTGTATTATACTTATCGTCATAAAGAACTATTACAGTATCTGCTATAGTGATTGCAGCTTCGAAATGCGAAATAATGTGAGCAAAGTTAAGCATGCAAAATGGATCAGATGTGGTAATCAAAAGCTTGTTTGTATCATCTACATTAGAAACTGTAGTGACAAAATATTAGAAACAACTTTGAGAATATCCTGATCGTGCTATTATAATAAGGAATACTTCAACATACCAGCTATAGAAAGAGAGAATCATACGATTGAAACTGGTGCCAGAGAGAAGGATTCATATAAGATGGTTCTAAATGTCTTCTCTGTAACTTATCAGACTGGTTAAAATTGAGGAGAGGCTCAGTGAGGTCTTAGGCCTTCTAGTAATTATTGGGCCCAAACTTCTCAAACTAGTTAATATTGAGGACAGAGTGAATACTTAATGTAGAGAAATGTTGCATGTGTGTTCGGTTTGAGTTTGTATATTCAACTCTGACATTGCATGAATGAGTGAGTGAATTGACATTTCTGTGCCCTTCTTTTGTTCTGACATTGTTGCATCACACTCCTTACTTGATAGCGCACGTTGCTACTCCGATCTTGGATTCTGAATCATGGAACAAATGCAAAGCCCCACAGGTACTGCAGATGCCATCCCACCTTGAAGACATGCGGCATTTGTCCACATAATGTCACATGAAAAACAAATAGTAGTAGTAAAAAACTGCAAATAGTTTTCTGTTCTTAACTGTTTAATTAATAAATGGTTTCAACAATTGTGACCATTGTTTATCAGCTAGAGATGTAGTGTTACAGAACCCTTTGTTGGAGTGATATGTTATACCACATACTCCCCCGCTTAGTTGAATGATGTCACGATGGAATATAAAACTTAAAAAATAACTATGCTGTGATATCTATATTTTAAACTCGTCACTTCTGAATTACTGTATTGACATTTTATCTTTCCTCTTTGATATGGTGTTATATCATTTATTTATTCCATATTGGAATCCGGAAATAGAAGTTCCTATTCTTTACATTAATGATACATAACTTTGCCCAGAAGTTACTTAGTTACCAGTACAGCTTGGGCAACCATGGAACTGTTGATTGTGGAAAGAGGGAGGGCAGAATGGTACCTCGGGTGAGAGAGTAAGAAAGGAAAAATAAGATTAAGTATGATATAAACCAAGAAAAGAAGAAAGACCCCCAGAGAGAGAGAGAGAGAGAGAGAGAGAGAGAGAGAGAGAGAGAGACAGTCAGTCTTCTCACACATGCTGCTGCCCCCCCCCCCCTCACACACACACACACACACACACACACACACACACACACACACCACCACCACCACCACAGCATCCCTTCCTGTGGGGTTTTTCACTGGTGGGCTGGAGAATGAAGGATACTACAAACTTCTCCTCCACAGACACCAAAAATTGGTTTCAACTCCTACTATTGAAAGCCTGTAAAGATAGTAGGAGTAGCAATGAAAATAGAAATTTCTGCTCAACATGAGTACTACACCACAAAGAGGGATGCTTAGCCTGTTACTTCTCTTGTTCAGTCTTAAATGCTGTAGTTAAATTAGGGTAAGAGATGAGCTCAACTAACCTACAGTGAGGATAGATTAACCAGTTATGCCTGGAGCTTCACCTCCAGTTCAGTTAAGGTAAGAGATGCACTTGACTACTTACACCAAGTTAAGCCAATAGCCATTTAAAAAATAGTATAAACCCAACCATATAACATCGTAGATACAAACTAGTATAAAATCCTTTGTATCGAAACTCGCAGCAATTATTGTTACTACTAGAAAATCGTGCAAACTCTTACCAGATTTTGTACACTAAGGGATACTTCCAAAATATCCATCTTTAATGTGTCAGTGGATGGACACATTCATTGTGACGTCGCATCATGTCATGTTATTGATATTTTTCTTACAACAGCACATATTTCATGACAGCTTTATTTCCTATTTTCACCACTGTGAAGCAGGAGTGATCACATTTTTGAACAACTAGTGTCTCTTTTAATTTGGTATACTGCATTCCTTTACTCACTATAACTTAACTTATAGTCTGCATACAAAACTCCAACACTTCTGCTCATTATTTATTTTCTAACCAAGTATCCATGTTTGACCACTTTACTAATTAGCAACTCTGGAGTAAGCCTGAAAATCTGCAGTATTATACCTCTATAGAAAATACCAATGACATCTCCTTCCTCAGATGCACATTTCACACACCCTACAACCTTCCTTACAGGAATGATGTCCTTTGTATATTTCTACTTTTCCTCGCTTAAATTGTAGGTCCCCTGTCACTTGTACACCTACCATTTTCATTCCATACTCAATATATGAGTAAAACAAGCTGCTTATTATTCAATGCTTTTCGTCCCTTCTTGTTACTCATGTATTTTGAGATAGACTTACTCCTAATGTTTTGCAAGCCCTAACATGATTGGCTATTTTTTCTTTTCTCTGGTTTGTAATTGCTTCTTTATACTTAACTTTAATTAGTGAGCAAAATTTATTCATATTTCAGTGCTGTTAGTATTTATTGAAATTTAATCACTTATTGTTAGCTTATATCAGATTATTGAAAACTGTTATTAACTTTTATTGCTATGGATGTTTATGATATCTTGTGGCTCTGACACAGATGTCAGCATCTGAACTTTGGAGGGATTCCATCCAAGAATTTGAAAAAATTATTGTTCACCTGTAAGTACATAAAACGTCTTAAACATTACATGTTTTCATGTATTTCATTCTGTTCTCATTTGTGTTCAATAAGGTGATGAGCCATGGAACTTAAAAAAACATGCTGCTATTTAAAGGCACACAAGCTGCTACATGATACATTTGTGCTCTCCTCTTTGTTCTCCGTGCTACATTCAGGCCATCTTCTGTTTGTTGCACTTTTGGCAGGCAAATGAAACACAAACTTCTGCAGATGAACTTCATCTGGAATTCCAGGCACACCTCTTTTCAGTGTTTGTAAATCATGCTATCCTCTTTGCTTAAGACTTGAGAAGCCACAGGTGAGCTGCCTTGTCAGGTGTAACCGAAAAGTTTGTTGGTCTGCTTCTGTCTTTTGAATCTTCCATATAATGTAGGAATTGACAACTGCCAAATCTACTAGAAATAAAAACAGTCTGTGCCACCAGTTCAATGAACAATGAACTACAGCATACCATTCTCACAGCTGATCAAATCTATCAACCCCTCCCGGCCACAGCCAAAGGGCAGAATACTTCACTTCTGCTACCATCTTTATTTGTCCTCAAAACAGCTGTGTTTTGGGACTGGTAATTTGAAAGTACACACATGTTTACCCTCCTGCCACTTGACTGCTGCAACACATGACACGACAGCAAACTCAAGTCCTCCTCTGTTTAGTTTTGGATTTTTTTTTTCCCTCCTCATGTCTGGCAGATCCATCCTGTTTGAGCAAAACAGTACCACTATCATAAATCCCATGAGACTTTAGCTGTTCCATTGTTTGAAATGTTGTAAAATAATTACCAAATACCACTGGCCTTCTACTTCCAACCACTGAAGTAGCTAGGGTAAGCACATCTTCACAGTCAGTCTTTGCATCATCTAAGAACAACACTTTATACCCATGCTTGACTGGTTTCATTGGCATATATTGTTTTAGTGCTGAACGTCCTTCGAATGACACCATACATTTGTCGAATGCCAAAACAGGAAGAGGTTCAGATACTCCACAGAGCCTCTTTGTTACAGCAGTGATGACAGGTCAGAGTTTGTGCAGCTTGTCATATCCCGGCTCACCATTTTTTTTACACACATGCTGTTGTCACTGGAATGCAGATTTTCAACAAGTTTTTTGTGCTGGATGCTTTGTCACCACTGATGTGATAGCAGGCTCCACAGTAATAGAATCACTACTCCAAAAATTTCTGAGTTGTGGAAGTTGATGTATACCCATAAAAGATTTTAGCTCAGGAATGGTTGTCCTTCCAGTTGGAAGTTACTTTACTTGTTTTCTTCCCTGACTTCACTACACATCCTTCCTGTTTTGCATGTAAGTTTGTTTGATTGCAAATGTGTAACAACAGATCTTTTGTAAATAAAGACTGGAAATGAATTATTTCATTACCAGACTTTAAGAAATTAGCCTGATTTCTGGGCTTTCTTGTAATTTCACTGGAAGAGTTCCAAAACAGGAAACATTCTCACTCCATGCATGAGCACTGGGAAACAGTTTTTACTAGAGGTGAGTTAGATACACTGGCATGACAAGGAGACATTTTTCCAATTTTACCCGCTTCTACTGTCAAATTGAAATAATCATCAACACTCGGTACAATAATGTTATCATTAACTTTGTTCAAAATCTGAAGTATTCGGTGAATGGATGTCTTCATCAGAATCAGTCAGCATAAAAATTTGAATCCTCTACTTGGATGTTCCAAAATCCTGCTGCATATTGACGTTAATGATTTGGTCCTGTAATTTAGATTCGAAGGACGTTCAGCACTAAAACAATATATGCCAATGAAACCAGTCAAGCATGGGTATAAAGTGTTGTTCTTAGATGATGCAAAGACTGACTGTGAAGATGTGTTTACCCTAGCTACTTCAGTGGTTGGAAGTAAAAGGCCAGTGGTATTTGGTAATTATTTTACAACATTTCAAACAATGGAACAGCTAAAGTCTCATGGGATTTATGATAGTGGTACTGTTTTGCTCAAACAGGATGGATCTGCCAGACATGAGGAGGGGGAAAAAAAAAATCCAAAACTAAACAGAGGAGGACTTGAGTTTGCTGTCGTGTCATGTGTTGCAGCAGTCAAGTGGCAGGAGGGTAAACGTGTGTACTTTCAAATTATCAGTCCCAAAACACAGCTGTTTTGAGGACAAATAAAGATGGTAGCAGAAGTGAAGTATTCTGCCCTTTGGCTGTGGCCGGGAGGGGTTGATAGATTTGATCAGCTGTGAGAATGGTATGCTGTAGTTCATTGTTCATTGAACTGGTGGCACAGACTGTTTTTATTTCTAGTAGATTTGGCAGTTGTCAATTCCTACATTATATGGAAGATTCAAAAGACAGAAGCAGACCAACAAACTTTTCGGTTACACCTAACAAGGCAGCTCACCTGTGGCTTTTCAAGTCTTAAGCAAAGAGGATGGCATGATTTACAAACACTGAGAAGAGGTGTGCCTGGAATTCCAGATGAAGTTCATCTGCAGAAGTTTGTGTTTCATTTGCCCGCCAAAAGTGCAACAAACAGAAGATGGCCTGAATGTAGCACGGAGAACAAAGAGGAGAGCACAAGTGTAACATGTAGCAGCTTGTGTGCCTTTAAATAGCAGCACGTTTTTTTAAGTTCCATGGCTCATCACCTCATTGAACACAAATGAGAACAGAATGAAATACATGAAAACATGTAATGTTTAAGACGTTTTATGTACTTACAGGTGAACAATAATTTTTTGAAATTCTTGGATGGAATCCCTCCAGAGTTCAGTTGGAACAATAGTCACCACAGATAATTAATTTATTTATTTTTTAAATACTTGTAGGCTAATCTCTGAATTTCAAGATTTCTTAGTCCAATAAAGTGCTGATATAAAGCCCATAACTTCTGTAAATAATTTGGTTACGAAAGGGCTAATTCCCATAAATTCGCGAATTCAGATGTTGCAGCACCTTTCTCTTGTGGGCAATCACTTTCTGATTAACATGTACAACTGGATCTGGGCAGATGGCACGTTTCCCGGACCCTGGCGTGAAGCCACTGTCATACACACACCTAAACCTTGTAAGGACATAAACTTTCCTTCTAGCTAACAGCTGTGTTTGCAAGGTGATGGAATGTATGATTCATCCCCAGATGGTATGGTGGCCCGAGTCTCGCAGTTCACTGACAAATTCACAGTCTGGATTTCGAGCATTGCATTCTGCAGTTGACTGTCTCGTTATTTTGTCATGCCATGTCATAAATTGTTTTCTGCGGAAATCCGAGACTGTGTCTGTATTTTTCGATTTGGAGAAGGCCTACAACACCTGTTGGAAACTGGTATCCTCTGTACTCTTTATACATGTGGCTTCCATGGGCGCCTGCCCTGTTTCCTTCAGGCATTCTTAAAAGATCGAGTTTTCCAGGTGTGTGTGGGTTCTGCCTTGTCGGACACCTTTATCCAGGAAAACGGTGTGCTTCAGGGTTCTGTCCTGAGCACCATCCTCTTTACTATCGTCATCTACCCTGTAAAGGCCTGTCTCCTGCTGGGCATCTCCATCTCTCTTTTTGTTGACAATTTTGCCATCTATTGCAGTTCTACCATCTGGTGAGTAAGATGTATGAGACAGGGGAAATTCCCTCAGACTTCAAGAAGAATGTAGTAATTCCAATCCCAAAGAAAGCAGGTGTTGACAGGTGTGAAAATTTCCGAACTATCAGTTTAATAAGTCATAGCTGCAAAATACTAACATGAATTCTTTACAGGCGAATGGAAAAACTGGTAGAAGCTGGCCTCGGTGAAGATCAGTTTGGATTCTGTACAAATGTTGGAACACGTTAGGCAGTACTGACCCTATGATTTATCTTAGAAGAAAGATTAAGGAAAGGCAAACCTACATTTCTAGCATTTGTAGACTTAGAGAAAGCTTTTGACAATGTTGACTGGAATACTCTCTTTCAAATTCTGAAGGTGGCAGGGGTAAAATACAGGGAGTAAAGGTTATTTACAATTTGTACAGAAACCAGGTGGCAGTTATAAGAATGGAGGGGCATGAAAGGGAAGCAGTGGTTGGGAAGGGAGTGAGACAGGGTTGTAGCCTCTCCCCGATGTTATTCAATCTGTATATTGAGCAAGCAGTAAAGGAAACAAAAGAAAAGTTCAGAGTAAGTATTAAAATACATGGAGAAGAAATAAAAACTTTGAGGTTTGCCGATGACATTGTAATTCTGTCAGACAGCAAAGGACTTGGAAGAGGAGTTGAACAGTATGGACAGTATCTTGCAAGGAGGGTTTAAGATGAACATCAACAAAAGCAAAACGAGGGTAATGGAATGTAGTCGAATTAAATCGGGTGATGCTGAGGGAGTTAGATTAGGAAATGAGACACTTAAAGTAGTAAAGGAGTTTTGCTATTTGGGGAGCAAAATAACTGATGATGGTTGAAGTAGAGAGGATATAAAATGTAGACTGGCAATGGCAAGGAAAGCGTATCTAAAGAAGAGAAATTTGTTAACATCGAGTATTGATTTAAGTGTCAGGAAGTCATTTCTGAAAGTATTTGTATGGAGTGTAACCATGTATGGAATTGAAACATGGACGATAAATAGTTTGGACAAGAAGAGAATAGAAGCTTTCGAAATGTGGTGCTACAGAAGAATGCTGAAGATTAGATGGGTAGATCACATGACTAATGAAGAGGTATTGAATAGAATTGGGGAGAAGAGGAGTTTGTGGCACAACTTGACTAGAAGAAGGTATCGATTGTTAGGACATGTTCTGAGGCATCAAGGGATCACCAGTTTGGTACTGGAGGGCAGCGTGGAAGGTAAAAATTGTAGAGGGAGACCAAGAGATGAATACACTAAGCAGATTCAGAAGGATGTAAGTTGCAGTAGGTACTGGGAGATGAAGAAGCTTGCACAGGATAGAGTAGCATGGAGAGCTGCATCAAACCAGTCTCAGGACTGAAGAAAACAACAACAACAACAACAACAACAACAACATTGCAGCTCTCCACAGACCTGTCTCACTGAACGGTGTCTTCAGCTATGTCTTTACTCCTGGAATATCGACAATGGCTTTTGCTTTTCTATTGATAAAACTGTCTATGAATTTCTGATGACACAATTAGTTTCTTCCAACATCTTTACATCTTCGGCTTGTTGCCCTTCCATTCACTGAAACTAAGAAATTTCTTGGGCTCTTGCTCAACAGGAAACACTCTTGGTCCTCCCATGTGTCTTACCTGGCAGCCCGCTGTACGCGGTTCCTCAGTGTCCTCAGTGTCCTACGTGTCCTCAATGTTACTTCCTGGGATGCTGTTTAAACTACCCTCCTCCATATGTACCGGTCCCTTATTGATTCGAAACTCAAGTATGGGTGTTTTGTTTATGCGTGTGCACATCCATCCGTTTTACGCTGTCTCAATACTGTCTACCAATGTGGCATCCGTTTGGCCACAGGCGCCTTTTACACTAGCCCGGTTAGTGTGTCTATGCTGAAGCTACTGAACTAACTCTGTCCTACCGCCATGACTTTCTTCTCAGCAGGTAAGCAAGCCGTTTGTCTGCCGCGTGTGGCGACCCATTCTATGCCTCCTTCTTTGACGATTCCTTTGAGCGGCAGTATGGGTGCATCCCTCTCCTCTGTTACCTCCTGGAGCGCACTTTGGCATTTTCTACAGCGGCTTAACTTCACATTATCTGCACCTTTCTCGGTGTGTGTGAACCCTTCACCACTGTGGCTTCGTGAAGTGGCCGATATTAACCCTCGCCTTCATCACTTCCTAAGGACACTACTCTAGCCTTGGTTTATCGCGATAGTACCTTTGTTTACACTGATGGCTCTTGGAGTAACCTTGGGTTCGGGGTGTGCCTTCGTCATTGGCACTCGTGTCTTTTGATATCGGCTTCTGGTGCACTGCTCAGTATTTACAGCCAAGCACTTTGCCCTGTATCATGCCACAGAGTTCCACAGACACAGCCCTTTCGATTGTGTCCTCCACTCAGACTTACTCAGTGTCCTTCGAAGTCTGTGTGTGCTGTATATCGCCCATTGCTTAGTGCACTGGATCCAAGAAAACTGTCACTTGCTCACTCATGGTACAGCTGGTGTGATGTGTCTGTGGGTTCCTGGTCATGTCGGTCTACCAGGAAACGAGGCTGCTGACTCTGCTACCAAGCCTTCAGTCCTTGAACTTCAGCCCGCAAGTTCCTATATTCCCTCCAATGTTCTGTGTTGCCATCTGTCAGTCCCTTTGGCATCGCCAATGGTCCTCACTTCACGGGAATAAGATCAGGCTTATTAAGCATATCCCTGTGGCTTGTACGACCTCCTCTCAGCTTTCCCGTCGGGAGGAGGTCATTTTAAGTAGGCTGCGTATTGGGCACTGCCTGTTAAGCCATTTTCATTTGATAAGTGTCGCTACCCCACCACTTTGTACACATTGTGCCCAAGATTTAACTATCCGCCACTTGTGGATGGACTGCCTATTTTTTTACAGTTTATATTCCCGCTTGGGTTTGTCGTCTGTATTATCGGCCGTTTTAGTAAATGATGTGTGGGCTGTCGACTGCGTTTTTATTTTTTATGCACCAAAGCAATATGACGAAGGCCATTTAATTTTTGGTTTTGGGCCTCTGTTTCTGTATGGGGTCATTTTTTAGCCTTTTTTCCACATGCCTGTTTCTTGGCTGTCTTCTATTATTTCCATTCGGATGGATGTATAGTGGTTTTTTAACTCCTTTTTATCTTCGTGTTCTCTAGTTTTGACTTGGGCGCATATGACCCCAGTTGTTTTTTGTGCCCTAAAGCAAAACAAAACCAAACGGAATTCTTGAACACCCGACAAGATGTGCAGTTTCCAAAATACTTGTCGAGTCTCTGGAGCATCACAATCTGCCCTCAATCAAACTTGGATTGTGTGCCTTCCCCGTTCTACACACAGACAGCACGCTCACTGTTATTGCATATCTGGTTGTGTGTGTGTGTGTGTGTGTGTGTGTGTGTGTGTGTCTTACTAGCAGTTGTTTCTCACCAGGTGACAATGTTATCACCTAAACGAGTTTATATCAATAGTAGGTTGGTGATCATAATGTTCTGGCTGAACAGTGTGTGTCAACCAGCATTCAGCTGCAGCAAATATATTCAATACTCCATTTCTACCTTTGGGTAAGGGTCCACATAAACTTACTGCTGTTGGATCGTATAAAGCTATTGGTATACTGAATACATTTTATAAGTTAGCATTTTGTTATCTTCCTTCACCATTTGACAAAATTCCCATGCTCTTCAAGTTATTTTTGCCCTCTACTTAAGTTGTTGAAATAGAAAAATTTTATCATATGGTGAATACACTTCCAAATACAAAAATGTCCGTAGCCTTCATATGAAAACCAAATCAGATCTTGTACTGGTAATTTAGGAATACCCAACTTCCAATGGACTGCATTGTCATTTACCCCCCCCCCCCCCCCCCTCTCTCTCTCTCTCTCTCTCTCTCTCTATAAAAAAAGAAATCTTTACATAACAACCACTTCTTATCCTTTGCCATCAGTGTACCTTGGTGCAGGAGCTGATAATATCACTGGAATACTAGTCAAACCTCAATTCGTTTTTAATCTTTCTAGGTAGTAACATTACCTTGCTATTAGTATAATCAGTAGTCATAAAGCCAACTCTAAAACATTATTCCACAACCTTCAGTTCTACATGACTTATTCATGCCTATAAGTAATGTAGACAGTCCATAATGGACTAAGTTAAGGGAACCTTTAATATAATTTATTTGTAATTTAAATTCTTGTAGAATAGAACCCATCAGATTAATCGACTTTGGTAAACTGCTCTCCATTAAGAGTACCAAAGTTTGCTGATCACTGCATATCATTATTTTTGAAGTTCAGATTAGAGTTTGAACTTTTTGTACACTCTAAATAATAGATAATAACTCTTTTTCGTTAGCAAGATAATGTACGTCATGTTCATTAAGCCTTCGACTGTCAAAGGCTGTAGTACTCTGTCCTATTTTTTCAGGACCCCATTCTCCCTGAAGCAGTTCACAACCCAAACCATATTCCAATGAATTCATGGTTGACTTAAATGCTTGATTCATCCTTGGATGATTTAAAATTTTGATATCTAATGGTACTTATTTGATAATATTAAAAGCTTCAGGTGTTCTTTCATTCCAAATCCATGTAGATCATTGTTTCAGCAAACTCGGTAAGTGTTGATCTATCATTGATGTCCTTATAAAATGCGTATAAAATGTGGCTATAACAATAGCAGTCATTTCAGATTTTGTGCTTCAGGGCAATCTTTTATGGCTTGAATTCTTTCTGTATCAGGCTGGATCCTGTTTATACGTACAATATGACCCAGAAACTTTAATTATTCTGTTGCAAAATGAGACTTGGGTAGCTTAATTGTCATTTCTTTGTCTTTTAGCTTTTGTAAAGTTGTCAATAATGTAGAATGGTCTTCCAACGTCTTGGAATGGAAACTAGTAATAAATCATCTACACGCGCGCGCGTCACACACACACACACACACACACACACACACACACACACACACACATTCACTACCTAAAGGCGTACAGAAAGCATGAATAAAAAAATAGATACAGATGTGTTTAACCCAGAAGGTAGCATTTTAAACTGATAGAATTTTCCTCCAAATAGGAGTGCCATATAAGACCTAGACTTTTCATGTAGTGGTACTTGTCAGTATCTGGTTGTTAGATGCTTTGAAGTAAAGAATTCCGTTTCCTCGAACCTTTATAATAGCTTTTCTATACTGGTGGGCCTGGTAGTGCAGATTTTCCAATATGTTTATTTAAAGTTCATATATCTAAAAGCAACCAAACAGCTCCTGCTGTTTTTTTTTTATTTTTTTACCACCAATAATGGATTATTATATGCACTTAGGTTGTGTTTAGTGATACTATTACTAATATTCTTTTTATCTCTTCCTTTATCGAAGATTACGACTTATTGGGTATGTGGTTGTGATTCCCAAAATGATCTATATTGCCCTGTAGGGGTCAGATTCAACCTGCAAGGGGTACATGTCTGGAAAAAAAAAAGTAGGTAGTGTGTAAGATGTAAAGTGGGGTCTGTGAGAGTGGATCATATTTAGACAGGATGCAACAAAATTCTGGATTCTTCTCACAGAGCTGAAGCGTGCTCCTGTTTGCTTCACTGTTTATCTCATTGGCTAAGGGAGCAGTCTTTCTTTTTACTCCACTGATTGCAAAATTCAGTGAGATCATTATTTTTCTAGCCCCACTCTGTAAAGTACTACTGCTTGCCCTTCCTGAGGAATGGAATAAGTATATGGCACTGCTAATGGTGAGTCAGGAATAATTTTGTCGCTCGTAAAGAGTGGCACAACAACCACTTTGCAGCACCTACATATGCAAGGTTTTGTGTGACATCATTGAGATTGGCAGCAGATGGACAAAAAACATGAATGGGCCGAAGTTGACTGCCTTCTGTGGATGGAGCACTCGGTCATGTCTTTGTGAACAGACTATAACTTAAGTACCCTACAAGGTAGTCAATCAGGGTCATGTTGTTTAGGAGTGCTAGAGAAAAATACCTAAATTATTTTTTTAAATAAAATCTCCTTTATGTAATTCCTTCAATTGCAGAGAGTTGCACGATCATGTCTTAAGATTGAGTGGGTTGATTTTGATTGGTTTCTTATCATATTTACATAAATAGCTTACTTTTTGTCCACAGATAACTGATACTAAACATGGCCGAACCTAAAAAGAAATGTAGACAGTACAGTGTTCATTATTTGAAGTTGGGTGTATACCATCATTGTCGGACAATTACCTATGCGCCTTTCAAGCAGCAAAGTGTTAAGCAATGACTCTAAGAACCATCCAAGCTAGAGGATCATCTGAGAAGGTGTCACCCTGATAAAACAGGTAAAGATTTGAGATACCTTTCAAGTACTTAAAGAAAAAATTCAAAAGAGACCCACAGGTGACTGTTACGTTAGCTTCAATGTCACAAAAATATGGCGGTTTGCAGGCTTCTCACAATATCTCATTACTTATCGTCAAATCTGGAAAATCTTATACTGTTAGGAACAGTTAATTTTGCTAGCAATTGGATGGGCTTCCAAAACTTTCGTAGACAAATCTGCTTATGATATACTTAAAAGAATTCCCTTGAGCAACAACACATTTCAGAGATGTATTGATGAAGTAAGATACGGCATTGAAAAAATCTTTTGTAATTAGTTGAATACAACCTATTTCTCCATATATTTGGATGATTCAACTTTATCTGGCAATGGAACATTATGATTGCCATAAGGCAGTTTAGTTGTGGAACAAGAAATCCGTGAAGAATTGCTCTTCATGAGAACTGTAACAACAGACACTAAACATGAATCAGTCTTTAGTATTTTGGAAGATTGTTTCATGCAAAAAGTGATCAGTTTATCAAATTTACACTTTTTCCTTTTGACTTTATACTTTTCCTCGGCACTGTAGAACTGATCAATCCTTTGAATGGTTATGGTTTTATACACCACCTGTGTAGAATTTTCCGGCACTTTCAGAAAACAAAACTCGGGAAAAAGACACGTTTTGGAAAGCAGCAACATGTACGCTGCATATTTTCAGATTATGAAG
The DNA here is from genome assembly GCF_023897955.1 of Schistocerca gregaria. Classification (NCBI taxonomy): domain Eukaryota; kingdom Metazoa; phylum Arthropoda; class Insecta; order Orthoptera; family Acrididae; genus Schistocerca; species Schistocerca gregaria. The sequence continues at coordinate 545,590,539 of NC_064924.1, forward strand.
GTATAAATTCAAATCCCACCAAACACCACGTGTTACTTTCCGAAGCATTGAAATCAAGTTGCGATGCGCTTTTGAAGCCAGTCATGTCACGTGATCTCGCCAACCGATGACAGCACAGGACACATGACGTAGTCAGCCAATAGCAAGATCACTGTTAAGCAGCGCGAACACACAAATAAGAAAAGTTAATGGTTTAAATTAATATACATAGTGTTGCTACAAGAAATGCAAAGCTTTCACATATAATAGTAGTCTCGAAGATTAATAAGCTGCAAGAGAAGCTAAGCTTTTACATATAATGTTGTCCTGTTTTGCGTGTATTACACTTTAAGATACATCGCATAAATGTGCCAGTAAAATTTTTAATAATGACAAATGTCTGATCTTCTGCCCTCGAAATTCTTCTAATTGGTCAGCCTCAGAGTTGATTTTTAAATGACTCAAATGGTCTGTGGTTTGAAAAATTATTGTACATTCTCGCACATAGTTCATCTTGCATAAAAGGAAATTTACTTTGAAAGTAATGCTTTTCAAACAACCATTCACAATATTTTCACGTGACCTGTTGGAAATAGGGTTGTTTCAGCAGTTGGCAGAGACTGCCAGATAACAGGAGTCATTGCCCTTGATCAGCTATGGCGATGCAGGAAGCTCGTATGTTTGTACATGTAAAATGTTAAAAGATCTTACATAATGTCATGAAAGAAGCAAGATGTCAGAGGATACTTCAAGAGCATCAGAATTTCGTGAACCATCATAAAATGAATAATTCAGCTTAAAGTGCACATTCGTGTGTCCAGATTCGGATGTAAATTTTCTTGGAGTATCAGTACAGTATTATCTCATGTTTGGTTCTTTATTATGGCATAATGCCATACATGCTAGAAGATAAAAACATGCATTTGAAATGCAGCGAACAGTTGAAATTAGCCAATAGTGTGGAATTAAACACTTCATTTCAAAAAAATTGACTGCCTCAGCGGAAAAGATAAATAAAAGCCAAACTTCTATAGCAAACCGAAAAAAATAACTTCATTGTTCTGCAAGGTGGTTAATGCTTGACTGAAGAAGGGTGTAAATAAAATAAAATCTGAAACTAATAATATATTTTAGCCTTCCATAATTATGTGAATGTATTTTAATTCATTTAATAGCTCCCGGTCACAGAAATCTGTTTTGTATCCTTCGATGTGAGAGCAATAAATGAAGAGGAAACAGCAGAACCACTAATCGTGAACACAGGTGACATTGGGACTCCCCACCTCCCCAGTACAGCTCAGACTGCTCTGTGCATCAAAAACAGATCTACAGTATTTCCAAACTGGGGCAGTACTAGATAGTGTCCCCTCCCCCCCTTCCTCCCTCAAGCGTTTGAGTTAGGACGCCAAAAATTTTAAAAAAATTGACTTTTCAAAAATACATTTATTTTTTAGTGCACATCCTTTTGAAGAGTCTGATACATAAAACATATGTATTTGAGGAACTGTAAGACGTATTATTTGCTCTTAAGTGTGCCAAAGTGCAGTGCCGCGCCTCTTCACTCATCATTCTTCTGTAGCATGTCACTGTATTTCGGCCTGTGGAATGTTAACATGTATATTATGTAATGGATGCCATCAAACTATATTCTGGGCAGTGGAAATTAAAATGCTCTTTGGTGCCTCTCCTGCTCCCAGTTAGCCGATTTGACATCCTGCCTCTCATTTTTCAAAAACTCACAATTAATATTATATGGGATTATTTGTAATTGGGAGAACAAGAACTCTTCAGAAAACTTGCACTCTTCATTGCCTATTAGCTAATAACTTGCTGTTTTGTGTGACATAAAATTAAATATAAGATACATAAAACTAGTAAGGGCAAGAGACAAGCAAGGCAGTGCACATTTCTTCAGTCCTTACATCCTAGCATTTTTTCTCTCTCTAATCTTGCTACCTTTTTACGTGGTGTGCTTTCCTTTCTGTGAAAGAATCTATTACTTCATCAAAGTTCATCAAATGTTTTGCTACATGAAAAAAATGAAATGTCATTGTCTAATACTGATAAAGTTGTTAATACAAATAGTACCTAAGACTGGTTGGTTTCTTGATCTGATTACATTTATTTTGTCACTGTCTGCTAGATAAAACAAAATAGGTATGTCTAATATTGCAGGAGTTGTAACACACACAAGATAAGCGAGGCTGTTTTGGCGCAAATTGTCATCTTTATAACACGACATAACATAATTCATGAAGTACCAGTGTCAAGTGCCTATTAGGCCTACTACCAAGCAAAAAGCTTTACGTTAGGACATTCACATTTCATTCAAATGCTTCAGTTTCTCAAGCATGAGACCGAAAAGTAGTAGTACGAAATTTTTATATAAATTTGGAATCGTCATATTCTTCCATAATTTGTGTGATGTCCTAGTTTCTTCTCCTTCCTCGTTCTAACAATCAGTCTTATCATCACTAATTCTCTAACTGTTCCTGCCAGTGTCAAAACTTTTTCTCCGGTTAACTTCACTAATCCTGCCACAATCACTGGTTTAGTTATATCCCGTGTTTGTTCTCCGGTTAGGTGTTATTACCTGTTCGTACAACACGTTTTCCACGCTACTCCCAGAATAGAACTTAGGCGGCTGCTAGCCGGGACAATACAACTGGCCCTTATTACTAGTGTAGCGGTCTGGCCAAAATTTTTGTCAAAAATTCATTTTCTTGGGTGCACAGAGAAGATAATATGTAATCTTTCTTACCTGTTATTCCTATTAGTCGTTTGGTAAAAACCCCTGTAAAAGGCTCTGTCTTAAGGTGTGCTGCACGTTGATGAGATACATGGCTGTTGAGGTGGAACAGCCATTAGCAGGCAACCTCTGGGGAACCTGCCATGTCTCAACCTCTGGGGGACCTGCCATGCCTCAGTTGTATAAGGCTTAATGAGGCAAGTGGGGCTCTTTCCAGGTGGACAGTTTGTTTCCCTACTTGCTCATAGGGTCACTATGGCATCCACAACTTCTCATGCACTTGCTCCTGACTGTCTGTTGGGTCGTACATCCATTGTTCAGACCAAGCACAGAATGATAACTTTCCTGTGCAATCTTGCTATAAAGTTATTGTATCATAACTGGGCATGCCCAGCATGTCAAAATGTGTTTTTGTGATAAAGAGAGATGATTGTACATTTGAGAAGGTATTGCCCTTCAGTATGCAGAAACGCCCTGATGGTGTGACTGGAATCCTCAGATCTGATAACCGGTTGCATAATGGCACGTTCCAGATTGAAACAGCAACATCACAGCAAGTTAACAAGCTTTTTGAAGTCCAAATTTTTGGGTGAGAATCCTGTTGTAGTTGAACAGCGCCGCACCCTTAACGAGTCAAGGAGTGGTCACATGCAGTGATGTCATGCATATTGACACTTCAGAGCTACAGGAGAAATTGGCTTATGAAGAGGTAATTGAAGTGAAACAAGTAATGCATTGTGTGGATGGAAAACTGGTAAAATCAGTCTCATTTACACTGAAATCTGATATTCCAGCTGTGCCAGATTATATTAAAGCTGGATTTTTAAGACAGGCATGTAATGGACGAGCTGCACGTGGCATGGCTGGCCACCCTGATGGAGTTACGTGTGCCTCCCCTAACATTTGTGTCAATTGTTCAGGTCCACATCCAGCTTGAAACATTGTGTGTATGGTGCATGAGAAGGAAAAGAAAATCCAGAAGTTAAAGGTGACTAAGCACTTTCCTTACCCTGAAGTGAAGAAGATGTACAAATCACTTCAACTCCCAACATTTTCCACTTCATTTGCTGCAGCACTCACAAGAAACCTGTAACTGTCTGTGTTCTCACCCAGATGTCAGCTATGGATTCTAATACCAAAAAATGGTCTAGTGAGTGCACCTGTGGCTGTGACACCTCAGATGGAACTGTTGCTGTCTCTACACAAACTCCTAGTTGAGCAATGCTGCTGCTCCTGCTGTTGATGCTACTTTAGCAGTACAAGTGCTGCAACTGGATTGGACATGCTACCTCAGTGTCATCAAATCTAAAGGAGAAGACTAAACGTATGGTCAAGACGGCAGAATCAAAGCAGATGGCTCATCAAATCCAGGAACACTCACAGGATGACGATTCAGCCATGGACATAAACTCTGCATTGATGAACCCTTGAGGACACTAAGTTCTCCTTTTGAAGAGGGTTCTCCTACATGCAGAGGGGCAAGGGTAAAACCTGAACCTTTCAGATAAATGGCCTCTGTGCTTCAATGGTACAACATATGTGGAGGAGCTAAAGCTGTTGGCACAATAAAGATGCCTCTGTCTGTGTCTACAAGAGACACAATATAATCTAGCGATAACCCTGTGTTCAGGGGATACCGCCATCATCGGAAAAATGACCCCAGTGGAGAAAGGGCTAAATGTGGGATGACTATCTTTGTGAATGTCACATACCACTCCACTTCTGTCTCCCTCAGAACAGCTATTCAGACAGTTGCTGTCAGTACATATTCATTTGCTGTTTCAATCTGTAGTGTGTATTTGCCGCCCACTGGATAGAGTGGCTCTTTCTGACCTGATTTTTCAAACTCCTTCCACCGTTTGCCTATTTGTAAGAGGTTTTAATGCACACAATGTGGTATGAGGATCTCTAAAGACGTGCCCCAGGGGTTGGGTTGTAGAAAGCCTTATTAAAGCTGGTGATAACACACACTTTAGCACTGTCATGGAGTCATTCTTGGACATAGCCCTTGTTGATGCTGCTCATTGGGCGGTGGTTGCTGACTTGCTTTCCATTGACCTCTTCCCTATCTGGATCCACCCCTCAGACAGCTGAAACTGCCATGATGGATGCTTAACAGAGTAAACTGGGTGCTGTACAGTCAGATAACTGTTTTTGAAAGTCAGGATAGTGTCCAGGACTGGGTGGAACACATTACTTATGTGATCCACTACGCCGCTGATGCATCTATCCCGAAATCTTCAGACTGACCTCGGAAATGCCATGTCCCATGGTGGAACAATGAATGTCACTCCACCAGAGGAAATTCTCTTGTCTTTTTTTAATATGGTGTGGTTTACTGGGGACTTCCCCATCTCGTGGAGGGAGGTGATTTTAGTGCTACTTCTGAAACCAGGGAAGGACCAAATGTTGGCCAGTAAGTTACCATAAAGTGGCTCTCACTAACTGCATGGGAAAGACAATAGACTACGTGGTCAACTGTCATCTGATTTGGGTCCTAGTATCATGGGACCTACTTATTTGCTTCCATTCACGGGATTTTGGAACACGTATTATGTTCGAGTATAATGTCTTTTCTGGAGACTAGAAATCTACTCTGTAGGAATCAGGAATCAGCATGGGTTTCGAAAAAGACGGTCGTGTGAAACCCAGCTCGCGTTATTCGTCCACGAGACTCAGAGGGCCTTAGACACGGGTTCACAGGTAGATGCCGTGTTTCTTGACTTCCGCAAGGCGTTTGACACAGTTCCCCACAGTCGTTTAATGAACAAAGTAAGAGCATACGGACTATCAAATCAATTGTGTGATTGGATTGAGGAGTTCCTAGATAACAGAACGCAGCATGTCATTCTCAATGGAGAGAAGTCTTCCGAAGTAAGAGTGAATTCAGGTGTGCCGCAGGGGAGTGTCATAGGACCGTTGCTATTCACAGTATACATGAATGACCTGGTGGATGACATCCGAAGTTCACTGAGGCTTTTTGCAGATGATGCTGTGGTGTATCGAGAGGTTGCAACAATGGAAAATTATACTGAAATGCAGGAGGATCTGCAGCGAATTGACGCATGGTGCACGGAATGGCAATTGAATCTCAATGTAGACAAGTGTAATGTGATGCGAATACATAGAAAGATAGGTCCCTTATCATTTAGCTATAAAATAGCAGGTCAGCAACTGGAAGCAGTTAATTCCATAAATTATCTGGGAGTACGCATTAGGAGTGATTTAAAATGGAATGATCATATAAAGTTGATCGTCGGTAAAGCAGATGCCAGACTGAGATTCATTGGAAGAATCCTAAGGAAATGCAATCCGACAACAAAGGAAGTAGGTTACAGTACGCTTGTTCGCCCAGTGCTTGAATACTGCTCAGCAGTGTGGGATCCGCACCAGGTAGGGTTGATAGAAGAGATAGAGAAGATCCAACGGAGATCAGCGCGCTTCGTTACAGGATCATTTAGTAATTGCGAAAGCGTTACGGAGATGATAGATAAACTCCAGTGGAAGACTCTGCAGGAGAGACGCTCAGTAGCTCGGTACGGGCTTTTGTTAAAGTTTCGAGAACATACCTTCACTGAAGAGTCAAGCAGTATATTGCTCCCTCCTATGTATATCTCGCGAAGAGACCATGAGGATAAAATCAGAGAGATTAGAGCCCACACAGAAGCATACCGACAATCCTTCTTTCCACGTACAATACGAGACTGGAATAGAAGGGAGAACCAATAGAGGTACTCAGGGTACCCTCCGCCACACAACGTCAGGTGGCTTGCGGAGTATGGATGTAGATGTAGATGTAGATTCGGGGGTATTGTTCAACCCTTGACATCCTCTGAAGGCTATTAAGGCCAAAATTTTGAAGCCATTGAATATCTTAGAATGCCTCAGCCACAGGTCATGGGGAACAGACCTGGGCAGGCAAAGGATGTGTTTTTCTGCTGGGTACTGGGGCACATGGGCATTCAGGATAACATAGCAGCAGATGCAGCAGAAGGATGCTTGTTTGGAAGTTACAATTTCTAAATGTCCTGCCCCTGTCTGTGCAGTTACATCACTATTGGGACATTTTTGAGACACATCATCTTGCATGTGGGAGGAGAAGTGGTTAGGTTTGGAGAACAAGCTGAGGCCTGTGAAACCGACGACACGATTGTGGTGTTCCTCCTTCCGGCCACGAGAGTGGGAGCAAGTACTTTTAATGTGCCTCTGGATAGCATAGTGCTCTCTGCTGCATGGATTCCTCCTTCAGCAGGAATACCCAACGCTTTGCAGCGCTTTTGGTGCACAGGTTTCTGTAAGCCATATTTTAAGTGGATATGTTTTATACCAAGCCACAAGGGCCATAAACCACGTACCAGTTGACCTGCCCTAATCAGGGTTCGTACTGAATTTACAAAATAAAAATGAAGGACTTTTAAGCACCTCTTCATCACTGACAATAGTTGCACTCAATACCAATACTGTATTGAGGTCAAGAATAAAATAAATGTGCATCATATGAAGATAATTATCATCATGTTTTCTGTATAGTCTGCTAGATGGGCCCTGTAATGTTTTGTTTGCATTGTGTAGCATTCAATCTGCTAGCAGTGCAACTCTCCCATCGTGTGATCCAGCTCCATCCTCATTGAATCTCGATAGCTGCTGAGAAACAATCCAGCATATACCATATTGAACGATTTGGTCCACAATGCACACTAGTAAGCTGAACTCATCTTGATATGAGAATTCTACGCCTTTTGTCTCCTATATGATGAAAGCAATTGTGAATTTATGAGTTTTTCGATAAAATTTGTGGGGGTATCATGCCGTTGAGTGCAGTGCCCGAGTAATGTACCTTTACCATTGTTACTTTTATTGTTATTTTTTTAACTGTAAGGTACCTCATCTTTCCATTAAATTTTCACAATTTTGAGCAATTGTGATGGCACACAAATCTTTTACCATTTGTTTTATCATTAATAGCTTGTTTCATTTACACCTCATGATTCCAATAAATTTAAACGCTTGCTTCCTCAAATACAAAAGAACAATTATTATCCGAGTAGGTGCAGAAGATGTGTATTAACAACTCATTCACAATTTAATGTATAACATGCGTAATTTAAGCACACCAAGCCAAGTCATTCTAACTGAGTTACGTATAACAAGAAATAACACTTACCTTTCATATGGGCTTTTAATATCGCTTCTCCCAACATTGCTAAATCAATATCCTTTACACATCCCTTACACTTTTCTGTGTGTGTGTTTGTTGATGGCTCTAGCCATTGTTTATATTCATATTGTCGTGGCTACAGTTGATACATTTTCCAGACATTTTAATAACAATTTTAAAAATACATCTGTTCTGTAGTGTTTCCACCGAACATGTGTTAAAAGTAGGATGGCCGATAAATTGCAGATTCCAATTTATCCATAATGTTGCAGCTTCAAACATGACTGCACTCAATACACTCTGGGTATGAATTAAAAAAGCCTTCAGTCACAATTTTTCATGTTTTATTCAGTACACAATGCATTTCAGACCCTGTGGATCCATCTTCAGATGTAATTCATGTTAACACATGATTTATTGAATGAGATGAAATGCATATTCCTGTCACAAAAAGGTTTGATGTTAGGTTATGAACTTCGTAAATCAGACGCGGAAAATATGTGTGAAATAGTGGAAAAGAAGAATAGTAGATACTTACCAATAATCCAAGAAAGCGTTTTTAACATTTTAGTAACAGCATAAGTTTTTTCCTGTATGCTTTTCAAACATAACACTTCATTCAAGAGGCACATTTGCAAGCACATGTTTGTAAACACTTCACAGATGTTTTTGTACATTGTGTGGTCAAAGAATAATTTTTCATAGTGCTAAAGATATAACTATTAAACAATTGACATATGCAGGAAACAGTTGACAAATGCAGGAAATAACGTTAGAACAGTTCTTTAAAATTACTGAAATAGCTATGGCTTGCGAAAGCTGTTTGTTCATTTAACATCGATTCTGGTTTTTTGATTTTGTGGAGGTATATCTCCAGTTGCTCTAACAGATTTAGGGTCTTACCATTGGCTTCATTATGTAATACTGCCAAATTGTTCTCTAGATTGTTGATGACATGTTTCGTTTCCAATATATGTTGTGCAATGACTGACTTTTCAGAGTGGTTGAGCCTGAAAGCATTTACACATTCTTGAAAACAGGTTTTGAAGTTCCTGCCTGTTTTCCCTACATAGTAGGCAGGACAGCTGGGGCATGATACTTTGTATACTCCACTATTGTTGTATGTGTGTGTATTTGATTTTATGTTATGGATGAGTAAGTTTCATAATTTATTATTAGTTGAGAATGAAACTGTTACATTTTTTTTTTTTTTTTTAATGGTTAGCTATTTTTTGTGATATGGGGCCCAGGTATGGGAATATTTTCTCTTCTGTCATAGCGTTGTCCTTCTTTGTCTTGCTTTTGTGTATTTGTCTGTTTGAATTGTCAATTTTTTTGGCTGTGTAGCCATTGTTTATGGCAATGCTCATTATTGTATCTATGTCATTCTTGAGGGTGTTTCCTTCTAGATCAAGAGAGTGTACTCTGTGTAGCATGGACCTAAATGCTGCATGTTTCTGTGTGGTGGGATGGCATGATGAGTTGTCCAGTGTTTTGTCTGTGTATGTGTGTTTTCTGTGTATGCTGAACTTATGTTTTTGTTGATGGTTGGTGATTTTAAGGTCCAGGAAATTTATGCTTTTGTTGTCCTCATGTTCTATTGTGAATTTTATGCTTTTGTAGAAAGAATTGAATAATGCTAGTAGTTTGCCTGTGGTTTCCCGTGTCACTGGGTGGGAGTAGGTCACGAAGCACTGGTCATGCGAATCAGCACTTGCTGTTGGGAAGCAAACCAATACAGGAAGCCTTGCTCTATTGGTATTGATCTCAACTGTTGACATATGGTGAAACAATGATAAACTCCATTCTGTCGATACTACTATGTGCTGCAGTTCTGCCATTAATTGTGCTGCACTTGCCACAGGCCACATAGGAATTGTCAAGGAGGTAGCAATGTAGGACTTAATTGCCCATGTACCATATTATCTGCTGCCAACTGCAGTGCTGTCACCTCTATCCTTGCCTTATCTAAGCTGTCTGCCAGATATTGTTGCAGTCTTGCAACAATCACTTTCCTAACCAGTAAATTGAGTTGAGTCTGTACTTCATCCAAATCGTTATTAGTTGTTCCCAAAGTCACATTCATGTATCTTGTCCACTCTGAAGTTAATGTTCACATAACTTTAGTGTTATTCAATACACCTGACTCAAAATTTTCCAAGGGTGTAGTATGTCATTCCGCAGTTGCTCTGTAAGGTTCCGCTACTCCCTGCTTATGTACCAGCATGCTTTTAATTCCTGGATATTGTCAGTATCTGCTGTAGCACACACCATCTTCAATAACATTCTGCCTGCATTTAACCATCCCCTCTTGCACTGCAAAAGTCTACGTTTGTCGAGATCCGTCCTTGACGCAACTGATTCATTAACTGCTCATGCTGAGAGTCGCAACTGGTGATACTCTCCCTGTATCTTCCCTAATATTTCTTACCTGTCAGTTTCAAGTTGCAGTCCAGTGTAAGTTTCTTTCAATTTTCATATCTCGTTTCTTAGTTCTCGTGTACCGTAGGCTGGCTTCAATGTCCGCTAGTGGCTAGTTAACATGGCATCCTCCTGTCTGAGAAATGTCATTTCTGATTTGAGTTGTTAGTTGTGTAATGTGTCTGCTACTCCGCCATAGAGGTGCAGTGTCATCAGAATTACCATATTCATTCTGGATGTTCTCAATGGTAATATCACCTGAGGGGGAAAGTAGTTCGTATTACTCTGCCTCAGCGTCTCACAATGCTGGGCATATAAATCTCACTACTAAATCAACACTGAATTAAATAGCACTCTTGTTCACTGAGAAACTAAACATTAATTACAAGAACTTAACGAAATGCAATATAACCCCTTTACCGTAAGACAGTGACATAATTATTGTATATTTTATCCGTGAAACTACTTCACATGTCTGACCCCAGTGGTGTGAGTTGGCATGATATGAGTGCATAAGGCACTCCAAGAATCTTTTGCTCATCAGCTTCCATTTCTATCCTTTCCTTCCTAGATTTAACGTACCTTACTGGTAGCAGTACTGGCACTTGTGGCAAAATGTGCAAAACACCCCTAAATGGCTTAATGCGTTTTACATTGGGAATGGAAGTTCTTGTCAGTAACTGTAACTTCAGTGTAACCTATTTGTGTGTAGGGGTTCACTAGCATAACCCGTTGGCAGAGTCTGTATTTGGGAAGTTTACCAATATGTCATCACACTTGCTCTTGCCACTAGAGTGCTTTCATATTCATTTTTCCCACCAGTTTCTACAGATTTTATAACATCTTCGTAATCTTGTTCACCAACTTTCCATTTTTCCCAACTTTAAGCTTAATCACTTCAAAAATTGATGGCATTTTCTAACAAATACTACCTTATACAGTGACGGCCCAGTGTTGCCATGTTCTAAAGAACTGTGCACAGCTATGGAAAATGGTAGGTGTGAAGTATCCAATTTGTCATTGTGTTCCAACCACTCTATAATGCAAAACAATATTGTTCACAAAGTCGATTCCCATTCACATCCAGAGTAGGTTTCCCTTACTTCTCAGTATTTTTATCATGCGGACTGAGCTTTAATGAACATTTCTGCAGTTCACTTTCCTCCACCTTCATGACTGATGAACCTTGCAATAATATAGCATTTGTGGCACTTGTTTCCACCTAGAATGCTGTCCCTCTGAGTTCGGTAGAGTGCTTCAAAAAGATTGATTTTTGCATGAAGCTTATTCAGAAAATCCAGCTCTAAAATAGCACAGTACCTCCATCAACATGACACAGTATCTCCATATATTCCCGAAAATTCCTTGTTCCAGTACAGAAATAAAACAACATTGATCTTAATGATGCCACATCATTAACCTCACTCCACGTAATCTATATTACGGAGAATTCAATCTTTTCATATCCAGAAGGTGCAGACTAGTAACCAATGCATGCACCCCTGTGTCCACTAAAAGCCTTGGTTCTGCTCTATTCTGTTCTGTTCCATTTACAAGAACTACTACTCCTCTGCATAAACCATCACATAATTATGCTTGACTGGTAATGCCGTCCAGCAGTTGAATTCCCATTGATGCTAAACAGACCCTTTTCATCAGCCCATCTAGTTTTCTCTCTGACAATCTTGTGCCTAATGCCTCACCATTTGTTATTCACAGCATTGCATTTGGTGGTGGTGTTTCTGAATGTGGCCCACATGTCCACTAGTAATTCACTTCTGAGGAAAAAACTATGTTAGTCCTGTTTACAAGTCACTATGTCTACTTCCTTTAGTTGTGTAGAGACCTTTATGGCAGCAGACAAATCCTTTCGGATTTCCACCCGTGCTCTCTCAACATATTGAGTGGAAGTCCTCTCAAAAATATATTGTGTTAACTCGTACACTTGCACATTGATTTTCCTTATCCTACCTAAGCATGCCTACACCAACTCGTATTGTTTCTGGGACATCCTATTAAGTTGTTCTCTGAAGAATCTAGCACTATTCTGCTTGCAGTAATACTGTTAGTCCATACTTAAGTTGTTCAAATGTGCACACCTTATTCCGTCTTTGCCTTGCTTGCTGGCTCTAGCTTACTCGTGTGCAAATATACTTAGTCTGATCGGTTATCCATGAGAGCAGTGCAACTATCAGATTGTCAATTGATACATTATCAATTGGTTTACACGGAAAAGGAACCACAAGGGTGCAGTGAGACCCCGCTGTTACACTTTTCAAGGGACTTCAAAAGCATGGTGTAAAATGCAGGAAAATGTAAAATGTGGGAAATAACATTTTAAGCTGTAAAAGTTACGTATAGGATACCCCCTTGCACTTTACGTATGATATATGTACTTAGCAGGCATCAAAAGACTTGTCAGGGATATCTTTATTATCTAATGAAGGTCTATTATCTAATAAAAACCGCTGATGTAGCTGGAACTGATAACTATCTGGGAAGTAGAAACATTTGACTGAGTTTTGTATGTCACAGTTGATGTTTTTGAAAGCCTGCAGCTGTCATTCATTATTTAATGAAATACTGCACTAGTTAACGTATTTTTTCATGCTTAGCACAATGCATTTCGAGAATTTATGCTTGTTGTCAAGTGAAAATATGTAAATAAGTATTTTATATGGTGTTTTAATATGTGTTATTCTGTGTCTCTTGCACTGTAGTTGCCTTTTTGAGGTTATCAGGTACTGTGCCTCATCAGTTACTTAGAAAACCATACACACTTGCTAACTATCACTCACATTGTTTGTTTGTGTAACATCACAAAAAATATGTACTTAAATATTGCACTTAACAAGAATAAATTCTTGAAACACGTTTTGCTCAGCATGATTAACATTTATAACCAGCGCTGTGTTTAAACTAAAAACATTTGAGCAACAAAATGTGAATGACAGTGTCAACTAGCACTCCAAGTGGTCATACGCCGAAACAGGCTAAATATGGTTCGACAGAGGTGTCACGGTGATCACAACAATCACGAAACTGCGTTTGCACAGTAGAGACAGTTTTGGATTGGCTGTGATTAGTCGTGATATCTAACCTTGAACGAACGTAGTTACTCTCATCAGCCAGCACGCCAAGTAGAGCTTGGCAGCGGTGGGAGATTGGCACAAATTGTTCCAATTTTTGCATGTTTAATTGTTCAAATCCACTGAGTAGAGTGCCCTGGTGTCTAGAAACTTAACCACATAATATTTGTAAACACTACTAAACAGCAATCATCATGCCAGCATGATTGGTCCATTTATCCCACGACCTTCAGAACTGTGCCTCTGTTAGTTTTATGTCAGCTGAGGATTGTGGTTTTCTGATAGAATACTTGGCTTTTTCTTGAACTTTTTGTTCAGTTAATTCATCAACACACTCCTCCAAAATTGCAAAGGTAGAGCCTGAGATTGCAGCTCTTTTGGAATCTTTGTGTATGCTCTAAAAGTGTAACTTGTCCATAGTATCTGAGATTTGGTGTACCTGAATACATTGTTATTCAGTAAAATCTGTAATCTCTGTTAAAATGTAAGTCACACCTCTGAATTGTTTGTTAACCTCATCCCTAACTAAATTACATTGTTTAATAATCACAGACCTAACTCTCCTTTAAAGTCGAAATGGCTGATTGTAATTTAGATTTTTTATTATTTATTTCTAATTTTTGTATAAGATTCTGTGATATGTTCTTCCAGCTTCTGAACCTGTTTATCTAATTGTTCATTTAAATAAACACCAGTAATACTGTAGTTTCTAGTTCAGTTCAGTGAATGTAGCACCATGATCGTCTGTATTAGCCGTGAGCTCTGCTCTTTGAGACCTGAATTGGTGTAGCAGGTTAGCATTGCTGATACCTAATTCAGTATTAAATTCAGTATTTAATTCCCCAAGAGCTTTCAGTACCTCCTCCATTCTGCATGTAAGTACCAGCATACAGTGAAAACAGAAGTTTGCAACTAGTCTGTTAAAAAAAAAAATCTTTTTAACGCAAAACACTTTAATATACCACCACCACCACTGGAGAAATAAATAAATAAAAAGTAAAAAAAAAATCATATTAGACTTAACACATTTCACCAGAACTGATTTTGTAGCATGGTATCTCACAATGCTGCCAAAAGAGTGGATCACTATATTTTGTAAACTGTACTGTTGCTAATAGGTATGCAGCTGATGCAACTACTGCCATCTGTTGTGGTTAGGTTTTGGGTCTTACGGAACAGTCTGTAGTCTCTGCTGCCAGACTTCTGAATCGCAGGCATTAATTCTTTTGCAACATAATTGTTGTCTATTAATTTAATTATCATTCAACAACAAATTATATCTTTCTTGCGTGTAATTCTTTAATCATTTGATAATCATTGAAAAATATTCGCTTTAAAAATCAATTTCTTCTTAATTTGTACTGAATATAAATCTTTTTTTAAAGATTCATATCTATTTCTAGCACAAAATTTTATGGGTTCAGTTGCCAGGGTGCCAGAATGCAATGTTCCTCTTACGAGCAGAGGCTGGGCAAACAGGTTTTTTTAGCCACTGATAAGTAGGCCATCCTGCACATCAGGCATGATGTGTGTGTAGTATGCATTTGATGAATAAAAAGTTTGCGATACCTGTTTGCTCAGCTGTTAACTTCTTTGCCAACAATGACATTTCTGATTATTTTATTGTACTTGTGTTTTCTTGTTTCAGGAACACTATGTAAAGCAAAGAATGTATTTTTCCATACTGACGCTGCTCAGGCAATTGGAAAAATTCCCATTGATGTCAATGCAATGAATATAGATCTCATGTCTATTAGTGGTCACAAAATATATGGACCAAAAGGTATTGTATGAATAACTGTGTTAGTTTATGTGAGAAATTTAAATTAGTCCAAAGCCATATCTAAATGTGTAGATAATTACTGCATAATGTTTTCCAAATTTTGTCAAGTGCTAAAACAGCGAAAGCTTATACTTAAAGAAAAGTTCACGCTATGTCAGTTTACATTAAGACATCTTTAAGGTAATAGGCTGCACTCACACACATTAGATTCACACAGAATACATCACAGTTGAATCAGACTTGTGCTTTCCAAACTAATAGCATATACAGGGTTACAAGGTGAGGCAGCTAAGACAGGCCATCCCAAATACATTCAAAATGACTAAATATATCAAAGTGTGATTGTTGCTAAGCTATAGTGGACAAAGTGAGAAATTTTCTGACACACAAAAGTTATTTTTAAAATTTGCACCCAAATTATGGTACTAATTTTTTAAAAATGGAATTGTGAACTTTTTCTTTGAGATTGGAGGGAGCTGTCGAAGAAGATTCAAGTGACATAACAAATGTAGAACTTGATGAAATTTTAAGAAGATAATAGAATTGCAAACTACTGTCCTACTGAGGTTACAAATCAGGTTTTTCTTTAAATACATGCTGAAACAGTTGTGAGTAGTAGTTACCTTTTGAGAGTGGATGTGGTGAATTGATGTTAGTCAAGATGCCTCTAAGGTGACAAAGATGCCACTAACAACACCTCACAGAGTTTGAACGAAGTCGTGTAATAGAAGCTGGATGTTCCTTTTCCGATATTGCAGAAAGACCTGGCAGGAACATAGCCACTGAACATTATTGGTGGCAGCAGTAGTCACGAGAATGTATGGTTGCAAGAAGATGAGACATAAGTGAGAGGGGAGGCCATTGTGTTCGACATACGGTTCTGGTGCATTGTACTGCATCTGCAGCAGAAATTTGAGCAGCAGTTGACAACACAGTGACACAGAACTGTTACAAATTGGTTACTTCAATCCAGATGCCCTGTAACATGCTTTTCACTGACTCCAAACCAATGGCATTTGTGACCTCAGCTGATTAGAGGGCAAGATGGAGGTCTGTTGTGTTTTTCTAATGAAAGGTGGTTCTGCGCGTTGATAGTGATGGCAATGAGTTGGTTAGGAGGAGGCCAGTTGAGGGCCTGCAACCAACCTGTCTTAAGTGCTGGACTCACTGGAGCTACACCTGGAGTTTTGGTCAGGGGTGTGATTTTGTATGATAGCTATGACATGACTATCCCATGCCTACTGACTGCAAATCTGTGTTTCAGTATGGTGATTCAACCCATTGTGCTGTCCATTCTTGAACAGCATTCCAGTGAGTGTATCCCCACAGGATAACACTCACCCAAATACCACTGTTTTAACCTAACGTGCCCTACAGAATGTTGACGTGTTGCCTTGGCCTGCTGAATCACCAGATCTGTCCCCAGTCGAACTCATATGGGAGACCATCAGATGACAACTCCAGTGTCATTCACAACCATTATTAACCATACCTTTATTAACCAACCAAGTGTAGCAGGCATGGAACTCCATCCCGTAAACTAACATCTGGCAGCTGTACAACACAATACATGCACATTTGCATGCTTGCACACAACATTATGGTGATTTCACCGGTTATTAATGTACCAGCATTTCACACTTGCAATGGCATATCTTACACTCACATTAACCTATGATGTTGCAATTTTAATTACTTAAATATTTTACCTAGCCAAATTTATTCCCAAAATCTCATTATTCTATATTAATTTTTTGTTAGTGTTGCAATATTTTTCTGTCAGTGTACATAATTCAGAAAGAGTTTGTGTGTTTAGCTATGCACTTGAAGCCTTTCACTCTGTGCTCTGCATTGTAACAATAAGACAGCATCTCGTAGAATTATTCAGTCTTGACAATGTACTTTACAATCATAAAAGTTAATAGGTATTTTGTTTAAATGTTTGAGCTGTTGTGTGAATTTGTGCATAAAAGAACCACAGTTGTGCCAAGCCCTCATGGTCTGTCCTTGCAAACATAAAAATTCGAAGACTCTGGAATTACGAAGAATAAAATACACCAACAAAAAAGAACAGCAACTGATGAGAGAAATTTAACTAACATTTTAGCCTTGCAAATACACGCTCCACTTGTCACTATAAGTAGCATCAATTTGAGTGGGCTCAGCCAAGATAGTGTTCTGCAACTATAGGATGATTATAAATTTCCAGTTTCAGAATGCTGTAAAAAAAGGACTACTGTTCAGAATGATGCCAAATTTGAGTGGAATATTATCTAAGAAGGGGAAAACTTTTTTTAAAAAACTTAATTTTCCTAATGGGTGGCACTGTGAACAGTGTAACAAATTGCTTTAACTACAAATGACAGATGAATTGCAGTATGATAGCTACGGTGTGAGCTGCCCATTAAGCCAACTGTAATGCACATTGTTCTTGACTGTAGCAATTTGGGAGTCAACATTTGTGGCACTGTTAGGTAAGCCTAAAAACCATGGAAAAGTTCTAAAATAATGAATGGGAAAAAATGGGTTTTTAATTGTCCCGAGACCAAAAACTGCATAGAAAGTACCAATAAAATTTGCTTTTAATTATCATGAGACGACTGTAAGACATATTCAACATGCTGTCCACCATTTTCTGCCACAAATTGAAATTGAGAAATAGCACGTTCTACAACAAACGGAATGTCTCAGGGGTCATGTTCAGAATGTGTTGCCCAATGTGTGCATTCAACTCAGCTATATTTGTAATGGGAGCAGTGAACACAGCATCCTTCAGATAGCACTGCAACCAGAAGTCACACGGATTAATGTGAGGTGGAGTGTGCGGCCAGGCTGCAGGGAATTGATGGCTGATTATTCTAGCATTTCCAGAATGCGTCTGCATCACCCTATCATATTGTTTACCAGTGACAGTACAGGTAACAGGACCAGCAGGAGGGGGAGATGTCCCCTAAAAAAATATGGCCTTATGATAAAAGATGCCATCAATCATCACAATGCAGAAAACTTTTCAGAATGAAGCAGTATCAATTGAAGTTCAATCAGATTGTCATTGACCATATTCTGCAATTCTGACAGGACATGTCCTTGGAGATGAAATGGGCTTCACGTGTCCACAGAATGTTTGATAGCCATTCATTGTCCACTTCCATGTGAGCAATAAATTTTAGATCAAGTGTTTTTTATTGGCTGGTCAGTATGAAGCAACTCCTGAATTTTATATGGATACCAGTGTGAAATGTTACGTAGAATTTACTGCACAGTGCTCAGAGCCATGTCCAAAGTTTGGGTTTTTTCACACACCGCTCAACCCCTCCTGAAATGCTGTGGCCGCATCTTCCACTGACAATGGATCAGTTGTTTTTATCCCTTTGCCACACTGAACTTCAAAAGAACCTATCTTTCCGAATTATCTCTAGACTGTTAGCAGACATCAGTTAGACACCTTTTTTCATACCCTTGAGTGTCCAGAACATATACCAAGCTACCTGCGTAGTCACCATTATTGTAAAAGGACTTTACCAGCAATGTGTGATCCTGCACCGAGACAGTCGTGCCAGGCATCTCAAGACACATACTGAGGAACAGTTGTGTCCTCCGAATATTTTATCGTGCATTTTCTGTCACTTACAGGGCTGTCTAGTGGCAAAATTTTCATCCCCCCCCCCCACACACACACACACATAATATTTTCCCCTTCTATATTATTCTATTCCAATTTGACATCATTCTGAGCAGGATTCTCTTTATACAGCATTTTGAAACTGGACCTTCAATTACAATGACACTGTTCCAATGCAATATAACCTTTCCACATTTCACTCCATCAACAGCTTCATTTCAGCAACTTGCAAAACTGATCACATTTCTCCGAATGGTGCACATGAAAGCTGCAAAGTGATGAGATGTTTCTATATAAGATTTTGTTTATGGGTGAATCATCGTTTACAAATCCAGGGGAAATCAGTCTTCACAGTATGCACTACTGGTCAGTTGAAAATCCATGCTACCTATGGTAAATTTATAAACAGTGACCTTGGTCTGTAAATGTGTGGTACATACTTTTCAAGAATCACTTGTTAATACAGGTCAGTTATTTGTAGGAGAATGGTTAGTAGCACTATCTTGTTGCTATCTGATAAAGTTCTACACACGTTGCGTGAGAGACGTCCTCTTCAAATTCTGTATAGAACACCGCAAAAAAAGTATGTAGTTTTATTAAAAACAAAACTGGTATCATAACCCAAAATTGGTATCTTAATCCAGCATCTAAAAATCTTAAAAATTACTTGCATACATCAGGAAATTAACGAAATTCTCTCTTTCAATGCAGCAAAAATCTTGCCTCGGTACATTTGCCTCTTCTGCATACATTATGGGTGACCTGACTTACGTCCCCCGCCCTGCATGTTGTTCCCAATCGTCCAAATTGCAAGCCAGCAGCATGGTAGGAGACTGTCAACTGATCCAGGAAACATTGTTTCATTGTACTCTTTTCATGGAGCTTGTCGTTTTGTGTCCATTGTGAATTTTCTTTTCCTTTTCCCACTCACCTACTGCTTTCTCATCATAGACTGTGACGCCAACTTGTTTTGGGTCATCCAGAAGAAACCTTTCTAGCATCCCAAACCTATTGTCTGATTCAGGTCCATATGTGATATATTCATGGTATGGGCTCATGGCCAAGACACCCTTTCCTCACTCCTCCACAACCTCAACACCTTCTCTCCCATTTCGTTCACTTGGTCCTCTGCAACCTAACATGCTACCTTTCTGGACATTGACCTCCACACCTCTGTCTGTACCAAGCCCACTAACGACCAACATTACCTGCTTTTTGACAGCAATCACCCTTTCTACAGCAAAAAATTGCTCACATAGAGCCTGTTCACCAGTAGATAACGTGTATGCAGTGTAAAGTATTCTCTTGCCCAGTATGCTAAAGGCCTGACAAATGTCACTGCAGACACATATTAGGCTAGTCTGCAAAGAAATTTCCTGTGCCATGTCCTCACACACCTCTAATCCTCACATCAACCCCAAGAATCAGCTGTACTGGAGCGATCCCATCATTACCCAATGGGCCGTATGAATAAAATGGAGAATATACTTTATACTCAGAAGTTCAGAGAAAGTTCTCTGGTTGACATGAATAAAGCGAGTCTGAGAATATACTTCACCTGAGTATGTTCTCAGTGTGGGTTGAAGGGTGGGGGAAGTTGCTCAAAGCAAAGAATATTCTCCAACTTCGTATGAATAAAACCAGAAAAGTTTCTCACAAGTGGAGAACATTCTCTGTTTTTGTGAGTGAGTTCCGTAGCATACTTCGAGCTGAGTAAGTTGTGCTGTGGTTAAGCATTACCGAGTGTTTTTAGTGAAAATTGCAGAATTTATGTTTCTTTAAAGGCAAAAAAAGATATACGTAGTATGAAGGAACCCAGAAGAAAGGAACTGTAGAAGTTCATATAGATTTAACAGTGAAAACATTTGGCTGGCAAATCACTTTCTTCCCGAAAATAACGAAAGAAGAGAAGGCTTCCTTTCGAATGAATATGTTTTTGCATTATTTAGCGGATCCAGGCTTTCAGATTGGCATAGGAGAAGAATTGGGAATACACCATACAACAGTATCTCTAACATTTGTTTATGTTCTGCAACACGTTAACAGAAAGCACCCTTGTGAAACTGATTTCTAAGGAATGTTAATGGATCCGATTTCTGAGAAATGTTAATGAACTAGGAAGCAGCCAAAGTTAAATGGCAGTTGAGATATAAGTTTCCATGTGCGGTAGGGGCCCTAGACTGTACTCACATAACTATAATGAAATCTTCTGCACATGGAGACAAATATGTTAATTGAAAGGGCTTATCACTCTTCACCTGCACATTTAGAGGTGAAAACAGTGAAATGTTTGAGTGTTGATGCTTCATGGCCTGGGTCTGTACATGATGCTAGGATATGGACAAACTCAGATGTGTACCATATATTGTGAGAGAACCAGTGCAATGCCTTAATTTTAGGAGATGAAGGATATGGTATTGCACCGTGGTTAATGACAACATTTCAAACCCCATGTGGGCCTGGGGGTTAGAATAGGCCCGAGGTATTCCATCCTGTTGTAAGAGGCGACTAAAAGGAGTCTCACACATTTTGACCTTTGTATGATGGTTCCCTGTCGGGATTGACCTCCATCTTTCTAAATTTTCCTGAAGAGCGAGCCAATTGGGGAAGGGCGCCTTACATGGTGTATCGTGTCCATCGTGCATTGCGATTTTTAGCCCACTTTCTCATTGTCGCATCTCAGTCCTGCTCACTCTCCATCTCTTGGGGCGGGGATACCTTCCTGGGTGCGTTTTCTACCAAGCAGTATGCAGTGTCGCTATCTGTGCCGACGATGACCATGCATTTCTTAGCATCTCACATCCAGCACTGTAGCCAGTCCGTTGTGGTGGGGCTGCCATGTACCCTGTTGGTTGTAGCCCCCAGGGATCCCTCTGCTGATGTCTGCGCTATTAACTCCCCACGTATGCAGTGGAGTAGATGCCCATCTCCCTGGGCATCGGAACTCCTGGCAATGGCCATCCTGCCGAGTGGCCCTTGCTGAGGCTGGGTGACGCCCATGTGGAGGGCCGCTGGTCGGAGTGGGGGGCATCAGGGCGAATGACACGCCATGAAGTGCGGTACGTCATCTCTTGCTGGTGGTATGCCACCAGCAGTCTATAAGTGGGCAAAGTCCAACTTCAGTGCTAAGAAATATAAACCCAAATCGTTCCCCTCTCTGGCCACACCATGGCAGGAATGCCACGCTAAGGATGGCAGTGAAGCTTTCTCGCCCCGGTATCTCGTATGTACGAGAGTTTATGGGGAATCTTTCAAATCCATGAAGCCTCAGTTTTTTGTGGAGCATTTGGAGAACAAGTTTGGGGAGGTGGAGGGCTTGTCCAAAATGCGCTCTGTATCAGTCTTGATAAAAACAGCATCCTCTGCTCAGTCACGGGCATTATTCGCGTGTGACAAGTTGGGGGATGTATCTGTTACCATCATGCTCCATAAGAGCTTAAATATGGTCCAGGGTACTATATTCCACAGGGACCTTCTTTTGCAGTCTGTTGACAAGCTGTACACCTATTTAATATGGCGTGGTGTTCTTTTCATCCGGCGCATCCATTGGGGTCCGAGGGATAATCAGGTTGCCACTGATGACTTCATCTTGGCCATCAAGGGTGACACATTGCTCGAGAAGGTCAAAGTGATGGTCTACCGCTGTGATGTCAAGCCATATGTCCCTCTCCCGATGCAGTGCTTTAAGTGCTGGAAGTTTGGCCATATGTCTTTCCTCTGTACTTCCAGCATCTCCTGTCGGGATTTTGGACATCCATCACATCCCAATACTCAATGTGCGCCGCCTCCCATCTGTGTCAACTGTGGAGAGCATCATTCATCTTGCTCGCCAGACTGCAGGATTTTACAGAAAGAGAGGAAGATCATGGAAAATAAGACCCTGGACAGACTTACCTACACTGAGGCTAAGAGGAAATAAGATGGCCTACATCCTGAGTCTATGACGTCCTCTTGTGCCGCCACTACAAGACCAGTTGTCACCTCATCGGTTCCTTGCATTTCCGTCACTCTCAGAACCAGAAGACTACACCTGCCCCCTTGACTGTGGGGGCATTTCCCTCCATGTTGCTCCCGCGCCACCTACTTCAGGAGCAACACCCGCCCCAACCATCGGGGATATCAGTCTCAATTTCTTAGCCCGAGAAGTGTAAGTCTTCTTTGGCTCTTCTCGCTAGAATGGGGTCACTTGGATTACTCCCTTCCCAGGTTTCTGCTAGTGGGAAGAGCCCAAAATCAACTGGTCGTAGGGCTCACCTTCAGTCCCGGAGACAGAATAAGTGAAGTCCTCCCAGTCAGGGGAACCCAAGGAGCAGCGAGCAAAATCCAAAAAGTAGGTCTCCAAGACCAAGGGAATTGCGGTGGCACCCACACCACCACTACCTACAAGCTCTAAGTTTGCAGATGAAATGGAGATTCTAGTATCTGCTGAGCACCTAGATCTTGCTGGACCCTAGATGCAGTGGTTATAGACTGCTCAGGCAAAACGTTTGTGGCAGCAGGTTACCCTGAAGCATAAACTGCCTCATTGAATGTTCCATGCCTTACCAGTCTCACATTCACATCATCCTCCAGTGGAATTGTGGCGATTTTTTCCACAACCTGGCTGAGCTATGGCAACTGTTAAGCTTCACACCTGCTTTCTGCATTGCCCTCCAGGAAACCTGGTTCCCGGCAATGTCGACCCCTGCTCTCCGTGGCTATAAAGGGGTACCACAGGAACTCTAGCGACTCTAATCGAGGAAGAGGTGGAGTTGGCGTTTATGTCAAAAACTCAGTCTGCAGTGAACATGTGCCCCTTCAAACTCCTCTTGAGGTTGTGGCTGTCAGAATAAGGATGACACAGGAAATAACTGTCTGCAATGTATATCTCCCTCCAGATGGTGCAGTACCCTGAATGTGTTAGCTGCACTGATTGATCAACTCCCTAAACCTTTCCTACTTTTGAGAGATATTAACACCCATAACCATTTGTGGGGTGGCATCATGCTTAGTGGGTGATGCAGAGATGCCTCTTAAATACTGTGGCTGCCACACATTTCATTGTGGCTCATTTTAGTTACTTGACCATTGATTTATCAATTTGCAGCCCAGGACGTCTCCCGTCTATCTACTGGAGAGCCCATGACGATCTATGTTGTAGTGACCACTTCCGCATCTTCCTGTCACCACCCCAGCATCAGGCCCACAGACTCCTGCCCAGATGGGCTTAAGCAAAGCAGACTGGGAAAATTCAACCACTGCAGTCACCGTTGTATCTCCCCCACATAGTAACATAGATGTGATGGTTGAACAGGTGACGATAACAATCGTTTCTGTGGCAGAAAACATGATCGCTTGCTCTTTAGGGTGACCCCGGCAACAGGCAGTCCTTTGGTGGTTGCTGGAAGTCGCTGAAACAATTAAGGAGCATTGTAAGTTCTACAGCATAATAAGGAGCACCCTCCCCTGGAGCACCTCATAGCCTTTAAAAGGCTCTGTTCGCCAACTTATCAAACAACGGAAGTAGGAGTGTTGAGAAAGATATGTCTCAACCATTGGGTGCCATACGTCACCTTCCCAAGTCTGGACAAAGATCAAACGTGTTTTCGGGTACCGGACCCCAATGGGTGTTCCCGGTGTTAACATAAATGGCATGTTATCTACCGATGCAAACGCAATTGCCGAGCACTTTGCTGAGTGCTATGCTCGAGCCTCTGTGTCAGAGTTTTACCCCGCCAGCCTTTCACACTCCCAAATGACGACTGGAAGGGAAACTCCTCTCGTTCATTGCATGCCACAGTAAATCCTGTAGTGCCCCATTTACAGAGTGGATCTTCTCAGTGCCCTTGCACTTTGCCCCAACACAGCTCCTGGGCCAGATTGGATCCACAGTCAGATGATTAAACATCTCTCATCTGACTACAAGCGACATCTCCTCGTCATCTTCAATCGGATCTGGTGCGATGGGGTTCTTTCCATCGCAATTGCGGGGGAGCACCATCACTCCGGTGATCATACCCGCTAAAATCCCGTTTGACATGGATAGCTAACGGTGCATCAGCCTCACCAACATTCTTTGTAAGCTGCTGGAATGTATGGTATGTCAGCGATTGGGTTGGGTCCTGGAGTCATGTGGTCTACTGGCTCCCATGTCAGGGCGGCTTCCGCCAGGGTCGCTGTACCGCTGATAATCTTGTATCCCTCAAGTCTGCCATCCAAACAGCCTTTTCGAGACGCCACACCTGGTTGCCGTCTTTTTTGATTTACGAAAAGTGTATGACACGACCTGGTGACATCATATCCTTCCACATTATACGAGTGGCGTCTTTGAGGCCTGCTCCCAATTTTTATCCATAATTTCCTGTCATTTCGTACTTTCTGTGTCCAAGTTGGCGCTTCCCATAGTTCCCCCTCACCATATCCAGGAGAACGGGGTCCCACAGGGCTCCGTATTGAGTGTGGCCATTAATGGTCTAGCAGCAGCCGTAGGGCCATCCGTCTCACCTCCTCTGTATGCATGTGATACTGCTCCACCAATACTGGTGTTGCTGAGCGGCGCCTTCAGGGAGCCATTCACAAGGCACATTCATTGGCTCTAGCCCACGGTTTCCCGTTTTCAGCTACAACGTCGTGTGTTATGCACTTCTGTCAGCATCGTACCATTCATCCAGGACCAGAACCTTATCTCAATGATGATCAACTCACTGTAGTGCAGACATATCGATTCTTAGGACCAGTTTTCGCTGCCTCATTGACTTGGCTTCCTCACCTTCATCAGCTTAAGCAGAAGTGCTACCAACATCTCAATGCCCTCCACTGCCAGAGTAGCAGCAACTGGGGGCAGATAACTCTATGCTGCTACAGCTCTACCGAGCCCTTGTTCAATCCTGCCTTGACTATGGGAGTCTGGTTTATGGTTCGGTGGTGCCCTCAGCATTGCATTTAGTTGACCCAGTGCACCACCGTGGTGTTCGCCTAGCGACAGAAACTTTTAGGACGAGTCCAGTGACCAGTGTCCTTGTGGAGGCCGGAGTCCCTCCATTGCAGGTTAGGCATACCCAGCTGCTCGCCAGTTACGTTGCACTCATTTGTAGTTCTCCTGTGCATCCGAATCACTGTCTCCTTTTCCCACCCTCGGTGCTTCATCTCCCACATCTGCGGCTCAGGTCAGGGGTTCCAGTTGCAGTTCGTGCCTGGTCCCTTCTTTCCAAACTTGAGTCCTTGCCTTTACCATCTATACTTGAGATCCATTCACGTACACCTCCATAGTGTACGTGTAGGCCCCGGCCCTCGCCTGGACCTTTTGCATTGCCCTAAGGACTCAGTTAACCCAGCGGCTCTTTGCTGCCACTTCCTCTTGATTCTTGACATGTACTGGGCCACGAAGTGGTTTACGCTGACGGCTTGATGGCTAATTGTCACATCGGCTTTGCGTATGTCGACGAAGGACATATTGAACAGCATTCCTTGCCTGATGGCTGCAGTGTTTTCACTGCTGAGCTGTGCTATTGAGCACATCCATTCATGCCGTGGACAGTCATTTCTTCTGTGTACTGACTGCTGTCAACAAGTGCTACCCTCCTCATCTTGTGGTAGTGACCATCCAGGAGTCCATATATGCTCTGGAACGGTCCGGTTGATCAGTGGTGTTTGTCTGGATCCCAGGTCACATTGGAACTTGCCGACAGGCTGGCCAAACAAGCTACACGGAAACTGCTTACGGAGATCGGCTTCTCTGCAACTGACTTGCATTCAATACTATGCCGCAAGGTTTTGCAGCTTTGGGAGACAGAATAGCATAACCTCAGCACTCACAACAAACTGCATGCCATTAAGGAGACCACAAATGTGTGGCAGTCCTCCATGCGGGCCTCTCACAGCGACTCTATTGTTCTTTGCCAGCTCCACATTGGCCACCCTTGGGTGACAGTCCGCAGCTCATGGTCCCGCAGTCGCATTCTCCCTTCCCGAGCATGGGGTCCCGGGTTTGATTCCCAGCGGGGTCAGGGTTTTTCACCTGCCTCGAGATGACTGGGTGTTTGTGTTGTCCTCATCATTTCATCATCATTCATGAAAGTGGCGAGATTGGGCTGAGAAAAAAAAGGTTGGTAATTTGCACGGTCGCTGATAACCGCGCAGTTGAGTGCCCTACAAACCAAACATCATCATCATCATCATCATCATCATCATCATCATCCTTGGGTGACACACAGCTACCTCCTGCACTGTGATGACCCACCTCAGTGACGGTGCGGCACCTGGCTGACAGTGGCCCGTATCTTGGTGAGCTGTCCTTCTTTAGCTGGCCTGTGACGGACTCTTCAGTTACCGGACTCATTGCCATTAATTTTAGCTGACAACTCCTCATCGGGTAATTTTGTTTTACATTTTATATGTGGCGGTGGGTTTTATCTTTATATATAAGTTTTAGCGAATGCTCTTTGTCCCTCTATGTTCTCCACTCTAATGTTTTAATGTGTTGCAGAGTGGCTGGCATTTCCTTTTTACTCTTGAGGTCGGCCAGCCACAATCATTTGCTGTCTTGTTTTTACGCCTTCTACCCCTTTCTTGCTTCTCTGTGTGGTTTTCTTTTCCTGTGTTGTCCATAGTAGTGTTGGTTGTCCTTCTGGCTTTTCCTTTCTCCTGTTATTGTGCTGATGTCTTCTTTCTTCTTTCCCTTGTGTAATTATTTTCATGGGAACAAGGGACTGATGTCCTCGCAGTTTTGCCCCCCCCCCCCCCCTCCACACACACACACCACTCTTTTAAACCAACCAAACAGCCGATTCAAAATCCCGAAACACCTGATGAGAGGGCGTGCAACTGACTTCACTCTAAGGAAAGGGTGATAATCAAATGGTGCTTTGGACAGGTAAAAAGGTGTTTCCCAGTTCTGCGAAATAAAATAAGGCTTGCCCAACCAAAAATCCCCAGTGTGATAATAGCCTGTTTTGTTTTGCACAGCATAGAAAAACACACAGGGGATTGAGGATTTTGAGGCACCTAGTGAGAATGACAACCACCTTCCAGTATTGGGAGAAGAGGAAGCAGCAAACATATGTGTATGTGGAACAATTAGAAGACGGGAAATTGTTAATGTAATACATCAGCTATAGTGTATGGGAGTCTGTCAAAACATTGCATAATTAAACCCAATGTATGTATTTTTTGTAATTACAATAATTTTTTCCTGGTGAAAATAAAAAAAACAGTGTTCTGATGTTACATAATAAAATGCAATTTAGTGTTTTTCGTAATTCTCTATCATCGATTTTACTTTCAACAAAAATTGTTTAACATGTAACAATTCAAACTGGAAAAGAATTTTCAGACACTATAGTAAATAAGTGCACAAACTGTCTAGCATACACCATTTGAAATAAGAACAAGTCACTCTTTTTGTTTTACTTTCCCAAAAATTGTTTCAAGGATGTGGTGAACCTATTTGCCGGACCCAACAGTAAATAAGTGCATAAATCTTTTAACTTTTCAAATTGGATTATGTTACTCATAGTGTTTCGTTGAAAAGAAATTTGTACTGAATAATTTATGTAAAAGGATATGGAATTTGGTAAATGAGGAATGTAAACGAACATTCACTTAAGAAAACATGTTTTTATTAATAAAAATCGGTGCTGTAATACGACATTACACAATTTGTTGTATTTAATTTTTTCTTCATGCATCAATTTCTGCTGCTTTCTCTTTAGTATATCTAAATGGTACAATAGTACCAGCATTTGCAGGTCTGAGTTGGAGAAATTCACCATCACATCAGTTTCCGTGTTCAATCTCTGCCATTTAAACACTCTCTCATGCCCCAAAACAGGTGATTGAGCAGGTATGACAACTTCGGGGCTTATCAGATCTGTATGGTCTGCTGCAACAGTTTGTGGTGGCTGCAAAATTGATTCTGGTTCGAAGAATGTGCAATCTCTGTCAGTTACCTCCAAACTCCCTGGGGAAGAGATGATAAAGGAAGAACCACATACTGCACAAGCTCCTAATAAAGATAAAACAAGTAATAGTAGTGTGTGGCACGTTTCAATTTTTAGTTAGTATATACACGAAGCAGGTTTATGCAGAAATGTGGGAGAGGTTTGTCCAATTTCATGCATGTACGCTGTGACACTTTCACAGAAAAGTGTTTAAATATTAGACGAATTTTATCAAACATTGTTTCATTTTCACACATTAAAAATGAGCATTTTTCTGATTTACAATTTCAAAAAATTAAGCACATTAAAAAAAACATGAATGGGACTTACCAGGAATTCTGTGGATAGTTGGTTGCACTCATCTCTGTCCAAAAACTTCAAAACAATCTGTTCCCAATTTTTTAGGGAGAACTTAATGTTGCCCATCTTATTTACATCCGTCTTAAACTTGATGCGTGATTTCATATTGTGCATTTCATAATCTGCCCGGCTGAACCTTGTCCATCACAAGGGCTTAGATTATCTATTAACATGTCCTATCCAAGATCCTTCTCACACTGCGTGAAGTGGTTTTGTGTCACCAAGCCAACATACACAACATTGTGGTCGATTCCTATGTCACTCCCACCAACCACCCCTTGTCACAGGTACCATATCCCTGGGGAAGACCCAAATGCAAGATCTTCCCATTCACCCACACAGCACATCCTACTCTATCCCTCTCACAGGCTTATCATGTCCTATCAGAGGCGGGGCAAGGCCACCTACGAAAGCAGCCATGTCATACACCAGCTCTGCTGCAGTCACTGCACAGTTTTTTACATGGACATAATCACAAATCAGCTGTCCACCAGAATGAATCACCACCACCAAACTGTGGCCAAGAACAAAATTGCCCACCCTGTGGTCTACATGTTGTTGAGCACAACAAGATCAAGTTCAGTGGTGCTACTAATACCGTGTTTACTCAAATCTAAGCCGCACTTTTTTTCCGGTTTTTGTAATCCAAAAAATCGCCTGCGGCTTAGAATCGAGTGCAAAGTAAGCGGAAGTTCCGAAAAATGTTGGTAGGTGCCGCTACAACTAACTTCTGCCGTCGAATATATGTAGCGCTACACAGGCATGGTTTGCAGGCACAAAGATAAATACTGGCGCCAAAACCTCTGAGTCAGTAAATAAATTTTAAAAAAAGGTGGAAGACGAGCTTTTTTTCTCTGCCCCGAGTTTCGACCACTGCACTTTCATACATTATCCAACGAAGTAAATACAAATTCCGTATTGTTCATCTTCGAATGTAGCAGCATTTCAATATACTATGAAAATCCAACTGGCAAGACTGTTTGGGATGTTTGTCAATATGGCCAACTGTATGTTTTGAATTTTTTCCTACCTGTGAGAAGAAATAGGAACTTTTATGAATTGTGGATCACATGCAGTATTCTCTTCACCATAAGAATAATACAAATATAAACATTTTGCCTTGTATTCTTTCGTGTTTGCTGCTATCTCTTTTAAATCCTGTCTGCCTACTAAACTACGAAACTAGTGTGAGACAACAGCAAACACGGAAGAATAGACATATCATGTCATGTTTATATTCGTATTATTCTCATATATGCATAATATATGCATAATAGTGATACAGTCAGAAATGAAGCAAGGCAATTGACAAGATTTTTAAATCTAAGATGACTAATTTCTGTGCAAAATGTAATGTACAAAAGAAGCATCTCTTCTATCATACACAGTCTATTATTTGGTTCTTGTTTATCATTATCAAAGAAAGCAGCAGTGTAAGTAACAACAAATAGCAATCTCTTGCCATTGTTTTGCTAATGAGACAGTTCCTCTCTCTTTTTTTTTTTTATCGTAAGCGGTGGTAGCGCGCTCAAAAGCAAGCCATGCTGTGAGCGGCGACAGGTCGTAAACACACATTATCAAAATGCGACAAACAATGCACGACACTGTACAATAACGCATTTTCAGCTTAGAGTGACGTAAATACCTATAACAAAGAGAACAGCACTTATTAGATCAAAGAAAAATAAGAAATCAATTCAAACCCGACTAATCGCGTGAAAAAGGAAGGGTACCCGTACAAATACGGACGGAGCGCCTGACGCATAGCAATGGCTACCTGGTAAAGGTTAACTGCTAAGCTTAAGAACCAAACTATTCCAGCTGTATCGTCATTCATTCGACCTTAATTGTGTCTCATATTACAGTGGACCAATTTTTTTTCGATTTGGAGGTGCGGCCTAAAACTTTTCTCTCCCTTGAATTTTGAGTCTCAAATTTCAGGTGCGGCTTAGATTCGGGAAATTTTTTTTTCCTTCATTTCGAGTCTCATTTTTCAGGTGCGGCTTATATTCGAGTAAATACGGTATTTTCTCCATATGTAAAATGAAAATTTGTTATGCCATTTATTTTTATAATAATTTTAATAGTAATTTTGAGTGTGGAGTTTGAAACTTCAAGCTACGGTGGTTACCAGTGCTGTGTGTCAAATGTTATTAACTCTTGTTTTGATAGGATCAGCCAGTGAGTTTTTTTGTTCCTAGTCCTGTCCCCATTCAACGTCAGTATGCCAAAACTGTGTTTTCTCTGTTTCTACCAATCTTTCCAAATGAAGGCATGAAAATTCAAAAGGCTGACAATTTTAATCAGATATTTTCCTCACTTTCTCATGCTCTAGTGTATTCTGATCTGTAGCCTGCGAGAAAGAATGTTCATTTTTGAAGTGGCTAACTTTCTTTGTACTTGAATGACTTTGAAGTAAGCAGTTTTACTTACTTCCAACTCTAGCCACTTCTGGCATATGATACCTAATGGTACTATAGCAATAAATATCCTACAAAGTGGCCTTATTTCACTTCGCCACTAACATAGAACTTGATTCTCATGTTGGAATTTTAAGCAGTAGTTTTAGCATTTGACACTGGTATTATTATTGTTGTTGTGGTATTCAGTCCTGAGATTGGTTTGATGCAGCTCTCCATGCTACTCTATCCTGTGCAAGCTTCTTCATCTTCCAATACCTACTGCAACC
The DNA here is from genome assembly GCF_023897955.1 of Schistocerca gregaria. NCBI lineage: Eukaryota > Metazoa > Arthropoda > Insecta > Orthoptera > Acrididae > Schistocerca > Schistocerca gregaria. Next base: position 545,622,306 of record NC_064924.1, read on the forward strand.
TACATCCTTCTGAATCTGCTTAGTGTAGTGATCTCTTGGTCTGCCTCTATGATTTTTACCCTCCACGCTGCCCTCCAATACGAAATTGGTGATCCCTTGATGCCTCAGAACATGTCCTACCAACCGATCCCTTCTTCTGGTCAAGCTGTGCCACAAACTTATCTTCTCCCCAATCCTATTCAATACCTCCTCATTAGTTATGTGATCTACCTATCTAATCTTCAGCATTCTTCTGTAGCACCACATTTCAAAAGCTTCTATTCTCTTCTTGTCCAAACTATTTATCGTCCACGATTCACTTCCATACATGGCTACACTCCATACAAATACTTTCAGAAATGACTTCCTGACACTTAAATCAATACTCGATGTTAACAAATTTCTCTTCTTCAGAAACGCTTTCCTTCCCATTGCCAGTCTACATTTTATATCCTCTCTACTTCGACCATCATCAGTTATTTTGCTCCCCAAATAGCAGAACTCCCTTACTACTTTAAGTGTCTCACTTCCTAATCTAATTTCCTCAGCATCACTGGTATTAGAGTTTGTCATTTCCTACCTTACTATCAGTTTTTTTTTCCTTTCTTCCCTGTGATGTACACTCCTTTAGTGTACTTACTTGAACACACATTATTTCCTCTGGAGACAAAATATGTAAACAGTGTGATGTATTAAATGGTAAATCTGTACCTTTGGGCCTGTGCTATAAATTGCTTCCTCTTTTTGTGGTGGAGCTATTTGGGATGATGGGATCCAGAAAACAAAACATAAAAAATGATTTATTGACGTCTTAAAGTAGCCTCTAGTTGACAGACACAATAAAACTAATCTGAATATGTATGACCTATCTTATTGACCAACCATCGTCTTATAGTCCTATAAACAAACTGACTCAGTGGGACCCTTCCCCCTCTCCCTCAAAACAGGCCACAGGGACAATGAGTAAGTTGCTCTTTGGAGAAAACTGGGAACGTAATGAGACATATGTTAATGGTAGGTTGATTATTTTCAAAAATGAAAAGTTTTCTCTATTTTGTGTGACACTCTTTAGTGGTAATTGAAAAAAATTTTGATAACAGGAAATTAACTGGAGTACCACTAATTAAAAGAAGCAGCCAAGGAAAGAAAGAGAAAAAGAAAAAAAAAAGTTTAAGTTATCACATGGCACAGATAAATTTACCACTAAGAGAGAGAAAATTAATAATTAAATATTTTGTTTAACTTGCTTTGATACTGTGGAGTGGACTGACTGCGCTCGTCGTTTGTTGGCCATATGCCGATCATTAATATTGTGCGTTATGCACAGAAGTGCTGCCTGGAAACTGTTACAGATCAGCTTAACAAATCTCAAGAGTGCACGAGCGGCTGTTACAAATCCGAGCATCAATGATGTTTGACAGTGGCTAGCAAATGATATTTTGGCAGCCTTGCAGTTCTCATAGCTGAAATACTGAAAAATTGGCAGGGAATGTTAATGGTGTTGAAATGAAACATTGGTCAACAATAACAGTTATTCATATATTGACAGTACTTTTATATGAATGAATAGTTAACACTGTATTAAAACTACTGATAGTCTTGGGAGAGCCAGCCCTGACAAAACTCTACTGTCTGGTGAGCAAGATGTATGACATGGGGGAAATACCCTCAAACTTCAAGAACAATATAATAATTCTAATCCCAAAGAAGCAAGTGTTGACAGGTGTGAAAAAGGTGTGAAAATAACCAAACTAACAGTTTAATAAGTCATGGCTGCAAAATACTGGCATTAATTCTTTACAGGCGAATGGAAAAATTGGTGGAAGCTGATGTAGGGGAAGATCAGTTTGGATTCTGTAGAAATTTTGGAACACACTACGCAATACTGACCCTATGACTTATCTTAGAAGATAGATTAAGAAAAGGCAAACCCATGTTTCTAGCATTTGTAGACTTAGAGAAAACTTTTGATAATGTTGACTGGACTACACTCTTTCAAATTCTGAAGGTGGTAAGGGTCAAGTACAGGGAGCGAAAGGCCATTGACAATGTGTACAGAAACCAGATGGCAGTTGTAAGAGAAGAGGGGCAAAAAAGGGAAGCAGTGGTTGGGAAGGGAGTGAGACAGGGTTGTAGCCTATCCCCGATGTTATTCAATCTGTATACTGAGCAAGCAGTAAAAGAAACAAAAGAATAATTTGGAGTAGGAATTAAAATCTACGGAGAAAAAATAAAAACTTTAAAGTTTGCCGATGACATTGTAATTCTCTCAGAACCAGCAAAGGACCTGGAAGAGCAGTTGAATGGAATGGACAGTGTCTTGAAAGGAGGCTATAAGATGAATATCAACAAAAGCAAAATGAGGATAATGGAATGTAGTCAAATTAAATCTGGTGATGCTGAGGGAATTAGATTAGGAAATGAGACACTTAAAGTAGTAGATGAGTTTTTCTATGTGGGGGAGCAAAATAACTAATGATGGTTGAAGTAGGGAGGGTATAAAATTTAGACTGGCAATGAAAATAAAAGTGTTTCTGAAGAAGAGAAATTTGTTAACATCAAGTATAGATTTAAGTGTCAGAAAGTCTTTCCTGAAAGTAGTTGTATGGAGTGTAGCCATGTATTGGTGTGGATGATAAATACTTCAGACAAGAAGAGAATAGAAGCTTTTGAAATTTAGTGCTACAGGAGAATGCTGAAGATTAGATGGGTAGATCACGTAAGTAATGTGGAGGTACTGAATAGAATTGGGGAGAAGAGGAATTAGTGGCACAACTTGACTAGAAGAAGGAATTGTTTGGTAGGACCTGCCCTGAGGCATCAAGGGATCACCACTTCAGTATTGGAGGGCAGTGTGAAGGGTAAAATTTGTAGAGGGAGACTAAGAGATGAATACACTAAGCAGATTCACAAGGATGTAGGTTTCAGTAGTTACTTGGAAATGAAGAAGCTTGCACAGGATAGCGTAGAATGGAGAGCTGCATCAAACCAGTCTCTGGACTGAAGACAACAACAACAGCACTCCTTGAAAATATTTTTCAAGTATAACTGTTTGATACAAAATCATTCGAGAGAGCAGTCGTTTCGAGAGAGAGAGAGAGAGAGAGAGAGAGAGAGAGAGAGAGAGAGAGAGAGAGAACTCATGTTTATATGCAAGCAGACAACTGAAGGCAACTTTACTGTAATTTTTCCTTAGTCTTTTTGTTCTGAAAGCCTCTTCAGTGGAAAAATGTTAAAGAGTCATGGCTGATCACATAAAATTTGATGATTAACGCCCTTTGCGCTGCATCTGATGCATTATTTGCCAATTAAAAAATACAGTTGCTCTTTCACATTTACGAATTAATTACAGTTTTACATTGTAAGGCAATACATGGAATTAATACTACAATACAGTGTTTCTTATCTAGGTTTACATAAATTATTTTAGTTTTTGGGCTTAAATTTATTTACACATAAAAAGAAACATTTCGTGGCCAAATACAATTCTACAGGCCATTGTAAAGTACCAGCACATGTGTCACACAATAGACTGAAGAACAGCTGTAAATGAAGCAGTGTCAGTTGAAAGTATTTGGACTTATATGAAGCTGCTGTTTCCTATTAATGCCCTCAGACTTAAATGAGAAGAGGTGAGTTCAGTTCTAGGTTAATATGATGTACAACTCCATTCTTAAACTGTTCTGAAACCTTTTCAGAGCACTGCTTACAATTTTACAGTTCTCAGTAGTAATGCTGAATCGACAACACATCCTGACAGACATACTATTACTTATTATTTATCTGATATGGCAGGAAAATTTTATCTCTCTCAGGAACGGAGATCAAAACCGCATCACTTGAATCTTTGGCATTATAGAAACTTCTTAAAAATAAAAACCCAACCTTGGAATGAATTGTGGATGGGATGAGTGTTGTTGAGGGGGGAAAAGTAAGGAAACATGACACTGGCAGCTTATTAAACCCTGATCTTCTTTCTTCCTTGTTGAAACTTATGGAAATTATGGGAAAGATGCCTACAAATTAGCTTCGTCATGCACATGCCAGCACACATTAGCATTCTCCCCCCCCCCCCCCCCCTCCCCCACACACACACAGACACACAGGATGACATTTTTGAAATTTGCACTTAGCTTAAAATCCTGTGTACTTAGTAATCTCTTCCCGGAGAGTAATTACCATTTCTGACATTTCCCTCCCTTGACTACTACCCAGCATTAAGACCTTGGTCTTCCCAAAAGTTTCCTTTCTATTCTTAAATTGCATCTTATGTGCTGTACTACCACACTGCTTCAAGAGTTCTTGGATTATCTGAATGCTTTTATCCATGGTCTCCAAAGCATTGTAACTATTGGAGACAGCTAGAATGAAACAGTCAGGCCTGCAATGTTTCCAGGTTGTTTTCACTGATTTGGAAGGGTTGAATATAAACCAGGCTTCTGATCTATTCCTAACAGTACTGCTGCAATTTAAAAAACTAACTCGTACTGCATTACTGCCAAACTGGTTTAGAGTTTCAATGAGAGTTTAGGGACATGCAAGACAGGTACACAATAGTATATATTTCGTTTTTGGATTCTGCAACTACATGCTCTGGATCATAGCGATTATTTAAATATCATGTTTGTAAATGAATTAGACTTAGTTCTACTCTTTACAAAATAATCATTCAGTTTTTGTTTTACTTTTGGGTTCCAGGTATAGGTGCTCTGTACATTCGTCGTCGACCAAGAGTGCGAATAGAACCTTTACAGAGTGGAGGTGGTCAAGAACGGGGCATACGCAGTGGCACTGTTCCTGCTCCATTAGCTGTGGGTCTTGGTGCAGCTTGTGAAGTTGCCATGAGGGAAATGGATGTAATTATATTACATGCTGCTAATACAGACTAATACATGCACAATAAATTTTGCAGCAGTTTATTTAAAGTAAAAGTGTACAATGTAATTCTGTTGTCTCAGTAAGAGTGTAACAGGCAAAGAAACATGTAAGTTTATCACTTACGTCACTCTACCACACAGCAATTAATCTATAATATGAAAAGGTACTCATCAAGTAGTGGCAGGAGAAATCACATAAAAGAAGTGGAAACATCTGATCTTTCAGACCACTAGATCCTCCTCCTGACAGAAGTAGTGTTGGAGGGGAAGGAAGAGGGATGGAGGACGAGGACTGATGACATTTGGCAAATGGAAATCATTAAAAGTTACCCAGAACCCCAGGTCTGGGGAGACTTACTGGACAGGAAAAGAGGAAAAGATACATTATGGTGCGTGCACTGGATGAGATTTGAAAACCTGAGAACTAATGGGTGTAAGATAGGGTAGTTAGCAAGTTGGAGTTCAGTGAAGAAACTTTATTAAGTAATCATTAAGTGTGTAAAGCTGAGTGCATTGTACATGGGAGTAGATGAGGGAATGGGGAAAAGTAGAGGAAAATAAAAATGAGGGTATAAAAATACTTGTTACTGAAAGCAAATTCTGAGACCACAGAAATAAACATAAAGTTAGGCCAGGTGGGAGGTAAGAACCAAGCACATGTTGTATAGCCAGTTCCCAGATGTGGAATTCTGAGAAACCGGTGCCAGGAGGGAGAATCCAAATGTCACATGTGGCGAAACAGAAACCGAAGTAACAACTGTCATGCTGTAGTGCATACACTGCAATGGGTTATTGTGGGTTGCCAGTATATATCATCTTTTTATGCCTATTCATCCTAACTTATAACTTGGTGGTTTTTATACCAATGTAGAAGGCTGATTGAAACTGCTGATATTTGTAGGCTGAGATGGAAACATTCAACCCGAGGAATCAATCTTTAACAGTAGCATACAGATTATTCTCATTTGTCCTGTATACACTAAATGAAATAATGCCAAGTGACATTTGTTGCACCTCCAGCTTGTGGAGTGTGGTGTGTAAGAGCACTGAGACACCAAAAGAGAAGATACATACATATGTGCTGAAGGAATTTTACACTCTGCTCAAAAGATACAGTTACAGAAAATGAGTGGAAAACAGGAACAGATTAACAACCAGAAATGAAATTCAAGGGGAATATTGTATTGAGCAATTTATAATTAACAGTCCAAATTGAAAGTGTTGAAAGTAATAAATTAACAAAATGTAAATATACATGAAGAGAAGGAATTTTCAGGAAATATTCAGAAATTAATATTTCTGAAATGAAGAGGCTGAAGTGATTGATTGGTGGTGTTGGTGGTAGTAACAAAAAGGAAAACAATTTAAAAATATTTGTATACATGTTTTTAAAGGTAAAAGATCACACTGATGTACGCACAGAGAAAACTTAATGCATAATTTAAATAGAAAATGGCACAGGAAGTTTGTGGAGAGGAATGTAAGACAAATAATCTAGTACAAATTAAGACCAGATCATGATGGGTACCTATTGGCAGTCCCCCCCCCCCCTCCCCCCGCCTCATCCTATCTCACTCCACACAACTTGTGTCTCCACAATGCTCTGTCTCACCCCCCCCCCCCCCTCTCCACACTTTCCCCCTGCCCCTCTCCAACACTGCCCCTCACCCTACCCCCAACCACCTCTCTCCCCAATCTGGGCCTCCTGTCTTTCACACCCCTGGTGCACAATATTTTGGTCTAATTTTTCTCTTTTAGTGTGTTTTGGTTTGGCCATCATTTCTGGTGTGGTGTGTGCTTAGTCACTATTAGTTCTGTTTGCCTTGTGTACTTGTTGATCTTAGAATGATTTATGTTGTTGGTTGGCTATGTTTCCAGTATGACCACAAATGGATCACGATGTTATCACAACGTCTGTTGGACAAAATTTTTAATAATCTGACCCATGTTGTTCGGAATGGGGATCCTGTCAGTTCTTATCCTGGATGTGTTAACTTGTCATTTGCTTATGTTGAAGGTATGCAAAATAAACCATTTAATGTTATTTATAAAATTTATTGGTTAATAAAAAAGGTTTCCAAATTATCTGTCATACCCTTGGGAAATTACTTTTACTATGTTCTATGAGTGAAGTTTGATCTTACAGTTTATTAACTTTGAATTCATTCTTTAAATTATGTTTTCCTTGAAGGCATATGCTGACTGTTCACTATTGGATTGACATTGATTGATGAGCATTTAATTGTGTCTTTGGGGAGTTTGGACAGCCTACATTGTGTGCTTGAATCAGTAAAATAATTATGATGATGATGATGATGATGATGATGATGATGATGATGATGATGATGATGATGATGATAATTTACATGATTTTTAATGTGTGTTTATTTATTTATATTTAAGGAGAGTCGCTGTTAATGGCTCTGAAAGATGTTGCACTGTCTAGTGGTAGTGCGTGTACGTCAGCCTCCCTTGAACCATCCTATGTCTTGCGTGCCATTGGTACAGATGAAGATCTGGCTCACTCATCCATTCGATTTGGCTTTGGCCGTTTTACATCAGTGGAAGAGACTGATTATACAGCAGACCTAACAATTAAACATGTTACCAGATTACGGGAGATGAGGTATCCAATTTTCATTGAGAAAATTTGTTTGTCTTGTTCTAACTTTGTGATTTATAACATTACAATACATTTATAAAGGAAACTTTGTGATATGAAAAATCAAACATAACTGTAATGTTAAGTGTGTTGCTATGCACTATATCGTATGCACACCATAAAGTGCCAAATATCGTAGGACAGCAGTATGGAAACAACAAATTGGTATCACATTATAGGTGCACACAGTATTATCATTTTCTAATAGTGCCTTTAAATACAAAAATTATTTACATTGTGATACAAATCATTACTAGCCACCCAAGATCCCAAACCTCTTAGTTCAGACTCATTCCATGATCTGAAGACATTTCAGAAAGATTCTGTACTTAGTCCTCCATACTGTTAACACTTTTAAAAATCTGTTTAACTGTTCCTCTTTAGAGCAACATCAGCTCTGACAGTTCCATAAAAATCTCTGTCCTCATCCTACTCATCGGTCACCTATGATACCTTCGCTTCAGTAACTACCATCCTATCACATTAAAATATCAGTCTTCTAAATTCTTTCTTACCTTGGATGGCACATCTTCAGTGAACTGAACTTCAGCATCTACAAGGGCTTAAATTGCCTCTTGTCACACCCAGAAATGAAGGATATCTTCCCTAAAATCATGTCACATTATCCACAGGGTTACTCTAACAACAAGCATTCCTATGAAACATGCTGGTCCAGCCCCACAGTATTCCTATTTCCTATCACCATTATTTCTTAATTGCATTCTAAGTGAGAACTCTTCCTCCAACATACAGTTGATCCTTTAATCCCAATGGCATTGCCCTTAACCCACTTTCTCCCCATGTCAGTTCCTTTCTCCGTCCTTTACCAAATTAGCCGAGAGTTGGCAAGTTGTATTTATCAGCAACAACTGTAGATGGCAGTGATGTCACATCAGAAACATTGTCTTGCCATTTGCCACTGTGTACTACTATGGACTAGTGGATACGATGTCAAACTTGGACAACTGCATCTTGCCAGATTAGCAGATTTAATTTTCCATGACACTGACACACAATAAATATGAGAGACAGCAGAAATAATATTCCTTTTTGAACTTTTTATATTTGTACAGCAGTCTTAATGAAAAGATATTTTAGAAATGAGTTTTAATGGGGACTAACTGGCAGACAAATCTGTGCAAACACTTCCTTCTTGAACATCATGAGAAATATAATGGTTCATCAACAGAATTAAAAGAGTAAAGGCAGTTTTACAGATTGAACACTAATAAGAGGAAGACCAAGCTTATGATTAAAATGCCTCAGTCGTTGTTCTAAATGAGATAAGTAACAGAGAGTACTTCCATTCTTGGTTCAACCTTAAGTGGTACAAGAAACTGAAAAGACATAGAAATACATTGCTATAGAATGTATTGGCTCAGACAGCCTCCTTCAATTTGACAGAAATGGTCAATGAAATATTACAAACATTGTTGTTATTAATTATTATTATTATCAACAATTATTTTCATAATTGTTGTCAACAATAATAATTTCACTGTTCAGTCAAGAGCTTCTCCAGATTTCTCCTTGCAATACAGTCTTTAACCATAAGTCTCTATGTTACTCTTGCATGTTTCCTATCACCAACACACATTCCATTAGGTTGTGGAATCCAGTAGGTAACGTCATTGGTCCAGATAATTTCATTGGTAACAGCCATTTGTTTGGGTGAATGTCTTGTTGACATTCATTTCAGTTGGACGCTCAATGGACTGCAGTTGTTGAGTGGTTTTTCTGTCTCTTTCTCACCATGAAAACATGTAGTACGAACTCATTGTAGACTTTCTATTTCAGATGCATCACATGATGAGATTTGAAGACTCTAGCTAGTTCATCAAAAGCATTGCAGGGCATTTTTACCTCTGATTTGCTTTCTTTAACTGTCTATCCAGTTTGCTTTCTTTAAGTACCTTAAGTACAAAAACTCACAAATTGGCTATGTGGCTATTTGCCATTTTTACAATTTTTATTTTAGGGTGTTTATAATAAAGGGCACCCATAATAAAGTTCCAGTTTCAAAACACTCTAGAAAGAGAATCACTGCTCAGAACAAATGTCAGATTTGAACAGCATATTACTGATGCAGGGGGGAGTGTTGTGGGAGGAAAAATAAAGAAAATTTGATACTTATATGGGGCTGTAAGCATTAAAATATACACACCAATAGATGTGTGGGACGTGGCTGTTTCTCAGTTTGTGTCAGAGATGCCTAACATGACTGTCTGCAAGGAGGGTCGCACACTGCTGGTGAAGCTCTTTTACAGGAATGGTGACTGTGCGGCAGGAGCCATGCAGAAGTTTCGGACACCTAAGGGTATGAGAAAAGGCATTGGTCTGATGTCTGCCAAGAGTCTGGAGAAAATGATTACAAAATTCGGAAAGACAGATTCTTTTGAAGCACAATGTGGCAGTGGGAGGAAAGCAATTGATCCGACATCTGTCAAAGGTATGGCCACAGCAGTACAGCAGGGGTCGAGCAGTAGTGTGCAAACATACAGCTCATGGTGAAGTGCCTGAATGTAGGGCCTGCCTGCAAGTGCAGGGCATAAAATCAGATGAAACATCCACCATTCCTATCCATAAAAAATCACCCATGTTCAGGAGTTGCTTCCTGTTGACCTGTCTGCAAGACAAATGTTTGCTCTGGAATTTCTTGCTCACATGGATATGGACAGTGAATGGTCATGGAACATTTTCTAGACATAAAAAGCCCAGTTCCATCTCCAAGGGCAAATAATACACAGAATTGCAGAATAAGGGCAATGGGGAATCTGCACTCACGGTGTGTGTGCATCCTCAAGGCAGCCGACGATCCATGGAAAAATGTTCACATCCGAGCATGTATTTCCTCTCGTGAAGTTGCTGCAATTGCTGTCCCTTATTAAAGACATATGTTGTCCCTTGATATGGCTCACCACATGCAATTAAAAATATCAACTCTACTCAATACCTGTACCTGAAGATTTGATACTTTTCGTTTGCAATGCAAGTATCATTTGTCAGTAAGAAGATGCAGTGATACACTTCACTATTCTAGAGTGGTATGTATCACTGCATAGTTGTCATCTCATTGTATTTCTTTATTAAAGAGTGAGTGTTCCATTATTGAATAAGAGACATGAAAATTTGAGTCCTTCAGAGGTGTGGTGATGACTCCAATAAAGCATTCCTTGTTTGAAGATTATTTTTTATTTACTGTCCTCGTCCAGCTTGTCAGTCTCAACTCATGAATTATAGTTGATGCTTCTGAGAGTGGGCAAGCAGTAAACAAAGACAAATTTTATGTTTTGACTAGAGAAAACGTGTTTGTCAATTTCAGCAGTGTCCATTGCAATCTTTATCTACCACAGCTATGTTTTAATGCCACCATCCTTCATAATAATGTGTCACCTATATTATTGGGCCTCATGTTTGGTGGAAGGCTTAAATACTAACTTCATTAGATGAACATCAAAATAAGAAAGTTGAATGCTTTAATATGTCCAAAGTGTCTCAATGAAAAAATCGGAAAGTCTTACAGATTATGAATGCTACAGTTTTTCAGTGTCTGTCTAGTCCTAGTTGGATTTTTGTGTGTCATGTGTAGACCAGCTTGAGTATCAGAATTTACCATAGGGGCTTGTAAGACAATCCTTATTTTTATTCTCTGAAACTAATCTAGTGAAGCCCTTCAAATGAATATTCATCAGTCACATGGTAGCCAGATGAGTATTGGGGTCTGAGGTAAAAAAACTGTTGATGGAGGACACTAGTAACCATCAAGGTTCGTTTCTGGTAGAATATTTAAGCACCAGGAGTTTTCACTTAAGTGGAATGAGGGCTTCCAGTAAGGGCCATTTTGCTGTTTTCCAAGATGAAGTTTTATGATTTATCACTATCAAAATTTGTAGGTTTTGCTACAGACATACATGATGTTCACTGCTCTCAAACAAGTTAGATGTGACTACATAATAAACTATAATAAACTATTTTGTCTGCTACAATTTGCAGTGTTCTTCACTTTATCCAATGAATGCACACTGAAGAGGAGCTACTCTAGAATATTCAGGCCACCCTATTATCCCTCCGTCACCTGTGTGAAATTGTATATTCTGCTGAGTACTGTGACACTTTCACACTAACTATTGCCACCTAGAATAACTCTGAAAGTATGATAGTAGCTGAAAAGTTTGTGAGACAAATGTTGTCATAGGACAACGGGGGCCATGATATGACGTTGGTTTTTTGTTGATAGGTGGGGCGCATCAGAGATATGAAGGTCAACTTTGTTTTTGTAAATGGGATGCTATAGTTTGGTACTTACTTTCTTATAGCAGCTATCGAGACGAATACAATGATATGTAACAGTAAGGTCTTTGAAGGTCAGCGAAGGTCAATTAGGTGGCATCCATTTACAGAAGGTGTTCGAAGTGAAGACCATTGGTATCAATGCAGTGCTGCAATCTTGGTATCATGGATCGAGTGGTATTCCTGATCACTTCGGCACTTATCGAAGCACATGCTCTGACAATTCTCTCTCTTATATTGTGCACGTAGTAAATATTCATCGAATGCGGTGAATACATCTAATGTGCCATTTACATGTAAACACAATTTGACAGTTTTGCAATACAACATTAATAGGAACGATAAGACTAGTATCGTCGAATCAACTGAATATGAATGATGTATTCTGTCAAAGAACAAGTCAGTGTGCTTCTCATTTACGGAGAATGGCAACGAAATTCGGTGAGAGCTAGAGACCTATACACTGAACGATATCCTCAAAGTACTCACCCTAAATGTTGTACATTTAAATATGTGTATGATAAATTGAGAACAGCTGGATCTTTAATGCATTGGAAACATGTCTGACAAAGGAAATTTAGTAATGAGGAAATGGAAATTGGTACTCTCGGCACTATAGTTCGAGATCCTTGTGTTAGTTCCCATCAAATTGCAAGGGAATCTGGCATGAGCCAGAGTAGTGTTGTTTGTGTTCTGCATTGGTATAAATATCATCCTTACCATATCAGTCTCCACCAAGAGTTAACTGGTACAGATTGTATGCGTCACATTCAGTTCTGCCGATGGGCTCAACTTCAGATTCAGAGGGGTGACGCATTTATTAATTTTATTTTATTTACTGATTAGGCTACATTCATGAACCATGGAAATGTTAATTTGCATAACATGCATTATTGAGCAACTGAAAATCAGCATTGGCTGTGACAAGTTGCACACCAAAAACTGTGTTCGATGAATGTATGGTATGGGATTCTGGAGGACAGAATCGTAGGCCCCTATTTCATTGAAGGAAATCTTAATGGTAGGTAGTACACCACATTCTTGCAAGAAACATTAGGTCTGTTATTGGAAGAAATACCTTTAGGAACAAGGGACAGAATGTGGTATCAACACGATGGGTGTCTGTCTCTGCATCTCATTTCTAACCATCTGCGAAAAATGTACCAATTCCCAAATCGTTGGATTGGATGCAGAGGAGATGAGTCATGGCCGGCTCATTCACCAGACTTGATGCTTCTAGATTTTTTCTTGTGGGGGATTCGTAAAAGACATTATTTATAAAGATGTTCCAACTACACCTGAAGATAGCTGAGAGAGAATTGTCAGAGCATGTGCTTCAATAAGTGCCGATGTGATAAGGAATACCACTCTATCCATGGTGATAAGATTGCAGCACTGCATTGATACCAATGGTCATCACTTCGAACACCTTCTCTAAATGGACGTTCATGTCACATTTGTGACCTTTGTTGACCTTCAAAGACCTTACTGTTATGCATCATTGGATTCATCTAGATAGCTGCTATCAGAAAATAAGTACCAAATTATAGCATCCCATAAAGGTTGACCTTCATATCTCTAATGTGACCCCACCTAGCAACAAAAACCTGTAATAGTCATATTATGGCCCCCGTTATCCCATGCTACATTTGTCCCACAAACTTTTCAGCTCCTATCATGTTTTGGAATTATTCTTGCTAGCAATAGTTAGAGTGACTCATCCTGTATATAAATTTATTGCTAGTGAATTTGATGTGCTTGTCTGTCATAATGTGCTTGTCTGTTCATTACATTAGTGCTATAATACTTGGGCAGTCTGCTCTTTAGATTTTGCTGCCGCAGATTAATCTTATGGAATTAAAATTGCTTTGTGAGCAAACCATACAATAACTGTTACAGTATGGTATGACCATTTTAATGCGGGCTTCAATTTCAGATAAAATTGTAAAAGAATTTTTATGTGTTGTGTGATAGGAGAATGCCAACATCTTTTCTACTGGCAGTAAGTGTAACAACTCAGTGATTTACATTCATCTTATTTCATAGTTTGTGCATTGCTGAAATTGAAATAAACAGAGTAGAGTTGTTAGACATTCTTGATTACGATGAATGTCATGTTAGTTGATTGCTATTTCTGATTCTTTACCAGGACCATGAATATCTGGGATTATGTGTTCACTTTCTTGTCTCTACAGCACATGTGCACCTTCCACATTTTGCACAGTGCTTCACTTCTTTCTCTTCATCCTCGTGAAATTTGGAATTCCAAGAGCTGGAAACATTACCATTTTTTCCTGTTTTTTTAAATGCCTGCCATGCTTCAGTTGTTTGTCTTTGAGCAATTGTTAATTACACACACATTTTCTGTACAACTATTAAAGCCTTTGTATGGAATTTCTCTCTCTCTCTCTCCCCCCCCCCCCCCTCCCCCACCATCTTTATCTTACTTAAAACAAATATGCAAAATAGTACAATGGTTGGAAGATGGAGGGGGAGGGGGAATTGTCTACACTTCCACTTCCAAAATCCCCGGTTACAGCTGTCACTTGATATACTATAAGTTCACTATACATTATTCCTGTATTATGGGATTATGTATCCAAGGTCCAGTACCTACTTCGGACTTATTGTGTACACATGTGTGTTCATTTTCAGCTCTCTTCATTACACCTTCCATTACACTTTCTTAAGTTTTCATTGCACAAGAAAAAGGGATTGAAGTAGTGAAAATAAGGTTAAGCTGATCGTGAAGTGCAAGAAACCTGAGAAACCATTAAACTTCCAGTTTTGGGAAACTAATTTGCAGAGAATGTCTGTTGTACACTTGTCCAAAATTAAAGCTCGCCTCAGCAGTAAACTTAAGCTTTTGTTTATTATAGTGCAGTAAAGAAAGCTTCTTAAATGATTTAATATGCATCAAGTGAACTGGGATGAGATATATACGCACATTACCAAATCAGATTGCTGATTTATCTCTTGTAATAATTAATTGGAATGTTCCATTAAATCACATCTTAGCCTGTCGCTGTATTACTGTGAACATTCAAGAATCAACAGCCATTTCGCATTGAAAAGATGCAAAAGTGTTACAAAGTATAATGTATTGCTGTCATTTGTTTTGCTCGCTTTTATACTTTCTTCATGTTTGTTTTCTTTACTAATACAAAACCATGGTATTTGGCTTTGTTTCATAAGTGGGAGTATCTGTGATATATTTCTGATAGTTCTGCAACTGAAAACCTGGGTGTTGGTCTGTTTGTACAGCATGCTGTTGTATTGAAAGTTTTTCATAGTTGGGAGCAATGTAACCACTCATTTCTGATTGCTTGATGACAGTAAATAAATTGTTTCCTCACTGATTGGATCCTTACTTTACTATAATTTTTAATATAAATATTACGTAGTAATGCCATGCAAAAATAAAGTGTCTTTTTCACAGGCACATGTATGTCATATTAATATGCATATTGTAAGTTTTTTGATAGTGTAAATGAGGAAGGCACTCGGGTGTGCATATGAGAGTGCAAAGTAAAAACACCCACACACACACACACACACACACACACACACACACACACATACACACACACAACCTGTGTGCACAATGAGGAATCCCTGTGCATGAGTGCAGGGTGCAGACAAGTACAGGGTGTACATAAAGTCCGAGAACTGTTTCAATTATTTATTGCACAAGAACCAAACATTGTACATATATCATACATAACATATGTCATTTTGAAGAGAAACCCTGAAAGTTTCTTCTTCGTGTACATTGCCACAGCGTAGTTTGGTAATTTGTAGATAGTCAGCACTAGTCGCAAACATGGCCAGTTCAGGTGAGGATCGAGCTTTCTGTGTGTTGGAGTTGGACGAAAATAGTGTGTTACAGCTGTTCAGCGGATGTTTAGAACCAAATACAGCAAGAAGCCACTAACAAGGAAGACCATTTACCACTCTCGCAACAAATTCATTACGATGAGTTGCTTGTTCCCGGCAAAGAGTAGCAGACATCCCAGTGTGAGTGAAATGAATGTGGATTATTTATGACATACATTTGATTACCATATTGATGTCTACCGGGTCACCCGTGGTTCGCATATCGAATGTTTGGAGGGGGGGAAAAAAAACAAATTTCAGAACTTCCCTTCAAAATGCAATATGTATGACATCTGTACAGTGTTTAATTCTTGTGCAATAAATAACTGGAAGTGTTGCCGGACTTTATGTGCACCCTGTATATGACTAGATCTAGATGTATGGCTCAATCATGCAAACATTCTGACTAATTAATTGATGCCACTTTTACAAATGCATATAATGTATCAAACTGTCTTCTTTTCAGCCCTCTGTGGGAAATGGTTCAGGAAGGTGTGGATCTGAAGCAGATAAAGTGGTCTCAACATTAAAAGGCGCTAAGGAACTTCGCAAACATTTCTGTGCAGAGATGATGTGTGGAAAATAAAAAATTATGAAATTTTGTAAATTATGTATCTGTGTAATTCATTATTTAATGTATTAAAACTGCAAGTCATTCAATTGTTCCTACTGTTCTGTTGTAGAGGCAACACGTATTTGCCCATATTTTGCCATTCCATGTACACTTAATGTTGATGGATGTAGGACAAGCAAATGAAAATGAGGCAGATGGAAAAAAGTAAGTAAAATGTTATTGTTTCAAAAGTAACTGCCATAATTTTAAATACATTCGTCCCACTGTGAGACAAGACAGCTAGTTTATTCATGGAAAAATGTTTGCAGTTGCCTACAGGACCATGATTGTACCTAAGCAATGAACCTCTTTGTCTGAAGCAAATTAGTGGACACGAATGTCTGTTTTCAGGGCTCCACTAATATGAAAATCGCATTGGGAGAGATCAGGACTATATGGAGGATGTGTCAGGGAAGTTCGCATCCTCCATACAGTCCCAATCTCTACTCGTGCAATTTCCATGTTTTGGAATCCTAAAGAAAGACATTTGTGTTGTTGTTGTTCTTCTTCTTCTTCTTTCTTCTTTTATTTTTATTTTTAAGAAGTGCATTCCTGGGTACAATTGTGGTTCCATAGGCAGCCGCAAACATTTTTCCATGAAAGCATAATTGACCATCTTGCCTCACAGTGAAATAAATGTATTAACAGTTGTGGCAATTGTTTTTTCAAATAATAAACAATTTTCTTACTTTTTTGGCATTTGCCTCACTTTCATTTAACTGCCCCAGAGAGAGAGAGAGAGAGAGAGAGAGAGAGAGAGAGAGAGAGATGATAAACTTTATAATGCCAGAACAATAGTAAATAAAAACAGTGTGGCGCCATATGCTCTTACAAGCTTTTGGACCATGGAGTACCACATGTATGTGAAAGACAAGTTAAGCAGTTAGTTTGCAGGCTACATTTGAGACATCCAGGGTGAGAAACGATATGTTGTCTCTTTGAAAGCCATAAATTAATTTACCTCTGCCTTACATTTCCATCCATGGTGTTCTTTAGTCCCTATGATAGAATGTTGTTTGGATAATGTAAGATTTACTACTTTTTACTCGTAGTGTGACATGCCAAACATTAATATTATAGTCATTTAGGGCACAAGGGATGGTTCACTTGCACAAAAGTTCTTGGTATACAGAGATGTCCATAATTTTTTAACTGTGTGATATTAGTGGAATAAAGTTTTATTTGGAAATTTATCTTGGCATACAGCATTATTTTTCTCTGGTATGTTGCTTGGCTATTATTGGGGTAATATTGGCAGAAGTGACAGTACCGCTTTAAGTAAACAAGCCAGAAATTCATACAGAATACTGTTGGTGTATAGTATAAAATGGAGCACAAATCAGGTTCCAATTACTGGGTTCCTTTTTCAAAAAAAAGCATATTAAGAATTAGTGCCTATATAGTTATTTCAAATAACAATAATAATAATAAAAAACAGACCACAACTGTAATCTTGTGCATGTTAACAAAAGTTTTGTTGATTTTGTAAATGATTATCATCAAAATATTTGTTTCAGTATATAATTTAATTTAAGAAAAGGCAATAAAGATACAGCATATTTTTGCCATTGTTAATTCTTTCCCTTTTTGAGCTCTTTAGTTTCCTTATATACTTGTATGTGCAGTGGTGCAACATTTTGTTTTGTCGAACCAACAGGATAGATTGCCATATCTGAATACAAGCTAACAAACTTCTGCATAAAGACTGAAATCTGTTCGATATTCAAAACAGAAAAGTCCTAAGTAGCTTCTCAGAAGTTACATGTTGCCGTTTCGAAAGTGATACAATGTAAAATTTGTCTGATTCAGGTCTGTGGAAATTACTGTATTACACATTGAATATAATGAATTTACTGTGTTTGCTATTAAAACTGAAGTTGGCACCAAAATCTCTACAATTAAGTCCTGTGAAATGAAACTCTTTCATTTAGTGACTACTCATTAGAATTCATCTGGATGGAAACAAAATTGCTATAGTTGTTTAAGAAAATACCAGATGAAATTAAAAAAACAGGTTTAAGCCTCTACAAAATGAAGAAAATGTAAATTTGAGAAATTATGCTTTGTTAAATAATGGAAATAACCACAAATATTGCAGCAACTAATAAAAATAAACAAAACAAAATTTCATAGGAAACGAGGAAACTGACAAATAAGAGAGAGAATACACTGAATTAAGCAGAACTGTCCAGAAATTTTATGATAACATTCAGAGTATGAAGAAAACAAAACAGAGTTGTGCTGGGTAAACATATTATCACACATCAGATGGGTCTGCTAAGAGGAAATGTAAGAATATACTAATTTTCCACATTAAAGCCACCAACCACCACCAATAGTAAATGCATTTCAACAGTTGTGATCCCTCCCACACCAAGAACCCCCCCCCCCCCCCCCAATAGCCTGGTCACCGGGGGGCGACTTACCGACAGTCACAAGAACTCCTATGCCTAGTATGCTAAGGGTATCAATGATGCCTTCTCAGGCCGGCAGAATGCCCCAGACCTAGTCCACAAGCAGATCTTCTGTCCCATTTCCCCCACACCCAAATCCTCCTACCACATCAAGAACCAGCTACAAAGAAATGCTCGCTTTGCCACTCAGTACCACCCTGGAATGGAACTCCTGAACCATATCCTTCGCCAGGTCTTTGATTACCTATCATTATACCTTGAAATAGAGGACATCCTACCAAGGATCCTTCCCATCTCTCCTAAAGCAGTGTTCTGATACCCATCCAACCGCCATAACATCCTAGTCCATTCCTAGGCCACTCCCAATCCCGACTCTTGGCACAGGGATCATATCCATGTGGAAGATCCAGGTACAAAGACCTGCCACGTCACCCGCCCAGCACTAGCAGTTCCTGTTCTAGTCCTTTCAGTCTTATCCTACCCCATCAGAGCCTAGCCACGTGTGAAAGCAGCCATGCCATATACTAGCTCTGCTGCAATCATTGCACAGCTTTTTTATTTTGGTATGACTACCAACAATCTGCCGTCAAACTTTGACCAAGAGCAAAGTAGACCACCCTGTGCAGCTGAACATAACATGCTGGATTTTAATGGCTGCTTCACTGCCAGAGCCATATGGATTGCCCCTTTCAACATCAGCTTTTCTGAACTGCGCAGATAGGAGTTGTCCTTACAACATCTTTTGTGCTCCCAGAATTATCCCGGCCTCAGCCTATGGTAACCTAGTGTCCCCACACCCTCCATCCAACAGTTTCCACCCCATGTGTCCTATCACCTCTTCCTTATTCTTGTCTCCACCCTCATTGTGTGCTGCTCTCTGCTAATCCTCCAACCCCTATTTCCCCTTCCCCGCTCCTCTCCTTTTTTGCGACATTGTGTCTGTTGGCAGTCTAGTCCCAGTAAGCTCCACCAGACAATACTCCTCTTTCCCCCCTCACTGTTACCCTGTCTCCATCCCTGCCCTCTCCAGATTTCTGCTTTCCTGCTGCTTGACAGTTTCTTTCTAATCCAGGCTTCCGGAGATAACAGTAATGTGTGCATGAGGGGGGTTTGTGTGTGTGTGTGTGTGTGTGTGTGTGTGTGTGTGTGTGTGTGTGTGTGTAATAGAGGGAAACAAAAATATATCTAAAAACTCAAGCTTTCACAACCCACGGTTGCTTCATCAGGAAAGAGGGAAGGAGAGGGAAAGACGAAAGGATGTGGGTTTTAAGGGAGAGGGTAAGGAGTCATTCCAATCCCGGGAACAGGAAGACTTACCTTAGGGGGAAAAAAGGACAGGTACACACTCGCGCGCGCGCGCGCGCCCACACACACACACACACACACACACACACACACACACATATATACAGACACAGACAGACATTTGTAAAGGCAAAGAGTTCGCAAACATCTCTGAGAAAAAAATTTCTGTGCTGTGAAAAAGTGTGGTTTAATTTTGTTTCTCGCAGTATGTTTTAACTTGGATATCGGGGCACTTAAGCCATTAGACAAATTGTTTCTTACACATACATTCTTTCTCCTTATATATAGCTTTAAACAAAACCATATATACAACAGTGTTCTGTTGTGTTTTCTTCATTGCAGTCAATTTTAAGAGGAAGGAGTAATGTTGAAGCTTATTGATTTAAGAGTATTCTCCTGTAACCGTTATATTAATGATCCCAACTGATTTACCCATTCATTTTAAGTGAGCTTGTTTCCCAATTGTGGTTTTGCTTGCAATAACAATAAATAAGGCTCAAGGTCAGAGAGAGAGAGGGGGGGGGGAGTAAATAAGGACATACATACAATTCTCTTACATATTTAGCTATTGTAAAGCATTGTTGGGTTTGCTAGTATACTTCTTTTACAAAAAAAATCTTGGCAATTATGTAGAAAAATCCTTAGATTTTAACAAGGAAACAAAACAAGCTGGCTTTATAAGTGATCGTGGTACTATGAACCATCTACAGGTTGTAAACAAAGTTATAGAAAGAAAGCTATATAATGAATATCAGTTGCTGTCCACCTTCATCATGGTTTATAAACTATGAGAATGAGTTTGACACTCTAAGGTTAAAATCGATACAGGTAACACATGAAAACCAAGGAACAGAATCCACCTAAATCAGTTTGTTGAATATGTACAAAAAGGCTTTAGCTTTCATCAAATAATACCAAAAGAGTGAAAAATTCAGAATAGAGAGGTGAGTTAGGCAAGTTTACCCCATTTAACCAAAACTATTTTCTGCAGTCAATAGGTCTTCATATCATTAAACTGGATTGAAGAGGGAATGTGCGTAAACAGAATATGAACCATTTGTAAACAGCAGATGACATTTTATTTCTTGTGGATTCAGAGCAACTTCACTACTGGATAGAAAGACTGGACAGACTAAGGACAGTAGGCCAGACAATTACTTCCAGAAAATACTTCATAACACTTAAATTTATGTTTGATGTTAATAAGTTTCTTTTACCCAGGAAAGATTCCTTTGCTATTGCCAGTGTGTGTTAGCCGATTGACTCAGTCACCTTTTTTTTAACAGTGTCAACTTTTTAAATTTGTCACCTTTTCCAACCTTTTATTGCTTTTTTAGGAAGTAAACAAAGATGACGTGAATTACCAAACAAAAGCGCTGGCAGGTCGATAGACACACAAACATACACACAAAATTCTAGCTTTCGCAACCGATGGTTGCTTCTTCAGGAAAGAGGGAAGGAGAGGGAAAGACGAAAGGATGTGGGTTTTAAGGGAGAGGGTAAGGAGTCATTCCAATCCCGGGAGCGGAAAGACTTAAAGATTTTGCTGTAATAAGAAAAATTGCCACTTACTCTGTTGAAGTGTGAAAAATAAATTTTTCGACATGGGAAATTGTGAAGACTGTAGTGACTGGCTTGAAAAGACAGATAGTTTGAAAAGTGAAGTGTCTACATAGGGGGAAACAGTTAGTGAAAGTGAACTATTAATATCTATTAATTTTGAGATAAAACCACTACCTCTCAACAAAATATAACTGTAAGTTACCAATTGTGGACCACATCAGTAATATATGTAACTCGAAGATCAGACACAAGTTCATTACATACACAAACAGTATAAATGGTAGGTACCACGAATAGTTTTGTCATTGCTGAATTGATTTGGACAATGAATCAGTTATTTCCAATTACTCTATGGATTTGTCAAATTATATTTGTAATGTTTTTAAGGTGGTGATCCCTGAAAGTGTTCCTAAATCTTTTTCATCTTTGTCTAAGAAAAGGAGATACCTAATAACTTACAGTCTGGCTCCATATATTTGGGAGCATATGTTAGAAGCAGCCTGTTCATCATACTACACATTGAGTTTCGATGAAACTACGAATTTTAAATATAAAAAAGAACTACAAACAATCATTAAATTTTGGTCAGGGAATAAGTCTTGCATAACAATGTATGCCCTACAAACTTCCTTTATCGCCAAAAATGAATTTATTTTTGTTTTGGGGGCACATGTTGGAAAAAATTATTGCAGGTTTAAACAGGCTAAATATTGTGGAATAATTTTTAACAGCACTCCTGTTGCAAGTAGAACTCATGAAACGAGTCAAATAATTAGATATGCTCATATACACGACCAGTCACATTAATGTGACCACCTGACAAAAGCCCGAATGACCACCATTTCCAGCATGGACTGCTGCGAGACATGCAGGAAGGAAGTCAGTGAGGTTGTGGAAGATACCTACAGGGATGTGGAGCCATGCCAGTTTGTAATGTTACGTGTGCCTCACTGCTTTTTTTCTTTTTTTTCTGTAACTAACTTGTGCCTGATTTTATTCTGAGAAGCTCAGTAATGTATGTAAATACCGAAAATGTAAATGTGATTAAAAAAGTACTTAAAGTGAAGTGAATCACAGCTGGACAGCAAGAAACTCTTTAGCGCGCAATCCCTGCAACGATAATATTAGAGAATCTTTGAGTATGGATTTTATTTTAAAAGAAGACTGTTAATCTGTATCTTGTGGAAAGAGGACGTGTTGCTAGGCCGTCGCTCAGAACGTATTGTTACATTTAATGAAAATTGATATTTTAGTGATAAAGCCGAGTGAAGTATGTGTAAGAGTTGCCAAACATTTATATGTACAAATTTTCTGCAAGTGAAGAATAGAAATAGCTTGTTTTTGGAAAAATAGGTGAACTTCATTGTTGTTGCCATCTATCCATCAACAGAATTGTAAGTGTACAAAGTTCACTAAAATACAGGAAAAGAAATGTGCATTCTCCATAGTTTTCATTCAATTCAAGAAAAATTAGTGAATGTCAATGATGATGGCGAAGAGACATTTCTTTCTACATTAGACTCACTTGGCCTTATACATCAGGAACAGAGATCAAACAATCAGCAGAAATCGCGTAACAACAGGTGGAATTCCTCAAGTACGAGTAACCACAATGGTACACATATTTCAGATAAAAAAGGGCATTTTAACGGACACGATCAGTATTGTGGCAAGCAGAATGGAAACGGCCAATTTAAAGGTAATAAGAACTACTACCGAGTGAGATATCGTGCGACAAATCAGGCAAATAATTTTAACTATGACAACAACCCACAGCACACTGCGTATGGCAATGAATACGCAACGAAAGTTGGCAGTGCGGATTCCCACAGCAAGCGCAAGAATGGAATCCTTGCGTGCGAAACGCGAACGTATACTACCAACATACAAACCCAAATAATACTCAGCAAAAATTCAAGCCGAGTAATCTGCAATTTCAAACATCGGCTCCAAACAAACAACAAATGCATAAAAGAGAATTTCAGATGCAATTTGAACCTCAGAATAGAGGAAATAACCAAATTCAGAGGAAACGGTACAACCCACCGGTATTTTTCAGTCAAGCTCACAATCTTCCGACTTTTAATCCAGTAAATGAACCACCACAGTTTGATACTCGAGTAATTCACGACACTCAGTTGATTAACTGAAATGAGTGTACAACCTGATAGGAATAACAATGGTTGTACTACCAACTATTCAACAACGGAAAACTAATCACAGCATCTTATCACTCCCTACAAGGTGCTGCACGGCAGGAAGGGAGTAACTACATTAACCCAGATAATCCTGAATTATTTGTTTTTCAAAATTGATTTATATCTTATCTACATTCATTCACAAGGTTGTAAGGAAGAAACTAAAAACAATTTTGAGTATTTATTTTTATTTAGTATTTCCAAAACTGGGCGTCCTTCCAGAAGGACGTCAGGACAATAAGGGAACATGTTTTTAAAGTATATGACATTGCACAACTATCTTGTTTTGGTTTTATACTTCCAAATAAACATAAATAAATTTGAATTATGGGCTAAAACAGCTAATAAATACAAAAAAAGAAAACAACCTATACACATATTTTATGCACCAGTATGTTAAGACAAAAAGCAACAAACATGAAGTGGTTCATCACATTTAACGCGCAGAGTAATAGTTTTTTTTTTTTTTTGCAACTTCGACATTTCAGCTGCTTCTTCTTTTTTGTTATCTCGTCCATTGGTAATTCAGCAACATAATATTCTCTTCCATCACATCTAGAATCTAGTTTTGTCCTCTTACTAGGACATCCTCTGCTGGTAGTGATTCTTTTGTTACTTTCAAGAATTGCAGTGACAATTCGACGACGAAATGTCAGATGAGTTCTTCGTTGTGCTTGTAAAGATCCCAGGTATTTTGCTCTGCAATGTCTATAAAATGTGCAATGATTGTGAAATACTACTTTTCCCCTCTTATAGAGCATCTATATAAGGATACATTTTGGTCAGCTCGATCTATGCCTCCCATATGAGTATTGTAGGAGTGTAACAAGTTAGGTTGAGGCACGCTAATCCTTTTCTTTTGTTCCCTGGAAAATCTTGCTACAAAGCGTAGTGGTTGCACTCTGTCAAAAGTTGGTGGCTACAGTAACAACATTCTTGTCATTCCAATGTACAATGGAAATCCCGGATGCTGAGTCAGAACAAACTTCATATGATCCTCTATTTTCTTTTATCATTTTATCTACAGATGACAGAGTACAATTCTTAACTTGTTTCTTGTCTTATTGTTCCTGTTGCTTCCACGTTCCTCTCTTTTAGGTCATGTAGTAGTCCAACACTTGTAAAGAGGTTATCAAAGTATATTCGATATGGAACATGTGGAAGCAACTGGTCAACATAAGTCGTTACCACACTGTACCCCGTACCATTCGTTTTATAATCCTTACTACACTTGCCAGCTCCTTGGTAGGGTTCGAGCCAAATAATGTATCCAACACTTGTGCCTCCACACCAAAATTTAAATCTGCATCGGATTGGTTTCCCTTTTATGAATAATTTGCACCTGTGACTTCCGAAGTATGGGACCATCGATTCATCGACAGAATGATGCTGCACGTGAGGTGCAAATTGTTTGAATCTATCATTCAGCATACACAGTAATGGGCGGATATTCCCAAAATGGTCTGATTTATCTAAATTGTCATTGTTGCATACATGTAAATTGGAAAAGATAAAGTCAAATTGATCTCTGTACATGGCACTTGTTACGAGGTCGTTGCGACTGTCTTTATCTGATTGCCAGTACATTTTTCTGTGTGACACTGTTACATATCCACTTAGCAGAAGTAGTGCAATAAACACCAACATCTCATCTTCTGAACAATCACCTAGTCTATTTCTCTTGGCTGCATACTAATTTGTGTAAGCGACCATCATTTGAAGCACTTCGTTATCAGAAAACTGTTGGAAATATTCAAGCGGTGTTCGCCCTTTCTTCATTGCAACTGTGAACATTAGAGGCCATACAGGTGTTGGATTAACTGTTTCATCACTTTTCCAGTTATATTTCCTTGAGGTTATTCTTCGATAGCCTTGCTGATTTGTTTGTGGTTGTTGTTGTTATTGTTGCTGTTTTTGTACTGCTGGAGGGTCCTGGAACAACATCAGAGGTAAAGGATTGTTTCCTTTTTGCATTCCAGCATTACCATTGGTATAAATGGCCAAATCACAAAGCGCAGTAGCATTGAGCTGACTTGCTGGTAATTTAACTACACTCGCATTTTCTTCAGCATCCGAATCTTCATCTGTTACATCATCAGTTGAATTTAGAGGAGGGTGTAATGTTACATTCACACCAGTATTAAGCATTTCCTCATATTTTGACTCTAGCATGTCCAAAAGTTCCATCAGTGTACATCGTTTTCTGTTAATACAAAACGACAACATAT
The DNA here is from genome assembly GCF_023897955.1 of Schistocerca gregaria. NCBI lineage: Eukaryota > Metazoa > Arthropoda > Insecta > Orthoptera > Acrididae > Schistocerca > Schistocerca gregaria. Next base: position 545,648,311 of record NC_064924.1, read on the forward strand.
TACCCTGACGTCCTTCTGGAAGGACGGTTGAAAACGTTATTGAATTACAACTGACGAAAACTTTCAAACATAATATGAACCCATAAATAATATAGGTTAATTCTTTAAGATATTATATGACAAGTTTCAGAATTATTGACGCAATATGAAAGAAAATAGACATACCCATCGATGACAAGGTCAGTCAGTTCGTCCATGGTAAAATCAGCCATATTTTCAAGACACAGTTTCTCACTCACTATGAAAGACAGCGTCAAACTGACTGTCGCAGCTCGCAACTGACTATGCCTACTTCATATAACAATCCGTCACAGTCCATTGCGACAATGCATTATTCGAAAAATAAATAATTTCGACAATGAGTGACGTCGTCCTTCCAGAAGGACATCTGGGTTTGATGAAGACCTGAATACAGTGCTAGTACTACATTACAATGACAGTACTGACATTCGTGACGAGTTACTACATGAGAATAACATAACAAACTTAGACCGACAAGAAGAAGATGAAATTCAGGTGACAACCGAAATAACACTAGCAGGATATGTAAGTATAGCAATACTGGATGCTGGTGCAAACGTAAATGCAATTTCACTATGTTTTTTCAAACAGATAACAGCCACACAAAAAATACCCACATTACCTGTACAAGGATGTTGCATTACAGGAGCTATTAGTTCACACACACAGAAAGTGCAGATGCGAGCTTTGGTCCCTGTTATTATACAAACAGTAAAACTTGAATGTATTTTCCTGGTAATAAAGAACTTGTCAATACCCTGCATGTTAGGTATTGAGTTTCTCAAACAGACGAAGACCAAGATTGATTTCGCCGAAGGAACTTGCACTCTAAATGTAGATGAACAAGTAATCACTATCAGACTCACACATGAGAAAGTACGTAATTATTCCTCGGGAATCATTTTTAGAATACATAAACTTATCATGAAATGCACACCAATACACAACGGCTAGAACAGTTCTGACTGTGACATACAAGGGCCAGATGGAGCAGATTACTTACCAAACAGAGACGAAATTACAACTGAAGCGGTAGAATCCGCCAAGTTGACACATGAAGAGAGAGAAGAATTATTTGAAATCCTTTTTGACTTCAGATCTGTTTCTTCGATGAGACCTGGAATAATTCGAGACTTTCAATACAGGATGGAGGTTATACCCCATCACATTTTCTGTCGCACCACCTATTCGATACCATTTTCAAGAAGGGAGGCTGTAAAAACTGAAATTAGAAAAATGTTAGCGTGGAAGGTGATAGAACCATCCGATTCAACTTATAGTAGTCCCTTGCTAACTATAACCAAGACTGATAATACTGTATGATTAGTTCTTGACGCTAGGAATATAAACAAAATTATTTTACCAGTCAGAACTTGTCCTGAAGCCATAGATGAACACCTACAGAAATTTGATGATGTGAGATACCTGACCAGCATTGACCTAAAAATGTCATATTGGCAGGTGAAACTACATAAAGAATCTAGAAAATATACTGCAGTCATCTTTGCAGGACATTCTTACCAATTCCGAGTTATGCCCTTTGGATTGAACGTTAATTCAGGTGTATTCATATCCGCTTTGGATCATGTGTTAGGAGATGACTTAGTTGATCAAGTTACAATTTACGTTGATGATCTCCTCACTGCCACAAAAACTTGGGAAGAACATCTTCACCTTATACAGCATATATTTCAGAAATTCAGAGAATTTGTAGTGACTGCAAATCTTCAAAAGTCCCAATTTGCCCAATCAGAAATCAAATTTTTAGGTCACATTATTTCGCAGAGGTTCTCAACTGGGTTTAAATCTGTGGAGTCTGGCTCCAGGGGAGTAAACTCACCCTGGTGTTCTTCAAACGACACACATACACTGTGAGCTGTGCGGCATGTTGCATTGTCCTGCTGATAGATGCCATTGTGCCAGGGACAACAAACTGCATGTAGGTGTAGACATGGTCCCCAAGGATAGGTGTGTACTTATGGTGATCTGTTATCCCTTCAAGAATGACGAGATCACCCAGGGAATGCCACATAAACAATTACCAGACCATAACTTTCCCACCTCTGGCCTGGACCTTTCTGACAATTGTTGCAAGGTATTTGCTTTCAGACGTTTAACTTGTCCAATGGAGCATAAAATGTGCTCTGTCTGAAAAGTCCAAATGTCACCACTCGGTGAGCATTCAGTTGCAATGTTGGTGTACACATTCCAGCCTTCATTGCCAATGACCAGCAGTCAGCATGGGTGCATGAGTGCATGAACCAGGAGCTTGCTGCAGAGGCCTATAAGCAGCAATGTTCACTGGATGTTCATTGACGAGAAACTGTTAATAACCTCTTGTTTCATCTGGGTTGTCAGTTGCAACAACTACATGTGTATTTGCGGATACACATATCCACAACCATCCATTCTCCCTCATAATCTACGGCCCATGATGCATTACAGATGCCTCGGTGCCTTTTTTGGATAGCACCATTTTCATGTATGGTGTACTTTAACCACTGTTGCATGTGCACAGGTCAGAAACTTAGCTGTTCCAGAAATGCTTCCACTGTTGGCCCGAAAGCCAATGATCATACCCTTTTGTGCATCAGATAAATCGTTCCATTTCCGCATTACAACAGTAACTACACTGTTTCCCACATACTCCCCATATGCTTTATGTACCTTCCATTGTTGTGCTGCCACATGCATCTGTGAGTGGTCATTGCATGTTGACATCAAACTTGGGTGGTGCTCACATTAATGTGACTGGACAGTGCAGAAAACTTGTGGAAATTTGAGAACTTTCTTAGTCTTTTAACAATATTATATCTCAGGCAACTGAAACCACACTGTGAGCAGCAGCACCATTGGATATTGGGAATGGAGACTAGGTGGGGCTAAGGAGGAGCCTGGAGTGGGAGGGAGAGGGATCGTATGGTGGGGGTGGTGGACAGTGAAGTGCTGCAGGTTAGATTGAGGGCAGAGGAGAGGTGGGGAGAAGGGGGGAGGGGGAATAGCAGAAAAGGAGGGAAATAAAAAGACTGGGTGTGGTGGTGGAATGGTGGCTGTGTAGTGCTGGAATGGGAACAGGGAAGGGGCTGGATAGGTGAAGACAGTGATTAACAAAGACTGAGGCCAGGAGCGTTACAGGAATGTAGGATGTATTGCAGGGAGAGTTCCCACCTGTGCAATTCAGAAAAGCTGGTGTTGGTGGGAAGGATCCATATGGCACATGCTGTGAACCAGTCATTGAAATGAATGATATGAGGTTTGGCAGCATGTTCAGCAACAGAGTGATCCACTTGTTTCTTGGCCCCAGTTTCTCGGTGCCCACTCATGAGGACAGACAGCTTGTTGGTTGTCATGCCTACATAGAATGCAGCACAGTGGATGCAGCTTAGCTTGTAGATCACTGACTGGTTTCATAAGGTAGCCCTGCCTTTGATGGTATAGGTGATGTTAATGACCGGACTGGAATAGGTGGTGGTGGGAGGATGTATGGGACAGGTCTTGCATCTACGTCTATTACAGGGGTATGAGTCATGAGGTTATACTCTCTCAGTTAATCAATCAATCAAGCCACGAGGTAAGGGATTGGGAGCAAGGGCTGTGTAAGGATGGATGAGTGTAGGTTTGGTGGACGGTTGAATACCACTGTGGGAGGGGTGGGAAGGATAGTGGACAGAACATTTCTCATTTCAGGGCAAGATTAGAGGTAATCGAAACCCTGGCAGAGAATGTAATTCAGTTGCTCCAGTCCTGGGTGGTACTATGTTAAGAGGGGAATGCTCCTCTGCAGCCAGACTGTGGGACTTTGGGAGGCTGGAAAGATAAGGTATGGGAGATTTGTTTTTATGCAAAGTAGGGAGGATAATTATGGTCACTGAAGGCTTCAGTGAGAGCCTCTATATATTGTGAGAGGAGCTGCTCATCACTGCAGATTTGACAATCACGGATGGCTAGGCTGTACGAAAGGGACTTCTTGGTATGGAACAGGCAGCAGTTGTCCAAGGGGAGGTATTGCTGGTGGTCAGTAGGTTTGATATGGATGTAGGTACTGATGTAGCCATCTTTGAGGTGGAGGTCAACATCTAGTAAAATGGGTTGTTTCGTTGAGTAGGACCAGGTGAAGCAAATGGGGCAGAAGTTGTCGAGAATCTGGAGGAATGTGGATGAGGTGTCCCCAGCTTTGATCCAGTTAGTAAAGATGTCATCAGTGAACCTGAACCAGGTCAGGGGTTTAGGATTCTGGGTTTTTAGGAAGAATTCCTCTAGATGGCCCATGAATGGGTTGGCATAGGATGGTGCCATGTGGGTGCCCATAGCCATAGCCCAGATTTGTTTGCAGGTAATGGCTGCAAAGGAGAATAAATTGTGGGTGAGGCAACTAGGAAGGAAGTTGTTGGTCTGTAATCTGTCCGGCGTTGGGAAAGGTAGTGTTCAATAGTGGTAAGGCGATGAACATTAGGGATGTTAGTGTACAGGGAGGTGGCATCAATAGTGACGAGCAGGGCACCATGTGGTAAAGGGACAGGAACTGTGGAGAGTCAGTGTACGAAATGGTTGGTATCTTTTATATAGAAGGGTAGGTTCCGGGCAATACGTTGATGGTGTTGGTCCACATGAGCAGAGTTTCTCTCAATGGGGTCACAGTAACTGGCCACAATGGGGTGCCATGGGTGATTAGGTTTATGGACTTTAGGAAGCATGTAGAAGGTAGGAGTGAAGGGAGTGGTAGGGGTGAGCAGACAGATGGACTCTGGGATGGGCCTAAGGATTTGAGTGGTGACTGGAGAACCTGCTGGATTACTGGAATGGGGTCACTGTGACAAGGTTTGTAGGTGGAAGTATCTGACAGCTGGTGGAGTTCTTCCGCCAGATAATCCTTATGTTTCACAATGACAGTGGTGGAGCCTTTGTCTGCAGGTAGGGTTATAATGTAAGGATCAGTTTTTAGATGGTGGACTGTGGTTCTTTCTGCAGATGTAAGATTAGTTTGCATGTTGAGGCAGAGTCGAGGTTAAGAAATTCTGGGAAGTTTACAGAGGTTGGTTTTGGGATAGTGGAGGTGGATCACGGTTGGATGGAGGTGAGACCTGAGTTAGGCAAGGTTCAATATTGGTCTTTGGTTGAGTTTAATTGGTCCTAACATGGTGGCAAGTACAGTGCATAATGAAGTCTGCTTCCAAGGTTTAATGATAGAAAGATATTTATTTGTAAGCAAACAAATGAACAGTTCACAATTCTGATGTGAGAATAGAAATAAAAGCCCATTCAGATAGAATGCTAAAGTCTCCAAATTGATGTCTAGCTCAGTGTCCTTGGTTGGTGTCCAGTCGCTGTCCTAGACAGTGTCCAAGTTGGTGCCACTTGTAGGGTCCACCAAGATGTGAGACCTCATCACCAGCAGAGGTCAGGATCTGCTGAGGTGGTATTACACAATCAGTGGAGTTCAGCACTGATGTCCAATTGGAGTCCTAGGCCGCACATGGTAGACATCCCTTTGGAATACTGGGCTCTGCTGAAAATGCTGCTGATGAGTGCTAACAACAGAGGAGCTGTAAGCTACAGCTGGAAATGATCCCGGGGCATGAGCGAATGCTGTCAGCTAATGGTCATGCAGCATATTAAATAGGTTAGTGGAATGATTTCTATGAGGAGTCATGTGTCATGTGGAGGCAATGTAGTGGCATACTTGCAGCAACACGCTTGGATGAATGGTGAATGATGTTGGTGCCTCTCGTGGAGCCCTCTGGAGTCTGGCATGTGTACACAGCAATGTGTTGCTGTTGTGGTCTGCCAGCATTATTACAGATAGATGTTCAGCAACATGTGATTTGCTATTGTGGATGGTGCCTTTAGGTTGGCAACACACTGCCCATGACTTATGTATATATGGTATGTATAGAGGCAGTGGCCATGAGACTGGTATGGCTGCAATACCATTCCCCTATTAAAAATTCATTGAAGCCATCTGGGAAAGCTGTTGCTGGATCCAGCTAAAAATGGACGAACCACCCAAAAAATGGCAAGGAGGGGAATGCACAGGAGGGCAGCGAGAGAGACGTGGGTGGTGGGTGCGATACAGGCGCCAAAAAGGAGAAACTGGAGAGGAGAAACCTGAAGGCAATTGACACCTAGGCATGAAGATACAAGGGGCAGGAAGGGCAGACAGTGGATCTCTGGCTGGAGAAAACAAGCCGTTTGAGGTGTTGGTGTTGTTGGTGAACAAGAAAGAACTGGATTTAAAATCTGAAAGGAAAATGGAAAGCCTGTGCGTGGGTAAGGCACAGAAAGGAAAGATGCACAGTCATGAGGCACAAAAAACTGGGAAACAGTCTGGCAGATATCGGAGTGGGTAAAGGGCAGAGCTGATTCAATGTAGAGAGATGTGAGCCCATTATCGTGGTGAAAATGCAGCAGCCGTAATATGTAGAAGGCTGCAGCACAGGCATGACTTGCACTTGACAGGAGGCAGCATGGAGGGTGAGGCAGGTGCCCAGCATGATGCAACAGCAAGGCCATGGCAGACACTATTGAAGCTGTATCAAGGGCACAGCAGGTGGCTACCCTCAGAAGGCCAATGTGTGGTGGAGGCCTGGACATTGAGCTACCCTCAGGAAGCAGGCTGCTCGTAGCTGCAGGCTCCCATCCAAAAGCAAGAACTGCAGTGGGTGTGGCCATTGGAGGGCAGCCTCTGGCCAGGGCAGCAGTGATGGACAAGACAAGGTTGTAGTGACAGCCTCACTGCAAACAGGTGTCTAGCAGTGTGACCAGACCATCTTGTCACAGGATCTGCTGAGAGGTAAATCCCCAGCAGCAGTGCAGGTCAGTGTTGCTCGGGGTCTGCCAAGTCGCAATTCCTCACGATCAGGGGAGATTGGCACTCATGATCAGGGGAAATTGGCAGCACTTGGGGTGTACTGAGAGACAGTACCACTTGGTTGCTGGTGGTCTACACTGGCCAAGATCCACTGGGGGATGATTCTCATGACTGGTGGTGATCAGCACTGGTAGGGATCCACTAAGATGATTCTCATCAAGAGTGTAGCTCCCAACTGTAGTGTACGAGATGAGGTACGTGGAGTCACAGGTGATAGCCACATGCCACATCAGTAGCTTTTAGCCGAGCAGTGCCACCCTTGAATAGAGAGGTGCCTGAAGTACTTGGATATAAACCATGAGTAACTAGAAGGAATGGATGTCACAATTTGTAGCAACACTCACTCATAATCATATTCGATGAGCAAAGAATATTAAGTGTATATAATTGTTCACTCACCTGAAATGTTTGGTTACAGAGCACCAACTCTCTGAAAACATTATCTCTGTCTTCAGTGCTCCACATCAAAATATCACAATATGGGGGACACAAAAATGTTGTGATCTTGTGGTACAAGTGGAGTTTAATCTTAACATTTCTCTCATCCATGTAACTTTCACATCTTAATTTAAGTATTACCACAGCATCACCATCTAACACATTAGTGGTCAAGTGCTCATCCAGAAGTTTCCATTCCCAGAGAACTACTAAATCGGGAGTTGGATAGCTGTCTCATATTAAATCATTGCTGTCTTCTTTGAATGGCTTGCAGAATGTGACAAGCTCATTTAAGGAGTGTTCATCTATATCCTGAAGTCTACTTAACTCTTTTTGTGGAAGAAATTCCGTAACCATGATCAAAGTATCACATAGTGAAAGTTTCATTTTTGATAAATTATTCCATTGGACTGCTATCTCTTATTTCAGTGATTCTGTGAAAATCTTTGAAAACCCAACTTTCTTACAGTATGCCACTAGTGCTTTACACAAGTTTACTGTCTCTCCTGCATGAGTTGTTTCAGCTGCAGTGTTGAAAACTCTGACTTAAAAGTGTTTGAACAAAGTGCTAAGACCATGACAAGAGCAAGGAAGTCTTGTGACATCTTTCAGGTTACCATTACATTAGAACCTTGATCTGTTGTGAAAGGTACTGACTTTGTTAAACCCTCAGAAATTGTCAAGTACTCAAACAGTCAACATGCTCTGATGAAATATTAATTGCTGTTTTTTCCTCATCAGGAAGTGGGGCAGTAAACAGTGCTCTGTTTTCCATATGCCACATTTCATAAGTAGTGAATACAGTCACTGTGGTGTATGTAATTTTATATGTATCCTCCATTTACATATCAGTTTGGAAAGAGGTTCTTTTACTGGTAATAGCAGCAGTAGCCTATGGAAACAGTGTCTTTTTAAAATTGTCTGCAATTGCAATTGATGTACTCATAACTGCAATTGGATATAATAACCTCCACATCAAAGCCACAGCCGAATTCAGCTCCTACAGATATGAGTACATGGACCACTTTTTTTGAAACTGGAGGCCTGAACCATATTGCAAGGTCTAATATCTTTGCAACATGAGTTCACTGAATCATAAGTAGCATGCTTTTTAGTTACAGTGACACAAGAGTGATAATGACCTGTGTCCAGTTTTCTTTTGATGGAACACCTTATAATGGAAATAGAATCAACAAGAATTCTATCATTTTGTTTGCACTGTGCAAATCTTGTATGTTTTCCATCTGCAGCATACAAAACAGTGTCAAACTTTTTCCAGAAGTGACGCTCTTTCTTCCGGAGCACATTGCATCACATAGTTTTAGGTCCACATCCTCTACAGTTTCAGAAACCACAGCTTGATTAGGTTCTGTCATTTTCACCCTGTCAGTGATATACAACACAGCAAGATTGTGCATTCAACTTCCATATTATGTTACAGGTAGACTTGGACTCTTGCAAGAATGAATGAGTTGACGAGTATGAAGTGATCACAGTGTCACCTTCTCAGACTCATGATACTTACAGAACTAAAGTGAGAATGAATATAACTGATATAACTCTGAAGTAACAGCAGTGCCTCAATTTCTAGTTTATGCAGTCTGCAATGTTGGACTCGTACCTGCTCTGTTTCAGATCTCTGTAGGCTACAATCTTTGTAACTATTGCTTGCCTTTCATCTCCTTTGACTCTGTAATTGCAATCTTATTTCTATAAAAGTTGTAGATAACCTTTGGTTCCTTGTATTTTGTGCCAGAAAACTTTAAAATTTGAAAGACTGTATTCCTGTCAACATTGCCAGAAACTTATTCTAAATCTATAAATATATGTTTGCTTTTCTTCAACACATCTTCCAAGATAAGTCATAGGGTCAGTATTACATTGTGTGGCCCTACATTCATTAGGAATCCAAACTGATCTCCCACAGATTGATTTCTATTAGTCATTCCATCTACCTGTCCATAATTTTTGGTAGTATTTTACAGTCATGAGTTACTGAACTACAGTTTTATTATACTCACACATACTTGTTTTGATATTGGAATTACTTATTACGCTCTTCTTGAACTTTGAGAGTACTTGTCTCACACATGGTGAATACAAGACAGGACAAATTTGTTGTGGTTACTTCCTCCAACTATTTTAATAATTCTGCAAGGAACATCATTTATTCCAGGTGCCTTCTATCAACTCAGGTCTTTCTGTGCTCTGTCAAATTCTCCTCACAGTATCATATTTCTTATTGTGGCCTCATCCCCTTCCTCTTTCCTTTCCGTAACATTGTCTTGAAGTTTACAATATTATGAAATGGAGATGCTAAGTCGCAGATAGGCACAATAAAAAGACTGTCAGAAAGTGAGCTTTCGGCCAACAAGGCCTTTTTCGAAAATAGACAACACACGCACACAAAATCACAATCTCAGGCAGCTGAGGCCAGAATGTGAGCAGCAGCACATGGTGGGAGACACAACCTGGTGGGGGACAAGGTGAAGACTGGAGTGGGGAGGGGGAGGGATAGCAGGGTAGGGGTGGCAGACGGTAAAGTGTTGCTAGTAGGAGCATGCAGTGATGAGGTAGAGAGAGGGTAGGGCAGCTAGATACAGTTGGGAGGTTAGATGGAGGGTGGGGGAGGTGGGATTAGTGGAAAAGGAGAGAAGTAAAAAGACAGACTGCATTTGTGGAATACAGGTTTGTGTAGTATTGATATGGGAACAGGGAAGGGGTGAGATGGGTAAGAACAGTTATCACCAGAGGATGAGGCCAGGAGGGTTACGGGAATGTAGGATATACTGCAGGGACAGCTCCCACCTGGGCAAGTCAGAAAAGTTGGTGTTGGTGGGAAGGATCCTAGCAGCACGACTAGTGTCACAGTGTGATAGGTGATGTTTGTGACAAGACTGGAGTAGGAAATGGTGGGAGGATGTATGGGACAGATCTTGCATTTAGCTCTATTAAAGGGATATGAGCCTTGAGGCAAAGAGGTGGGAGCAGGGGTCGTTTGGAAATGGACAAGGAAATTGTGCAGGTTCGATGGATGGCAAAATACCTCTATGGTAGGGGTGGGAAGGATAGTGGTAGGGCAGTCTCATTTCAGAGCATGATGAGAAATTGTAATTCAGTTGCTCTAGTCCTGCCTGGTACTGAGTCTCAAGGGGAATGCTCCTCTGTGGGCTGATGGTGGGACTTGGGAGGTGATGGGTGACAGGAAAGATAAAACACAGCAGATCTGTTTTTGTACAAGGTTGTAATTACAGGCTGTAAAGGCCTCAGTGAGACCCTCGGTGTATTTTGAAAGGGACCACTTATAACAACACTTGCAAAAGCCATGGGTAGCTATAATGTATTCAAGGGCCTTTGTGGTATGGAATAGGTGGCAGCTGTCGAAGTAGAGGTTTTGCTGGTTGTTGGTAGGTTTGATGTGGACAGAGGTACTGATGTAGTCATCTTTTGTGTGGAGGTCAATATCAAGGAAGGTGACTTGTTGGTTTGGGTGGACCATTTGATGTGAATAGGGGAGAAAGTGTTTAGATTCTGGAGGAATGTGGATAGGGTGTCCTCACCCTCAATCCAAATTACAAAGACGTCATCTGTAAATCTGAACCAGGTGAGGGGTTTGGGATTCTGGGTGTTTAGAAAGGATTCTTCTAGATGGCCTATGAATGGGTTGGTGTAGGATGGTGCCATGCATGTGCCCATAGTCATACTCTAGATTTGTTTGTAGGTAATGCTTTCAAAGGAGAAGAAATAGTGGTTGAGGATTTAGTTGGTGATGATGATTAGGAAGGAGGCTGTTGGTCTGGGATGAGTCGGGCCTCAGAAAAGGCAGTGTTCGATAGTGGTAAAGCCATGGGCATTAGGGATGTCAGTCTAAAGGGAGGTGGCATCAATATTGATGAGAAGGACACTGTGTTATAAAGGCACACAAATGGTGGAGAGATGGTGGACGAAATGGTTGGTATCTTTTACATAGGAGGATAGATTGCAGGTAATAGCCTGAAGGTGTTGGTCTGTGAGAGCAGAGATTCTCTCAGTGGGGATACAGTAACCACCAACAATGGGGCATCCTGGGTGGTTGGGTTTATGGACTTAAGGAAGGATGTAGAAGGTAGGAGTGCAGTGAGTGGTAGGGGCTGAGGAGACAGATGGATCCTGGGAGCAGGTTCTGGGATGGGAGTAAGGATTTGAGGAGAGACTGGAGATCTTGTTGGATTTCTGGAATGGGGTCATTGTGGAAGGGTTTGTAGGTGGACGAATAAAACAGCTAGCGGAGTCCTTTTGGTGGGTAATCCTTGTGGTACAAAACAACAGTAGTGGAGTCTTTGTCAGTAGATAGGATTATAAGGTCAGAATCAGGTTTTTGGTGGTGGATTACAGGTCTCTCTGCAGATGTAAGGTTAGTTTTGCATGTTGGATGGAGGAGTGAACTGCGCCAGGCAGAGTTCAATGTTGGTCACTTGTAGAGTCTGATTGGTAGGGTTGGTGACAAAAAATTGTTCCACTGTAGGGACCTGGAGAAATAGAGAAAGTCATTAACAAGTCCTGCATGACTGAATTTGGAAGTGGGGCAAAAGTTGAGGCCCTTGGAAATAACTGATATTTCTGCAGGGATAAGGCTGTTGTAGGAAAGGTTGATGATTGTGTTTCAGGTCTGTTTAGGTTCTGGATTCTGTGTGGTGATGGGACAGAGTTTTGGAGAGTGGGGTAAGCATGCTGCGAGGCAGCATTTGTCAGCTGTTAGGGGACTTGTGGGAGGTTGCTGTAGAGGTGGTGGACAGTGGTCGTCCAAGGTGGGAGTAGGAAGTGAGTAGGGTGAGAATTTTTTGAGGTGGCATTGTCCATGTTGCTCTAATGCCTGGAGGACAAAAGTTTCAATATGTGTTACAGGTTCCAGGACTATGGGATTGCATAGCATGAGAATTTTGTGGATGGAGGGAAGGTAGTGCATGGAGGTTTGGGTTTGATTAAAATGGTTTTGCAGGACTATCTTGGTGAGAGCTAAGGACTGGCAGAATCTGAATAGGTGGTGCAAAGAAGGGTGGCAGCCCGAGATGTGTAATTTGATGTTAAGGCCATTTGGGAGGACTCCATGAGCTAAGCAACAATGCAGGAACAATACGTGGGGCTGGGTTTGTTGCCTCCCTTGGATAGTGAATTCAATAAATTGTTCACAACGTATAGAAAAAGTGATATTAAAAATTAAAAAACATTTTTTAACGTATAAAAATGAACAAACTCTGTGTGTAGGGATATTCTGTGTACTTACATCTAATATTAATTACATGAAAGACACTCAAAGAGATGTAGATCCAAGCAGACATATAAGAATTGCTGCCATTGTAAATAGTGTATAAATAGCAACTCACAATTAGAATTTCTCTCTATTGATCTTTATTGCTCATTTGGTTTTTACCTTGTTGCTCATATGTTGTATTGAGCTACTTACCCCATCTGAGTGGGGCATAACAGAGCCTTCACTTTCTTCGTATAGCAATCATTTGGTAGCTGTAGCTAAGACTGGAGGCTAATTACTCCTAATCTTACATGCTTGAGAAATAAATAAAATAATAATATCTGTACAAAACTGACCTGACGATTGATTTAAATACCTCATATTGGCAATTACTCTTAATAGACAAATGTATAAAATATACAGCTTTTATATTTTGTGGATGTAGTCATAAGTTTCGTGTATTAACTTTCGGGTTGAACGTAAGTGCCGGAATGTTCATTACAGCTCTCAACTCCATTATGGACCCAACTTTACTAGACATAGTTACTCTCTGTGTGGGTCTTTTCCTAACTGACATGTCCACATGTGAAGAACACTTAGAAATATGTGAAAGAGTACTGCAAAGATTTGCCGCAGCCGGGATGACAGCAAACATTGAAAAATCAAAATTTGGTAGGTGAGAAACAAAGTTTCCAAGTCAGATCATCTGCTAGTGGGTATTGTACCTGACCCAAAAAAGCTTATTGCAATTGAGGAGTTCCCATGACCCTGTATGAAAAGACAGTTAAAAGTCCAGAATGAGATTTTCACTCTGCAGTGGAGTGTGCCCTGATATGAAACTTCCTGGAAGGTTAAAACTGTGTGCCGGACCGAGACTCAAACTTGGGTCCTTTGCCTTTCGTGGGCAAGTGCTATACCAACTGGGCTACCCAAGCATGACTCACGCACCATCCTCACAGCTTCACTTCTGACAATACCTCGTCTCCTACCTTCCAAACATCCCCAAGGCTGTGGCTAAACCAAGTCTCCGCAATATCCTTTCTTTCAGGAGTGCTAGTTCTGCCAGGTTCACAGGAGAGCTTCTGTAAAGTTAAGAAGGTAGAAGATGAGGTACTGGAAGAAGTGAATCTGTGAGAAAGGGATGTGAGTCATGCTTGGCTAGCTCAGATGGTAGAGCACTTGCTTGTGAAAGCAAAGGTCCCGAATTTGAGTTTCGGTCCGGCACACAGTTTTAATCTGCCAGGAAGTTTCACAGTTAAAAGTATTTGTAGGCATAGTATCATTCTCCCATAGGTTCCTATTAGGCAAAGTACTGAATTGTCAATTAATGCTAAGCTTAATCAAGAAGATCAACAGAGGAATGTAACAATGCTTTTAATTATATCAAACAGGCATTCTTATATGCAAACCGTCTGCACCATCCAAACATGAACAAAGAATTCTGTAGTGCTACAGATGCTTCATCATATGACTCTGTGCTGATAGTGGGAAAGTGCAGGCACAAGATGGAGAATGGGTAGGGCAGCTACATGCAGCTAGGAGGTTTGACAGAGGGCAGGGGAGAGGAGTGGGGCTAGCAGAAAAGGAGTGGACTTCTTGTGTTGGTGGAATAGAGGACTGTGTTGTCTGGAGTGGGAACAGGGAAGGGGCTAGATGGGTAAGGACAATGACTAAAGGAATTTGAGGTCAGGTGGGTTACAGGAATGCAGGGTATATTGCAGGGAGAGTTCCCATCTGTGCAAATCAGAAAAGCTGGTGTTGGTGGCAAGGATTCAGATGTAACAGGCTGTGAGGCAGTAATTGAAACAAAGAGTGTTGTGTTGGGTGACATGTTCACCAACAGGGTGGTCCTGCATCCCAGGGGCTCACGGTTCTTTTGTGAGTTCGTGCGTGGCACACTTGGGACCCCGAGCTATTGCTGCTCATTCTTCATTTTCTAGCTGCTTTTCCTTCTCCCTGCACCCTCTCTCCCTATCTCTGCTCCTTCTCCGTTGCCACGTTGCCACTTCCTTCCCCTCTCTTGGTGTTCTGATCTATGTCGACCTGGCTATTGCCCTGGTTTCCTGTATTGGTTGCAATTTTATTCCTTTTGCCAGTTTTCACCCTTTTGGTGTTTTGGTTCCCACTTGAGGTTTGACCTCCACTTTAAAATTTCCTGTTTTTAGTGTGAGGCATATGGGGAAGAACTCCCTCCCTAAAATCTATGGTGTGGATTCCTCTCCCCTCTCTTCTCCACTGTAGTCCCCTTCCACCCTGCTAGGCCACCAGCACGTGTAGTCGGTCCGTTTGGTGGGTCTGTTATGTACCCATATGGCTGAGTCACCTGACAACACAGGGATCACACTACTGATACCTGAGCTGTTACCTCTCCAATCTCTGAATATGGTCCAGGGAATCATTTTTCATAGGGACCTCACCCTGCAAATTGATGAGGAACTCCGGGCTAATCTGGAACAACATGGCGTTCTTTGTTCGACATGTGCAGAAGGGTCACAAAGACAACGGCACCGATAATGGTGCCTTCATTGTGGCTTTCGATGGGGATACCCTCCCAGAGAAGGTTAAGGTTATATGCTATAGATGTGATGTGAAGCCGTACATCCCTCCACCTGTGTGGTGCTTTCGGTGCTTGCGTTTTGGGCATATGTCTTCCTGCTGTACGGTGGACCCTTCGTGTGGTGACTGTGGCCAACCCGTCCATGAACGAACCCCTTGTGTTCCGCCACCTGTGTGTGTTAATTGTGCTGACCACCACTCCCTTCACTCACCAGATTGTCCAGCTTACTAGAGAGAAAAGAAGATATAAGATCACCTGTCTTACACCGAGGCTCGCCAAAAGTATAAGAGACTCCATCCAGTGTCACTATCTTCAACTTTTGCCTCTGTTACTTCCTTTTCTCCTCCTCATCTTCATCCTCCTCCTCCTCCTCCTCCTCCTCCTATTCCTATTCCTACTCCCTTGTCCTTACCCCAGCCCCAAACACTCTCCCCTCCACCTCCCCTGCCGTTTCCACACTCTCCCGTCAGGGAGTCAACCCCCTTCCCCCACCCTGGCCAAAGACGGTCCCCCCTTCTTCGGCATTTGTTGGTGATTGGGCTCCCTCCTGGAAACTCTCTCCCCGGCGTCTCTCAGGCCAGAAGACTGTTACCACCACTCGGCCACGAGATGCACCATCTGTGGGCCCTAAGGTCGCCCACTCTCCTTTGGTTCCCAATCTTGCAAATGCCTGTACTCCTTCTGTGTCCTGTCATCCTCCACCTAAGAAAGAGAAGAAGAAGAAGCATAAATCCTAAGTGAAAGTGTCTCTGGTGCCCCAAGAGGTGCGAACTCCCCTCTCACAAACTGAGTCTGACATATTATTTATGGATGTCACCCCATCCTTGTCGGTGACAACTACTGACCAAGTGACCTGACCTCCTCCTTGGCTCCTTCATGCCTACCTTAGACTCACACCACATGATCATCATTCAGAACTGCAACAGCCACTATTATCACCTACCAGAAATACAACGTCTTGTCTCCTCTTATTCTGCGTTCTGTCTTGTTCTCCAATCTGTGATGACCATTCTCCCACTTTATGTGATTATCGGGCATTCTGTTGGGATGCTGGCCCTGGGATAGCATCTGGTGCGGTCTGCACTCTGGTTCGCTCTGATGTCCTTAGTGATTGGATCCCCTACCTTGGAAGTGATAGTGGTTAGAGTGCAAACGACTCTGGCAATTACCATGTCCAATGTCTACCTCCCTGCAGGTGGGCCACTTGCTTATGCTGCACTAATCTACCTTACTTCAGCAATTCCTGTCCCCGTTTCTCCTCCTTGAGGATTTCAGTGCCCACCATCCACTGTGAGGGAGTGTTACATCAACGGTTTGGGTTATCCTAATCGACCAACTTCTCACGGACTTCGATTTGTGCCTCCTCAATGATGGTTCCCCTACCCACTTCAGTGCCACTCATGGCACCTTTTCTGCTATCGATCTCATGATCTTCTCCCCTGCCCTCGTGGCTTCTCTACATTGGTCATCCCATGATGACCTTTGTGACAGTGACCACTTCCCAATGGCACTATTGGTCCCCTGCTGTCGCCAGGCAGACAGGCCCCCACATTGGACATTCTGCGGGGCCAATTGACCTTTATATATGTCTGTGTCCCCTTTGATACCTCCCTCTTGAATTCTGTCTGTGTCCCCTTTGATACCTCCCTCTTTAATTCCATTGATGTAGTCATAAAAGGCATCTCTGCCACTCTTCTTCATGCTGCTGACACTGGTGTCCCCCTATCCACAGGGCCCCCTTGTCATTGACTGGTACCATGGTGGCCCAAGGACACAGTCAATGTTCAGGACTGCCGACGGGCGCAGCAGCGATTTAAGCAGTGCCCCTCCCAAACAAACCTCCCCACTTTTAAGCGTCTTCTTGGTGGTGGCCACTCCCATCATGTGCACTGGTGCTGCCGTCTGTGTGCAACTTGCATTTACATGAGTGTGTGTGTGTGTGTGTGTGTGTGTGTGTGTGTGTGTGTGTCTACTGCTGACAAAGGCCTTAATGGCCGAAAGCTATAATTGTGTGAATCTTTTTGCTGTGCCTATTGCGACTCCGCATCTCCGCTATATGGTGAGGAGCAACTTTCTTTCTCTGGTATCGTTACATTCCAGCCTGGATTTTCCATTGTTTGATTTTAACTTGTACATTTTATGTTTTAACTTTTACTGCACTTACTACAGTTGTTAACATTTATACAATTAGAGGTTTAACATTATTTCTAAATATTTGTATAAATAATACTGAAGTATAAGTGCGTATATGGGTAACAGTGTAAAGATTATAACATTGATGCCCTCTGCCTCTTAACTTTACCTACTTAATAAGACTACCTCACCTTACATTCTCTTCCATATCATCAATATCCAACCACCCCTTGCCTGCTTTATTTATAAATGAAGATTCTTCATTAGACTGTATTGTTTTTTGAAATAATGGAGCAACTGGTGTTTTGAAACTTCCTGGCAGATTAAAACTGTGTGCCCGACTGAGACTCGAACTCGGGACCTTTGCCTTTCGCGGGCAGGTAGAGCACTTGCCCGCGAAAGGCAAAGGTCCCGAGTTCGAGTCTCAGTCGGGCACGCAGTTGTAATCTGCCAGGAAGTTTCATATCAGTGCACACTCCGCTGCAGAGTCAAAATCTCATTCTGGGAACTGGTGTTTTGTTGTACATTACTATATTTATAATGGAAAACTGTCCGGTGCATCTTATCTTTTCAATGTTCAATATAGATACTACAGATGTTAGCCTTCATACAATGTGAGTTATTGTTCCTTCTTAACAGTGGTGCAAATTATTTTGTAGTATAAGTGTAAATATGGTGAACAATGTGTACATTGTAAACATTACTTTTCCTCCTCCTGTTTCACTCTACAACCCCCCTCCTCTCTCAGACTACCCCTCCCACACCAGACAACAAGTTTCTTTCAGATGTTGTTCCCCTTCCACAATTCAATCTGGCCTGTTGTTCAGTCTTTTTAATAATAGAACATCACTTCTCTTCGAACCTTTATCTAAAAAGCGAAGATTGTTCTTTATAGTTTCATACAATTTAAAATAATGAAACAACTGGTGTTATGTACTACATTTCTATATTTATAATGAAGAACTGTCCTGAATATTTTAGGTTTTTAATATTTAATACACTTACTACAGCTATTAACTTTCATATGGTAAGAGGCTTAACATTCCTTTTAAAAACCTGTGTAAATAAAATTGCACTACAAGTGTATGTATAGATAACACTGTAAACATTGTGTACATTGGCAGTTCCTCCTCCTTTTCTCCCCTTGCCCCCCCCCCCCCCTTCCTCACTTCATCGACTTAATCTGACTACCCCACCTTTCCTACCCTCCCACATGAATAACTTGCCCCCCTTATGTCTATAATACCTCTGATCTATTTCTGTTAATCCTAACATACACCATCCCCTCATTCACTATACACCCATCCCCAAATTTTTTCCCCTTTTAGTAGCATTGTACACTTGGTCTTTTATAACAGTCATTTATGCTTTTATGTAAAGGGTTTTAAATTTCAACTATGTTTGTGACCATTTATTTTATGTAAATGACCAATTATTAAACACGGTTGTAATTCATAACAATGTATAACTGCCTATTTTATAATTTACCATGTATTAACCTGCAGAGATGGATGAAATCATGAGGAAGGAGGTAGGCACTGCGTTTATTCCATATACAGCCACACTCTCGGGGAAAATCACCCGCATTTTGAAGAAACACCAGGTCGGAACTGTGTTTTGTCCTCTGAATAAAACTCATGCACTGGTGGGGGCGCCAAAGATGACCTCAGTTTGAGAAAGACAGACATGTACCAGATTCTGTGTCAATGTAGCAAGTCGTATATTGGTCAGATGATGCCTACCGTCGAGGATCGATGCCGTGAACACCAGAGGCACACTCGACTGATGTATCCGAGCAAGTCGGTGGTTGCAGAATATTGTTTGTCGGAAAATCACGCTACGAAGTATGAATGCTTGAGGATTCTGGTACAGATGTCGAGATACAGGGACAGCGTTGTTAGCGAGGCCATCGAAATTCGCACCAATGACGACCTGATAAACCGTGACAGTGGCTATAATCTTAGCAAGGCTTGGGAACCAGCGATTGTGTTAATCAAGAGTAAGTCGAGCAAACGTATAGTTGTGATGACCACAGCGGACAGAGTCATCACTCCGACGTCATCTCAGATGCCGTCGCAATCTGTTCCACCACGTGACCATTGCACGGGGTGCGGTCAGTGGAAGGAGCACACCGCGGGTGGAAGGTATTTAAATCGGCCTTCGCCGCGACTGAACCCAGTTCCCTCTGAGCAGCCACAGCGTACGGATCTTCGTGCCGACACGTTCACAGGAGCTCAGTCCGTCAGTTCACCTGATGATGGTGACATGTGTGATCGCCAAAATATTGTGCCTGTTGGACACTGTAGACCGGCAGTACACCCATGGATATTATCAAATATGCCGGGAGAAACTCAAGAATTACTTTTAGGTTGTCTCTTTCAAAGTGGGCTCTTGCCTTTTCAATAAAGTTATGTACCTTTTCAGCTAGGCTGGGCTTACTGTCTGCACAGCAGATACCATACGTATTGTCTGCATATGTAGTGACCAATTGCTTATTGCCAAGAGAACCTGGGAAATCATTTACATAGCATATGAATAGGACTGAATCTTAAATGGAGCCCTGAGGAATATCAAAATGCATATTTCTTATATTTGACCTTCTCCTCTCCAGTATTTCTCCATTACTGTATATAATAACTGTGCACTGCTGTCTACCCTTTAAATATGTTTCTAGCAATTGCGTGAGTTTTTCAGTGACACCACTCTTTGCAATTTTTGATAAGAGTATGTCATGATGTACACTATATCAAAATCCCATGAGAGGTCCAGGAGTACTCCTGCTGCTTGGGATTTTTCAAGTACATGATGGACAAATTGTACTGCTGCTGATGTGGTACTTTGGCCTCTTCTGAAACCATGCTGGAAATCACTGTAATGTTAAAGGATTTTTTTAATTATTTTCTCTATCAGTTTGCTGACACCTGAGATTAGGGCAATGGGTCTCTAGTTCTGTACAGGCTTTATTTCCCCCTCTCTGTGTATTGGTTTAACTACAGCCAGTTTCAGCTTGCCAGGGAACACACCATCTTTGAGAACATGGTTTATTAGGTAAACTAGTGGTTTCATTAGTCCGTGTTTGCAATTCTTCAATAGACATGGAGAAATTTTATCTAATCATGCTGATTTTTTGTTTCTGAGGCTATTAATAAGCTGCAGAATGCCATATGTACTTCCTGGGCTTAGTGTATTGCAATTCTGTTTGTTACTGGACTCAAATGTTTGCTGTATATCCTGTTTCATAGAAACATCATTTTCAACAGCATCTATGAAGTAATTATTAAAAATATTGCTGACTAGAAGGGGATCAGAGATATCACCATTATTCACATTTAATTGTATATTGTTAAATTTAGCTTCTGTTTCATTGTTTCTGATTTTATTTACAACTGATCAGCAAGTCTGAAACATTATCTGAACCTCATATATGTTGGCTTATCTTTTCTGATTTTAATCTTCTGACTTCTTTGTGGTACTTATATATGTACTGATTGAAGAGTTCTTTATGTAACTCTGAATTAGTCAATCTGTGTATAAATGTTTTCCATTTTTTCTTTATCATTTAATTTAAAGTCTAATGGCACAGTTTTGATTTTGAAGGTTGATTTTTCTGGAAACTAATTTTTTTAATGCCATGGCTTTATTTAAATGCTCAATCAGAATTTCTGTGGACATGTTCTATTTACTGTTGACCCCAATGGTAGTCATAACTGATTCCCCATGATTCCTGGCTTAAACTATGTCTTAGTACAGCAATGTTGTTTGCAGATATTATTTGCCTGGGGACATAAATTTTTCTTGATAGTGAAATATTTAACACATGGTAAATTATAAAATAGGCAGTTATACATTGTTATGAATTACAACCGTATTAATAATTGGCCAGCGTGTACCAGATTCCATGTCAATGTAGCAAGTTCTATATCGGCCAGATGATGCGTACCATCGAGGATCGATGCCGTGAACACCAGAGGCACACTCGACTGATGTATCCGAGCAAGTCGGCTGTTGCTGAACATTGTTTGTCAAAAAATCAGGCTATGGAGTATGAACTCTCGAGGATTCTGGTACAGACGTCGAGATACTGGGACAGCATTGTTAGAGAGGCCATCGAAATTCGCACCAATGACGACCTCATAAACCGTGACTATGGCTATAATCTGAGCAAGGCTTGGCAACCAGTGATTGTGTTAATCAAGAGTAAGTCGAACAAACGTATAGTTGTGATGACCATGGCAGACACAGCCATCACTCCGATGTCATCTCAGATGCCATCGCAATCTGTTCCTCGGCGTGACCGTGGTGCGGGGCGTGGTCAACGGAAGGAGCGCGCCGTGGGCGGAGGTTATTTAAATCGGCTGCCGCCGCGACTGAACCCAGTTCCCTCTGAGCAGCCATAGCGTACGGATCTCCGTGCCGGCATGTTCACAGGAGCTCAGTCCGTCAGTTCATCTGATGATGGCGACATGTCTGATCGCCGAAATATTTTGTCTGTTGGACACTGTAGACCAGCAGTACACCCATGGATATTTTGAGAACCTAAAATTAAACATACAAAAACTAATATTATTCATTTTAAACCAAGTGGTCCAAACAGGCAAAATACTGTGATTGATGAAATTCTACCAAAAACCAGTACCGATACACCAAAAACTCAAAAAACTTGTACAAGTAGTAAATTCTTGGGTTTATGCATAGATGATTGACTGTCATGGAAACAGCAAGCTTATTATGCCTGTAAAAAAATAACACCCACTTTATATGTATTTGGAAGATTACCACTATTCTTAATTCTGAAACCCTAAGGACTGTATGTTGTGGATTAGTATACCCTTTCTTGTCTTATGGAATAATACCATGGGGCAGGACATGCCAAACTAATATGAAAAGGGTTTCCATACTGCATAAGAAAACCTTGAGGATCACAGCAAAAGTAAAAACAGGAACTTCTTGCAAACTCCTATTCATTAGACACAATATTCTCACAGGTTATGCCATGTATATACTATAAACTATGATGATAGTGAAAGAAGACACTAAGATCACAAAATAAAACATGGTTATTCACAACTATGAAACAAGGCATAGAAAAGACTATCTTATGGTTAACAGAAGACTAACTTTAACAGCAAAAAGCCCCTATGTCAAAGGAGCTGCTTTTAATAAAATTGAAATTGAAGACTGTCTTTCATGTGTCTCTAATTACAATAGGGTGAGTCGCATATTTGCATGTATATTGGGAAGTTGGCTCTTCATGCCATATTATGTAAACTCTGGCATTTTCTGCTCACTTCAGAGATAATTTAGGCATCTTGTATGATAAAGAGTCCCAACACCTGTTTTCATGACACACCACGGATCACGTGGTGCAAACTGCGATGAATTAATGACGGTCTTTGGTGATCGTTTCTCTTATGTTTACATCGGTGGCTGCTTAGACAGAGTGTAGCAAAATTTAAAACCTGTAATTTTGTCATCTACTTTATCCTAAAACCATGTCAAATGCAGAAGTCATGCTAATGGACAGTAAATTAGCCTATTACACAAGTGTTCTCACATTTACTTTTGACAAAATTGGTTTATATAACCAAAGATACATGTTTTGATGACGACTTGTGTTGTATTCAACCCAATGATTTTTGATATGTAAGTAAGAGAGCAAATCATGCAGTCCATCCATTAATTTAACTGTTTGCCATGCTATTTTTCTGATACTTGTACTTTTATTGTGCTTTAATCTGTTGCAGTTATAACACTTGATACTGGCCTAAGGCTGACATCTAGATTGTGAAATAAAACCTACTGTACGGTCAAATGGCAATTATATCTTTGAAGAAGACTATTTCATTGTAAAATGATCAATGATGAATAAAAATTCTTGATTCTTGATGTCTGACATAGATATTAACTGTTTGTTTTCCAACTATGAGCTGGCTATTCTCGGTGATGTCTGACTACTTATAGATGAGTGTAAGGACAAACTGTTATTCTGAAAAGTTCTTAATGCTTTGAAAATATGGCTAGGTTAGAGTTTACTGTTTTTGATGAGCTACAAGAACAAATGGAATTTTGGGTTACTGTACAGAAAATGTTATTGATTACAATTTTTAAAAAAATATGACATTATTTTTCTTCTGCATTTCAGGTGTTCAGGTGTGGGGGACAGGCTAACAATAGCAAATGCAGCAGTATTATTTGTTGGTATCCACACAGCAGTTCCACAGACGAAGTGCCACTTGATGGCTGAGAATGGTGTGAGGACAGGAAACCCATCAGAGCCTGCTCCCATGTGGCCCCACCACACATCTGACATCTTCTCCAGGTGTACCTCCTGTATCCCTGAGAGGAAAAATAAATATGACACCATATTTTGAACAGGTTTCTCTGCTCTTTAAAAAACTTACTCTCCATGGATACTCACTCATTAACCTAACCTCTCCTATCGTGGACATCTGATGTCAGTGCAGTGGGATAAGGCCCACCTTTTGAACCAGTAATTATGTTGCCTTTTCACAGCTAGGTACTGCTATGAGAGTGTTGTCAGTGGATGGAAGCCATTAAATTTCTGCATGTCCCTGTATTCACATCTTGCTCTTGTCATATGGTGCTGTGGGCTTTGGTATTTGTTTGTACCACCCAGTACACTCCACTGATGTTCGTCACGTGATACAACCATGTCCACTGTACGTGAGTGAACTCATGCTGGCCACTGTTGCCTCCAGCTGTGTTGAGCCCCTGTTTGAAGCAGGCCCCCTCACTGCCATATGCCAGCCTTTCCTCTCTCTAAATTGACTCTAGTCACTGCAGACTTGCCATCTGCTGCCAGGCAGCCTTTGTTGCAACTACCTTTTCCTGCTGTCGTCTCCATGAGATTTTGTATGTCAGTGTGAGGGTCATCATTAGCTTGTCATTACAGCAGCCGCACCTTTGCCTCATTTTTCAAACTTGCTGTGATGTCTTCTCTCTGAGGATCATGGGTCCTGTATCCCCTTTCACTGCAATGTGCCATTGTCTCTACACACCACAACTAATGTGAGTGTTGCTAGCCTCATGTCACCGATCTTCCAGTGAATGAATATGCAATTGTAGCAGCACAGAGATCAGTAAAATATTTTGCTTGTAGGTACCGTTTCTCACTTTTGCTTTGATTGCACTGTTGTTAACTATTAAATTCAGGAGCCCTTTGTTTGTAACCATGCCTCTATGTGCTCCCAGAAAGAGTGGTAGCAATAACTCTATTGGGGCTTTGCAGAAAAAAAGTACATAAGCTCATAAATAAAAATAGGGAGTTAGTAGAGCAGTTTGATCAGCTAATAGTACAGGTGGCTGTGCAGAGATCAGATTCTAATGTTCAGGTCACTCTAGACAACCCTAAGGTAGGTAAAGGCAATACACCTTTCTTACCATCTGCTATGTGAGTAGCTTTCTGGCTGTTATCTTTATTCTCTCATTCTCAGGAAGCTCTAATGAAAATGTGACTACATTCTTGAAAAGTACCCATCTTACTGCCTGCATCAGCTCTTGGCCAGATGGTTTTCTGTTAAATGTGGCAGAAAGCACAAACAGTTATATGGAATCAGAAGATACCCTGAATAGTGCAGGTAGGTTTGAAACCTTAGTGAAAGCATTAGTGGAATGGGACTAAGATGAGAGAAGGATCAATTATTACCATGATAAATTATCCATGCTCATACAAAGAAGGGAGGGAGGGTAGGTTTTTGAGGCATTTGGATAGAATCAGAATGATTTCCTGTCAGACATACACCTTGTGGAGGGATGTAACACAAGTAAAGAACTAGTAGAGGAAGCTGAAGTGTGCACAGTGGATATATTTATTTACGTCATCAATGGGCAAATTGGCATTGATGTCAATAGGGCATCTCCATCTTCCTTACATGGAGCAGTCCATTTAGCACTACTGTGAGAGGAAGCAGTGCAATTTCTCTTCATTCCTTTACGAGGTAATAATTTGCATTGTGTGTTCACCGATGAAGCAAATTGCTGACAGGTCACACTGCCAATAGGCCTAGAGCCCCTTGTCCAAACTGCAAAGAAATTGGACATCTAGGAGTAAATGGTCTTGGTCATGGAGTAGAGTAAATTATCGCCAAAGTGGTTTTCTGACTCAGAGAGGAAATAAGATCTAATAAAGGAAATTGATGGGGGGAGCTGCAGCCATCCTACTCCACTCCCATTAGGGACTGTTAACCCTGTTACATTCCATGTTTTATGAGAGACGGCAAGTCTGATTGTACTAGGAAAAATGCAAAGGAGAAAAGGAGAATTTTGATCAACTCATGTGCTTAAGTGAATTTAGTGTTCTTAGACACTGGTGATAAGTGGGTGTTAAAGCCACCTCACTGTGGATTGACACTGAAGCAATAAAGTGTATGGGAAAATGATATGCCAAATTACAAATTGGTAGGAAACTCAAAACATTAAGGAAGCAATGGCAGGATTTTTATTTCTAAGCCATTATCAGGTGTGACTGACTACAGGTCACATAATGTTCTGTTCAGCAAGGCAACTCACACATTGTGGCAGTGGCAACTCCACAAAGACATGTGAAACCCAAGAAAAAGGCCTATTTCTCCACAACTACTGCACAGAGGGCTTTGATGTTTATTTTATTTATTTTTATTATTTATTTGTCCCGTAGATCAAATCAGTACAGTGGCTTGTACAACTGATATGGGATAAGTCAATACAAATATACAGTTTACAGGAGTCTAAAACAGTAAACAAGAACACAGAAGAATGATTATTTTACATAACCTACAAATTATGTTATTTAAAGTTACAGCTTTACAGAGAATTGTTACATGATGTGACAAAATTGACTTAATAACATTCAGCTTTGATACATTATCATGCACTAAGACAATTTTGATTCAAAATATTCCTGGATGGTATAAAAGTAGGCTTTTATTAAAAGAGATTTCACCATCTGTTTGAATTAATTTATTTCTTAGATTTCTTGTATAAAAGTTGGAAGATGGTTATATAATTTTATTCCCATGCACTTGACACCATCACTGTACAGTTTTGTTGAGTGGGGAAGTATTCTTAGAGAGGTTTTTGATCTTGTGTCATAATCATGGTAATCCATAATTTTGCTAATTTTGTTGATACTTTTTTGGTAAAGAATAATAATTCTAGTATGTATTGGCATGGAAGGGGCAGATATACAGGGTGATTCAAAAAGAATACCACACCTTTAAAAATGTGTCTTTAATGAAAGAAGCATAATATAACCTTCTGCTATACATCATTACAAAGAGTATTTAAAAAGGTTTTTTTCACTCAAAAAACAAGTTCAGAGATGTTCAATATTTCCTGGGCTGCGAACAAATGCTTGCTGGATGCGTGCTACATTTTCATCACTCGTTCTCGGCCGTCCAGAACTTCTCCCTTTGCACAAACACCCATTCTCTGTAAACTGTTTATACCAACATTTAATACACCACCTATCAAGAGGTTTAACACCATACTTCGTTCGAAATGCACGCTGAACAACTGTCGTCGATTCACTTCTGTCGTACTCAATAACACAAAAAGCTTACTGTTGAGCGGTCGCCATCTTAGCATCAACTGACGCTGATATCTAGTCAACAGCGCCTCAAGCGAACAAATGTACAACTAAATGAAACTTTATAGCTCCCGTAATTCGCCGACAGATAGTGCTTAGCTCTGCCTTTTGTCGTTGCAGAGTTTTAAATTCCTAAAGTTGTGGTATTCTTTTTGAATCACCCTGTATAGTTTCTTAAATAATGGTTTACAAGTGTCTCCCTGTTTTTTGAACATAATTGTTCTGACTATCTTCTTTTACAGTTTGAATATCTTAATTGATTCAGAATTTTGTCCCCAGAAGATGGTTCCGTAGTGAAGTACATAGTGAAAGAGTGCATGGAACATTGTGGTTAGGGTACTTGTGTTAGTGACATTCCTTATTGATCTAATCATGAAGCATACATTACTAATTTTTGTGCTGGTAATGTCAATGTGCCTTTTCCATGTGAGCATATCAGTAATAGTGACCCCCAAAAATTTTATTTCATTTTCAAGTTTAATATTTTTTTTCAGTAATATAGTTGATACTAATGGATTTCTGTTTTGAGCAGTGTGGAAGGTTATTCCAATTGTCTTTTCTCATTAAGAAGCCATCGACTTATTTGATCTGTGATTCTATCTGTATTAGATTGGAGAATTTGTTCACGCTCAGAAATGAGTACAAAGGTGTCATCAGCAAACAAAAATGTTTTTGTGTCTGGTAGGCTGTGAGGAAGGTCATTTATGTAAAGTAAGAATAGCAAGGGGCCCAGGACGGAGCCTTGGGGAACACCTTGCTTTATGGTATGTATGGAGGAATGTACAGTGCTAGCTGTACCTGAGAGCTTAGTTTCATTTAATTCGACATACTGCTGTCGATCTTCAAGATAGCTTTTAAACCAGACATAGGCATTTCCTCTTATTCCATAGGAATGCATCTTTTGCAAAAGTATACTATGATTAACCACATTGAAGGCCTTTGTTAGATCTAGGAAGATACCTATGGCTGGGAGTTTTTTGTCCACAAGCTCCAGTGCTTGATCTAGAAATTCTTGTATTGTATCAGTTGTAGCTTTCTTACTTTGGAAGCCAAACTGAGCAGGTGGACAGGATATTTTCTTTGTCTATAAAGGACATGATTCTGGTGGCCATTATATATTCAAATACTTTACTAAAAGTTGAAAGCAGTGCAATGGGTCGATAATTACTGGGATCCTCTTTGCTTCCTTTTTTGGTGGACGGGTATAATTTTTGCAATTTTGAGCATACCAGGAAATGCACCAATCAGGAATGATAAGTTTATTATGTGGGCAAGGGGTTTACTGATAAAGTTACTGCAATTATGAAGGAGGAAGCATGGAATTTGATCTTGTCCACCAGATGACTTTTTTTTAAATTTTGGTATGAAGTGTATTTTCTATTTCAATTTCAGATGTAGGCCTTAAAAATAGAGTCTCAGATCATAAGTTTGGTTCTAGTTGTAACGAACAGCTATTTTTAAGATGGTTAGGCAGGTTTTCTACTGTTTCTGTAGAGTAGTTATTGAATTCCTCTGCTGTTTCTTTCCCACTGGAGACTAAATTTAAACACAGTCTTTGGAATTGGGGGGTTTCCCCATAGTATAATCCAATAAGTGAGGTGAGAGTGGAAGAAGACAAAGTATGCATATGGTAGGAGTGTTCTACTAACAGAGCCTCTCAGTTTATGTAACAAGAAGATTACATGTGACAGTTTTTTGCATAGCATGCCTGTGTGAGTTTCCCAGTTAAGTTTTTGGTCGATATGGAACCCTAGTAGTTTTACAGATTTGTTTTCATGTTTGGGGGCATTCAAATTCAATACAATATCTTCTGGCTTATTATTGTTTATATGTAATGAATTTGCCTGAAACCAGCTGTCCATTGCTACTGTTACATTATTGTGTAATTCATCCAAGTTGTTTCCCTGAGTAATTAGCATTGTATTGTCTGCATAAAGTGCTGTGTCCCAAGGTAATGAAGAAGGCAAATCATTTATGTAGACTACAAAAAGAAAAGGTCCAAGTATGGAGCCCTGTGGAACTCGTTTGGTAACTCACAAGAAACTGGATCTTTTCTCATTTATAGCCACTGTTTGTTCCCTATTGCATAAGTAAGATTGTAATAGCTGGAGAGCACTCTCTCCTATTCCATAATACTATTGTTATTGTGGTCTTCAGTCCTCAGACTGGTTTGATGCAGCTCTCCATGCCACTCTATCCTGTGCAAGCTTCTTCATCTCCCAGTACCTACTGCAACCTACATCCTTCTGAATCTGCTAAGTGTATTCATCTCTTGGTCTCCCTCTACGATTTTTACCCTCCACGCTGCCTTCCAATACTAAATTGGTGATCCCTTGATGCCTCAGAACATGTCCTACCAACCGATCCCTTCTTCTAGGCAAGTTATGCCACAAACTTCTCTTCTCCCCAATCCTATTCAATACTTCCTCATTAGTTACGTGATCTACCCATCTAATCTCCAGCATTCTTCTGTAGCACCACATTTCGAAAGCTTCTATTCTCTTCTTGTCTTAACTATTAATTGTCCATGTTTCACTTCCATACATGGCTACACTCCAAACAAATACTTTCAGAAAAGATTTCCTGACACTTAAATCTATACTCGATGTTAACAAATTTCTCTTCTTCAGAAACGCTTTTCTTGCCATTGCCAGTCTACATTTTATATCCTCTCTACTTCGGCCATCATCAGTTATTTTGCTCCACAAATAGCAAAACTCCTTTACTACTTTAAGTGTATCATTTCCTAATCTAATTCCCTTAGCATCACCCGACTTAATTTGACTACATTCCATTATCCTGGGTTTGCTTTTGTTGATGTTCATCTTATATACTCCTCTCAAGACACTGTCCATTCCATTCAACTGCTCTTCCAAGTCCTGTGCTGTCTCTGACAGAATTACAATGTCATCAGCGAACCTCAAAGTTTTTATTTCTTCTCCATGGATTTTAATACCTACTCCAAATTTTTCTTTTGTTTCCTTTACTGCTTGCTCAATATACAGATTGAATAACATCGGGGAGAGGCTACAACCCTGTCTTACTCCCTTCCCAATCACTGCTTCCCTTTCATGCTCCTTGACTCTTATAACTGACATCTGCTTTCTGTACAAGTTGTAAATAGCCTTTCGCTCCCTGTATTTTACCCCTGTCACCTTCAGAATTTGAAAGAGAGTATTCCAGTCAACATTGTCAAAAGCTTTCTCTAAGTCTACAAATGCTAGAAACGTGGGTTTGCCTTTCCTTAACCTTTCTTCTAAGATAAGTCGTAAGGTCAGTATTGCCTCACGTGTTCCAACATTTCTACGGAATCCAAACTGATCTTCCCCGAGGTCGGCTTCTACTAGTTTTTCCATTTGTCTGTAAAGAATTCGTGTTAGTATTTTGCAGCTATGGCTTATTAAACTGATTGTTCGGTAATTTTTGCATCTGTCAACACCTGCTTTCTTTGGGATTGGAATTATTATATTCTTCTTAAAGTCTGAGGGTATGTCGCCTGTTTCATACATCTTGCTCACCAGATGGTAGAGTTTTGTCAGGACTGGTTCTCCCAAGGCTGTCAGTAGTTCCAATGGAATGTTGTCTACTCCGGGGGCCTTGTTTCGACTCAGGTCTTTCAGTGCTCTGTCAAACTCTTCATGCAGTATCGTATCTCCCATTTCATCTTCATCTACATCCTCTTCCCTTTCAATAATATTGTCCTCAAGTACATCGTCCTTGTGTAGACCCTCTATATACTCCTTCCACCTTTCTACTTTCCCTTCTTTGCTTAGAACTGGGTTTCCATCTGAGCTCTTGATATTCATACACGTGGATCTCTTCTCTCCAAAGGTCTCTTTAATTTTACTGTAGGCTGTATCTATCTTACCCCTAGTGAGATAAGCTTCTACATCCTTACATTTGTCCTCTAGCCATCCCTGCTTTCCATTTTGCACCTCCTGTCGATCTCATTTTTGAGACGTCTGTATTCCTTTTTGTCTGCTTTATTTACTGCATTTTTATATTTTCTCCTTTCATCAATTAAATTCAATATTTCTTCTGTTACCCAAGGATTTCTAGCAGCTCTCGTCTTTTTACCTACTTTATTCTCTGCTGCCTTCATTACTTCATCCCTCAAAGCTACCCATTCTTCTTCTACTGTATTTCTTTCCTCCATTCCTGTCAATTGTTCCCTTATACTCTCCCTGAAACTCTGTACAACCTCTGGTTCTTTCAGTTTATCCAGGTCCCATCTCCTTAAATTCCCACCTTGTTGCAGTTTCTTCAGTTTTAATCTACAGGTCATACCCAATAGATTATGGTCAGAGTCCACATCTGCCCCTAGAAATGTCTTACAATTTAAAACCTGGTTCCTAAATCTCTGTCTTACCATTATATAATCTATCTGATACCTTTTAGTATTTCCAGGGTTCTTCCATGTATACAACCTTCTTTCATGATTCTTAAACCAAGTGTTAGCTATGATTAAGTTGTGCTCTGTGCAAAATTGTACAAGGCGGCTTCCTCTTTCATTTCTTAGCCCCAATCCATATCCACCTACTACGTTTCCTTCTCTCCCTTTTCCTACACTCGAATTCCAATCACCCATGACTATTAAATTTTCATCTCCCTTCACTATCTGAATAATTTCTTTTATTTCATCATACATTTCTTCAATTTCTTCGTCATCTGCAGAGTTAGTTGTCATATAAACTTGTACTACTGTAGTAGGTGTGGGCTTTGTATCTATCTTGTCCACAATAATGCGTTCACTATGCTGTTTGTAGTAGCTTACCTGCATTCCTATTTTCCTATGCATTATCAAACCTACTCCTGCATTACCCCTATTTGATTTTGTGTTTATAGCCCTGTAGTCACCTGACCAAAAGTCTTTTTCCTCCTGCTATCGAACTTCACTAATTGCCACTATATCTAACTTTAACCTATCCATTTCCCTTTTTAAATTTTCTAACCTACCTGCCCGATCAAGGGATCTGACATTCCATGCTCCGATCCGTAGAACACCAGTTTTCTTTCTCCTGATAACAATATCCTCTTGAGTAGTCCCCGCCCGGAGATCCGAATGGGGGACTATTTTACCTCTGGAATATTTTACCCAAGAGGACCCCATCATCATTTAGTCATATATTAAAGCTACATGCCCTCGGGAAAAATTACGGCCGTAGTTTCCCCTTGCTTTCAGCCGTTCGCAGTACCAGCATAGCAATGCCGCTTTGGTTATTGTTACAAGGCCAGATCAGTCAATCATCCAGACCGTTGCCCTTGCAACTACTGAAAAGGCTGCTGCCGCTCTTCAGGAACCTGTAGCTTTCTTATAATAATATTGTGGGATACAGTATCAAATGCTTTCTTAAGTTCAACAGTCTTGCACTAATTATGCTTTTATTCTCAAAGGAGTCGTATACTTTAGTGACAATGCTTCCTGCTGCCTTCACTGTTGAGAGACCAGTTCTGAACCACTACTGTGTGGAACATAGCAGTTTATTCAATTCAAAATACTGGCTCATTTGCTGGTGGATTCAGTACTCTATTATTTTCGAAATTATGGGAACTAACGAGAGGGGTCGGTAATTGTCAGGTAAATCTTTGTTTTTTTTTCTTATACAAAGGTACGATAACAGAAATTTTTAAACAATCTGCGTAAACACCTTCATTTAATATCTTATTTATTACCCTTGTTAAGGGGATTATTATTTCTTCTCTTATATTTTTATAACATAATTAGATAAACAATAGCAGTCTTCAGCTCTGGAGTTACTGAGCTTGTCTATTGATTCACTGACCTACCTAGGAGTTACTAATGGCCATTCAAATTTATTACTCAGTTTTCTGTGTATTGTAGGTAGCAGTGCTGATGCTTTTCTCACATTTTCCTATATCATAATGTCAGAGACAGGATTGGCAAAATGTGCATTTAATATATGTGGATGAATTTGTATACAGTTTTATTTCTTTTGGCAGTTTATTTCTGTTTTAATGACTTTCCATGCTGCTTGGCATTTAGTTGTGGAATTGAGTATGAATGTGTTATTGGCTTTGCATTCTGCCATATTGATTTCAGGCCTATAGTGTTTTCTGGCTAGTTTGTAGATATTTTTATCTGCTTCACTATGGTGAGACCTGTTACTATACATGAGCATAACTGTTCGAAAATTGTTTAATTGTGTTGTGTACCATTCTTTCATCCTTTTGGTTTTATGGTGGGTGTTATTCTTGTGGGTTCTTTGGCACTTTATGTGGCAGTACTGGAAAGATGTTCTGGCTGTAGTCAAAATCTGAGAGCGAAAGGAACTGTCTTTCTTGTTGACCCTTTGCCTCAGAACTACATTCCTGATATATTTCAGGTACTTTTGAAACAAGGCTTTTTAGGACAGAAAATATATGTCCCAGTTTGCTTAGAAAACTTCAGAGTAAAATATTTTGCAATACTACATGGAACTATACTGACCAATAAAGAGGAGATATTTGATGATGAGTTACCTCTGACAGGAGAAAGTAATTTCAGCAGCATAAGAAACAGAAATCATTGCTCATAGAAGACAATTATACAATCATTTCACCCCTTAAAAATCACTTGTTGGATAAGTTGTCACTTGTTGGATAAGTTGTCACATTTTTCATAATTAGAATGAAGCCTTTGTATCCATTATTAGAAGAATTTGTGTGGTTGTTTGAGGAGAGGCAATATTTGTTGGCTGCTGACTTAACATAACACAAAATTCTGACCAGCAATACCAGGCTGATAGCACAGAAACCCTGTTAAATTCTGTATAACTTGTATTCAGCCTGGAAGAGAATATTCAGCAACAGCAACCCTTCTTCAGCCCCTGGATCTCACCAGTGCAATTGTTCCCAAAATATCAGTTAGGGTGAGAAATCCTTTCACCTATATGCTGACATGAGTGTCATCAACAAAGTCACAGAAACTGATAAATATCCCCTATATAGATGTGCAGGGACTCCACTCAGAAAGTACTCTGAATAATGTTCCGGTACTCCTTTCATCAATGCACTTGTTTTATTAGTCCCTTTAGCACACTTTAATTACAGTGAAAAAGAAGAGAAGTAAAAAGACAGTGGGTGTGTATGTGGAATAGGGGGCTGTGTAGTGGTGGAATGAGAACAGGAAACTAGAAAGGTGGGTGTAGGGCAATGAATAATGAAGGTTGAGGCCAGGAGGTTTATGGGAATATAGCATATATTGCAGGGAGAATTCCCATGTGCACACTGTAGAAAAGCTGTTGTTGGCACGAATCATCCAGATGGCACAGACTGTGAAGCAATCACTAAAATGAACAACATTGTTTGTGTAGTGGCTCACCTACTGGGTGGTCCAGCTCTTGGCCACAGTATGTCAGTGGCCATTCATGTGGACAGACGGCTTGTTGGTGGTCATTAATGTGGACAGATGGCTTGTTGGTTGTCATGCCTACGTAGAATGCAGCACAGAGGTTGCAGCATAGTTTGTAGATCAAATGACTTGTTTCACGTGTATCCCTGCCTTTGATGGGACTGGAGTAGTTGGTGGTGGGTGGTTGTATGGGAGAGGTCTTGCATCAAGTGTATTCCAGAGATATGAGCCATGAGGCAAGGGGTTGGGAGCAGGGGTTTTGTAGGGATGGACGGTGGAGGGGTGGGAAGGATAGTGGGTAGGACATTCCTCATTTCAGGGCACAATTCAAAACAATAGTTGAAACCCTGGTGGAGAATTTGATTCAGTCGAAAGTAAGTGTGTGTGTGTGTGTGTGTGTGTGTGTGTGTGTGTGTGTGTGTGTGTGTGTATTTTGTCTAATACAGATGATGGCCTTTCTGACTGAAAGCTTACATGTTTGCCATCTTTTTGTTGTGCCTACCTGTAACTCAGCATCTCCTCTTTTCATAATATTGTCAAGTTATATTACATATGTCAAACTGATCAGTAATGAAGGCATTTCCACCATGCTCCAAGCTCTGATTTCATATAGTACAAATGTATGAGGAAAGACAGACAAATAAAAACTTCTTACAGCTAAATACTTAATACTATTAAAACGGTAGAATAAATTATCTACACAGTGAAAGATCTAGCTTTATATACAAATGTTGCTCTTCTTAGAGAACACTGATGCAGTAATTTTAAATTAAGTAGCAAGAAAATAATTCTACTGAACTACCAAATGTAGTGGAAATTATTGGTCATGACACTGTACATTGACTTTATGGAATACTATAGCAGAGAGTCATCAGTACCATAGTTTATAGTCCATACAAGATATACACTAACATTAAGAATTCCTTCTGTCTTACGTCCCTACTACCCATTAATCACATATACTCTGAAGTACCAAAGAAACTGGTGTAGGCTCGTGTATTCAAATATAGAGATATGTAAACAGGCAGAATACGGTGGTCGGCAACACCTACAAGAGACAACAACTGTCTGGCGCATTGTTACATTGGTTACTGATGCTACAATGGTAGGTTATCAAGATTTAAGTGAGTTTGAACATGGTGCTATAGTCAGTGCATGAGTGATAGGACACAGTATTTCTGAGGTAGTGATGAAGTGGGGATTTTTCCCCCTATGATCATTACACGAGTGTACCGTGAATATCAGGAATCTGGTAAAACATCAACTCTGTGACATCGCTGCAGCTGGAAAAAGATCCTGCAAGAATGGGACCAATAACAACTGAAGAGAATCATTCAACATGACAGAAGTGCAACCCTTCCACAAATTGCTGCAGATTTCGCTTCTGGACCATCAATAAGTGTCAGCGTGTGAACCATTCAATGAAACACATTGATATGAGCTTTTGGACCAGAAGACCCACTCGTGTACCCTAGATGACTGCATGACACAAAGCTTTAGGCCTCGCCTGGGCCCATCAACACTGACGTCGGACTGTTGATGACTGGAAACATGTTGTCTAGTTGGATCAGTCTCATTTTAAATTGTATTGAGCAATTGGATGTGTATGGGTATGGAGAAAACCTCATGAATCTATGGACTGTGCATGTCAGCAGGGGACTGTTTGAGCTGGTGGAGGCTCTGTAATGGTGTTGGACGTGTGCAGTTTGACTGATAAGGGACCTCTTGATACATTGAGATACGACTCTGACAGGTGACACATACATAAGCATCCTGTCTGATCACCTGCATCCATTCATGTCCATTGTGTATTCTGATGGACTTGGGCAATTCCAGCAGGCCAAAGTGATACCCCACACATTCAGAATTGCTACCGAGTGACTCCAGGAACACTCTTCTGAGTTTAAACACTTCTGCTGGTTACTGAAATCTCCACCCTTCTTCCTTCTTCCATCTATTGCCCACATTAAACAATACCCAGTCCAACTAATTAATAAGCAAAGTCTTTCATGAAGATTTGAGAGGAACGAAGATTACAGTAAACTTTCAAGTTCACCTAGCTTGTCATGTTGAGATGACTCCGTTCTTCTTGTCTAGGGGTCTGATTCTTGAAGCTAAAAATCGAACCTCAGGTGCTCATGGTTGGTTTGAACTAAAGTAAGTTGGAAGATTGTTGTTGCAGAATTTGTTTTTGTAAATATATTTTCTCACATTTTAGTACATCATGCGCTATTTTGATTTTTCACATTAACAAAGCTGAAATTACATTGTTCGCACCTCTTGTACAAAAAAAGAACCAATCACATCAGTGGCAAGCTTATGAGTATGACTCTCACATTCTGCGGAAATAACAATATTGGAAAGGGTATACAATTTTTCTTAACAAATGAATTCCTACTAGTTTCCATACATGATAAATTATGATTATTATTTCATAAATGAATCCAGAAATAAACATAGTGAACAGTACAGGATTGTGTAATTAATAACAGAAATTTTAAGTGTGTAAATAATTCATAATTTCAAATGTACATACAGAACTAGTACTTGTTGATTATAACATCAAAATTAAGTAATTCCTTTTCATAAAGTTTAGCTTGAAATATAACATAATATGTATAAAATTATATGAAAGTTTTCAGAAAAGCAACTGAAATAATACTGACCTATTCAAAATTCGAAAAATATTACCGATATTGACAACTAGTTTTGAGAAAAAGTAATGGTGGAGGTAGGTGTCCTGTTACAACGTCCTCCTTACATAATATGGAAACAATGTGTTTACAATATTCTGTGACCTACAATAAGGTTTGCTATTGCTAAATGGTGTGCAAAATGATGACAAAAGATAGAATACAGATTGTCAAAGTTAAATTCCAAATCACAAGGAAATTTTAGGATTTATGATCATCACTTCCCTATGAACATAAGTATAGGTTAGCTTACAAAAAACTCCAAAAGTTATAGAAGGAAATATACAGCATCTGACAAATTTCTGATTACAACAAACAGAGTTCTCCTTGCTTACAATTTGTATATAGTCCAAATAAGTGTGAAACCTGAGTAGTGAAATGGCAAAATTAACATATGGCGACAATTCACAAAATTATGGACAAACTTCACATGAAGTTGTTCTAACATATCTAGTGTCATACAGAATGCTCTAGTCTAGTGTAATGTGTATGTCTCTTTCAGCATTGCAACGAATGAGGATTAAGTGTCTGTTAATGTAATGTGTAAGTCTATTTCAGCATTGCAATGAATGAGGGTTAAGTGTCTGTTAATGTTATCAGTATGTAAAAATAAATAATAAAGTATTATAGAAAAGTGTTACCATAACAATCTAAGGTAAATTAACATAATACAAAAGTGAAACATAGTTCCTACAAACATAGTAAATACCATTAGTGTAAGCATATTAACGATCATAAAGTGGAATTCAGATGTATAGAAGTACCTGATACATAACAAATTAACTACAAGAATATTGATTACACCAGTTTACAGGTCTCTTTTAACAAGCTGTTAATTAAGAATGAAGTTATGCCAGAAACACTGCTTCAAATCAATAACTTAAGAAGCAAGTACAATTTAGTACAATATATATTACAGAAAACATAAGAAAATATCTACTCTGCAAGTGATAATCTATACATACATGAAGAAATGACATTCAAA
Source organism: Schistocerca gregaria (assembly GCF_023897955.1). Lineage (NCBI taxonomy): Eukaryota > Metazoa > Arthropoda > Insecta > Orthoptera > Acrididae > Schistocerca > Schistocerca gregaria. The sequence continues at coordinate 545,686,173 of NC_064924.1, forward strand.
TTTTCAGATATGTGGAACATTCTGTCCCAAGACAAATGATACAAAGTCAAAACTACAACATTACAACACTAAACTATAGAAACAAGTGCAGAGGTAATGTAAAGTACTAGAATTAAAAATTGCAACTTTACATCTATAAAGTCACACCTTCAAATTCATCAAAAGAGAAGAAAGAATTCAGAGTCTAAGTGTACAACGAGTGAGATGACTAGAAAAACTCACAACGGGTACTGACCAGAAGAATATACTCAATTGCAAGTAGGAGTGTAGCAGAAAATCAATCACCCATATGAACCACAGTATATAAGGATATGCTGACTCATGAAAAGAGAAAATAATGAAAAAAATGTTAGGGTCTATGCTCATGATGTGGGAAGTGATCTGTGAATCCAAACCACACCAGTTACACACTAGCAGAAATGTTTCAACACAACAAAATGAATAAAGTTCATAATCATATATCAATAAGTTCAATCACATGTAAAGGACAATTAGAGGAAGCAACTAGCCTCAATCAATCTAGTAGCATGGGGACCAAAATCAGTGGGTGAAATCAGAAATGTATACATCTTGTTATACAGTCTATACACAATTAATAATCACAAATGTAAATGTCTTCTACACTATTTGATAATTGTTCACACAAACTAACCTACATATATAGAAACCTAGAAGATTGCAATTGGAAAAAAAGCATACTGAGTGTTGAGACAAGAAACTTCATTGAAATAATATGACTACTAACATAACAGTACCTAAGTTTTACCAGATTCTGATAATTATTTACAACATGGTTCATAGAACATACTTCTGAACTTTTTAAATTTTTACATTTCTGCGTTGAACATAACAAATCATCAGTCATAGAAAATCAACGTTGCTCAGCATTACACCCAAGTCAAGCATGATTTAAAGTTACACATGGTATTGGGAGGTTAATCCCCCTACTTGGAAAAACATACATTTGTGTGGAATAACGCTGCCCACAGCAGTGACTTCTTTTCTAAACAAATAGTTCCTTGAAATTTATATAAATACAAGAACTTTGCATATTGGATAATTTCTTGGTTAACAATTTACAAATTTCAGTCACAAGACTGTTGTAGTTGACAGATGCTTGAGTACATTACCCAGCACCTATGATTTCTTGAAAGTTGACTGGACCAACAATGATGCAGCCATACAGGAGTGTGGGAATGAATCCACCCACACATTTCAGTTTCCTCCCTAGATTTCTCATCACATGCTTCAATGGATAGGTAATTTCCTGTCTAGCTTTCACTTTGAATCCTGAAACATTGTTTTATCTACTAACTATGCTGTTCAGTACCTCCCTCACATCACACGGCACATGTTTTGTCTATCTATACAGAAAAAAATTAAGTATATAGGGGGTACATCAGAATGGATTAAAAGTATTCACCCTTATAGTACATTAATAAAGAGAGCTAAATGCAGTAAAAAACTGAACTAGTAAGGTAAGATACATATATATACTAAATATATCTCAAAGTAACATTCACTTGGCAATTAGCAGATGAAAAGAAATTATGTACACAAGCAAGACAAGTCGGACTGCACTGATGCCTACAAAATGAGGTATGAACCATAGTCCATGATGTACTGACATAAGACTTCTGTATTTACTTATACATGAGTTTGATTTGCACATACAAAATTTCAAGATAAAATTCCTAATATTTACAGTGCACATGAAGAAAATAAGTCTTCACTCAAGTTACAAAAACATCCATGACTTTACCCAAAAGAGTTCTTGACAGTTAAATTAAATCCCTTTCTGCAGAGTACATAAGAATTATAATAATAGGTAACACTAACATCATTCTAAAATCAGAAAACTATCACTAGATATTTAATAGCATGTCACATTTCAAAATTGTAAAAGGATCTACCCATTTAGTGATATGGCATATGTGTATCAAAATATAAAGCACACATCTACTACATGTCAGAATTATATAGTTGTATGAACCTGTAAATATAGTGTGGCATAGACCTAAACTCAATCAATAGACAAGACAAAGCTTTAGAAATCACATCTTACATACTACATTCCTAACAAAGAAGAAAGAAAAAAATAGATACTTATGGATCATATCTATATGCTTTCAGTTAAGTGATATTGCATAATTCAAACAATGTCTTAGATTTAGGATACTTACGTCTGTATGCATTAAGATGCGGATTTTCAAGAATTTCAAATGGCCCTGTATGAATACCAAAGAGCTCAGGTGTCAACACTTTAGATTTCTTTTTGGCTTTCACCAACACAAGATCTCCTACCTCAAACTTAGAAAATCTACCTTTACCATCAAGTTTCTGCTTTCTTCTATCCCCTGGCTTTTTCAACGTCTCCCTGACACACTCATCTCTCTCTCTTACAGTGAAAGAATTTTACTTGGTGGAAACTTAACATTTTCAGAAATAAAGTTAGGTGGTCTTCGGTTAAACATGATTTCAAATGGTGAAGAACCTGTTGAAGAATGTTGTAAGCTGCTCATAATACCCTCAAAATCACTGACTTAGCCTATTCAACTAGTAAGATTCTTACTACAGCATGTTCTAAACAGTCTTCCAAATTTCTCTCATCTATCTTTCTGTAGGATTGCTCAACAGATGTTACACAGAGATTAGAATAAGCCTTACATTTGCATGATCAACAAATAGGAATACCATCTAATGAAAAAATTTGTTTTCAAACTTAGAGATGATTGCTTACAGGTAGCTTTCTTAAGAGGAAACAGGTTATGAACTTTGAAAATATATCAACCACCAAAAAAACATAACAAATTCATTCTTAGGCTTATGCAAAGGTCCATAGAAGTCCACAGACACAAGGTCTAGATTACTATTAAGCAGTATGTTTTGCATTTGACCTCTACTTGTTTGGTTACTTACCTTCACTGTTTAACATCTGCCACAGCTGGGATTCTTCTTCTTGACTCTCCTTCCTATGTTATGAGAATAGATGTTTTCCTGGATCTTTTGTGTACATTTAGTTGAAACACAGTTACCAAATCTCTTATATGTATAAATAATTAAAGTATCAATACACTGTTCCGGCCACCATAATTTCCAATCATCTGAGTCAGTCTTATGTCTCCTGAATGAAGTACCCTTATGTACCTTGTAATATTGTTCCATCTTTTCTCCTCCTTTCTTACCCAACATGCTCTTAACCATTTTCCAGTTTTGATCATGATTTTGATACCTGCAGATGTCTTTGCAAATTTTCAACATCTCTTTTTCCTCTTTCACACCTCTTGAGAACAAAAGTTTGAACTTTTTCTCTCCTTCTCCAAAGTTGTTAGATGAGTCACTCCCTAAAGGTAGCCAACATAAAGTATCAGCAAGTACATTGTCTGTGCTCTTAATGTATCTGATTTCGCAATTGAACTCCTGTGAAAACAAGGCCCAAGAAATTATGTTATGGTACAGCTTACACCCCTGGAGATAACATTATGTTCTGTGATCAGTACAGATATTGACTTTGTGAGTTAGTAAATAATTTTTAAACTTCTTGAATGCCAAATGTACAGCCAAGAGTTTTTTCTCAGTTACAGTGTGGGTCTTTTCATGCTTCAGAGCAATAGTCTACTAGCAAATGAAGTGACCTATGTTCAATAGCACTTTCAACTTCAACCTCCTGAAATAAATGACCACCCAAACCAACATCACTACTGTCTGTCATATTACAAAAAGGAAGGGACAAATCCAGTCTGAACAATATCTGACTTTGACACAACTGACCTTAATCTCATCGAAAGCATCCTGACATCCCTGATTCCAATCCCGAACAGTATTTTTCTTCAAAGTTCACTGAGGTGTGAAGCATTCAAAGCTTGGCTGCTACAGAATTTTCTATAGAATCCAGTTAACCCAAAAAATGATTTAAACTGCTTCTTGTTACAAAGAGCAAGAAAATTATCAATAGCATCAAGTTTCTCTTTATCAGATGAAATTCCTTTCTCAGATATAACATGTCCCAAAAATTGTACTTCTCTAACGCCAAATTTACACTAACTTATTTTCAAGGTCATACCTCCTGATTCCAATTTTGAAAACACATCTCTTAACAGATCCAAATGTTGTTCCAAAGTATTTTCAGTGACCAAAATGTCATTGAAGTACACAATTAGTTTTGAACTCACTTCACTTCCCAAGACAGATTCCAGAGCTCTTAAGAATTCAGCTACAGATGCATTTAGCCCAAATGGCACCACACAGTATTGAAGACACCGCCATTCAAAAATGCAGTATACTTTCTAGAATTAATTTCAAGTGACTATGGTGAAATCTAGAGATCAAGTCCAAACTACTCATGAATTTTACGTAATCCAATTTGTGTACCAGCTTGTCCATGTTCTCAGGATGGTCATTCTCTCTGATAAGAATCCTATTAAGATGTCTAGAGTACAAAACAATCCTCACACCACCATTTCTCTTACTTACCACAACTAAAAGATTATTGTAAGCACTCCTACTTCTCTCAATTACTCCCCACATTTCCATTTTCTGAATTTCTTTATTCACATCTTTTCTTTTTGAAAATCATATACTATATGGCTTCAGAAAGAATGGTTGATGATTTCTAAGGTAAAGCATGCACTGATAGCTTTTCACTTTCCCTGGTCTTTCACTGAACACATTTTTGAACTCCAATAACAAATTCCTATGTTGTTCCTTCTGTTGGTCATTGAAAGTTTTAGCTTCTGTCACTTTACAATCTACTACACTTTCAAAATCCAGATCATCAGTCTCATGTGAATTTAAATCTTCATATGACATCTCGCACTAGCCTTGGATCACAATGTTTTGCAAATAGTTACAACTTTTCCCACAGCTTAAAAGACAGAAATTAGTTTTCACCTAAGTATTATTTTTAGGATCCAAAGTAAACAATTATTTAGCACTCCATCCAAAACCAACCTCATATTTCACTATCCAATCCATAATGAGAATTATACTTTCTTCCAGACTAGGGATCACTAAGCAGTGTAGGATGAAAAGTTACCGGCGTGAGTGGCCGAGTTGTTCTAGGTGCTACAGTCTGGAACTGTGCGACCGCTACGGTCACAGGTTTGTATCCTGCCTTGGGCATGGATGTGTGTGATGTCCTTAGGTTAGTTAGGTTTAAGTAGTTCTAAGTTCTAGGGGACTGATGATCTCAGCTGTTAAGTCCCATAGATCTCAGTGCCATTTGAACCATTTTGAAAAGTTGGTCCTATAATGGCTAATGCTACACTTATCTCCATATCTATACACTTGCCCTTTTGAAAGGAAGTCAAGTGCCTTAGTATTTCTGAGTTCTTCAATTGAATTTACGTAAGCACGTGGCTTTCCTTGCAATTCTAGGTTGGTGACTCATACCAACACTTCGTTACTCCATGACAGTTTCCCTACATCTGTTATATATTGTATGCAAGTGTGGACATATTTGCCTGATTTGCACATGCTGGTGGTAACTAGCAAATTTATTGCAACATCAGTTACTGGCCAGGGTGGAACCATCTATGGGAACCCTGAAAATGAGGAAATGAGGCTAGTTGCAGGCACAGTATAGTACTGCTTTGTGGTGTCGGATTTACTAATGTTTCATTAAGCCACCTTTGTAGATAATCATTCTCCATCTGGTGTCGCTCAAGTCTTGCTTGCTTGTCAGGACTCATCTCTAGCTGCTCTGTGACTTGATGATGCACATTGATTTAAACCACACACATGGAAAAAAAGTCTTCAGCAGTAGCTTTCAGATCTGTCTCAGGCAGCACTGGCCGCTGATGAGGTCTTCTCCCTAAAAGCGAAGCTCATGACTTAACATTTGTTGATTGACAAACAGTACGGCAGTTTTGGGTAGTGACCTGACAGTGATACCCGGCATCAGGGTAGTGCTGGCTCGTCGTACCTGTGAGATGGCCTTTTGCAAAGGGATCAGAAGCAACAGGAAAGGTCTGTTGACCTCATGCAGTTGTAGCAGCGGTGGCTCTGGGTAGGCTGGGGCAAGTAGCCCAAACTGAATGCATTAAGCAGTCATCCATTGTGTCACAGCTTGCAGTCTGGTGGCCCCACATAACAGTTTCACACAGCCACTCATGGCTTAGTAATTTGCCTGCAGCACCTCAAATCTGAAAACAGGGTGAATTCAGTATCCCAATTCTGTTACCTGTTTGTACATGTCATTTGAGGTGTAGTGAGCTTGAATTAATACATAGTGCACAGGCCTTTATTTAAAAAAATAAAATAAAAAAATAAAAAAACCTGTATTGATTTATTTACACTTGGAGATTAAATGGCAAGGATTGCCAGGAGGACAAGAGAAGATAACATCAGTAGCCCCAGACCTATCTTGAAGGAGAAAAGAATATTCAAAGATGAAGGAAATAAGCCATTTAGCGTCTGCTGTAGGCAGTCACTCAGAAGAGAAGAGAGATATTTTTTGGTTGTGGCTTTGAGAGCCTTCAGTCCCACCAGTTAAGTAATCTGGCAATGTGATTCGATTGGCAAGGTGGCTTTGCTGATGGCAATTTGGCCTATTCCGGCTTGAACCAGTCAGTTGTTGTAACATCAGCTGAAAGTCAATGGGCAAAATAAGTGGACTCTTTGTAAAATTTAAATAATAAAAATTGCTCACGTTCAGTGCCTGGAGATCCCTTGTACAGTATGGCAGGTTTAGATGCTCAATATGTGGGTGACAAATTGGCACCATAGTGTCTGGGCCAGACTGGTAAGTAAGAACTGTTGGACAGTCATAGGGGCCACAGTAAGCAATGTGACAGGGTAGGTGGGTAACTGACAGCCACTAAACAGAAGCTGTGTGGATTTCCACATGGGGGAGAGGGGTGAAACTAAACCACAATGAGGCTATGGATGCTAAGTAGGTGAGGTTCTATCTGTGACTAGAAATAAAATATATATATTCACCAAAAACACTAAAATTGCTTCCACAAGAGTTACAAAAGAATCTAAAGACAGCTTCATAACAGTAATTTAGAGACGATTCCTATAAAATTATCACCCTGTTTGTGCCATAATTATGAATTAGGTTATTAACATTTGTATAATAAATTGTTTATTACAACAGTAACAAGAGCTAGAGACACACTACAAATGCCTACAACACATAATCTGTTAGCTCATGACAACAGCTGTAAAATGAGGATACCTGACATTAAAATAAATAAACCATCTATTTACTACAAATTATCATCATTATCATAATCATCATCATCATTTCTTGGACATGCACAGGTCATTTAGGCCCATGGCAAAAGACAAAATTATACAAGTATAAGCCATTCAGAGAACACAATGAAATGATTAACACATCATGTCCATGAATCATGAGAAATAGTTGTAACATCACAGAAATTTATTACACATATTTACCCACTTACTTCTGTGTCAGACATTTTCTGTGCTGGCTATTGGATCTACTTCTTCCAGGGTCACTAATGTCCTGAATCTCCACCTTGTTCATGGACAACTTCTTGTATGTCTACCTGTTGGCTGGTGCACAAATGCTCTATTAGGGAAAGTGCCCTCTGCTCGTAAATCATGTCCTGCTCACTGTAGTCTTCTTCTTGCAATCACTCTCCCAATATCAGCTTTCTTAACCTGCTGATACAGATCTTCATTGTGCCTTCTTTCCCATCTTGCAGTTTCTGCATTGTATACTGGGTCATAACTTTTCCTTAAAATCTTCTTCTCCAATGTGTGAATGAACTCTTCCATTGTCTGTGTACTTGCCCATGTCTCACAACCATACAACAATACTGGTCGCACTGGTGACATGTATAGCTGTATCTTGCTTTCCTGGGATACGATCCTTGACATGTACACGTGGTATAAACTGCAATACACTTGGTTTGCACTTACTATTCTTTGTAAATTCCCTTCTCTATCTCACTTTTATTCAACAATATTGACCCTGGTACTTGAATTTTCAATCTCTTTCAAAATTGTAAATGTCTATACTGATGGCATTCATATCATTTTGTCAATGAGAAATCATCATATACCTCATTTTCTCATCATCAACCAATAACCCTAGTTTGCTCACTTCTAGCATAAATCAGGTATCAGCTGTCACTTCATTCAGAGTTTCGCCCACAATCACATCATGTGCAAATGCAAGGATCGTATCACTTCCAACCAACTCCACCATTCTTTTAGAGCCAACTGCACTCTCACCTTTTCCAACATTGTGTTGAACAGAACTGGTGAGAGAGGATCACCCTGTCTCAACCCATTCTTAACTGTGAAGGGTGCCAACCATTCATTTGCAAAACATTTTGGCAACTTGATCTATTGTAACAAGCTGCAATCAGCTTAACGTACTTCACTGGTATTCTGAACTCCTGCATTATGTTCCAGAGTGTGGTCTGATTAATTCTGTCAAATGCCTGCTGGAAGTCAATGAATATAAGGTGTAGGTAGGTCTTTATCGAATTCATTAAACTTCTCCATCATTTCTCTCAATATAAAGATGTGGTTGCTGGTTGAAAGCCCAGAGGTAATTCCACACTGGTATGTACCTACAATCCCTCCAAGCAATGGTTTTAGTTGACTTAGTATAGAGAGATCTACGCTTTATATCCTACCTCCAGCAGTGAGCTCGCTTGATAATTATGCACTTTTGTGACACTGACTTTTTAAACAATTGGGCATATGATTACCTTTTTCCAATCTGCAGGGATCTCCTCTGCTGACCATACATTACTAACAGGAAATATACAGTGTTACTATAGGTCTTAATGTTCTACCATTCATCTGCCTCTTTCCCCCTTTGCTGCAGAGGTATTTAATATTTAGCTTGTAGATGAATAACTTTGGTTTTACATCTTCTAACTTATCTTTAATCTTCCAATTACAAAATATAAATACAATATCCAATGTGATTAAAGTCAGAGACAGGTCACAGAAATTTACTAGATGGAAGCCATTCAATGACACTAGATTTATTCCAGAAACCACTCTCCATGAAAAGGCACGTGATTACAATACCAAAAATTATTCTGTTATTTCTGCAGCAAAATTAATTCTAAACATTAGGACAAACCATGCTGATTAAGTTCTGGGTTTTAGTGAATTTGAATATCATACAGACACTTTTATGACTATCAACTAGCATATTGTAACTTCCTGTCCTACAGATGTTTTGATCACTAAATATATCAACCAACTGATACTGCACCATACAGTTTAGGGTATCCAATAAATGGAGTTAAATTATTCATCAGATAAACAGTTCGTTGTTCCTGATAGCTCTAGGCCAAATTCAAAATCATAATTCAGTTTAGTGGCTCAGTTCCTCATATAGGGGTCTGGTTGTAAACCATTGTCCTGTGACCTAAAGAAAAATTTCAATAGATTATAGGCCAGCCTTATGGACAATCAGTGACTAAATATTGAACAAACTATTTGTGAATTATTAAACAGAAAGACTGAAGGTATTGTCCCCTAGGATATAAATACCCAGCCCACAGAAATAAGATTCACTTTTAGTTTATTATTTGTCTCAAAAAACAAATTATTAAGAATGATGGCCTTTCATGGCATATAGTATATTCAAACACATATCAATCATCTGAACAAACTCCTAACATTTAAACACTTTACTCATGACTATTTGCAATTTCATATATTTTAAAATCACAGTTTGGCAATAGATGTTTATACTATTGTTCAGTGAGTACATACTTTCGAAGTAGCTTACTAATGCCCTGCATTGTCTTAGTCTACAAAAACTACATGCCACATTATCACTTAATAAACATTCAGCTCATTGGGTACACAATAGCTTACTGACCTTACCCAAACTGCTACCAACAGTAAAAGACCCCAGACATATTCTGCTTGCTACAAGGTGATAAAAGAATTACCTTTGCTTCCAGAAGAACCTTCTCTCCCTCAGTGTAACTATTGAAAGTATGTTATTAATATTTGAATATGTGTGGAAAAGTGTTTCCAGCTATGTCTTGACAGAAAAATTAAATCGGGCTCTACATGAATCTTATTTCGGCATCATAAGGTCTCTGAGCTGCAACAAAAATTCATCATTAACAGACTTACATATTTTGTGTACATTCCTGCAAAAGTGTCATTAAGTCCAGTGGAAACTCCGAATATAAAATGTCCAGTGACATATGTATTTCAAATGTTGTGCTCACTGACAACACACTAGGAGGAAAACAATAGAGACTAAATTCTGGAATTGAAGAAATATAATTAGAAAATGCTGTGTGTTCCACATATCCCCAAAGAAGCTCAATCTGATTCATAACAAATTCTGTAGTCTATAAAGAAACTTAGCTAAGGTATTTATGGCTTCTCATCTGGCATGCTCCATGGTTAGTTAAGTAAGAATTGTTAACTAACAGGATTTGTCTAACTTACTACTCTCTTTGCTCATGTCTATTAGAGATTATGGTTTTACTAAAAGAGAGACATTGTTCACCTTCGTAGTTTTTATACAGGTCATGCTCTATGTCAGCTGTTTATGGAGCAACATATTTTATGAAACTCTAAACCATTTGAAACACATCAATGCTGAAATTTTCAATGGAGAATGCTGGAAAGGCAATGTAATGGACATTGTTTTTAAGCTGATTCTTCAGTACACGAAGTGGTAGTTTTCCATGGGTATTAAACAAATACAATGAAGCTGAAGCTCTGTCCAAATGCTATTATGAATTAGCTGACAACCAGTAATCACTGAGCTAAATTAATTAAATCCACACATTTATTCTTTTTTGCATACAAGCTGTTCACAAATGAATGAATCTGTGTGTGGCAACTGACATGAGAGTATCGATTATTCTCCATGACTGCAAATCTGGCACAGAGATATTGATTGTGACTCTGGCCTATGGAGCATGTGGCACAGGGAAAAAAAGAGTTCTAAGCAGTGTGCAGGAAGGACAGTAACAATTTCGGTTTTGTGTCCAGTTGACATGAGGGCTGAGTGGTGGCATTGTGATGCTAAAGTGAGTGACTATTTTCCAATTTGGGTGGACTGGGCAGTGGCATTCTTGCAGCCGTGGATGACTGGAGTGTATACTGGGGAACAGCAGAGTGATAGCCGATGGCATTGCCTTCATGTACTACTTGTGGTACAAGCAATTTTACAAGACTGTACTCTGATCTTGTCTGTCTGCAGTAGAATGAATGGTGAGCATCTTTTGTGCTCTGTCTAGCAGCGCTGTTCTCTGTAAAGCTATGAACTGTGTTGTACAATGTCAGTGACATTCACCTTATATGCTCTGGGTCTGAATCCCAGCAGATAGAATAAAGTCTGTTAGAAAGGTGGGCCTCACTTGCATTCTGCTCAGCACTGATCTGCAAACTCTACTTCTAGTATAACAAGGTATTAAAGCAAGCTGTTTTTTTCACAACTCTGTTCAGTCAATGAAAACTGTTATTAATTCAAGTTTGAGGTACAAAGGTTATTTAATTTGGATGCGCCTGGCATGAAGCATAAACTAATCACAGGTCTTTGTTATAGACGCCCGTTTATTATCGTGTTCTTTACTATTATTAGTGCAGAGCATAGATTCACTGGTAGGCAGCCCCAGTGGCAACCAAAAATAGAAATATCAGCACTAACCCAGTGTAATTGAAACAGTGCTGGAACAAGGAATGGTGCCATGCACAATCCATTTGTATTTCTGGTAGCAAATGTATTGTACTGTTATGACAATGTTTTATTGACACAGTGATTTTTTGTAAATTGTATTTTTATTTTCAAGTGATTCTCTTAAGTTACTCTGATTATAGTTATTTTATAAAAGTTTCTGACTTAAATTATTTAATGGACACATACAATTTGTTTGCTGGCCCTCACAGATGAGGCCTGTGTATAAATGTCACTACCTACTACTACAATCTTGATAAATAAATGTAGTATCTCAGTTCCTTAAACCTTGTGAGGGTTATAGCCCATGTTTATGTTAACTGCTTCTGTGGGCATAAATCCATTGGATAAGTAACGGTTTGAGCAAGGGTCTCATAAAACTCTGAACATTCTTGTTCAATGTATGACTAACTTTCATTGATTTAAGGGGAGATTCTGTTTAAGGTTTCTTAATGCCCTCTAACTTAAATGTTGCTTGCTGCTATGAATTTTTGGTCTTCCATAGAATATTAACTGATTGATCTTGTGGGGCTATACTTCAGTTGTTATTAATTCTTCATCTGGGCAGAAGATCATTGGATGTGTCCAACTATTTGGGGCAAGAGCCCTGTGAAAGTTTATTGTTGTTAAAATAAATAAATAAATAAATAAATTTCATTGGTTAAATTCATAGTTGGATAGAGCCCATTGAGATTTTAAAATCCATTTTAAAAAAAGGACAAAGAAGTGTGTTTTTTTTTTCTTTTTACTGTTTGGTGACTAAAGATAATGCAAACAATGTATCTGTTTAAGTATTAATGAATGAAAAAACTTATGTGTTGTAACTTTTGTGTTAATAAATGTGGAAAGTTGTTTTTTAATAAAAACTTAGTGGCTTTCCACTTAAGAAAATCTGTATCCAAGCAAATCTTCTCTAAGGTTAATCTTCTACCATCGGTTTCAAATGGTGCTGGGTGGGTGCATTCCTTAGTACAGAAGAATTAGGATAAATTAGTAGTTGGTGATAGTTTGTTTATCAGTGAATTGTAACATCTTTCTGTGCATTTGCCGCTTCCTTACCATGGAAACCAAAACTGTGTTGGGTTTGAAGTACCTTAGAAAAGACACCGTGCAACAAGAATGCAATGTTGGGCAATTTATCAACCATCACAACACAAACAGTTGGGGAAGTGAAGACAACATGCGCCACCTGTACTTCTTTACTTGGTGTGGTTAGAGAGGGTGTTGATTTGTTAGAAGGTACTTCTCCCAACTGAGATCAGATGTTGTGTCTGCATGCTCTGGTTAGTGATATATGTTGTTTATATGCACTCTAAATGCTATCAGATAGACAAGCCCTCCAAGATGAAACTATTTTGATAAAGAAACATCATCCTCTCTTAAGGATCAGGAGAGTAAAGTGGGAGAGAGTCAAGATTTGGGGGAGCATGCAGGTGTATTGGTACATAAAGGAAAACCCCCAACATGCTATGATAAAAAACTAGTGCAACCACTGTAATCATTGGCAAAGAGATATTTTGCTATGCCGGAAGGCAAAAGACAAATGATGGAAACCTTTTTCATTTTTTTTGACCCATCATCATTTAAGACTGATTATGCCTTTCAGTGTTCAGTCTGGAGCAAGCCCTCTTATAAAATTCCTCCACGATCCCCTATTCAGTGCTAACATTGGTGCCTCTTCTGGTGTTAAACCTATTACTTCAAAATCATTCTTAACCGAAATCAGGTACCTTCTCCTTGGTCTGCCCCGACTCCACCTACCCTCTACTGCTGAACCCATGAGTCCCTTGGGTAACCTTGCTTCTCCCATGCATGTAACATGACCCCACCATTTAAGCCTGTTCGCCCTGACTGCTACATCTATAGAGTTCATTCCCAGTTTTTCTTTGATTTCCCCATTGTGGACACCCTCCTGCCATTGTTCCTATCTACTAGTACCTGCAATCATCCTAGCTACTTTCATATCCATAACCTCAACCTTGTTGATAAGGTAACCTGAATCCACCCAGCTTTCGCTCCCATACAACAAAGTTGGTTGAAAGATTGAACGGTGCACAGATAGTTTAGTCTTGGTACTGACTTCCTTCTTGCAGAAGAGATTAGATTGTAGCTGAGCGCTCACTGCATTAGCTTTTCTACACCTCGCTTCCAGTTCTTTCACTATGTTGCCATCCTGTGACAATATGCATCCTAAGTACTTGAAATTGTCCACCTGTTCTAACTTTGTTCCTCCTATTTGGCACTCAATCCGTTTATATTTCTTTCCCACTGACATTACTTTCGTTTTGGAGATGCTAATCTTCATACCATAGTCCTTACATTTCTGATCTAGCTCTGAAATATTACTTTGCAAACTTTCAATCGAATCTGCCATCACAACTAAGTCATCCGCATATGCGAGGCTGCTTATTTTGCGTTCACATATTTTAATCTCACCCAGCCAGTTTATTGTTTTCAACATATGATCCATAAATAATATAAACAACAGTGGCGACAGGTTGCAGCCTTGTCTTACCCCTGAAACTACTCTGAACCATGAACTCAATTTACCGCCAACTCTAACTGCTGCCTGACTATCCATGTAAAGACCTTTAATTGCTTGCAAAAGTTTGCCTCCTATTCCATAATCTCGTAGAACAGACAATAACTTCCTCCTAGGAACCCGGTCATATGCCTTTTCTAGATCTATAAAGCATAGATACAATTCCCTGTTCCACTCATAACACTTCTCCATTATTTGCGGTAAGCTAAAGATCTGGTCCTGACAACCTTTAAGAGGCCTAAACCCACACTGATTTTCATCCAGTTGGTCCTCAACTAACACTCGCACTTTCCTTTCAACAATACCTGAGAAGATTTTACCCACAACGCTGATTAAAGAGATACCTCTGTAGTTGTTACAATCTTTTCTGTTTCCATGTTTAAAGATTGGTGTGATTACTGCTTTTGTCCAGTCTGATGGAACCTGTCCCGACTCCCAGGCCATTTCAGTTATCCTGTGTAGCCATTTAAGACCTGACATTCCACTGTATTTGATGAGTTCCGACTTAATTTCATCCACCCCAGCTGCTTTATTGCACTGCAATCTACTGACCATTTTCTCCACTTCCTCAAATGTGATCCTATTTCCATCATCATTCCTATCCCATTCTACCTCGAAATCTGAAACATTACTGATTGTATTTTCACCTACATTGAGCAACTCTTCAAAATATTCCCTCCATCTGCCCAAGGCATCCACAGGATTCACTAGCAGTTTTCCTGACCTGTCCAAAATACTTGTCATTTCCTTCTTACCTCCCTTTCGAAGACTGCTAATTACACTCCAGAATGGTTTTCCAGCAGCTTGACCCATAGTCTCCAACCTGTTTCCAAAGTCTTCCCAAGATTTCTTCTTGGATGCTGCAATTATCTTTTTGGCTTTGTTTCTTTCTTCAATATAACTTTCTCTGTCTACCTGAGTTCTAGTATGTAGCCATTTTTGATACGCCTTCTTTTTCCTTTTACAAGCTGCCTTGACTGTGTCATTCCACCAAGCTGTTTGCTTCTTCCTGCTTTTACACACTACTGTTCCAAGACATTCTTAAGACACTTCTAGTACTGTGTCCCTGTACCTTGTCCATTCCTTTTCCAATGACTGTAATTGACTACATTCAACTACCTGGTACCTTTCTGAGATTGCTGTTATGTATTTGTGCCTGATTTCCTTATCCTGAAGTTTCTCCACTCTTATCCTCCTACATATGGACCTGACCTCCTGCACTTTCAGACTCACAATCCCAATTTCACTGCAGATTAAATAATGATCAGTGTCATCAAAGAATCCCCTGAATACACATGTGTCCCTCACAGCCTTCCTGAATTCCTGATCTGTTATTATATAGTCAATGACAGATCTGGTTCCCCTGCCTTCCCAAGTATACCGGTGAATGTTCTTATGTTTAAAAAAGGAGTTTGTGATTACTAAGCCCATACTGTCACAGAAATCCAAGAGTTGTTTCCCGTTCCTGTTGGCCTCCATATCCTCTCCAAATTTAGCCATAACTTTTTCATACCCTTCTGTTCGATTTCCAATCCTGGCGTTAAAATCACCCATGAGCAGAACACTGTCCTTGTCCTTTACTCTAACAACTACATCACTGAGTGCCTCATAAAAATTATCCATCTTATCTTGATCTGTCCCTTCACAATGCGAATATACTGACACAATACTAATTTTTTTGCTAGACACTGTCAAATCTATCCACATCAGTCGTTCGTTTACATACCTTATTGCAACTACACTGGGTTCCATTTCTTTCCTGATGTAAAGCCCTACACCCCATTGTGCTACTCCTGCTGTGACTCCTGACAGGTAGACCTTGTATTCTCCTACTTCCTCTTCTCTCTCACCCCTTACCCGAATGTCACTAACAGCTAAAACGTCCAGCCCGATCTTTCTTGCAGCCTCTGCCAACTCTACCTTCTTCCCAGAGCAGCCCCCATTGATATTAATAGCTCCCCATCTCATTACCATTTGTTTGCCAAGTCGTATCTTAGGAGTCCCTGGTTTGTCAGTTAGAGGTGGGACTCTGTCACTTCCAAAGGTCCGAGGCATTTTGCTATGATTGTTGACAGCATCATATTTAAAGTACCAGGGAAGCAGGTTGCTAGCCTTACTTGCCCTGAGTCCCATTGGGTATTACCCCTAACGGTTGAGGGACTAACCGGTGGATTTGGTAGTCTTTGCCGTATGAGCACAAAGGTGACCACGACTCAGAATATATCCGAGATGCCCTGCCTTATTCCAAAGTAACTGGTATCCCGACTGTTGGGACCACTTACTTGGCCACTCATACGTTGCCCGTGGTTCATGAACTAGGACATGACTACAGGAACCCACACCATGAACCACTTTTTTTGACCAAAAAAAAAAAAAAAAAAAAAAAAAAAAAGTGTGTGACCAAATCACAATCACCACTAATGAAAAATTAAAATTTAACAAGGAGTCCCTTGCAAAAAGAAAAAAGGTGATTTAAGATTTTCAAAAGCTCTCATCATAGTGACGGACTACTGTAACTGGTGATTGCCCGAGATTTGTTGCCAATGCGTCTGTCAAAGGGGCTTGAATTGCTGCCTCCATCAGCACGTTACGACGGTAGAACCTGATAGTTCCTAAAAACTGGCATAATTCACGAAATGAAAATGGGAGGGATAGATCACGAATGCAGTTGACCCGCTCCTGAGGGGGGCATATACTTTCCGAGATGTACCTCAGAAAAGTGACAAGAGTTGCATCGAAGTTGTGATTTTTCATTATTGATCTTGACTCCATTACTTGTCAATAAGTCCTAAATTGTGGACAGGTGGGGTTCACGGTCTCTGGCAGAGGAGGAAAAAATGAGTATGTCATCGAGGTATGCATAACAATATGTGCAATTAAACAGAAGTGAGTTTATAAAATGTTGCCATGTTTGGGCTCTGTTTTTGAGACCAAAAGGCATTGAACAAAATTCATAGAGGCCAAAAGGTGTGACCAACGTTGCCTTTGGTATGTCAGTCTGTTCCACAGGTATCTGTAAATATGCCTTGCAGTAATCCAAGACTCTGAAGATATGTGCTCCTCTAAGTACTTGCATGAAGTCTTGTATATGAGGTATCGGATAATTGTCTAGTACTGTCCGCACATTGAGGTGGTGATAGTCACTGCAGAGGCGCACTGTGCAATCTTTTTTGGGGACTAAATATAGTGGCGAAGACCAGTTACTGTCCAATGAAAGAACAGTACCTGCCTGCAGAAGTTCCTCCACTGGGGCCTTAGCAAGGCGTACTTTATGGCGGCAGTTGGCGCACTTTATGACGCACTGGTGGCCCCTTTGTTGTGACAATTCTGTGTGTCATGCCATTCATGATAGAATTCAGTTAGGCTGGTGAACTCACACAAGGGCCATCATGAGTGGGAATTGGTAGCACACAAGCGTCACCAACCTGATGTGCCAGGGAAGCTGTCCGCGTCGGTGGCGACAAAGTTCCACGAGGTGCGTCTCCAGTGTCGGTCGGCAGCATCAAATATCCACACAGTGCGTTGTCAGCGTCAGGGAGTGGCAACATTGTCAGGCATTGTACGAGGCATCATGGCTCAGCGAGGGCTTGTGTAGCCAACGATAGGGCACGGTTCAGTTCAGCATTGCGAGCGTGGAGATTGTCGGCTTCATAGTGTTCAGACTGAAGCTGAGTGACGGAAATTGCAAGGCTATACACCAGTGAAGAGTACTTGATGAGAGCTGTGTAGAAGTTGTCAGGAAGCAGATGGTGAGGGGGAGCTGAGTGGATGACTGAACACACTATATGAGTGCATGAGGTGTGGTGCAACGATGTGGCCGACTGGAGGTCTGGAGACAGTCCGAAGTGAAACAGGAAGTCAATGCCTAATACTGGGTCTTCCACATCAGCCACACAGAAGGACCAACTGAACTGTCTGCCAGTTCAACAGGTAACTCGGCCAAACCCTCAACAGGAAGTGGTGATTTTTTTTCTACTCAAAGGATCAGTTTAGCTGGTCTCGTATCCTTTGCAGTAAAAGTGGGAGGTCTGACACCAATGAGTGCTTCTGACACAGACATACAGATGATAGTGTAACCAAGAAATAAATGCTGGTTATAGACTTTTCTTTGATCACAGCCGCTTGTTCTATTCAAGAACAGAAATGGCCCAAATTTTTGCAACTGCACAACACTGAGACAAGGTTTTTCTAAAGAAAGTGAAGCTAAGAAAATATGGGACCAGAATAGTCAATCCCATGCTGAACTATCTCCACCCCCATAAAAAAATTATAAAAATGTGTGTGACCAAATCACAATCACCACTAATGAAAAACTGAATCAATATTCGTATCATTATAAACAATCAGAAAAATGCCACTCAATGTCCCCCTCTCACATTCACATCCTATCATGATGTACATATACAACTGTTGTAGCCTGTATCACTAGTCATTGTGAGAGGATTAGATGTCTCAACCAACTGTCCTACAACTTCAAGTACCACTATACTTTAACCAAGATAAACATGAAAACTACTAGGCCATCCAGAAAATTCTTAAAACTAAACACAAATGTAAATAGCACAAATCAAGAAGTCTCTTGCAAAAAGAAAAAAATAGTAGCTAACATACACATGCAAAATTATACCCTAACTGCCTCCCTCTCTTCCAATGCTATTAGGGTATTGCCTAACCTTAATGGGTTCATGCAGATTCATTTTGAGTGTAACATCAGTCACCTTCCCTGGTTTTTCTGGAAACACATCTTTGTTTTTACTCAGTAATTGATATAATTCTGCCTTCTCATCCTCAAAAATCACCCTTGTTCCACTTACTTTACTCCTTATCTTGTTCTCAACCTCTGTCTCATCCATTAAGCACTAAAAAATGTCATGTGACTAGGGCCTCCTGTCGGGTATACCGTTCGCCGGGTGCAAGTCTTTCGATTTGACGCCACTTCGGTGACTTGAGCATCGATGGGGATGAAATGATGATGATTCGGACAACACAACACCCAGTCCCTGAGTGGAGAAAATCTCCAACCCAGCCAGGAATCGAACCTGGACTCTTAGGATTGACAATCCATCGTGCTGACCACTCAGCTACTGGGGGTGGACTCATTAAGCACTCTGCTACATACAAACTAACCACCAATTCTTCACCATAAAGTGCATTTTTGAATTTAACCATCTTTCTTAGCTCAACAGTATTCAGTTCCATCATATGGTGCTTATATTCTACATATGCCTCATATTTACCCAGACATCTATCCCCAACCCCAGATTCATATTTAAATTTGGGACTACCAAATATGAGTGACTAAACACTTCACCTCCAATGTCTACATCTAAAATTACTTTCTTTTTCACTGGTTTACTGAAAGTTCCTGCAGCATTTTTAATTCTCACCCTGGTGACTGGAAATTCCACTGTTTCCCTGTTCTTAATATGATCATGAAAGCTCTCAGCCACCCCAGACACATAATATCCAGTATCTACCAAACCACTTCCACAGAACCCTGCCACACTAACAGTTATTATCGGCTGTACCTTTTCAATAAAATTATGCTTCAATTCTGTTTCAGATAACAAGTCTCATGTATGCATTCTTTAGTGCACACCTGCTCTTCACTAAAAGGTTTAATATCCTTATCCCCTGAAAATATTAAATCAAAGGCCTCTCTAATTCCAGAGTTTCCTACACTCAACCCCCCTAGCTTTCTAGCAACTCTATATTTTTCTTCCTCACAGGTCTATGGTATCAACTGCTGGTGCAACTTTGCAAAATTAACCCAGTCATCAGCATAAAAATTGCACCCATCTTTCCCCATCCATTCAGTATTTTGCTTCTCATGTATGGCTATCTGTTGTTCATCACTATGCACTATGAAAATTTAGATTTCATCAACATCTTGACATTCCTCACTAATTGTATCATTTTTCACAGTATTATTATCACCTGTGCCATATTTTCCCATCATAAATACAATTCTTCATCCTATGATTTAACATCTTTATCCCCATTAACTTTTTCCTTGTAAGCATGTTTGAACACCTCACATTCCCTACATAAATCCATGATTTGCCTAGCATAATATTGCTCGCTAATCTCCCAATCGTAAGATGCCCATATCTGAAACCATTTTGCCCTGGCTATCCAACCATCAGAATCAAAATCACTCTATGCCTTATTCTCCCATGCTTCCTTGAAAAAATGTGTCCGTCCAGCTTCTTCACTCATACCATTAGCAACAGACATAAACTTATTTGAATCAACAGAATCCCTCACAGTTTCAACCACAATATTAAAACCTGCAGCTTTATTCTGCACATTAAAAACTTCACCCAGAGCTAATGCTCGTACATCAGTTACAGGAACTATAGCCTGCTCACTGTTACTTTTCCTATCATTACTGGATTGAGTGCCTCCACATACATTAACAACACATTCTGCAGTCTTGTGCTGCATATCAACATCATTACCCATGATAACATCTGATACAGGATCTACTGCCTGCTAACTATTTAGTTCATTCACACTGCTAGAGCACACAACATTTGTAACAGGCACTGTGGACTCCACATAATCTATACCTCTTACCACTGGTGAAAGTTCCATTTCATTCAACACATTGCTATTTCTGCTGTCATTCACATACACACTCTCAACATTCCAGCACACATTTTCTCCCACAGATTGTACAGCTGATACATGAGAATTACTTAACACAATTGCCAAGCCAATACTATTTGAATCATTATCCCCACATTTTGATCCCTTTCATTTAACAAAGCCCCAACGTTAATTTCTCCCTCATGATTCCTAGATTTCCTATCATGTTTGTTTCTAAAGGCCCTCCTCTTATCATGCTGATTAAACCAGTATTTAAACATCTCATCATTACCCATAATTGCCTCCATTCCACAAATCCCTTCTTCCTTCACTTGTTTATTTTTATCATGATCAACAAACCCCCTGTTAGTTTCCCTGTAATTCTTATTCCATATTTTCTCTTCCCTTCTTCCACTGCTTTTGCTTTCATTAAAATACCTCCCATTAATTTGTCTAAAACTAGTAAAAGATCCACCATTATTTTCCCATCTCATGGTCCTATATCCTGCATGGTTTATTGTCCCAGATTGGACCCTATTTGGAACAAATCTCAGTTTAAAGAATTTCATCCCTGTGATCCCCTTGCACTAATTTCTCCTCTCCCATCTCTATGTTCCTGCATTGGCCTTTGACCTCTCCTGTTTCCATTTCCCCATGCACCTCTCTGGTACCCGACATCATCACTAAATGTTTCCCTGTTATTCCTCAAAGTGTCATTTTGAATTCTATCTCTGGTTTCTCTCCAATTAGCATTCTGATTTCTTCCTTGTTTGATTTATGATGATTACTAGCCCAACTCACATTATTTCTTCACTCTCCATTATTCCTCTGATTGTTCCCTGAATTATTACTGCCTGAGTTTGGCTTATAGCACATTGCCTGATCCATCTTCTCAGTAAACTCCAAGAAATTCTCTATAGAATCTGTTGGACAATGTATCAGTTCCCACTGTACATTTCCGGGTAACCTTCTCCTTAGAGTAGAAATCTCAGTCAGAATTCCCAATGGCATATCCAGATGTACCAACTTTCTTAATTTGATTTGCCCATGTCTGAGCACAACCCTCCAACAATTTTTTTAACCGTTTAATTTTGCTGTTGTCACTCAGACCATCAATAAAACAATCCCTGCATGCTGCCAGAAAATCTACAGCATGGTGCTTGCTTTCCCCTGAAAAAGTCTTACCACTGGGTACTTGTACAGTAAACCACCCCATACTTCCATTAGCCCCACATAATTCTACATTACTTAATCTACTGTTAACTTTATCAGTTTCTACCATTACTCTTTACATCAACAGCAGCCACATTTTCAATTTCCTTTCTTAGGTTGCTAGCTGTACCTGCAGTTGACCTACTAATAAAGTTCTGGTTTTATCAGAACTAGCAACAATCTTCTGCTCCACATCAGCCAGAGCTTGCCTCGTCTCAGCGTTCCTTGTGTCACACAACTGCCCGCCTGAATCAGTTTGTGGGTTTTCTGGGTATAGCAACTGACCACGCAGAGAAAACTCCAACTTATTATGATCAGGCACTTTTGTTAAGGCTTGTATAATAACCCAAAACATTAGAAAAACAATACAGAAAATCATGACACAAACTTCATAATCCAAGTCCACAAGAAAAACCCAAAGAACTACGAGTCCCCAAAGACCATTTACTCTGCACTTCGCAGTGGCAGTTACTGGCGGTCGATGGGTGGCAGTAGAGGGGATGCTGGGGAAATATAACGTAGTTCAGGCGAAACACTAGAACACTCTGTTTTGGCATTGGGTGCCAACACTTATGACTGGTTAATGTCAAACACAACATGTGGTTGAGTCTGAGGTTGTGGACTGTCACACACAATGCCTGAGCGAAATGAGAGTAGAGCATCGTCACATGCAACAACTGAGCTGCCCACAGGTGTAGGCTCGGTGCACATGTGATCATGGTGGGACACAGAGGAGTGGGAGATCTGTGTGAGATCGGAGTCATCACCTGACGGAGGAACACTTGACTTGAGAGTGTGTGATACAGATTCCTCAATTGTCCAGACTGGTTTCATGCGTTGATGGGAAACTGTCTGTGGATGGCCACCAATAAGAATGTCCATAGTATTGTCCATGCGAGCCACCACTCGATGTGGGCCAGAGTAAGGCAGCTGTAATGCTAGTTTGACTGTGTCATGCTGTAACATAATGAATTTGCAAGAGTTCAGTGCCAAATGCAGAAAGATCCCAAGGATGGGTGTGTAGTCATGGAGGCAGTGTGTGGATCACAGCTATGTGGATTCAGACAGACTCAACTAGAGCGGGGAGGTCAGAGAGGTCAATGATTGCTCGGTCTTTGACAAATTCTGCAGGGAGAACTAGTGTCTCGCCATACAGGAGTTCCGCAAGTGAAGCCGTGCGTATTCATAGCATAACCCAGGGAAGGGCGTCTGACCACTTACCACCATGGCACATGAGGGCCTCTTTCAGAGACCCGTGCCACCGCTTGACCAGTCCATTGTTCTGTGGGTGGTATGCCGTAGTGCAGAATCTGTCCACCGCTCAGAGTACACAGAGTTTGTTAAACAGCAGAGATTCAAACTGCCTTCCCTGTTCAGTTGTGATGGATGTAGGGCAGCCAAATCGGGCTATCCTGGAGGATATGAATGCACGTGTTATGGAGTCCGCTGTGACGTGCTGCAGGGGTATTGCCTCCACCCAATGTTTAATGCAGTGATAGAAAGACAGGATGTACCTGAAACCAATACACATGGGTAACAGTTCTATGAGGTCCAGAGGCACATGTTGGAAGCGGCCTTTCGGGATGTCAAATTTACCTAGACAGGGTTGTGTGTGTCTGCCAACTTTGCTACACTGGCACTGTAGACAATCATTAGCCAAAGTATGACAATCCCTCTTCACAGCCGGCCACACAAAGCATTCTGGAACAAGGTGCATAGTAGCCTTAGCACCAGGATGTGAAAGGTTATGTAATTTAGTGAATACTTGGTGACGCAGTGCAGGGGGAACAATAAGCAAGGCAGTGCCAATGGACATATTGCAACACAGTAGCTGACCAAGCCTGGTAGGTTGCAGGAAACGATCTGGAGGGAAGTATCTGGGACCTGCTGGAGGTTGTGCAATTTGGTATCATTGTCCTGTAAGCAGGCCAATGCACTGAAATGAATGGGGGGTGAAATTGCAGTGATAAATGATAGGTAGTCGACCACCACATTTTCTGAGCCTCAGACGTAACGGATGTCTGTTGTGTATTGGCAAATTAAGTCCATCTGCTGAAACCTACGTGGGCGAAGGTCAAGAGTGGGGTTATGGATAGCCTCCGGGAGAGGTCAATGATCTGTGAAAATTGTTACGTGATCTGTGAAAATTGTTATGATCCTTCCTTTGATATCTGTGCAGTAATATTTTACAGGTTCATAAACCGCAAGCAATTCTCTGTCAAATGCTCACCACTTATGTTGAGCTGTAGATATTTTTATGGGGGGGAATGAAGGAGGTATGTAAGATTGTGAGCAAATTACTGCAAGATAAAGTGATTACACCATCAGTCTCCCTATATGTGTTTCCAATATTCCTGCTTCCAAAACCTAATATTGCCAGATACAGACCAGTGGTGGACTACTGGCTTCTTAAGCAGAAAGTTGTTTTAGAATCCATGGCACTTCCCAATTTACACAAATGTTTCACTTGGTTTACTGATACTCATGTTTCTACTCTACTAAACTTATTGGCTCACTATCAAATGCCATTAATGGTGGATTCCAAATGCTAAATGCCTTTTGTACTCATTATAATTTGTATGAATTCAATAAGGTGTTGCACGTATACAGAGAAGGGCAGGCACTTCATAGTGGTTTGAGACTATAGATGTAGATTATCTGCTGGCATGGCAAAGGAGACCAGTTCCCAAGAAACTACTGCTGTTTGATCAAAATCCCTGCATTATTTCGTTACCTTAAGAAAGAACAGAAGAAAGATGGGAGCTAAATGCCTTCAGAATGGAACTGAGGGGAGGGTGCCTGTGAATGGGAACTTGCAAAAGGGGATACTCTGTTATCATGCTAGACAGGATGGTAATGCAAAAATCTGACTACCTAGGCACATTGAGGCAGACGTTTTAAATTTTTACACCAATCATTGTACCGCAGGCAGCTGGGTACCCTTAATACATGGATGAAAATTAGCATGCATGTAACATGGAAAGGCATTGCAGCCAAAGTTAAGAAGCTAGTGGATAGGTGTCAAGAGTGTAAGCTAGAAATACTCGATACAAGTAACAAAATCGCCTCTTGCAGTCACCTATGAGTTTTACCCTTTCAATAAATTGTTTGTTGACTGTGCTAGCTTGCTTCCACATTCAAAGAATGGTAATCATTTCATATTTGTAATAGTTAATGCTTTTGTACAGTTTGTATGCCTTCTTCCAAGAATAAGTGCTATGGCAGCAAGTGCCAGGCACAGGCACAGCAACCCACACAATACACATCACGGCAACAATACTCCGGTCTGTACCAGGTGGAAATTTGCACAGCTTGTGTACTAGCACATCAACAGAGGGTAACACCAGTATTTAGAACAGCAGCAGCTCCATAGTGCAAACACAGCCACACTCAGCACACAGAGCTTGAACTATTTCCTACTTCCACCAAAACTGAGTTTGGGCCAGACAAAAAGAAGTGTTACTCTGCAAGACAATTATTTAGAACCACATCGTGATGACAGCTAGCAGTTTTGTACAGTAAGTCACATTGGGGAGACATCACCTGGATTCACTCTTCTATCCTTCCCAGTCACCATGAACTGGGACTGGCCAAATGGTACAACACTGAGTGGAGAGGACTTGGAGTTCTGTTTTGCTACATCTCCTACACTTGGAACGTCTCGGACTTGGTGCCAGTATTACAAAATTCATTCCTACAAATTTAAAAGGTATTTAACCTGGGACTGTTAGGCTTTGCAACTCAGATTACTTGAGCAGAAAGAAAGTTTTTATTTTCGTTCTTCAGAAATTAGTTATTGCATTTATCCCAAATCTGTGAGTTTATTTTTTTACTGCAAATAAAACTGTTTTACTGGTGTACCTAGTGAACATTTCATGTGATATTAACAAAGGAAGGGATATACCAGTTGGCAACAAGGTTTAAAAGAACAAATTGATTATCTATCTCCTAGGCTGGCTGGTGTGGCCCAGCGGTTCTAGGTGCTTCAGTCTGGAACCACGCGACCACTACGGTCGCAGGTTCGAATCCTGCCTCGGGTATGGATGTATGTGATGTCCTTAGGTTAGTTAGGTTTAAGTAGTTCTAAGTTCTAAGGGACTGATAACCTCAGTCCCATAGTGCTCAGAGCCATTTGAACCATTTTGAAATTTCCATCCACACTGTTCCAGATAGCCATTACAGCCTTCTAGGACTGTTTCCAAGTAGCCACAACCAACAAGCCAGTAGGTTTGACACATTCTGTGACCATTCTACTACAACGAATTCACCAAGCAAATTAACAACTGGTAGAATGACTGGCAGTGCTCACCATGTCAAGGTTACAGGAGCAGGTTGACACTATTATCCACATTTGTTCAACATCACCTTCATTCGGAGCATTTTAACAGATGGTACAGCCGAGGAACTGCTATACAGCTCAGATGGAGCAACACTTCATCATCCACATGACTGATTGTGATACGCAGCAATTTGCATTTTTGCTTGCCAGTTCTGGTCCTTCTATTTGATTTCTGAATCAGGGCCCAACTCCCTGTCATATGCTACAGTTAAAGCCAGCCTTACAGAATATTTTGATTCCCAAGTGCATGTGGCCATAGCCTGGCACAAATTTTTTAGACGCCACAGATACCCTCTGAATCTTATAGAGAATGGATGGCAGGGCTTCAAGGTCTATTAAGGGAGTGTCATTTCCAAAGTACCAACAAACAATGCAGACAATCCTATGCATCCTCCCTCATTTGGGACATGTTGCTTATTCATGCACCCGATGAGGCCTTATGCCAAGACTTATTAAAACTGAAGGACCCCACACTGGACACCTGCTTACCTATCATGAGCGCTTTTGGAGAATCGGTATGCTACAAAGCCTCCTTACAGGACACGGTTTTAGTTTTCTCATATCACCCAGCAGCCCACACCCAGCAGGCTTCCAAGGATGACAAAGAACCATCCAGCCACAGTCAAACTTGAAGTTTACCTTCCTGCAATCAATACTTCATCAAGCATCCATGTCAGCAATGTAGATTTCAAAGGAAAAAATGTGCAACATGTGGAAAATTAGGACACAAGGCAGAAGTTTGGCACACCACTCCAAGAATGTCAGACATCTAGATAAACATAGAACATTTGCAGCACTGATCATCCCATAGAGACCTTCAACACTCCGATATTCTTTTGTCCAGGCAGTACTATCACTTTCCCAGAAGTTACTGGCTATTACAGTAAGCTTTAATGCTGTTCCGGTCAAATTTCAGATAGACACTGGATCCGTTGTCACAATGATAAATTGGCCAATATATCAAACAGTATCAAACAGTAGGCACACCGCCACTTCAGCCATTTACTACTTCCCTCAGGAGTTTTAGTAGTAACCTCATAACAGCTACAGGTCATTTTCATACTACAATCACATATGGGGCTGCCACCTTAAAAGCACACATACCAGCTGTTTCCACACCAGGAGCATCAAACCAAGTAGGCATGGACCTGTTCCAAGTGTTACAGCTTGAAGTCCATAATTCTGAACTGCACATGTCATGGGAAACCCAGCAACCACAGACATGCTCCTAAAACATTTTGTGTCAGTCTTTATGCAGAAAATTGCACGTGTCCAGGACTTTTAGGCACACATTACTCTCCTCTCACAAGAAGTCCACAAATTTCCCAGGCACAAAACTTTGTTTTTGCCCTATGCAACATGTTGCAGGAAGAACTGAACCCCTCCAAGATGAAGGGATTCTGACTCCAGTCTCTAATAGCCGATGGCTAACACTGAAAGTCATCTTCGAGAAATCTAATGGGGCACTTAAAATTTGTGGGGATTTTAAAGTAACGGTCAACTCACAATCACTTGTCGATATTTATCTCATTGCCAAAATGACAATTTATTGGTATGACTTACAGGCAGAAAGATGTATGCAAAGATTGATCTTAAAGATGCATACCCCAGTACAATCAGTTGCCTTTTGTTATTGCCAGTTAGTGCCAGCCATTTTCCAATGATACTTCAAAGCAACATTGCACAAGGTTCCAGGGACTTTAAACTATCTCAATGACATCCCAGTGGCTAGAAAAGATACAGCAGATGTCACAAGGAATTTAGAGGCCATGTTCATTGTGTTTAAAAAAGTGAATCTTCACTCTAACCTGGAAAAATGAGATTTTTTTTGTAAAACAAGTGAAATATCTTAGACACATTGTCAATGTTTTGGGTGTTCAACCCACATAATAGTATACAGCCACAATACAGAAGGTGCAAGAGGCTCAAGACAAATCCCAGTTTAAATCACTGTCAGGTCAAATAAACTATCACCATCACTTCATTCCACATGGTGTGTCACTTGCAGAACCACTCCACCACTTCCTGTGAAAGAATGTATCCTGACAGTGGTCCCCACATTGAGATAAATCATTCCGAGACTTAAAACAAGCTCTGCTCCAGTCCACATGCATCACTGCATAGGACCTTACGGCACCAGTGCAATGCTCTCCCACACTGCCAATGGGGTAGCATACCCAATTGCTTTTGTTTCAAAGACTTTAAATACTGCTCAGAGAAATTACAGCCAAATAAAGAAGGTGGTAATAGCAATAAGTTTTTGCATTAAAAATTTCATGACTCTGATTATGGTTGCTCTTTCACCATTATTACCACTTCTCAAGACCTCAGCTGCATTTCTGACCAAAATGCAAAAGGTTATGAAGGTACGCCTTATTCCTCACAGAATATTCGTATGACACTGAAACACCCCCGTATTAACACATCGGTATTTATTAGTGGATTATAGCCTAACAGTTTACAATAGTTTGACTGAGTGCAACTGATAAAGGCAGATCAGTTAATATTTGCATGGGAGGTGAACTGCAAGAGGCACTTTCTGCTACTTGTATCGAGTATTTCTATCTTGCACTCCTTTATAAAGGAGGAGTTGCCATTTTCATAAAACAAGGGTATAATTGCAAAGCTGTGGAAGTAAGCCAATTTTGTGTTGATCAGTACTTTGAGATTTGTGCATGCAAACTTCAGCTAGATAATGTAGTACTGATATTAGCAACAGTGTACAGGACCCCATTAGGAGACTGGGAACTATTCAAAAAAATGTTTGACTCCCTATTATGCTGTCTGTCAGACAAAAAGAAGAAGTTATTAATTTGTGGTGATTTTAATGTAAACTTTCTAAATAATTCTGAGAGGAAAAGTAAACTAGAATTGTTACTAACAACATATAACTTAGAATAAGCAATCAATTTCCCTACACGTACAGCTCAAGGCAGTAGCACGCTAATAGATAATGTATTTGTACAGAAAGAGAATGTAAAACAAACACATGCTTTTCCTGTGGTTAGTGGATTGTCAGACCATGATGCACAACTGATCAACTTGCAAAACCTAACAGGGTGTACAGTTCGGAAACCATTAAGTGTAAGGTCGCTCAACCCGATATCCATACAGCACTTCAGAGAAAGCTTTGTTTGTTGTTGTGGTCTTCAGTCCTGAGACTGGTTTGATGCAGCTCTCCATGCTACTCTATCTTGTGCAAGCTTCTTCATCTCCCAGTACCTACTGCAACCTACATCCTTCTGAATCTGCTTAGTGTAGTCATCTCTTGGTCTGCCTCTACGATTTTTACCCTCCACGCTGCCCTCTAATACTAAATTGGTGATCCCTTGATGCCTCAGAACATGTCCTACCAACTGATCCCTTCTTCTGGTCAAGTTGTGCCACAAACTTCTCCTCTCCCCAATCCTATTCAATACTTCCTCATTAGTTATGTGATCTACCCATCTAATCTTCAGCATTCTTCTGTAGCACCACATTTCGAAAGCCTCTATTCTCTTCTTGTCCAAACTATTTATTGTCCATGTTTCACTTCCATACATGCCTACACCCCATACAAATACTTTCAGAAATGACTTCCTGACACTTAAATGTATACTCAATGTTAACAAATTTCTCTTCTTCATAAACAATTTCCTTGCCATTGTCAGTCTACATTTTATATCCTCTCTACTTCGACCATCATCAGTTATTTTGCTCCCCAAATAGCAAAACTCCTTTACTACTTTAAGTGTCTCATTTCCTAATCTAATTCCCTCAGAATCACCCGACTTAATTCGACTACATTCCATTATCCTCGTTTTGCTTTTGTTGATGTTCATCTTATATCCTCCTTTCAAGACACTATTCATTCCGTTCAACTGCTCTTCCAAGTCCTTTGCTGTCTCTGACAGAATTACGATGTCATCGGCGAACCTCAACATTTTTATTTCTTCTCCATGGATTTTAATACCTACTCCGAATTTTTCTTTTGTTTCCTTCACTGCTTGCTCAATATACAGATTGAATAACATCGGGGAGAGGCTACAACCCTGTCTCACTCCCTTCCCAACCACTGCTTCCCTTTCATGTAACTTGACTCTTATAACTGCCATCTGGTTTCTGTACAAATTGTAAATAGCCTTTCGCTCCCTGTATTTTACCCCTACTACCTTCAGAATTTGAAAGAGAGTATTCCAATCAACATTGTCAAAAGCTTTCTAAGTCTACAAATGCTAGAAACATAGGTTTGCCCTTCCTTAATCTAGCTTCTAAGATAAGTCGTAGGGACAGTATTGCCTCACGTGTTCCAACATTTCTACGGAATCCAAACTGATCTTCCCCGAGGTCGGCTTCTACTAGTTTTTCCATTTGTCTGTAAAGAATTCACGTTAGTATTTTGCAGCTGTGACTTATTAAACTGATAGTTCGGTAATTTTCACATCTGTCAACACCTGCTTTCTTTGGGATTGGAATTATTATATTCTTCTTGAAGTCTGAGGATATTTTGCCTGTCTCATACATCTTGCTCACCAGATGGTAGAGTTTTGTCAGGACTGGCTCTCCCAAGGCCGTCAGTAGTTCCAATGGAATGTTGTCTACTCCGGGGGCCTTGTTTCAACTAGGGTCTTTCAGTGCTCTGTCAAACTCTTCACGCAGTATCGTATCTCCCATTTCATCTTCATCTACATCCTCTTCCATTTCCATAATATTGTCCTCCATTACATCACCCTTGTATAGACCCTCTATATACTCCTTCCACCTTTCTGCTTTCCCTTCTTTGCTTACAACTGGGTTTCCATCTGAGCTCTTGATGTTCATACAAGTGGTTCTCTTATCTCCAAAGGTCTCTTTAATTTTCCTGTAAGTGGTATCTATCTTACCCCTAGTGAGTTGTGCCTCTACATCCTTACATTTGTCCTCTAGCCATCCCTGCTTAGCCATTTTGCACTTCCTGTCTATCTCATTTTTGAGACGTCTGTATTCCTTTTTGCCTGCTTAAGAAGTGTTAATTGGGGAGATGTATATAATGAGCCAAATACTAATGATAAGTGTAACATATTTCTTGATAAATTTATATCCTTCTTTTAACATTGTTTTCCAAAGAAAATTATTAAGTGTAACACCACACACTTTTCAAAGAAACTGTGGATTACTACAGGTATTAAAGTGTCTTCAGAAAGAAAAAGAAATCTGTATGAGACAGCAAGAACTAGTAAAGATCCAGAAGTAGTTTTCCACTATAAAAACTATTGTAACATACTGAGAAAATTTGTAAGGAAATCAATAAATATGTAAGTCAGAGAAGAAATTAACAACTCTGGCATTAAAATAAAATCAATACGGAATGTTGTTACAATAGAGAGAGGAAAAGTAGCCACTGGGCTAGGTAGTATTACTATTAAGGAGAATTGGACCATCTTAACCAGCAGTACACAAGTAGCTAATGCATTTAACAACCATTTCTTAAGTGTAGGAGAAAAAATTGATGAGAATAGTTCAAAAGAAAAAGCCAGGCAGTACATGGAAGAGTCTGTTTTGAAATACACTCCTGGAAATTGAAATAAGAATACCGTGAATTCATTGTCCCAGGAAGGGGAAACTTTATTGACACATTCCTGGGGTCAGATACATCACATGATCACAATGACAGAACCACAGGCACATAGACACAGGCAACAGAGCATGCACAATGTCGGCACTAGTACAGGGTATATCCACCTTTCGCAGCAATGCAGGCTGCTATTCTCTCATGGAGACGATCGTAGAGATGCTGGATGTAGTCCTGTGGAACGGCTTGCCATGCCATTTCCACCTGCCGCCTCAGTTGGACCAGCGTTCGTGCTGGACGTGCAGACCGCGTGAGACGACGCTTCATCCAGTCCCAAACATGCTCAATGGGGGACAGATCCAGAGATCTTGCTGGCCAGGGTAGTTGACTTACACCTTCTAGAGCACATTGGGTGGCACGGGATACATGCGGACATGCATTGTCCTGTTGGAACAGCAAGTTCCCTTGCCAGTCTAGGAATGGTAGAACAATGGGTTCGATGACGGTTTGGATGTACCGTGCACTATTCAGTGTCCCCTCGACGATCACCAGAGGTGTACGGCCAGTGTAGGAGATCGCTCCCCACACCATGATGCCGGGTGTTGGCCCTGTGTGCCTCGGTCGTATGCAGTCCTGATTGTGGCGCTCACCTGCATGGCGCCAAACACGCATACGACCATCATTGGCACCAAGGCAGAAGCGACTCTCATCGCTGAAGACGACACGTCTCCATTCGTCCCTCCATTCACGCCTGTCGCGACACCACTGGAGGCGGGCTGCACAATGTTGGGGCGTGAGCGGAAGACGGCCTAACGGTGTGCGGGACCATAGCCCAGCTTCATGGAGACGGTTGCGAATGGTCCTCGCCGATACCCCAGGAGCAACAGTGTCCCTAATTTGCTGGGAAGTGGCGGTGCGGTCCCCTACAGCACTGCGTAGGATCCTACGGTCTTGGCGTGCATCCGTGCGTCGCTGCAGTCCGGTCCCAGGTCGATGGGCACGTACACCTTCCGCCGACCACTCGTGACAACATCGATGTACTGTGGAGACCTCACGCCCCACGTGTTGAGCAATTCGGCGGTACGTCCACCCGGCCTCCCGCATGCCCACTATACGCCCTCGCTCAAAGTCCGTCAACTGCACATACGGTTCACGTCCACGCTGTCGTGGCATGCTACCAGTGTTAAAGACTGCAATGGAGCTCCGTATGCCACGGCAAACTGGCTGACACTGACGGCGGCGGTGCACAAATGCTGCGCAGCTAGCGCCATTTGACAGCCAACACCGCAGTTCCTGGTGTGTCCACTGTGCCGTGCGTGTGATCATTGCTTGTACAGCCCTCTCGCAGTGTCCGGAGCAAGTATGGTGGGTCTGACACACCGGTGTCAATGTGTTCTTTTTTCCATTTCCAGGAGTGTAATTTAGTCAGATTAAGTTTCACCTAAGAACCTCTTGTGAAATAAGTAAAATTATTAAATCTTTGAAAAATGAATGTTCTGTTGGAGCAGATGACATCTCTAATAAGATATTAAAAGAATGTGGAGCAATTACAGCTGATGTTTTGAGTCACATATGTAATGCATCATTAACTCAAGATATTTTCCCAGACAGGTTAAAATATACCATTGTCTGGCCGCTCTACAAAAATGGGGACACCACAGATGTCAATAATTATCAGCCAGTATCCTTGCTTACAGCATTCTCAAAAATCTTTGAGAAAGTAATGCACTCAAGAGTGGTTAGCCACCTCAACAGTAATGGGATACTTAGTACATCACAGGTTGGATTTCAAAAATGCTGTTCCACTGAGACAGCAGTATACAATTTCATTGTCCACATAACAGAGTCTTTAAATAGTAAAATGTCACCAATAGGAATTTTCTGTGACTTGTCCAAAGCATTTGATTGTGTGAACCATGACATTATGTTACAGAAATTACAATTCTATGGTATAAATGGAATAGCGTATGAGTGGTTTAAGTTGTATCTACAGAAGAGGAAGCAAAAAGTTTCCTTGTATGGGTGAAATTACATTAGGTGTTCCACAGGGTTCAATCATGGGTCCCCTTCTGTTCTTTATACATGTGAACGAGCTCCCTTCCTATCTGAAACAGGAAGCTAAACTGACACTGTCTGCTGATGATACAAGCTACATTATTAAGCCAGCAAAAGAAACTCCAATTGAAAATGATACAAATAAGGTCTTTGGAAAAGTCATTATCTGGTTTTCTGCAAAAGGGCTTGTTCTAAACTTAGAAAAAACACAACACATTCAATTTTCTGGTGCAAAAAGTACAAATGCTTCAATAAATGTAACACATCAACAGAAGTCAGTAGACAGGATAGAGCATACTAAGTTTTTGGGTGTAC
Source organism: Schistocerca gregaria (assembly GCF_023897955.1). Classification (NCBI taxonomy): domain Eukaryota; kingdom Metazoa; phylum Arthropoda; class Insecta; order Orthoptera; family Acrididae; genus Schistocerca; species Schistocerca gregaria. The sequence continues at coordinate 545,720,407 of NC_064924.1, forward strand.
ACATAGATCAGAATGTTAATTGGAAAATTCATTTTTTGGATCTTCTAAAGTGACTAGGTTTAGCAACTTCTGCAATCAGAATAATTGCCAATTTTGATGATATAGAAATTAGTAAGCTAACATACTTTCACTCTCTGATGTCATACGGAATAATATTTTGGGGTAACTCAACATTTAGACAATAAGTATTCACTGCTCAAAAGAAAGTGGTTAGAATAATGTGTGAGGTTCACAGTCGCACATCTTGTAGGCATCTTTTCAAAAGACCAGGAATTCTTACAACAGCCTCACAGTAGATTTACTCACTAATGAAATTCGTTCTCAACAACATGGCCCAGTTTAAAAACAACAGTGACATTCTTGATTATAATACCAGAATAAAGAAAGACTTACACTATCCTTTACTCAACATATATTTGGCACAGAAAGGGGTAAAAAATGCTGCTATAAAAATTTTCGACAAATTACCAGATGAAATAAGGTGTGTGACAGACAGGCGTAATAACTTTAACAATAAACTGAAGTTATATCTCCTTGACAACTCCTTCCATACAATAGATGAATTCTTGAACAGGAATAAATAAACCTATAAATATAGTATAACCATTTTGTGAAACAAAGATTCCAAGACTTACCAAGCGGGAAAGCGCTGGCAGACAGGCACATGAACAAAACACACACACACACACACACACACACACACACACAGAATTGCTAGCTTTCGCAACCGATGGTTGCTTCTTCAGGAAGGAGAGGGAAAGACGAAATGATGTCGGTTTTAAGGGAGAGGGTAAGGAGTCATTCCAATCCCGGGAGCGGAAAGACTTCCCTTAGGGGAAAAAAAGGACAGATGTACACTCGCACACACACACACACACACACACACACATATCCATCCGCACATACACAGACACAAGCAGACATATTTAAAGGCAAAGAGTAAGGGCAGAGATGTCAGTCGAGGCGGAAGCACAGAGGCAAAGAAGTTGTTGAAAGACAGGTGAGGTATGAGCGGCGGCAACTTGAAATTAGCGGAGGTTGAGGCCTGGCGGATATCGAGAAGAGAGGATATACTGAAGGGCGAGTTCCCATCTCCGGAGTTCGGATAGGTTGGTGTTGGTGGGAAGTATCCAGATAACTCGGACGGTGTAACACTGTGCCAAGATGTGCTGGCCGTGCATCAAGGCATGTTTAGCCACAGGGTGATCCTCATTACCAACAAACACTGTCTGCCTGTGTCCATTCATGCGAATGGACAGTTTGTTGCTGGTCATTCCCACATAGAAAGCGTCACAGTGGAGGCAGGTCAGTTGGTAAATCACGTGGGTGCTTTCACACGTGGCTCTCCCTTTGATCGTGTACACCTTCCGGGTTACAGGACTGGAGTAGGTGGTGGTGGGAGGGTGCATAGGACAGGTTTTACACCGGGGGCGGTTGCAAGGGTAGGAGCCAGAGGGTAGGGAAGGTGGTTTGGGGATTTCATAGGGATGAACCAAGAGGTTACGAAGGTTAGGTGGACGGCGGAAAGACACTCTTGGTGGAGTGGGGAGGATTTCATGAAGGATTGATCTCATTTCGGGGCAGGATTTTAGGAAGTCGTATCCCTGCTGGAGAGCCACATTCAAGGTCTGATCCAGTCCCGGGAAGTATTCTGTCACAAGTGGGGCACTTTTGGGGTTCTTCTGTGAGAGGTTCTGGGTTTGAGGGGATGAGGAAGTGGCTCTGGTTATCTGCTTCTGTACCAGGTTGGGAGGGTAGTTGCGGGATGCGAAAGCTGTTTTCAGGTTGTTGGTGTAATGGTCGAGGGATTCAGGACTGGAGCAGATTCGTTTGCCATGAAGGCCTAGGCTGTAGGGAAGGGACCGTTTGATATGGAATGGGTGGCAGCTGTCATAATGGAGGTACTGTTGCTTGTTGGTGGGTTTGTTGTGGACGGATTTGTGCAGCTGGCTATTGGACAGATGGAGGTCAACGTCTAGGAAAGTGGCATGGGATTTGGAGTAGGACGAGGTGAATCTGATGGAACCAAAGGAGTTGAGGTTGGAGAGGAAATTCTGGAGTTGTTCTTCACTGTGAGTCCAGATCATGAAGATGTCATCAATAAATCTGTACCAAACTTTGGGTTGGCAGGCTTGGGTAACCAAGAAGGCTTCCTATAAGCGACCCATAAATAGGTTGGCATACGAGGGGGCCATCCTGGTACCCATGGCTGTTCCCTTTAATTGTTGGTATGTCTGGCCTTCAAAAGTGAAGAAGTTGTGGGTCAGGATGAAGCTGGCTAAGGTGACGAGGAAAGAGGTTTTAGGTAGGGTGGCAGGTTATCGGCGTGAAAGGAAGTGCTCCATTGCAGCAAGGCCCTGGACGTGCGGGATATTCGTGTATAGGGAAGTGGCATCAATGGTTACAAGGATGGTTTCCGGGGGTAACAGACTGGGTATGGATTCCAGGCGTTCGAGAAAGTGGTTGGTGTCTTTGATGAAGGATGGGAGACTGCATGTAATGGGTTAAAGGTGTTGATCTACGTAGGCAGAGATACGTTCTGTGGGGGCTTGGTAACCAGCTACAATGGGGCGGCCAGGATGTTTGGGTTTGTGAATTTTAGGAAGTAGGTAGAAAGTAGGAGTGCGAGGTGTCGGTGGGGTGAGGAGTTTGATGGAGTCAGGTGAAAGGTTTTGTAGGGGGCCTAAGGTTCTGAGGATTCCTTGAAGCTCCGCCTGGACATCAGGAATGGGATTACCTTGGCAAACTTTGTATGTAGAGTTGTCTGAAAGCTGACGCAGTCCCTCAGCCACATACTCCCGACGATCAAGTACCACGGTCGTGGAACCCTTGTCAGCCGGAAGAATGATGATAGATCGGTCAGCTTTCAGATCACGGATAGCCTGGGCTTCGGCTGTGGTGATGTTGGGAGTAGGATTAAGGTTTTTCAAGAATGATTGAGAGGCAAGGCTGGAATTGAGAAATTCCTGGAAGGTTTGGAGAGGGTGATTTTGAGGAAGAGGAGGTGGGTCCCGCTGTGATGGAGGACGGAACTGTTGCAGGCAGGGTTCAATTTGGATAGTGTCTTGGGGAGTTGGATCATTAGGAGTGGGATCAGGATTGTTATTCTTTGTGGCAAAGTGATATTTCCAGCAGAGACTATGAGTGTAGGACAGTAAATCTTTGACAAGGGCAGTTTGGTTGAACCTGGGAGTGGGGCTGAAGGTGAGGCCTTTGGAAAGGACAGAGGTTTCGGATTGGGAGAGGGGTTTGGAGGAAAGGTTAACTACTGAATTGGGGTGTTGTGGTTCCAGATTGTGTTGACTAGAATTTTGAGGTGTTGGGGGGAGTGGAGCTGGAAGTGGGAGATTGAGTGATGGGAGAGACTGGGTCTGTGTGCAATGAGAGGAGGTTGAGGTATGTTGGAAAGGTTGTGGGGGGTGAGTGAGTTGCCTTTCCGGAGGTGGGAAACCAGGAGATTGGATAGTTTTTTGAGGTGGAGGGTGGCATGTTGTTCTAATTTGCAGTTGGCCTGTAGGAGGATGCTATGTACAGCCGGTGTGGATGTGGGAGAGGAAAGATTGAGGACTTTGATTTGGGATAGGAGTTGACGGGTGTGTTCATTGGCCGAGTCGATGTATAGGTGAAGGATTAGGCGGGTGGGGGCTATGGATTGTGCTGTTTGGAACTGGTATAAGGACTGATGGAAAGAAGGATTGCAGCCAGAGATGGGAACTTTAAGTGTGAGGCCTTTGGGAGTAATGCCAAATGTCAGACAAGCCTGAGTGAATAAAATATGGGAGCGTAATCTGGCTAGGGTGAAGGCATGTTTGCGGAGGGAATGTAAATAAAATTTAATGGGGTCATTGTAGGGATGTTGTGAGGTTGACATGGTATTAGTAGGTGGAAAGGGTAATAGGTTAAAGTGAAAGTAAATAGAGATTTATATAGGGAGAGATAAAGGTGTGAAAAAAATCGAAAAAGTGTTGGTTTGAGATGAGCTATGTTGATCATGTGCAGAACTTAGGTTGGTGAGCAACAATGGGTGCAAAGGTTGGGTAGTTATGTTGTCTCCAGATCACGTTACAGGGTGGGGAAATTCAAGAAAATTTCAAAAAAAAAATTATTTTTCGAAAAAAGTTTCGAAAAAATAATTTCCGAAAAAATAAAATTCGAAAAAAATTTTTGAATAAAATCTCGAAGAATATGTGTGTAAATGTATTCAAAGGACTGGTTATGTACTGGCAGGTTATGAGAATGAGGCTAACAATTGTTTGATGAAGAAATAATAACGTGTAAACCTGTGGGAAGCTGCTAAAAAATGATCGGTTATGTGGGAAAAACGGGAATGGAAATAAAACGAAAGTTGTTAGAAAAAACTCCTACCCTTGCAACTGCCCCCGGTGTAAAACCTGTCCTATGCACCCTTCCACCACCACCTACTCCAGTCCTATAACCCGGAATGTGTACACGATCAAAAGGAGAGCCACGTGTGAAAGCACCCACATGATTTACCAACTGACCTGCCTACACTGTGACGCTTTCTATGTGGGAATGACCAGCAACAAATTGTCCATTCGCATGAATGGATAGAGGCAGACAGTGTTTGTTGGTAATGAGGATCACCCTGTGGCTAAACATGCCTTGGTGCACGGCCAGCACATCTTGGCACAGTGTTACACCGTCCGAGTTATCTGGATACTTCCCACCAACACCAACCTATCCGAACTCCGGAGATGGGAACTCGCCCTTCAGTATATCCTCTCTTCTCGATATCCGCCAGGCCTCAACCTCCGCTAATTTCAAGTTGCCGCCGCTCATACCTCACCTGTCTTTCAACAACTTCTTTGCCTCTGTACTTCCGCCTGGACTGACATCTCTGCCCTTACTCTTTGCCTTGAAATATGTCTGCTTGTGTCTGTGTATGTGCGGGTGGATATGTGTGTGTGCGAGTGTACACCTGTCCTTTTTTCCCCCTTTCCGCTCCCGGGATTGGAATGACTCCTTACCCTCTCCCTTAAAACCCACATCCTTCGTCTTTCCCTCTCCTTCCCTCTTCCCTGAAGAAGCAACCATCGGTTGTGAAATCTAGTAATTCTGTGTGTGTGTTTGTGTGTTTTGTTCATTGTGCCTGTCTGCCGGCGGTTTCCCACTTGGTATATTTGCAACCCACGGTTGCTTCATCAGGAAAGAGGGAAGGTGAGGGAAAGATGAAAGGATGTGGGTTTTAAGGGAGAGGGTAAGGAGTCATTCCAATCCCAGGAGCGGAAAGTCTTACCTTAGGGAGAAAAAAGGATAGGTACATACTCGCACATACACACACACACATATCCATCCATACATATACAGACACAAGCAGACATATTTAAAGGCAAAGAGTTTGGGCAGAGATGTCAGTCGACACACACACACACACACACACACACACACACACACACACACATCTATTCGCACATATACAGACACCAGCAGACATATATAAAGGCCCTCTCCTTCCCTCTTTCCTGATGAAGCAACCATTGGTTGCAAAAACTTGAATTTTGTGTGTGTGTTTGTGGTTGTTTGTGTGTCTATTAACATGCCAACGTTTTTGCTTGGTAAGTTACATCAAATAAAATAGAAAGAAACTTCCACATGGGAAAGATGTGTATATTAAAAACAAAGATTCCGAGACTTACCACACGGAAAAGCGCCGGTAGACAGGCACAATAAAAAAACACACAAACACACACACAAAATTTTGAGCTTTCACAACTGGCGGTTGCTTCGTCAGGAAAGAGGGAAGAAGAAGGAAAGATGAAAGGATGTGGATTTTAAGGGAGGTGGTAAGGAGTTATTCCAATCCCGGGAGCGGAAAGACTTACCTTAGGGGGAAAAAAGGATAGGTATATACTCGCACACACACTCACATATCCATCTATACATATACATATACAGACAGAAGCAGACATATTTAAAGGCAAAGAAGCAACTGCCGGTTGCGAAAGCTTGAAATTTTGTGTGTGTGTTTGTGTGTTTTTTTTATTGTGCCTGTCTACCGGCGCTTTCCCGCTTGGTAAGTCTTGGAATCTTTGTTTTTATGTGACTTACCAAACAAAAGTGCTGGCAGGTCGATAGACACACAAACAAACACAAACATACACACAAAATTCAAGCTTTCACAACCAACGGTTGCTTCTTCTGGAAAGAGGGAAGGAGAGGGAAAGACGAAAGGATGTGGGTTTTAAGGGAGAGGGTAAGGAGTCATTCCAATCCCGGGAGTGGAAAGACTTACCTTAGGGGGAAGAAGGACAGGTATACACTCGCACGCACACCCATATCCATCCGCACATACACAGACACAAGCAGACATAAAACATTTTTGTTTCATATGTGCATTTCTTGTGCACTTTAAATGTTCCACATCATAAGGGCTACCATACCGTGCAACTGATCAGTGGAACACGCAACCAACTAACTATCAAATGCAACAAAGCTAATTGGATGTCAGACAGCAATAATTGGTACATAATTTGTTGTTAAGGTTCTATATATGTTGTCTAAACAGCATGAATAAGACAGTTACCTCCTTTTGTCTGACAAAATAATAATGGTTAACTCATCACAGGTCGTGCATTAATATCGTCACATGCCAATATTTTTCATTTAGCACTGAATGCACAATCCCTGAAATCCAAATCATGGATGCCAGGTGCGGTCGTTGCCCGTGTCTTTCTGCACGAAGATTTCCAGCTCCTCTACCACGTCATCCACGTCGGGATATTATGATATGATTTCGTACCTGCAATGTGTGCATAACGCAAGAAGATACCCGACAGTCATAACGATTCGTATACTGTAGGCAAAATCAGAGCACTGTCGGAGGAATCACTTTATCGTAAACTGCTTCAAGACTTTCCAGCACTTACTGAACCCACCAATGCAACCAGGAAATGCAGACACAATACTCAACACCACATCAGCACGACACAAGGTCAACCCGTTGCCTTCCGTCCGCGGCGTCTGCCTCCAGAGAAGCTGCTCGCGGCGCGAGCTGAGTTCGACAGACTTCTAAAAACAGGTATTGTAAGAAGGTCTGATAGTTCATGGGCATCTCCAATTCACATGGTCCATAAAAAAGACAATTCATGGAGAGTATGCGGAGACTACAGGGCGCTCAATGCCCGCACGATTCCCGACCGCTACCCAGTACCCAATGTGACTGATATTAACAGTACGATTAGCAATGCCAAAATATTTAGTGTGATTGATTGTGCCAAAGCATTTTCCCAGATTCCCATGGCTCCATCTGACATTAAAAAAACATCAGTTACCACACCATTTGCTTTGTTTGAGTACAATATTATGCCATTTGGCCTCAGAAACGCTGCCCAAACATGGCAAAGATTCATGCATGAGGTGTTTCGACAATTACCATTTGTATTTTGTTATGTGGACGACATTTTAGTATTCTCTGGTTCTGTATATCAGCATGTTGAACATCTGCGGCAGCTTTTCTGCCGCCTGACAGAGTATGGCATAATTATTAACAAAACAAAGTGCACGTTTGCTAAACGCGTGGTTAAGTTCCTGAAATATTTGGTTTCAGCAGCAGGCCTGTCTCCTTTGCCTGAGCGGGTTGAAGCAGTACAACATATGCCCCTTCCCACAACTTACAAAGGACTTCGCAGATTTTTAGGCATGCTCAACTATTACAGACGTCACTTATCTAAATTAGCTGCCGCCCAAGAACCACTCACAACATTACTTGCAGGTAAAAATACAACAGGAAATTGTAAAATCCCATGGAGTCCAGATGCTTAAGCAGCTTTCATGACTTAAAGAAATGTCTTTCTCGGGCAACACTACTGGGACATCCAAGATTGAGCACTCATGGTTGATGCGAGCCAAACAGCAGTGGGTGCAGCGCTACAGCAAGAAGTTGATGGCAGATGGCAGACGCTCGCATTTTTCTCTAAAAATCTGACTCAACAGCCGCAAAAATGGAGTGCTATTGACCGTGAGTTGCTTTCTATTTACTTAGCCATAAAGCATTTTCGCACATCTGTCAAAGGGAGGCACTTTGCAATTTTTACTGATCACAAGCCATTAGTAGCTATATTTCAATGAGACACAGAGCTCAATTCACCACGTCAGTGCACGCAAGTCGAGTACATTGCACAGTTCACAACTGACGTGCGTCACATTTCAGGAAAAGACAACCTGGTCGCAGATTGCCTGTCTAGGAATTGTGCCAGTTTAAATTCAGTTCGTTGGACCGAGTTAGCATCTAAACAACGAGAAGATCCTTTCTTGCGCAGTCTAATAGAGGAACAGAGAACTGCGCTGCAGCTCAGACGTATGTCTGTCCCAAATGTTCCAGACAGAATTTGGTGTGATATAGCAAAAGGAAAGGAGCGATCTTACGTACCAGAACAATATCGTCGTGAGATTTATAATGCACTATATAACCTATCACATCCACGAGTACAAGCTACAGCCAAGTTAGTTTCCTCCAAAGTAGTGTGGCCTGGAATACAAAAAGATAGTCGTGCATGGGCGCGTGCATGCCTAACATGCCAGCGTAATAAAATCAGCAGACATGTCTTTGCACCTATTGCTGACTTCCCGACGCCATCTGCAAGATTTTCACATATACATGTGGACATTGTGGGCCCGCTATCATGCTCTTCAGAACAACGCTATTTGCTCACAATCATTCATCGTTTTACCAGGTGGCTAGAAATAGTTGTAATACAAGACATTTCTGTGCAGTCGGTTGCAAAAGCACTGTTGCATCCATGGTTCTCCAGGTTTGGCGTTCCGCAAAACATAACAACAGATCGCGGAAGGCAGTTTGAAAGCCAACTTTTCAGTGAACTTTTACTACTGTGCGGGTGCAACCATCTACGCACCAAAAGCTATCATCCATCTAGTAATGGAATGGTGGAACGATTACACCGCACGCTCAAAGCTGCATTAATGTGTAGTTCCACTTCATGGCCTGAAGCACTATCACTGGTCCTACTCGGATTGAGAACGGCCGTGAAGGAGGACTTACAATGCTCTTCCGCAGAATTGGTTTATGGCAAGCAATTGAGGGTTCCTGGAGAATTTATCGTTCCAGCATCTACACAGCCGTTCGCCCCTGAGCTATGCACGCAATTCACGAGACAACTCAGCGTTAGAATGAGAAACTTCAAACCCACTAACCCTGTCAGACATTGAGACTGGAGAGTGTTTTTACATGAAGACCTGCAAGCAACGTCCCACGGTTGGCTTAGGGATGATACGGTGCGCCCGCCGCTTGTTTCGCCTTACTCTGGACCATACAGGGTAATCACAAGAGGAAGCCACAGCTTCAAAATTGATAAGGATGGTAAAGAAGAGACAGTCTCAATTGAGCGGCTTAAACCTGCTTACACCGAAGAGGGTACACTCCTTCCTTGATCTGCAAAATCACCCTCAAACTTGGAGGCCAAAGAAACAGCAGATAGTCTCGCCGAGCCCTTTGTTTCAGAAGAGGACAATGAAGCAGCAAGTGTAGAACAGGAGCAGCCATTGCCTGCACCAGATGTTTTCACGAGAGCTGGTAGAAAAATCAAGTGCAAGTTTCCCCACATACCTGGTGCACCCCAAAAGGAGGGGGGCTGATGTGGCGACGTCATTTATCCACTGCACCAAAAACAGCTGGTGAAAGCTGCAGCTGATAGATATTTATCTTTGCTGTAGTTGGCTTGGTTACGAGTTGTTTATTCTTGTTAGTTTTTGATCTGTGCTTAAAAAATAAAATGTTTTCTCATCTCATGAAAACGCTGTTACTTCATAAAATATAAAGGCTCCCATAAATTCATGATAATGTGGAAAATATAATGAGAAACCTAGAATTATGGTTTCAGCAAAATGGATTAAAACTCAGTTCACAAAAACACAATTAGTGTAGTTCAGTGCTAAAACACCACCAGTGTCTTCTGTAAAAATAGTATACAGTGGTCAGGAAATGGCTGAAGCAAGTTATTTAAAATTTCTAGATCTAAACCTTGACAAAAATTTAAATTGAAAGGCACATGTGGACTTCTTAGCAAACAAACTAAACAGCTTAGCTTATGTGATGAATGTCTTATCTGGTTCCACCCTTATGGATGCCAGACAGATAGTCTACTACAGCTGCTTTGAGACTATAATTCAATGCGGAATAATTTTCTGAGGAAACTCTATGAACAGCCCAAGATTATTTACACTTCAAAAGAGACACATAAGAAACATGTGTTTCGTCCAAAAAAGAGCATCACATCACCCATTATTTAAAAAATTAAAAATAATAACCATTCCTTCTCTGGACATCTATGAAATTTTTATTTTCATATATAAAAATCAAGACTCACTTGACAATTTTCATTTCAACCACAATTACAGTACTCGTCACTGATACAGCTTCAAACTTCCCTCTCATAATTTAAAACTTTACGCACAAACACCATTGTACATGGGATTAAAAATTCACAATAAATTAGGTAACACATCTGTTAAATATTGAGTTTGACCCACTAAAGAGATTGTTATATAATACACTAGTGGAAAAATGTTATAACTCAATCAAAGAATTCATGCAGACAGTTTGACAATTTGAAAAGAAAAGAAACAATAAAGATTATGTATTGTATAATAAATTGTTAATATATTGTGCAAATTCTATTGCAAGCTGCAAAATGACCATAAATGTTATACACATTTTTGTTAAATTGTTCATATGTAAAAATACAGAAATGCCTGCTTAAATATGTTAATTATTATAACTTCTTTTAAAGTAAGCTGATGTGTCCCCAGTACAAAAATCTTTGATTTGTAACTGTACGTTATGAGAGGAAAAAACATTCTTTGCTTTTTGCTTACATCTGAATAAGACTGTGACAAAGTAATGTTCATGTAGGTGGTGAAGTTATCTTGACTGTGAATGAATGTGTATCATAATATGTGACAATTACTGAGGCACAGACACAAATAGGTAATTGAGCAAAGCTTATTGCATGCAACAACACGACAGTCATTGAAAATGGTAAGTCAGCTGTTGTGTTCACTACTGCTGTTGCAATTCTGTTTTTGTTTTCTGCCAATGATCATTATGATCAATTGATTATGATCATGCTTATTTTTATGTAGGGTATCAAGTGCAAGTAAAGACAGAGTTCTATGACATCCGGTAATACAAGATCCTGGCCTTGTGCATTAATAGACCCACATGGCAGCTGAGCGAAAAATATTAATACAATCACAATTGGGATTAGCCTGATTGAGACAACAACTAAATGCAATCAGTATCCAACAGTGGTCTTGAACCTACTTAGAGGGGAATATTTGTCTGACCACTTTCTGGTTGCGTTCTGGTATGTAAACTATGATTTTGCAATTTGTTTTGTAATAAATTGTATCAAAGGATTTTGAGGCCAATGTGTCTCTAGAATATAATTTCTTTTATCAGAGCTGCATTGCAGTTTTTAGTAGCATCAAAATTCCTCTCCAAACCTTAGTTCTACATATTTACTAAGTCCAGAATTCACAGGGAGCCAAATAACATACGAGTGGCTGAACTGCAGGTAAGGGCAAGTCGAGAAAGTGCGGAGGCTGACTATGCTGCCATTGCGCAGGTAAGCCGCAAAGACAACCTACCATGAACCCCTGTAAATCTACTGCTTGCGGTACCACACAGTCGAAGGGAGTCCAGTAGGCTATAAGTTAGGGTTTGTCATTCTGCAGAGGAGATGTTATGAAGTGATACATTGGCCTAGGGGAATGTTACATGAGGTGGAGAGATTGTTTAAGGCAAATGTCCCTGCCATGAAGTGTAAACTACTCCTGGGCCTTTGTCTGTATTAGATGCCCATTTATTATTGCATTCTCTAGCATTATTAGCAAGAGGCTCCGGTAGGTGGTACCATCGGCAGCCAAAAATAAAAATATCGGCAGTAACCACGTGTGACTGAGCCAACACCAGGATAAGGAATGAAGTTGTGCACACTCCATTTGTATTTTTGGTAGCAAATGTATTGTAATGTTTTACTGGTGTTGCTTTGTTACACGTGATTCTCTTATGTTACTTTGATTATGGTTATTTTACTAAAGTTTCTCTCTATAAGTATTTAAAGGACATATACAATTTGTCCATTGGCCCTCACAAATAAGCCATTTGTACAAACGTCACCGCTTGCTACTATAATCTGGGTAAGGAAATTTAGTATCTCACTTCCTTAAACATGGTGAGGGCTATGGCCTATGCTTATGTTAACCGCTTCTTGGACAAAAGTCTGTCAGATGCTAATGGTCTGGGCACATGCCAGGTAAAAATTTAAAAATTCCTGTTCAACTGTAAGATTAACCTTTACTGATTTGAGGGTGGGTCTTATTAAAGGTTTCTTAATGCCTTCTAACTTAAATTTTCCTTGCAGCTACAAATTTTTGATGATTACTTATGTAGAATAGACATATTAGAGACAAACAAATGTCAATGTGATGATGTCACAATTAGTGATGCCAATCACATTCATTTTCAGTGCAGGCATTGCAAGACTGGTAGAGTCAAATCTTTACAGGAGCTCTGGAGACTTGATAACTGCCAACCACTCTGTACTAACCCAGTTCTTGGAGGAATAACTAGAAGTACTTATGACTCCATAGCCAAGTTCATAGCTCAAGGAGATTAAAAGGAATGATGACTGTGGATCTTATCAAAAACTGAATTACCTGTTTTTGTACAGCAAGTGGTTTGCTGCAAATTGTATCTAGTGCTCTCACTGACTACATGTCACAATTACATTCTGAAGATGCATTTATGAATGTGTCATCTAAAGAGTCTGTTTGATCAAAATTAAATGTCAACTTGCTATAACAGTCATTGTCTTAAATTATGGTGCCTAATTTATGTTATGCTAGAAGCGAATAGGTAGCATTTAACATCGGGATCTTTACAGTGATACATTTACCAGTTGTTTCTTTCACTGATGTGACTTTATTCACAACATTATCATGTGACTGTTCTTTTTATTATTCCACCATTGTCTCATGCCATTACTGTGTTCATTGATTAGTGCACTGAGATTGTTTTATTAAGATTACGTCTGGAGACAACAGTGTTAAGGTGTCTACCTGTGTAAGACTCGTGACTGTGAAACTGTGCCTGGTCATTGCAGCATTTAAAGTGCTAATAAAAGTGGAGAGAGCTACTTAACTGTACAATCCTTGAAAACAGTTTTCAACTATTTCACCAAGGCAATGAGCTATGAGACTCCAAGGGCTTGACAGGATATACAGGTACGATACTGTGCCCCAGTTAGTTAGTTAGTCGGTTGTGTGTTCCATTGATCAGTCGCACGGTACGGTAACGGTAGGCGTTATGATGTGGAACGTGTCAAGTGCACAAGAAATGCACATATGAAACAAGATTTTTTAATATATATATATAGACTTACCAAGCGGGAAAGTGCCAGTAGACGGGCACAATAAAAAAGCACACACAAAAAATTTCAAGCATTTGCAACCCACGGTTGCTTGGTATATGTGCGGATGGATGGATGTGTGTGTGTGTGCGAGTGTATACGTGTCCCTTTTCCCCCTAAAGGTCTTTCTGCTCCCGAGATTGGAATGACTCCTTACCCTCGCCGTTATAACCCACATCATTTCTTTTTTATCTCTCATTCCCTCTTTCCTGACGAAGCAACCGTGGGTTGCAAAAGCTTGAAATTTTGTGTGTGTGTTTGTGTATGTTTTTTTTTTTTTTTTTTAAAATATATATGTGCCTGTCTACCGGCGCTTTCCCACTTGGTAAGTCTTGGAATCTTTGTTTTTAATATATTTTTCCCATGTGGAAGTTTCTTTCTATTTTATTTATATATATATATATATAATGTAAATGTCTGCTTGTGTCTGTGTATGTGCGGATGGATATGTGTGTGTGTGTGTGTGTGTGTGTGTGTGTGTGTGCGAGTGTACACCTATCGTTTTTTTCCCCTAAGGGAAGTCTTTCCACTCCCGGGATTGGAATGACTCCTTACCCTCTCCCTTAAAACCCACATCCTTTCATTTTTCCCTCTCCTTCCTTCCTTCCTGACGAAGCAACTGCCAGTTGCGAAAGCTCGTAATTCTGTGTGTGTGTTTTGTTCATGTGCCTGTCTGCCGGCGCTTTCCCGCTTGGTAAGTCTTGGAATCTTTGTTTTTAATATATATATATGTCTGCTTGTGTGTGTGTATGTATGGATGGATATACGTGTGTGTGTGTGTGTGTGTGTGTGTGTGTGTGTGTGTGTGCGCGCGCGAGTATATACCCATCCTTTTTTCCCCCTAAGGTAAGTCTTTCCGCTCCCGGGATTGGAATGACTCCTTACCCTCTCCCTTAAAACCCACATCCTTTCATCTTTCCTTTTCCTTCCCTCTTTCCTGACGAAGCAGCTGCCGATTACGAAAGCTCGAAATTCTGTGTGTGTGTTTTATTCATTGTGCCTATCTACCTGCGCTTTCCCGCTTGGTAAGTCTTGGAATCTTTGTTTTTAATATATTTTTCTCATGTGGAAGTTTCTTTCTATTATATATATATATATATATATATATATATATATATATATATATATATATATATATATATATATATATATATATATATAAAACAGAAAGAAACTTCCACATGGGAAAAATATATTAAAAATAAAGATTCCAAGACTTACCAAGCGGGAAAGCGCCGGCAGACAGGCACATGAACAAAACACACAAACAAAATTACGAGCTTTCGCAACTGGCAGTTGCTTCGTCAGGAAGGAAGGAAGGAGAGGGAAAAATGAAAGGGTGTGGGTTTTAAGGGAGAGGGTAAGGAGTCATTCCAATCCCGGGAGCGGAAAGACTTCCCTTAGGGGAAAAAAAAAGGACAGGTGTACACTCGCACACACACACACATATCCATCCGCACATACACAGACACAAGCAGACATATTTAAAGGCAAAGAGTTAAGGGCAGAGATGTCAGTCGAGGAGGAAGTACAGAGGCAAAGAAGTTGTTGAAAGACAGGTGAGGTATGAGCGGCGGCAACTTGAAATTAGCGGAGGTTGAGGCCTGGCGGATATCGAGAAGAGAGGATATACTGAAGGGCGAGTTCCCATCTCCGGAGTTCGGATAGGTTGGTGTTGGTGGGAAGTATCCAGATAACTCGGACGGTGTAACACTGTGCCAAGATGTGCTGGCCGTGCATCAAGGCATGTTTAGCCACAGGGTGATCCTCATTACCAACAAACACTGTCTGCCTGTGTCCATTCATGCGAATGGACAGTTTGTTGCTGGTCATTCCCACATAGAAAGCATCACAGTGCAGGCAGGTCAGTTGGTAGATCACATGGGTGCTTTCACATGTGGCTCTCCCTTTGATTGTGTACACCTTCCGGGTTACAGGACTGGAGTAGGTGGTGGTGGGAGGGTGCATAGGACAGGTTTTACACCGGGGGCGGTTGCAAGGGAAGGAGCCAGAGGGTAGGGGAGGTGGTTTGGGGATTTCATAGGGATGAACCAAGAGGTTACGAAGGTTAGGTGGACGGCGGAAAGACACTCTTGGTGGAGTGGGGAGGATTTCATGAAGGATGGATCTCATTTCGGGGCAGGATTTTAGGAAGTCGTATCCCTGCTGGAGAGCCACATTCAAGGTCTGATCCAGTCCCGGGAAGTATTCTGTTACAAGTGGGGCACTTTTGGGGTTCTTCTGTGAGAGGTTCTGGGTTTGAGGGGATGAGGAAGTGGCTCTGGTTATCTGCTTCTGTACCAGGTTGGGAGGGTAGTTGCGGGATGCGAAAGCTGTTTTCAGGTTGTTGGTGTAATGGTCGAGGGATTCAGGACTGGAGCAGATTCGTTTGCCACGAAGGCCTAGGCTGTAGGGAAGGGACCGTTTGATATGGAATGGGTGGCAGCTGTCATAATGGAGGTACTGTTGCTTGTTGGTGGGTTTGATGTGGACGGATGTGTGCAGCTGGCCATTGGACAGATGGAGGTCAACATCTAGGAAAGTGGCATGGGATTTGGAGTAGGACCAGGTGAATCTGATGGAACCAAAGGAGTTGAGGTTGGAGAGGAAATTCTGGAGTTGTTCTTCACTGTGAGTCCAGATCATGAAGATGTCATCAATAAATCTGTACCAAACTTTGGGTTGGCAGGCTTGGGTAACCAAGAAGGCTTCCTCTAAGCGACCCATAAATAGGTTGGCATACGAGGGGGCCATCCTGGTACCCATGGCTGTTCCCTTTAATTGTTGGTATGTCTGGCCTTCAAAAGTGAAGAAGTTGTGGGTCAGGATGAAGCTGGCTAAGGTGACGAGGAAAGAGGTTTTAGGTAGGGTGGCAGGTGATCGGCGTGAAAGGAAGTGCTCCATTGCAGCGAGGCCCTGGACGTGCGGGATATTTGTGTATAGGGAAGTGGCATCAATGGTTACCAGGATGGTTTCTGGGGGTAACAGACTGGGTACGGATTCCAGGCGTTCGAGAAAGTGGTTGGTGTCTTTGATGAAGGATGGGAGACTGCATGTAATGGGTTGAAGGTGTTGATCTACGTAGGCAGAGATACGTTCTGTGGGGGCTTGGTAACCAGCTACAATGGGGCGGCCAGGATGTTTGGGTTTGTGAATTTTAGGAAGTAGGTAGAAGGTAGGAGTGCGAGGTGACGGTGGGGTGAGGAGTTTGATGGAGTCAGGTGAAAGGTTTTGTAGGGGGCCTAAGGTTCTGAGGATTCCTTGAAGCTCCGCCTGGACATCAGGAATGGGATTACTTCGGCAAACTTTGTACGTAGAGTTGTCTGCAAGCTGACGCAGTCCCTCAGCCACATACTCCCGACGATCAAGTACCACAGTCGTGGAACCCTTGTCAGCCGGAAGAATGATGATGGATCGGTCAGCTTTCAGATCACGGATAGCCTGGGATTCGGCTGTGGTGATGTTGGGAGTAGGATTAAGGTTTTTCAAGAAAGATTGAGAGGCAAGGCTGGAAGTGAGAAATTCCTGGAAGGTTTGGAGAGGGTGATTTTGGGGAAGAGGAGGTGGGTCCCGCTGTGATGGAGGACGGAACTGTTGCAGGCAGGGTTCAATTTGGATAGTGTCTTGGGGAGTTGGATCATTAGGAGTGGGATCAGGATTGTTTTTCTTCGTGGCAAAGTGATATTTCCAGCAGAGACTACGAGTGTAGGACAGTAAATCCTTGACAAGGGCAGTTTGGTTTAACCTGGGAGTGGGGCTGAAGGTGAGGCCTTTGGATAGGACAGAGGTTTCGGATTGGGAGAGGGGTTTGGAGGAAAGGTTAACTACTGAATTGGGGTGTTGTGGTTCCAGATTGTGTTGACTAGAATTTTGAGGTGTTGGGGGGAGTGGAGCTGGAAGTGGGAGATTGAGTAGATGGGAGAGACTGGGTTTGTGTGCAATGAGAGGAGGTTGAGGATTGTTGGAAAGGTTGTGGAGGGTGAGTGAGTTGCCTTTCCGGAGGTGGGAAACCAGGAGATTGGATAGTTTTTTGAGGTGGAGGGTGGCATGTTGTTCTAATTTGCGGTTGGCCTGTAGGAGGATGCTATGTACAGCCGGTGTGGATGCGGGAGAGGAAAGATTGAGGACTTTGATTTGGGATAGGAGTTGACGGGTGTGTTCATTGGCCGAGTCGATGTATAGGTGAAGGATTAGGCGGGTGAGGGCTATGGATTGTGCTGTTTGGAACTGGTATAAGGACTGATGGAAAGAAGGATTGCAGCCAGAGATGGGAACTTTAAGTGTGAGGCCTTTGGGAGTAATGCCAAATGTCAGACAAGCCTGAGTAAATAAAATATGGGAGCGTAATCTGGCTAGGGTGAAGGCATGTTTGCGGAGGGAATGTAAATAAAATTTAATGGGGTCGTTGTAGGGATGTTGTGAGGTTGACATGGTATTGGTAGGTGGAAAGGGTAATATGAGGTTAAAGTGAAAGTAAAGAGAGATTTATATAGGGAGAGATAAAGGTCGCTTAGAGGAAGCCTTCTTGGTTACCCAAGCCTGCCAACCCAAAGTTTGGTACAGATTTATTGATGACATCTTCATGATCTGGACTCACAGTGAAGAACAACTCCAGAATTTCCTCTCCAACCTCAACTCCTTTGGTTCCATCAGATTCACCTGGTCCTACTCCAAATCCCATGCCACTTTCCTAGATGTTGACCTCCATCTGTCCAATGGCCAGCTGCACACATCCGTCCACATCAAACCCACCAACAAGCAACAGTACCTCCATTATGACAGCTGCCACCCATTCCATATCAAACGGTCCCTTCCCTACAGCCTAGGCCTTCGTGGCAAACGAATCTGCTCCAGTCCTGAATCCCTCGACCATTACACCAACAACCTGAAAACAGCTTTCGCATCCCGCAACTACCCTCCCAACCTGGTACAGAAGCAGATAACCAGAGCCACTTCCTCATCCCCTCAAACCCAGAACCTCTCACAGAAGAACCCCAAAAGTGCCCCACTTGTAACAGAATACTTCCCGGGACTGGATCAGACCTTGAATGTGGCTCTCCAGCAGGGATACGACTTCCTAAAATCCTGCCCCGAAATGAGATCCATCCTTCATGAAATCCTCCCCACTCCACCAAGAGTGTCTTTCCGCCGTCCACCTAACCTTCGTAACCTCTTGGTTCATCCCTATGAAATCCCCAAACCACCTCCCCTACCCTCTGGCTCCTACCCTTGCAACCGCCCCCGGTGTAAAACCTGTCCTATGCACCCTCCCACCACCACCTACTCCAGTCCTGTAACCCGGAAGGTGTACACAATCAAAGGGAGAGCCACATGTGAAAGCACCCATGTGATCTACCAACTGACCTGCCTGCACTGTGATGCTTTCTATGTGGGAATGACCAGCAACAAACTGTCCATTCGCATGAATGGACACAGGCAGACAGTGTTTGTTGGTAATGAGGATCACCCTGTGGCTAAACATGCCTTGATGCACGGCCAGCACATCTTGGCACAGTGTTACACCGTCCGAGTTATCTGGATACTTCCCACCAACACCAACCTATCCGAACTCCGGAGATGGGAACTCGCCCTTCAGTATATCCTCTCTTCTCGATATCCGCCAGGCCTCAACCTCCGCTAATTTCAAGTTGCCGCCGCTCATACCTCACCTGTCTTTCAACAACTTCTTTGCCTCTGTGCTTCCGCCTCGACTGACATCTCTGCCCTTACTCTTTGCCTTTAAATATGTCTGCTTGTGTCTGTGTATGTGCGGATGGATATGTGTGTGTGTGTGCGAGTGTACACCTGTCCTTTTTTTTTTTCCCCTAAGGGAAGTCTTTCCGCTCCCGGGATTGGAATGACTCCTTACCCTCTCCCTTAAAACCCACACCCTTTCATTTTTCCCTCTCCTTCCTTCCTTCCTGACGAAGCAACTGCCAGTTGCGAAAGCTCGTAATTTTGTTTGTGTGTTTTGTTCATGTGCCTGTCTGCCGGCGCTTTCCCGCTTGGTATATATATATATATATATATATATATATATATATATATATATAGAGAGAGAGAGAGAGAGAGAGAGAGAGAGAGAGAGAGAGGGGGGGCATTCCCCTTGGGGAAAAATATATCTAAAAACAAAGATGCTGTAACTTACCAAACGAAAGCGTTAGTATGTTGATAGGAGACAATAAAAAACACACAAACACACACACAAATTTCGAGCTTTCGCAACCTAAGGTTGCTACATCAGGAAAGAGGGAAGGAGAGGGAAAGATGAAAAGATGTTGGTTTTAAGGCAGAGCGTAAGGAATCATCCCAATCACGGGAGTGGAAAGACTTACCCTAGGGGCAAAAATGGACAGGTATACACTCGCGCGCACACACATATGCATCCATCCATCCATCCGCACATATACAGACAGAGGCAGACATTTCTATTATTTACCCCATTCGCTTTAATGGCACAAATGCATATGCTACATTTATAGATTTATTTATTCCTATTCAAGAAATCATCTATAGTATAGAAGGAGTGGTTAAGGAGATATAATTTGAATTTATTTTTGAAGCTATTACTGCTATCTATCAGTCACCTTATTTCATCCGGTAATTTGTCGAACATTTTTATAGCAGCATATTTTACCCCTTTCTGTGCCAAAGATAAGTTGAGTAATTATTATAATAATGAAAGTCACTGTTGTTCTTAAATTGGTCCATGTTGTTGAGAACAAATTTCATTAGTGAGTAGATGTATTGTGAGGCTGTTGTAAGAATTTCCAATCTTTTAAAAAGATGCCTACAAGATGTGCAACTATGAACCCCACACATTATTCTAACCAATTTCTTCTGAGCAGTGAATACTTTTTGTCTAAATGTTGAGTTACCCCAAAATATTATTCAGTATGACATCAGAGAGTGAAAGTATACAAAGTATGTTAGCTGACTAATTTCTGTATCCTCAAAATTGACAATTATTCTGATCACAAAACTTGCTGAATCTAGTTGCTTTAGGATATCCAAAATATGAATTTTCCAATTAAGATTCTCATCCATATGTACACCCAAAAAATTAGTATGCTCTACCCTGTCTACTGACTTCTGTTGATGTGTTACATTTATTGAAGCATTTGTACTTTTTGCACCAGAAAATTGAATTTATTATGTTTTTTCAAAGTTTAGAGCACGCCCATTTGAAGAAAACCAATTATGACTTTTGCAAATACCTTATTTGTATCATTAATTAGACTTTCTTCTACTGGATTAATAACGATGCTTGTATCATCAGCAAACAGTGTCAGTTTAGCTTCCTGTTTCAGACAGGAAGGGAGGTTGTTCACATATATCAAGAACAGAAGGGGACCCATGATTGAACCCTGTGGAACACCTAATGTAATTTCACACCAGTTAGGTGAAATGGCAAACGTATTTAAATCACTTGACCCATACAAGGAAACTTTTTGCTTCCTCTTCTGTAGGTATGACTCAAACCACTCACATGCTATTCCATTTATACCATAGAATTGTAATTTCTGTAACATAATGTCATGGTTCACACAATCAAATGCTTTGGACAAGTCACAGAAAATTCCTATTGGTGACATTTTACTTTTAAAAGACTCTATTAAGTGGACAGTGAAATTGTATATTGCTGTCTCAGTAGAACAGTGTTTCTGAAATCCAAACTGTGATGTAGTAAGTATCCCATTACTGTTGAGGTGTCTAACCACTCCTGAGTACATTACTTTCTCAAAGATTTTTGAGAATGCTGTATGCAAGGATAATGACCGATAATTATTAGCATCTGTGGTGCCCCCCTTTTTGTGGAGAGGCCAGACAAAGGCATATTTTAACCTGTCTGGGAAAATACCTTCAGTCTGTGATCCATTACATATGTGACTCAGAACATCAGCTATAATTGCTCCACATTGTTTTAATATCTTATTAGAGATGTCATCTAATCCAACAGAACATTTACTTTTCAGAGATTTAATATTTTTTCTTATGTCACAAGAGGTTGTTAGGTGTAACTTAATCTGACTAAATTATTTCAAAACAGACTCTTCCATGTACTGCCTAGCTTTTTGTTTTGAACTCTTCTCACCAATTTTTTCTCCTACACTTAAGAAATGGTTGTTAAATACATTAGCTACTTCTTTACTGTTGGTTAGGATGGTCTCCTTCTCTTTAACAGTAATACTACCTACCCCAGTGGTTACTTTTCCTGTCTCCCTTCTAAGAACATTCCATGTTGATTTGATTTTATTGCCAGAGTTGTTAATTTCTTCTCTAACATACATATTTCTTGATTTCCTTACAACTTTTCTCAGTATGTTACAATAATTTTATAGTGGAAAACTACTTCTGGATATTCACTAGTTCTTGCTGTCTCATACAGTTTTCTTTTTCTTTCTGAAGACACTTTAATACCTGTAGTAATCCCCAGTTTCTTTGAAAAGTGTATGGTGTTACACTTAGTAATTTTCTTTGGAAAACAATGTTAAAAGAAGGATATAAATTTATCAAGAAATATGTTACACTTATCATTAGCATTTGGCTCATTCTATACATCTCCCCAATTAACATTTCTTAAGCTTTCTCTGAAATGCTGTATGGATATCGGGTTAAGTGACCTCACACTTTTACCTAATGGTTTCTGAACTGTACACCCAGTTAGGTTTTGTAAGTTAATCAGTTGTGCATCATGGTCTGACAATCCATTTACCACAGGGAAGGCACATGTTTGTTTTACATCCTCTTTCTGTACAAATACATTATCTATTAGCATTCTACTGTCCTGAGCTATACGTGTAGGGAAATTGATCACTAATCCTAAGTTATATGTTGTTAATAACACTTCTAGTTCACTTTTCCTATCAGAATTACTTAGAAAGTTTACATTGAAATCACCACAGATTAATAACTTCTTCTTTTTGTCTGACAGAGATCTTAATAGGGAGTCAAACTTTTTTATGAATAGTTCCCAGTCTCCTAATGGGGACCTGTACACTGTTGCTAATATCAATACCACATTATCTAGCTCAAGTTCACATGCACAAACCTCAAAGTGCTGATCAACACAAAATTCGCTTACTCCTACATTTTGCGATTATACCCTTGTTTTATGAAAATGGCAACTCCTTCTTTATCTATCCTAGATCTACAAATGTAAGATGCTAAATTATACCCCTAATACTGACACTACCCATGCCTACAGTTACATGGTGTTCAGACAGACAGAGTATTTTTGAGATCATCTAAACACACTAATAGCTCATCTACTGTATTTTTTATTCCCCTGATAGTCTGGTTCACTTTGCAGGAGAACAACTGTGGAAAAGGGCTTATGTAATAAAGAAGCGACAGTGAAGGAACTCGCAAAGATAAGCAGTAGCTGTGAACAGGTCACTGCATGGAACATTAATGACACAGAATTAATTGTGAAACTGCTATGTGCAGAGTTCAGCCAATACTAGATGAGGATGCCGACATAATTTTGGACAGTTCAGCAGTCAATAAGGTACCAAACGAATCGGGATTCAGAAAGTCAGCAACTTAGTGAGCTTAGGTGTGGGAGTTATGACAAGATGCAGTAAGGAGACAACATCTACAGCTGACACCACCAACTGGTGCTGAGGTATTTTAAAGGTAAAGTGCTATCATTATTGATTGTTATTGACTGTTTGCCCAAATTAGTGACAAGGAAGGAGAAGACAGTGTACTTAATGTTGAGGAACAGGAGGTAAAAATCAAAAGTGGACATTGTGACGACAGTATGTTTGAAAGTACGGATTAAGAACTATATTCTGGATAGAAACAAAATGTAGTAATTAAAAGTGAACTTCATGATGATGATAGCATGGTAAAATTAGAAAAATACACCTTTTCGATCAAGTGACTAACATAATAAAATGTTAGGGCTATTCAGAAAGTAGGAAACATTTCCATCTGACACTGCTAGGTGTGCACCAATCGCGTATATTTTGGTATGTGCATTCTCAGTCGACATTCATCTGTGACAGCTGGAACGTCTCTGTGGATCGGGTTTCTTTTATATTCGAATTTGAAATGTGTGCTGCAATCAAAAATCCAGTCAGTTTTGAGGTGAGGTCTCTGATAACGGTTTTTGTTGGCAAAAAAAAATTAAAACTAAATTTATCGTGAACTGTGTGAAGTGTACGGAAACAAAATATCGAGTGAATGGTCCATCCGGAAATGGTGCATCTGGTTTAAAAATGGCTGAACCAATGTTCATGATGAAGAGAAGAGTGGATGCCTGAGCATTGTGACTGACAATCTTGTCGCTAAAGTTGATGAAATGATTCACTTCGCAATAATGGAGCTTTTGCTTTCTTTTCCAAAAGTTTAACAAACTTTGTTGTTTGAAATTGTCATTCAAAAGTTAGGCTACCACAAATTTTGTGCTCGATGGGTGCCCAAAATGCTTACAGAGCACCATAAAGAACAGCGAATGGGGACAACGTTGACATTTCTGGAGGCCTTCCACAAACATGGTTGTTCATTATTGGATCGAATCGTAACCGGTGACAAGACTTGGGTGAAACATGTCAATTGCAAGACAAAATTACAGTCCATGGAGTGGGGGCACACAAAGTGCCCCCAAAAACCAAGAGAATGTTTGCAAACGTTATCAGCAAGGAAGTTGATGGTGACAGTGTTTTGGAATAGGCAAGGTGTGCTTCTTATTGATCCTCTCGAATGTGGAGAAACCATACATTCTGCCCGGTACTGTCAAATTTTGCACAGCCTTAGAAGAGCAGTTCAAAACAAACACTGAGGAATACTGACATCCAAAATTTTGTTTTTGCTCAACAATGCCCGACCTAACACTACAAACCGCACCAAAGAACTCCTTAATTCATTCAAATGGGAAATTTTCCCTCACTGTTCTACAGCCCTGATCTTGCACCAAGCAACTTCCACTTGTTTCCCACAATGAAGTATTGGCTTGTAACGCAGTGCTTTCATGACGAAGCGGAACTCCAGGCGGGCATGATTCACTGGCTGACGTCCTAGGCAGCAGAATTTTATGATGAAGGTCTTTCAAAGCTTGTCCACTGCCATGATAAGTGCCTCAATGTGTTTGGTGACTATGTGGAAAAGTAGTATGTCAGTCAATCTTTCAGATGTATATAATAAAATGTATTTCTTAAACTTAGTTTTGTTTTAAATGCCAAAACGTTCCCTACTTTCTGAATAGTCCTTGTACAAAAGATCAGGGGCGCCACCCACTGATTACTGTAATGAGGAAGAGTAACATAACACTTCTGAATTGATTGAACAAATTAATGTTCAGCAGGAATTGTAGCAAGAAAGTCAAGGTGCACAGGAACAATCTGGAGCCGTGGACATGAAGTTGTTACTGACATTAGCCACTCAACAGAACTTAAAACTGGACAAAAACAAATGAAGTTAGTAGCTGAATACTAAGTGAAGAAAATAGATTCAATGCAAGTCTGCATAGAAGAGAAAATAGGCGAATTTGCAGAATGAGTGAGATAATAATTAGATACCTGGATTTAGAATTTGTCGAGCTTGAAAAACTATGTAATGAGGAGATGGAAGTTGAAGTTGGTGATTTTTGTCAGAATGAATTAACAGTAGAAGTGCATACTTGTCTCTGTAATGATAATAATGAAGTTATTTCCAATGGAAAGCTTCTGGGAGTAGATCAGGAAATTGTTAATGTAAGTATTCACATGGTTGATTAAACTGAATATGTGCAAGTAATGAATGCAACTGTGGACAGAGCTCATGATCTTCTTGAAGGGAAGAGTAGGGGTTGTTTGATTAGTAATAAGGTAAATGAAACGCAGTAAGTAAAAGTTAATGTAAATAATATTGAAATGAAAAGTGGGCAGGCAAAGAAGGTGCAGGGTGTCTAACTAAAGAAGCCTGTTGTGAAGTTACCAGCAGTAGCCATGTACAAATTATTAAAATCGGATGTGGAAGTAAACAATTTGAAGGAATAAATTTACAGTGTAAATATGGGCAAGGTAATTTTCAATGTAGAAGTAATGTTCAAAGCTATTGTACTTGTGGGCGGTCAAGTGTTCAAAAACTTTGTTGTGTTTTGCAGTGGAATGGCAGCTGTTTTGAAAAGTAAATATGGAATTTCACCCAATGTTGCAAAATTAGATGAAGGGGAAGTGACCCCATGAGTAAGCAGGGGGCTCAGAGTGACTGTATTACATGGCAAGTAATGCCTCCCCAGCTGAGTGATTCTATTCTTCATTTTATAGATCAATCCTCTTGTCTAACCATCCTGCCCATAAAGAATAAGTAAATGCAGTCATCAGCTACTTTGCTCAGTACTTATGTATGTAAAAGTTTACTATCTCAATGACTGGTTTTTTGCTTGTAAATATATGCTAGTACCATATTGGAGAATGGAAGAAAAAAATTTAATACTGTGTTTCACAAGAAAAATGTCCTGTCTATGGTTGGATGTGGTGACGTTTGGAAGTTTATGTAATTAAATCCAAAATATTTTTCAGTTTAGTGTGTGAAACTAATGAAACTAAACATGAAATCGTCTCAAATGAAAAACAGCCCACAGTTACACTAAATCATGTTTATTTTAATCCTTGACCATGGTTTCTGCTATAATAATACAGCCTTCTTCAGAAGTCATACACCACACTAATAAATGAAAAATGTCTTAGCCCAGCAGCTGTGTCACGACCAATAAAATAACTTCAAAAGATATAAGCCAATTTCAAACGTAAGTAAAATTACAAATGACACCGTATGTCCTCCGCCACTACCTCTGTTATACCACAGATGATTATGTAATTTCCATAATAACAATACGTTTGTACGCCAGTCTATAAATAGTCAGACAACACCCATAATTCTCAGGCTGTGACCAGAAAGCAATTGCGTAACATCTATGTGGCAACACCTATATTGGGGATGCTCCCAGAAATAATTCACATTACATCTACATAGCAAGTATGGATAACACCTATTTGACAACTGCGTGTATCTGTGAAATTATGCATCTAATAGCTACCATAGAACACCTGGATTTTTACTAGGATTGGTTTACAAATTGGTTCTTTCACTGATGTGACTTTATTCAAAGCATTATCATGTTCACAGTTCTTTTTATTATTCTTCAGCTGTGTCATGCCATTATTGAGTTCACTGATTAGTGAGCCACTGAACTGAGATGGCATTAATTAAGGTTATGTCTGGAGACGTCTACCTGTATAAGAAGTGTGGATGTGAAACTGGACCTGGTCATTGCATGGTTTGTAGTACTATAAATATGGAGAGGCCCCCTTAACTGCGAAAACTGAGTGGTGTACATCATTTGAAAGATCCCTGAAAACAGTTTTCATTTACTTTGCCTAGACCTCAATTATGAGACTGCGAGGGCTTGACAGGCCGTGAAGGTAGAGTACTGTTCAAATGCTCATAAACAATTGAATTACGCACACCTAATTAGTACCATGTAGAACCCATCCTCCATCCTGATGATGGCAGCATCTTGTCATGAACAGAGCTCCAAAAACAGGGCAAGTGTGGGGAGACATCCTGATAATTAACTGCACAGCCATCACCACAACACATGAAAATTTGTACAAGCTGTTCCAGGATGTGCACATCTTCTCAGAAGGTGTCTCAGATGTACTGAATAGCATCAAGCTCTGGTGACCTGGCAAGCACCTTTGCATCTGTCGAGTGTAACCATTCTGAGAGAATTTGGTAGTGACAGGTCGGAGAACTGTCTTGCTGTGGGTACAGGTACCTAAAAGGTTCTTTAGGCAAACAGATGCTAATTATCGAAACAAAACTACTGTATTGTTAGCTGGTGATTGAGGTATCGTGGGACTATTTCATCTCCTGTAAACGTCCCCCAAATAAGAATACCTCCACCACTTGTCTCAACTGTGTCCTTCTGGCAAGTGATATGCATCACCTCGTGATTTCTGACATAGTAAACCCTACTATGACTCATCAGTCCAAAGTACCATTCTCCATATTCAATAGCGACATATGGCGTATATGCAACTACACTTTTATGAGGAGATAACAGGTGGTAAACCACGGCCTCGATGATGAAGCCATCTCGGCATTTGCCTAAAATCATTTAGGGCAACCATGGAAAACCGAAAGGCCAGAAAGAGGGAACTCCATTCCCCATTATGTGAGATCATTCTCTTAATAACTGAACTACCTCATTTGGTTAGTCACTGCTGCACGATGTTCTTTGATTTACACACAATTTGCACTCGCTTAACTAATAATATAAAATGTAGTTTTTCACAGCACACGCTAAGGACAATGGCTGCTGACTCTCGGACCACAAACATGCTGTTATGCTTCTTACACTCCCTCCCGTTAATTATTTTCATAGATCATTTGTATGGTAAATCTGTTTGGGAAACTGATTCCAGGCCCAAAACATACAACTGTGGCCCATGCATGTCTTCATGTCCTTCCCTTGGTCCACTTGGAAAATTGAGTCAGAACCCTCTCATGATGAGTGAGGTGCTGAGGTCAGGAGAATGTCAACACATAACGAGCATGCACTACAGAGCTTGCCACATGATTTTCTTGTAAAACATTACATTCTGATCATGTGTTGCCATGTGAGACGTTGTTGCAGTCATCCCCTTTCATTATTAACCACTACTCTGAGTCCTCTAAGCAGTTCTTAATTGTGTAGCATGTATGAAACATGAATAATTTTTAGACATCTTTTAAATAGATATGTTTTAGTTATCTTTCACACTGCCTTGGCCAATTTATTATACAATTTTATTTCTTGATAAAAGTGCCGTTTTGAGTTTTTGTTTGTTTTTCCTTAGTAAGTGTAAATCCAAACTGACTCTTTTTCCATGATTATCTACAGAATTGTTAGTGAAATACTATGTACTGTTTCCCTGATTTGATTTGTACAAGTTGGTAGATGTACTTACCTGGTGCAGCAAGGCTACCCAGTTATTTTTAAATAACTCTTTACAATGAGCCCAGCTACTACTTCTTAGTTATCATTATTATGGTCCTTTTCTGCAATATAAAAATTGTGTCCACATTTTGCACCTTTGATATCCAGAGCTGACTCCCATAGACGAGAATTTAGTGTATGAAGGAACAGTATGTCATAAGAAACTGTATGCTTAATGCAATAAAGTTGTTTGCCCTCTTTATGCTGAAGTGTCCACTGTTTGTTTTCTTTATATTCATTGTTATTTTATCACATACTGTCCAATCAGAAACATTCTTGAGGTTTCATTTCATTTCGCTAATAAGTGTTCTGGAGTTTATCAGTGACATTGAGTTGTTGTCATTAGCAAAGAGAACTTTTTCTTCACTCTTTCACTGTCTGGAAAGTCACTGATATAAACTATCTCATCAGAAGTATCTGGGCACCTATGCTGCTTTATGACAGCAAGCACTGTCGTGCTGGTACAATCAACTATCCATCATCTCTGAACTGTTACTCAACTATATACAGTACACAATGCTGTAAAATGTTATCATATCCTTCTGTATTTAGCATTTTCTTAAGCACAGTAAGGGGACCACATCGCCATACCATGACACCACCTCTGTACTTCATGGTTAGCATGACACACAATGGTTAAGTAGCATTCTCCAGGCCTTCACCAAACCCACACCCTTCTAATGGATTGCCACAGGGTGTGGAATGATTCATTACTTCAAACCACTCATTCCACTCATCCTCTGTCTAGTGATGTCGCCCTTTACACTGCCTCAAGTGTCTCTTAGCACTAACTAAAGAAATGTGGGGCTTGTGAAGAGCTACTCAACCACTGTTGCCCATTATTTTTAACACCCAACATGCAGTCACTGGGTTAGCCGGACTGCTGGCAGTACTTTGAAACTCACGAGTGACTCCTTTCTCTGAATTTGTGAGAGTTTTCACTATCATCCTTCACAGTGCTCAATTGTTGCTATCCAACAGTACATGAGGTCTGCTTGATTGTGATTTAGCAGTGGTAGTTTGTGTTTCCACATCACTGTCATATCACCAACAGCCAAGAGAGTTGAAATGTCCCTGATGAATTTGTTGCTCAGATTACATCCAATGAGTAGTCCAGGTTTGAAGCCAGTGACCTCTTGTGGCCAACCTATTCTGCTGTTAACTGTTTCTCTATTGATAACACAAAACTGCTGACATTCTTTTACACTGGTGTCTTCATGTCTCATGACAAAATGTGTGTGTGTGTGTGTGTGAATTCCTCAGGGACCAAGCTGCTGAGGTCATCAGTCCTTAGACTTACACATTACTCAAACTAACTTATGCTAATAACAACACACACACCCATGCCCGATGAAGGACTCGAACCTCTCGCGGGGAGGGGCCATCCCATTGTGAACCTGCGCTTCTAACTGCGTGCCCTCTCGTGACATCTAGTGGTCTACAATATGTAGACGTGTTCACATACTTTTGATCAGACAATGCATATTACAAATAGAACTGGATGCAGTACACTGCCCTGAGGCACACCTATATTTATGTGTTTCTTTCCTGGCAACTGTTGTGCTAAAAATCTAACATCAGCAGACACATGAACTATCTCTACCTTCTGCATCCTGTGTTCCAAATAAGACTTAACCATTCACTCACTATTCCTCTTACACTTAGTGCTGCTTTGTTTTTTTAGTAGTATTTTATAGTAAAAAATTTCCAGTACCACTTTTGTGAACTCTGTAATGGTTGATATTGTACTTCTCCTACTCGGGAAACAAAACTGTACTTTGTTAAAAAGTTGTATTTATTCATGCAATTCTTTAAGTCTATCTTTCATTACTGATTCAATTATTTTTGAGAATGCAGACAGTAGTGAAACAGCCTGTAGTTTTCAATAGTCTCCACATTACCTTTCTTTAGTAAAGGCACAACGCATGCATAAGTTCTGTTACTGATGAGTGGCACACATGGACCCTACTCTGCATAAGAATTTTGTACTTGTTTTTAATATTTCTCATAATGGACAGAGCCCGAAACGCGTTGATAAATCATTTCCGAACAGAAATGTGGATAGTTATTTTAGCAGCATATTCAGCAGTGGATAAAGATTAAACTCTTGAATGCTTTAGGTACTCTGGAAAAATCAGAACTATAGGAATCATTCATTATGTTTCATGATGGGGTTTGTAAGCTGTCTATGCAGGCATTCAGAACAAAGACTGGAATCTCATCTATGTCCACTGATTTTTTTAAAAAAATTTCTGTATTTTCTTCCTGACTTCAAGGTCTGTTGTGGGAAACCAGCATCATCGTGCTTGCTGTGTAAGTCCTGGTGGGTGCTACATGTGTTTCACAAAGATTTTGTTGCAACTCCTCCACTATACCAGAGGAAGACATTTACAAAATTTGCCAATTACTGAGGATTTTTCAATTAACCTACCCCATGTTTAATTTGTATATTGTTATACTTGTCACTGTCTTTTTCCAGTTTCACATTTTATAACATCCCATAGTATTTTGCTTTCATTTTCTGAATTATGCATTATTTTGTCATTGAATGATATTTTGCAGCAATCTTTCTCTATCAGTGGTTGTAATTTGTGAATTGTGGATTAGTGTAGTGCTCCTGTAAAGAATTGAAAAATTAAATGTCTCCTCAAAAATTAATTTTAACAATGTATAGAATATAGAGAACATAGAATGTACATTGTTGCAGTAGGTTTCTCAAAATCAAAGTACTAAATACACACCCTTTACACACAGTGACACACACTAGGTTCAGTAACTGCACAACCACTAAGGTGGAGTGTTCATCCCGTGTGACTTTTTCTGTTTTTAAAAATCTTAAAGCTCTACCATATTACAACCAAGTATTAAGATATTTCCCTGAAAAATTTTGGGATCTCAAGGGTAAATTAAGGCACTCTGTCTTTGCAGCCATGGAACAAGAAACAATAGTGCAAACGAGGATATATATATATATATATATATATATATATATATATATATATATATATATATATATATATATAAAACCAACACTTTTTTGACTTTTTTTACACCTTTATCTCTCCCTATATAAATCTCTATTTACTTTCACTTTAACCTATTACCCAATCCACCTACTAATACCATGTCAACCTCACAACATCCCTACAACGACCCCATTAAATTTTATTTACATTCCCTCCGCAAACATGCCTTCACCCTAGCCAGATTACGCTGCCATATTTTATTTACTCAGGCTTGTTTGACATTTGGCATTACTCCCAAAGGCCTCACACTTAAAGTTCCCATCTCTGGCTGCAATCCTCCTTTCCATCAGTCCTTATACCAGTTCCAAACAGCACAATCCATAGCCCTCACCCGCCTAATCCTTCACCTATACATCGACTCGGCCAATGAACACACCCGTCAACTCCTATCCCAAATCAAAGTCCTCAATCTTTCCTCTCCCACATCCACACCGGCTGTACATAGCATCCTCCTACAGGCCAACCGCAAATTAGAACAACATGCCACCCTCCACCTCAAAAAACTATCCAATCTCCTGGTTTCCCACCTTCGGAAAGGCAACTCACTCACCCTCCACAACCTTTCCAACAAACCTCAACCTCCTCTCATTGCACACAGACCCAGTCTCTCCCATCTACTCAATCTCCCACTTCCAGCTCCACTCCCTCCAACACCTCAAAATTCTAGTCAACACAATCTGGAACCACAACACCCCAATTCAGGAGTTAACCTTTCCTCCAAACCCCTCTCCCAATCCGAAACCTCTGTCCTTTCCAAAGGCCTCACCTTCAGCCCCACTCCCAGGTTCAACCAAACTGCCCTTGTCAAAGATTTACTGTCCTACACTCGTAGTCTCTGCTGGAAATATCACTTTGCCACGAAGAATAACAATCCTGATCCCACTCCTAATGATCCAACTCCCCAAGACACTATCCAAATTGAACCCTGCCTGCAACAGTTCCGTCCTCCATCACAGCGGGACCCACCTCCTCTTCCTCAAAATCACCCTCTCCAAAACTTCCAGGAATTTCTCAATTCCAGCCTTGCCTCTCAATCATTCTTGAAAAACCTTAATCCTACTCCCAACATCACCACAGCCGAAGCCCAGGCTATCCGTGATCTGAAAGCTGACCGATCCATCATCATTCTTCCGGCTGACAAGGGTTCCACGACCGTGGTACTTGATCGTCGGGAGTATGTGGCTGAGGGACTGCGTCAGCTTTCAGACAACTCTACATACAAAGTTTGCCAAGGTAATCCCATTCCTGATGTCCAGGCGGAGCTTCAAGGAATCCTCAGAACCTTAGGCCCCCTACAAAATCTTTCACCTGACTCCATCAAACTCCTCACCCCACCGACACCTCGCACTCCTACTTTCTACCTACTTCCTAAAATTCACAAACCCAAACATCCTGGCCACCCCATTGTAGCTGGTTACCAAGCCCCCACAGAACGTATCTCTGCCTACGTAGATCAACACCTTCAACCCATTACATGCAGTCTCCCATCCTTCATCAAAGACACCAACCACTTTCTCGAACGCCTGGAATCCGTACCCAGTCTGTTACCCCCGGAAACCATCCTTGTAACCATTGATGCCACTTGCCTATACACAAATATCCCGCACGTCCAGGGCCTCGCTGCAATGGAGCACTTCCTTTCACGCCGATCACCTGCCACCCTACCTAAAACCTCTTTCCTCGTCACCTTAGCCAGCTTCATCCTGACCCACTATTTCTTCACTTTTGAAGGCCAGACATACCAACAATTAAAGGGGACAGCCATGGGTACCAGGATGGCCCCCTCGTATGCCAACCTATTTATGGGTCGCTTAGAGGAAGCCTTCTTGGTTACCCAAGCCTGCCAACCCAAAGTTTGGTACAGATTTATTGATGACATCTTCATGATCTGGACTCACAGTGAAGAACAACTCCAGAATTTCCTCTCCAACCCCAACTCCTTTGGTTCCATCAGATTCACCTGGTCCACTCCAAATCCCATGCCACTTTCCAAGACGTTGACCTCCATCTGTCCAATGGCCAGCTGCACACATCCGTCCACATCAAACCCACCAACAAGCAACAGTACCTACATTACGACAGCTGCCACCCATTCCATATCAAACGGTCCCTTCCCTACAGCCTAGGCCTTCGAGGCAAACGAATCTGCTCCAATCCTGAATCCCTCGACCATTACACCAACAACCTGTAAACAGCTTTCGCATCCCGCAACTACCCTCCCAACCTGGTACAGAAGCAGATAACCAGAGCCACTTCCTCAAACCCAGAACCTCTCACAGAAGAACCCCAAAAGTGCCCCACTTGTGACAGAATACTTCCCGGGACTGGATCAGCCCTTGAATGTGGCTCTCCAGCAGGGATACGACTTCCTAAAATCCTGCCCCGAAATGAGATCAATCCTTCATGAAATCCTCCCCACTCCACCAAGAGTGTCTTTCCGCCGTCCACCTAACCTTCGTAACCTCTTGGTTCATCCCTATGAAATCCCCAAACCACCTTCCCTACCCTCTGGCTCCTACCCTTGCAACCGCCCCCGGTGTAAAACCTGTCCTAAGCACCCTCCCACCACCACCTACTCCAGTCCTGTAACCCGGAAGGTGTACACGATCAAAGGGAGAGCCACGCGTGAAAGCACCCACGTGATTTACCAACTGACCTGCCTGCACTGTGATGCTTTCTATGTGGGAATGACCAGCAACAAACTGTCCATTCGCATGAATGGACACAGGCAGACAGTGTTTGTTGGTAATGAGGATCACCCTGTGGCTAAACATGCCTTGGTGCACGGCCAGCACATCTTGGCACAGTGTTACACCGTCCGAGTTATCTGGATACTTCCCACCAACACCAACCTATCCGAACTCCGGAGATGGGAACTCGCCCTTCAGTATATCCTCTCTTCTCGATATCCGCCAGGCCTCAACCTCCGCTAATTTCAAGTTGCCGCCGCTCATACCTCACCTGTCTTTCAACAACTTCTTTGCCTCTGTACTTCCGCCTCGACTGACATCTCTGCCCTTACTCTTTGTCTTTAAATATGTCTGCTTGTGTCTGTGTATGTGCGGATGGATATATATATATATATGTGTGTGTGTGTGTGTGTGTGTGTGTGTGTGTGTGTGTGTGTGTGTGTGTGGGCGCGCGCGCGCGAGTGTACATCTGTCCTTTTTTTCCCCTAAGGGAAGTCTTTCCGCTCCCGGGATTGGAATGACTCCTTACCCTCTCCCTTAAAACCCACATCCTTTCGTCTTTCCCTCTCCTTCCTGAAGAAGCAACCATCGGTTGCGAAAGCTAGTAATTCTGTGTGTGTGTGTGTGTGTGTGTGTGAGCGCGCGCGAGTGTACATCTGTCCTTTTTTTCCCCTAAGGGAAGTCTTTCCGCTACCGGGATTGGAATGACTCCTTACCCTCTCCCTTAAAACCCACATCCTTTCGTCTTTCCCTCTCCTTCCTGAAGAAGCAACCATCGGTTGCGAAAGCTAGTAATTCTGTGTGTGTGTGTGTGTGTGTGTGTGTGTGTTTTGTTCATGTGCCTGTCTGCCGGCGCTTTCCCGCTTGGTATCTTTGTTTTTAATATATTTTACCCATGTGGAAGTTTCTTTCTATTTTATTTATATATATATAAATATAAATAAAATGCAAGCAGATGGAGTTTCCTGATGTGATCAAGAATCTTAAGTACTAACATCAACACCTTCTGTAATGAACTGTTTTTAGATGGAGAAAGCAAGCCAAGTGGTAAATGATTTTCACTAAGACCACTGAAGTTATTTTATTTCAATAAAATGAAACACATTTGGGCACAAAAATACGCATTTCCTTGGAGTAGCAAGACAGATTTAAAATACCTTCACTGATTTCAGAAATAACCTCAGAAAAAAGTAGGCCTCTTGAAAGAAGTGTAAAAGGAGGGGAAGAGTTGTGTAAATGAACACCATAGTTGACCACCAATAAAATTTTGGTTCTACTATGTTTGTTATTGTCAGACATTACCCATTGTGTTATGTCTTGTTTTACAGGTATTGTGTGTTTTTTCTTTCAAGAAATATATGACCAAATAGCGTACAAACTGCCAGCAACTGACACAATTTTCTGCTTCTTATTGTCCATACTTTCTAACATATAAACTAATTTTGAAGTGCCAAAATATACTAGCACAAATAAAATGTCTACAAAATGCCACACTGCACAACATACTTGCAGTGAGAAAGTCGCAATTCCTGAAATCCATTGCCTATGGCCTCTGACCTGCTGAGGAGCACTGCAGTCCTGGGTCCATGAATAAACCAAGAAAATCAGCTGCATTATGCCACACATAAACAGACTCCGCCTACGGGCAGATCGGTTAGACTAGATCCATCAGGGAGGGCCTGCACATTAGTGGGAATTGAATGGCTTCAGATTGGCAGGCCCGATCCATTACAGATGCCTACAGAAATGGTCTGCAGTTTTGGCCTATTGTGGAAATCCACTTGTGTGGCTAGCTATTCACAAGCCACAGACAGCATGTCAATGAAATTAGACCGTGGTGATCAATCTATGTGACAGATAAGTTATTAAAATACTCGGAGAATCAATAATAATGAGGATAGGTAGCAACTCACAGCAAAGATGAATGCTGAGCCACAGACAGGCACATAGAAAAGACAACCATCCTCTCACAACTAAATTTTCAGCCATAGGTATTGTCAGAAAACGAGAGCGCACACACATTCACGACGACTGGTGTCTAATGCCGCTGCATCTACAGTCTCTGAAAATCAGATCCAAACAAACCACTCCTAATGCCTCCTGTTAGCAGCTGCTGGCGTAGCAAAGTTGAGGCAGCACTGACTGCAAGCAGAGGGGAGCGATAGGAAGGGGAGAAGCAGTAGTAATGAGGGAGTAAGAAAGCAACACATGTACTCAGCTGCACCCAGCCAATGACAATGCATGACACCACAGTAAACAAACCATTTCATCTACTGAGACAAAAATGAGATTTTTCGAGTGGTCTTTTTTTTCCAAATTTCCGTAAAATTATCTGATTTCCAGAACCTGTGGCAACCCTGTTATTCCTCCTTTGCCTCAGTATCTTGTTCTCTCCAGTGCATCATTCTACCATACTGAATGCAGACTGTCTCCTTTCCAATGGCTCCATAAAAATACCAACGTATAAATTCCACCATCCACAAATAGTACCTCCACTTTGACAGCTGCCACTCCTTCCACACTAATTCTCTGATGGAAATATCATGAGAAAATTTCCACCAGATGTAAATCTGTGAAGGTGAGCTATGAGTTGTGCCTGGATAGCTCAGATCGTAGAGCATTAGCCCATCAAAGGCAAAGGCCCAAGTTTGAGTCTCATTTGAGGGAACAAAGTTTTAATCTGCTGCAAAATTTCAAATCAATACACTTTCTGATGCATAGAGAAAATTCATTTCAGATTTTTCAGTTTTTTGTTTTGTTTTATGTTTCTGCCAGCTGCTTAACACCTAACTATAAATAAAGTGGTCACATTTATTCATTCTGTTATATATATTCAACCCAGAACTTTTCAGTATTGTATCAAAACCGAGAGAATTTATTTGTTATATTTTTTTACTAATATGAGATAAATACAAACATTTATTTCAGATACATCAGTAGAATTTTAATTATGCTAGTAATAAGAATACAGCCATACATGGTCATATTGTACATACAAATAACATCATTTGTAAAATAGAATTAAGCTCTTTATCAAATGATAAGAAAATCATATTAACCCTTGAGTGGGTGCGCTGTTTCTCATAACACAAGCGGGTGCGAGGTGCACTTTGTACACACGTATAGAATAGCTTCATTTATGTTGCCAAGGTGATTCATGTATGATCAAAATCACAGTTTAATCTTTGTTTATTTAAACAACAAGAAAGTAAACATACATAATATGAGCTACACCACTGTTTTGTTAAACCACAATGAAATAAATTTTAAGTACAACACTCTGTTGCCAAGGACATGTGTTACGGAGACAGTAATGATCCATTCAAAGCATTAAACAGTGTTGTGGCATCAGATCCCATCCAGCTGTTTATTCAATCACTAATTATCTCGTAGACAACTGCCTCAATGTGGCATTAGGCTGCTAGCTCATAATCAGGGTCTCTCTCTCTCTCTTTTTGCACAGATCGAAAAATTTTTCTACCTAGTTCACTTTGTATTTTATATTACTGCTGCTCAGTTGGACGTATGGCAACACAAATTATCACTGTGTTGCCTGAAGCAATAAT
Source organism: Schistocerca gregaria (assembly GCF_023897955.1). NCBI lineage: Eukaryota > Metazoa > Arthropoda > Insecta > Orthoptera > Acrididae > Schistocerca > Schistocerca gregaria. The sequence continues at coordinate 545,758,108 of NC_064924.1, forward strand.
GAAGGAATAGGTATGGGTCTGCAGTTGTGAAACAAAAACATAACTGTGCAAAATCATTTTATTTTTTGTTAGCGCACTTTATATAAAGGCACGCCCACTCGAGGGTTAAAATGATTAGTACTGTTTAATATTGTTTAGTAAGTATGTTTTAACAAACACATAGTTTCTCTGTGCTAACTGTGCACTCCTTTCTGACACACACATACACACACTGAAACTGTTCGTATGAGCACCACCAATAAAATGCAATGAAATAAACACACTCAAAATTTATGATTGGAAAAAAGAACTTAGTATGTACCTTTTTGCATGCCACAACCTACAAGTTATGATTAACAGTACATATTTTAAAAACCTTGTTGATACAATATGGGCGGAATTTTCTGAAGCACTGTATTTTCTTCCAAGTCTTAAATACATGTTGTCTTACAACAGATGTGGGGACATGAGAAACATTGTTATGGCACTGAAACAACAGTACAGAGAAGGTGAACAAAAGACAGGAATCTGCAGTAGATCACACCAGTTACTAAATGATGCAGGCCAATCACAGCATCAGTACTCAAGTTTTACTTAAAAGTGAAAATGGAGTTCCAAATGACAGATCTTACAAAAGCTCATAAGTGTCTTAAAATCACATAATTTGGTCAACAGTATGGGAGCATTCATTTTCTGGAACTGTATTTAGCAATTAATTTTTAATACATGTAAAGATGTGCAACAATAATGAATCTGGACCAGCATATCTCAATAAAACTCCTCCTCCTTCCCTTACTATATTTCAACAGCCGACAACTGAGACTTATACATTTCTTCACCACTATCTGACTGACTACATTCCAGTACTCAAGAGACTGATAATTAAAACATATTTAAGTTCACATGCAAATATGAGTGTCATCACAACACAAATTACAGTAGACTATACATAAATAGCCAAAAAAATTTAATGGCTGAAAATAAGATTTTTAGTTTAGTAGGGCAACAAGAAAAATAAAATAGAATGTATATGAAATTAAAACCAACATGACAAAATACAATGGCTGATGTGGATGGTGGGAGAGAAAGGGTTGGATGTGTGTAAATAAGTGGTGTAATCAAACTCTCGAAAAAAAAAAAATAGGCTTTTACTATCATAAATGTTACAGTTATTAAAATTTTCTCAGTTATTTAGCTGTGGCTAAATGAATTCTCAAGGTCAACCCACTGTTTCTTCCTCAGCACAAAAGTTCACATCAGTCTCATGCACCCTGAAGATGTCTGCCATAGATGGCAAAACACTGAGTCTAGCAAGAAAATCAATTTAATCACAGTTTAAATTTTAATAAGCGACAAAGAATCTTATCTGATGGTTCCACAATTTCCAATGGCTCTTACCTGTTTCTTGACATGTGCTCAGTGTGGGAAGTCAGTTACCAACATGTTGAAAAAATGCAATGCTACTGCTACATTATCAATAATTTTCACTAACAGTCTGTTATACTTATTGATATATTCAGCTCTTTTTTGTTTCCTTCCTCACTTTGCCCACATATGCACATTCTATCTCATGAAAGATTAGGTCCCCAGTTTAAAAAACAGCTTTAAGTTGGGGATTGCCTACAAACAACATGAAAAAGGAGTCATTGCAATAATTCTGTAAGCCATCCCACCAGACCATACAGGATAATGGACCCAAGGCGACAAAACATCCTAGTGAATCAGTAACGCTGTTATATTTTCAGTGTTAAAGCTCTAATTAGGTATATCTACATGGGATAAGCTTTCACACCATGCGCTCACTTTGTCAACTTTGTCTTCGTACAGACTTGCATACTGTCAGAGTGGGATTTACAGTAAATAAACATCACCGTGAACATAAGAGGATAATTATGTCTGTGTACCCCTCCATAAGAAATCATTGTCACCAAGAGGCAGACCCGTTATTGTTAAACATACTTGCAATGGCTTTCAGTTCCAACTGTACTAGACTTGTCCCTCCACAATAATTTTAAGATCAAGTCATTCCCTAATTGTTTAATACTGTCAAACAGTTCATATCATCATAATTAGCATCACTGTTGAAGATTTATTTTGCTGATATTATCTAGTACAGCTGTACAAAAAGTGGCACTTATTTTTTCTATTTTGTTGCATAGCTAATCTGTCACAACTAGCCCAAAATTGTAATGGTACTCAGCTCTATCACCTTACCCGACATACGTCATATTTCCTCTTATATTATTTTATCTAGCAGTGGTTTTTGTATGCTACAGGACATTTATTTTTCATGTCTCAGCCAGTGTACAATTACTAAGTTGTGTGCTGTAACAATCGCCTAACTAATTATTCTTCTATTCTTTTGGGAGTGGAGGTGGAGGCTACTTCTTTCTTGTTGAGATTTTTCACTACATCCCCATTCAAATATTACTGCATTGCTCCCATTTCAGCAGCTGATAATTAGACACTTCTACTGTGTATCAAATAATATTAATTTTCATTTTTTACTTTTATCTGTGAACAATACACAAAAGAGAGATTCCACAGACAACAAGTTTTCCACACCACTTTTTCTATGTCAGTAGTAGTCACATGGTGCTAATTATCTAAAGCAGAAAGGAAGATTGAGGTTTAATGTCTAGTTGACAAAGAGGTCATTAGAGGCACAGCGTAAGCACAGACTGTGGGAGAATGGGGAAGCAAATCAGCCACATCCTTTTCAAAGCAATCACTCCCAGATTTTGCTTGAGCAATTTAGGGAAACAATGATAAATTTAGATATGGATGGCTGGATTTGAACCATAATCTTCATAAATACAAGTCCAATGTCTTACCTCTGCACAGATCTAAGGCAAGGAGGTAACTGTGATAATTTGAGTATTTTATAACAACTGGGTGTCCTATACACATGCAAAGAACAGGATGTGTTTGCACTACACAATTAATATTTAAAGATGCGCAGTATTAATGTAACTCCAAACCCATAAATAACAGAAGTGATTTTTATTTCAGAAGAGCCCCACAGTTTAGCAAATCAGACTGTCAGTGGTACTTTTTATCTACCAGAAACTATAACAAGCAACACAGTACAGCTATAAGACTATTTACTAAAATTGCATACAATTCATAGTTTAGTTTTTAGACACCCTTTGGAATCTAAAACTACGAAACCGTGATATCATTCAAATTTACAAAACAAATGTGTTGCCATTTAAGTCTGTTCTGTGTTATTAATGGCAACATTTACTTGCTCTTAAAAACCGAAAGTTGCAAAACATGCTTTAGAAAAATTTGCAGCAGGATGTCATGTTCTCGGCACTCCTATTTGTCCAGTTGGTGTTATGATTTAAGAATCTTCCTCCCATCTCCCCTCCCCCCATCTGTCATGCAGCAGTTTGTATCAAAAGGAGAATCCGTTCCAGAAAATTATAAAATTATAGGATGTAATCTCTGGCCAGTACTTACCTCTGGGAAACGAAAAATTTAGTACTGCCAACAAAAACACAAAAAATACGACACTAGTCCAGCACTTGGAAATATTACTTCCTTCCTCTAGATGAAGGGAGAGAGATGTTAGGGAAAGTTAAACAAGAATCACAGGTCACCGTCACCCCAGGAAGACTGGGATCCACTTCTGTTAACTGTTTAACCCTAATTGTACATGGGGACCACCACTGTAAAACTGAAGTGTCATATTACTAACAAGTGTAGTTTGCACATTTCATGCAGTGCAGTAAGTATGTAATAAATATTTGTGGAAGTCTTTCATAATTCCTGAGAATTAGTTACTTTAAACTCTAGCACCCATTTAAGGTGATGCTAAGATGACTGAAGTGACCCTGAAAAGTCTAAAAAATTCGTTTCATTATACAAGTTAAGATGTTAGTATTCAGTATTTTACAATGTTCCTTTGAGAGACTAATAGCTTTGAAAGCTATGACAGTCTCATGTACTTTTAAACAAGTTTACTGGCATTGCTAAATATCTCATCTTCGGCAAGGAAATTCTGTATCAATTATAATGTATTTGTTGCTTTCATTTGTTTACAATGTATGTTTAATTTAGATAATTTTATTCATACCTATGACCAACCTGAAAGGTGAATGCCCTGACAATCTAAATCTAGTTCTCCATTATTATTTCTACTCTACCGCTTATAGTTCTGTTTTGTCAGCTTAGTGACAATGTTTTGTGTAGTAACAAAAATAATTTAAGCCCCAAATTTAAATCTTAAGAAATGGTAGTACATAATACTTGCAAACTATGCAGGACTTATGTCCCTTTCTCTAACGGCCATCACACGTTTGAGATTCATAGGTCTCATCTACCTAATTAAGTTAGAAATGACAAAATAACAACACATGATATTTATACAGTGTGGAATGGAAAAACAAAGGAAGATCAACAAAGTGTAGACAATGTTGCCTATTAGATTTTCATTTCTTAATTGATCATAACATACAGGAAGAAAAGAAAGAATGAATGAATGAATGAATCAAACAGAACTTAGGGATGTTGGAGAAAGAGAAGAATGTGAAAAGACAATCTAGAATAACTCTGTGAAGCTCAAGTCTATTCACATTTACACATTAGTAGTTTATCAAAATACATCTCATGCACCCAATTCTTAACAGCATTGTTCTTACTGGCCTGATAAGCACAATGCCTGAAAAAATAAGTTTCCAATGATCAAGTAAACAATTTACTTTACATAGTTACAAAGAACACACAAAATATATTTGTAAAAAAATCACTTTTGTACAGCATTAGTGTTATCATACAAACCATTTAACTACAAAATATTGGCATAAATAAAGGACATATAATGGATGGACTGTCGAGAAGTGTAACAATGGATGAAAATCATTTGCTACCTATAATAATCAATTATGTTACATAAAATGTATGTTAAATTGTTTCATTAATTGGAATACATTTTACCATGAGCTAATCAATGAAAATTAAAGTAGCCTTTTCATTTCTTACCTAGGAAGACAGTAATTAAATGAGTAAATTCCCTTGATATATAAAGAGAGATCTTCGCTGCGTTTCACAGTTCAGTTCAAGGAGCACAACCATGCAAAAATATGTTAACACAGACATGATGGTTCTGTAGCTTCATCTGGGGCTGAGATTTTAAAAGATTCTTGGTCCATTGTCTGTAATTCTAAACGTGACCTATTTGCCTGCACTAAGTGATGTGCAATATCAGCAAACATTTCTTCCACTCCCTCACCAGTCTTACATGAAGTTTTGTATGTAGCACTGATTAGATTATGACACTGCTCACTGCAGAGGGGGGGAAAAACAGTGAATATTAACATCATGGATAAATAACTTAAAATATAAGAGCATTTACAAAATACATAATTTAATCATACCAAAAACTTTCCATATCACTTTCAGTAACTTGTGGAGTGTGACCTTCCAAATCTGATTTATTGCCACACAGGAATATCTTTGCATTTTCTGCATATGTCACTATATCCAGGAGATGCTGGGACAAAACATGAAATGAAGCAGCATTATCTAGAGCAAATACTAGTATGGCTGCCTCTGCAAATTTATAATAACTGGACGTGATTGATGCAACACGTTCCATGCCTCCAGTATCCCATAACTGTAGCTGAAAACACATACATGCTTATGAGAAATTCCCACTGCGCTACAAAAGGATACTATTACTTCATGGTGCTTAACATACTTTTATGTGTTTTCCAGATACTTTATATTCTCTGTCAAAATGATCAAGACCCAATGTTGACTGCCTATCTGTTGCAGTCACAAAGGTGTTTGTGGAGTACCGACGGAAGAGAGAACTTTTGCCAACACCATACTCTCCACAAAGTATAACCTTTTGTTCAGGCACTTTCACTGAAGCCATGTCTGGAAAATATTTGATTCCAAAAATATTATACTACAAATATTACTACACTTAACAAAAATTTAAATAAAACAGGTGGAAATATGGATTTTTATGTATATTCAAGAAATGTGATGAGACTGACTTATGACAATGACATTACAAAAATAATTTTCTGCTAAGTATTACTTTAGTCTATACCAATTCAGTAAACCACTCGTAATAGGATCTTAGCAGATAGCAATTGGTTCAATAGAACACTCTCTGGACTACAAGAAATAATAACTTGATGAAACTACAATGAACGCAGAGTATAATATTACATAATGTCAAAAATGCATATTTTTCTTGGCAACTATATCAAAAGAGGTTTTCAATAGTACGTTAAGTCTGATGAAAATAAGGCTCCGCACGACGATTAAAATTCTGGCAAAATTTTGACATGCCTGTTTAAATCCGCTGTCATATACGACAAGCAGATTTCGGTTTATCGTGAGTCCTTTAATGTAACAGTCCTCACCCTACTACCGAAACTTGCGAAGGCTATTGTTTGTGTGTGTATATGTTGTTAACACGTAAAATACCGCCGATATACACAACTATACATGAGAACGTACCGTTTAAACGTCTCCCAACTGAACAGAGCGAAATATTATATATCTTTTTAACGTAATGGACAATTATCAACAGGAAGTTTAGTTTTAATTACTACATCTCTTCGATACCACTTTTAATTAAACGAATGTATTATTTAATGATCAACGAGTTCCTTGCTTTTTTAAAAAAAGTATTGTCTATTTAAAAAAGGCGGCGTCCGTTGTTCGAGCATTTTATGATGTAAATATTGTTTCTTTAGAGCACAGACACAAGCTTCGTAAAGATGCATCAACAACCGCTAGTAGTCAAGTACGATGAATACTGTTTTCGGTGCGTGTTTATGAACTTTGAGCTACTGTGGTAACAGAATGCAGGTGATCTTTGGCCTCAGGGGACAGTGATGGCCAGCAGTAGGGTTTGTGGGGTGTTGGATTGCATTGGTAGACGGAATATGAAGGTTTCTCGGTTGATAGGTAATTAACTGTAACTCGTATATACGAATATAGAAGTTATATTGTGACTTTCTGCATATGTCCGTATAACGTTTTAAAATTTATTAAATTAGTACTCAGTGTTCAAAAATTTGACCTATGTAGATACCCCACTGTGACACTGGTTATAGTTTTATAATTTCAAAATAATACTTCTTTCAAGGTAACTTGTCGCGAAGGCTGTATGCAACAGAGGCAGCAAAGAGTGGCCCCGTAAGAACGAAGATAGTTGATGGCGTCTGTGTTGTAACATTAGATGCCCCAAATTCTAAGGTATGTTGGCCTATCTCTTTTGAGTAAAAAGATAAAACAAATACCCTATAAAATGAGATACTCTAAAAGAGGAACTATAAACTTGTAATTTTTAAGGTGCATCGCTTGTCAATCTTATGTTCAATCGAAATCATCCGGTCGTCTTAATATACCCATCTTTCTTGTAGATTATTTTATAAAGTGACAGTGATGTCTACAGCGTTTACTCCGGGTAAAAATCTTTTTCATAACTATGCTGAACTCGAAAATACACTAGCTAAATTATGGACGTACAAGATTACATGCAACCGTCTGATAAACATCACTTGTCACATTAATTTTAGTAAATACTTTTTAAAAGCAAGGGACAGATCAGTATAAAATCTTTGCAGAACTTCCGAAAATCTGTATTGCATTATGTTTCGTTCCATTAGCTATGGAGTGCCCACGTTTTGTTCCCCTGTTGTTGATGTAAATGTATGACACATACATAGTATGAAGCAAAAAACTTGCCATAAATTTGTATGTTACATGATACGTTTTTTTAATGAATTACCGGCCATTTTTTGTAGCAAAGATATCGTTATAATTCGAGCAAATGTAGACGTAGGATTACACCACAAATCAGTGTTACCACAACCTTAAATTTCCATTCACATTTGTTGGTCTTCCTAATTCTCTGATTGTGACCTATGATGTTACTGAAGTGTTTACAATTAACTACTGTAAACAAATACTTGTTATTCAGATTTCTTATAAATTTGATGTTAAGTTATATTAGTGAAACAGGGTGTGCCAAAATACTTCAGATTGCCTGCAATTGAAACTTAATCCATTACTAAAATAACTGCTTCTTTATAACCTCGAATGAAAATCTTTCATGCAGTGCTAACAAGCAAGCGAATGGCAACCTACATAATCCAGAAGTTAATTAATTCAGTTGATTATTGAGCTTTGAAATTAGAAATGTGTAAGGATCTACTTCCTGGCTATGAAACACCCTATAGTTCCTTGTAATGTAAACTTGTATTAACAACTTCCAATAGACATGGGAATAAAAGCTTAAAAAGAATAAAGGTATGACATTTTGTTGAAAATTCGCTTATTCCATCATGTAGCTCACAATTGGCAGCTTTGTCCCCAGAACTGATCATGGCACTTTGGTTCTGAGTCCAGAGGAAGCAATGAACCAAAGGCTTAAAAAGTTCTGTGACAAGGTAGGCTGTGACTTCCTGCACTTCCGCCATAGCATTGAGAATTGTAGGGTCCCCCAAAATGGTCAGGTGTGCAGTAAACATCAGAGGTTGCTACTCAGGTAGCTCATTGTGTGTTGGGGGGGGGGGGGGGGTTGCACACAAATGTTTTTTAGATTAGGTGACTCTCCACCTACTCCAGATGACAGCTGTAGGAAACCCAGAAGTAACAGTGTAAGAGCGAAAGAAAAATATTAAAGTCGTAATGGTAAACTGCCGAAGAATTTGCAACAGTGTGCCCGAGTTTGAAGTGCGTATGAAAAAGAGTGAAGCTCACATAATACAAGGTACAGAAAGCTGGTTTAAACATGAAATTGATAGCAATGAGATTTTTTGGGAAAATTTAAGTGTATGCCAAAAGAAAGGAAAATGGGAAGTGAAGATATTACATTTGTTGCAGTAGACAAACAACTGAGATCCATCGAGATAGAAATTGAAGCTGTATGTTAGATTATTTGGGCAAGAATCAGTATCAGGGGTGGGCATAAAATAATTGGATCCTTCTATCATGCACCAGACTCATCTCCTGATAGAACCGAAAACTTAGGAGAAAACCTCATTTCACTTGTACGTAAGTTTGCCAATCATAGTGTAATCATTGATGCAGACTTAAATCATCCAACAATTAATTGGGGAAAATTACAGTTTTTTAGTGGTGAGCATGATGAAGCTTCCTGTGAAACTTTGATAAATATCTTCTCTGAAAGCTAACTAGAACGAATGGTTAGGAATGCTAATCATGATGGAAATGTGTTGGATGTAATGGCAACAAATAGACCTGACCACCTTGAGGATGTCCACACCGAAACTGGTATCAGTGACCATGATGTGGTTGTGTGCAACAGTGATTACTGAAGTACAAAGGGCTTCTAAAACAAGCAGAAAGATAAGTATGTTCAGTAAACTAGATAAAAAAAAAAATCAGTAGTTTCATATCTGAGGGAGGAACTTGTAACATTCAGCACAGGTCAGGAGCATGTAGAGGAACTGTGGCTCAAGTTTAAAAGAAGGTAATTGACTACGATCTGGATAGATGTGTACCTAGAACAGTAGTTCATAATGTGAGGGAACCTCCATGATATCGGGTCACTGTAAATAAACTTCTAAAGAAATGAAGATTACTGCAAAATGGATATAAAACGAAGTGTAAGCCTATAGATAGAGAGATGCTGAATGAAACACATTTGTCTGTCGAGAGAGCAGTGCATGATGCCTTCAGTGACTACCATAGCAAAATATTGTCAGGATATTTCTCAAAATCCAAAGAGGTTCTTGTCATATGTAAAAGCTGTTAGTGGCACTAAATTTAATGTCAAGTCCCTAGCGAATGAGAGAGGAACTGAAATTGAGGGTAGCAAAGCAAAACCTGAAATGCTTAACTCAATTTTCAAATGTTCTTGTCTAAAGGAGAGGCCAGGAGATTGGCCCCAATTTAATCCTCTTACCACTGAAAAGACGAATGAAATAAATATTAGTGTCAGTAATGTTGAGAAACAGCTGAAATAATTAAAATTTAACAAAGCTCCAGGCCCCGATGTACTGTCAGATTCTATACTGAATTTGCAGCTGAGTTCACTGCTGGTTTAGAATAAAGAGAATTGGAGTAAATCATGAAAAGCATTGTTAATTTTCCAGAAATTTAAACAGACAATGATCTGACAGACTGGATCTCCCAAAGGGGATAAGAGGGTTGTGCCACAAATCTACCAGGTGAAGAAGACAACTCTTCTAACCAACTCTGCAAAATCTCTAAATGTTTAGAAATGGAAAAATTGTGCACTTCACAAATCGAAAAAAAGGTAGTATCCTATGACTATAATATCAATGAGCCACTGTTGTAATCAGCCAATTCATACAAATACTTTGGTATAACACTTTGTAGGGATATGAAATGGAATGATCAAGTAGGTTCAACCATGGATAAAACAGGTGGTAGACTTAGGTTAGTTGGTAGTGTTGGATCTTGTCCACTCATCTCGTATAGGATGCCAAAGGGATGCTGCATTCTTGGAATGCTATACAACAATTCAAGCAAATAACATTAGTAGTTTTATTTCTATAAAGCAGATTGACAATACTTAACGTGGAGATTTACAAGGAATAGTTGCAAGCGATGGGCGACAAGCAAGCAGTAATATTATAGGCTATGCAATGTTCCTGCAAGTTTGACACATGTCACTAAGAACTGACCTGTGAGTGCTGGTCTACAACAGTGCCTCTACTGTTCACTAATGCCTGTATACAGAGCCGATCTGAGTGGCCAAGGCTGGCAGTAACGGTGCTTATATTCACGTCTTGCAGAGGTCGCTCCTGGTGCGGCGCGGTCCTTGTCAGAGGGATATTCGCCGAAGTTTCCTCACCACCTTCTCTGGCCTTGCATTCTCCATCTCCGTTTCAGCACTTGTGGTTATGCCAGAACAGGTAGAATACTTGGGAAGTGCAATCAGCCTACTGAAGAGATTGCTCACAAATAACTTCAGTGACCCATCCTAGAATATTTCTAAAGTGTGTGGAAGCTGTATCAAATAGGACTAACAGGGGATGTTGGACATATACATAGGTCAGTAAAAATGGTCACGGTTTTGTTTAATCCATAGGTGAGTATCACAGAGATACTGTAGGAGCTGAAATGAAAAGACTCTTGAAGACAGACAGGTTTCAAGAACCTGCTTTAAATGAATACTTCAGAGACATACTGCAACCCATACAAATTGCTCACACAGGGAGTGTGAGGATAAGATTAGAATAATTACTGTACGCACAGAAGCATTCAGTCATTCTTCACATGCTCCATACTTAAATGGAACAGGAAGGAACCCTAATAACTGATACATTGGGGTGTACCCTCTGCCGTGCACCTCATGTTGGTTTGCAGAGTAGATGTAGATCCATGTAGGATGGCAAGTAATACTACACATGAAGGGTGGAACTGTTACTCTGGCAACTATTTATTTACAATTTATACAAACTAGATACATGTTTTGCAGTTTTTCTGTGTGCATCTGTACTCTGCAAACCACTGTGAAATGCTTGGCAGAGGGTATGTCCCATTGTACCATTCACTAGGGTTTCTTTCCATTCCATTCATGTGTGGACTGTGAGTACAATAATTGTGTGTGAGTGCTGTAATTATTCTAATATTATCCTCACAGCCCCTGTGTGAGTGGTACATAGTGGGTTGTAATATATTCCTAGAGTAATTTATAACTAGTTCTTGAAACTTCATTAGTAGCCTTTCCCATGATAGTTTTCATCTATCTTAAAGAATCTTCCAGTTCAGTTTTTTCAGTATTGCTGTGACACTTTCCCATGGATCAAACAAACCGGTGACCATTTGTGCTGCTCTTCTCTACATACGTTCAGTATCCCCTGTTAGTCCTGTGTGATATGGGTTCCACATATTTGAATCACACAAGTGATTTGTAAGCACTCTCCTTTGTTGCACTTCCCCAGTATTCTACCAATAAACCAAAGTCTACCACCTGCTTTACACCAGTCTTGACCCTGTGTTATCTTCCCATTTCGTAGATCTACAAAGCAAACCAGGTATTTGTATGAGTTGGTAGATTCAAATAGTGACTTGTTGATATTGTAGTCAGAGGATACTATGAGTTTTTATTTTGTGAAGTGCACAATTTTACATTTCTGAACATTTAAAGCAAGTTACCAACCTTTGCTCCACTTTGTCTTATCAAGATATTACTGAATATTAATGCATCTTCTTTCAGATAGTACTTCATTATAGATGATTGCATCACCTGCAAAACTCTAAGATTGCTATTAATATTGTCTGCGAGGTACATTAATGTACAACATGAACAGGAAGGTTCCCACCACACTTCCCTGGGCCACACCCGAAATGACTTTTATATCTGATGATGACTCTCCACTCAAGATAACATGCTGTGTCCTGCCTTCCAAAAAGTCCGGAATCGTGTCACAAATTTCACTTGGTACCCTATATGATCTTACTTTCAACTAGTGTAGTTGTTACTAAATTAAATGATTTTTGGAAATCTAGAAAGGCTGTATCTAGCCAACTGCCTTATCTGAAGCTTTCAGTACGTCGTGTGAGAAAAGTGCAAGTTGTGTTTCACTTGATACATGTTTTTGGAATCCACGCTGGGTGACATGGATGAGGTCATTCTGTTAGAAATACCTCATTATGTTTGAAATCGGAATATGTTCTAAGATGCTACAACATATCAATCACTTCTACTACCCTTCTCGAAGGCAGGTGTGCCATAAGCTTTTTTCCAAGAACTGGGCACAGGTTTTTGTTCGAGGGATCTACAGTAGATTATAGTTAGGAGAGGTGCTAACTTAGTCGAAAAGTATGCAATCTGACTGGGATTCCATTGAGCCCAGGAGATTTGCTCAGTTTTAATGATTTCAACGGTTTCTCAACCCAATGACACTAAGAATTTCACTCACCTTTTCAGAGGTTGTTGTTGTTGTTGTCTTCAGTCCTGAGACTGGTTTGATGCAGCTCTCCATGCTACTCTATCCTGTGCGAGCTTCATCTCCCAGTACCTACTTCAACCTACATCCTTCTGAATCTGCTTGGTGTATTCATCTCTTGGTCTCGCTCTACGATTTTTACCCTCCACGCTGCCCTCCAATTCTAAATTGGCGATCCCTTGATGCCTCAGAATATGTCCTACCAACCGATCCCTTCTTCTGGTCAAGTTGTGCCACAAACTTCTCTTCTCCCCAATCCTATTCAATACTTCCTCATTAGTTACGTGATCTACCTATCTAATCTCCAGCATTCTTCTGTAGCACCACATTTCGAAAGCTTCTAGTCTCTTCTTGTCCAAACTATTTATCGTCCATGTTTCACTTCCATACATGGCTACACTCCATACAAATACTTTCAGAAAAGATTTCCTGACACTTTAATCTATACTCGATATTAACAAATTTCTCTTCTTCAGAAACGCTTTTCTTGCCATTGCCAATCTACATTTTATATCCTCTCTACTACGGCTATCATCAGTTATTTTGCTCCCCAAATAGCAAAACTCCTTTACTACTTAAAGTGTCTCATTTCCTAATCTAATTCCCTCAGCATCACCCAACTTAATTAAACTACATTTCATTATCCTAGTTTTGATTTTGTTGATGTTCATCTTATATCCTCCTTTCAAGACACTGTCCATCCCGTTCAACTGCTCTTCCAAGTCCTTTGCTGTCTCTGACAGAATTACGATGTCATTGGCAAACCTCAAAGTTTTTACTTCTTCTCCATGAATTTTAATACCTACTCCGAATATTTTTTTCTTTTGTTTCCTTTACTGCTTGCTCAATATACAGATTGAATGACATCAGGGAGAGGCTACAACCCTGACTCACTCCTTTCCCAACCACTGCTTCCCTTTCATGTCCCTCGACTCTTATAACTGCCATCTGGTTTCTGTACAAATTCTAAATAGCCTTTCGCTCCCTGTACTTTACCCCTGCCACCTTCAGAATTTGAAAGAGAGTATTCCACTCAACATTGTCAAAAGCTTTCTCCAAGTCTACAAATGCTAGAAATGTAGGTTTGCCTTTTCTTAATCTTTCTTCTAAAATAAGTTGTAAGGTCAGTATTGCCTCACGTGTTCCAACATTTCTATGGAATCCAAACTGATCCTCCCCGAGGTCCGCATCCATTCGTCTGTAAAGAATTCGCGTTAAGTTTTTGCAGCTGTGACTTATTGAACTGATAGTTCGGTAATTTTCACATCTGTCAGCACCTGCTTTCTTTGGAATTGGAATTATTATGTTCTTCTTGAAGTCTGAGGGTATTTTGCCTGTCTCGTACATTTTGCTCACCACATGGTAGAGTTTTGTCATGACTGGCTCTCCCAAGGCCGTCAGTAGTTCTAATGGAATGTTGTCTACTCCGGGGGCCTTGTTTCGACTCAGGTCTTTCAGTGCTCTGTCAAACTCTTCACGCAGTATCTTATCTTCCATTTTGTCTTCATCTACATCCTCTTCCATTTCCGTTATATTGTCCTCAAGTACATCGCCCTTGTATAAAACTTCTATATACTCCTTCCACCTTTCTGCCTTCCCTTCTTTGCTGAGAACTGAGTTGCCATCTGAGCTCTTGATATTCATACACGTGGTTCTCTTCTCTCCAAAGGTCTCTTTAATTTTCCTGTAGGCTGTATCTATCTTACCCCTAGTGAGATAAGCTTCTTCATCCTTACATTCGTCCTCTAGCCATCCCTGCTTAGCCATTTTGCACTTCCTGTCGATCTCATTTTTGAGACGTTTGTATTCCTTTTTGCCTGCTTCATTAACTGCAATTTTATATTTTCTCCTTTCATCAATTAAATTCAATATTTCTTCTGTTATCCAAGGATTTCTACTAGCCCTTATCTTTTTTACCTACTTGATCCTCTGCTACCTTCACTATTTTGTCTCTCAAAGCTACCCATTCTTCTTCTGTATTTCTTTCCCCCATTCTTGTCAATCATTCCCTAATGCTCTCCCTGAAGCTCTCTACAACCTCTGGTTCTTTCAGTTTATCCAGGTCCCACCTCCTCAGTTTCCCACATTTTTGCAGTTTCTTCAGTTTTAATCTACAGGTCATAACCAATAGATTGTGGTCAGACTCCACATCTGCCCCTGGAAATGTCTTAAAACTTAAAACCTGGTTCCTAAATCTTTATCTTACCATTATATAATCTATCTGATACCTTTTAGTATCTCCAGGATTCTTTCATGTATACAACCTTCTTTTATGATTCGTGAACGAAGTGTTAGCTATGATTAAGTTATGCTCTGTGCAAAATTCTACCAGGCGGCTTCCTCTTTCATTTCTTAGCCCCAATCCATAATCACCTACTATGTTTCCTTCTCTCCCTTTTCCTACTGACGAATTCCAGTCACCCATGACTATTAAATTTTCGTCTCCCTTCACTACCTGAATAATTTCTTTTATCTCATCATACATTTCTTCAAGTTCTTCGCCATCTGCAGAGCTAGTTGGCATATAAACTTGTACTACTGTAGTAGGCGTGGGCTACGTGTCTATCTTGGCCACAATAATGCGTTCACTATGCTGTTTGTAGTAGCTTACTCGCACTCCTATTTTTTTATTTATTATTAAACCTACTTCTGCAATACCCCTAATTGATTTTGTATTTATAACCCTGTATTCACCTGACCAGAAGTCTCTTTCCTCCTGCCACCAAACTTCACTAATTCCTACTATACCTAACATTAACCTATCCATTTCCCTTTTCAAGTTTTCTAACCTACCTGCCCGATTAAGTGATCTGACATTCCACGCTCCGATCCGTAGAATGCCAGTTTTCTTTCTCCTGATAACGACGTCCTCCTGAGTAGTCCCCGCCCGGAGATCCTAATGTAGGACTATTTTACCTCCGGAATATTTTACCCAAGAGGACGCCATCATCATTTAATCATACAGTAAAGCTGCATGACCTCGGGAAAAATTACGGCTGTAGTTTCCCCTTGCTTTGAGCCGTTCGCAGTACCAGCATAGCAAGGCCGTTTTGATTAATGTTACAAGGCCAGATCAGTCAATCATCCAGACTGTTGCCCCTGCAACTACTGAAAAGGCTGCTGCCCCTCTTCAGGAACCACATGTTTGTCTGGCCTCTCAGCAGATACCCCTCCGTTGTGGTTGCACCTACGGTACGGCCATCTGTATTGCTGAGGCACGCAAGCCTCCTCACCATCGGCAAGGTCCGTGGTTCATGGGGGGAGTTTTTCAGAGGTATGGGGATTAAATTGGGGTAATATTCCAATGTAAAAGAAACATTTGAAAATCGAGCTAAGCATTTTGTCTTTTGCTTTTCTACTCTCGATTTCAGTTCCTGTCTCAATCGCTGGGGATTGGACACTAACTTTGGTGCCACTAACAGCCTTTACATATGACCAGAATTTCTTTGTGTTTTGTGAAAGATCACTTGACAACATTATGCTACATTCTTCATTGGTGGCTGCACACATTGCTCTCTTGAAAGCCAAATGTGTCATTCAGTGTCTGTATATAGCCCTAAGCTTTGTTTTATCCCTATTATGCAGGAGTCTGTCTCTTTAGAAGTTTCTTTGCAGTGACTGTGCACCATAGTATCCCTACCATTATGATCTGTTCTACTGGGTACATATCTATTCAGAACATGGTCAGCTATTTTTTGTAAAACTTGGGCTGTAGCTCCTCTACAGGCTCTTGCTCAATGCTGAAAGTTTCAAGCACCTCATTGAGGTATGACATTACTGATTTTTATTTAGTTTATGGAACATATATATCTTTCTGCTTGTTTTAGTTGTCCTTTACAGTTTGGTAATAATTGTTGTCACAATTGTGCCTTATTCACTGATATCAGTTTTGATGTGGACATCCTCGGAGGTCTGGTCTATTTGTTGCCGTTAGATATGGTGTTCTGAACTATCTGCTGGTAAAAGTAGTCACCAGCATTGTGTATAATCTATTGCCAGTTATGTGGAAGTCTTAGGGTACCCTTAGCAGTCCCAGTTGTGTGGATAGTTTGAGTGAAGTAGTCTGTTGCCAACAAATCTCTGTAACACTTCTGTAGCAAATGCTGTGAAGTGCTTTCTTCAATTTCGGAATCAGTTTCAAGTCACAAGGTATTAAGTGTGGGAGGTGTGATGGGTGGTACAACAGTTCCCAGCCCCATCGATCGAACAAAGCACAATTTGAAACTTCCTGGCAGATTGAAACTGTGTACCAGGCCGAGACTCGAACTCTGGACCTTTGCCTTTTGCAGGCAAGTGCTTCATCATTTGAACTACCCAAGCACGACTCGTGCCCTGTCCTCACAGCTTCACTTCTTCCAGTACCTCATCTCCTACCTTCCAGACTTCACAGAAGCTCTCCTGTGAACTTTGCAGAACCAGCACTCCTGGAAGAAAGGATATTGCAGAGACATGGCGTAGCCACAGCCTGGGGATGTTTCCAGAATGAGATTTTCACGCTGCAATGGGGTGTGTGCTGATATGAAATTTCTTGACAGATTAAAACTGTGTGCCGGACCAAGACTCAAACTCAGGGACTTTGCCTTTCGCGGGCAAATACTCTACCATCTGAGTGCTAGTTCTGCAAGCTGCACAGTTGAGCTTCTGTGAAGTTTGGAAGGTAGGAGACCGAGATATTAGCAAAAGTGAGGCTGTGAGGATGGGGCAAGTTGTGCTTGGCTAGCTCAGATGGTAGAGCACTTGCCCGCGAAAAGCAAAGGTCCAGAGCTCTAGTCTTGGTCTGGAAGACAGTTTTAATCTGCCAGGAAGTTTCATATCAGCCCACACTCCACTGCAGAGTGAAAATCTCATTTTGAAATCACATCTTGCGTTGTAGGTGCCCAAGCATTGTCCTAGAAAATGATGGGCGGTTCCTTCAGAAAGTGTATCTGCTTTTTTCATTTTTGTGTGAACAGTTTAGAGAAAGAAGTGGCAACTGCCTGCAACTAGTTCAGAGAAAGAAGTGACAACAATTTCTGCAAGACTTGCTCATATTTTTGGAGGACAATATTTGGGTACATATGGCCCAAGTTGATTGATTTCTTTGATGAATGGGTCTCTGAAGTGCTTTACCATTGTTCACACTCCTCAGACTTACGTCCTTATGACTTCAACTTGATTTTTAAATTGAAGGTAGCATTTCATGACATTAACTACAGAACTGTTAGAGAGATACGTTGAGCAATAGACCACTCCACTTTGAAATATCAACAGAACTGGGGTTGCTAAAAGTATCCTAAGACTTCCATATTGCTGGCAACATGTTATAAACAAGGATGGTGGCTACTCCGAAGGACTGCAAAACTTTGAAATGTCTGTTTTGTGTAAGTTGTAAATAAATAGTTGCCACTTAAGTGCCAGACCTCATATAATTGCAAATAAAGGGTAGTGACCGTACTTGAATATCACGTATTGAAACTACTACTCACACTGTATCAACTGAAATCAATGCATGTCTTCTTTACTTCATATAGCCATGTTTCTGAACGTGCTAATTGACTATGATGCGTCACATATTGTTGTGGTGTAAAATAAGGAAAGTGAGTCAAGCAACATACCTATGAAGTGATGTGATTTATATTGTCAAATTTTGCTTGTAAAAATATTAATTGATAATGATATAGCATGTTAGGGCTGAGTGAATGCAGAGTATTTATCTTAGAGTGAGGATGGCACCTGCATTATATTAGGAATAGCATTATGAAGAGCACTTATAAATGTGTGAAGGAGCTTATTGCTAGTGTAATGATACTGTGATGCTGTCGTGTTTTATTTATGTGAATAAGCTAGTTTAATAAAATTATAGAGACCTCATTTTGTAATAATTTATATTAATGTATTGTCAGAAGTATTAACTATGTATTGCTTTGATCTGTTCTGAAACTGACTTGCTGATTTTTCAGGTCAATACACTTGGAAAGGATGTGGCTGCAGGATTTGAAGATGCACTTAGACAAATATCAAGCAATCCAGCAATTACCTCAGCTGTTATAATATCAGGAAAACCAGGAAGTTTCATTGCTGGTGCTGATATTAACATGTTACAAGCTTGTAAAACAGAAGCTGAAGTCTCCAAGATATCTCGCGATGCCCACGTGCTTCTGGCCAGCATAGAAAACAGTAAAAAACCAATTGTTGCAGCTATTATGGGTCCTTGTCTTGGAGGTGGACTTGAGGCAAGTCTAAATTATTACATTTTTCTGTTTCACACTCAGTTCAGTTAACAGTACATTTTGTTTTGTTTTGTAGGAAATGTTATCAATGTTATGGATACTTACAGTCTGGAATGATTTTTTTCTGCTGTAACCTTTCAGTTCCTGTATATTTTGCAATACATATCTTTAAAATATGTAATTCATGTGAATGCACTGTTTGATTTTACAAAAAGTTCCAATATTGCTGGTATAAATGTTTGAAACCATTGAACCTAAAGCTTTTACAGCTTGAAATTAGCTTCTCCAATAAAAAAAGAGCAATATAGAGGGTAAATTGCCTAAAAGAGGCACAAAATGGCTTGATAAAAAGTTGCTATCTGATATAACTGAAAGATTTTATAAACCCAAACAAGATTTCACCTGTTCCACCATATGTATTATATGCAGTATGTGTGTTTGAAATATTTTGAACATATTTACAAAAGTGAACAAGTTCTATGATACAGTGAGCTTACATTATTGTAGCATACATAATTATTTTGTACTGAATATTTACATATTCATGTAAGTAATTCACTCTTTTGTAACTACCACTTTTGAATAGTGCTAAATCAGCAACCACTCTTCCCTTGTCTAAATTAATATTTTCATATGTGCGCAAGTAGATATTTGTGGCAAAGTGAAACATTAACGGTAAAACCAAATATCTGTGGTTAATATTGTGTTATGTGAAATTGTGTTGTATAAAAGCTGCTTACAGTAGCTAATTCTGTGTAGCAAATAATTCATACACGTATTTCATGCCCCAGTAGGTTATCACTTGTTTTAGGAATTACAGTTGTAACACAGTACGTGAATTAATGAAATACTGGGATAATTTGTAGATGACAGTGATGTAAAGTCTGTAGAAATTAGGAGTAGTTTGAAGTGTAACCAGAAGAAAAAATGTTTTAATTTTATGGTGGAAGAGGACTTAATTTGGTTGGATTAAATTGAAGCACACAAAACAAAGTGAAATGGAATGATAGAAAGACAGTGGTACTGAAAAGATCGTGAAGTGGAGAGGAGAAATAGTTTGGTAGGGCAATTAGTTCCATTAGACCTTAGAAATTTGAAATTGTGACATCACTGGATGTAGCTATCACATTACTTTTAGAGACATAGAAATTTTGTAATCCCAAAGTATTTTTAAAATCTGAAGGGTCCCAATGCTGTAAAAATGATCAGATATGTAATTATTGGTTCTGAATAGCATGTCAGTGTGAATGGCAATATCATAAACAACAGACTCACAGCACAGTCTGCTGCTTGTGATTCTGCACTTCACGTTGATGTGCTATTTGTAGCCAAGCATTTTAGCAGATCTCTAAAACTTCTGTTTGCAATTGAGGTATAAACTTTTTTCTGGGTGCAATAAGAAACAAATTATCTTTGGCCAATGCAGCAAAACAAATTTAGGATAACCGCATCTTTTAACTGGTAATGTGATTTTTCCCCTTTCATGTTTTGTGTTTCTCAGAGGGAACATACCAGATGAGCTGACAGTTGTTGCAGTTGTCTTTATGCCTTTATACTGCCTATGTTTAAGATAGAAACGTTACTTAAGACAAAAGCTATACTTGCGACATTACGGTGAGGTAACCTGTTACCTACTTGCAGTTCTATTTTAAGTCTTGGACTTTGGTCACTACAAAATTAATCTGCTGTAACTGGTTCTTCTTACAGAGGCAAAGGCTGTCTTACATTGCATTACTTTTATTGAATTTTCTTTGCACTTCAATAATTCAGCTATTAGTGAAAGTGAATTATACCATGTATTGGATAATTCAGATGTGAAGGCATTTCACACCTGTCAAAGAGTTAAAGCAGTTAGTCTTTCAATTCTCCATTATTTGGTGATAGAGGAACATATTTTTGAATGTTCTGTTGTGCCTGAACTTTCAGTGGGTACTGAATGTGCGCTGGGATCCAATAAATCTCTATTGATGTTTCACTTACGTTTGCTCATTTGTCAGTTGCTGACGAGTAATACATCATGCCTGTAAAAATCATGTTTCTTGTGTGTGTGTGTGTGTGTGTGTGTGTGTGTGTGTGTGTGTGTGTGTGTGTGTGTGTGTGTGTGCGCGCGTGCGCGTGCGAGCTTTCTACAGTTTGTCGTTTAAGTGTAATCGAGACAAGACAATGACAGAATTGAATGGCAAGATTCTTAGAGCAGCAGTTGTACAACATGATACTAAATTTTTTGGTTTACATGTTAGCCAGATGATTCTCTCTCTCTCTCTCTCTCTCTCTCTCTCTCTCTCTCTCTCAATAAAACACACTGCCTCATTTTATTAATAAGATGAAATTTTGTTCCCAAGCGTAACATGGAAAATAATTATGTCTACGTATAGGGATATACTTCTTTGTTTTCTCATTAATATTAAGTATGGCCAGTGAACATTGGATGTTCTAGGTCATCGTTTTGCAAATAGTTATTTAGTAAGAACATTGCAAAATTCACAAGAGGTAGTTAAAATTTTAACACTGCACCCAAAACAACTCCTCTCGTGAACCTTTTGCATTTAGCGCTCACTTTTTTTTAATGTATTATTTGATGAACCTTAGGAAATATGTGCATCCCTTGAAGAGGTGGTTAACAGCCTCATAAGTAATGAAAATTTTGCCACAGAGGTCATAAATAAATCTGGGGACCACATGATGAGAAATTCTCCTAAGAATTTCTGGCCTGTTTTCTTCTCTTACACTTTACCACAGTGGCCTGTCGACCTTGTTGTTTGATGAGTGCTATATCTTAATAATTAGTTCTTTTCCAGGTTAGAAGTTAATCCACCTAGAGTTGAAAGTTGACAGTACTGCAAGTTAGTTTGAGTCTCTCTTTGAAGTTTTTCTGGCCACCATGGAGGGTCTGTACTTAGATGATTCAGAGTAGTATACAGGCTTTTGAATGTGAAGCATATATATTGCATGCTCACCCTGTTGGAACTTTTTTGCTGGCACAATCTCTGTGTAGCACGTTTGAAATACCTCCGATGTTGGAAAGCAGGGGAACTAACTGTTCGAGCTAATGAGGGCCAGGGAGTGGGGGATTCATGTGTCCCTTGCAAGTGACTAATACATGTAATCTGTAATGCAGGTGTTTTCTGTGTGTATCACAGAATCTGTCTTTACATTTATTCATTACATGAGTAGAGAGGAGACACCAGTGATGTTGTCTTGGGGTAGACAACTCACACACAGAATAAAGACAGAAAAGTTTTTCTATTTAATTACAAAAGTTTTGAGACAACACAGTACATGTTACATTTAGTAGTTGCAGGAATGGCACTTCACAGATCCCACATACAAATGCTTTGTCCTTTTCACAGTGCTCCTCGTTAGATAGCTCGTAGACAAAATACTTGACCTAGTGATAAGTGGTAAACGTTAAGGCAAATAAATCTAAGCCTGTTTATATTGTGAACAGATTGTAGTAGAAAATGACTTTCCTGCTCTGAGAGTGCCTCCGTATCCCTGGGATATGTATCCAGTAAAAGTGATTTGGAAGTTATGCAAACAAAAATCACCAAAAATTTCGACCTTTTGTTGGAAGCTTTGGAGTACCTGACATGAAGGAGCATGAAAGAAGTATCTGTAGAAGAATGATTGAAAATATGTGCACTTGTAAAAAAAATATTTTAAAGGAATACTGGCCTCATTATGCTTAAATGTGGCGGGAACCAGTAAAGGTTGAAATACATATGGAATACAAAAGTTTTGATGAAGATTCCGTTTAATGTTGTGGATACACTTCAGTTTGCAACTGTGCATTTACACATGTGCATTTGTGCATGCATAATTTCCTTGAAATGGAAGCTATGCGTAAAATACATCCCTTTCCACTTTGGGAATCTATCGCTTTTTAGCAGGTGACAAGTACTTCTAATCAGCTGTTGTTCACATGTATACCCTTATGTTCTGTGTCGTTTGTGTGTTCCGAGTGACTGATCAGTGGAAATGATTTCTGTTGACTCAAAAGAGTGTACACTCAAATTTATTAAATGCACTACAGGAACTTACTGCCAATTATGGTCTTGACTTGGCCGGAATAAAAACAAAATTAAGTCTTTGCTCTTATTTGCAAATGATATGAAAGGTATCAAAATAAGGAAAGTGAAAGTGGGGCAGAAAAATCAAAGTTGTGAATGTAGCAACTGAATGCTGCTACTTATTGAGTCAAATATCCACTCTAACAGAAAACTATTTTCCTGCTATGGTTCCGTAATATTACAAATGAACACTTGCCTGATGGCACGGTATTAACAAAGCTGTGATAACATAATAAAAAATAATATTTAAGAGTATGCAAAATAGTATTTCATTTTGGTACAGTTTGATGCATGGCATCTAATTGAATGATATCTAAATAACTTTGCTGTCTCTTGCCAGTCTGTATATTTTACTGAATGGGCTGCAGGCACTGCAGTGAGCACTCTAATTGCTGGTTCAAGATTGTCTAAGTGTCCGTGATGTGTCATGTTTGGGTGCCTCTGTGTCCACCAGTACAAAGCAGAAACAAAGTTGTCTGCAGTTGACAGCTTTTCGCATTGGCTGTTCACACTATTGGTGGACATAAATGATGTGCTGAAGGAGAAGCAGGAAGCCCATAATTGTGTGTGTCCCATCTGTAGACTGCTGCACAGCACTGGGTGATGCCAAGCGAGTGTCTGCCCATGTGGTGTCAGCTTCTTGCAGTATTTGTTGTGCACAAGTACTGGTACACAACATACCTCCCACGGGGAGTGGGGTGAGGTGCTAATGAAGCCACTCATTAGTGTCTTACTTCCTGTTTGATGGGGTGTGTGTGTGCGTATTTGGTGGGTGCACATATGTTTCTCCCCCTGGCATTAACCTGCAGCACTGTGGAGGAAACCCATGCAAAACCATGATGAAGGCGAAGCCAGTCAAGCATTACCTTTTTGATGGCTGTAGGCTGGTCTCAGTTGGAAGATACAATGTCCACATCCATCAGTTCATAACATGCTGGATGTAGTTGGGACCTGCTGCTAGAGGTGTGGGAGCTAGTGCATCGCAAGGTCCATCAGCTGTCTAGCACATATAAGTCTTCTGATTGTGAAAAGAAAACAGTCTAGGAGTTCTGCCTATATGCATATCAGTAAAGTGGTGCTGGATATGATTTGTATGACACATTGAAACTCCATTTGAACATTAGATCTAAAGCAGAGTATTGATGAGTGCTCTCTGACTGTGCCTGGTACCCATGTCGTTTTCCGCATACATGTACTTTGAAATGAGTACCAGCTCATTGACTTTAACCCTATGATGATGAGTGACGTATCTCATTTGTCACTTGGATTTAGTCCAAAAAGACAAGCGATGTTCGAGGTGTGAAAAAAAGTAATGATACTGACAATATTGCGAGGTTTTTTTTATGTTATGAAAATGGAACAGCAGAATTTAGACTAGTGTTATGCCAGAAAGTTTTGTGTTAAACCTGGGAATCGGTGAGTGTGACCTTTCCAAAGTTGATATGGGCCAATGGAGAACATGGCTTATCAAGATCTCAAATTTTTAGAAGGTTGAGAACATGCTGAAGATGAATCACACCCAGGGAGACTGTAGGTTTCACAGACAGACAGGAAGTCTGCCAAAAGCAACAAGGCAAGATGTGGAAAACCAGGTACTGTTGTGAAGAATGTGATGTTTACTTTGTTTTCTATAATGATTTGAAATTTTTTGCACTAAGCCAGATGTAACTAATATTCAATAAAGAAAACCATTTTTTTTATTTTAGTACAAACAAATTCTAAACTTACCTCCATTTAGGAAATTAAAGATGGAAAAAATTGTTGTCAGTGTTAAGACAATACATAAAAAAAATTGTCACTGAGATGCACCTGTTTCTTGGCAGTATTTCGTAGCTTAAAGACCCCTATTTCAAATGCCATAAATTCGTATAAGTTCTGTTCAATAGAACCTGCAACACAAAACTCAGAAAAACTATGAAAATGAAAATGCACAGTATCAACCAGTTGAATGACACCCTAGCTGCCCAGTCCTCAAAGTGTGAAATTTTTTGTTTAGACTGTTGTTGAGGTTTGGTATGTTGCTGTACGAGTGGCTTTAAAATTGAAATTAGTGTTAGATGCGGTCTTCCATGGAGGTTATCAGTTCTAGAAAAATATTGAAAAAGACATTGTAATGATGTTGGCTAAATGCAATTTATTGTCAGAAATTTGAGCCAGCTCTACCTTGACAATATTTTCCGTGGCCATAGGCAGTAGAAGACTGCTCATGTCTGTATACTGATTTTGGAGGACCATTTTTCGGAAGCTACTAGCTCATCCTCATTGATGTTACCCCTAAATTTCCATTTGTGAGACGAATGTCATGAATACATTCAACAGAGACAATTCACAGGCTTTTTCTGAGGCCTTCTGTGTTGAAGTTCTGCCAAAATCTGTTATTGGTATCAACAGCACACAATTTTCTTATCAGAAATTATCCAGTGTCTTTAATACAGATATCTGTTGGAAAAACAGTACATCAGCTGTTAAGCAAAACATGCCCTGTTGACATGTGTGAAAGCAAGTCTGCATCCACATGTACTGTGGACCTCAATATAATTTCATTTTCATAATTCAACAGAAGTGGTGCCCCCCCCCCCCCCCCCCCCACCACCACACACACACACACACACACACACACACACACACACACACACACACAGCAAATATTGAACTGTCCGTGCAGGAGCAGTATTGTTAGGGCCAAATGTAGTAACTCGAGGCTTATGGCTGCCAGTACAATGCGGAAGAAAAGTAGTCTGCAGTTGGCACCGTTCTGTTCGCTGCCCACACTTCGGTGGACATAAATGATGTTTTGAATGAAGGTTCACAGAAACATGAAGAGGAGTTTGAGAGTGGCATTTGGGAGCAGCTGTGTGGTGTGGCACTGACATACACCAGACAGTGGTTGTGCCCATGTGGCGGTGGCCTCTTGCTATATTAGTTATGCACCTCTTGCTTGGCATACAAGAAAACTGATTAGCTTTTTTGGAATTATCATTTCTAAAGGACGCAAATAAGCCAATGGTGACGATACAGTGCCAGAAATTAATACAGTTGTTATAATTCATGGGATAGTAAAATTGCCTTCTATTCATTTGAGCAATTTACATATTTATGAGATCTGTATTACATTTGTGATCAATTTTACATTTATTTGCCTTGCTGAGATACTGATCCCCTATCAGTTATAAACTATTCTAAAAATTCATCTCCTGATTTTTTGGCATCAGCTGGTGGTTTTCATGGAATACAAATAAATAGCTAACACGTGTATCAGGAAAAGTTATATTTCTCAATGATCCTGCAGTTACCTCACCAAAAGGGATATAAATATTTTTAGATATTTGTTACTTCCATAGAAAATTATGCAAGTACTCGCAGCAGTGACATTAGTAACATTTTCCACTTTTAATTCCATTGGTTTCCTAAAATTCTAAAAGCAGATGCCATCAAACCAGATGCATTTTCCACTATACAACAACCTCTGTTATGTCTATAATTGTACATTCATTTTAGCGCAACAGAGAACAGTCTAATTATGTTGTGGGGTAAGGGAAAAGCATCATCAGTTAACAGAACATTTGGAATGCATATTTCCCTTCCTGGAAGTTGATTTGGAGGTGGTAAAATGTAGATCATAGCAAGTAAATGAATAACTGTTATCTAATGCAGCCATTGGAATAATGCTGAAGTGTCATTTCTAATTAAAATTGGTACTTCCACTGTACCAAAAATTGTGGAGTAAAAGGAAGATGTTTTGTAATTTTATTTATTTTTTTACATAATCGCAAAGAACTTCCCTCAAGTGCTCCACAGTTCCACGAATAATCAACCAAATGCTTTGTTTTGAAACATGACAAATATCTGAAACTGCTATACGACTCACCGGCTGACAGGTAGTGAAGTGTTACAGCCACCCTTCTTTCTACAGAAACTGTGTTTCGCATAACAGTATCGTGGCTTAGAGATGTTGGTTTTCAGCTTCCCAGTCAAAAAAATGAAAATTATGCTGCAACATTTCTTGTGAAATTTACAAATGAAACATAGCTTTCACTTTGTACATCTCACAGTGTAGAATCTCTAATAGAAGTTCCTGGATGAAGCAATGCATAAAATATGGGGAAGGCAACCACTCACCTGTAGCAGATCATGCCATGGGACACAGTAACACACAAAAGAAAATAGCTTTCACACTAGCTTTTGAGCACTAGTGCAGTGTTTCATGCGTGAGTATGACGACTTGACTGCCACACCTTGAGTAGGGAACACTGAATGGTAGATCTGTCTGTTTGATGTGATCTGTTACCTCTTACTCTTCTTCATCAAATATGGTTGCCTTATCGTTTTGTTCTTGTGATCCGGCTACTCCGTACCATTGTCGTGCTTGAATTTATTCTTCTCGACTTTTTCTCCTGGCAGGATGATGCTGTAAGAGTGTGTCTCACTATTTCTAGCAGCTAAGTGAATGAACACTTCTTCAGTGATAATCTTCTGTATTGTTTCAACTGTGTACGTTAATTATTAAGACAGATCCAATTATCAATAACTCATAATTTCAAATACGCCATACAGTATGTCTGACCACACTGAACTCGACTTAAGATAAAAAGTTTATAGTCTCCATTTCTTCCAATAAATGGATAGTACATTGTGTTCATGACACCTTCAAAGGGCATCACCAAGTCCATGTCCAGCAAGTGCTAATGCGCTCACCATGTTGTGTCATGTCACTGCGTACGCACCATCTGCACAAATTACAGATTCGGGCGTGTGTAGTTTATGTTTCACATTATATAACTTTTTATAAAAGACTCGGCCATTTTTCACCAGCACGATTTGCTTCAGTGGAACATGTCATTCCCAAGAATAACCCATGTTACACTACACTACCCCTTTTTTCTCTAGTAATAGTACACTGTTTTTGTGAATGAGTGCACTGTTGCTAGAAAAAGAGCTAGTGCTCGAAAGCTAGCATGATGAATGCTGTTTTCTGTTGTGTGTTACTGTGCTCCAAGTATCAATCCACTGTAGTATAGTACCTCTGTTACTTACATTTTTATCCACAGTCGCCTTTATGGCTTTTTTTTGTCCTTTTGGTCACAATAAATGCAGCACCAACTACTAAACAAAGATCCAAAGCAGAGGGTTTGAACACTGAGGCAACATGGATATGAGAATATCCATGCATAGTGTGTTCTTTCCAGTAATTTTTGTGTACGTGCTTTTCCCCATTCATCTGCAACTGCACACAGGGAAAGAGGCATCAGGTGGACAACAACAATTTAATGAGGTAATATTTTTACAGAAATCATGACTATTCCCACACAAATTTTAATCAGTAGCTAATATACCTGCTTGAACTACCTAAAGCTGATGCTTCCCCCTTGTCACTGTTTTGAAACACAGTGTACCTGCATGCCTTGTTCCCACAGTAGCAGAGTGATACCTGTGTCAATACTAGCGCCATCCCTGCTCAGCAGTAAATTCACGCATATGAGTTGTACTTGTAATACAAGCCTCCTCCAGACCACTGATAACCAAGCGAGGTGGCACATTGCTGGAAATGGAAATGCCGTGTGGCTAGGGCCTCAGTGTGGCTAGGGCCTCAGTGTGGCTAGGGCCTCAGTGTGGCTAGGGCCTCAGTGTGGCTAGGGCCTCCCATTGGGTAGACCGTTCGCCTGGTGCAAGTCTTTAGAGTTGACACCACTTCAGCGACTTGCGTGTTGATGGGGGTGAAATGATGATACGGACAACACAACACACAGTCCCTGAGCCTAGGAAATCTCCGACCCAGCCGGGAATCGAACCTAGACCATTAGGCATGACATTCCTTCGCGCTGACCACTCAGCTACCAGGGGCGGACGGCACAGTATTGAGTACACTGGACTCACATTTGTGAGGATGAATGTTCAAACCTGCATCCAGACAACATGATTTAGGTTTTCTATGATTTCCCTAAATTGCTTCAGGCAAGTGCTGGGATGGTTCCTTCGAAAGGGCCCAGGCGACTTCCTTCCCCACCGTTCCCTAACTTATGCCGGACATGAAGCTGAATCTGCTTGTGCTCCATTTCCACAGCAATAATGGAAAATATCCTCCCCCATTTTTGCGATGGGCTCTTGAAGTGTCAGTGTTACTGTTGTCATTTAGTGAAATTTTCCAAAAGAGCTTCATTCTGCCATGTTCTTTCCATAATGCTCTTCTATCTTTGACAACTTTCATCCAGTCTTCAGAGTTGACGTTCCTGATGGTTTCTCTTGCGTAAATTTATTATTATTTCTTTCTTATCTCAGACGTTATGTCTGGTCAAAAGTAGAAAGTGACGCGGACCTTGATCAAGCGTGACTACCTTTTAACTGTGCGGAATATGTTATATTGCATTTAGGAACTTTTGGGTAATTGAACATGTATCAATAATTAAGGATTTCTGTAGTTGTATATATAAGTTTGGAAGTAGCTGTATTGTATTGATGTACTGGTGGATATTGTGTGGTATGACTCCTGGTAGTTGATAGTATAATTGGTATAATGTCAAGTTTATCCTGATGCCACATGTCCTTGACTTCCTCAGCCAGTTGAATGTATTTTTCAATTTTTTCTCCTGTTTTCTTTTGTATATTTGTTCTATTGGGTACGGATATTTCAATTTGTTGTGTTAATTTCTTCTTTTTATTGGTGAGTATGATGTCAGGTTTGTTATGTGGTGTTGTTTTATCTGTTATAATGGTTCTGTTCCAGCATAATTTGTATTCATCATTCTCCAGTACATTTTGTGGTGCATACTTGTATGTGGGAACGTGTTGTTTTACAAGTTTATGTTGTAAGGCAAGCTGTTGATGAATTATTTTTGCTACATTGTCGTGTCTTCTGGGATATTCTGTATTTGCTAGTATTGTACATCCACTTGTGATGTGATCTACTGTTTCTATTTGTTGTTTGCAAAGTCTGCATTTATCTGTTGTGGAATTGGAATCTTTAATAATATGCTTGCTGTAATATCTGGTGTTTATTGTTTGATCCTGTATTGCGATCATGAACCCTTCCGTCTCACTGTATATATTGCCTTCTCTTAGCCATGTATTGGATGCATCTTGATCTATGTGTGGCTGTGTTAGATGATACTGGTGCTTGCCATGTAGTGTTTCCTTTTTCCAATTTACTTTCTTCATATCTGTTGATGTTGTGTGATCTAAATGGTTGTAGAAGTGGTTATGAAATTGCAGTGATGTAGCCGATGTATTTATACGAGTGATAGCTTTGTGTATTTTGCTAGTTTCTGCTCGTTCTAGAAAGAATTTTCTTAAATTGTCTACCTGTCCATAATGTAGGTTTTTTATGTCGATAAATCCCCTTCCTCCTTCCTTTCTGTTGATGAATGTATATGATGTATTCTATATTTGTGGCATTGTGATCGTGTAAGTGTATTTAGTGCTTCTAGGTCGGTGTTACTCCATTTCACTACTCCAAATGAGTAGGTCAATATTGGATAGCATAAGTATTTATAGCTTTTGTTTTGTTTCTTGCTGTCAATTCTGTTTTCAGTATTTTTGTTAGTCTCTCTCCATATTTTTCTTTTAGTTCTTCTTTAATATTTGTATTATCTATTCCTATTTTTTGTCTGTATCCTAGATATTTATAGGTATCTGTTTTTTCCATCGCTTCTATGCAGTCGCTGTGGTTATCCAATATGTAATCTTCTTGTTTAGTGCGTTTTCCCTTGACTATGCTATTTTTCTTACATTTGTCTGTTCCAAAAGCCATATTTATATCATTGCTGAATACTTCTGTTATCTTTAGTAAATGGTTGAGTTGTTGATTTGTTACTGCCATTAGTTTTAGATCATCCATGTATAGCAAATGTGTGATTTTGTGTGGGTATGTTCCAGTAATATTGTATCCATAATTTGTATTATTTAGCATGTAGGATAGTGGGTTCAGAGCAAGGCAGAACCAGAAAGGACTTAATGAGTCTCCTTGGTATATTCCACGCTTAATCTGTATTGGCTGTGATGTGATATTATTTGAATTTGTTTGGATATTGTGGTTTTCCAATTTTTCATTACTATGTTTAGGAACTGTATCAATTTAGGATCTACTTTCTATATTTCCAATATTTGTAGTAACCATGAGT
Source organism: Schistocerca gregaria (assembly GCF_023897955.1). Lineage (NCBI taxonomy): Eukaryota > Metazoa > Arthropoda > Insecta > Orthoptera > Acrididae > Schistocerca > Schistocerca gregaria. The sequence continues at coordinate 545,789,397 of NC_064924.1, forward strand.
GGGGTACACTATCAAAAGCTTTTTGGTAATCAATGTATGCGTAGTGTAGCGACCTTTGTTTAGTTTTAGCTTGATATGTTACCTCTGCATATATTATCAGTTGCTCTTTACATCCTCATGATCCTTTGCAACAGCCTTTTTGTTCTTCATTTATAATTTTGTTCTGTGTTGTATGTGTCATTAATTTCTGTATATTTTGTATATTGTTGGTAGGCATGTAATGGGGCGAAATTTAGCCGGGTTTGCTGTGTCTGCTTGATGTTTAGGTTTCAGATAAGTTATTCCATGTGTAAGTGTATCAGGGAATGTGTATGGGTCTGCAATGTAACTGTTAAATAATTTATCTAAAAACAAAGATGATGTGACTTACCAAACAAAAGCGTTGTCAGGTCGATAGACACACGAACATGTGTGTCTATCGACCTGCCAGCGCTTTTGTTTGGTAAGTCACATCATCTATGTTTTTAGAGATATTTTTCCCTCTATTATTTTCATGTTAAATAATTTAGTTAGATGTGAATGTGTTGAGGTGAACTTCTTTAGCCAGGAATTTGCTATTTTATCTTTTCCAGGGGCTTTCCAATTGTGAGTAGAATTAATTGCTTTGGTGATTTCATGTTGCAAAATTATCACTTCAGGCATTTGTGGTACCATCTTGTATGTGTCTGTTTCTGCTTCTATCCACCATGCATGCCTGTGATGTTGTTCTGGGTTTGACCATATGTTGCTCCAGAAGTGTTCCACGTCTGTTATGTTTGGTGGATTGTCTATTTTAATGTGTGTATTATCTATTGTCTGGTAAAATTTCTTTTGGTTTGTGTTGAATGTTTGGTTTTGTTTCCTTTTATTTTCACTTTTTTTTGTATCTTCTAAGCCGTTTGGCCAATGCTTGTAATTTCTGCTTCTTTTCATCTAATTGCTCTATCGCTTCTTGTTGTGAGATTTTTACCTAACCTTTTTCGTTTTTTTTTTTTTTTTTCCCCTGACATTTGATGTCTTATAAATTGTGTTAGCTGTCCAATGTCTTTTCTGTTTTTCTATTCTGATCTGTAGCCTGTGTTGCCATGCTGGTTTTGTGGGTTTCTTCTGTATGTTGGTTGGTTCTGAGCTCTGCCTAGTGTGTATATTTAGTGTAGTGAGTGCTCCTATATAAACCAGTAGTTGTAACTCTTCCATAGTTTTGTTTTCTTTGTTGTGTATGATTGTCTTGATAGTTTTTATTGTTTCGACTGGTGGGTTATTTGGTGGTCTATGTAAGAATGGTCTAATGTCTGTATTTGTGTCTTTGTATTCTATATACAGGTATGTCAGCTGAAATTTTTCTTCTGTATCTAACATGTGTGTCACTTTGTGTCCTATTTGTACTTGTTCTGGTGGCTGTCTTATGATTTTGTTTTCCTCTGATTGTTTAATTGATGCGTGTTGTTCTATGTTTGTTTGCTCTGGGATGTGTGAGTCCATTACTGTATTTTTTTCTTCTTCTTCTGATTGCACATTATTTTGTTCCAGTATTTGTTGTACTTGTTGTATGATGTTTTCTAATTCTGACTGGAGTATCCTGTTATTTTTGATTATTACATGGATCTGACCAGCTAGTCGTTGTTCTGTTAAAATTTTTAATTCTGGGTATCTGGTAATAAATGTTGTGTATACTTGTGATCTGTATCCAGTTGTGTTGGTTCCTAGGTTTGTTGCTTGGTAATAACAGAAAATGAGTTGTCAATTAACTTCATCTGACCATCTCAACCTCTGTCTTTGTTTTCCTTCTAGGATGGTTGCAGGAAGCATATCCTGCAAAACACCTCTATTTGGATTTAAATCATTTTCCAGTTGGCTAGCAGTGTCGTAACTATTGTGGGCCGGCATAGGGTTCAAGCGTCGTCCCCGACCATGACGACGGTTGTCTGAGGCTTCTTTAGTTGTCCTGAACCAACTAATCACACTAAAAGCGGTTTAGCCCTATTAGTGGTTTATTCTTTTCGTCGCCTTTTACGGCTGGTAGAACATACCGGAGGCCTATTCTTTTCCCGGGCCTCCACAGGGATTATTATTATTATGATTATGATTATTATTATTATTATTCCTCACAGTTTAACCTTTCATTTGGGCCCATATTAACTCTACTGGTTTGAAATGGCAGTGGAAAGCTGGTAGCATAATGACTGTACGTCCATGTTTCTTTGCTGGTTCGTTGATTTTGTATAGGGTAACTGGTTTATGGAGAGAGATTTTTTCCCATAAGGTCCACCATTTTTAAGGTCATCATTAATATCCATGTTGTAACGCTGATGCCAATCAAATCATTTTCTCCATTTGGTTTGCCGTGGTAGGTGCCTTGTTTAAACTACTGGATGCTAAGAAACTTTATTCAGAACAATTATTGACATTTCTTTAAGCTTTGCTGTTGCAGTCTTCAAACCACTTTGTAAATGTAGCATGGTTCATTTGTTTGTAATAATTCCCTGTTTTCTTTGATTTAAAAAGTGGGAAACTGTTTGAGAGAGAATTTTGCAAGGTGCCTGCATGAAGACGAATTAGTCTGCCCTCTTGTTAGAAGGGATTGCTGTTGTTCATTTTACCGGTGTCTTCTGTCCAGCCCTATTTGACAGTGTGACCACAATTGACCCACATTTCGTCAAGCCACACTACCTTGTTAAAGTTTATGCTGCAGGTGTTTCTTAAAAATTGGCATCGTCAAGCAGCTCCATTTTCTCTCTCATCAACAGCTTATGGCCACAGAAATGTCTGCAGTGACAACTTGTAATCAAATGTTTTACCTTCAGTCTGTATTCATACGTATACGACTATATTATTTTACTCCAGTTGTTTTGCAGGCATTTCATTAGCATTACACCGTTATTATCTATGTGTAACATGCAATATTGACCTCCATTTAGTAGATTCTTTTTTACGATTATAGGACATATGTCATTTGCTTCCTAGTGTAAGGTAATACAGTGTGCAACTGTCCTCTTATTTTACCAGGTGTACCAGTATGAAATGAGTGTTAAGATACAAATGTGTCAATAGGGAACATTTGTTGTGAATGAGCCTTAACTTTTTTTGTTTGGTTGGTATGACATCTGTCAAAGATATTTAGTATACATCAAGTCATGGAACAAACATCATCATGTTTTCATCATGTTAAGAATGTCGAATTTTGTACCAGAAATTGATGATTTATGGAAAGCATTAATTTTTTTGTTTTAATTTGAAAACAAGTGCTGCAGAGTCACATTGAATGCTTGTCAAGGCATATGGTGATCATGCTCTGTCAGAAGCAACATGCGAAAGATAGGTTCCACGGTTCAGAAATAATGATTTTGATGTAAGAAATGAAGAACGTGTAAGACCACCAAAAAATTTCGAAGGCGCCGAACTGCGAGCAGTATTGGATGAAGATGATACTTTGAGTCAGAAGCAAATAGCAGCAATGCTAAATGTTGCACAACAAACAATTTATGACTGTTTGAAAGCTATGGGAAAGATCCAAAAATATGGAAAATGGGTGCCACATGAATTGAATGAAAGACAATGGAAAACCAAAAAAACCATTTGTCAAATTTTGTTCGAAGACATGAAAGAGAATCAGTTTTGCATCAAATTGTTACTGGCGATGAAAAATGGATTTATTTTAAGAATCCTAAATGGGAAAAATTGTGCTGTTAATCAGGGACAACCATCTACATAGAGTGCAAAACCAGATCGATTTGGATCGGAAAGGTGTAGTGTATCATGAGCTTCTGAAACCCCGGTGAAACTGTGAATACTAATCACTACAGACAAGAGATGATCAATTTGAACTATGCATTGATCGAAAAATGACCAGAATGGGCCAGAAGATGTGGCAAAGTAATTTTTTTACACGACAATGCACCTACACACAAAGCAAAACTGGTTCAGAATACAATCAAAACACTTGGCTGGGAGTTGCTACCCTACCCGCCATATTCACCAGATTTGGCCCCTTCTGACTACCATTTGTTTTCATCACGCATTGGCTGAGGAACACTTAGATTCCTACGAAGAAATCAAAAATTGGGTGTCAGATTGGTTTGCTTCAAAAGGCGAACATTTCTATTGGTCTGGTGTCCACAAATTACCAAAAAGGTGGTGAAAATGCGTAGAAAGCAATGGTCAGTACTCCGAATAAAATGTTTTTACTTTTCAATTCAAAATTAGTGTTTCATTTTCACAAAAAACACTCATTTCATACCGGTACACCTGGTATTCCTCAATTTATCTGCACCTTTGCTGTAACTTTGTTTTTTAGTTTGGTATTGTTTGGTTATTACATATTACCACCTTATATAAGATTTGCACAATCCCCTTTTTGTTATCTATTTCATATTGAAAATGGCACAATAAATCGCTGAAACTGGTAGCCTAATAAAATAACAATTTGGAAATTAGACGGCTGAACTGGTAGCATAAATGTGCATCTACACACATGTCTTATCATGATGATTTGACCTCACCTTGATACTGCTGTTGGTGTTTTGGTGTCTCTTTAGCTGCATGTGGGAATAGGTAGTTTCACTAGAAAAAGAGCTAGTGCTCGAAAGCTTGTTTTGTTATTTTCTCTGTTGTGTGTTTCTGTGTCCCACAAATCAGTCCACTATTAAGAGTGGTTGCCTTTCACTTGTTTTGCGTATTGCTCCATCCAGGAATTTGCATTATTGTGAAAATTCTGTCAGACATCTTAACATGGGACTTGAGGGCACAGAGGACATGGCTAACATTGCAATGCTGCCAGTTGAGTCAGTGGATAGGTCAGACTTCATTAGGCATGACACGCATCACAGTAGGTATGGAAAGGAGAGACTGGCTAAGATTGTGACAGTGTATTGGGAGGTGGTGAGAAATGTCATGGAAAACTTTGTGTAGTAATTGGTGTTGCAGGTGTACATTTTTTAGACTGAAGTCAGCTGATAGATCTCTCTGCTCTAGGGCAGTCTTCTTAACAAAAGGTAAAAATTAATGTGAGGTGAATTTGTACTCTCAAATACAATGACTTTACATATTAAAAATTTTCCCAAGGAAACATCACAGTTATCACTCAGTTTCATTGTAAATATCAAACTGACAGCTTGAGATACAACTACAGAATGCTCCCATATTTTACAGATAACTCCTCGTCTTCAGTTTTGATGACATCAGCAGCATTGTCACAGCATGCTTTTTAGTCTTTGTCCTCTAGGTAGTGTGTGGGCAAAGCATCACTTTCTTGTTGTTCTGGTCTTCAGTCCAAAGACCAGTTTGATGCAGCTCTCCATGCTACTCTATCCTGTGCAAACTTCATCTCCCAGTACCTACTGCAATCTACATCCTTCTTAATCTGTTTAGTGTATTCCTCTCTTGGTGTCCCTCTTTGATTTTTACCCTCCGCCCTGTCCTCCAATACCTAATTGGTGATCCCTAGATGCCTCAGAATATGTTCTACCAATCGATCTCTTCTTCTTGTCAAGTTGAGCCACATATTTGTATTCAATATATATTGTATTCAATACCTCCTCATTAGTTATGTGATCTACCCATCTAATCATCAGCATTCTTCAGTAGCACCACATTTCGAAAGCTTCTATTCTCTTTTTGTCTAAATTATTTATTGTCCACGTTTCACTTCCATACATGGCTACACTCCATACGAATACTTTCAGAAAAGACTTCCTGACCCTTGAGGGCCATTCCGTGCCAAGTGGTCTAATATCGAGAAATGTTCCAACATGACCATCATGGATTTCGATGAAATTTTGTATGAACATTCACACATGTTCTCAATGAACACTGGTAAAGCTTCAGTTTCAGAAATTCAATACTTGCAGAGATATAGTCACTTGATTGAAACCATAGCACAGCTTCCAATAGTGCATCCTTGAACTTTAAGCAACTTTAAGATAAGATAGCTCTGTAAGTATTTGCATGAAAGAAACAAAACTTGGCCATCTTATGCAATTTTTAGAGCTCTTTAAAGTAAAATATTAAGAAAAGGATTTCTGAGCAATTTTCATATACACTCCTGGAAATTGAAATAAGAACACCGTGAATTCATTGTCCCAGGAAGGGGAAACTTTATTGACACATTCCTGGGGTCAGATACATCACATGATCACACTGACAGAACCACAGGCACATAGACACAGGCAACAGAGCATGCACAATGTCGGCACTAGTACAGTGTATATCCACCTTTCGCAGCAATGCAGGCTGCTATTCTCCCATGGAGACGATCGTAGAGATGCTGGATGTAGTCCTGTGGAACGGCTTGCCATGCCATTTCCACCTGGCGCCTCAGTTGGACCAGCGTTCGTGCTGGACGTGCAGACCACGTGAGACGACGCTTCATCCAGAACGATGGGTTCGATGACGGTTTGGATGTACCGTGCACTATTCAGTGTCCCCTCGACGATCACCAGAGGTGTATGGCCAGTGTAGGAGATCGTTCCCCACACCATGATGCCGGGTGTTGGCCCTGTGTGCTCGGTCGTATGCAGTCCTGATTGTGGCGCTCACCTACACGGCGCCAAACACGCATACGCCCATCATTGGCACCAAGGCAGAAGCGACTCTCATCGCTGAAGACGACACGTCTCCATTCGTCCCTCCATTCACACCTGTCGCGACACCACTGGAGGAGGGCTGCACGATGTTGGGGCGTGAGCGGAAGACGGCCTAACGGTGTGCGGGACCGTAGCCCAGCTTCATGGAGATGGTTGCGAATGGTCCTTGCCGATACCCCAGGAGCAACAGTGTCCCTAATTTGCTGGGAAGTGGTGGTGCGGTTCCCTACGGCACTGCGTAGGATCCTACGGTCTTGGCGTGCATCCGTGCGTCGCTGCGGTCCGGTCCAAGGTCGACGGGCACGTGCACCTTCCGCCGATCACTGGCGACAACATCGATGTACTGTGGAGACCTCATGCCCCACGTGTTGAGCAATTCGGTGGTACGTCTACCCGGCCTCCCGCATGCCCACCATATGCCCTCGCTCAAAGTCCGTCAACTGCACATACGGTTCACGTCCACGCTGTCGCGACATGCTACCAGTGTTGAAGACTGCGATGGAGCTCCGTATGCCACGGCAAACTGACTGACACTGACGGCGGCGGTGCACAAATGCTGCGCAGCTAGCGCCATTCGACAGCCAACACCGCGGTTCCTGGTGTGTCCGCTGTGCCGTGCGTGTGATCATTGCTTGTACAGCCCTCTCGCAGTGTCCGGAGCAAGTATGGTGGGTCTGACGCACCGGTGTCAATGTGTTCTTTTTTCCATTTCCAGGAGTGTACAGCAAAGGACCTGGAAGAGCAGCTGAATGGAAAGGACAGTGTCTTTAAAGGAGGATATAAGATGAACATCAACAAAAGCAAAATGAGAATAATTGAATGTAGTTGAATTAAATCGGGTGATGATGAGACTATTAGATTAGGAAATGAGACGCTTAAGGTAGTGAAGGAGCTTTGCTATTTGGGGAGCAAAATAACTGATCATGACCGAAGTAGAGAGGATATAAAATGTTGACTGGCAATGGCAAGGAAAACGTTTCTGAAGAAGAGAAATTTGTTAACGTCAAGTATTGATTTAAGGGTCATTCCATGCCAAGTGCTCTAGAGGCTCCCACATGACCCTCATGGATTTCGATGAAATTTTGTATGAACATTCACACATGTTCTCAATGAACACTGGTAAAGCTTCAGTTTCAGAAATTCAATACTTGCAGAGATATAGTCACTTGTTTGAAACCATAGCACAGCTTCCAATAGTGCATCCTTGAACTTTCAGCAACTTTGAGATGAGATATCTCTAAGTATTTGCATGAAAGAAACAAAACTTGGCCATCTTATACAATTTTTAGAGCTCTTTAAAGTAAAATATTAAGAAAAGGATTTCTGAGCAATTTTAATATAGATAATTTGAAGCAAAGTTGGGCGAAAAAATAGCTGTTTAAAAGAAATGCGAACTTTAGTTTTTTATATCTCCAAAAGTAATTGTGGAGATGTACATGAAACTTTGCACACCATAAGTCACCGACACAAGATTTTAGAATATAAAATTTCATTCTCCTATTGCTTTCCATTATTTCACAAATGTAGAGTGGATTTGACGATTTTCAAAAAGTGCTAAAAATGGGTATTTTTAGTCAAATTTTTCAAATAAGTGTTTTCTCCAAATTCTTCTAAACTATGGTCATTAGAAAGACCATATTCTAAACTATCTAGAAAAGTGGATTTGGTTTTGCAATGCAAGCATATAAGGCTCTAAAAAGTAGCATCATCAAATAGGCTCACTGGAAGTTTGAACACATTTTTCTGGCACTCAAATTATACCTGAAACATTTTATTATGCCTAATAAGTGTTTGTGCCTTGAATAATTGAAATAAAAAGATCTGGTAAATAGGCAATGAGACTGTCAGAAAAACTTGAAAACTATCTATGAGAAGTAGCCCTTCTGCGTTTATTGTAAATGTTCATCTGCATAAAACACTCCCCATTTGTTAGAGAGAGAGAGAGAGAGAGAGAGAGAGAGAGAGAGAGAGAGAGAGAGAGAGAAGATAGATCATAAAGAATTCAATCAATAATAGCTTCATATTTTTTGTACTTCCCCAAATTGTAAATGTTTACAAGTGGAAAATGAAGACCTAATTTTTGGATTCTATTGTATAATTCATTTTTCCAAAAATGAATCTGTTTGCTTGAATGATGCATCAAGTGATGTAAATTTTCCAATCAATATTGCAGAGTTTTATTTTAATACCTAGGTGTTGTAACCTGTGAATTTTTGTCTTAAAGTTACTAGGGAAACATGTGAAATTGGTTGGTTAAAAATCGAAGAGTTTTAATTTTGTATTTAATCACACTTAAATGTAGCCTACTACCTTGGTAAATACGTAACCACTAGTTTCAAGGAGAAAATTCACAAGATTCACTGTTTATAGAAAATATAATGGCAACAGTTACTTTAACAATCAGTTTTCATTGTTGTGAGCCTTGTTTGAACAATCAGTATTTCAGTGTTGCAGCGTAGTGAGTGGGTTCTCTTGACTGAGTGTGGTTTGTTAAGTGATTCGTAAGACCATCAAAGTTTGTAATCTAATTTACAAAAAATTGTTTTGATTGTGTCTTTTATAGCATATATTTCTTATTAGATTTTTTTATTGGCATTATACATTGTGTATAATTTCAATCAGCAGCAGTTTTTCTGAAATTTAAGCAGATTATAATTTGCACTTAGAGGCCAAATACATTATTTAGTTACTGGTTAGATATGGATGCAGAAGGGAACAGCATACCTTCATGCTCAATTGGGCAAGGAGATAGTGGAACAAAGTGTCATGTCACTTTCTTTGCCAAAAAAGCTGCTTTAAAATGGTTTGCGGATTTTAGTGATGAGGAAAGAGTTGTTGATCCAACGCTCTGAAGCAAAGCTGGACAATACCTCTCAAGTTTGCCTACACCATGAAGCCCTGTTAATGACACAAAATGAGAGGTTTAAAAAAAAAAAAAAAAAAAAAATGCTTCAATCCCTTTGGGAAGGTGAATCATAATGTTAACGCATGAATTCGCACTCTTGATACTGAAACAGCTAGGCTAATAAGGCTTCTGATATGTTGAAGAACCAGCTTGTTAATAACATAAAGCCAGGTCAGAAAATTTGTCCAGCTTGCAAGACTACCTTAAACACTTGGACGAAGCTTTATCAGCTTCATCACCACATTCTGATGAGGACTTTATACCAAAAGAAGAATTAAATAGTAACTTATTGTCTAACGGTATTTCAGCCCTGAAGAGAACAGCAAGCTACAGAGATAAGCCCCAATATGAGAAGAAGAAAATTCAAAAGGCTCAAGATGTGATTAAAACAGAATTGTAAATGCAATGGGAGTAAACAGACAAATTGAAGATGCTAGTGAAATTAAGGAATGTGGAAACTGTGCTGACTATGCACATTTGCTGACTGAACTGAAAGCCAAGATTCAGAACGCAATTCACAAAGAACAGACGCAAATTTTAACCTTGGCACCTTTAAGTTGGACAGTCAAACAGCAGCTCAGTTTGGCATGTTCGAAAGAATGGTGAAGAATGCTCGGAAGCTTAAGGCAGAGAAGGGCATTCTGGCACTTCCCGAAAATGGGCAAAGCAGGAATTACCAAAAGAAGTTGCTAGTAGAGTGCGAAATTTTTTTGATGATGAGTATAGTAGGGTGTGCCCTGGAAAAAAAGGTAGTATTTCAGTTAGACTTTTAGATAGAAAGACATACATGCAGAAAAGATTGTTACTTTGCAATTTACGGGAAATGTATGTTATCTATAAGAATATAAATAGTCCAAAAATAGGGTTCTCAAAGTTTTGTGAACTTAGACCCAAATGGTGGTGTGTAACAGTAGGATCAGCTGGAATGCATGCAGTTTGCGTCTGTGCAATTCACCAAAATGTTAAGCTTATGCTTAGCGGAGCTGGTATACGTGAAAATTATAAGGAGATTCTCAGCAAGGCAGTTTGCAGTTTGAACTCTAAACAGTGAAAGGTGTGCTGGGCCTGAAGCTATAGCATCTGAAATTGCCAGCTATTTCCTACATCATGAGCCACAGGAAGTTACTGTGTTTAAGCAATGGATACATACCGATCGGGCCACACTGGACACAAAGCAAATGGTAGTGGATGAATTTATTGAAGATGTGAAAAATAAAATACGGAGCCTGTCATGCCATCATTACATTGCCAAGCATCAAAGCTTGCATCTTAAAGACCTTAAATGTCATCTGAAAGATGAAGAGCTTTTTGTCCTAATGGATTTTGCAGAAAATTATCCTTTTTTCATTCAGGATGCTGTGCATGGCTTCCACTGGGACAATAGTCAATCAACAATTCATCCATTTTTTATCTACTTTCGTCAAAATGAGAAAGTAGAACCTTAATTTTTTTGCATTATCAGTGATTGTTTGCGGCATGACACTATTACAGTTCACGTTTTTATCAAGGAGCTCATCAAATATATAAAAGCACAGTTTGCACAGATATCCCACATTCATTATTTCAGTGATGGCTCCAGTGTTCAATATAAAAATCTCAAGAATTTTCTAAATTTGTGCTAATTTTCTAAATTTGTGCTATCATAAGAGTGATTTCGGAATGACAGTTGAATGGAATTTTTTTGCTACTAGTCACAGGAAATCACCTTGTGATGGGATTGGAGGTACAACAAAGTGGTTAGAAGCAAGAGCAAGCTTTCAATGAGAGTGAGTGGGGAGGGGGGGGGGTGACAATTAAGAAATAACATTGTTTCTATTTTTATTCTTTTGCTATTCGGACTTAAGCTAGGTCCTATTCATCAGGACTTCTTATTTCACTTATCCCAGACATTAATAAACATGCACAAGGCAAAATAAAAGATTTCAGGTCTCCATGGATTTTAATTCCTACTTCGAATTTTTCTTTTATTTCCTTTACTGCTTGCTCAGTATAAAGGTTGAATAACATAGGAGAGAGGCTACAACCCGTGTGTCACCCCCTTTCCAACCACTGCTTCCCTTTCATGCTCCTCGACTCTTATAACTGCCATCTGGTTTCTGTACAAAATGTAATTAGCATTTTGCTCCTTGTATTTTACCCCTCCCACATTCAGAATTTGAAAGAGAGTATTCCACTCAACATTGTCAAAAGCTTTCTCTAAGTCTGCAAAGGCTTGAAACATAGGGTTTCCTTTCCTTAATTTATTTTCTAAGATAAGTCATATTGTCAGTATTACCTCACGTGTTCCAACATTTCTACGGAACCCAAACTGATTTTCCTCGAGGTCGGCTTCTACCAGTTTTTCCATTCATCTGTAAAGAATTCGTGTTAGTATTTTGTAGCCATGCTTATTAAACAGCTAGTTCGGTAATTTTCACATCTGTCAACCTCTGCTTTCTTTGGGATTGGAATTATTATGTTCTTGAAGTCTGAGGGTATTTCGCCTGTCTCATACCTCTTGCTTACTGGATGGTAGAGTTTTGTCAGGACTGGCTCTCCCAAGGCTGTCAGTAGTTCTAGTGGAATGTTGTCTACTCCCGGGGCCTTGTTTTGACTTAGGTCTTCCAGTGCTCTGTCAAACTCTTCCCGCAGTATCATTTCTCCCGTTTCTTCTTCATCTACCTCCTCTTCCATTTCCATAATATTGTCCTCAAGAACATCACCCTTGGATAGACCCTCTATGTACTCCTTCCACCTTTCTGCTTTCCCTTCTTTGCTTGGAATTGGGTTTCCATCTGAGCTCTTGATATTCATACAAGTGGTTCTCTTTTCTCCAAAGGTCTCTTTTCCTGTAGGCAGTATCTATCTTACCCCTAGTGAGAGAAGCCTCTACATCCTTACATTTGTCCTCTAGCCATCCCTGCTTAGGCATTTTGCACTTCCTGTCGATCTCATTTTTGAGATGTTTGTATTCCTTTTTGCCTGCTTCATTTGCTACATTTTTGTATTTTCTCCTTTCATCAATTAAATTCAGTATCTCTTCTGTTACCCAAGTACTTCTATTAGCCCTAGTCTTTTTACCTACATGATCATCTGCTGCCTTCACTATTTCATCCCTCAAAGTTACCCATTCTTCTTCTTCTACTGTATTTCTTTCCCTCCCCAAGAGCAAACAACCAGCAGTTTAAGAAGCTGTTTTTTCTTAGAAGTTGAATTATGTTCTTAGATTTAAGGGGACTGTCACAGATTGGAAGTGTCACAAAATAAGGATTATATACTCATATTTAGGAATGTTGCTTCTCAAATCTCTGTGGAGCCACCCTAAATTATTTTTTCCCAAGATTTCTCAAAATCAAATAAGGTGAATGCCATGTGGTTAATTTTTAAAGTTGTGCTCAGTTTTATTTCTCCATCTTTGAACTATACAAGCTTATTTTGTGCCCTAACAACCACATCTTTGGAATTTTAAGCCTTAATCTTCACACTTGTCTTTCACAAACTGTATTGTCTTGAAGGGAACTCATTCAGCCTTGGTGATGGAACAGAAAGAAAGAGTACGGCCTGTTCTAGAGATGACTGTCATCATTCCGCGTCACCCCAAATCTCTCAATTCTACCTTTTGGCAAGTAATGTTGCATAATACAGTGTGTCCCAGTTCTGTTAGGAATGAGACTATGAAAAATAAGTAATGGATTGTGTTCACAAAATCACTGTATTCATTCAAAATAGTTTTCCGCTGAATCAGTATGCAGCTGAAATTGTGTCGAAAATGTTGAGAAACTGTCACTGTAGTCCTTTCTTGGAACTGCATTTAGTGCTGGAATACAATCATTTTAGATGTCCTTAATTGTGTTGTAATGGTCCTTTTTAACGGTCCTTAATTGTGTTGTAACGGTGTACTTTCATTGCCTCAATTTGGGGGACAATCAGAGGTCAGTTGAGGGCAAATCTGGTGAATATGGTGGGTGATCCAGGAGTATGACCCATTTGCTGGCCGAAAACTCACAAAATCATCGATTCGTGGGCTGAGGCATTATTATGGTGGAGCAATGTGGAAAATGTCTCTTGGTATCTGGGTAAAATTTGATGAATTCCTGCGCACAAACACAGTACTTAATACACAACTTGATGTTGCCTTGCTACTCCATCACAGTTTTCCAACGAGTGTTAGACACATGCTGATTCATTCACTGCCAGAATGCCTGCTGGCACAATGTTAACACTTTGGCCTTCTGCTCTGCTGCTGTTGAAACTTCAAGGATCAAACTTCTGCACCTCACCATGAGATGACATTGCCGTTTGGAATTTCAGACAAGCAGTCCTAATGGAACTGGGACACACTGTGTATATTTCCACATTATTCACACTGATTAAATGAGCAAATGAGCTATAAAACTGACCAGTATAGTGACACCCCTTCCTTTGGTATAACTGTATTTACTAGATCATTGCTTACAGAGGAGCACTTTTGGAAACTTGGCTGAGACTGTCTATATATTTCAAATTCTTCTAAAAGGTTCATTTTGTAGCATTTCTCAATCATATGCAAAATTTCCATGTTAAGCAAGGCTGGAGGAGGAAGAGAGAGTTTCTCGATTTTGGGATGTTCGTCAAAAGCTGATTTGCATGAATTTCCACAGTCTTCATTGAGCAAGTGCTCATGAAAGCGGGTCTTTAAATGCCCTGAATGTCTGTGCTATGTAAAACTCGGACATATATTACGTTATATTTTACATATCCCAGATTTGAGAAATTTTCAGCTGGTGTATAAAGAGAAACTTGGTGACGTTATTGGTGGTAAGAGTCACAGTGTTATATTTTTTAAACAAAGCAGCTATACAATATGAAATGTCCCCTAGAAATGGGATAGTAGTGTGTTTCTTAACATTAAGAACATTTTTATTGGTTGTTGACAAATGTATGTTCTTGTTAGTTTTATATTTATAAATATTTCATGCAAGGCTTAAGTCATTTGTTTTTTACCACTGTATACTTTAGTTTATTAAGTTCAGTAGTAATAGCAGAAGAGATTAGGGGCGTCTCAAGAATATGGACGATCATAGTGTGAAAGAACACAAATTTGTGCTTAAAGGGGTAACAAGAAGAGGCGTGAATGATGTCACTTGCTGTGATTGTTTTCCTGTAAATATCAAAGTTAATTTTACTGTCAACTAAATGCAGTTTCATGCCCAGAAAACTAATTTCATTGTGTTGACTTTCTATGTCGTATGTAAATTTAGTTTAGCATGGAAGCATTTCGGTGAAATCTAAGTGATATGATGTCCTTCATGTCTTCCTTTACTGCAAAATTCTTTAGTTTCATTTGAATTCATTCATCCATTTCATTTAGTGAAATTGTCTTCAGTAATGTTGATTGTTTCATGTACAGGAATGTTAGTAGAAATTTGTGGTATCAAGATGAGAGTATATGGCCAGGGGAAGGTGCTGAGAGAGAGAGAGAGAGAGAGAGAGAGAGAGAGAGAGAGAGAGAGAGATGATCTTTCATATTTTTCATGGAAAATAATGGTGTGTATGTATAGTATTTCTTGAGAAGACCCAGTAATTTATAGGGCAACAGGGCAGAAAGTATTCAGGGCTTCCAATTCCATTAATGATTGGACGAATAGGCCAATTAGTTTTATGAATCTTATCTTGCAAATATAAAGTAGTGTTGGGATTGTGCTTAGTAATCTAGCACAGTCTTTGGGAGGGAAAAAAGAATTACTGGAATCAAAAGCACTTTAGTGAAGTTTTGGGTGGCCTTGATAATGGCGTGAATATTGTCAGAAAAGAATTGCACTGTTTTATTTACAATGTCATTTCTATACAAGATTACAGAAGAATTGCATTCATCTGATTTTATGATGAAAGTGTTTTCTTCTTCAACTGTCTTATTAATGCGTTTCAGTGTAGAAAGAGAACTATTTTTCTTTCTGTGACTGCTGTAGTTCGTTTATTTTGTGATCAGCTCATTAACCTTGCGACTGGTCTCCCTTGTTCATACCTGTTGAACTTAGTGGTATCCAAGCAAGTTGCAACAGCAACAGTAGTATTATATTGAGGAGTTTTGGTGTTATATTTAAGACCTTTATTTAAAATGCTAAGCTATGCTGCAGTGCCTAAGAATATGTTGTTTTTAATAACAACAGTCATAAAAAGGAAAATGGACATTATAATTTATTTCTGTCTATCACAAGGAGCTTTTTGAACATATCCAAGAGCTAAGAATTATTTATGGTGTTGTTGAGTGGAAGATTTTAAGGAAAATGTATGGCCCTGTATACAATGCAGAAACTGCAAGATAGGAAAGAAGACATAATGAAGATTGGTGGTTTGAGAATGCTCATATTGTCAAAGTGATTGCAAGAAGGAGGCTATAATGGGCAGGACACATTCTATGAGCAGAGGGCAATCTCTGTAACAGAGTGTTTGTACACTAGCCAACTGGTAGATGTCCAAGAGGTTGTACGCGAACAAGGTGGAAGATAGGACCTTAGTGACCCTGGAAGCAACAGGTCCAACAGCCAGCTCTGAATATGTCCAAGACGGAAGTAAAAAGGCAAACATGTGTAATAAATTTATGTTATGTTACATTTGTATGTGCAATTGGTGGTGGTGGTGGTGTCTGTGAATCATGTGATCTCACCCTACAATTAGCCATTCATGGTGTATTTTAAAACAGTGTCAAAGTATGAGGCATGTGAAGAAGATACTGACATCTGCGAAACCAATACTTAGTAAGTTTCTGTAATACACTTCTTATACTTTACATAAATAAATAATCAAAAACTAAAAACTTATGTTAAGTTTATAGGCTTCTGAAGACAACAAATTAATTTGTTGAAACTGGTGGAAGCCAAATAAATATGTATTTGCAACTGCAGACTGAATTTTCCTCTGAAAATGTAAGTGACTCTTGAGTCAGTTCCAAAAGCGGAAATCTAAAGCATCAAAGAGTACTTGGAAACTGAAAGATTGTAGATTGTATTTTATTGGCCCTGTTGTCTTTCTGGCATTAGTGCTATTGGTGGCAGTGTCCATCAGACTTCTTTCTCTATATTTAATGTTACATAATACATGTAGTTATTCATACCCTAATCTGCTTGCTCCCCTCATTACTCAAAAATTGTTATATCTTCTGTCTTCATTCACAAATCAAATTTCATTTCCTTTTTATTTATATTAAGAATAATCTTGAATTATTTTATTTGTATCTGAGTAAATTTCACCCTCATAGTGGTAAATTTATAAGATCTTTATTAACATATACTCTGGCACAGTTATTATTATTATTATTATTATTATTATTATTATTATTATTATTATTTTTCCTGTCTTACCTTCATTTACAGACATCTATTAGCAGAATGTACCTTCACTTTAGCAGCAACTAGGGTGAGTGCTGAGGTGGGTTGTGAGGCTGTCTATGGTAGGTTGGGATGTCTGCAATTCACCACACTGGGTTGTGACTGCACTACTGTGATGACAGATGTTGAGTGGTGAATGATCATAGAAACAGTATTGCTTAGAAAAACCTCTTTACTTCATAAGATACAGTTGTGACGATGGTACTGTCCATGGCATAGACCAGGCTCGTTTGGCAAAGTGTGCTAGTGTATGCAGTGGCCTGCCAAAAGAACACTGTGTGACATCTTCCCTCAGACAATGGGGGCACCCGGCAAGGGGATGCCTTCAGCACAGTGACTGAATCAGGAAAAGAGTGTGCATGGCACCCACAGCAGCTGGCTTGTCCCCATCACCCAGCAAGAAGTGTACTGGCCTGGCGAGATCAAATGACAGCCTCCAGAATGGATAATGGCAGTGTTGTGTGCCCACATAGGGCAAAGGCAGGCAGCTGTGGCACATGCCCTTACAGTGACTATGTTCACTCATTTGAGTGATGACAGCTGGGCAAATGGCTGAATAGATAAGTAGATGATGCAGGCTCGAACATCGGTCCAGTAGAAAGGCAGCTGGCAGCAGATAAATAATCCAGATGGTGGGCCGTCGTGGGAGGCACCAAGTCAGCAGCATTAAGACTGAGTACAGGCAGCTGGTGAAGATGTCTGGCAATGGCAGATTGCTGACTCGTCTCAGCTCAAAGATTGGTGTGCACCTCTCCTTTTGATGAGCAGCTGCTAATGACTGAGATTGTCTCTCTAGTTTTGGCAGTGTGTGTGCTAGCCTGGTCCACTATAGTTTCTGAAATGGTAACGATGTTGCTCTCCAGGTCACAGTGTGAGGCCTGACTGGTGATCAATTGTGACATTGCTCCAGTTTTCCTGTCATCAGCAACTATGCAGTCCTGGCAATACTGTAATAATGTTGCAATTTCTCCTTTCAGAATACCTGGACCATGACTTTGGCAGCATCAGACTGCTCAGTAGATGTCCTTGTCTCATGGGACCTAGTTACTAAGGTAGATTTGTGGCACAACCCTCTTATCCCCTTTGGGATATCCAGTCTGTCAGATAATTGTCTGTTTAAATTTCTAGAAAATTAACAATGCTTTTCATGATTTAACATGTTTGTACAAGTTACTCCAATTCTCTTTATTCTAATCCAGCAGTGAACCACAACATAAATTAACAGCTTATTAAATTAATTACTATTTCTTAATATTTAACCCAGTCTGCGGGCAAGTGATACACTGGTAGCTCAAGTGATCAGGTGGTTTTCTGCTTAAAATAGATAGAGATTATGCAAAGCAGAGTTGGGAAGCAAGATGGTATTGGAAATTGAGATGCTCATTGTAGTGACTTTGCTGTGTCATTTGTCACAGTATTGCTGTACATACTGTTGTGTGTGCTCAACAGTGATGCAGCCACCTTGACTTGCTATTTGCCCACTGAACTTTCTTGTTTCCTGCATAGAGATCACTCCATTCACTCCATTGAATTACCATTTAATAAACTAATAAAATAGTATTGCAAAACACTCTTCTTAGTAAGTTCTCTTCACTTTTTCCCCCCACAGCAAATCAACATACTCAATTGCTTTTCAGTTTTAACTTTTTACAATGTTTCGTGAAACATTTCTTAACAAATATCACAGTTGCAATACATATGTCTGGTGCCCAGTTTTGAATCAAATGGTTCATTCTCAAGCCTCACCTACTGAAGTGGCTCTGAAAGTGCCTGATATTAAAACAAACATCACACTGGCAATACATGGTATAAAAAGTAATCATGGATGCCTGCACAATCAACATGTGCCCATTTAACAAGTAGTTTGGTTCCAACTTGCTAGGCGAGTACATGCTGGTCGCAGTTGTCACCTGCAGTTACTTTGTGTAGCATGTATAGCCGTTTTGACGTTACTCGGGCACTTTCAGAGCAGCCTCAGTAGGTCAGGTATGAGAATGAACCAGTTGGTTCAGAATGAGTCACCAAACATATCTACTGCAACAGTGATAATTTGCTAATAAACGCTATCCAGTTGTGTTTCATACTCAGCATTTCTCCTTGTTTATTCAGTGGCTTCTTAACTCAATGCTTAGGCACAACATTCAGAACTTTATCTTTGGAACAAAACTTCACCTTAAGTTTTTCTAGAAAATACATCTCTAAAACTATTCTCATCCATAAACCGTACATGGTGCTTCCACACACAAATGTTAATCAACTGTGCTACATATTTTGTTTACTTCAGATCTAATTACAGATTGAATGCTACTCCCAGTGCAATAATTCTTTGAACTGTACAGACTACTTAATGTCATTGAATCTTGATGACATTGTACACAGTTTAGTTGGTTCGTCCTTCACACAGGAGAGTCCTGTGACTGTGCATCATTGGCAGCAGTCTCCCTGAGCTGTAACAATGTCCCACTGAATTACACAGTTCGCTGCAAAATATCAGTTTTCAAGCAATGTTCTCTCTCACACTTAATATACAGGGTGTTACAAAAAGGTACGGCCAAACTTTCAGGAAACATTCCTCACACACAAAGAAAGAAAATGTTATGTAGACATGTGTCCGGAAACGCTTACTTTCCATGTTAGAGCTCATTTTATTACTTCTCTTCAAATCACATTAATCATGGAATGGAAACACACAGCAACAGAACATACCAGCGTGACTTCAAACACTTTGTTACAGGAAATGTTCAAAATGTCCTCCGTTAGCGAGGATACATGCATCCACCCTCTGTCGCATGGAATCCCTGATGCGCTGATGCAGCCCTGGAGAATGGCGTATTGTATCACAGCCATCCATAATACGAGCACAAAGAGTCTCTACATTTGGTACCAGGTTGCGTAGACAAGAGCTTTCAAATGCCCCCATAAATGAAAGTCAAGAGGGTTGAGGTCAGGAGAGCGTGGAGGGCATGGAATTGGTTCGCTTCTACCAATCCATCGGTCACTGAATCTGTTGCTGAGAAGCACACGAACACTTAGACTGAAATGTGCAGAAGCTCCAACGTGCATGAACCACATGTTGTCGTACTTGTAAAGGCACATGTTCTAGCAGCACAGGTAGAGTATCCGGTATGAAATCATGATAACGTGCTCCATTGAGCTAGGTGGAAGAAACTAAAATGAGCTCTAACATGGAAATTAAGCATTGCCGGACACATGTCCACATAACATCTTTTCTTTATTTGTGTGTGAGAAATGTTTCCTGAAAGTTTGGCCGTACCTTTTTGTAACACCCTGTATATGTCATCCATCAACTTCATGATCCTCCTGATCCTCAAGCACCAATTCCAGAAAGTATTTGGCCTTCCACCTTCTGAGGGAGTGGTGCCATCAAAGGTGACGACAAATCTGCATCTTTCAAAAATAAATGTTACTGTACCATTTCATTATCTACAACATATAGCAAAACCCCCATTTCACACTTTTCAGTGGACTGACCTAACAAAGTGTCAAATGGAGGAAAATATACACAGAAAAGCATAGGAAATGCAAAAAGCAAAAATAAATTACTTGTACTGTCATTCTCTTTAAATTGTGATCATTATCAAATTATGGTAAATAGTGCTTATAACACAATATTGATTGAAACAATTAAGTTGGCAGTATTCATAAACAGAAAAAAATTGGCACGAAATCTAAAAGTTGTTGCTGCCAAGGAGGTCACACTGTTCAGGGACATTGTGGGTGAGAAAGAGGACACAAACTGTCACCATGTTGTGGAGCATCTTGAGGAGGAATGTTTACACCTGGTATCAGATCATACCAACCAAAAGCTGTGTGCCTAATACGGATTATAGTATTTCACGCAGAAGTAACCACCATCTTGAAAAACAGTGTGTATTTGTATAAATGACTGGAATGAAAGTAAAGCTGTTGTAATACAACACGGTGTGCAGAAGGAATGTTGCTACTAGTCACTCTCATCAGATTGTGATCATTATTAAGGTACATGGCGTATTTCGCCACCCTTCCAAACACCTGTCACACCGACAACGAAAATCTTGATTACCACACTAATGCTATGTTACATGACCAACAACTATGCTAATGGTCTGCATTTTCTGCTTCCTTCCAAGGCTGACTGAGCAGAAATTTGATGCATTTTTGTTGCTGAAATCTGTTTGAAAATCATTGTTAAAAGTAGTGATAAAGTTAAAAAATAATTAAAATGGGCAAAATGTTGTAACATAGAATCATTAATGATGGGAAAGTATTGTATTGAGAGAATAGAACTTCTTTTGGGGCTGTCAAAAATTGACGTAAAATGCGGGAAAATGTGAAATGCAGCAATGTGGAAACAAGGTTTTACTGCAATTACAGCAATAGATTCCTGTGTACAGTTACACTCTGCAGGACACAAAAACCATTGGCACATGAGCTTCCCTGTATGTGCTCATCCAGGGTCGCATTTGGACCAGGCTCCACTGCCTGTATACAACCATTATCTCTCAGTGAGGTAGATACTACTGCATATAAATCAAAATCACCTATGTTGTTATTCACACATTCCAGCACACACTTACCTTGTCTGGCAATAAGGTTGATTTAGACTCCAAATTGGACGCTGATAATCCTACATCATTTCCCTTTACTTCCCTAACATTACCAGTTTCATCACCAGGGACCATGGACCTTGCTGTTGGTGGGGACGCTTGCGTGCCTCAGTGATACAGATTGCCATACTGTAAGTGCAACTGCAGTGGAGGGGTATCTGTCGAGAGGCCAGACAAACGTGTGGTTCTTCAAGAGGGGCAGCAGCCTTTTCAGTAGTTGCAGGGGCAACAGTCTAGATGATTGACTGATCTGGCCTTGTTATGCTGGTATTATGAACAGCTGAAAGCAAGGGGTAACTTCAGCCGTAATTTTTCCCGAGGGCATGCAGCTTTACTGTATGATTAAATGATGATGGCGTCCTCTTGGGTAAAATATTGCGGAGGTAAAATAGTCCCCCGTTCAGGTCTCCGGGTGGGGACTTCTCAGGAGAACATTGTTATCAGGAGAAAGAAAACTGGCGTTCTATGGTTGGGAGTGTGGAATGTCAGATCCCTTAATCGGACAGGTAGGTTAGAAAATTTAAAAAGGGAAATGGATAGGTTAAAATTAGATATATTGGGAATTGGTGAAGTTCGGTGGCAGGGGCAACAAGACTTTTGGCAGGTGAATACAGGATTATAAATACAAAATCAAATAGGGGTAATACAGGAGCAGGTTTAATAATGAATAGGAAAATAAGAATGCAGGTAAGCTACTACAAACAGCATAGTGAATGCATTATTGTGGCCAAGATAGATACAAAGCTCACACCCTACTACAGTAGTACAAGTTTATATGCCAATTAGCTCCGCAGATGACAAAGAGATTGATAAGATGTATGATGAGATAAAACAATTTATTCAGATAGTGAAGGGAAACGAAAATTCAATAGTCATGGGTGACTGGAACTCGATAGTAGGAAAAGGAAGAAAAGTAAACGTAGTAGCTGAATATGGAATGGGAGTAAGGAATGAAAGAGGAATCCGCCTGGTAGAATTTTGCACAGAGCGTAACTTAATCGTAGCTAACACTTGGTTCAAGAATCATAAAAGAAGGCTGTATACATGGAAGAAGCCTGGAGGTACTTGAAGGTATCAGATTATATAATGGTAAGACTGAGATTCAGGTTTTAAATTGTAAGACATTTCCAGGGGAGATGTGGACTCCGACCACAATCTATTGGTTATGACCTGTAGATTAAAACTGAAGAAACTGCAAACAGGTGGGAAATTGAGGAGGTGGGACCTGGATAAACTGAAAGAACCAGAGGTTGTAGAGAGCTTCAGGGACAGCATTAGGGAATGATTGACAAGAATTGGGGAAAGAAATACAGTAGAAGAAGAATGGGTAGCTTTGAGAGACAAAATAGTGAAGGTAGCAGAGGATCAAGTAGGTAAAAAAGATGAGGGCTAGTAGAAATCCTTGGGTAACAGAAGAAATATTAAATTTAATTGATGAAAGGACAAAATATAAAAATGCAGTAAAAGAAGCAGGCAAAAAGGAATACAAACGTCTCAAAAATGAGATCGACAGGAAGTGCAAAATGCCTAAGCAGGTATGGCTAGAGGACAAATGTAAGGATGTAGAGGCTTCGCTCACTAGGGGTAAATCAAAGAGATCTTTGGAGAAAAAAGAACCACTTTTATGAATATCAAGAGCTCAGATGGAAACCCAGATCTAAGCAAAGAACGGAAAGCAGAAAGGTGGGAGGAGTATATAGAGGGTCTATACAAGGGCGATGTACCTGAGGACAATATTATGGAAATGGATGTAGATGAAGATGGTAATGGGAGATACGATACTGCCGGAAGAGTTTGACAGAGCACTGAAAGACCTAAGTCAAAACAAGGCCCCGGGAGTAAACATCATTCCATTGGAACTACTGACAGCCTTGGGAGAGCCAGTCCTGACAAAACTCTACCATCTGGTGAGCAAAATGTATGAGACAGGCAAAATACCCTCAGACTTCAAGAAGAATATAATAATTCCAATTCCAAAGAAAGCAGGTGTTGACAGATGTGAAAATTACCAAACTATCAGTTTAATAAGTCACAGTGGCAAAATACTAATGCAAATTCTTCACATATGAATGGAAAAACTGGTAGAAGCCAACCTCGGGGAAGAACAGTTTGGATTCCGTAGAAGTGTTGGAACACGTGTGGCAATACTGACCCTATGACTTATCTTAGAAAATAAATTAAGGAAAGGCAAACCTATGTTTCAAGCATTTGTGGACTTAGAGAAAGCTTTTGACAATGTTGAGTGGAATACTCTCTTTCAAATTCTGACGTTTGCGGGGGTAACATACATTGAGTGAAATGCTATTTACAATTTGTACCGAAACCAGATGGCAGTCATGAGAGTCGAGGGGCATGAAAGGGAAGCAGTGGTTGGGAAGGGAGTGAGACAGGGTTGTAGCCTGTCCCCAACATTCTTCAATCTGTATATTGAGCAAGCAATAAAGGAAACAAATGAAAAACTCGGAGTAGGAATTAAAATCCATGGAGAAGAAATAAAAACTTTGAGGTACGCCGATGACATGGTAATTCTGTCAGAGACATCAAAGGACCTGGAAGAGCAGCTTAATGGAATGGACAGTGTCTTGAAAGGAGGATATAAGATGAACATCAACAAAAGCAAAACGAGAATAATGGAATGTAGTCGAATTAAATCGGGTGATGCTGAGGGTATTAGATTAGGAAATGAGACACTTAAAGTAGTAATTTACTGATGGTGGTCAAAGTAGAGATTATATAAAATGTAGACTGTCAATGGCAAGGAAAGCTTTTTTGAAGAAGATAAATTTGTTAACCCGGAGTATAGATTTTAGTGTCAGAAAGTCTTTTTTATAAAAGTATTTGTATGGAGTGTAGCCATGTATGGAAGTGAAACATGGACGATAAATAGTTTAGGCATGAAGAGACTAGAAGCTTTCGAAATGTTGTGCTACGGAAGAATGATGAAAATTAGATGGTTAGACCACATAACTAATGAAGAAGTATTGAATAGATTTGGAGAGAAGAGAAATTTGGGGCACAACTTGATTAGAAGAAGGGATCAGTTGGTAGGGCAGGTTCTGAGGCATCAATGAATCACCAGTTTAGTACTGGAGGGCAGTGTGGAGGGAAAAATCATAGAGAGAGACCCAGAGATGAATCCACTAAGCAGATTCAGAAGGATGTAGGTTGCAGTAGGTACTGGGAGATGAAGAAGCTTGCACAGGATAGAGTAGCATGGAGAGCTGCATCAACCAGTCTAGGACTGAAGACAACAACAACATGAGTTAAATTCATTTCACCTGACCTTTTACTTCCACACAAATATTACTGTTATTTAATCTCTCAAGTCTATATCTACATCGGTACTCCACAAGCCACTATACAGTGTGTGGCAGAGGGCACCCTGTACCATTACTAGCATTTCCTTTCCTGTTCCATGCACAAATAGTGAGGGACAAGTGACTGTCTATATGCCTCCATATCAGCCCTAATTTCTTGTATCTTTGTGGTTTTTACATACCGTGTATATTGGTGGCAGTAGAATCGTTCACCAGTCAGCTCAAATGCTGCTTCTCTAAATTTTATGAATAATGTTCTTCGAAAAGAATGTCGCCTTCCCTCCAGAGAACCCCATTTCACGTCCCGAAGCATCTCCGTAACACGTAAGTGTTGTTTGAACCCACCTCCAATAATGCACAGTTATATGGCCAGTTAAGTATTGGCAAATTTTGATAAGCCTCATTAACAGTTTTCAGGTATAAGTCAACATACTACTACAGTAGTTTACCATTGAACATCTATGATCAGTAAAACCTAACCACACAGTTCAGTTCTTGGTGAATAATATGGTACATATTGAACAGACACTGTCATTGTTTTAACACATGGCCTAATTGTGTTACCATTATTCCAGTGTTAAATTGACACATTGTTGTTATCTAACCAATACGGGTTCCTCGTCTGAAACTCAGCTGTGGGCTGACTGTCTCGAGCCCAAAAATTGGGCCGTTATATATCATCACGATAATAGGTACTGAAACTACACATTGTTCAATGTTTAATTTACAGAAATTACAATTAAAACATACCTCATTAAATTAACTGAATGCATTGAAACATTGGTTCTTCTCAACAGTTTCTTCTACCATGGGGGTTAAGCCGAATTATTTGTTAAAATCTTGAAATTACCAGATATAGTTACACAAACAGTACTTTTGACAAAAGTGGCAATTTGGAATTAATAAAGGGCCAGCTTTGCTAACATGTTTTTGAATTGAGCCAAATAGATCCATTAAGAAAACTATTAGTTGTTCCTCCACTTGTTTATAATTAGTACAGAATTTATATTTGTTTATAAATCAACAATAGAATTTAAGTTATGAAACAATTACTGATTTCACTCTGTAACAAAAGATACTAACTAGGGTAGTCAAAATAAATTAGGAAATTAATGACATACATAAAACTAAGCACAAAATTAGGCCTGGTGTTGTGTCTTTTAAAACTGGGGACCAACTCTTTTCTTTCATGAAAATGCAGATTATACTCATGTTTGTTAATGGTAATTAGTCAGACATGAAAAAATGAATTTTAAGGAGGTAGATGGCCAAACAAGAGGGAAGAAAAAATATTCCAATTTGCTCTGTCACCTACAGTTACCAAATAGTCACAGTATTCAAAAAGAAGTCACACCAGTGCCCAATATGCAGTCTCCTTCACAGATGAACAACACTTTCACAAAATTCTCCCAATAAACCGAAGTTTACCATTTGTCTTCCCTACCACAGTCCTTACACACCATTCCACTTATCATTTTTCAATGTTATGTTTAGATATTTAAATGTTATGACTGTGTCAAGCAGTACACTACTAACACTGTATCCAAAAATTACAGGTTTGTTTTTTCTACTCATCCTCATTACCTTACATTTTCCCACATTTAGAGTTAGCTGTCATTCATTTCACCAACTAGAAATTTTATTTAAGACATATTCTATCTTCCTGCAGTCACTCAGTCTCTCTATATGCTTAATATTTCTTATCCTCAGAGCAACAAGTTGTTCCTTATATCTGGTCCACCACTCAACCCATTTTTTCCCCCTTATGTTTACATAAGCAGGAGTAGGTACACTGAATGCAGGCCTGTTCTCTACTGTAGCCTCCTGTTACTCCTCCCCCCCCCCCCCCTTCTTTTTTTCGCTCTGCCCTCAACTCAGCTAACTGAAATGTTTACTCATGTGTTACTACTACTACTACTTCTTCTTCTTCTTCTTCTTCTTCTTCTTCTCTGACATGGTGGGTCGTCTATCAGTTACAGAAACGACTATAAACAATGGGAGAGCAAAATAACATGACAAGGAGGACACTCAAATATCATACTAGTGTAATTTAGTCTCTGTGCCTGAGCGGCTGTTCGTAACCATTAACTTGTTACACAAACAGAAACATTAAGCCGTACTCCTTGCTCACAATACATTTCCTGTACTGAATGGTGCAAATTAATATAAATTTTTTACAGTACCCAGAACGCAATAAAGACACTCAACCTATGGCATGTTGATGCTGCAAGTTGTGGCTATCGACAGAGGTGGCAGCAACCACTTCTATCACCACATGCAGTGGTTGTGGTGGGTGTAGGTGATATATTCAGGATATCTTCAATTCATCACTCTGTATGAGGCTGCAGTGGTGTAGTGGCAGATGTCGGACAGTGATCTGTCATGGAGACTGTATTGGTTTGAAAAAGTCAAGTTAGAAAGCTCCAAAGTGAAGATGGTGGCCAGTGCTCTCTCTGATGTAGGCTGACCCTGGCCAGCTAAGAACCGAGCGAGGTGGCACAGTGGTTAGCACACTGGACTCGCATTCGGGAGGACGGCGGTTCAATCCCGTCTCCAGCCATCCTGATTCAGGTTTTCCGTGATTTCCCTAAATAGTTTCAGGCAAATGCCGGGATGGTTCCTTTGAAAGGGCACGGCCGATTTCATTCCCAATCCTTCCCTAACCCGAGCTTGCACTCCGTCTCTAATGACCTCGTTGTCGACAGGACGTTAAACACTAACCACCACCACCACCACCATCACCACCACCACCTAGCCAGCTAAGCTTGCTGGTGTCGACAACAGTCCAACAGGGGAGCACGTGGGATCCTCAGGCAAGCATCAGCACAGTAGCTTTAGTGCTGAATCAGGAATGGAGTGGAGTTGCATGTGTCAGACAGTGCACGGCTCCTGTGGCAGCTGGCCTGCCTGTAGCTCAGCACTAAGTGTGCTGGACCAGGTGGGATCAAACTGTGGCCCTAGCATGAATGATGGCAGTACAATATACCCATACAGGTTGATGAACAGAGACAGTGTTTGCCCATATGGGTGGTGTAAGCTAGACAGCCTAGGCTCGAATCTCAGTCCACATCAGATGGTGTCAGACGACAGTCACCAAGCAGCCTACTGGTAGGAAGGTGCCAGGTCGGCAGCATCCACACTGGGGACAGGCAGTGGCATGTGGCTAACAAAGACACCATCTGGTGGTATCCATTCGCTGAATCATCTCGGCTCGAAGACTGCTGTGAACACCCTCTCATCACTAGAAGCTGCGATAGTTGAGACTGAGTGTCTAAATTTGGCAGCACATTTGCTAGCCTGGTCCACTATAATTTCTGAAATGGTAACGGTTCTGCCCTCCATGTCAAGATGTAAGGCCTGACTGTTGGAGCAACCACAACTTCATTGCCCTAGTTTTACTGTTGTATCAGCAACTCTACAGTCCTGGCAAGACTGTCACAATTTCTCCTTTCAGAAGCCATGGGCAGTGACTTCTGCAATGCCAGTGTACTGAATAGATGTTCTTGTGCCAATGCATTTAGTTACTGAGCCTTCTTGCAACACCTTCCTTATGATGTGATTTTGCCGAGTCAGTCATCTGCTTTGCCAGATAGAACCATGCTGCAACACTTTTACGAAATTCTTTGCCTCTTTTGAAGATGTACAAGATCTTTAGCATGGCCTCTAAGCATCTAAAAATGTTCGCAAAGTCAGTGTTCAGTGGAGTCCTCACGTTTCTTTCTCCTGGTTTCCATGGTATTGGTGCCACCAGATTTATCATTTCCATGCATTCCATAACAACATGAAATTTACACTTGTATAGCCCATAAGATAAATGAACTTCCGTGTTTTGCGTCTCTTATTGTTCCTCAACATCTTAGCCGTTGATGCTATCTGTGGTCTCCTTTTTAGCAACTTCAAAAACTTCTCCATATTCCCACAAAAACTTGTCATTTATTAACTTTATGTCCAAACAAATTCAGTACAGTACATCACCTTTAGTTACTGTGTTTTTCTTGCTGCATATGTGAGCCAATGTTGTCACACCCATCATTATTTTAGTACCTGGTTCAGACGACTGCTTTTCCTGAGGGCAGTCTCATGCATTGTACTGTTGTTGCACTGTCATGCTGAGAAACATATCTGAAAAAACATAACATTAACCACATGTGCAAGTTAATATGCATTTGTGGTAAAGCAGGATCATATCACATATCATATCATCTCAAGGTAGATCACTACTGTACATTACTAGTGTTAACCTATATTCACACCATCCCCCCCCCCCCCTTTTACACACACACACACACACACACACACACACACACACACACACACACACACACACACACGCTCATTGATGCATTTGCTTGAACCATTAATCCAAATCACACTTCGCCTTGTTTTAGTTTCTTCTCATCATGCCCATCTATTTACTACTCATTTAAATTTATTGTCTTCAATTTTCATTTCCTAGTGTCTGTAAAAGCACTTGTGATTAATCTTAATATTCTTATTTTATTTATTTATTTTTTCTCTTTCAGGTTGCCATGGCTTGCCACTATCGCATAGCAGTGAAGGACCGAAAGACTGGTTTAGGACTTCCAGAGGTCATGCTAGGCCTTTTGCCAGGTGCTGGTGGAACTCAAAGATTACCAAAGATTACCCAGTTGCCAAATGCCTTGGATATGGCACTTACTGGAAAGACTGTGAAAGCAGATAAGGCAAAGAAATCGGGTATTGTGGATTTACTGGTTGACCCACTTGGTCCTGGAGCTGGAAAACCAGATGAGAGGTTGGATATAGAGCCTAAATATTTGCCATTAAGTTTATCTGTTGTTAAAAAGATGGAAGTTATTATCAGGCATTTGACATAAAGTGCTTGATAAAAGGTTGCTCTAGACTTAACTGTGCATTAGTCATCTGTCTTTCAGTACTGTTCCTACCCATTTCTTAATGTTAACCAACTTTTGGTAAATTATCAACTACAAAAAATAGTTCCACCCAATCTCTCCTCACCTCCCCCTTCTGAAACCGATGTTGTAGACCATTCCTTCTCATCAATTAGTAAGCCATTCGATGTAGGTCAACATGTGAATCCATAAAATTTCTCTTATATGTGAAGAAGGTAAGGCATTAGTTTTTTTTTTCAATTGTGCACCTAATTAACATTTTCTTCCAATTTACATGAAATTAATATTGAAGGAGAAACTTGAGTCTTGCTAAATACTTGTTACATCAATCATGACTTGTTAAATATTTTAGTAGCCTTCAGTGTTTATATAGTTTTATTTCTATCAGCATGTATTGCCGCAGTCATTTTATTTCATTACATTTCTTCCTTTTTTCTACCCAGTATATTTTGGCTTTGTTCTCAGCATTCTAAAATGGGATTGGTACAGATTAGTCATATTGACAAAATTATTTAGCCTGACTAAGCTCAAATTTAGACAATACATAATAGCCCAAATTTAGTGTGTTAGTACTGTGTAATTTTTGGGTTAATTACAAGCAACGAAAAATAGTAGCTATTGAAACTGAAGATATTCTAAAACAAAGATTACCCTTAACACGGTCAAGTAGAGACAAGGTTATTCATAAACAAAGGAATTGTAAGGAAAATAATGAATGCATATCTGAAAAAGCATTAACATGTTGAAACTGAGTTTATGTTGTCTGTAGTTGCTTGCAACAATGAACTGACATCACAGTTTTACAAAGTGCTGGGGCATGCGAGACTTTCACTATTTCCAAATTTTATTTGTTGTGCAAGGTGTTAGATGCTGCGATGCAGGAATACACATTTGGAGTGTAACTAAATTGATATGAGTGCACTTCCATCAGCTGGTGGAATATACGAGCAGCAGCACCAGCTGGCATACACATAGCTTCTATTATGGCCACAACACCAGGGCGGTGAGCATGCCAGGCTGAGCAGCCTTTGCCCTTCCTACCCGAAGGCACCTAAGTCGACCACAGCTTGAATGACTAAAAGTCAGCAAAATCCCCAATCTGCAGATTTCCACTCCGTAACGCCTAACTTGTTTCATTTTAGAATTTCTTTTCTTTTCTTTTGTTTTCTCTCCATCTCAATCATCTTTTAGTGTTTGCCAAAGTAACATTAAATAAATTCTTTTGTCTTATGTTCACATAATTCTCATTTTCTTAGTTATTGAACTTGATGCTCAGTTGACTCTAATATACTTCGGTAACCCTAAATAAATCCTCATCTACGTTCCTGATGTCCTATGTGATGAGTCTTTCTTTATATCTATTTTTACTGTGCCTGTTATGAGAGTACGTCTTCTTGAAACTGTTAAATTATATAAGGCTGTTGCATTCTGTTTAATTTCCTTGTGTTTGATAAAATATAATCAATTCATTGTAGTTCCATTTAGTTCATGCGAAATACATTTTCCATTTGGTTTCTTGAGAACAATTGTTTTATTGTTTTCCACATATCCTTTTAACATGACCCCTGTCATTTCTTGTATCGTGTTTAATTTATCTTAAATTAGCATTTTTCAGTTTCTGCATCGAATTCACTCTTTACATTATGGCTATAATTTAAATGAAGTATTTTTATTGCATATGTATTGGCTGTTATGTTCCCCAACATAAAACATCCTTGAAATTTGTTTCTAATTGTTCTTCATTTCAAGAAATTAACCGCTCAGTCGTCTTTCCTATGAGCATTATTGCAGGCACTTACTTTTCTCATGTTCATAAAGTATGTAGGTATGGTTAAATCTGGTATCAATGAAGTTGTCTACAGTGTATCAAAGATTTTTATTGCTGTTAGCAATTTTCTCAACTTCTATATACCAACCCACTTCGTACTGCTTTGTAATTGTTCTTCTTTTGTATAACACTGCATTTGTCATGCCTTGGTGTAATAACTCATAAACAAATTGGCAAATCTGTGTTGTGCAACACTGGCCAGGACTGTTAATCTTACATATAACATTTAGGTCAAAACTGTTAATTTGTTTGTCTATTATTGATTCTTTTAGGCTTATGTTTACTACTCAGATCCTCACATGGGTTTTGCCATGCTTTCTCTTGGCAGTTTGTGGGGGGTGGGTATAATATGCAGCCAGTCACTTACAGATTTGATGTTAAGGTTTCTGTGGTTTCTCTTTTTGTCTGGTATGATATGTTAATGGCTTGAATTTGGAAATGTTTAGTGGTTTGTGCCTGTGTATTGTATACAGCTATTTTTTCCCCTCCCCTCCTTTGTTTTTGTGTTGGTTTCCTCAAATCTCACAGCTTTTGCTCTTGCTTTCTTTTTAATGTAGGTTTTTGTTTCAATTGTATCCAGTGTGTGTGGTTAAATATTTGTCACTGAAATAGTGAGATGTGTTTTATGTTTTATTCTGTTATGCACTTGCCAGTGATTTTGAGCACTTGATGCTGGATAGGTTCAAGACATACAGCTTGTGCACTAATTATTTACTGTTTCATTAACAAGCACTTACAGAGGTCGATTGTGAGCTTTGTAAGCATCCAATATGGAATTCCTCTTGAATCATATTGGCATATTGAAAACCAGAGAGATATCTATGTTTGGAAATTTTATATATCTTGGACATTGTGGTGTGGTTAGCTGTTTGGAACTTTTTTTAGCGTCTTGTAGTTTGTAATTTTGCAGCACTAACAAGATGTAGTATTAGTAGTAGTAGTAGTATTAGTAGTAGTAGTAGTAGTAGTAGTAGTAGTAGTTGTTGTTGTTGTTGTTGTTGTTGTTGTTGTCGTCTTCAGTCCTGAGACTGGTTTGATGCAGCTCTCCATTCTACTCTATCCTGTGCAAGCTTGTTCATCTCCCAGTACCTGCTGCAACCTACAACCTTCTGAATCTGCTTAGTCAATTCATCTCTTAGTCTCTCTCTGATTTTTCCCTCCACACTGCCCTCCAGTACTAAATTGGTGATTCATTAATGCCTCAGAACATGCCCTACCAACTGATCCCTTCTTCTAGTAAAGTTGTGCCACAAACTCCTCTTCTCCCCAGTTCTATTCACTACCTCCTCATTAGTTATGAGATCTACCCATCTAATCTTCAGCATTCTTCTGTAGCACCACATTTCAAAAGCTTCTATTCTCTCCTTGTCTAAACTATTTATCGTCCATGTTTCACTTTAATACATGGCTACACTCCATATAAATACTTTCAGAAACGATTTCCTGGCACTTAAATCAATATTCGATGTTAACAAATTTCTCTTCTTCAGAAACACTTTCCTTGCCATTGCCAGTCTACATTTTATATCCTCTCTACTTTGACCATCATCAGTTATTTTGCTCCCCAAATAGCAAAACTCCTTTACTACCTCAAGCGTCTCATTTCCTAATCTAATTCCCTCAGCATCACTCGACTTAATTCGACTACATTCCATTATCCTCGTTTCGCTTTTGTTATATCATCCTTTCAGGACACTGTCCATTCCTTTCAACTGCTCTTCCAAGTCCAGAATTACAATGTCATCAGTGTACCTCAGAGTTGTTATTTCTTCTCCATGGATTTTAATTCCAACTCCAAATTTTTCTTCGTTTCCGTTTCTGCTTGCTCAGTATACAGATTAACATCGGGGAGAGGCTACAACCCTGTCTCACTCCCTTCCCAACCACTGCTTCCCTTAGATGTCCCTCGACTCTTACAACTGCCATCTGGTTTCTGTACAAATTGTAAATAGCATTTTGCTCCCTTTATTTTACCCTTGCCACCTTCAGAATTTGAAAGAGTGTTCAAGTCAACATTGTCAAAGGCTTTCTTTAATTCTACAAATGCTAGAAACATAGGTTTGCCTTTCCTTAATCTATTCTCTAAGATAAGTCGTAGGGTCAGTATTGCCTCGCGTGTTCCAGTATTTCTACAGAATACAAACTGATCTTCCCCGATGTTGGCTCCTATCAGTTTTTCCATTCGTCTGTAAAGATTCCCATTAGTATTTTTCAGCCGTGACTTATTTAACTGATAGTTCGGTAATTTTCAGGTCTGTCAACACCTGCTTTCTTTTGGTTGAAATTATTATATTCTTCTTGAAGTCTGAGGGAATTTCGCCCGTCTCATACATCTTGCTCGCCAGATGGTAGAGTTCTGGACTGGCTCTCCCAAGGCTGTCAGTTCTACTGGAATGTTGTCTACTCCTGTGGCCTTGTTTCGACCCGGATCTTTCAGTGCTCTGTCAAACTCTTCCCGCAGTATCATATCTCCCATTTCATCTTCATCTGCATCCTCTTCCATTTCCATAATATTGTCCTCAAGTACAAGAAGAGTATACAGACCTTCTATATACTCCTTCCACCCTTCCACTTTCCTTTCTTTACTTAGAACTGGGTTTCTATCTGAGCTCTTGATATTCATGCAAGTGTTCCTCTTTTCTCCAAAGGGCTCTTTGATTTTCCTGTAGGCAGTATCTATCTTACCTCTAGTGAGAGAATCCTCAGAGGCCCAGGTTCGGCATGTTTCTGTGAAGGAGCTAAGTTGTTCAGGAATAAATTGTCCTAGTTAAATTCTCATGGGCTCCTTGCAGCCAACAGTTACTTGTTTATTTTTATCATGTAAAAAATTGGCTCTAGATTGTCACTTATGAAAATAGACACTGATGTATTAGCATTCTTTCCTGTGCTTGTTGAGTCACGTATTTGATAGTATTTAGTTTACCATGCAAAAGCTGCATTCCATCTAATTTGGAGTCAACACACAGCCATGCCTAACCACATCTTTCCTCTACCAGCACACACACCAAAGACTCTCCCAAAAACTCTTGCAAGACACACAGTAAACAAAGATAATCAAACAATGGAAAATCCAGGATGGAGTGTAACAACATTATGAAAAGGAATGTTGCTACTCACCATATAGCGGAGATACTGAGTTGCAGATAGGCACAACAAAACTCACTGAAGCCTTCACAGACTGTAATTATCTTCCCAATCTTCTAAAAAAAATGACCTCCCATCTTTCCAGTTCCCAAAACCTCCCAAAGTCCCACTGTCCACCTGCAGAGGAGCATTCTCCTTGAAACTCAGTACCACCCAGGACTGGAGCAACTGTTTACATTCTGCACCATAGTTTTCACCAACACTCTTCGTGCCCTGAAATGAGAAATGTCCCGCCCACAATAGTATTCTTCCGTTCACCAAACCTACATAGTATACTCGTCCATCCCTACACAACCCCTGCTTCCATCCCCTTACCTCATGGCACTCATACCCCTGTAATAGCCAAACATGAAATCCTTCATTTCAATGATTGCTTCACAGTGTGTGCCATATGGATCCTTCCCACCAACACCAGCTTTTCTGAATTGCTTAGGTGGGAACTTTTCCTTGCAATACTCCCTATGTTCCTTAACCCATTCAGCCTCTTCCCTGTCCCCATTCCAGCACTACACAGCCCTCTATTTCACCAGTGCACCCAGTCTTTTTACTTCTCTCCTTTTCCACTACCCCCCACCCCCCATCTCTCCCTGTCCTCCGTCTAACATGCAGTACTTCACTGTCCATCATTGATACCCTACTATCCCTTTCCCTCCCTGCTCCAGCCTTTTCCTTAGCCCCACCCAGTCGCCACTCACAACTTGCACTGGTACTGTTACTCGCTGTGCGATTTCAATTGTCTGAGACTGCAGTTTGTGCATGCGTGTGCGTGCGTGCGCGTGCGCCCCCCCCCCCCCCCCCCCCCCACACACACACACTGAAACGTCCCCTTTGAATAATTATATAAGACTGGTCTATGTGAAAGGTCCTCTTTGAACAATTATACACGACTGTGCTTAAACTGACACACAATATCTTTAGCGCAACCCAATCTGACTTCCAAAAATCCCTACGAAAGAATGGCCCTGACTAGCATTAACCTATACGTTTCACAAATCACTTACCTCACAAAAATCTTCGTTACTCAAGCTACTGCAATACAGCGAGCGCCACTACTGCCAGCTAAATAAAAGATTCAAACTACTGAAGGCACTAACTACTGATAGGCATAGTTAGCAAATGAAAGATTTTAATAGAGAACAAACAATGTATTTACCTCACTAGTCATAATATATATAGCAGTTAATGACACCAATTCTTACAAATTTCAAAACTCCGCCATCTCTCTCCGCACGTCCACCACTGCTGGCGGCTCACCTCCAACTGCGCAATGCTACGCGCTGTTAGCATCCAGCTGCCGCTGCTCAACACTACAATGGCAGACAACAATGCAAACTAAACACAGACTGCGCACGGCACAGCCAGTGATTTTCATACAGAGCGCTACGTGGCGGCGGCGTTACCAATAAAAAATCCTAAACAGCCTACTTACAACACACACACATCCATCCATACATATACAGACACAAGCAAACATTTTAAAGGCGAAGAGTTTGGGCAGAGATGTCAGTCGAGGTGGAAGTGCAGAGGCAAAGATGATGTTGAATGACAGGTGAGGTATGAGTGGCGGCAACTTGAAATTAGCGGAGATTGAGGCCTGGTGGATAACGAGAAGAGAGGATATATTGAAGGGCAAGTTCCCATCTCCGGAGTTTGGATAGGTTGGTGTTGGTGGGAAGTATCCAGATAACCTGGATGGTGTAACACTGTGCCAAGATGTGCTGGCCATGCACCAAGGCATGTTTAGCCACAAGATGATCCTCATTACCAACAAACACTGTCTGCCTGTTATAACATTTCAGCTCCTCAACACCAAATTAAAACATTCCACTTCAATTTGTTTGCACTTATAGCGATCCCAGCTTCCTCAACCAAATTAAAACGTTGCATTAGGAGGTGTCTGCTTCATGCAAAAGGTCTTGAGTTCATATTGACGACAACAAGTAATTCTTCATTACAGACGTTTATTTACAAACAGAACTGACAGACTTCACAGACTCAACAACTGATTCTCCGAGCTAACCGCACTGCATATCCGAACTGGCAACTGACTACTCCTAGGTGTACTAATATCCTTCCAAACAATGAGAGTCTTTCACAATGCTTTGTTCACAATACGATAGCAATTCACGACTTAAAACTAAATTAGACATTACAGAATTTTAGTACAGATTAAAGTAAGTAAAAGGATCAGTACATATAAATTCTTACAAGCATAATTTCCAAATAGATTTTATAACATTTTTCTACCAGCTTCTGGATAACCTTCACCAGATTTGTACCGATGTTTCCAGAAATATCTTGACATTTGATTCTGGATATTTCTTGAGTGATTTAGAACAACTATTTATATGTAAAATGATTTAAATCGTGTTTCAAAATGTAAATAAATGTTTTTAGCAATATTTCTTGATACAAATCGTCTTTCGAAATTAGGTTATGAAACAGTTTTCACAAGTTTTCATATTTTTGCGATCATAATATAGAATTTCTCCATAGAAAGTTCCAGAAGTGTGCATTAAACGTTCATTTACAGACTTTCTCTTTAGCTGGTTAGTTTTTTAAAAGTATCTTGTCCATATTATACGAAATAATTTAGTTCAAAACTGATAATTTATACAATTAATCAGAGCTACAGCAAACAGTGAGTCTTTCTTTTACAAAATGAAATATAATTACAAAATTGAATGAAAATAGGTTACTAACACTAATATATTTACATTAATTCTATTTTTGTTCTTTCTGTGCAAAATGTCCTAATATTGACACAGTACAATATTTAAACATCACCAAAGTTTCCCTTTACATTTTGCATATCTGTATCGACATCCCCTAAAAGTCTACAGTATCGAATACTTCAATATGTCCCAATATGTCCTGTAATGTTACACTGTGTCCATTCATGCGAATGGACAGTTGGTCCTGGTCATTCCCACATAGAAAGCGTCACAGTGTAGGCAGGTCATTTGGTAAATCACGTGGGTGCTTTCACACGTGGCTCTGCCTTTGATCTTGTACACCTTTCGGGTTACAGGACTGGAGTAGGTGGTGGTGGGAAGGTGCATAGGGCAGGTTTTACACCGGGGGCGGTTACAAGGGTAGGAGTCAGAGGGTAGGGAAGGTGGTTTGGGGATTTCATAGGGATGAACCAAGAGGTTACGAAGGTTGGGTGGACGGCGGAAAGACACTCTTGGTGGAGTGGGGAGGATTTCATGAAGGATGGATCTCATTTCGGGGCAGGATTTTAGGAAGTCGTATCGCTGCTGGAGAGCCACATTCAGAGTCTGATCCAGTCCCGGGAAATATCCTGTCACAAGTGGGGCACTTTTGGGGTTCTTCTGTGAGAGGTTCTGGGTTTGGGGGATGTGTGGATATTATAGCAGCGGTAATGTTGAAAGCGTTAAGTTTTTAGGTTATGGTTTGGAAGTAAATTAAGTATTATTGAGTATAATTAGGCAGGATAAAATGTATGGTAGATTACGGAAAAAGGGAAGATGGATACAAAGTGTGAAACTACTTGTACAAACAAAAAGAGAAAGTAAGATGATAGAAAACATTTTCAAATGCAACAGAGACAATAACAAATGTAATTGTTGGGTTCAAATGAATGATGTAAATAAAATAGAAAGAAACTTCCACATGGGAAGTTTATTTCTATTTTATTTTCAAGATACTTTTTATTCCTTCATCTACTTTTCCAAGTCCTTTGCTGTCTGACAGAATTATATCATCAGCAAACATTAAAGTTTCTATTTCTTTTCACTGGACTTGAATTCCTACTCCTAATTTTTCTGTGGTTTTCTTCACAGCTTGTTCAGTTTACAGATTGAATAACATCAGGGAAAGGCTACAACCCTGTCACTCTCCCTTCTCAACTACATCTTCCCTTCCATGCCCTTCGACTTTTATAACTGCCATCTGGTTTCTGTGCAAATTGTAATTAGCCTTTCGCTCTCTGTATTTTACTCCTCCCACATTTAGAATTTGAGAGAGAATATTCCAGTCAACATTGTCAAAAGCTTACTCTAAATCTACAAATGATATAGATGTAGGTTTGCCTTTCTTTAAACTATATTCTATGAGAAGTTGTAGGGTCAGTATTGCCTCATGCGTACCTACATTTCTCTGGAATCGAAACTGATCTTGCCTGAGGTCAGCTCCTACCATTTTTTTCCACTCTCCTGTAAAGAATTTGTTATACTATTTTGCGATCATGGCTAATTAAACTGGTAGCTCAGTAATTTTAACACCTGTCACCAACTGCTTTCTTAAGAATTGGAATTTCTTCCTTAAGTCTGAGTGTATTTCACCTGTGTCGTACATCTTACACATCAGATGGAGGGGTTTTGTCAGGGCTGGCTCTTCCAAGGCTATCAGTAGTTCTAACAGAATGTTCTCTCATCCCGGGCCATTGTTTCAGTGCACTGTCAAATTCTTCATGCAGTACCATCTCTCCCACCTCATCTTCATCTACATCATCTTCAATTTATATAATATTGCCCTCAAGTACATCTCCCTTGTATAGACCCCTCTATATATTACTTCCAACTTTCTGTTTTCCCTTCTTTGCTTAGGACTGGTTTCCCATCTGAGATCTTGATATTCATACAGGTGGTTCTCTTTTCTCTGAAGGTCATTCTAATTTTCCAGTAGGCAACATATATCTTTCCTCTAGTTGATGTACGCTTCTAAATTCTTTATTTGTCCTCTAGCCATTACTGCGTAGCCATTTTGCACTTCCTGTCAATCTCATTTTTTAGACTTTTGTATTCCGTTTTGCCTCTTTCATTTACTGCATTCTTTATTTTCTACTTTCATCAATTAAGGGGGGGTAGGACGACAAACGGGCTGACTTGGAGCAGGAGAGGCATCACAGTACATTTTAAATTCCACTGTCTATAATTTTACAAATAAATTCATAAAACTTTGTCAGCAACACCAGGAAGGATTCAGGATTCATTGCAGTGGAAGATCGAAAACATAAAAAAATAATTTTTTTTTACATGCGAAATTTCATCATTTTTTCACTTACCAATGACTGCATTTGTTGCTATAGGTACACTTTTCTTCATAAGTTAGAGAGATTATTCGATGAATTTTGGACAACATGCATACCATAATCACAGGTGTATGAAACTCTAGAATTTATTTAATTTATGAAAAAATGAATGAACTGTTATATTTTAAACTTCATGTTTATAAAAAACACAAATTTTATAGTTCATTACCTCAATTTTTACCACAGTTTTTAATAGATTTGGAAAATTGTAGAGTTTTATACACCTTTAAGTATGGTTTGTATGCTATGCAAAATTCATCAAAGAATCCCTCTTACTTATGAAGAAAAGTGTACCTATAGCGACAAATACTGCCATTAGTAAGTGAAAAAATGATGAAATTTCACATGTTAAAAAAAAAGAGAGGTTATGTTTTCGAACTTACGCTGCTATGAGTGTGAATTCTGAATCCTTCCTGGTCATGCTGACAAAGTTTTATGAATCTATTTGTAAAAGTATAGACAGTGGAAATTAAAAATGTCCTGTGGTGCCTCTCCTGCTCCAAGTCGGCCCGTTTGACGTCCTACCCCCCTTAAATTCAGTATCTTTTCTGTTACCCAAGGTTTTCTACCAGCTCTGGTCTTTTTACGTTCTCCGACCTCCACTATTTTTGCTATTTCGTTTCTCAAAGCCACCCATTCTTCTTCTACAGTATTGTTTTACCCTATTTTTGTCGATAATTCCCTAATGCTCCCTCTGAAACTCTTTACAAACTCTGGTTCTTTCAGTTTATCCAGTCCCAGCTCCTTAAATTTGAACCTCTTTGCAGTTTCTTCAGTTTTAATCTACAATTCATAAGCTATAAATTGAAGTCAGAGTCCACATCTGCCCCTGGAAATGCCTTACAATTTAAAACCTGGTTCTTAAATCTCTATCTGAAAGCTTCCAGTGTCTCCAGGCCTCTTCCACATGTACAACCTTCTTTCATGATTCTTAAAGCAAGTGTTAGCTGTGATTAAGTTATGCTCTTTGTAAAGTTCTACCAGGCAGCTTCCTCTTTCATTCCTTTCCCCAATCCATATTCACCTACTATCTTCCCTTCTGTTCCTTTTCCTGCTCTGAAATTCTAGCCCCTCATGACTGTTAAACATTCGTCTCCCATAATTATCTGAATAATTTCTTTTATCACATTATACATTTCTTCAATCTCCTCGTCTGTGGTGCTAGTTGTCATATAAACTTGTACTACTGTGGTGGGTGTGGGCTTCATGTCTATCTTAGCTACAATAATACATTCACTATGGTGTTCATAGTAGCTTATCGGTGTTCCTGTTTTTTCGTTCATTATTAGACCTGTTCCTGCATTACACCTATTTGATTTTGTATTTATGACCCTGTATTCATCTGACCAGAAGTCCTGTTCGTCCTGCCATTGAACTTCACTAATTCCCACTATATCATAACTTTAACCTTTCCATTTTCCTTTTCAAGTTTTGTAACCTACTGTATATGACATCTACGTCTACATCCATACTCCACAAGCCACCTGACGGTGTGTGCCGTAGGGTACCTGGAGTACCTCTATCGGTTCTCCCTTCTATTCCAGTCTTGTATTGTTTGTGGACATTCCACACTTCAATCCGTAGAATGCCAGTTTTATTTCTCCTGATTGCATCCTCCTGAGTAGTCCCCACCCGGAGATCCGAATGGGGGCTACGGAATATTTTACCCAAGAGGATGCCATTATCATAACCGTACAGTAGAGTTGCAGCTCCTTGGGGAAAAATTACAGCTGTAGTTTCCCATTGCTTTCAGCTGTTTTCAGTAACAGCTTGGCAAGGCTGTTTTGTTTGATTTTACAAGGCTGGATCAGTCAGTCATCCAGACTGTTTGCCCCTGCAATACATGAAAGCCTGGTGTCCATCTCCATTTAAAAAAAAAATAAAAACAAATTTTATATTAATAATTCAAATAAATAATCTTGGCTATAATTTTGTAATGTATTTTTTGGTATCTAAATAATGTTTCATGCTCAAATGTCTGTCAGCTAACAACAAAAGAAGCAGATGCAGTTTCATAGGATAATTAAAGTTTTCATAAGCAGCATGAAAATGAAAGAAATGAATTTTCAAAACATAACGGAAAGAATATAAAAGATAAATGAATCCTCAAATATTAACCAGCAAACAATATAATACTCTCAAACGTTCCCACAGTGAACATAAGATATGCAATTTTCAGATAAATCTTCAAAACATGAACGGTATTGAACAGTTAATTAAAAAGAGATATTTGATGTCAGATCAGGTGACACAGCGGTACAGATTTGTTTAAAGTTGTATCAGTTCTGTCACACAAATTGTGTTGTTGCCATGTTGATATTCATTTTGTAGTGTTGCATTGAGCTTTTGTTATTGTAATGGTCTCTCTTCAGTGTTGTGCATGTTACTAGTCCTCAGTTCAAGTTTTCTTGCTGTTAGTATACAATGAAACAAAGAATATGGATTTGATGACGGCACGGACATGGCTATCTGTTACAGTAAAGTGAGGGGGAATGGAAGAGCATCTCTTCATACAGGGTGACATACGGGAGACGGACGGTTTTGAACTGCGTAGTAATGCGTAGTGGTGGGAGGTGGTTGTGGTGGGGATAGTTCTGATTCACACAAGATGCTATTCATTTACTCAGTCATTATGGAGCAGTGGGACTTGCAACGTCGAGTGTTTGTCTGACATTTTCGTGAGAAGTCGTGAGTCTACTATTGCTACGCAGCGATTGTTTCGTGTGTGGTTTAATGTCGGTCGACTTGGAGCTGTTCCGAGCCATAACACAATCCTCAGGTGGGTGGAAAACTTCAGATCAACTGGAAACATACTGGATAAGAAGCGTCCTGACCCGAGACACAGAGTAAAGACACCAGGAAGTGTTGAAAGGCTAAGGCAAACGACAGTCAGAAGCCCAGGACGGTCAGCTAGATGTCATGCTAGTGAGTTATGAATCAATCGTGAATCGGTTAGAGGAATTTTGCATAAAGAATTAAAATTCCTTCCCTACAAAATGCTCATTGTCCAACAACTTAAGGAAACTGATTTTGCTGTACGAGAAGACTTCACTTACTGAATGCGAGTGATTTTGGGATCGAATGAAAATGAAATTTTATTGATGAGCGATGAAGCTCATTTTCATTTAAACGGGACCGTGAATAAGCAAAACCTATGTTACTGGGCTCCAGAGCATCCACACCTTATCCACCAGTGTCCTCTACACTAAGAAAAAGTAACAGTCTGATGTGTTCTTGGCTCTGTTGGCCTTTCTTTTTTTTTAAAAAAAGAACGGGGCCACAGCTACTGTTAAGTTAATTCGGTTTGTTGCATTTGTATGCTTCAAACGTTCTTGAAACCAGACCTAAGAAGACGACGAATCCATTTAAAGCGCGATGGGACAACATCACACACCGCAAAAACACTTCAATGACAATTCTTACATGCATGTTTCCTGGCCGGATTATCTAATGATTTGGCAATGTTCCTTGGCCTCCCATATCCCCCACCTTGTCAGTATGTGACCTTTTTTCTGTGGTTGTACCTTAAGAACTGTGTCTATAACCACAAACCATGAAATTTGGACGAGTTGAAGAATGCAATCATTCAAGAAATTGCTGCCATCCCTGCAGAGGTTTTAGTTCATGTGAAGGAAGATTTTGAGAAGAGACTTGAGTCCTTGACAACATTATTTTTTACAAATAGCTTTAACTAAAATAGCAAATAATGAGCTTTGGTTTTGTGTAAATAAACATGCATTAATTTTAAAGTTGGCTGAGTATTATTTCATTAAAAACAGTCTGTCTCCCGTGTGTCACTCTGTATCTACAGAAAAAATGTTTGCTAACAGAAGGCACATTGCAATTGATATTTGCGTGCAAGAAACAATGAGTTTGAGTCCTCAGCATTTTGATAGTGGTATGTGTGATGTGAGAACACCAGATTTTGAGAGTTAATTGATCTGTAGATTTAGTAGTAATACTTCAAGCAGCATGCATGCTATGGGAACAGGTCAAACATCTGCATGTGTGGTTGTTGTTGGTTTTTAAAGAAGTTCAATCTTGTATTTTGTAACTGCAAGTGTAAATTCAGGCATTTGCAGCTTACTAGTTACATATTTGTTTGGAAGAGGCTGGGATTGTTTGTTTCCGCCTAGTGAGCCAGTCAGTCTGTCCCTGCAGAGCAGCATGTTACATATTTAGCTTTTACTCTGTTTTCATAGTAGTATATTTCTCAAGTTCCATGTGTGGTTTTCTGTTTGAGATATAATCTCATGTTACACAGGTCATAAGATCTCAGCCTCCATTGGCGACACATCAAGAGGTTAGAAAGTTGCATATACAGGTGTTTGTGAGTGTTCTTGTCAGTTTTTAATTTATTAATACTAGGATGTATAAGATGTGTGCATGCTGTGTGCGGGCACAGGGAGAGCTGACTGCAGTTGACAAACAGCTGAATCTGCTTTTTGTTGTGGTCAGTCATCTTCAGGCTTCTGCCTCAGGTTGTAACAGTGGTGGAGCATCTGGCGTGTCACATTGGGCACCTCATGATCCACCCATGGGTTCTGCTGCTGAGGCACCTGCTGGTGTGCCCAATTTGGTAGATGCACCCTCACAGCAT
This sequence comes from Schistocerca gregaria, assembly GCF_023897955.1. Taxonomy (NCBI): domain Eukaryota; kingdom Metazoa; phylum Arthropoda; class Insecta; order Orthoptera; family Acrididae; genus Schistocerca; species Schistocerca gregaria. The sequence continues at coordinate 545,833,652 of NC_064924.1, forward strand.
GAGTGGTAGGTGGTAACACTTTCACGTTACTCAAGGTGGGTGTGCGAATGTGAGGTCTGACCTTGCCTACTCACTCTGTGATGGGACAGGTGCGCACACTTTCAGTGTGGTCTGAGCAGGCACATGGCGACAGTGGCTTGCTAATTATTGTGAGCGCCACCATTAGCCGCTTTATGGAGCCCCTTAGGGGAACAGCATTCATGGCCAGAAAGAGAGCCAATGTGGACTCAGTATCTGTCAGAGGGCCTCATCAGAGACAAGGAGCAGGCCTTGCGTGTAGCTGTTGAGCATGCAAGGTGCAGTAGATTTGTGGTTCAAGTCGGCACCGAGATGCCTATCATTTGGGTTTCTGGGCCACCACAGTTCATATAGGCTTCTAGCGGAAGTTGTGAATGCTGCTGACCTTGTACATGGGCTGCAAGCAGAGCTCGCTGTTTGCAGCATTGTTCCAAGAGTTGATAGAGGTCCTTCAGTTGCTAATTGACTGGAGAGTCTTAAGCAAAGAGTTCGTTGACTTTGTGACAGTCATGGTTGCAGATCTTAGACCTGTGTTATTGGATGGGTAATGGTAGGACTCCTCTTGATAGGGCAGTGTGCTACACAGAGGAAGCCGCTACTCGAGTATTGTGGAATGCACATGTTGGTTTTTTATGCCAGGCAGCAGACTGAATTACTCTAATGAATACTTGCCAGATACCACACAGCTAACGAAACCAGACTGTGTGCAGAATAATGACACTTCGACTGTCTAAATTTTATCAGTAAATTGTTGAAGTATTTGTAACAAGGTTCCCAAATTTATTGTCCTCAAGCAAATTTCTGATGCTTGAATTATTCTCAGTATCGATAGCTGGCTGAAAACAGAAATAGGAAGCTCTCGGATATTAAGAGCCATGGAATGTATGTCAAAAAGACAGATTAGATGCCATAGGAACAGTAATGTTCATTTCAGCTAACAAAAATATTTGCTCTATTGATGTCAAATTTGAGTGTGACAGTAAAGTTATCTGGTCATGTATAACAGGTCAAGGTGAAATCAAGTTAATTGTTGGATGTTTTACGAGCTGTGATAGTTTGAGTTATTTAGAGCGAGTCTACAGTCAGTAGTGCAGAAATATATGGATCATGCAATATTAGTTGGAGACACTTTGACCTACCGAGTATAGACTGGGACATCTATGGATTCAGTGCAGAGGGGGACAGATAGTCTTGTGCAGTACTTTCGAGCACATTTCCCAAAAACTGTCATGAGCAGCTAGTACAACAGCTCACACACAATGGAAATATTTTAGACCTTGTAGCTATAAACAGGTCTGACTTTATCGAAGATGTCATTATAGAGAAAGTGACTACGGGTATCGAAGTTAGTAAATGAATCAAGAAGGTTACAAGAGTATTTCTGCTAGAAAGAACAATGAGCAGTTGTTAGTGTCGACCTTAGACAGTGAATTGACATAATTTAGTTCCAGTATGATGGACGTTGAGGAATTGTGGGCAAAGTTTAAATGGGTTGTAAATTGTACTCTGGACAAGTATGTGCCGTGTAGATGGATTAAGGAATCACAGATAGGTGGGCCGCAGGTGCTGAGTTGTAACTACTAATGTTGGTGTCTGGCCTGTTGGTGTGATCTGTTGGCAAAACATTAGTAGAAGTGATGCATTCTTATGAGTATATACTGTAATACTAACATTTTAAGTTTAAGGCCAATATCTGGCATGTTTTAATTTAATTTTATATTGTGACATTTCAGAAGGAGGCTACATTATTATAGCCGAAACCTAGGTAAAGTTTCTTCGCTTATGCAACCGGAGGCTAAAATTTAATATAATTACAATATGTTATCATTGTTGACAAGTGTTCATCAGAATCGAGGATTTTATCAGGAGTGCCCAAAGTAGTGTGATAGGACTGCTGTTATTTTCTATATACATAAATGATCTGGCAGAGAGGGTGAGCAGCAATATGCGGCTGTTCATTGATGATGCTTTGGAGTACGCGAGGGTGGTGTCATTGAGTGGCTGTAGGAGGATACAAGATGACTTAGACAAAATTTCTAGTTTCTTTGATGAATGGCAGCTAGCACTAAACATAGTAAAAAATGTAATTTAATGCAGATGAATAGGAGAAACAAACCTGTATTGTTCGAATGCAGCATTAGCAGTGTGCTGCCTGACAGTCACATTGTTTAAATTTTTGAGCATAAAGTTGCAAAGCAATGTGAAATGAAATGAACTTATAAGGATTGTAGAGAAAGCAAATGGTCAGCTTCAGTTTGCTGGGAGAATTTTAGGGACGTGTGGTTTATCTGTGAAGGAGACAATGTACAGGACACTATTGCGACCCATTCTTGACTACTGCTCTAGTATTTGGGATCCTCACCAGGTCAGATTGAAGGAAGATTTTGAAACAATTCAGAGGCAAGCTGCTAGCTTTGCTATCAGTAGGTTTGAAGTAACATGCAGGTATTACGGAGATGCTTCAGGAACACAAATGGGAATCCCTAGAGAAGGAGACTTTCTTTTAAAGAAAACTATTGAAAATTTTAGAGAACCAGCGTTTGGAGCTGCCTGCAGAAATATTCTTCTGGTGCCAAAATGCATTTCATCTGAGACCACAGAGATAAGAGATGTTAGGGCTCATACCAAGGCATATAGTCATTTTCCCATGCTCTGTTTGTGAGTATAATAGGGAAGGAAATGACTACTGGTGGTACAGGGTTCACACCACCATGCACTATATAGTGGCTTGCAGAGTGTGTATGCAGATGCAAACGCAGACGCAGATCTGTTTGGAGAGTATTGTAAGAGTACAACCTACACATATACTATCGTCAGAAGGTGCAAGTTTTAAGACTAGCTGATTACCCACATCATATACAGTTCGTGCAGGTTTGTACACCATAAGTAACTGATGTTGCAATCTGCACAGCTTTTATTTACATAGTAGCCTTTTTTACACATGACTGATATTTTTGCAGCAGCAGTAGTCACACCTGGGACTGTGAGAACCTGCATGCAATTTGTGGGTCTTACCAACAAAGGTTCTCCATGAACAGGTAGGCAGGATTGTAGGTAATAGTCGTCTAGAACCTGTACATTCCACCTAGATCAACTTGAACAGCTCACTTAAAGCTCCTGCAAACCACACTTACAGGATTGTTGGAAAATCAGCAACTTCATCTGTGAAGAAACCCTGGTTCCTTCATAATGAAGCCCCAGTACACTTCAGCATTGATGCACGAGCACAACTAACTGTTGATTTTCCTGAACATTGAGTAGGAGAAGTAGGACCTGATGTGTGCCCAGTGTGTTTGCCTGAAGTGATGCCCCCTTGATTACTGTCTTTCAAGACATGTTATAAGAATTGTTTATGTTACTCGAATTACCACTAGAGATAATCTGATAGCCCAAATCACTGATGCATTTCACCAAATTCAACAGAATCCTGATGTTATGTGACCCCAGAGTTGGAAGGGCACTAATACAAAAGTGTGCAGCATGTATTGTGGCACAGGGTGGTTTGTTCGAGCCATTAAAGCAAATGAATAATTGGTGTGCAGTTGCAGTTATAATAATGACACAGTTAAGACTACAGGATGAACCACCTAAAACTATCACTGCAAATATTGGGGGGCTGGAAAGTGCTATTCATGTGTGTCTTTTACAGAGTTGATTGGTTGTCAACGCTTTGTATTGTTAGCCAATAAATAGATTGTAATAATACTTGGAAAGAAAGTATATTTTTTGTGCAAACATAAAAGTTTTTAAAAGGAACAACATCTATTGACATTAACAAACTAAAAGTAGGGTAAATTAGAATGTCAGTGGTGTTGCAGGATTCTAGTGCTAGTCGTTTGAGATATCGTATTTTGAGAAGTTCCCAAGTTTATACTTGTACAATACCTGTACTAGCACACACTAAACAACACAAGTGCATACACTAGTTCTGTGGATTCTGGTCAGTAATGAGACAATTTATCATCACAAGTCGTGTTCAAATTGACCACTAGCAGCAGCAATACACTATTTCATTCTGGTACGGAATGACTGCAGCACACGTGCTAGCATTTCAGTGGAGATACCCAACAAGCTGCAGTAATACATCATGGGTTGTAGTTGGTATGTCCTTATAGACAATGGCTTTCAGTCTGCCCCTCAGAAAAAAGTCTGCAGGTGTCAAATCCTGGGAATGGGTCGGCCAAGGTGCGAGTCCTTAGTGTCCAATCAAACAATCTGGAAACAGCTTATGACAACATGCTGTAGTACTTTATGGACTACAGATGGGACGGCCATCACATTGGTACCATTGGTTCCTCCTAGTCTGCAGAGGAAGTTTTCTATCATCCATTGAAGATGTCTGTTAGGAAAGTGCAGTACTTGTTTGTGTTCTGTGTCCTGTCTATGAAAAATGGGCCTATGAGTTTCTGGTTCACTATCCTACACCACACATTTGTTTTATGGACACTGGCATTCCACCTGGCGAGGATTGTCGACAGACCAGTAGTGCATGTTTCAACAGTTTTCATGGCCATGTTTGGTAAATATGGCTTCGTCACTACACACAGTACATGATACTTCTGGAATATCCTGTCCTATGACCTGTGTACAAAAGTTAACATGATTTTCATAATCGTTTCCATGCAGCTCTTCATGGAGAGAGATGTGATAGGGGTGGAACCTATGTTAATAGAGAATGCGTTGGACACGTGCCCGAATCGTGTCACTTCCTTGTGATTGTGCACGAGCTAATGTGCAGATCAGCTATAATAGCAGCATTAATTTCCCCTTCTTCTGTCATCACTTCTTTCCTTCCGTGTTATGCTGTTTAGGTGTTACACTTCCACTTTGACATAACTGGTTGAATAGGGTGATAAATACTTGCCAAGATGGTTGATGTCTATTAGGATATCTTGACTCATATGCTGTACAAGAAAGAACTGCATACTTCCTACTACTCTCTCCATATGCCATGAGCATATTGGCTTTTCGTGCATGAGTATATCTCATTGTCCACTCACAACCTACTACTATCACTGTCATGCACTGACCAGCGAGTCACAGTGCACACAAGGAACACACAAGCATAACGCAAGCAAACATAATGATATCGCATGTACACAGGTTGAATGGCACAAATAAGTGTTGGTGTGGAAACTTTTCACAATATGATTTCTCAAAAATGATTCACACTAGAATCCTGCAGTGAACACCACTGACATTCTAATTTATTCTACTTCTAGCTTGTTAATGTCAACAAGTATTGTTCCATTATAAAAACTGTATGTTTGCACAAAAATACTTTCTAAGTAATATTACAGTCTGTTCGTTGTGTAGCAGTACAAGCCCTGACTACCAATCCATTCTGTGAAAACTGCACATCAATAGCACTTCCCATTTCTGGAACTTACAGTTCAAGTTTTTGGTGATTCACCCTATATATATTGTGCAGTAAATAAGATCCTCTTTGTGTGACCTGTCGTTCCTCAAAAGTTTGTCGTTGAGGTCCTGAAATGACCTGTATATGTCTCAAAATAAATAAATCAAGGCTACTGAAGAGTTATTATGAAATGAAGTTAATGATGTTTGATGTACAGCTTAACGTACTGAGTAAAGTTTGCTAATCATCAGTCTCTAAAACACCCATCATACCAGAACATCACATGATACTAAGTTGAAACACCAGTGAGAGCACCTGTGTACCCATAGCTGTAGCAAGTGAATTGCTCATCCCATCTGATGCTCAAAATGTACATTAATGTAGTGGCCAGCAAAAGGTCTAGGAAACCACCAACTGTAACTGTTGCAGTGAAAGCTAACTTCTCTCATGTACCAACGAGGCACCAGTTACCGAATGTGTATGTGTGTGAATAAATTGCAACTCAACCATTAAAGTTAGACAAAAGTAAATGACATAAATCCTACAATGTCACTCAAAAATTCGTATAGTATGCCTAGAGAGCGTAGTCTCCAGTTGTGACTAATTTGTACACACAAGAAGTTGTGGAACCAGAAGTAGAAATGGAAGGAAACCTATAAAGCATGGCTGAAGGGGAAGGAAGAAGTGTGAAGGAAAAGGACTGGTGAGGTCTAGGAAAAAGGATAGATTTTGGGAAAGTCAGTCAGAACCTTGGGTCATGGGAGACTTACCATATGATATGAGAAGGAAAGAATGCCGGTTGGGGACTGCATTGGACAAGATTTGAAAACCTGAGATCTTAAAGGTGGAAGACAGGGTAATATGCAAGACAGAGATTACTACTAAAACATCGTGCATGAATTAGAGTGAGTAAGCTAAGTGCATAGTATGTAGTGGAAGTGGTGGTGGTGGGGGGGAGGGGTGAAAAATAGGCGGGGAAGTCAATGAAGGATGTAGAAAACTAAAATAGAGTGAGGCAGAGGGTGTAGATATACCCTCTACCTTCGCCCATTCATCCTAATTGATAATTTGGTGGTAGTCATGCCGATGTAGAAGGCTGAAGAGTGTTTACATAATAGCTGGTATGACGTGTGTTGTTTTGCAGGTGGCTCTCCCTTTGATAGTATGTTTTACCAATTATAGGGCTATTACAGGTGGTGGTAGAAGGAGATCCATCCTGTCTGAAATTTTGTCCACCACACCTAGAATAGCTTTCCGTTGCCCTCCCAATCTCTACAATATTCTTGTCAGACCCTATGGTCCTTCTGCACCCACCTCCCTACCCTATGGCTCCTACCCTTGTGACCATCCCCTCAGCAAGACTTGCCTAATGCACCCTCCTACCACCACCTATAACTGGCAAAACATATACTATAAAAGGGAGAGCCACCTGTAGAACGGCACATCATATACCAGTTATTATGTAAACACTCTTCATTCTTCTACATTGGCATGACTACCACCAAATTATCAATTAGGATGAATGGACATAGGCAGATATACTGGCAACTTGCAATATCCCCCCCCCCCGACCCCAGTTTCTCAGGGGGCGGCTTGTGACCAGTGCACTGCACTGCAGCACATGTAAGAGTTTCCTTATTGATTGAAGGCTACTGCATGTTTATGCTTTGATTGTTACTAGTGATTTTCATTTATTTTATTTTATTGTGAATTTGTGATTTGGTCAGTTCTGTTGTGAGCAACGTTCCTTAAAAATCTGAGTCGGCCTTTTTATTCTTAATGTGCTAAACGTTGCTGTAACTTAGCTGCTTCTGCTATAATTGATGGTGACCTCAAAGTGCTTTATAGGTTTTCCTTCATAGGTTTTTTAACTATGTAGATATGCTTTTAAAATTTTGTAGGTGCACCTGAAGGTGGGATATATGTTTTTAAACCACATAGTGCTTTCCTTTTTAGAACTAAATATTTGTTACACCAGTAGTAGATTTTGTTGTTGCCAAAACCTCAGAGATCTTTAGTGTCATATACATGTGAGAAACTGCTCACTTTGATACAAGTGTTACCAATGTTAAAACATATTTCAAACTTCTCACTCTGTTACACAGTACTTCACACTTGCGCATTAGGCAGTTGCAGTGGGTCAGAGGGAGAGACAAAGAACAGTGCTCATGAAAGTTTAAAAGCTGTACTTGCAGAAGGTCACCACTTTGTACAATCAGAATTGTGGCCCAGATTTTCTTGTGGAATCAATTGCTGATGCCGGTATCATGCAAGTGTGCTTTTTCTCCCTTAAAATAAGAGGTCAGGTTGGTGGTGATTTGTTGTTAGATGTGGCACGTTTTCTTTCCAAATGCTAACTTTACTTATGAGAATTAAACACAGATGTTACATGTGTGCTAATGAGCCTGATTTGCTAATGAGCAGTTTAACATGAGATGTCACACCTTAAATAGCTCACCTGACATTCTAGCTGCAGACTTTTTACAGGCTAGTTAAATATAGATGTTACTTTTGCTATATGTAAGCCTTGCCTTTAACAGTGATGTTAACATGATGACTGGAAAACAGTCTGGCAGTTTTGGCAGTGGGGTTAGTCTTATAGAGACTGACATAAAGATGTTTGCTGATTTCATAATTTACATGTTGCACTGTGTGCAAATATGATAATGTGATTTGTAAAATACGCTGAAGGTTAATACATTATGAAAATTGGTAGAACCTTCTTATGCGTCCCTGTGGCGATTATCCTACTTACGAATGTGGTTGCAATATTGAAAATTATTGTACACTTGTTATTTTATACAAAATCTTAATTAGTAGCTTAATTACTAAGGGAGTATCATTGCATTCATAAAAATTAGGGTAACAAAAGTATTGTCATAGTTCAGAATCTAACAAGCACAGAGGAAAAATCTACACAGAAAATATGATGGTACGCAACTTTCAGTGTTAATTATCTTGTCCTCAGGGGCTCAACATTTGTTTTCTGCATACTGGCTTGGTGACCTTGGGGTTCCTGAACTGCAACAGGGATAGGAAAGTGTATGGATCACTAAAGGCCAGAATGTTAAGAAAAGGGTTGATTGCTGGGCTTCAGAAGTTGGTATCTTTTAATCCTGACTTTGTCTACTGAAGTTGCCTGGGTATATTGCAGCAGACTTTAGTCACCTTAAAGTTAGACATTATGTCCCAAGTCCAATGCACTGCTTCATATGCCAGCACTCAGCTACTACAGCACTATGGGTTTTAATGGTGGGGCTACCTGTGGTAGGTGTGCTGCCACAGTCCACAAACATCATTTTCAATGCTTTGCACTGCTCTGTGTTAACTGCTCCCAGGCCCATCCAGTTTGGGGCAGGCACTCTCCTGTCTTCGCTGAAGAAATGATGATGCAGAAAATAAGCCACTCAACATATCTCATACTCTGATGCAAAGAAGGAATTAGGGCCACACACCACCAAGTTTTGTGAAATATTTTGCCTTGGCATTGAAGCAGCGTGTCACAAAGATCAGTATTAGCACTCAGACTATGACAGTTGAGCACGGAAAATCTACCTGCACCTGTAAATGCAGCTGCCAGTCTGTGCCACTGGTCCTGCGCAGACCAGCCTTCCTATTGCTGATGAAGCACTGGAAGTTTTCAAACGTAATGTCAGCCTAGATAGCAAACCTTCACGGCAGACATTGTAAGAGATTGAGCAGGGTGTTTCTGTTACATTGACCTTGCCACTAACCCCGAAATCCAAGCTGGGGATAAAGACCAAGCCCTCACACACGCTGATACATTCAGAAGTGGTTGATGACTTGAGTGCAAGTGACCACTTCCCATTATGGATTCATCTGACAGATGTAGTGGCGCCCTAAGACATCAGCTATGATGGATGCTGCATAGGGCACACTGGACACTTTACAGCCAACTCGTTGTGTTTGAATGCAAAGACAACATCCAGGAATGTGTGGGTCATATTACCCAAATGATACATCATGCTGCTGAAGTATCCATTCCGTGGTCTTCAGGCCAGCTGGAAAGGCATAACTGTCCCTTGGTGGAGCAACAAATGTGAATTGTAGTCACGTCCAGGCAGGCATCTCTGGCACGGTTCAAGTGACAGCCTACAGGAGAGAACCTTGCAGCCGTTCAGGTAGTGAGTGCAAAATGTCACTGAATTATTAAAGAGAGCTAGAAGAGAGCATGGCAACAGTACCAGACCACCTAAATCATAAAACTAGAAGTGCAGTTGTATGGGAAGCCACCAGGAGGATTCTTGATAGTGTGTGCTGTAATGAGGACTGGAAGTCTCCAGACCACTCTGAGACACTGCCCAAACCATGACAGCTCATTTTGCCATAGTTACCACTACTGCCAGTCATGATCCAGCTTTCTGGTGCCGTAGAGTGGGTGTAGATAGTGGCAATTGGGACTTCCTGTCCACCACTGATAAAGAGCACAATTGCCTCTTTTTCCATGTGGGAGCTGGATTCTGCACTGTTTGCAGCATGTGACTCATCTCCTGGTCATGATAGGATCAATTATAGTGTGCTGTGGCATTTCACAGGGTGAAGCAAAAAAATCCTACTCACCCTCTGTAAATGTCATTTGGGCATCAGGTCACTGTCCTGACTCGTGGCGAGAGGCATTTTAATTTCTTTTTTAAGACCCAGAGAAGTTCACACATGCCAGAGTGGTTATCATAGTGTTACCCTCACTAGCTGCATGGGGAAGACCTTGGAGTAGATGGGTAGCTGCTGCCTTGTTTGGGTCCTAGAATTCAGGCAGCTCTTAAGTTTTCCCAGTGTGCATTCAGGTCTCACTCCATCTTTGATAACCTGGCCTTCTTGGAGATAGCTATACAACAAGCTTTTCTGCACTGGCATTACTTCCTTGGTATATTTTTTACACCAAAAAGGCCTATGATACTATTTAGAGGCATCATATCCTTGGGCGGCTTCACAAAAGGTGTTTTTATAGATGTCTTCCCACATATAGCCGGTCCTTCCTGTTGTCATGCTAGTTGACAACATGCTGTCTAATTGCTTTGAGCAGGAGAATCGTGTTTCTCAAGGAAGTGTTTGAAGTGTGTCTGTCTTTGCCATAGCTATTAATAATATTGTCAGTAAATGTCTTGGCCAGTGTTCTTTGTGGATGCTTCTCCAGCTTTCATTCCTCTTTAAGCCTTGCAATGACAACATGTCAGTTACAACTATTTGGTGATTGGATGAATGGGCAAAGAAGAGGGGTTCTCAGTTTTCAACTGAGAAGTCAGTGTGTATTCATTTTAACAGTTCTTGCTCTGTTTTAAACTTCACTTAGATCACGATGAGGGACACTTTGTTCTTAATTTTAAAGACATGGTGAGATTTATGGGCCTCAGATCTGCCTAGAAATTAACATAGTTTCCACACCTGAAGGAGCTGAAATGACCTACAATTTACAGAATGAGATTTTCACTCTGCAGCGGAGTGTGCACTGCTATGAAACTTCCTAGCAGATTAAAACTGTGTGCCCGACCGAGACTCGAACTCGGGACCTTTGCCTTTCACGGGCAAGTGCTCTACCATCTGAGCTAACGAAGCACGACTCACGCCCGGTACTCACAGCTTTACTTCTGCCAGTACCTCATCTCTTACCTTCCAAACTTTACAGAAGCTCTCCTGCGAACCATGCAGAACTAGCACTCCTGAAAGAAAGGATACTGCGGAGACATGGCTTAGCCACAGCCTGGGGGATGTTTCCAGAATGAGATTTTCACTCTGCAGCGGAGTGTGCGCTGATATGAAACTTCCTGGCAGATTAAAACTGGCAAAGGTCCCGAGTTCGAGTCTCGGTCGGGCACGCAGTTTTAATCTGCCAGGTAGTTTCATATCAGCGCACACTCTGCTGCAAAGTGAAAATCTCATTCTAGAAACATCCCCCAGGCTGTGGCTAAGCCATGTCTCCGCAGTATCTTTTCTTTCAGGAGTGCTAGTTCTGCATGGTTCGCAGGAGAGCTTCTGTAAAGTTTGGATGGTAGGAGACGAGGTACTGGCAGAAGTAAAGCTGTGAGTACCGGGCGTGAGTCGTGCTTCGGTATCTCAGATGGTAGAGCATTTGCCCGCGAAAGGCAAAGGTCCCGAGTTCGAGTCTCGGTTGGGCACACAGTTTTAATCTGCCAGGAAGTTTCACCCACAATTTAATTCATGGGGGGGCAGACAGGGCTTGCGTGCTCCAATCTTACAGAGCCTTCATGCAACCTCAGCTTGATTATGAGTGCACAGTGTATCTGTCTGCAAGACCATCTTATTTAAAGATGTTGGAGGGGATATACAACCATGTGAAGGGATCCGGCTGGCACGTGGGGCGTACCTAACAGGCCACATACTGAGCCCCTCTGCTAAGGCTGCTGAGCCACCACTTCACATCAGGCGATGACAGCTCATTTTGCACTAAGCATATAAAACTCTGTTCATGCTATATATTCCAGCATAAGCACTGCCTCCTATGGAAGGACTTTTTCGTAAATGCCAATGAGCGACAAGGCTCTTTGGGATGTGTGCTAAGGATTGCCTATTAGAGCCCAATTAAAATTAGTTCACTTCCAATTCCTTGTATGGTTTGCTCTCTTTATGTATTTGGTTCCCAAATTGTGGATCTGGCCCTTTTTCATATTTCGTCACACACACACACACACACACACACACACACACACACACACTCACTCTCTCTCTCTCTCTCTCTCTCTCTCTCTCTCTCTCTCTCTCTCTCTCTCTCTGAAATGATGCTAATGAAATGCACACGTTTCATACACAGCACTAACCAAACCTACTGGATTCTTATGCACAAAACTACATTCAGCGTTACACATACAGTTATTGTAATCAGAGATGTGCTTACAATAGATGAAGCAGAATTTTGTGAAGGTTGCCATTAACCATTGTGTCTGGGTCACTGGAGACCTAAATACAAAATTTCACAGTGTAATGTCATAGCGTAGCTGATAGCATATACACCAGATGTATGGAAGGTCATAGGTTTGAAGCTCGTCAAATGGAACAAAACTTTGTATTTTTCTAAATCTAATCAGAGGAGTTTATTACTTTTATTCAATTAATTTGCTGGAATGTATTTGTTTATATTTCTAATACCTTGCTGCATCATTTTCATCACTGTATTGTTTTTTAATTTACTCTTTTTCTTCATATCATTCTTTTTTTCATTTTGAATCTGCTTGTCACCTATAATCTGCAAGCAAGGGCCCACCAGGACTGCTCGTAGCTTGGTAATGCGGTAGCTCTTGCAGTCACTGTGGGGATAGTTTCAGGTAACCAATGAGAGCCAGCAATTACACTTTGCTTTTATCGGTGAAACTGAAAATTTTCTGTCTTGAGTTTTTTTGAAGAGATTAGCCATGAACAAAGTGATGAGGCTTTTAGTTTTGTCACAGATTGTTGATCACTACTTCTTGGATACTTTGCAAATCATGAGGTTGTGGTTAATTTAGGATATGAGTTTAAATTCAGGGCTACAAAATGCGGTCTGCCACAGTTCAGTCATTGGTCATTAGAAATCAGCTGTTGGCAGAGGACCTCCCATTCCCGTCATGCCTAACAGTGACTGGTTCCAACATTGTTCTGCATTACACATTAGAAGCATTTGTGAAATGACCAGTCATGTGTGCACATCCGTCCGTGTGCTCTTCGCCTATAACCGAGCAGTAGCAGGGAGCGAATGTGGCAACATAATAGCAGCAAATGGCAGACGTCAACTATCAGTAATTGTAATCAAACTATAGATGGGTGTGACTGGTTTTAATGTTTTATACAAAGGTTTGAGCAGATCTCCGCCTTGGCTCCTGCAGAGAACGAGAATTATTTTAGATTTGACAAATTTTAAGAAAGATTTCCATCCAAATTTTACATTTCAGTCTCTGTTTTTTAACATTTTACATAGGCATAGAAGTTTTATAGTTGTGCGTATACTCATGGATCCCAAGAAAGGTGATTCCCATGGCTGTTCTGTCATCTTCCCCAATCGTGTCTTTAGGATTTACCTTCGCAATACCCATACTGTATTTTCTGCAGAGCGCCATGTGATCTTGAAGGCACTGGACCAGATGAGGCATCTTCAGGGCAAACAATTCTCATTTGCTCAGATTCCCTCAATGCCCTACAATTGTTGTGGTACATGTACCCAGTAGAGAAATTGTTGCAGCTCGTATGCAATCAACTGTACTTCTACATCTACATCTGCATTTATACTCCGTAAGTCACCCAACAGTGTGTGGTGTAGGGCACTTTACATGCCACTGTCATTACCTCCCTTTCCTATTCCAGTCGCTTATGGTTCGCGGGAAGAACGACTGCCGGAAAGCCTCCGTGCGTGCTCGAATCTCTCTAATTTTACATTTGTGTCTCCTATTCGATACCTTATCCAGAAATGCACCTTCTCGAAACCTGGACAGCAAGCTACACCACGATGCAGAGCGCCTCACTTGCAGAGTCTGCCACTTGAGTTTGCTAAACATCTCCGTTAATGCTATCCTTCCGCAGCGTGGGAAGAAAGCATCATACCTCTGGGTACTAGAGCACATGGAGGTTTGGTGAAATGAAGAGGCCAACAAAACCATGGAGGAGACCTGCAGGGAATGTACTGTTACAAAATGCACCATTACCTTGCAGGTTGTCATCTTGTTCGTGGGTCACAGATCCATACAGTTATAGGAGGAGGAGGAGTAGGAGTGGCTGGCAGTGATGGAAAATAACCTGTGATTAGTGAACTGAACTGTCTGGCTATATAGATCTTTGTGCCAGTTGCACTGACGAGACGAGGTGGTTCTGATGTGCCTCTGCCTTAGGCACTCCCCCCTCACACATGGCTTTTTACTCAGAGAGGATCTCCCTGTCTGTGATGCCTGTGGCATGCAAATCAGTGAGCATCACATTTTAACTGAGTGCATTTTACTTCATGACAAATGGGCTTAAGCAGATATAGGTGGGGTTCTGCCATCTGTTTTATCTGATAAGATGATTGTGGTGAAGCTTTTGAAACTTCGTGCTATGTGTGGACTCTGGCCTAAGCTTTTAGGTTGGAGATTTTAATGTGTTGTAGACTGGCTGGTTCACAGCCTTTTTTTCCAACAGCCAGTCAGCCAAAGATTTCTGCTGTCTTATTTTAATGCTTTCCACTGCTTTTTCTCAATTTTTTTTTACCAAGTATTAGATGTGACATTGTTATTTTCATTGCTTTATGTGTGTGTGTGTATGTTAAGGATTTTCAAGATTTAATTTATGTTTTTATTTACAGCTCTCATTTTAGTCACGTTATGATATTCCTCCACTATCATCTCATTATATTTTATTATGGGTACTAAAGATCTTGCTGTTGTTTACCGTTCACCAATGAAATTAGTGCATTCAGTATAATGATATCGATAATAAATTTAAGTGTAACTCAGCCTAATTACTGACTTGAAGTACTTAGGTATGTGTTACATTTATATTATGTAGAAGAGTGTATGGAAAGTAAGTGGCATGGGAAGGCGTTAAGGAGGGTCATGGCAAATGAGCCTCGATAGAAGGTAGGGGGGTTACCTCACATCTGCTTCCCAGTCCACATGCCAACCTGATCTGACAGTCACATTATATATCTTGGAGCAACTCTACATGCAAGCATGGTTATTGCTCCAATTTATTGATTCTACCACTGGTGCATGCAGTAAGCGTATGACCTGATGGTCCTTACCACTAGCTAGCATCACTAATTTCTAGGGCTTGTCTGGTAAATGAGGGGCTGATGACCTTGTAATTTGGCCCCCTTGAAAACAGCCAGTGAGCCTTCCTTACAATTGGTTTTGTGTAAATGTTCCACTTTTAATCATTCCATAGGCTTACTTTCAGACATGTAATGGTTGTGACTAATGCAAGTGGTTGTTCTGTAATCATATAATCAGACAATAATGGATCTTTTATCTATTTTTCACAGAGCGTTACATTTATGTTGAGTACAAATGCCAATCCAGAAGTACTGTAGTCTGTGTTAGGTGAGTTTGTAGTTGTTTGCCTTCTTTATTTATTTCTTCCGTTGTTGGCCTCGGTGTCGACATACTGCGTTGCTATACTGGCTGGAAAATGGGGTGTGGAAGTCAAACACGGACTACTTTAAATGATGTAGCCAACAGGTGCACATTTGCATTTCAGTTTTTTACTTTAACTGTCCACAACTCCCCAGTATTACAGTGTCATATGTGGCCAGTGCACTATTGTTTAACTTTCGATAAGCCTTATTAATAGGTTGCAGGTGAACATCCACATATTGGTACAATAGTTTACTATTGAACATCTACGAGCAGTAAAACCCTAACCGCAAAGTTCACAGTTCTTGAAGAATTGAAAGGTACATATGGAGCAGACACTGTGATTGTTTTTACACACAGCCTAATTGGTTAACACTTATTCCACTGTTATGTTGACATTGTCATTGTTCTAAGCAACACAGGTTCATTGTCTGAAACGTGGCCGTGGACTGACTTTCTCGTGACCAAAAACCAGGTCCTTACATATCATCACAATAATAGGCGCTGAAACTACACATTGTTTGAAGTTAAATTTACAGAAATTATAATTAAAACTTAACTTATTAAATTAATTGACTAAATCAAAAAAATTGCATCTTTTTAACAGTTACTTCTATTGCAAGAGCTAGCCAAATTACTTGTTTAAATCATGAAATTAACAAATATAATTATGCAAACAATACTTTGGACAAAACTGTTAATTACTTTGGAATTAAGAGCCCACTTTGCTAACATGTTTTTAAGTAGAGCTAAATAGATACTTTAAGTTTATTAGTATTTCGTCTTCCAAATATTTATGATTAGTACAGAATTTATATTTGTTTATATGTCAACAATAGAATTTAAGTTATTAAACAGTTACTCATTTCACCCTATGACAAAAGATACTAACTAGAAATAGTCAAAATAAATTAGACAATCAATTACATACATAAAACTAAGCACAAAATTAGATCTGGTGTTATATTCTTTAAAATTGAGGGTCAGTCTTTCTCTCGTATGAAATTGCAGATTATACTCTTGTATGTTAATGGTAATTAGTTCAAAGTGAAAAAATGAATTTAAGGAGGCAGATGGCAAAACAAGAGGGGAATTAACATTATCCCAGTTTGCTTCGTTGCAAAGTGTGCGATTATTATGCACCGTATTGCACATTGTTACGTTTTATACACTGACAAGATAGCAATGCCAGAATTTTCTTGTTACGTGGTTCTGTTTAGACAATATTGAGATGATAATGAAAAATAGTTCTCAATGTTTTGTGCATTGTTCGGCTACCTCCTATTTTCTTGTGTGCATGCGTGGCTTGGGAACCTGTTTCTATAACAGATTGTTGTAATACTGTTTTACTAATTTAATCAAATTTGTATGCAAATAATTGAGCGTTCTATCCCCATTGTCAACATAAAAAGAAAAATCTGTATAAATATGTAACTGTTAGTTTTATACAGTAATTAATATATAATTCTAGTTTTATAATAGCTCTTACAACACTACCATTTAATAATTTTTGGTCATATCATTTGTATTGTTACACATGTTTAGGAACATAATTTAATTTTTTAGGACATTGCGGTATTTGGAAGATGTTGCTGTTTTGTGTGCCAAACAACTAGCATCTGGTGAACTAAAAGTGAATCGTTCCCCCAGAGCTCTTCCAGATAAACTGCTCGCTTTTGGACTGAAATATAATTGGGTCAGAGACCAGATATTTGGTCGAGCAAAAAATCAAGTCATGAAGATGACAGGAGGCTTATATCCTGCCCCTCTGAAGGTAAGACAGTCTTTTATGTGACAGTTCTAAGTTGTGTATTCTGTTATTGCTTGTAGTATTGGAATGTAGATACTTTGAAAACATTTTGTTCCATTGCAGCACCAGTTGCACCAAAATTTCTCCAAGACTGGTTTCAGTCCTAAGACTATCCTAAAGTGTTCACTATAAAAGACAAACAAGAAACGTCTTAAAATAAGGATTTGGAGGTCAGTGCCCGGGTATCAAATTCCTACAGTAATATGATGGTATTAAAAAACAACTTTTGGTTTCCAAGCAGGGCTATATAAGGAATTCTTCAATGGCTCAATGCATAATGTAATTGCGCAGTTGTCATAAAGACATAGGTTTGAATCATGCTAATTACTTACTTTTCTGATTTTTTTTTTTTAAGTTCCATGTTTCGTACCAAATCGAAATGTTAATTAACAATTACGGAATCAATTTTTTAATAAAAATGAGATTATCTTATTTTTAGCTGCTATTCACATGAAAATGCAAGTATTCGCAATAAATTAAAATTTAGTGCAAAAATTAGAAATATCAGATATGTCCGGTAATTAAAAATAAAAATATTTTTATTTGTTTAAAAAAATACTATTTGGTAGTAAACATGGATTTGCAAAAGTTTGCCATTAGCGAGCTTGAAACCAGCGAACATATAGTGGCAGTTCTGTTATGCTAAGCTCTGAGCTTCGGACAAATTTGTTAATACTTCACAGTTGTTTTGTACTTAGCACTGCATGGAAATCTAAAGTTCAAAGGCAATTTTTTCAAGTTGTTTTGAGAATTGCATATATTGCTGTAGGAAATTGATATTGGGCACTGATGTTCAAATCCTGTATTCGTGAAGAAAATCTAAGAGGGCCACTTCATAAGGTCCCCTTGTAAATAATAAAGACAAATGATGATACATAAATAGATACAGTGTTACAGAATAGCCATGAAAGTAGTAGACCTACATGTTAAATTAACATGATCCATATTACAGGTGATGATTGGCAGACGATGTTAAGTGTTTTTTCCTTCGCTCTTAGTGGGGCTTCCAAGTTTCCTGACTTACACAAATTTGGCAAGGATAAATAACAATTAATGAAATGTGCTGAAGGAAACATGTGAGGTGGTTTGCTTGTTATTTATTCCTAAAGATGAACTACTACAAATGGTTCTGAGCACTATTGGACTTAACTGCTGTGGTCATCAGTCCCCTAGAACTTAGAAGTACTTAAATCTAAGGACATGACACACATCCATGCCCGAGGCAGGATTCGAACGTGCGACCGTAGCGGTCACGCAGTTCCAGACTGTAGCGCCTAGAACCGCACAGCCAGTCCGGCTGGCTAACTACTACAACAAAATATAATTAACCTGTGTTCTCGGAATTAAGGGTAGCCCTCTCTCCTGGTTAGTCTTTTAAACAGGGCAAAGCAATTTGCCGGTTACAGTGTGTGGTGGGCAACGTCTGGTGACTCGAATGAATGAACACTGGAAGAAAGATGTTGCTGCTAGGTTTTGTTGGAACAACTTTGATGGGTGCAATATGGACACCAAAAGGCGAGACAGTTGGGGCGAAGATGGACTTGCTTAGCGGTGAAGGGAGCCAGCAAGCATAGATAAAAGAAACACATTTCTGGATGCATTGGCGATAAAGGAATACCAAAGCAAGTGGGAAAGAAATGGTAATGTAAGCCACCTGGTGCTTCTGGCACTCACTAGACAACACTGTACAGAGCACACTTCACTGCACTATTCCAGGTGCTGATACTGGGGATATGAATCAGATGTCTGGCCATGGGCTTTGCAGGACTGTGACTAAAATTCTTTGAGGAAATGCAGCTTGAGGACTGGGCACGGGAGAGACAGTAGAACATCCCATGACTGTCAGACTCTGAGGAAACATGGAAATTGAATATTGGCTTGAACCTCTTCTGTTAATGTGGCCTCCGGTGAAGTGCGGCAGCTAGAGACACAAACTACATGGTGTTCCTTGCTGAAGCAGGAAGAGAGACTGAGTGAGCATAGGATAAAGCATGTAGCTCCTTGGAAGTGTGGCAGTCAAAGATCTACTTGTGGCAGAAGTTACAAGCATGGGTGTTGGCAAAATGTGTGAAATGTTGGCTTGCAAGTGTTTTGCTGGTGTAGTACATTGTGTGCTACTGTCAGTGGATGCGAACAAATGGAGTTGCCACAAAACATCAGCAAATTAATAACTGACATGACGAGTGGCTAGATAACTTGTAGATGAATCTCAGTACTCAAAGGAAGGGTGTACTGAGTGGTATAGCATGATATGCTGTTGCTCACAAGCTAAGCAGGTAGAATCAAGCACACAAATAATACAAGATGTTATTCAGGATCAGAGGCTCATTTACATTGAAACACAGAAAAGGTACTTTGAAAGGTGATAAGGGACTTGTTCTTTGTTCAGTGGGAACTATATACATAATTATGGATTTAAAGTTATTCGAGAATGCCTATTAAGGCACCCTTTCCCATTTTATGCAAAATGGTGTGGTGGTACAAATAACTTTTGGACTGCAGCTAGGTGACGTCTTTGACAACTGCCGATTTTTGACAGGTGCACACCCTGTCACTTCAGAGGCACAAATAAAACAAGGCAGTGCTGTCTGAGGGAATTTAAAACCTAGATCTGCAGTGCATATCTGGACCACCACATAACCCAAGATGACCAATGTTGGATGTTATAGTTAATGAATATTAATAACCAATGTGTGGGGTAGCATTGTCCACCTGTGACAAGGAAGACAGCAGATATCAGGATTTCATGCAGAATTTAGGCAAAAAGGTTGGCTACTTATTAAATTTCAACACTAACCCACTAGCTGGAAGTCAATATCAGAATCTCCATGTCATATTCCATAGGATGACCGATGTCAAAGCAGTATCCTGCAAAGCAAATTTGCTCAATTATTGTAAGCATTTGTCTGACCGAAATATCACATGCCACAACTGTGAGGAATGTGATGACACCTGCTTTGCACAGATAGAGATCATCGTTTATGATTAATAAAAAGGGCACTGGTCTTAGATGGTGGTTGAAAAACGTATTTCACATCACATTTCCACAGAATACAGCCAATCCTGTTGAAAATGCTCGCTGTGTGCAGCAAAAATGTCATAGACACTGGTACCACCTTAGTATTGTCATCACTCACCTGGTATACGGTTGGCCATTATTGCAACACGTCTGCTCTGTCTTTCACTGTAACCATTCTGATGAAAGGTGACTTTGAGATGGGCTAATTCAGCTGACAAACTTTTAAGTGTCAGAGTTGACTCGAGCTCTGTAAACCAAGGTATCAATGCACCATTATTCCTTTTCCACACCATAGAATGCACCTTACGTGGTGGGATTTTATGCTTCAGCACACATTTTAACCAATCACAGAAAGTAAAGTAGTCAAAGATATACCATAGACTACACCACTGGATGCGTACTAAGTGTAGAAATATTGGCCACCAAGATGGTGGCCCATTGTCACGATAGACCAAAACGTTCATTACTTTCAGGATAATCATTGTATGTAGTTCACCCATCCTTGGAATTGAGACTGTCGACAGTTTTTGCATGTTCTTGATGTAGGAACTGGAAAGATATTGCTCCCAGAAATTCAAAGACCATTTCAAAATGTCTACAGTAGTTCCTTGGACTAAACCAGGTATACAAAAAGAAGCAAGCAGGGAACTTAGTTTTTAAAGTTAGATATAGAAGATTTAATAAAATATTATTTACTTATGAAAACATGACACCTTATATTTTCTTCTCATGCAGTAAAGTTTGTCTGATGGCTTTTGAGGGATGAGTGCAATGTATGTTCTAATGAAGGAAAGCTATTTTTTATGTGATACAATTACAGTCTAACAGTTTTCAAATTTTTTACTTTACTTGTACTTTCTTCTTGCTAAATTTCATGATTCTGTGTCGATAGGAAGTACTCTGTTGGTTTCAGTGAGTGTGATTTCGAGTCTCAAAATATGTGATATAAATAGCCATATCTTTTGATTACATTGACTTAGAAGCTTAAAATTTTTATGCCCCAAGGGATCTTAGACCTTAGTTTGTGACATAAGTTTGAACTGGATGCGCCAATCTGTTCAAGAGAAAAATGGGTTGTGACAGACAGATGAAAAATTACAGAAAAAGTTTTTTTATGTTTACAGATTAACAATTTTCTATTTTTTTCCCCTTTACTTGCACTTTGAAACTTTGGTTCTTGCCAAATTTCATGATTCTAGGTCAATGGGAAGTACCCTATAGGGTTTGAAGAGTGAGTTTATAAGTATCAAAATATTTGGCATAAATAGCTGTATATTGTGATTAAATTGATATACAAGCTTAAAATATTTATGCTGCCAAGGGACTATAGACTTTAATGTGTGTGTAAATTTGAACTTGATACATCTACTGTTCCTGAGAAAAAGGGCTCTTAACAATCGGATGGGTGGACGGACAGAGAGACGGACGGACAACAAAGCAATTCTATGCTTTTTTTACAGATAGAGACCCGGAACACTAAAAAGTAAGTTAAAATCAATACATGCCGAAATTGGTTTCATATTAAATACACAACCATAACAAATTGGATAGAGGAACACGAGTAAAGAGACAGACCACATTAAAACTTAATAAAATGTCAGTCATTCAGATGCAATCCCTCTAAAAAGTCAACATAAGAAATCTGGCGAGTTCTCAATGTGATGCTCATACCGACCTCTTAGTGGGCTCAACACACTAATAACGTGTTTTGCTACATGATAATGTTGGGGCACCAATATTACTCACATTAGGCCCAAGAGGAATGGCTTTTTTGTGGATCTTTGGAAGGACTTAGACTCTAGAAGGTTGGGGGGGGGGGGGGGGACACATCACATTAAATTAAGACTTCTTATCATCCCCTACGAAGAGGAACTTTCCTGCAAAAGATTTCATTTTAATGCTTTTGGCAGGGTCATCATCAATCCTGTAATACTGTAAATCAGATTGTAAACACTGTATCTTTTGAATGTAACCCTGCTTGTCCAATACCACTGTAGCAGTGCCTGTGACGGAGGGTATAATAACAGTACCCAGATTCATTATGAGTGAATGTAAAGCAGCCTTCTCAACTGCTATTACATTACTCTTGGATGAACATGCCCAAGTCAACTCATGACTTGCTTTTCTCCTAACCTCCTCCCAAGCATTAGGAGGTAGTTGAAAAATGGTTTGTTCAACAGAACTTGTAAAATCAACAACTGATAAAAGCTTGGACATTGGTGCAAACTGTAAATCTTCCTGTAGGATGGATACAGTTGTGTCCTAAAAAGCTTTCTCAAACAGATTGATCACAGAACATTGAGATAGATTTTTGATGCCCATCCACACAACATTCAAACTTCTCTGAATACTGGGCATTTAAAGAATGGAATTTCCACTTACTGTGACCATGAAGCACCATCTAATCAGTCCCAATAAAATTTCAAAAATTTTTGAAGCAGTCATTAAATAAAGCCGAAATAATTCTCTGGAATAATGAGTGTAATGGAACCTTTCGTGAATAAGAGCTAAATGAGTACATTGTTGAATGCAGTTGGCAGTGGGATAATTAATGATGCACAACTTCGGATCAATATTGTCACATAGAAGAAGGTGTAATTAGATGAATGACAAACACTAACTTCACTTAATGAAGGTTTGTTCACCGCTTGCACATACAAGAGCGCAGAGGGAACTGCCTCCGGCCAGAACACATACGGTATATATACAGTTACAGAACATTCCAGTACAATGATTCTTCCCATTTGTGGATACTTCTAGAATGTACTCAAACCAAATACAGAAATTCAAATTTTACTTTCAGGTGAGTTTTGAACTCGTGACCCTCCATGCAATATTCTAGTATCATAACCACTACACCACGGTTTCTGTGACATTGCTACCTCCTTAAGAGAACAATGTCTCGGTGTTACGTCGTCCTAATCTGGGAATGGGTCATCGGTCCTGCATAATCCGACTCCCAATGACTGATGTTCACCCTGGCGGTGATCTTCTTGGAACTTCCTTCACCACAATGCTCTTCACCACCTTTCCACTTGTTGCCCGTTGCTGGAGCTTCGAATTTACCCTGGGTTGCAGGATCCTTATAGGGCTTCATTTGAAGAATGTGGATCGTATCTCTGATCTCTCATCTTCTTGTGTCAGGGTTGAAATCTCCAACTTCATAAGAAACATCAGACAACTGTTTTACAACCTTATAAGATCCGAGGTAGCATCTGAGGAGCTTCTCATAGAGACCAACCTTCCAAACAGGAGTGGAGATCCAGACGAGGTCACTAGGCTGGTAGACAACAGGACGGTGGCTCGTCTCTTACGTTCAACGATCATTTTCTTGAGCTTGCAGCGTGCAGAGTCGAGGTAACTGCTGAGCTTGCTCAGCTCTGGTTAACACCTGGCCGACGTAGTCATCGTCCACGTCATCGGGATGTAATGGAAGCAGTTTCCATCGTCGTAGTCACTCAACGCCCATGCAGCAGGAAAAATGGTGTAAATCCTGTGGTGTCTTGTTTGGTGGTGTTGGAGGCAAACGTCATGAAAGGTAGCACCTCATCCCAGTTGCTCTGCTCATCATTGATGAACATTGATAGCATGTCGGCCAAAGTCTTATTAAGGTGCTAAGTAAGCCCATTAGTTTGTGGATGGTTTATCTCTGTCACAAGATTCAATGGAAAAACTTTCCCTTGATCTGTAATTAATGACCTTGGGGCACGGTGTTTTAATACAATGTCTCCTATGATGAATTTGGCTACCTCTAATGCTTTGGCTGTTTTCACGGCTTTTGTAATGGCATAGTGTGTCAGATAATCAGTGCAATCAATAATCCATCTATTGCCACTAGCAGAAGTTGGAATTGTCAGAGGAAAACAATCCCAACATGCTGGAAAGGCATTTTGGCTGGTGGCATTGGCACGAGTCGGCTAGGTGGTTTCTGAGGAACTGCCTTTCTCCCCCTGGCACTCTGAACAGTGCGACACATAGTGACGGACACTCTTAAATACACCTGGCCATAAAACACTCTTGCGGATCCTATTTTATGTCTTAATAAACCCTGAATGTCCGGTCTCAGGTGTGTCGTGGAATTTCTGTAGAACATCTAAGCACATGTGTTTAGGAATTGCTGGTAGCCACCTCTTTACAAATGGATCAAAGTTTTTCTTGCAGAGTAATCCATTAACTCCCTTAAATTGTCCTTTCACATCCTCTGACAGATTTATGACAAGCATAATTTGAGATATCTTAGCATCCTTCTTCTCAGCAGAGAGATCCTGAAGTGCAGCGAGACAGTCACTATCTTCATCGAAGTTTTGATAGTCTTGTACAGGGTTTCTTGAGAGAGTCAGCATCTTGGTGTTTTCTTCCACTTTTGTACACTATGGTAATGTCATCCTCTTGAAGATGTAGTACCCACCTGGCGAGTCGTCTTGTTGGATCCGTAAGACCTGTCAGCCAACAAAGTGAATGACGGCCTGTAACAACTGTGAACGGCGTTCTATAGAGACTGTTGAAATTTGCACATTGCCCAGATCACAACAAGACATTCTGTTTCTGTAGTTAAGTAGTTTCTGTCAGCTTTTGTAACTGTCCTAGAAGCACAGGCTATAACCTTCTATTTTCCATTCGAAATTTGCACCAGAACAGCACAGATCCCATACCCACTGGCATCTGTGTGCTCTCTCATCATACAGACCAAGTACAAGGTCAGTTGTCAAAGCTTTTCGCAGCACATTGAAAAAATCTTGTTGATCACCACCCCCAGATAAATTTAGCATCGGCTTTTAATAACTCTTGGAGTGGCCTGGCTTTTGATACAAAAGTCTTTGATAAAATGACGGTAACAAGAACATAATCCAAGGAAGCTTCTCACATCTCGAATACTTACAGGAATAGGAAAATCCGTTATTGTCTCATCTTTTCTGGATTTCAAAAATTGCTGCTTGCATTACACATACCAAATGGCACTACCTTAAACTCCTACAATCTACTTGGATTTGTCAGTATCCCAAGTACATGTCCATGGTTGAGAAAAACTTAGACCCCCTTCAGACAATCTAGTGTATCGTCAGTTTGTGGAAGAGGGTAAACATCCTTTTTAGTTATTTTATTAAGCTTCCTGTAATCAACACAAAAGTGTCAACTGCCATCCTTCTTTTTGACAAGGACCATGGGCTCTGTGAAGGCTGAATGATGTCATTCTTCATCATTTTCTCTACCTCATCACGAATTATTCGACGTACCATTGCTGACACATGGTATGCTCTCTGGCTTATTGGTTGATGGTGTCCAGTACTAATCTGGTGCTTCACCTTCAATTTGTCTAATTTCCTCTTCACCTGTGGATTGAAGCATTCAGAGAACTCTTGAAGAATGGCAAGTAGCTTCTTCTTCTGCTCCTTAGTGAGATATGATGATAGTGGAGCTAGAAGATCTTGTCTTGTAGTGTTAGCACTATTTTCGCCCACAGACTTGGCATGGGAGGTTTCTGTGACACTTAGCTGTTCTTCAATTAATGGATCAGCATTTGCTATGCACATGCATCTCGGAAGGATCTGCAGTTCTCGGCGACAGTTAACTATCCACAATTCACTGAATCCGTTCTTAAATGTGACAACAGAGGCTGGGATGACCAAGTTATTCATCAGTGGTATGCGCCTCTTACATTCCACTACAAGATCCATGGGTTCATGCTGGACATGACACGACAGTTACCTTTCTAGCAATGGCTGCAGGAATGATCACTTCATCCAGCACACAGTCTCCACACACTCGGATGCGCATCTTCCTTTTCACAGTATCTCATCTCGTCTAGCATAATCTTAAGAGTGACCACTATCTATAGTTGCCTGAGAAGCTTTCAAAAAGTCCTCTCCCATCAGAGAATGTCGTCATGACTACACTCTTGTAAGACAAAGAATTATAACAGCTATATATGGCCACTTATACCCACACGATTGACACATCTTCCTGCAGGTTTTACATATTTCCCACTAGGCACCTTCAGCAGATATGCAGATGTTTTGTTGTCGACGAATACGGTTTTCTGCAACTGGCGACGGTACTTCTCCAAAATGACTGAATATGATGCTCCAGAGACCACAAGAGCTCGGGCTGGTTGGCCTTCCATGAGTATATCGATGTAGTTTCCTATCATTTTTGTAGTGATCGACTGTGGAGGATTTTTCTCTTCGGCGGCCTCACCTCTGAGGAAGGTTGCACCCTTTAGTTTCCAGGTTGTGGCAGCTAGGTGATCGGCTGGAGCTTCTAAACGGTGATGGAGAACTTGATCGGCGTGTTGGGGAATGTCGTCTCCAGCGGCTAGCTTGTGGCGATGATCACCTATGTCGTCCTGCACCCACATCATCTTGTTCATCTTCTTCATCCCAGAGTTGGCCTCAGCTAAGATCAGTCTGCTGTCTTCTGGCACAGGCGTCATCAAATAGCCGCCACCTTTCTCGACAGTAGTGCACCACATATCCTGGTCGTCCTCAGTGAAAACATACTGGTTGGTTATCCTGCGTCCTCCAGCCGTCAGTCTTCCTCGGTGCCCAAACATGTTCCTCAAGCGGCATTGTAGGAATGTAACTTCATTTGCTTCTCGACTTTTACACTGTTTTAAAGGGAAATGAAGGAAGATAGATTGGGTTCAATGTCTGTTCCACTTCCCCTTATGACCCCCTTGAAGCGTCTCGGTTTTTCGCTCGCTGTGCAATCGAAGTGCCTTCTAAACTTCCTCTCCCACTATTTGATGAACACTTGTGAAATCAATTTTTTCTCCATCACAGGCATTGATACGGCGTTTGGAAGCCATTCAAACTTCTTGCATGTAATTCTTTTTTGATGCATTGTCTCAATATATTGGCACCATTTTATGAAGTTGTCTGCTGTCGGAAACTCCTTCGGATGTAGGGCTTGATGTGTGTCCTCAGCAACACCCTTCATGAGAGTTGAGCCTTATCTTCCTCCTTCATTCTAGGATCCACTATTTTACACATCTCCAAGACGTCTTGAATGTAGGAAGCTGTAGTTTCTCCTGGGTGCTGTGCCCTGCACTTTAATTTATCTTCAGCCTTGCACTTCTGTCATTGGGTGCCTCCGAAATACTTCTGCAGTTCCGCCTGGAATATTTCCCAGCTTGTGAGCTTCTCCTCGTTGTTCTCAAACCATAGCTTGGCAGTACTCTCCAAGTAGAAAAATACGCTAGTCAAACACACGGCGTCATCCCATTTGTTAAATTAGGCTATATGCTCGTATACCTTCAGCTTCTTGTTTGGATCTTGGCCATTGTCACCAGAGAACTCGGAAGGATGTCTCATGTAGTGGCACACAGTTGCTGTCATCGTAATGTCCTCTTCTTCTTCTGTCTCCGATAGACTGCAATCTGCAATGTACACACAGTGCATAGTGGGGTGATCACTCTGTTGTAGAAATAATTCAAAATCCAAGATCGCTTAAAGACTGTTTAGTGGATAACCAGTTTCAACACAC
The DNA here is from genome assembly GCF_023897955.1 of Schistocerca gregaria. NCBI lineage: Eukaryota > Metazoa > Arthropoda > Insecta > Orthoptera > Acrididae > Schistocerca > Schistocerca gregaria. The sequence goes on from NC_064924.1 coordinate 545,861,389, forward strand.
TAAAGGTGTCATAATCAGATCTGAATGTAGATTAACATTTATAAACCATTTGAATATAACAATACATGAGGCAGACCAGCTGATATAAAATCACTGTCACAAAAATTAAGAAACAACTACGCTCATGGTCATTATTGTTGTTTTTTAATTTTTAAATTAAAAATTAATTAATGTCACAAAAATTAAAAAACAAAAATAACGCAATGAGAGTAGTTGTTTCTTAATTTTTGTGACAGTGATTTTATATCAGCTGGTCTGCCTCATGTATTGTTATATTCAAATGGTTTATAAATGTTAATCTACATTCAGATCTGATTATGACACCTTTAGTGTGTTGAAACTGGTTATCCACCTCGAACTCTGGTTTCTCGCCATGTAAACAGTGGCTCTGTCATGGTCTTATGGGAGCCACTGTGTTGTCGATAATGTGCCCTATCACAAGTTCCAAACCCAGCATCTTCACCAGAATAAAGTCACGCGGAAGAAGATGTAATTAGATGAATGAGGAACACTAACTTCATTTAACGAAAGTTTATTCAGAAATTGCACATACAAGAGCATGGAGCAAACAGCCTTCGGCCAGAACACATATGGTATATATACAGTTACAGAACATTCCAGTACAATGGTTCTTGCCATTTGTGGATACCTCCAGAATGTTCTTCAACCGAATAAAGAAATTGAAATATAACAGTTTAGGTGAGCTTTGAACTCTCGACTCTCCATGCAACAGTCTAGTATCCTAACCACTACTCCAAGGTTTCTGAGACAATGTTACAGTCATGGAATCTCAACAGGAAGACAAAGCACATTGCAGTCTTACTATACTACTGCAGAATTTATGTGGCCTCTAAGGGGAGGAAATCTATTGTTGCTTCTCACATTCTGTAATCAACCTCATGGAGCAAATCTGTTATTGCTGAACGTTGTTGCCTTGGCACCAGTCGTCCTATTGAATGTAACAAATGGAGATTCGCATTTGCGTTTCCAGCTGTTGGTTAGTGTTATTAGGGAAATTTTTGAAATTAAACTGACCAGCCACCTTAGATGTTGGCCATATTAGTTTTGTGTGTGTGTGTGTGTGTGTGTGTGTGTGTGTGTGTGTGTGTGTGTGTGTGGTAGGTGCACGCGTGGTTGCGTTGTCACAGGTTGAAATATCAGCAGTTATTGAAGACCAACCATCTCTGTGCCTGTAATTTATTTTAACATTTTATATGGCAGGAGAAATATAGCTTCACATGGCATGGTAAGGTTATTTTTATGCTTGTGACATTATGCCTTTCTGTTCAGGTGGTATGCAAAAAAAGATTTGCCAGTTGTGTTTTTGCAACAGATTTTGGTATGTTCTTTGTATATCATTTTACTCTTTCTGCCAGTCTTTTCAATGTAAGACATTTCACATTCAGTGTGCTGGTTTTTATATATGCCTGCTGCTTCGAAATTATTTCTTTAAGTGGTAATTTCTTTAAGTGGTAATTTCTTTAAGTGGTAATTTCTTTAAGTGGTAATTTCTTTAAGTGGTAATTTCTTTAAGTGGTAATTTCTTTAAGTGGTAATTTCTTTAAGTGGTAATTTCTTTAAGTGGTAATTTCTTTAAGTGGTAATTTCTTTAAGTGGTAATTTCTTTAAGTGGTAATTTCTTTAAGTGGTAATTTCTTTAAGTGGTAATTTCTTTAAGTGGTAATTTCTTTAAGTGGTAATTTCTTTAAGTGGTAATTTCTTTAAGTGGTAATTTCTTTAAGTGGTAATTTCTTTAAGTGGTAATTTCTTTAAGTGGTAATTTCTTTAAGTGGTAATTTCTTTAAGTGGTAATTTCTTTAAGTGGTAATTTCTTTAAGTGGTTTTTTCCCCAAGTTTAACATAAAATTTTTGAAACTGAGTGCTATGTTTATATGGTGTCTTCTGTAGAAAAGAAACGTGACATGTTTGAAACGTTGTGTAGAATTATCCTTAAGCCTATTTGCAGGACTCAGAGTATACAATGTTCATTTATATAATTTGTTTTTAACGCAACTTGAGCAATCTGCTCACCACTGCTTTAAAGGAAGACCACTTTATCTACATTCACATCTATACTCAACAAACTACTGTGAAATGATGTATTTGTGGTTGCTCAGTTGAGTTTTTGTTCTATTTTATGCACAGTATTTCAGCAACTGATGCAGTCTTCTTCTTCGTGTGTTGTGAGTTCTGTCGTTATGTATACTTGCTGCTTAAGCTCCAACCATTATTGACTAATTCCAGGTAATGTGACTCATTGACATTGCAGCTATAGGACACTAAGGCTTTTGTTGTTGTTATCTTCGGTATTTTTGTTGTTTTGTGAAGTGCACAGTTTTATTTACGAGAATTTAAATTTCAGTCCTGGTACCAAATGAAATCTTAACAAAAGCCGACATGATATTTGTGCAACTTGTTTAAGATTGTATTTTTTTTTTATAGATAAATCTGTCATCTGCAAAAGTCTGAGGTGGCTATTAATACTGTCTGCCAAGACATTTGTATAAAAATGAATCAGAAAAGGTCCCAGCACAGTTACTGCGGGCACACAAAATGTCTCTGTCCAAGATAACATGCCGCATCTGCCCTACAAAGAAATCCTCAATTCAGTCACAACATTTTCTTGATATCCCATGCAGTTGTACTTCCGATTATAAGCACAGATAACTTGCAGAGTCAGTTGATTATCAGAAGTCAAGAAATGCTGCATCTTCCTGAGTGCCTCGATTCATGGCATTCAGGATGCCATATGAGAATGGTACAAAGTGAATTTTGCGTGACTGATGTTTTCAGGGGGCCTTACTAGTTGGCATGGAGGAGGTCATTCTGTTCAAGATGCTTCCTACTGTTGAACACAGGATTTGTTAGAAGATTCTCCAATAATCAGATGCCAAGAATATTGGACAGTAGTCAGTGGACTATTTCTGCTTCCCTTCTTGTAGATCAGTGACTCCTGTGCTTCCTTCCAAGTATTAGACACTTTGGTTTCTTTGAGGTATTTATGATACATTACGGTTAAGAGTGACTGCTCAACTTTAGATTCTGTATAAAATCTGCTAGGGATTCCATTGGGCCCTGGAGGTTCATTAAGTTCTAGAGATTTCAGCATTTTCTTTTCACCACCAACAACACTAACATCAAAAAACCATCTCTCTTTACAGTAATGTAACAAATAAGCAGTGGCAATACTGTTTGTAAAGGGGTGTTTGAAACATGAGTTGAGTATTTTAGCTCCAATATAAATGATACCATTTATTTCCTTCTCTGACTCTCGACAGTTCCTAGTCCTTCACTGTCTTAGTGGCCCCTTATCAGTTAGGCTTCCAACCTTCCTTCAAGAGCTCAGATCAAAACATTGCCAGTGGTTGTGAACATCAACATACTTACCACATAAACATGTCACTACTTTGTGAAAAGCCATGTGACAGAGATCACCAATTGAAACTAATGTGACTATGTGTAGCACTCTGCCGAATTGGTGTTATAAGCATCCCAGCAGAGTCAGACCGGCAGTGTGTACCTACAGCTAGGTCAGCTCCGGCCAGTACCTATGCCGGCTCTAGGCTAGTAGACACTTGTCATAGCCTTCAGTAGAAAGTTGTATTTGGTTGGGCGAATGCAATTTTCGCAACTGTGTAGAGTAGTATTTTGGTTATTATTTCTTTTCATTGTCTTATACTCGTATCTGGCTTTTGCCACCACAAGAATTTTTATGCTTCTTGTTGTTCTTGCATTTGTAAATTAGTATCCACCAGGAAGGTGTTTTAGTTGAATAAAGTGTGTTCAGACTTGATTGTTAGTTCTTTCCTGATGATCGCAGGACACTACATTCACCACATGGCGCCCTGCTCTGTACTATTGATGCCACTTCTGTATACACTAATGTCCCTAATGCCCATTGCCTTACCACAATTAGCACTGTCTTTCCCAACTCCCTATGGATTCCAAAAGCCAACAGTCAAACTTCCTAGTTGCCGTGACCAACTATATCCTCAATCACAAGTACTTCTCCTTTGAAGGCATTACCTACAAACAAATCCTGGGTGTGGCCATGGACACCTGCTTGACACCACACTAAGCCAGCCTAATCCTGAGCCATCTAGGGAAATCATTCCTAAACATCCAGAATCCCAAACCCCTCAACTGGTTCAGGTTCGTTGATGATCTTCGTGATCTGGACAGAGGGTGAGGACACCCCTATCCACATTCCTCCAGAACCTCAACACCTTCTCCCCTATTTCCTTCATCTGATCCTACTCAACCCAACAAACCACTTTCCTCAATGTTGAACTCCACCCCAAAGATGGCTACTTCAGTACCTCTGTCCATATCAAACCTACCAACCACTAGCAATAACTCTACTTAGATAATTTCTACCCATCCCATACCAAGAAGTCCCTTCCATACAGCCTAGCTACCTATGGATGTTGTATCTGTGGTGATGAATGGTCCCTCTTGAAGTATACCGAGGGTCTCACTGAGACCTTTACAGACCATAATTATCCTCCCAACCTTGTACAAAAATTGATCTCACATGCCTTGTCTTTCCAGTTGCTGACCATGTCCCAAAGTCCTACTATCTGGCCACAGAGGAGCAATCCCCTCATTACCCAGTATTACCCAGGACTGGAGCAATTGAATTACATTCTTCACCAGAGTTTCGAATATCTCCCATCATGCCCAGAAATGAGAAATGTCGTGTCCACTATCCTTCCCCACTCTCCCACAGTGGTATTCCACCACCCACTGAACCTACATGATTTCCTTGTCTATACCTACACAACCCCTGCTCCACACCCCTTGTCTCATGGCTCATATCCTTGTAATAGATCTAGATGGAAGACCTGTCCCATAAACCCCCCCCCCCCCCCTTCAACCCCACCACCACGTACTACAGTCCGGTCACAAATGTCACCTATCCCATCAAAGCCAGTGCTACCTGTGAAACCATTAATGTGATCTACAAGCTAAGCTGCAACCACTGTGATGCATTCTATGTGGGCATGACAACCAACAAGTTGTCTGCATTAATGGCCTCCAACAAACTGTTGCCAAGAAACAGGACCATACTATTGCTGAGCACACCACTAAACACAACGTTCTCCATATAAATGATTTCTTCGCAGCATGTACTATTTGGATGCTTCCCACCAACACTAACTTTCTGAATTTCGCAGGTGGGAACTTGCCCTGCAATATATCCTACGTTCCGATAAGCTTCCTGACCCCAACCTTTGTTAGTCATTGTCCATATCCATCTAGCACCTCCTTGCTCTCATCCAGCATTACACAGCCCTCTATTCCACCTATGCACCCATTCTTTTTACTTCTTTCCTTTTCCGTTAACACACTCTCCCCTCTCCCCAACCCCTCCTCCCACCTTCCCTGCTGCGCTCTTCCCAGCCCTCCGTCTAACCTCCCAACTGTACCTAGCTGCCCTACCCTCTCTGCACCATGTCCCTGCACGCTCCCACTAACAAACACTTTACCGATCCCCACCCCGTACTCTGCTATCTCTCCCCCTTTTAGCCCCAGCCTCCTCCCTACCCTCATCTGGTTGCCTTGCCCATCATGAGCTACTGCTCGCAGTCTGCCCTCAGCTGTCAGACACAGTGATAATGTGTGTGTGAGTTGCATTTTTGTGTGTTTGTGTGTTTGTTTTTTGTCTATTTTTGACAAAGGCTTTGTTGGTCGAAAACTGTCTTTGTGACAGTCTTTTTGTTGTGTCGATCAGTGATGCAGCATCTTTGCTGTATTGTGAATAGTAACTATCCTTTTCATAATATTGTTAGCTTTGGCTTTGACACCCTCTATTTTAGTTAGAGAGGTCTTGTGATAAGACTTTGCCATGGTAGTCAGTGGAGGCTCCATGCATAGTAATTTTGACAGCACATTGTATTTAATTTAGCATCCTATATCTATAGTGTATACACTAAAAATCGTAGGAGGGGACCAATAGATGAATACACTAAGCGGATTCAGAAGGATGGAGGTTTCAGTAGTTACTCCGAGATGAGTCTTTATACTTGTTTCAATAGTCTTTTGTACTTGGGTAACCATTATTCTTGCTGCAACTGTTTCATAGTCGCTAATAACCGTTTCAGTGTGAACATCCTCAAAGAGGTCAGATCTGTTTGTTGCCATTAGGTCCAGTATATGCGGTGTGAGCAGAAAGTAATGAGAACTTCTGTTTTCCTTAAAGATTCTTCATCTATTCAGCATCAACTACGTCCCATTCAAAGTAATCGTCCCTCAGAATAATAGGCTTGTGCTAGTGCGTTTTCCAATCTTGGAAGCACTTCTGGAACTCACTGTTCATTATGAAGTTCAGCTCATTCAGCAATTTTGTTTTTATTTCCTCAGTGGTGGCAAAATGACATCCTTTCATGGTTCTTTTCAGCCTTGTGAAAAGAAAGAATTCACAGGGGGCCCACGTCCAAAGAATGCAGTGACTGAGACAACGTAACGGTTTTGTTTGTTGCCAAAAGATCATGAACAAGCATTGAGGTGTGAGCAGGAGCATTATTGTGATGAAATTTCCATGATTGGTTTTGCCACAATTCTGGTCATTTTCTTTGGATTTCTTCACGCAATTGTGCAGGAGAAAACAGTGAGAAGAATCTTCACATGCGATTGAGATTGTTGAATTTCTTTCAATCTTTGCTCTACAGAAAGTTTTGATTTGGGCAATTGGACCTTGGTTCCAATGTCATACCCGCATATCCATATTTCTCCACCTGTTATAATCCTTTTTAGAAGTTCTTGATCATTGACTACTTCATTCAACAATTTCTGAGCTTGTCTACACATCATCATTTTTAGTTAAAAATCAGCAGTTTTGGAAAAACTTTGCTGCTGCATATTTCATGTCAAAAAATCTGAAAAAATTGCTTGCTGTGAGCCAAGCATCATCAGCAACCTCTCATATTGTGATGAGACTATTTTCTAGAACCATTTCCTTTACTTCTCCGACGTTGTCAGTAATTGAAGTGCTAATGTGTCCAGTGTGGTCGTCGTCTTTTCTTGACGATTTTTGAAATGATTATACCACTTGTAAACATTTGTCTTACTCATAATAGATTTGCCAAAAGCCACAGTCAACATTTCGAATGTGGTGCTGCATTTTTTTCCATTTTTCAAGAGTAAAAATTCCCTTAGCACTCAAACACGTGTAACCTTTTTGACTGTCAACAATGATCTAAATATTTAAAGCAGCTAAAAATGCAAACATACATCAAGAACACATGTACCAACAAGATAAAAAAAATTTGAAAATCTGATGTATAAAGCCAGGAAACTAAATTCCCATTACTTTTTGATAAAACCTTTTAGTTCCATCGTAGGCAGTGTCCAGGTACTGAAGGATTTTGGTGGGCATGATATAGGAATCTTTTAGGAGTAATTGAATTATAAAATGTGGATTTTCATGAACAAACAGGTTTCTTCTGCATTTGGAATATGAATGGAGCCTGCCCAGGTTGGCTTATGAGGTCATTAGCCAGTCATGGCAGTCCTAAGAAGTAGTCAATTTCAGTGTCAAAAGTAACTGCAGGAAAAAAATAGTAGGAAAGAAATCAGGTCATTGCTAGCTGAAAACCAGAATGAGCAAGTCCAGTCTGGAACTAATGATAAAAGTGGTGGCCTTCAGTTGACATGCGATTTGTTTCTTCTACTTCCTATTGGCTACTGATAATGGGTACGAAATGCGTGTGTTATCAACAGAGCATGTTCCACGGGAATGAAAACCTTTGCAGAAGCAATAATCCTACACGACACATAGGCCACAATGAATTGTGCTAGAACATTACAGATCAATATTAAAATGAGAAATTAGGGAAATAAATTGAAATACTTATCAGACTAGCTAGATATCATGCACACTCCTCCTCCTTTTGGTACAGCCTACTTTTAGAGAGGGGAGCATGATAGGGTAAGCTTACCAGATGAGTTTACATAAAATATTAAGAAAAATATCTTTTTAACTGCTCTGAAAAAATGGTGGCATGGTGATACAAGAGAAGATAGTATTGCTCATTGTCATCCACAGCAGTTGAGTAATGTGAGCAAGAGGTACAATAAGTTACCTGTAACATTTCATATGTAGAATTGATGCCATGGAAGCACAAATACAGTTTTCATGGGGAACACTGGAACAATTGCATGGAAGTCATCTTCATTATATAAAAATTCAATATGGAAGAGTAAATAGTAATTGAACTAACAAGTTTCCCATAGGCAAAATACACTGAAACACCATGGAAACTGCTATAGGCATACATATTTAAATGCAGATATATGTAAACAGCCAGAATACGGCACTGTGGTCAGCAATGCCTGTGTAAGACAGCAAGTGTCTGGTGCTGTTGTTACATTGGTTACTGCTGCTACAGTGGCAGGTTATCAAGATTTAAGTTTGTTTGAATGTCCTGTTATAGTCGGTGCATGAGCCATGGGACACAGAATTTCCAAGGTAGCGATATAGTAGGGATTTTCCTGTACAACCATTTCACAAGTGTACCGTGAATATCAGGAATCTGGTAAAACATCAAATCTCTGACATCTCGGCAGCCGGAAAACAATCCTGCAACAATTGATCAACGAAGACTGAAGAGAATTGTTCAGTGTGGCAGAAGTGCAACCCTATTGCAAATTGCTGCAGATTTCAATGCTAAGGCATTAGTAAGTCTCAGCGTGCAAACCATTCAACAAAACACCATTGATACGGACTTTCGGAGCTGAAGGTCCACTCGTGTACCCTTAATGACTGCACGAAACACAGATTTTACAAATCACTTGGGCCTGTCAATACCAACATTGGACTGTCGATGACTGGAAATATGTTGCTTGGTTGGATGAGTCTCGTTTCAAATTGCATTGAATGGATGGACGTGTACTGGTATGGGGACAACCTCACGAATCCATGAACCCTTTATGTTAGGAGGGGACTGTTAAAAAAGCTGGTGGAGGCTGTGTAATGGTTTGGGAAGTGTGCAGTTGGAGTGATATAGGACCCCTGATACATCACGATACGACTCTGACAGGTGACATGTACATCAGCATCTTGTCCAATCACCAGCATCCATTCATGTCCATTGTGCATTCCATCAGAATTGAGCATTTCCAGTAGGACAACTCCCTACATTTCCAGAATTGGTGCATAGTGGCCCTAGGAACACTTATGAGTTTAAACAATTCTGCTGGTGACCAAACTCTTCAGACATGAACATTATTGAACATATCTCGGATGCCTTGCAACACGCTGTTCAAAAGCGATCTCCATCCCTTTGTAATTTTATGGATTTATGGATGGCCCTGCAGGATTCATGGTGTCAGTTTCCTCCAGCGCTACTTCAGACATTAGTCCAGTACACGCCACATTGTGTTGCAGCACTTGCGTGTGGTCGCGGGGACCCCACATGATATTAAAAAGATGTAAAAGTTTCTTTGGCTCTTGAGTCTACAACTTTAGTGGTAAAATCCACGGAAGGGACTTAAATTTTTCATCAGAGTTAATTGTATGAGGTTTGTTTTTTAAGTAAGCACCGTCCGCGCGTATAGTCCTGTAGTTCGCGTAGACGCCGCAACAACCCACCACGCCACTTGCCGGCATCCTTCCCGTCCACACTGATGCAAGTTGCAGCTCTGTAGCTGACGTGTACACATCGCTGTGCTACTTTATAATGTTTACGATTATTGAATCGCCGGCCGCGTGTGAGATACGGTCGGTGATACATTTTTTGACCGCGAGAAGCCTATCAGCTGCAGAAATTCATCGTCAGTTAATAGAAGTTTATGGCTTGAATAAAACGTCCATGACGAAGAACGCTCAGGCTGGCCCTCTGTGATCACTGATTGTGTTGGTGGCTGCAGTCAAAACAAAGATTCGTGAGGACAGAAGATTCACAATTTCCACTCTTTCTTTGGAATTTCCACAAGTTTCAAGATCGGTTTTGTACAAAATTGTGTCTGAAAACCTAAACTTTAAGAAAGTGTGTTCTCGGTGGGTACTCAGACTCCTCACAGAGGACCACAAAGGGAAGAGATTTGCCACTTCATTGGACTTTTTGATTCATTACGAGGAAGAAGGAGATGACATGTTGAGTCAAATTGTCACTGCAGATGAAACATAGGTATCCCATATCACTCCCAAAAGCAAGCGACAATCGATGGAATGGCGACACACAACCTCACCCATCAAGGTCAAAGCCAAACAGACGCTGTCAAACCCCGCAAGATTATGGCAACTGTGTTCTGGGACCAGTGCGGTGTTTTGCTAGTGGATGAGGAACGACAATTAACTCAGATGCCTACTGTGCAACTCTAAAGAAGCTCCGCAGAGCAATTCAAAACAAAAGGCGTGGCATGCTGACAAAAGGAGTTTTGCTCCTGCACGATAACGCTAGGCCTCACACCTCTCAAAAGACTCGGGATTTGATTGTTTCTTTTTGCTGGGAAGTTTTGGACCATGAACCATACAGCCCTAACCTTGCTCCAAGCGATTTTCACCTTTTAAAAGTTTTTTTACAAAAGCATTTGTATCTTTTTCAAAAAATAAAAACTTGAGAAACAACCCTTGTATAATGGTTAGACAGAAATTTAGGAACCAGGTTCTAAATTGTAAGACATTTCCGGGCGGATGTGGACTTTGACCACAACGTATTCGTTATGAACTGTAGATTAAAACTGAAGAAACTGCAAATAGGTGGGAATTTGATGAGGTGGGACCTGGATAAACTGAAAGAATCAGAGGTTGTAGACAGTTTCAGAGAGCATAAAGGAAAGATTGACAAGAACGCGGGAAAGAGATTCAATAGAAGAAGAAGGTGTAGCTTTGAGAGATGAAATAGTGAAGATAGCAGAGGATCAAGCAGATAAAAAGACGAGGGCTGATTGAAATCCTTGGATAACACGAGATATTCAATTAATTGATGAAAGGATAAAGTATAAAAATTCAGTAAATGAAGCAGGCAGAAAGGAATACGAACATCCTAAAAATGAGATCAACAGAAAGGCCAAAATGGTTAAACAGGGATGGCTAGAGGACAAATGTAAGGATGTAGAGGCTTATCTCACTAGGGGTAAGATAGAAACTGCCTACAGGAAAATTAAAGAGGCCTTCGGAGGGAATAGAACCACTTGCATGAGTATCAAGAGCTCAGATGGAAAACCAGTTTTAAGCAAAGAAGAGAAAGCAGAAAGGTGGAAGGAGTATATAGAGGGTCTATTCGGGGGCGATGTTCTGGAGGACAATATTATGGAAATGGAAGAGGACATAGATGGTGATGAAATGGGAGATACGATACTGGATGAAGTTCGACAGAGCACTGAAAGACCTAAGTCGAAACAAGGCCCTGAGAGTAGACAATATTCCATTAGAACTATTGATAGCCTTGAGAGAGCCAGCCCTGACAAAACTATACCATCCCGTGAGCAAGATGTATGAGACAGGCGAAATACCCTCATACTTCAAGAAGAATATAATAATTCCAATCCCAAAGAAAGCAGGTGCTGACAGATGTGAAAGTTACTGAACTATCAGTTTAATAAGTCACAACTGCAAAATACTAACACAAATTCATTACAGACAAATGAAAAAAGTGGTAGCAAGTGACCTTGGGGAAGATCAATTTGGATTCTGTAGAAATGTTGGAACATGTGAAGCAATGACATTGAAGGACTGCATACCATCAACTGGTAAGTAACACCACTGTGTGAGGGATGAACATGTGTGTGGCTGTGCAGTCCACACTTGGGACAGTGTAATATGATGTGCGCCCTGTATCGGTGGACAAACAACTTTTTATATGTGCATGGACACAACACAATTAAAAATTGTTCATCATCAGACAGTATTTTCCTATAGTAATTTTGTATACGAATTGAAAACTGATCACTGCAAACAATAAAGTTTTTCTCAGGGACTTGGTGAATTTCTGTAGAGTCTCGGCCATTAAGAAATTCAGAATACATTGACCATACCTTCAAAACTAATGTGTTGTGAAAACACACACACACACACACACACACACACACACACACACACACACCAAAAATGACAAAGGTTACCACACAAAAAAGTACCAAGGTGTGCCATGGAATATTGCCGCTTGGATTTCAGATAAATGCTATACCACTTAGACAAGTGGGGAGTAATACTGTGCATGTTAGTTTTTCATTGAATACAATTGAAAGAAAGTTTTCACTGACATTAAACATTACACAGAAATGTGGAAAGAAACAGGTTCCTTTGAAAATCACAGCGGGCACAAAAAAAGTATTTTCCATTCTTATGATCAATGCTTAGAAAAAAAAGAGGGCAAATAGGTGCTTAAAACAGGAGACCCATGGGATTAGCTTCAGTGCAACACTTCAACTACAGAGGAATCATTGGGAATGAAGTACTGAAAATGTAGTCAAACAGAATAGATTTTACAGAACTATGGATTTGACATTCTGTAGTTAAACCATCAGAACCAAAAGCTCAACAATTCTGAGAGGTGGCTTGGGAGCAAACTTTCGAATTGCTCTGGCAGGCATAATTGCGTATTAAAACAAATTCTCATCCTATGAGACTACTCGCAGGGAAGTAGCTGATCTCGAACATGCGTGCATTGCAAGACAGATTCGATACATCCTTTTCAGTGATAAAATATGATACATAAAATATTAAAAAAATGTTCAGAATATTCTTGATAAATAAACATAGATGGACTGGTTATCTGACATTGTGGTAACTTCACAAAATAACTGACCAATATTACAGAGTTGGCATAAACAGACTGGGCTTCTAGTGCTTAATGGGATAAATTGCATTCCACAAAAATGTCATCAGCTCAATGATGATAAAAATACAAGAAGACCACATCAGGCCTAAAATAAGTGAAACTTGAACAGAAGTTACATCTTTACTAACTAACAGTAAAATTGCCACACTTCTTACAAGGAATTTGAAACAGGAAAAGTTTTATATGTCCATTTCCATGGCAAGTGGAATAACCAGACAGTTAAATGAACAAAATAATCACTGTACCCACAAGGTACAGACTACATGCATAAAATAAATCTTTAAAAAAACAATAAGAGTAAATGGTATTTTAAATGGTGGCTCAGACAGTGGGTAATCTTGAAACCTCCACTAGTGATACAAAATAAATACAGTATATATTTACAGTGTCTGCCATTTAAAATGCCCATCATATAAGAGTGTCACGTAGGTGGTCGCCAATTTCCTTCATGCACATTTCAAGTCTTCTCCGGAAGTTAGAAATCACATCTTGTAGGACAGGCACAGGAATGTGCCTGTGAATTTGATCCTTCATTTCCTATATGGCATGTTCTGGGTCACACCAGATTTCAAATGACCCCAAAGCAAGAAAAGACATGCTGAAAGGTCAGGATATCACCGAGCCAGGAAATGTCCCCATTCTTGGAGATGATGACCAGGAAAGATGTTCTCTAACATGTTAATGAGATGCCATGAGGTATGGCATGGGGCCTCATTTTGTTGGAAGAATGTGTTTGCAGTTACAGGAAGATCAGCACATTGTTGCACTAGGAAATGGTAGAGCATGTGGACATAACATTTTGCATTCACAGAACAACATTGCCACGATAATCTTTAAAAAACTAAGATCCTATGGTTCCAAATGATGATACATCATACCACATTAACACACTCTGACTGTGAAGTGGCATTTTGTGTATCATTTCAGGATTTTCACACGACCAGTATCTAAAGTTATGCTTGTTAACAAGCCTGATACACACACGAATTGGCCTCCTCATTCAGATTGTCATTCATGAGTTAGAAAAATTCCCAGCAAAGGCATATTCTTTTTGAGAGGTCGTCTGCATTCAATTTTTGCACACTCAGAATTTTGTATGGGTAGTATTGCACTTCTACACTGTGATCAGATATGTCAGATTGAAGCATGTGCATGTATGAATAACACCTGAGACATTGGCTGTAGGCTTCTTCCACTCTTGCAACATTCTCTGTTGAACGAATTCATTATGCACTTCCACCACCTCTTTTGTATCCTCAATGTTCTGTACCCACACTATGACAGCACTTGCTGACGGGACTAGGACATAACATGCGAGTTTGTAATGAGCATGGAATACACCTGCACAGCCAAATAGCTGTAATTGTTTTTGTAAAATGCCTTCACAGTGATAGTGTGGTGTTGGCTGGTCCACAATGCCACCTCACCTAAACATCAGTATCATGGTCAATGCCAGAGGTATGTTGGCCAGATGGCACCACTCCAGTTTTCTGATTCTGGATGTAGCATGCTATTTCCAGGGTTTCCAAATCACCCATTTCCTCGCTGCACCTCTTATTTTAGTTATTTACTGGTGGATTGCAGAAACTCGCCCTAAATGTTGACTTCACTGGCCAAGGTATTGGAGATGGTTTGCTTTCATACATTTGTTCACATGCCCATCTTCCACAGCAGCTATTAAAATCTGTTGCTATAGGTTATCCGTCTTGAGCTGACTGCAATTTAATAAAAAAGAATTAAACCAGATGTTTTTCACTTTTATTTATCTGTGGTTATTGTGCAAATTGGACACATACATTTGGATGTTTTTGCTTGTTTTAGGTTAAAAACAGTGTTTTGATTATAAAGTTGGTGTGTAAGTTACTTAGGGTGTTTCTTTACATATTCTGCTCTTTCCCTCCTTGCTAGCACTGGCTGGTGTCAAAGTGCTTCATTTCTCATTTGCATTTGGCAGTTTTTGCCATATTGCAGTATTTCTTGCACTGCATTATTTACACATCACTTTCTGAAACTGTTTCTCCGACCGCCCTGCAACAGTGTTTTTGTCTGTTCGTTTGTTTTTGTTCACATTGCGAGTGTTGCCAACCTGTGAAACTTGTGTGTTGTAATGTCTCTTGCAGCGGTCTCTCCGCGATATTTTCAGAAATTTTATATATTATATAACTCAGTACATATTTCGAAATATCTCTTCTTATCTTACTGATTCCTAAACTTTAATATACGATGATTATCAATGCAAAGTAGTTTCAACCCCTATTATTCCCTGAAGTGTCCATTTACTCCCTGGAATAGCTTCTCTGCTATCTATGTTTTCTCTTATGAAAAGAAAGACTCAGAGCTTGCCAATTAGCCGTGAAAGGAGGAGGATGTATATGTATGTATTGTTGAGCTAGTCACCATCTTGATGAGATTCTGTATGAGAAGGAATTTAATACATGAACTAAACTAAAGTTAGTGTGTTCGTGTATTATTTAACTGATTATTATTGACAGTGTCTGCTTACTACGCTGTGTTGCACGGGATCAGTGGAGAACGACTGATTTACACTGGATGAACCTGCCGTTTTGTATGCTCAAGATATTCAGTTACTTCAAATAAGTAGGCTAACACGGTCTTACCAGCAGATCTCCGGTCTTCCTCATGTGATCACCGAAAGTTAATAATTATTACAAATGTTTTCAGGAGATCGACTGACAATTTTTGTCGCACTGAGACTTCGAAATTGCTTCACTGCCTTATGGAATTTAAGTTAAGCTCAGTTTAATCAGGATAGAACAGTATTGAACTGTGTGAATGTGATAAGCCTGCTTTTTGAATGAAAATTCCCTTAACATATGCATGTTTTTACTGTCCTGATCAGTGAAGCTAAATCAGGCCGTTGTGAGAGAGGTTTTTAAATTTTTTGAATACAAAAAAAATTAAATTTGGCGACTGTGATAGGACGTTCAGTTTTTTCTCCTCAGTATTGCTTTTACAATTACAGTCATTATGACTACCCTCATAGTGTTGTGATTGATGTTGATTGCAAAAACGAACATGTGCATTAATGTCCCTTTCTGTACTTGATCGGTTAAATAATGTAGCTTCATTGATAGATCTTGTTATGGGATCATTTCCTTGCGTGGAACGCTAATCTTCTCGAGATAGGTTTAAAGATCTCTCAATGTTTTCTTTCCATTGTTTAAGTTCTTCGCCTAGTTGTTCTCTGGCATGTTGCAAACCTTTATTAAATAAATTTTTTTCAGAGCTCTCGGTCATAGATTGTATAGCTGCTCTGACCGTATGTTCAATATCGTCTGAAGAAATGGTTTGCCTTTCCAGACTTAACTGTGAGAATTTTCCCACAACAATGTTTACCTTATGATCAGCTTCGTCTTGTCTCTCCTTTGTTATTTATGGATTTATCCAAATTTTGGATGCCCTTCGGAATCTTGTCTTCTGATTGTCTCAAATCCTGCATATCTACTGACATCTCATTTACTTGTTGTTTTAATTCATCTTGAACTTCAACTAATACCAGAATTACCGCCATAGAACATTGCATCTGTTCTTGTGCTTGAACTATCTGTGGAATTGACTCGACCTGCTCTTTAATAGTATTAAGCTTAGTAGCAACATACTCGGTTAACTCTGGGCGTAACTTCTTCGCATTTTCATTACACTGCTGAGTGACTTACTCAATTTGAGCAGCTAATTTTAATTCTGTCTTTTCATTCTGAATTTTCAGTTCTTCTGCAGTTTTATTTAATTTATCATCAAGTTTCTGAAAATACTCTACTAATTTATTATTTAATTCTGCTTGATTAGCTTCGAATTGCTCATTCAACTTTGTTTGATTAGCTAGTAATTGCTCCTGGACTTTCACTTGATTAGCTGCTAATTGTTTCACTTTCACTTGATTGGCTGCTAATTGTTCGTTGATTCCCCTTTTAGTCTCTATTTGCGCATTAGTTAAGTCTGTTACATTTTCGGCTAACAGTCTTAACTGCTGCATGATTACAGTCAATGGGTTTATTTCGTCCTGCTCAGATGACATCGAAACACTTAAGCTTTGTTGTGGGGCCTGATTAATGCTGCCACTAGGCACTTCTTCAGGTAAGCTAGCGTCTAATGCTGAGGGCTGTTATGATTCGCTCTGCTGTTGCATTGCCATTTTATAAGCTGCCCTAGTAAGAACCATTACTATACAGAACAACAAATATATAAAGTCACTCTCATCTGAGTTAATAATGTCACTGACCTAAACTTTGCATAATACTCACTTGTAATAAACACTTCCTATCTAAAGATCAACCCAACAGTCACTCAATCAATCTGATTCAAACCGATAGACATTTAAATAGTTATTCTAAATTTCTATCTACAAAAACTTAATTGTATATTGTCTGGCCTGAACGACGTTCTCGTAGGTTGTGGCAAAATTGTGACTTCTGGAACAGGCCTCGTCTTCTTTTCTCTCGTGCACATGCAACATAAAATTCACATAATGTTTAAGTAATGCTCAAAAATGTGTCCTGTCACAGTGAAGCCAAATTTAATATATATTTTTTTAAATAATATTGATGACTTCCGATATTTGTATTAAACATGTACAAAAACTAAAAATCAATTGCAGCAGCCAGATAATCTTTACACCAAATTTACAGGTGCAATAATTATGAGCTTTGTACTCTTGAAAGGTAGTTTCTTTTTCCCCCTTTGCATATTTGGCCCAGCATATTTATAATATGAATGTACAAAAATATATGCACAGTATAAATTAAATAATGATTATAGAGTGTGTGTGTGTGTGTGTGTGTGTGTGTGTGTGTGTGTGTGTGTGTGTGTGTGTTTTGTTGTGTCTATCTACCAGAGCTTTCCCATTTGGTAAGTCACAGCATCTTTTTTAAATATATTTTTCCCATGTGGAATGGTTCTTTCTGTTATGTTCGTATCATTAATTTGAACCCAACAATTACATTTGTTATTGTCACTGTTGCATTTCGAAATCTTTTCTGTCATCTTACTTTCTCTTTTTGTTTGTGCAAGTAGTTTCACTTTGTATTCACCTTCCCATTTTTCCGTAATATACCATACAATTTATCCTGCCTATATGTACTCAATAATACGTAATTTACTTCCAAAGAATAACCAAAAAAATTTTTAACACTTTCAACAATACCACTGCTATAAAATCCACCGCTCCCAGTTTACAAACATTTCTTGTGTAACTTCGTGAATGTTATTTCAAAGCTTCAGTTCCTTTCACCTGTTAAACAACCATTTCAGCTAGTTCTAACAACTTTCGTTTTATTTCCAATCACATTTTTCCCAAATAACCGATAATTTTTTTAGCAGCTTCCCACAGGTTTTAACGTTATTTCTTCATCAGACGATTGTTAGCCTCATTTTCATAATCTGCCACCACATAACCAGTCCTTTTAAAACATTTACACACAGTTTTTCCAAAATTTTCCCGTATTTCTCCGTCCTTTAACGTGTTTTGGAGGCAGCACAACCACCTAACCTTTCTGCACATCGCTGTTTACCAACCCAAGTTCACCACAGGATCAACATAGCTCAGCTTAAAAAACACTTTTTCGACTTTTTTCACACCAGATCTCCAGTTGCTTTCTAATTCACCTTTATCTCACCCCATATATTTTTATTTTCATTTTCATTTCAGCCTCATGTTTCACTTTCCACCTTCTAATACCATGTCACTCTCACAGCATCCCTACAACGACCCCATTAAGTTTTATTTACATTCACTCTGCAAACATGCCTTCGCCCTAGCCAGGATACACTCCCATATTTTATTTACTCAGACTTCTTTGACATTTGGCATTACCCCCAAAGGCCTCACACTTAAAGTTCCCATCTCTGGCTGTAACCCTTCTTTCCATCAGTCCCTATACCAGTTCCAAACTGAACAATCCATTGCCCTCACCCGCCTAATCCTTCACCTAAACATAAACTCAGCCATTGAACACACCTGTCAACTCCTATCCCTAATAAAAGTCCTCAATCTTTCCTCTCCCACATCCACACTGGCTGTTCAGAGCATCCTCCTACAGGGCAACCGCAAATTAGAACAGCATGCCACCCTCCACCTCAAAAAACTATCCAATCTCCTGGTTTCCCACCTCCGGAAAGGCAACTCACTCACCCTCCACAACCTTTCCAACAAACCTCAACCTCCTCTCATTGCACACAGACCCAGTCTCTCCCATCTACTCAATCTCCCACTGCCAGCTCCACTCCTCCCAAAACCTCTAAATCCTAGTCAACACAATCTGGAACCACAACACCCCAATTCAGTAGTTAACCTTTCCTCCAAAACCTCTGTCCTATCCAAAGGCCTCACCTTCAGCCCCACTCCCAGATTCAACCAAACAGCCCTTGTCAAAGATTTACTGTCCTACACTCGTAGTCTCTGTTGGAAATATCACATTGCCATAAAGAAAAATGATCCTAATCTTACTCCTAATGATCCAGCTCCCCAAGACACTATCCAGATTGAACCCTGCCTGGAACAGTTCCGTCCTCCGTCACTGCGGAACCCACCTCCTCTTCCTCAAAATCACCCTCTCCAAAACTTCCAGGAATTTCTCAATTCCAGCCTTGCCTCTCAATCTTTCTTGAAAAACCTTAATCCTACTCCCATCATCACCTCAGCTGAAGCCCAGGCTATCCATGATCTGAAAGCTGACTGATCCATCGTCATTCTTGCGGCTGACAAGGGTTGCGCGACCATGGTACATGATAGTTGGGAGTATGTGGCTGAGGGACTGCGTCTGCTTTCAGACAACACTACATACGAAGTTTGCCAAGGTAATCCCATTCCTGATGTCCAGGCAGAGCTTCAAGGAATGCTCAGAATCTTAGGCCCCCTACAAAACCTTTCACCTGACTCCGTCAACCTCCTGACCCCACCGACACGCGGCATCCCTACCTGCTACCTAGTTCCTAAAATTCACAAACCCAAACATCCCGGCAGCCCCATTGTAGCTGGTTACCAAGCCCCCACAGAACGTATATCTGCCTATGTAGATCAACACCTTCAACCCATTAGATGCAGTCTCCCATCCTTCATCAGAGACACCGACCACTTTCTCGAATGCCTGGAATCATTACCCAATCTGTTACCCCTGGAAACCATCCTTGTAACCATTGATGCCATATCCCTATACGCAAATATCCCGCATGTCCAGGGCCTCGCTGCAATGGAGCACTTCCTTTCACGCTGTTCACCTGCCACCCTATCTAAAACCTCTTTCCTCATCACCTTAGCCAGCTTCATTCTAACTCACAACTTCTTCACTTTTGAAGGTCAGACATACCAACAATTAAAGGGAACAGCTATGGGTACCAGGATGCCCCCCTCGTATGCCAACCTATTTATGGGTCGCATAGAGGAAGCCTTCTTGGTTACTCAGGTCTGCCAACCCAAAGTTTGGTACAGAGTTAATGATGACATCTTCATGATCTGGACTCACAGTGAAGAACAACTCCAGAATTTCCTCTCCAACCTCAACTCCTTTGCTTCGATCAGATTCACCTGGTCCTACTCCAAATCCCATCCCACTTTCCTCGACGTTGACCTCCGTCTGTCCAATGGCGAACTTCACACATCCGTTCACACCAAACTCACCAACAAGCAACAGTACCTCCATTATGACAGCTGCCACCCATTACATATCAAACGTTCCCTTCCCTACAGCTTAGGTCTTCGTGGCAAACGAATCTGCTCCAGTCCCGAATCCCTGAACCATTACACCAACAACCTGAAAACAACTACCCTCCCGACCTGGTACAGAAGCAAATAACCAGAGCCACTTCCTCATCCCCTCAAACCCAGAACCTCCCACAGAAGAACACCAAAAGTGCCCCACTTGTGACGGATACTTTCCGGGACTGGATCAAACTCTGAATGTGGCTCTCCAGCAGGGATAAGACTTCCTAAAATCCTGCCCCGAAATGAGATCCATCCTTCATGAAGTCCTCCCCACTCCACCAAGAGTGTCTTTCCGCCATCCACCTAACCTTCGTAACCTCTTAGTTCATCCCTATGAAATTCCCAAGCCACCTTCCCTACCCTATGGATCCTACCCTTGTAACCGCCCATGGTGTAAAACCTGTCTCACGCACCTTCCCATCACCACCTATTCCAGTCCTGTAACCCGAAAGGTGTACATGATCAGAGACAGAGCCACATGTGAAAGCACCCACGTGATTTCCCAACTGACCAGCCTATACTGTGAAGCCTTCTATGTGGGAATGACCAGCAACAAACTGTCCATTCGCATGAATGGACACAGGCAGACAGTGTTTGTTGGTAATGAGGATCACCCTGTGGCTAAACACGCCTTGGTGCACGGCCAGCACATCTTGGCACAGTGTTACACCGTCCGGGTTATCTGGATACTTCCCACCAACACCAACCTATCCAAACTCTGGAGATGGGAACTTGCCCTTCAATATATCCTCTTTTCCCATTACCCACGAGGCCTCAACCTCCGCTAATTTCAAGTTGCAGCCCCTCATACATCACTTGTCACTCAACAACATCTTTGCCTCTGTACTTCGGCCTGAGTGACATCACTGCCCAAACTCTTTGCCTTTACATATGTCTGCTTGTGTCTTGTATATATATATATATATATATATGTGTGTGTGTGTGTGTGTGCATGCGCTTGATATATATATATATATATATATATATATAATATATATATATATATATATATATATATATATATATATTTTTTTTTTTTTTTATTGTGTCTATCTCCAGCACTGTCCCGTTTGGTAAGTCAGGAAACATTCCACGTGGGAAAAAATATAATATTGTGTCTATCTACTAGCGCCTTCTCATTTGGTAAGTCACAGCATATTATAGTACACACAACATATCATTACAGGTGATACATATTAACATCAGATATCAATCTTTCTTTCCACCAGATACTGGAAGTCATTCGAACTGGCATTGAAAAAGGACCAGAGTCAGGATATGCTGCAGAGAGTGCTGCATTTGGACAGCTGGCAATGACTCCACAGAGTAGAGGACTAATGGGTCTTTTCAAAGGACAGACAGAATGCAAAAAGAATCGCTTTGGTAACCCATCTCATCAAGTGAAGTAAGAGCAATATGGTTTAAAAGAGAGTGATAAACTTTAAATATTGATAATTGTGGTTTTGTACTGAACCTTGTCTTCTTAGGAACTGTCAGTATTTGATTTTCAACACTTGACATAAATATAAGCTGAATTAATGAAGATCTGTAGAAACTCCAAAATTGCGCAAAGTCCGTTATTTCATATTATATGAATCATGGTTATATAAATTTATAAAAAATAGTATCATAAGCAAGCTTTTCATTATTTTTGACTATAATGAAGTTAAACCTTGACTTTCACAATGTTTTTAATTGCAGTTTGTACCATTACTGACAAGCTAACTTTCTTCTTTTAAGCAGAGAAGCATGAGTGTACTTCAGTATTTTTTGTCAGTCTACTGACTGGTTTGATGTGGCCCGCCACGAATTCCTTTCCTATGCTAACCTCTTCATCTCAGAGTAGTACTTGCAACCTACGTCCTCAATTATTTGCTTGACGTATTCCAGTCTCTGCCTTCCTCTACAGTTTTTGCCCTCTACAGTTCCCTCTAGTACCATGGAAGTCATTCCCTCATGTCTTAGCAGATGTCCTACCATCCTGTCCCTTCTCTTTATCAGTGTTTTCCACATATTCCTTTCCTCTCCGATTCTGCGTAGAACCTCCTCATTCCTTACATTATCAGTCCACCTAATTTTCAACATTCGTCTATAGCACCACATCTCAAATGCTTAGATTCTCTTCTGTTCCGGTTTTCCCACATTCCATGTTTCACTTCCATACAATGCTGTACTCTAGACGTACATCCTCAGAAATTTCTTTCTCAGATTAAGGCCGGTATTTGGTATTAGTAGACTTCTCTTGGCCAGAAATGCCTTTTTTGCCATAGCGAGTCTGCTTTTGATGTCTTCCTTGCTCCGTCCGTCATTGATTATTTTACTGCCTAGGTAGCAGAATTCCTTAACTTCATTGACTTCGTGACCATCAACCCTAATGTTAAGTTTTTCGCTGTTCTCATTTCTACTACTTCTCATTACCTTCGTCTTTCTCCGATTTACTCTCAAACCATACTGTGTACTCATTAGACTGTTCATTCCGTTCAGCAGATCATGTAATTCTTCTTTCACTTAGGATAGCAATGTCATCAGCGAATCGTGTCATTGTATTTTAATTCCACTCCTGAACCTTTATTTTATTTCCATCATTGCTTCCTTGATGTACAGATTGAAGAGTAGGGGCGAAAGGCTACAGCCTTGTCTTACACCCTTCTTAATACGAGCACTTCGTTCTTGATCGTCCACTCTTATTATTCCCTCTTGGTTGTTGTACATATTGTATATGACCCGTCTCTCCCTATAGCTTACCCCTACTTTTTTCAGTATCTTGAACAGCTTGCACCATTTTATATTGTCGAACACTTTTTCCAGGTCGACAAATCCTATGAACGTGTCTTGATTTTTCTTTAGCCTTGCTTCCATTATTAGCCGTAATGTCAGAATTGCCTCTCTCGTGCCTTTACTTTTCCTAAATCCAAACTGATCGTCACCTATCAGTGTTTTACACATTGAAATTTTATTTTTTTCTGTCTCTCAATTGAAATCTTGATCTTTTCTCAAGAAGTTTACTGGTTGATCTCCAGATTTCAATATTTTATTGGATAACTGAACAATCGTGGGTGCACGCACACTCTCATATGCATGCTTATCAACTGCGTGCGTACACACACACACACACACACACACACACACACACACACACACACACACACACACACACACACACACACACACACACACGGGAGGGGGGAGGACATGGATAGTGAGAGGGGGAGGAATAGAAAGACATAGGAGGAGGTGGAGGTGGGCAGAGAGCTGGGGATGAAGAGAGAGGCAGAAAGGAGGGAGCAGAATGGTCAAAAGGGGGGGAGAGGGGTTGCAAGTAGAAGATGGATGAAGGGGGCTGTAGGGTATTGATGTAGATGGGGAGGGAGAGATGTGGTGGGAGGAGGAGTTACACCATATATGTAAAGCACATGTAAGTTTGGGGGGGGGGGGGAGAATCCCCTAAACTTCTGGATTAATTCCATCAAAATTTGACACACAAACAACAAACTTAAGGTATCCGCACTCCAATAGGAGCAGAGATGAGGGCAGAAAAATTTTTTAGCCTGTGCTGTATAGGCTGTCCTGCACACCAGTTGTGTTCTGTACAAATAGTATTAGCCTACCTAGGTTTTCCAAGCCTTTGATCTGAAGTAGGTTGCCTGCACAAGAGGCATGCTGGGGAATACTAATGGCCTACTTAACTGACCTGTTGTACAAGGGTTACCGACTTGTGTGGATGAGTGTAGTTGGAAGTAGGTTTAGATGAATAGAGGAGGGAATGGTGTTACAGGGAGGAAGGGGGAAGGGAGGCATGAAGGAATGGATAGGGAAAGGCACAGGAGGGAATGTACAGAGGGAGGGGGTAGAAGGAAGGAAATCGAGGGGAAGGAGATCAATAGGATGGAGGAGGAGGATGTAGGAACAGATGGAGGTGAAGAAAGATTGGGTGTAGTAGTAGATGGATAGGGTGAGGGTAGAGGAGGAAATTGACAAGAGGGACTGAGGAAGGAATAGGTAAACAGAAGGGGGGGGGGGAGGAGAAGAAGAAGATGGACAAAGAGAGGGGATGTACAGAGAAGCAAGGAGGAGTAGGCAGAGTGGGGGTAAGAAGATGGGTACAGAGAAGCAAGGAGGAGTAGGCAGAGTGGGGTAAGAAGATGGACAGAGGACAGAGGGATGGGATAAGAAGGGTGTGGACAGGGAGATGGAGGTAAGAGGAGATCATGGGTGAAAGCAGGAGGAGGATATGGACAAGGAGGGAAGGAAGGAAGGAAGGGAAGATGCATGCAATATATTTGTGTAACATCTATGTGTGTGAAACTGTGGGGAAAAAGATAAGTAGGGCAAGAGGAGGGCAGGAGAGAGAATGGGCAGAGGGGCTCCACGAAAGGTTGGACAGAGAGAGGGTTAAGGAGAAAGGAGAATACTTGTGTGTGTGTGTGTGTGTGTGTGTGTGTGTGTGTGAGAGAGAGAGAGAGAGAGAGAGAGAGAGAGAGAGAGAGAGAGATGGGAGGGGGAGGGGGGAGTGAACAGGAGAAGGTGAAAAGCTAGAAGGGGGCAGGAGGAGATGTAGGTAGTCAGAGAGGAAGGAGGTGATGAACAGAGAGGAGGAGAGAGAAGATAAGATGGACAGGAGGAGAGGGGAGGAGGAATAGTTAACTGAGTGGGTTGGGAAGAGAAAGTGGCTGGGGGTACAGAGAGGTGGGGCAGGGTTACGGAGGAGATGGGCAGAGAAAGGGGACAGAAAGTACAGGAAGAGGGTGGGTGGAGGGGTGATGAATGAAAGGGGGGGGGGGGGGGGAATTGAGAGGGACCAAGAGAAGAGAGAAAGGGGGGTAGCAGGGGAAAAGAGATGTTTGTGTTATATGTGACATATGCATATGCGGGTGAAGCTGCAGGTATTCAGCTAGTTTTCAAAAAGGGTTTATCAAACTTCCTGGAAGATTAAAACTGTGTGCTGGACTGAGACTCAAACTCGGGACCAGTGCCTTTCGTGGGCAACTGCTCTACCATTGGAGCTACCCAAGCGTGTCCCACCCCCCGTCCTCACAGCTTTTCTTCCGCCAGTGCCTCGTCTGCTACTTTCAAACCTTCACAGAAGCTCTCCTGCAAACCTAACAGAAGTTGCACTCCGGGAAGAAAGGATATTGTGGAGACATGGCTTAGTCACAGCCTGGGGGATGTTTCCAGAATGAGATTTTCGCTCTGCAGCGGAGTGTACGCTGAAACTTCCTGACAGATTAAAATTATGTGCCAAACCGAGACTCGAACTCAGGACCTTTTTTCCTTTCGTGAGCAAGTGCTCTACCATCTGAGCTACCCAAGCGAAAGTAAAGCTGTGAGGATGGGGCATAAGTCGTGCATCAGTAGCTCAGATGTTAGAGCACTTGCTTGTGAAAGGCAAAGGTCCCGAGGTCGAGTCTTGGCCCGTCACACAGTTTTTATCAGCTAGGAAGATTCAGATCGGCACACACTCCACTGCAGAGTGAAAGTCTCATTCAGGGTTTATGAAAGTTGACAACCTTGACAGTGTACAAGGAAAAGGATAATTGGCCTAGGCACTGCCTAGAAAGGGAACTGGTCAGCAAATAGTTAGAATACTACATAAACTTTTCTTGTTCTTCTCTACCTGTACACGGGAAGTGAGGGACCTTACTACAGGTACTCGTCTTCCGCCATTCGGCCCCCGGGTTCACCTTTTTCTCATAACTGGTTTTTTTTTGTTTTTTACCCCCCTGCACATACAAATAGGTGATGCTTAGTAGGGCGTATTTGTTTCTCCCACTCACCTCTAATATATTGGGTGTGTGAAACAGTGGAAGGCTGAGTGGTTCTAGAATTTACTCCGAAATTCTCGAAGCACTACGTATTCCCTCCCCACCCCCACCCCCACACCCCACCCCCCTTAAATGGAACACACGATACTTTATACAGTCATCATGTAAATTTATATCACGTACAATTATAACAATGTACATTCCAACATTCATCTTTGTACTCATTTAGAATAAATTTTAGGCAATCTTTCATTTATTCTACTCTCGCTCTATTTTAACTTCAACTCTGAATATTCCATTGTAATCTGGCAAGTTTTCCTAGTAGTTAGGATTTGTTAGGACTCTGTTTCAATTTCCAATCGCAAACTCCAGATGTACGCAATGGTCTTATTATTTATAAACTTTTTGTAGTCTGGAGGAACTGTGGCCAAAATAAGTGTTCCTATTGACACTCATAAAATGTAATAATGCTACCAAAATAATTTCTACAAACTTTCATGACTTTCGTCATGATACTGTCCTTTCCCCTCTAGAAACAGTACGTATACCTCACATTACTGATTGATACTATGAGTACCCTTTCTCCTTCTGTTTTGGTAGGTGCACCCCTTTTCATAATTCCTATTTTCCTATGGTACAGGTTAATCCCCTTCTTGGTGCCTCTGTCCATACAGTATAGGTCAGCTTTTCTTAGGTCTGCCTATCTGCCATTTTCATCAAATATATGCTGGGTGCATCCTCCCTTATCCTTCTCGAGTAGACCTCATGGTTCATTACCCTAGTATACGTCTTTATGTACACTATAACTAAATATTATCTGGTAAAACTAAAATCTGCTTCACACTTCATGCTCGCCTTTTCATACTTCTCTTTTATACCTTAGTCCTCTTTTACTTATCAACTTCTATGTTTCCAGCATCAACTTCATGAATACATACATTGTTCAATATATAATTTTTTTACTTAAGTTATGAGAGTCCCACTATCCTACAAGTCATCAGAATATTTTTTAGACTGACATTCATGAATAATTATAACAATTAGTTCCTCCTTGACTTACGCTTATCAGTTATGCTCTTCAACAACATGGTAGTTTTTTTCAAGTACCTAGGCGATGTAGAACCGTCACAATGAACAACCATAAGTTCATATTTCTCTATGTGCACGTTCTTTCCCCCTACAACACTTGACGGTTCTCACATCCTTTTAATCCAGACTTTCATTGTTTGTGTCTTTGTGTTATGGTTTGTCTGTGCGGAAGTGTGTTTGTGTAGCCTGATTCCTCAGCCTACTTATACGAAATAAGTTGAAGGTTATTGGAAACCATGGAAAATAAGAACTTCAGTGATAGAAGTACATGCATATGGAAAGAGGGAAAGATAGACCAGTATGCAGATGAGAAGTAAGAAAGGAAAAAGTAGAAATGGTTGCTAAAATCAAAGAAGAGAAAGAAGATAGTCCCAAAGACTGAGAACCCTTCCCATCCCACCTTCCCCAGGATCCCTACTTCGCAAGTACTTGAGTGAGAAGCCGAAGGGGGTATGATGATTAAACGTCTCCTGCAGAACAGACATTCTCACCTTCACGTTTGAAGTCACCGAAGAAAAATCTTAGCAACCCCTACGGAACAGCAAATGTTGTGGAACCAGTCACACTTGTCAGTGAGGATTGTCTGAAAAGTGTGATGTGTGTGTTGTGTTAGTCGTGCTTTTACCTACACTACTATAAACCCTCCCCTATACATCACATATCATAAAGGGTAAAACAGACGTTCTGCATGGATTATAAAATATGTATTATATTATCACAATTATTTAATGATTCATACAAAATCATATTTTCTATTAATCTAACATGCTTTGCAATTCATTAATCTGCACCCAGGTTTCTGTAGACCAGCGGCCTAAGAGATTACTTTCAAATAGCAGCTTAGCTAAAAATAAGACCTAACTATACGCAGATGGCAGGAGAGACTGGCTGGCTAGGCAAAAATAATAGCTAACTATACGTGGATAGCATCAGCTGCTGTTGGCATTACAATCGGGGCCACCGCTGACTAGAGAGGAGTGTGAAGGCGACTTAACAGGCACGATCCTCTAACAACCTGCATAGAGAGCTGTGTTGGTAAGCGAATGTGTAATCAGCACCGGTGGGCAGCACT
This sequence comes from Schistocerca gregaria, assembly GCF_023897955.1. Classification (NCBI taxonomy): domain Eukaryota; kingdom Metazoa; phylum Arthropoda; class Insecta; order Orthoptera; family Acrididae; genus Schistocerca; species Schistocerca gregaria. Next base: position 545,889,814 of record NC_064924.1, read on the forward strand.
GGCGCCGGTGGCATTGAATTTTGGTTTCAGCATCATTGTTGGCAAGTGGATGCAGAATCAGCACTGGTGAGCAGCAGCTGGTGCAGTCGATGTCAGTGGCTGGTTACTGCATCGACGTGATGGACGTGATGGACGTGTGTGAAGACGGCTTACTCTCCACACAAAGTCTTGTTAGTCGAAAGGTTGAGGTCTTTTCTATGGATTTTTGCCACTATTACAGGGTGCTTCAAAAATGACCGGTATATTTGAAACTGCAATAAAAACTAAACGAGCAGCGATAGAAATACACCGTTTGTTGCAATATGCTTGGGACAACAGTACATTTTCAGGTGGACAAACTTTCGAAATTACAGTAGTTACAATTTTCAACAACAGATGGCGCTGCAAGTGATGTGAAAGATATAGAAGACAACGCAGTCTGTGGGTGCGCCATTCTGTACATAGTCTTTCTGCTGTAAGCGTGTGCTGTTCACAACGTGCAAGTGTGCTGTGGACAACATGGTTTATTCCTTAGAACAGAGGATTTTTCTGGTGTTGGAATTCCACCGCCTAGAACACAGTGTTGTTGCAACAAGACGGAAGTTTTCAACGGAGATTTAATGTAACCAAAGGACCGAAAAGCGATACAATAAAGGATCTGTTTGAAAAATTTCAACGGACTGGGAACGTGACGGATGAACGTGCTGGAAAGGTAGGGCGACCGCGTACGGCAACCACAGAAGGCAACGTGCACCTAGTGCAGCAGGTGATCCAACAGCAGCCTCGGGTTTTCGTTCGCCGTGTTGCAGCTGCGGTCCAAATGACGCCAACGTCCACGTATCGTCTCATGCGCCAGAGTTTACACCTCTATTCATACAAAATTCAAATGCGGCAACCCCTCAGCGCCGCTACCATTGCTGCACGAGAGACATTCGCTAACGATATAGTGCACAGGATTGACAACGGCGATATGCATGTGGGCAACATTTGGTTTACTGACGAAGCTTATTTTTACCTGGACGGCTTCGTCAATAAACAGAACTGGCGCATATGGGGAACCGAAAAGCCCCATGTTGCAGTCCCATCATCCCTGCATCCTCAAAAAGTACTGGTCTGTGCCGCCATTCCTTCCAAAGGAATCATTGGCCCATTTTTCAGATCCGAAACGATTACTGCATCACGCTATCTGGACATTCTTCGTGAATTTGTGGCGGTACAAACTGCCTTAGACAACACTGCGAACACCTCGTGGTTTATGCAAGATGGTGCCTGGTCACATCGCACGGCCGACGTCTTTAATTTCCTGAATGAATATTTCGATGATCGTGTGATTGCTTTGGGCTATCCGAAACATACAAGAGGCGGCACAGGAGGCGGCGTGAATTGGCCTCCCTGTTCGCCAGACATGAACCCCTGTGACTTCTTTCTGTGGGGACACTTGAAAGACCAGGTGTACCGCCAGAATCCAGAAACAATTGAACAGCTGAAGCAGTACATCTCATCTGCATGTGAAGCCATTCCGCCAGACACGTTGTCAAAGGTTTCGGGTAATTTCATTCAGAGACTACGTCATATTATTGCTACGCATGGTGGATATGTGAAAAATATCGTACTATAGTGTTTCCCAGACCGCAGCGCCATCTGTTGTTGACAATTGTAACTACTGTAATTTCGAAAGTTTGTCTGCCTGAAAATGTACTGTTGTCCCAAGCATATTGCAACAACCGGTGTATTTCTATTGCTGCTCGTTTAGTTTGTATTGCTGTTTCAAATATACTGGTCATTTTTTATACACCCTGTACTTTCTCATTTCTTTTACTGTGTTGTACTCACAACTTTCTTCCATTGGTTTATTGGACTCAATACAATTAGTAGAAACAGTTCTCATATCTTGGTATGCCTGGTTGCTATGGCAACTCATATCATCTTCTTCCTGTTTCTGTCTTAAAATTCCCGCTTTCTTCGGGTCCTGTTACTTGGGTCTCCACGTTCTAACATTTTTCGGTTGACAAGACACGTGTGGTATTGGGTTGCAAGGCTCACACATGTCTCAAGTCAGTTAACTTGTATGATGTGTGTAGCCAATCCTCTTCTCTGGGTAATCAGCTACCCTGATCTCCCAAAAGCTGCTTCTCTGAAGACTATAGCTGGCTAAAGGAATTTATTAAACTACTTCTTTATCCTTGAAATAATTTGGGAACTTTTCAGTTCAATCACTTTGTATTTTCAACATCCATGGAGAACAACTTCTGCAAGCTAAATTACTCCTTAAACATTAGACTCATTTACACATATTCAGATATCATTGGTTTGATAACTAAATAATTTATGAACATCATACATGTGTCTTGATTTGTTCACAGCCAGGACACATAGTAAGTTAAAACTCTACAGTCTCAAGTGAGTCCAATATGTGAATGTACATAGAAATCTATATTCAATTGTTAGTTAGTTTATTTACAATCAAGAGACACTAAAGAGCACAGAATACTACATTAACTTTTCTTTTCTTCTCTTCTCTGTGTTTACACAGAAACTCCGTGGACCGTACAGCAGGTACTTGTCTGCCGCCATTCGGCTGCTGGGTCCATCTTTTTCTCGTAACTGTTTCTTGACCTGTACATACAAATAGGTGATGCGTACTAGGGCATATTCTTTTCTTCTCCTCACTTCTAAAAAGTCAGGTGTTCGAAACGGTGGAAGGCTGAGTGGTTCTAGAATTTACTCTGAAATTCTCAAAGCACCACAGAAGAGACCATGAAAATGTTGAGAATCATTTTGTTTTTGTCCAGTGGTTTGACAGACAGTAGTAATATTCACTTTTCCCCTTGTGTTCCCTAAAGAGTATTTAAAATCAGTCTCATGCTAAGCTGATTTTTTAAAAATGCTTATTTTGTTCATAATTGTTTGTTAATATATTTTTATATTTATGTTTCAGAAATATTGCAGTAATAGGTGCAGGACTCATGGGTGCTGGCATAGCACATGTGTCAATAGATAAAGGTTATAAAGTTATTATGAAGGATACTGACCCCAAAGGGCTAGCACGTGGTGTTGGACAAATACAAACAGGACTAGATAAAGCAGTGAAAAGGAAGAAGTTGTCTGGGTACTGAAATGAAACTACTTTTTTAAAAAAACCTACTTCTTTAGCTAATGCTACTGTAGTGTTTGGGAAATCTAATCATCTCTGGCATACTTCAAAAATGATGACAAATGTTTTATTTTCAGGTTTGAAATGGATCGATTTATGTCAAACCTAGAACCAACACTTTCTTATTCAAATTTTAAAAGTTGTGATATGGTAATAGAAGCAGTATTTGAAGACTTAAACATCAAGCATAAGGTTATCAAGGAGATTGAACAGCTTATTCCAGAGCATTGTGTTGTGGCTTCCAACACCAGTGCTCTTCCTATTACAGATATTGCAAAGGCAAGCAAGCGACCTGAAAAGGTTAGTTGAAAAGTAAAAATATCTCAATAACAACATTTGACAGCCAACAAAGTGAGAAAAGCTGACATAATTTCTTTCTTTTTGAACTGCTATACCAAGAGACCATGATCAATAAATAAGATTGTTCACTGACCGTTCATCCCTATCTGCAGAGTACATCTTTAGAGGTGAAATATCAGTATGGTTTAATCTCTGCAAATCTAGTGATTGACCGAATTGTGACATGAACGTACTTATCTTTCTTTCTTACACGGTATATTGAGTGCACATTTGAAAAACTGAGCACCAACTTAAGATTTGAAGAGTGTCTTTAGTTAGAGGAATGAATAGATATGAGCCAGTGGGGAACAGAAGCTTTGAATTTGCCCATTCTGTGTCAGAAGGCTCATACAGTAGATTACTATCTGTGCAAGCAAGAGTTTGAAAATTGTGCATCAGACCAGTACTCATATCAACTTTCTCCTGTTTAAGCAACTTGGCATATATTCTAGAAAGGGTAAAACAGTTCTCTTTCACATGTCTTATACGTCTTCTTACCCAATTTAGAGATATTGGTCTCCCAAATTACATCAGCAATAGAATGAGTACTCTATCCAGAGCACTTATCTTAGAACAACTTAAACTTGTTTTGGTCTTCAGTCCAAAGACTGGTTTAATGCAACTCTCCATGCTGGTCCATTGTGTGCTATCCTCTTCACCTATTCTGTAATATAGGAAAATTGTGACTGCAAAACTATTGGGCTATTGAAATTAAGTGTTAATCCAATTTCACGCCAAACATCCATGGTGGTAGCAAAAGTATTTCTACTACAGTTCTGTGAAAGGTGGCAGTATCCATGGTATTAAGATCTGTGCCTGGATCAGAATAACAAAGTAATTGGCAGGTAGTGTTTTACGAAAGAGCTGCCACAGCAACAACTAATCAACCGTTGTCATGGCACTCTGCCAATACTCTGATCACCTTTCAGGAGCAGAGTAACAGTATCACTTTGCAGCTCAGATCCACTATTAGCTAGAGATATTCTTTTGCATATTATAAAAAAGAATCGGCATAAGGAAAGAAAGCATGTGATCATCATCTAATGATTGCGGTTGATAGCATTACTGTTGCCATAAATTTTCATCATATGCTTTCTTTCCTTATGCTGATTCTTTTTTATAATATGCAAAAGAATGTCTGTAGCTAATAGTGAATCAGAGCAACAAAGTGATAAGGCTACTCTGCTACTGTAAGGTGATCAGAGTAATGCAGATTGAAGGAAAACATAAAAAAGAATTCAGCAGTGACCTGAGCAGCTGTTAGTGTTACAGCTATATTGGCTGTGCACATATCACCTAACACAATATTGAGCCTTTCAGTGTCTAACCGGCAATTACTTTGTTATTCTGATGCAAGTATACTTGCTTGACATGCCGTCACTAGAACAGAAGTGTGGCAACATGGTAAATACTCATTTAACTTTTATTTATCTTACTTGCATATCATATTGTTTTTTAAGCACAATACTGAATAAAATAAAGCAATAACACAGGTAATTTATGGACACTTAAATTTTTAATACAATCAGTTGCACCATTTGTTGCCACCAGGAATTCATTGAAAGTTCCACAATATGTCCTATCTGTAACTAAATGGTGAACAGATGGAGTCTTACCGTATCTGTAAAGAGAGTCAGTGCTTCTGCCACGATTGAAGCATATTCTGTTAATTGTTGTCCATATTCTGCACGATTGGTCGAAGGCAGGGGCTTTCTTCTTTATGCTAGGTAAATTGTGGCAATGTGAAGGGCAAGCCTTTGGCTAGTCTAATTCCTATGAATCAGTTCATTTGAACTGAGACATATACAGTTCCATTAGCTATTTTCATGGATGATTTTCTTAATTGGACCTAGTTTCTTTCTAGGACAACTGTGGCTTGATGGTCAGCGAGTCGCAGGTTGCCTGATATGCATTTAAACTCACAGAGAATAACTGATTTTTGCCAAAGGTGCAGGGGTTGTGAATGTGACTTGTTATAGGTTGCCAGTTAGCAAGGGTTGATCTGAGTGCTCCACTGATATTCTTATTGTGTTGTTAAGCTGCCTTGAGCTTTTGTATGTGTGCTCTATTGAGCATTACAGGAACACTATATACCACCGTAGACTAGAGTTGAAGTGTGCATAGTTTCTGCAACAGAACCCCAGATTATTCTGCACAGCTTAAGTTAGTTGTTTTTGTTGTTCAAAGTTTGTACCTTTGCCACAGTTGTGATACAAAACTTAACTTTGATAACAGTTTGAGGTGTGGCAGTTGATGTCCTGTACCTAATACAATGAAATCTAAATAACTTTGCTGTCTCTTGGCAGACTGATATTGTCACTATGATTGCAAGTACTTATGCAGACACTCATAGTTGACTGTGCCAAATATTGTGTAAATAGCGACTTCTAAGTCGGAACTGATGTCTTTTGAACAGAACTTCTGGAACTGTGCTCCAGAGCAGAAAATGTTGGCACTGTCAGAATGGCTGAACTGTAGGAACTGTGATGTAATGCAGGAACTATCAAATGTCCACGGCACATTGACTTGTGTGCCTTTTGGGAAAAGAGCTCCATCCCCGTCAGTACTGAGCAGGAGTGAAATAGACCACAGTTAACAGTGCTCTTTCAGGCAGCTGGCAACACTATCAGTGGACAGATATCGTGTGCTGATGGAAGTGGCATGGAAGCAGTTTGTAGTTCTGATAGCTAGCACCACCTGGAGGTGGCTGTTTGGAACAGAGGTGATGCCCTGCAAATGATTCTCTCTGTGTATGATGACCTTTCTTGGTATTGCTGTTTAACTCTTTCCATGTACACAGCAAAAGCAAAAAATAAAATTAACCAAGATGTGCACTATAGTTATGGTGTAGGTGTTAAGTATATATCAATGCACAAAAAAAGCAGTTGAATATTGTAATATAGCTTACAGACTTGCATACATTCTGTTTATTTGTTTATTTGTTCATTCGTTTGTTTGTTCGTTCACTTGTTTGTTCATCTTCTTGGAACACATGGAAACAGCCAGTCAGTATTCTGCTAAATCCTTGGACTGTAAATTGGGTGGTTATTTTTATTCATTCTATTGTTTAAATGTAGAGAAAACCAGAATGAAAATTTTTGTATGATTTGCCAGCATACAAGCAAATACTGTGTTATTTTGAATGAAAGTTGATAACTTTTCAGTCAAAACAGTGTAACAAGAAAAATAAATCTTTTGTTTACAATTTGTGTTCTCCATTCCTAGACTACCATTTCCATAAATTTGATAACTTTGTATTCATTTTCTTGCAGTTCAGTTTTCATATACACCCATTCAGGGTAATGTATTGTGGGAGTGTCTGACTTGTTTCTCAGCAAAAGAGAAGACAGTAACGTCAATCCTTTTTTTCCCAAGGTTATTGGTATGCATTACTTTTCACCTGTTGACAAGATGCAGTTATTGGAAGTGATAACAACTGATCAGACTTCAAAAGATACTGCAGCTTCTGCAGTTGATGTTGGACTGAAACAGGGAAAAGTGGTGATAACTGTGAGAGATGGACCAGGTTTTTATACAACAAGAATTCTTGCAGCCATGCAAGCTGAAGCATTAAGGCTTTTGCAGGTACATAATCAAGTCATAGCTACTTCAGAATTGCAATTTCAGTGTATTATGTGAAGAAAGTAAGTTCTTGTCCTTTTGTAGATTGTATAGATGTAATGTGGAATTTCTATGTTGTTCATGAACACAGAATCTTCACATAGGGGTTTAAGCTGTTTTGACATCTTCTCTGCAACCAGCATTTGTATAAATTAAAATGATAGAGTTAGTTCAAGGCAAAGGGATTAAGAGAACAGGGCAAATCCCTTTGGGCAGTATGTAACTTATTACTGTTTTTAATTTTATTAAGTTCCAAAAAGTTCAAATGTGGTAGCACCCCATTCACTGGTTGTTGCAGTATTGTACTTCATGTATAATAATTTTTGTCATTTTAGTACAGCTTTTAATTTTATTGTTCTAATATTTATGTTCTGCATGCACTTTATTAAAGAAAGGAACTTGCAGGAATTTCACAGGTTACTTGCTACTGGTTTTAATATTGCTCTTTCTATGGTTTTACTTACTTGATTTTTGAAATTGAGCATTGTTTAATCTTATAGGTTCTTTAAGCTATTGGACTGTATTTGTTGCACATATCATTGGATATTTTACAATAATTTCAAAACTAAAGTAACCTTTTCAGGAAGGTGTGGAGTTCAAGACTTTAGATAAACTTAGCAAAACATTTGGCTTCCCTGTGGGTGCAGCTACATTGCTAGATGAAGTTGGTGTTGATGTTGCATCACACATTGCAAAGGACCTGGGAAGCAAATTTGGAACAAGATTTGGTGGTGGTGACATAGGAGTTCTCCAGGACATGGTTAAGCAGGGATTTTTGGGTAATTTATTAATCAAAAGTCGTTTATTTTAATTATAATTAAATATGAAACTTGGCATCATAGTATTGTAATAGGTAACAAACTACTTATCTTCCATTTTAATATAACATTTTGTAGCTTGCCTCTTACTTAAAGTTCCAATTACTAATTTGTGAAGACTATCATCTTCATGCCCTGTGACAGCTTTATTATAAGCTGGTTCACTACTTGGCATTCATGAGTACCTGAATGATCTTTAGCAATGAGTTGAAGTTGGATTTCATTGAAATTAATAGTTGTGTGATTGAAATGACACACAGCACAAAATGTTAAAATTGTCTTAGGTTATCTTAAAATGATTTACTTCATTACATATGCCACTTTCATTGACTTGGAGTGTAATATCAGTGGATAATATGAGTCGTTAATGTAGCTCCTCATATGAAAATCAGTCATTGAATATTAAAATCTTTAATGAGCAATGCTCTGGGTTATTGTTCATTAAAAATAACCCAGAGTATTACCACACTGTTATCTTAAAGGTAAAGGTAGCTGAGTATGTATGAATGATTGTTTCCTGTAATATTCATGTCAAACTATCTTGTTGCAAGTTTGGATTCTGTTTGTTAAATTCTAACCTCAGTCATTTTGGTGTCAGAAATGGTTAAGCTTCTGAGTGATTAGAGTTCAGGTTTTGTTCTTAAATGGCTCCCTCCATTTCTCTAAAAAGAATGAGTGATGTTACACTTACCAAATGACGTGTACCAAAAGGTCTGTTAACTGCTAGGTTCCAGAATCAAAGATGTTTGTTTGTGTCTGTGTTTTTTCGGAAAAAATTGTTGAAAAGCATAGACTAAAGGGCACAAAGGCACTTAGAACCTGAGTCAAGGGAAATGTAACTTCAGGGTGGACACACCCCAGGACAACCAGGAAATACAGGAAAAACCCGGGAATTTTTTCATGTGGGAGAATACTGGGAAAAACCCAGGAAATTTTTAGTATTCCAGGAATATTTCATTGTTTTAGTTTTCTGTTAAATTTTTGTTGTTTTGGCTGGTAACAACTAATACCCTAACAAAAAAAAAAAAAATATTTTGGCCTGTTGTTGCAGAATAATACTGCAGCTATAAAATATCAAAATAAAACTTCAGCTGCCAAGGAAATGCACTATCTGTGACAACAAAACACAGTGCACACACAAGCATCTGCCAACAGCAAAACATGTCAAAGGCTTTAGGATGAAGACTATGCAATACTTCCTAAAATCAAACTGCTTCCGATGAGTGTGACCTCATAACGGTTTACATTAGGTTTGTTTGGGCAGTTGCCAGTGTGCTCATATGCACGCCCACTTGAGTACCATACAAGCAGTACCTTCTCCCGCTTCTGGCAGCTTTAAGTGTGGCTGTTAGCTGTACTTGTAATAGCAACAGGAAGGCAGATGTTATCTAGAATAATTTTTCTGGTGTGCTCAAGCCGACAGATTCGCAGAGAGCAGTCTGAGTTAAAGTGGGGAGGGGGGTTAGTTTCCGTGTGACCCGTGTTTACCTGTAGCGATTTTGTGTTTTCCTCTTCATTGACATTTTTCATGCCAAATGAAAACAACACAGATTTCTCTGGCTGGGAACTATCAAGTGAATTAAAATACATTCACATAATTATGAAAGGCTAAAATGTGTTGTTAGTATCACTTTTCCAATTTCATTTTATTTCTAGGTTTTTGGCAGTCAGGCATTAATTGCCATGCAGAACAATGAAGTGACTTTTGTCAATTTGCAAAAGAAATTTGACTTTCATTAACCTTTTCTGCAAAGATAGTCAGTTTATTTGAAACATTGTTGGCTAGTGTCAACTGTTTGCTGAATTTCAAGTGCACATTTTCGTCTTCTGGTAGATATGCTATTACACTGTAACAAAGAACCAAACATGAGATAGTGCAGTACTGTTACTCCAAGTAAATTTGTATTCCGAAAACCACACTGAAAAGCTTAATGTCAGGTTGGGGCCTACTACTTTGTGTATCTGGACATATGAATGTGCACTTTAAGGCAAATTACGCATTTTTGTATGGTTTACGAAATTCCGATGCTCTTTGAGCATCCTCTGATATCCTTTTTCATTTATGATACAATGTAAGATTTCTTAATGCTATATACATAAGAACATAGGGGCTTCCTACATCATCATAGCTGCCCACACAGTGATGCGTGTTTTCTGGTGCTCTCTGACAACTTCTGAAATGAATTCTAACATTTGTGAGAAAATATTGCAAATACTGGTTTGAAAAGTGTTACTTTCAAAGTAAATTTCATTTTACACAAGATAAATTGTTGTGTGTGTGAACATGATTTGAATTTATTAAATGACAGTGTGTACGATTATTAGTTATAGCTTAACCCTCTGAGGGCCAGACACACACAGTAATTTTGAGCCCAGAAGACCAGACACTTATGTCATAGTTTAAAATTTGACTGGAACATTTGACTGATGATCTGAAAAGTGAAAGCATAGATTTTCTTGTAGCTATACTATGCATATATATTTAATCCATCAACTTTCCCAATTTGTGTGTTTGTTCTACTTAACAGCGATGTTGCTATTGGCTGGCTACATCATAGGTTATGTGCTCTGAATATCTGCTGTCATCGGCTGGTGAAATCATGTGATGTGAACTATGATTGGCTTCTGAAAGTGCATCCCTATATTGATTTCAATGCTTCAGAAACTAACGTGCTGTGTATGGTGGAATTCAAATATATAATTTTGTAATATGAAAATATGCAGTATCATAATATGAAAATATGCAGTGTACATGTTATTGTACATCAAAGATTTTTCCATTTTTTTATTTTTTTTCACCCCCTCCCTACTTGGGGTTCGTTTTCTAAAGTGCCGGTAAGTTCTATGCTGATGTATAAGATGTTAACCTTTCAAATGATTGGTAAGTTTTATTGTTTTGAGGGGGAAAAAAAATCTTGTCACTTACCACAGATAAAGTGTATTTTCACCTGGGAAGAAGTGTATTTTTAACCTGTAAATGCAGGGAAAATCTGGGAAGTTTTCTTGTCTGCATACACACCCTGAACTTAGGATGAGAGAAAAATAAGTCAATACAATATAATTTCAAGGTAAGGGGATGGGTGAAAGATTTCATAAATAAAACTGGCAGTGAATTAATAGTGGACCATAAGGAATAGGAAACTAGAGAAAATGTAGAAAGCAGTAGTTTACAGTAATCAGATAGTATGTGATAAATTGGACCAGATGAATGGTGCAACTCAAAGAATAAGCAACAAAGTAATTATTAGCATGCAAAATTTTCATGTATGGCCACTTTGACACCCCCTTGCAGGTCCAGGGGTTAGGTTAGGCCTGAGGTGTTCCTGTGTGTTGTAAGAGGCGACTAAAAGGAGTCTCACGTTTTGGCCTTTGTGATGGCCCCCTGTAGGGATTAACTTCCATTTTTCAAAATTTACCCGAAGAGCAAGCCAGTTGGGGAAGGGCGCATTACATGGTGCATTGTGTCAATCCTGTGCTGAGACCTATTACACATGCTTTGTTGGCGTGGATCTGCACTTCTGCACATTCTCCAACTGTTGGACGAGGTCACCCTCCTGGGTGCATATTTTTTCCATGAACTGTGCAGTGTCGTTTTCTACACTGGTGATGATAATGGACTTGTTTCCTTGGTTGCACCTGATATCCAGCACAGTAGCCAGTCCGTTTTGGTGGGGTTGCCATGTACCCTGTTGGTTGTAGCCCCATATCACACAGGGATCGCTGTGCTGATGCTTGTGCTGTTACTCCCCATGTACGCCGAGGAGTAGATGCCCATCACTCTGGAGCATTGGGACTCTGGGCAATGGCCTTTGCTGCGGCTGGGTGTCGCCCGTGGGGAGGCCCCTGGTTGGAGTGGGTGGCATCAGGGCAGATGACACATGGTGAAGCGTAGTACATCATCTCTTGCTGGTGGTCAAACACCAGCAGTCTCAAAGCATTCGTGGGCTCTATTCAACGCACAGTAGTATGACCTCAAATCATTCCCCTCTCTGGACACATCATGGGAGGAACGTCAGACTAAGGACGGCAGCGGTCGTTATTCGCCCCGGTACTTTGTATGTTTGAGAGCTGATGGGGAATCTTTCATCATGATTAAGCCTCAGTTTCCTGTTGAGCATTCAGAGGACAAGTTTGGGGAGCTGGAAAGCTTGTCCAAAATGAAATCTGGGTCAGTCTTGATCAAAATAGCATCCTCTGCCCAGTCACAGGTGTTACTCGCTTGTGAAAACCTTGGGATCTTTCTGTAACCATCATGCCCCATAAGAGCTAAATATGGTTCAGGGTATCATATTTCATAGTGAACCTTTTTTTCTGTCTGACGATGAGCTGCACACTAATTTAGAGTGGTGAGGTGTTCATTTCATTCAGCGTGTCCACTGGGATCCGAGAGATAATCAGGTTGCCACTGGTGCCATCATCTTGGTCTGCTTCAGGGCTGATACATTACTCGAGAAGGTCAAAGTGATGGTCTACCTCTGTGATGTAAGGCCCTATATCCCTCCCCCAATGTGGTGCTTTAAATGATGGAAGTTTGGCGTATGTCTTCCCTCTGTACTTCCAGTGTCACATATCGAGATTGTGGACACCCATCACATCCCAATACTCAATGTTCCCTGCCTCCCATCTGTGTCAACTGCGGAGATCACTATTCACCTTGCTCGCCTGACTACAGGATTCTCCAGAAAGAAAGGAAAATGATGGAGTAAAAGACCCTGGACCAACTGACCTATGCTGAGGCTAAGAGGAAATTTGAATGCCTACATCCTGTACATATGACATTGCCTTAAACCACTGCTACAACTGTTTTAGCCCCATCAGCTCCTCCAACCCCAGTCGCCTCTCAGAGTCGGAGACTACACCTGCCTCCTTGCGGGTGGGAGACACTTCCCTCCCTGTTGCTCCTGGACCACCTACTTCGGGAGCAACACCCTCCCAACCATTGGGGATATCAGTCCCCACTTCTGTCCTGGAGAAGTGGGAGTCTTCTTCGGCTCCTCTCGCTAGTAAGGGGTCCCTTGTGTCACTCCATTCCCAGGTTTCTGCTAGTGGAAAAGATGACACCCACCAGTCGCTGAAGAGCACAAAAGCAGCTGGTCGTAGGGCTTCACACCCCTCCTCAGTCCCGGAGACTGAATCAGTGAAGTCCTCCCAGACAGGGAAACCCAAGGAGCAGTGAGAAAAATCCAAAAAGATGATCCCCAAGACCAAGGGAATTGCGGTGGCACCCACATCACTGCTACCTACAAGCTCTGTGTCTGGGGGTGATGCGTCAGCTGAGGACTTAGATTTCGCCACATCCTCAGACATAATGGATATAGTCTGCTCAGGTAATAAGTCTGAGGCAGCAGGTGACTCTGAGGAGTAAACTGCCTCATTGAATGTTCCATTCCTTCCCAGTCTCACTATGACGTCATCCTTCAATGGAATTGTGGCGGTTTTGTTCACCACCTAGCTGAGCTACGGCAACTGTTAAGCTTTACACCTGCTTTCTGCATTGCTCTCCAGGAAACCTGGTTCCCAGCAATATGGACCTCTGCCCTCCGTGGCTATAAGGGATATTACAGGAACCGTAGCCACTATAGTAGTGTGTCAGGTGGAGTTTGTGTTCATGTTCTAAACTTAGTATGTAGTGAAACTGTGCCCCTTCAAACCCCCTCTTAAAGCTGTGGCTGTCAAAGTAAGGACGACACAGGAAATAACTGTCTTCCTCCAGATGGTGCAGTACCCCTGAGTGTATTAGCTGCACTGATCAATCAACTCACTAAACCTTCCTTACTTAAGGGAGATTTTAACACCCAAAGCCTCTTGTGGGGTAGTACCGTGCTTACTGACTGAGGCAAAGATGATGAAAATTTACATTTCTCAGTCTCCTAAATACTTGGGCTGCCACATTTTTCAGTGTGGCTCATGGTAGTTACTCGGCCATTGATTTATCAATTTGCAGCCCAGGACTTCTCCCATTTATCCACTGGAGAGCACATGATGACCTGTGTGGTAGTGACCCCTTCCCCATCTTGCTGTCACTGCTCCAGTGTCAGGCCCATGGACACCTGCCCAAATGGAGTTTAAACAAGACGGACTGGGAAACTTCTACCTCTGCTGTCACCATTGAATCTCCCCAACACAGTAACATCGATGTGATAGTTGAGCAGGTGACAACAACAATTGTTTCTGGGACAGAAAATGTGATCACTTGCTCTTTAGGGTGCTCCTGGGAAAAGGCAGTCCCTTAGTGGTCGCCAGAAGTCACTGAAGCAATTAAGGAGCGTCGGCAAACTCTACTGCAGCATAAGTGGCACCCTTCCCTGGAGCACCATAGCCTTTAAACAGCTCCGTGTCCACATTCGCCAACTTATCAAACAACGGAAGCAAGACTGTTGGTAGAGATAAGTCTTGACCATTGGGTGCCATACCTCACCTTCCTAAGTCTGGGCGAGGACCAAACGTGTTTTTGGGTACCATACCCCAACAGGTGTTAACATAAATGGTATGTTATCTACCGATGCTATCACGATTGCTGAGCACTTCGCTGAGCACTGTGCTCAAGCGTCTACACCAGCCTTTCGCGCTCTCGAACAGCAACTGGAAGGGAAGTCCTCTCATTCCCCACCACAGTGGATCCAATAACGCCCCATTTACAGAGTGGGAGCTCCTCAATGCCCTTGCACATAATCCTGACACTGCTCCTAGGCCAGATCGGATCCACAGTCAGTTGATTAAACATCTCTCATCTGACTACAAGTGGCATTTCCTTGTCACCTCCAACCAGATCTGCTGCGATGGCGTCTTTCCATCGCAATGCAGGGAGAGCACCATCATTTCGGTGCTCAGAACTGGTAAAAACCTGCTTGATGTGGATAGCAATTGGCCCATCAGCTGCACCAACTTTCTTTGTAAGCTGCTGGAATGTATGGTGTGTCGGCAGTTGGGTTGGGTGGCCTACTGGCTCCATGTCAGGGCAGCTTCTGCCAGGGTTGCTCTACCACTGATAATGTTGTGTCCCTCAAGTCTGCTATCCGAACAGCTTTTTCCAGATGCAAACACATGGTTGCCATCTTTTTTGATTTACAAAAAGCATAGGACACAACCCGGCGATATCATATCCTTGCCACATTATACAAGTAGGATCTCCAAGGTCTGCTCCTGATTTTTATCCAAAATTTCCTGTTGCTTCGTACTTCCCATGTCCAAGTTGGTGCCTCCCATAGCTCCCACCATATCCAGGAGAATGGGTTCTCACAGCACTCTGTATTGAGTGTCTCTCTATTTTTAGTTGCTATTAATGGTCTAGCATCAACTGAGCAGCTGTAGGGCCGTCCATCTCACCTTCTCTGTATGCTGACGACTTCTGCATTTCGTACTGCTACACCAGTACTTGTGTTACTGAGCGGCACCTACAAAGCGCCATCCACAAGGCGCAGACATGGGCACTAGCCCAAGGTTTCCATTTTCCGGGCGCAAAGTTGTGTGTTCTACACTTCTGTCAGCATCATACTGTTCATCTGGAACCAGAACTTTACCTTACTGATGATCTGCTCATTGTAGTGGAGACATATCGATTCTTAGGACCAGTTTTCAACACCCAATCGACTTGGGTTCCTCAGCTGTGACAGCTTAAGCA
Source organism: Schistocerca gregaria (assembly GCF_023897955.1). Taxonomy (NCBI): domain Eukaryota; kingdom Metazoa; phylum Arthropoda; class Insecta; order Orthoptera; family Acrididae; genus Schistocerca; species Schistocerca gregaria. The sequence continues at coordinate 545,905,346 of NC_064924.1, forward strand.
GAAGTGCTGGGAGCACCTCAGTGCCTTCCACTGCCTGAGCAACACCAACCGGGATGCAGATCATTCTACACCGCTGCAGCCCTATAGAGCCCTTGTTCAGTCCCACCTGGACTATGGGAGCCTAGTTTGTGGTTCGGTGGCATTAAATTTACTCGACCCAGTGCACCACTGTGGTGTTTGCCTAGTGGCAGGAGGTTTTAGGATGAGTCCAGTGACGAGCTTCCCGGTGGAGCCTGGAGTCCCTCCATTGTAGGTTAGGTGTGCACAACTGCTGGCCAGTTATGTTGCATACGTTTGTAGTTCTCCTGCGCATCCAAATTACTGTCTCCTTTTACCACCCACAGCAGTTCATCTCCGGCATCGGTGGCCCAAGTCAGTGGTTCCAGTTGCAGTTTGTGTCTGATCCCTTCTTGCCAAACTGGAGTCCTTGTCTTTATCACCTGTACTCGAGGTCCATTCTCGTACACCTCCATGGTCCTTATCTAGGCCACGGCTTTGCTTGGACCTTTCACATGGCCCTAAGGATTCAGTTAACCCCGCGGCTCTCCGCTGCCACTTCCTCTCAATTTCTGACGTGCTGAGGCCATGAAGTGGTTTTACACCGATGGCTCGATGGCTGATGATCATGTCGGCTTCACATATCTCCATGGAGGACATACTGAACAGCATTCCTTGCCCAATGGCTGAAGTTTTTTCACTGACAAGCTGGTGGCTATATTTCGTGCTCTTGAGCACATCCATTCATGCCCTGGGGAGTTGTATGTTCTGTGTACTGACTCCTTGAGCATCCTACAAGCTGTCTACCAGTGCTTCCGTCATCATTCTTTTTTAGTGACCATCCAGGACTTACCTATGCCCTGGAACGGTCCAGTTGTTCAGTGGTGATTGTGTGGACCCCAGGTCACATCAGAATCCCAGGCAACGAACTTGCCAACAGGCTATGCGGAAACTGCTTATGGAGATCGGCTTCACGGCAGCTGACTTGTGTTCAGTACTATGCCTCAAGGTTTTTCGGCTTTGGGAGGAGGAATGGCATAACCTCAGTAAACACAACAGGCTGCCTGCCTTTAAGTACACTGTGAACATGTGGAAGACCTCCACGCAGGCCTCTCGCAGGGACTCTGTGGTTCTCTGTCACCTCCGCATTGGGCATGCTTGGGCGACAAACGGCTACCTCCTGCGCCATGATGATCCAACTCAGTGTTGGTGCGCTGCTTATCTTGGTGAGCTGTCCTCCTTTGGCTGCCTGCGATGGACTCTTCAGTTACCAGACTCTTTGCCATTAATTTTAGCTGACAACGCCTCATCGGCTTTTTAGTTTTATGTTTTATACGTGATGGTGGATTTTTATCATTCTATACAGGGTGTTACAAAAAGGTACGACCAAACGTTCAGGAAATATTCCTCAGACACAAATAAAGAAAAGATGTTATGTGGACATGTGTCCGGAAATGCTTAATTTCCATGTTAGAGCGCATTTTAGTTTCATCACAATGTACCGTACTTCCTCGGTTCACCGCCATGATTTCATACGGGATACTCTACCTGTGCTGCTAGAACATGTGCCTTCGCAAGTACGACACATGTGGTTCATGCAAGATGGAGCTCCTGCACATTTCAGTCAAAGTGTTCGTACGCTTCTCAACAACAGATTCGGTGACCGACGGATTGGTAGAGGCGGACCAATTCCATGCCCTCCACGCTCTCCTGACCTCAACCCTCTTGACTTTCATTTATGGGGGCATTTGAAAGCTCTTGTCTACGTAGCTCTTGTCTACTCTTCGTGCTCGTACTGTGGACGCCTGTGATACAATACGCCATTCTCCAGGGCTGCATCAGCGCATCAGGGATTCCATGCGACGGAGGGTGGATGCATGTATCCTCGCTAACGGATGACATTTTGAACATTTCCTGTAACAAAGTGTTTGAAGTCACGCTGGTATGTTCTGTTGCTGTGTGTTTCCATTCCATGATTAATGTGATTTGAAGAGAAGTAATAAAATGAGCTCTAACATGGAAAGTAAGCGTTTCCGGACACATGTCCACATAACATATTTTCTTTCTTTGTGTATGAGGAATGTTTCCTGAAAGTTTGGCCGTACCTTTTTGTAGCACCCTGTATAAGTTTTCGCGCACGTCCTTTGTCCCTTTGTGTTCTCCACTCTAGTGCCTTTAGGCTGAACAGTTTAATGTGTCACTGAGTGGCTGGCGTTTCCTTTTTATTCTCGTGGTCAGCCATCCAGCGTCATCTGCTCTCTTGTTTTTATTCCTTCTACCTGATTCTTGCTTCTCTCTGTGTTTTTTTTCCTGTTTTGTCCATAGTAGTGTTGGTTGTCCTCCTTTCATTCTTCTGGTTCTTCCATTCTCCTGTTCTTGAACTGTACTTCTCCTTTCTTTTCTCCTTTCTTTCCTTATTTCTCTTTTGTAATTATTTTACAAGGAACAAGGACCGGTGAACTCGCAGTTTGGTCCCTTTCCCCCCTCCTTTAAGACAAGCGACCAACCAACCACTTTGACAAAGAGATCATTTATAGTATTATCAGTAACTTATTTTTGGGACATGAATAGGCTGATAACATAAGGAATGTTAATTTCTCAGGATTTTTGTAAATTCCTTAACACTATCTAAATTGGCAGTGTGGTGAGTTATGGGACTGACTCAGGCAGCAGAATTTCTATCTGAAATAACAGCAGACCTGCAGCACCTACAGTTCTGTTGGACTGTCTAAAAGAGGCTGTGGAAAGGCCTGCTCCATAAGGGTAACAAGTAATAAAAACTAAAGAGTTTTAAAAAGGAAACCAGCTTCCAGTAATAATATTGTGTATCTATGCTGACAGAAGCTGAAGAAATGAATTAAATTCTGTACTATGACTGAGAGGAACTTGCCTAGGCACATGTGATAGCCATTACACCACTGTAGCAGTATAGGTAACACAAACTTCCGTTCATGCCTTCAGCTTACTTTCCCCTTCTAAAATTGTAAGGCTGAAGGCATGAATTGAAGTTTTTCATAAACTTGAGAATTTCTGGTCCATAAGACTTTGTTACAATCCTTAATCATATGTCTGAATTACTCTAGTAACTTTCTCTCATTTGCTATTCATACCACATTAGCTGGTGATCTAGTTATTTTACGAAGTTATGGCAAGAATCTTTTTCTGGAGGCTCTTAATTTTTGTAGTTGTTTCAGATTTTGCACTTTTCCTATAGCAGTCCCCAAGTCTATTGCAAAAGTGTGTGTTAGTTTTATTTTTCCTTTCCTAATTTATAGCTTGACATTGTATAGGAAGAATAGTTTACACCATCTAACTTTGTGAATGTGAACAAGTGTACTTACTGTAATGAAGTTATAGTTTCCTCTTGAATAACATTTTGTTCATTAACATTTCATTCTGTGATATTCTTTTACATTAATTACTGTTAGGCGCTAATGACAAATGCAAAATATAAAAGTTTGTAGTACATTTTTTAAAGGTTTTGAAGAAATGTGCTTCCATCATTTGCAGGCCGCAAGTCTGGGAAAGGATGCTACATTTATGAACCAGGGCGAAAGGATAGGGATATGAATGAAGAAGCGAAAAACATTATCCAAAGATACAAACTTGAACCCAAAGGTTCCACAGAAACTGAAGACCAGCAGTTGCGAATGGTGTCAAGATTTGTGAATGAAGCAGTTCTCTGTTTGCAAGAAAACATCTTAGCCAATCCTGTAAGTTTCTATTTAATTTCTATTAAATATCCACCTTCTGTAATTTTCTAACTGAAAATAAGTAGAACCATTCAAAAAGCTATACACAGTTAATTCTCATGTGAATGGAAGAAAGCCTGCCAAGTGACTGGGACCTTTTATAGAAGAGCATTGTTCACTATAAGGTTTCAGAATTCTACGTTCATGGAGAGTATGCCCACACACTAAGAGGTGACAGATACCTTGAACATTACAACTGGCTTCACAAGAGGATAAAATATGAAAGGCAGAACTTTAAGTATTATATTCAGTTACAAAGGATACAACAGTGAAAGATGCTCACATGGAAGTAGCACATATTGTAGCAGCTAGGTGTAGATTTCTGAGAAAAAATGGGAATAGTCAGGAAAGGGAATTGCAGTTGGTCGATAGGGATCTGAATGAGACTTGGGTCCACTTAAACTGCGCAAGGAAGCATGTACTAGACTGCAAAGGACAATTGCAATATGAATCTTGATTGACAGTGAAAACAGACTTACAATTTGTCATTCAGAAGTGAACATTGCTTCAACAGATAACCATGAAAAGATGATAAGCTGCATTTTTAAATACTTTCTTTTTATTTGTTAGATGGATTTAGCATAGTAAAAGGTGTCAACTAAGAACTAGGCTGAGGAGGGAGGAGCTTTAATTGCTTGCATTTGATGATTAAGATAACCAATTGTGTTAGATACGAATGTCCAATCCAGACATTTCATGCCATGCAGCTGATAGTACTTAAAATGTTAATGCATCGCTTGAATGGGAACAAATGTGGGTAGGTTTCTCACAAACTTACACTGCATAAAGCATGGTGAGTTCATCCATAAACCATCTCGACTTGATGTTTTATGGATGAGACTATGATCATCTGATTTTGAAAGGCTCCCGTACCTTACTAGATTAAATTTGTTTGAATATATAACAACACACGCCTTGGGAGACCAATTGCTCACACTTATTATAGGGATTAATTAACTACTGGAAGAATATATGAAGGCAAGCTAATAGAATTGGAAGAGGAGTTATATAAGATCAAGTAGCTTGTAAGATTATCAGTATTGGAGTGGGGAAAGAAAAACATGAATTAAAATTGATCATGTATTGTATTACAGAGTAACAGGACAATGAGGAAATTTTGGGATAAACTTCATTGTGAACAAGGGAATTACAATAAATACTAGATGTTCAGGAAACCTTGGATAGAGCAGCAGGGCTTGTTTCAAAAATAATTAATAGCAAACCACACTATAAGACTACGCTAAGCACTTTTAATGGTGAAGTAGGACAAAAACTAAAGAAACATTTTTCAGTAGAAAATGTTTGTTATGATACCAGAAATAAGTAGAATTTTCAGATAACAAGTTTTGTGCTTGACACAGTCTTTCCAAAGAAAGTAAAAAGAATATAGAACAATGGAAACTCCAGGTAAGAATATCAACAATGTAGGAAAAGATAAATTACTACTTACCATAATGAAGATGTGTTAAGTTGCAGACAAGCACAATTACTTACATAAAGCTTTCATCCACAGCCTTCGACAGCAAAAGAGAAAAAAACACCATTCATACACACAAGCAAGCACACCTCTTGCACGCATGACTGGAAACTCCAGCATCTTGGGCTGAAATGTCAGCATTCTGGCCCGAGATGCTGGAATTGGCAGTCATGTGTGCATGAGACATGCTTGCTTGTGTGTATGAATAGTGTGTGTTTCTTTTTCGCTGATGATGGCTGTGGTTGTTAGCTTTATGTAAATGTCTTTTAATTGTGCCTGTGTGTATCTTAATGTGTATCCTGCATGGTAAGTATCAAACGTATTTTTTGCTACAGTGTTAAAAATAAAATATTCTTGGCAAGGACCAAATGAAACTAAAAATAAAATCTGATGCATTTCATCAAATAACACAGAAAAAAAAAACCATTTTTGTATTGTAATTGGTTATAGATTTGAGAGATGCAGAGTAAAATACATCAGATACAAAGACTAGTTGAGCAGGAAGCCATTCAGAAATGTAGTGTGTCGAAGTGAAATAAAAAAAAAAAAAATTCTGATGATAGATTGTAGTTGAATTAATCACTGGTTGCCTTGTATTTTCTTGAAACTGTAGACCTGCTATGCCATTCCACTAATTATACCATGTGATGTTATTAAATGATCTATGGAGGGTTGATGGCTGTGAGAGAGCTCACAAATATGTCAGCTTGCTACAAACTGATGTAACTTCCATTCATTTTGTTGCTCAATAAAACAATTACACAGTTTACTTACAGATCTCACATTTGATCAAGCAGTCCACAGGTGTACTGCTAGTTCATAATGGCCAATGGGTACAATATTTTGGCTATCAGACATGTTGCCATCACAAGGTGTGCTGATGAACTGAGCTCCTGAGAATGCACAGCTGACTTATGTATGTGCCTTCAAAACACAGAGTGGCAACCCTCTGTTGGAAAATTTGAACACCTGCTTCTGTAGAGGTGCGCCATTCAGTAGAGGTGCACCACACTAAATACTGGTGTGCTACAATTCCCTGCTCTCACAGCAACATCCCATTTTTGAACATTTAATTCCAGTGCAGTTTTTAACATATTGTCCTCTATCAGATCATGCAAACCAACTTAACTATTTGCAGACTGTGTGTGTGTGTGTGTGTGTGTGTGTGTGTTTACAGTCGCTTGTATTTCTTACTGTCACATACATCAGTTTGCTGTCAAACTTACTTACTTACAAGTGCGCCCGCCACTTTCTACTTCTATACAACATTTTCTGAACTTCCTACACAGCCCTCTTTATAGCAGCTACCTTTTATTTTTGTTATAACACCTAAACTGTAAATCTTCACTTTCTTATTGTGATTTTTTTCCCCCTCCAAATTTTCAGTTACTCCATTTGTCTCTCAACCATCCAGCCATGAAACCTGCTCATTCTATCTCTGTCAATTCTCTGCTTTGTCCTTCCAAAACTCCAGTTACATATCTTCTTTGTAAAATCCTGTCTGGCACATGGTATCCCATGCAATGGGCTTTACCATCTCAGGCTGCCACCCATCCTGCTGCAACAACCTTTTCCAATTAACTGTATGAGACAGCAAGAACTAGTAAAGATCCAGAAGTTGTTTTACACTAGAAAAATTGTTGTAACATACTGAGAAAAGTTGTAAGGAAATCAAGAAATATGTGTGTTAGAGAAGAAATTAACAACTCTGGCAATAAAATCAAATCAATATGGAATGCTATTAGAAGGGAGAATTCTTAACGCTATTTTCAAATGTTCCTGTGCAAAGGCAAGCCCAGGAGATTTGCCCCAATTTAATTATCTTACCACTGAAGAGATGAATGAAATAAGTATTAGTGTCAGGGATGTTGAGAAACAGCTGAAATTGTTTAAATTGAACAGAGCTCCAGGCCTCAGTGGAATCCCTGAGAGATTATATACTGAATTTGCGTTTGAGTTAGCTGCTCTTCTCTCTCTAATCTATTGTAGATTCCTTGAACAAAAAACTCTGCAGTTCTTGAAAAAAAGCACAGGTCATACTGGTCTACAAGGAGGGTAATAGAAGTGATCCACAAAACTATTGTCCAATATCCCTGACATCAATCTTAGAACATATTCTGAGATCAAACATAATGATGTATCATGAACAGAATGACCACTTTATTGCCAACCAGCATTAATTCTGAAAACTTTGATCATGTAAACCCAACTTGCTTTTTCCTCACATGACATACTGAAAGCTTTGCATCAAGGCAGTCAGGTAGCTGCAGAATTCTTTGATTTCCTGTGCTTATCGTCAAAAGTTCGATCATATGGGGTATCAATTGAAATTTGTTACTGGATTGATGACGTTTGGTAGGGAGGGCACAGCATATCTTCTTGGATGGACAGTCATCGTAAGATAATGTTGTATATTAATGATCTGGCAGACCATATTAGTAGTAACATGAGGCATTTTGCAGATAATGCAGTTCTCTATAATGAAATACTATTTGAAAGAAGCTGCATAAATATTAAGTCAGACCCTGCTTGATAAGATTTCAAAGTGGTGCCAAGATTGGCAACTTGCTTCGACGTTCAGAAATGTAAAATTGTGCACTTCACCAAATGAAAAAAAAAAAAACAACACAATATCCTATGACTAAAATATCAATGAGCCATTGTTGGAATTGGCCAAATCTTACAAATACATGGGTGTAACACTCTGTTGGGATATTAAATGGAATGATCACAGAGGCTCATTCATGGGTGAAGTGGGTGGTAGACTTCAGTTAATTGATAGAATACAGGGCAAGTGCAATCAGTCTACAAAGGAGATTGCCTGTAAATTACTCATACAACCCATCCTAGAATATAGCGGAAGTGTGTGGGACGCGTACCAAATAGGACTAACACGGCATATTGAACATATACAGAGAAGGGCAGCATGAATAGCTGAAGGTTTGTTTAATCTGTGGGAGAATGTGGCAGAGGTGTTGAAGGAAGTGAAGTGGAGGACACTTGAAGATAGGCTGTCTCAGGATAGTTTACATCTATTAACAAAGTTTCAAGTATTGGTTTAATGGTGACTCTAGGAATATACTGCAGTCCTTTACATATCACTCACTTAGGGGTTGTGAAAATAAGAGTAGAACAATTACTGCACGCACAGAAGCAAGCAATCAATCATTCTTTCTTCCCGCGCTCCATATGTGAATGGAACAGGAAAATCCATGTGTGAATGGAACAGGAAAAAACCCCTAATAACTGGTACAATGGGATGTACCCTCTGCCAAGCATCTCTCAGTAGTTTGCAGAGTGTGACTGTTAGGTAGGACTTCATGCTACTTGCTTGAAGTGCAGATAAGCAAAGCAAATACTGTCATGGATGTGGCTAAGCCATTTTTTTGCAATTTCTGTCCTTCCAAGAAACTTCCCGGTATTAGTATTGGCATTTCCACTCTGAAGGAAGATGGAAAGATCAATGAGTTTCCATTGAGTTATCTTCTACCAGATTATCTGAATTTCTACTTTGTATTTAACTTAATAAGCATTACAGGTCTTTTTATGGCAATAAATATACAACCATCATTGGTGTCTTGTCTGTTGCGGTATCTGTTCGTTTATAATTTAATATTTCACTGGCATTTATTTCTGTTTTCAGCCAACTATCTGATCCAAGTTTTACATGTACATTATTACTGGTAATGAGTGGGAGTAATTCTGAAATCTTACCTGGAACACTACTGCAGTTAACTAGTGTTAAGTTTATAATTTATTTTTGTGGCTTATACTTATGTAATCCTCTCCGTACCTACAGATGACCTGCTCATGGCTCCTTGGAGTACTATGCCCAACTTCTAACCCCAGCTGATAAATTTAAACTAAAACTAGTAGCCTACATAATGTGGAAGACATAGATGGTTTACTTTTGTTGTTAGATTATAGGGTGTTTTCCCTATCAGTGTGAGTGATATAAAAGGTGAGGTCTTACTCACCTAAACTTAGGTTATTTAGTAATCTGTAAATATCCAGTATGTAGTTACATGCCCACTTCCGCAGCCGAGTGGTCAGTGTGGCAGAATGCAATGGAGGTGGCTCGGGTTCGTGCTTGAGAATTGGATGTTGTGTTGTCTTCATCAACATTTCGTCCCCGTCAACATGCAAGTCAATGAAGTGGTGTCAGCTAATTTGACTTGCACCTGGTGGCCGATATACCTGCCAGAAAATGCTAGCTGTGTGAACATTAACCTGTAGTCACATGCACATCCAGACACATTATGGATGAGTAAACACTAAACTGACTGCTTCTGCTTAATATCGATAGAAATAAGATGGATAAAAATATGGAACATGAAGTTAAATGTTACACAACTGATCACTAATGCCGTAAAATTTCAAACTCATCACCAACTAAACTATCCTCAACAGTTCTAGAGTAGTTTTCAGATCTTTAAAGAGTGAAAACAGAAAGAAGTTGAAGGCAATGAGTAGTTGGACAAAGGAGCAATAAATGAATGTAAAAATGGCCTGGAGTGCATTTGGTGCACTAAATAGAATTTTCCAAACTACACTTCGGATGTGTCTGAAAATAAAAGTTTGCAGTCAGTGTGAATCACCAGTTATGTCTTCTAACTGTAAGACATGGAATTTGATAGTTAAAAACATTAAAAAATTGATGATTGTTTAGTGAATTGCACATTTGGAATTACAAATAGAGAGATTAAAACAAACAAATGGATCAGTAAAAAGACTGGAATGGAAGACATTATTATGGTTGTTTCTGAAATTGATTTAGCTGAGATGTGGGCAGACAGTTGAGTGGGAGAGTCACCAAGAAACTTCTTTGTTGGATCCAAAAACATTAGTAAAGACCAAGGCAATGACCTGGTGGAATGTGGGTAGAGCAATTGGAAAACGTGCATGAATGTTGTGAATGCTTGTAGTGGAAGACTTCAATGCCTAATAAGACCTAAATGAAGCCTATTCCAAGCAATGGGTGTCAAATGGTGATTTATCGAAGGGTCGTGCCACATGTTCAAGAAGTGAGAGAACTTATATTTTAGACACAAGAAAGGAAGAAATTTCAGTGATTGAAGATTGGCTGCTTTGAAAGTAAATGTGTGGGAGAAAGTTAAATGGCACATAAATCTGTACAGCCCTGAGGTGGCGATGCTCTTCCCTCAATGATTTAGTACAACCAGATAGAACATATATAGTGTAAGTTTATAAATTAAAGGGACAGTTGTCAAGAAATGACGTGTGTGTTGTGCTGTAATTGGCAAATCATGGTAGAGAATTTCATAGATTTATTACCACTGCTTTAAGTGACAGCTCTTACACTGAGTTAGCAGGTACAGGGACAGTTCTTCATTGTAGGACAATAGAAAATCATTCAAAAAAAAAATGTTATACTACTTATCATTTTCTTCCATCAGACTTGTCAAACTTTTTCCTTCCCTTGACCTTCCACCTTCCTTCCTCCACACAATAAATCAGCTCACTCAAAAAAACTGCTAGACAATGCACCACCTGCACTGTCATATACTCGTGCTCATAAATTAAGGATAATTGCAGAATGAGGTGCCACACAGTGTGGCACTACACAAAACTGGTGCTAATAGCATAGGCATGTAGGGAACACACACGACACAGATCTGCAAGTCCACAATATTGGTGATAAGTTGAGAAAACTGTCTCGAAACACGCCACTGTTTCCTACGAACGTATCCCAACATCATTCTGGGATATGATCACCATGCACCTGTACATAGGCCGCGCAACGGGTTGGCATACTCTGGTTCAAGTGGTCGACCAGCTGCTGGGGTATAATCTCCCATTCATGCACCAGTGCCTGTCGGAGCTCCTGAAGTGTCGTAATGTATTTGAAGATGTGCAGTGATATGTTGACCGAGAGCATCCCAGACGTGCTCGATGGGGCTTAGGTCTGGAGAACAGGCAGGCCACTCCATTCACCTGATATCTTCTGTTTCTAGGTACTCCTCAACGATGGCAGCTCAGTGGGGCCATATGTTGTCATCCATCAGGAGGAAGGTGGGACCCACTGCACCCCTGAAAAAGGCGGACATACTGGTGCAAAATGATGTCCCGATACACCTGACCTGTTACAGTTCTTCTGTCAAAGACATGCAGGGGTGTATGTGCACCAATCATAATCCCATCCCACACCATCAAACCATGACCTCCATATGGGTCCCTTTCAAGGGCATTAAGGGGTTGGTAATTGGTTCCTGGTTTACGCCAGGTGAAAACCCGGCGAGAATCACTGCTCAGACTATACCTGGACTCGTCCGTGAACATAACCTGGGACCACTGTTCCAATGATTATGTACTGTGTTCTTGATACCAGGCTTTACAGGCTCTCCTGTGACCAGGGGTCAGTGAAATGCACCTTGCAGATCTCCGGGTGAAATAACCATATCTGTTCAGCCGTCTGTAGACTGTGTGTCTGGAGACAACTGTTCCAGTGGCTGCAGTAAGGTCCCGAGCAAGGCTACCGGCAGTACGTTGTGGCCCATCTGCGGGCACTGATGGTGAGATATCGGTCTTCTTGCAGTGTTGTACACTGTCGATGTCCCATACTGCAGCGCCTGGACAAGTTTCCTGTCTGCTGGAATCATTGCCATAATCTTGAGATCATACTTTGTGCCACATGAAGGGCCCGTGCTGCGACCGGCTGTGTTTGATCAGCCTCCAGTCATCCTAGTATTCTACCTCTCATAAGGTCATCAATATGTGTTCTTTGAGCCATTTTCAACACACAGTCACCATTAGCACGTCTGAAGACGTCTGCACACTTACTCGCTGCACCGTATACTGACATGCACCAACACACCTCTGCGTATGTGGACTGCTGCCAGTGCCACCGAGTGACGACCGCAGGTCAAATGCACCTCATGGTCATACTCTGAGGTGATCTAAACCTGCAAACCACCCACCAGAGCATTGTTTCACCACATATTAGCATTATCTTAATTTTGCGAGAAAAGATCCTTGTTTCGTGCTGTGTACCGATACTGAAAAATTTGTGTGAACTTGGATATACATAAATATTGAAATAATCAAAACTGACTCGCCTTTAAAAACTTACAGATCCACAAAACAACACATATTGCTGTAATATTCATTGTAATTTTAAAAAAGGAAAAAAAAATTAAAAATACACTTGCTTAACAATGGAGCTGTAGCTGTTACACTACTGCGTGGTAGTTTTTGTTGTTGAGGTGCTTTGATGTCATTTTTATCAGGTATTATTTGTTCATCCATCAGTAATGTTGCAGCATGGGTGTAGTACCTGATGCGTCAGTTGGGTGTGACTCATTTCCAATATATCTCTGCACGCTGACCTGGGTGCTTCAAATTACTGCTGTTTGAGGACTAGGTTAAGAATGCAAGAGGAGTCAGCATGTTAGAAGATGTGGAGGTGATGACTATCTTACTTGTCCCCAAATGAAAATTTTTATCTTTTGTAATATATCGGACATTGGCCTCGGAATAAGTGTGTGTCAGGAATAGAATCACAGTGGAGAAGCAGAATTAGGGGAAATTGAAAAGGTCATCCCCACCTCGGACAAACATGTAGCTCTCACGCCCAAGATGTTCTCATTTTTGTCAATTTGTGTGTCATTAATTTAAGTCTTAATTTCCTAAGTAAATTTTATATTTATAGAAGCCTGAAAGTATATAAGTTTACTTAGAAATAGATTAAATTGACAGAAGATATTGTATGTCCCTGATGTGTACTAAAGAAACCTTTTATATTTCAGTTGGAAGGTGACATTGGAGCAGTGTTTGGACTAGGTTTCCCTCCATTCAGTGGTGGACCATTCAGATGGGTTGACCATTATGGAGCAAAGAATCTTGTACAGAAAATGGAACAATTTCAAGCCCACTACGGGGAGCCATTTAAGCCCTGTGAGCTATTGGTGTCCCATGCTAATGACAGTACGAAGAAGTTCTACCCTTAAAATTGTCATAGAGGACCAGAATGTGTCTTTTTATATTAAAACTCTATGAATTGAAATGTGTTGGTCTTATGTTAGATTGAAAGGCATTTTTTGAATAGATTTAGGAAGAAATGGAAATGCACTGACAGTTTTGAAAGTATTCTATGTAAATATTAATGAAAAATGTGTAACAGTAAGGTACATGTCATTTGCCTGTTCCTGTCACTGAAACTGACTGCTTTTTATACCTGCATGAATATTTGTTTTGTTTATGATGTATGAGTTTTGAAATATATTTTTATATTGCTGTTAACTAGCAGAAGTTCTAGTCAATTTACTGCTGTGAAAGCTCTTAGTACCTTTGTATTTCCTGAAGAGAGGAGGAGAAATATTTCGGTATCTCAAACCATACGATGCACAATGACAAAGAGTTAAACAATTGTGGTATTGAACTGATAATTGATAATGGCATTAGGAAAGGCAACTGACCATAGAGATTCGCTGTTGTACAGTGTAAAACACATTCATTCATATATTAATTCATTATGTTCCATAGGTCTCATCAATGATAACCTTAAGGCTTACGAAATAAATTGAGATGCACATTAAGAAAACTGATGCAGTATTTAGAAAAATTATTTGTACACTCTGTCAGCAATAAAGTGTCACTACACTGCTCAATACTATTTGTGCTTACACTGCTCTTTTGAAGTGGCAGGTGGCTTTATAAAACATACAGATGGATTCACACATGACACCCCCCCCCCCCCCCGACACACACACACACACACACACACACACACACACACACACACACACACACACACAGAGAGAGAGAGAGAGAGAGAGAGAGAGAGAGAGAGAGAGAGAGAGATATGTAGGAAAAAAGTAATAAAAAAGGAAAATTAAACTCTTGTCAATGGGCAATTTTTATTAATCCAGCAGGAAACTAGCACATAGGAAAGAAATATGTTGATCACTTACAAATACTGGCAGACTGTATCAATTATGACTATTACAACATAATTTTTAAAAAGTCTTGTTCCATGAAGAAGCACAGGCACTGGACTCGGCGACTTGCAAACCTAAGGTGTGGTACATGTACGTCAATGATACTTTCGTTGTGTGGAGCCATGGTGAAGAACAGCTCGGTGACTTCCTAAGACACTTGAACAGCCTCCATGCCAACATAACATTTACCATAGAAGTAGAAAAGGACAAGAAAATGCCATTTCTAGATGTGCTGGTCACAAGGGACGGCGAAAACCTGGGATACAGCATGTATCGAAAACCGACACACACGGACCGATACCTGCACAAACTGTCAAACCACCACCCGAGCCAGAAAAGACGCATGATTAGTACGCTCGTAACGAGAGCAGGACGAATATGTGAGCCGCAACACCTCAAACAAGAAATGGAACACCTGGAAACTGTCCTGAGAAGCAATGGGTACTCCACAAATTATATTAGAAGTGTAACAGAGCCAAACACTCGGCGAAGTAAGGAACCAGAAAAAGAAATGTCGGGTACGGCCTTTCTGCCATACATTCTCGGAGTGACAGACATAATCGGCCGTATATTGCGCAAACATGGCGTAAAGACGATTTTCAAACCGACAAGGAAGATCAAAGAGTGTCTTAGATCGGCGAAGGAGAAAAGAGACCCACTTGCAATGTGGGGAATATACCGTATACCATGCACATGCGGAAAAGTTTATGTCGGAATGACTGGACGATCCATTAACACCAGGATCAAAGAGCATAAGCGACATTGCAGGTTGGGGCAGGTGGAGAAATCGGCCATGGCAGAGCACGCACTGAATGAGACCGACCACGTAATAAAATTCGCCAACACGGAAGTTCTGGCTGTAGAGAAGCACTATCACACGCGCTTCTTCAGAGAAGCTGTAAAAATACAAAAACATGCGAACAGTTTGAACAAGAAAGAGGAAAGCCTTAAGGTAAATGGCTCCTGGCTTCCCGTACTGCAGCAAATGACCGTCGCAGGTAGCAAGAGGAGAACCGCACCGGAAATGACTGCGGAGAAGCCCTCGGGCGTTGACGCGCCAGGTACATATAGTCTGCACCCGCGAGCTCTGCTCCAGCCACCAGCAATGGAGGGCGAAGCTTTGACAATGCCAGCCACTCGTGCTGGCGAAACGACAGAAAAATCATTAGATGAACGCTGGCCGAAGAACCCGAGACAGAAGCCAATATGCTAGTACAATATTCTCAAATTGCTCTGTATGCAGATGACTTGTGATTTTCATACTGATCCACAAGTACTGTTGTTGCCGAGTATCACCTACAGCGAACCAGCTACAGGGTGCAGTCATGGGCTCTAGCCCACGGCTTCCAGTTTTCGGCCACAAAGTTGTATGTCATGCACTTCTGTTGTCATCGTATCGTTCATCTGGAACCAGAACTCTACTCTACTGACGATCCCCTCACTGTTGTGGCGACATATCAATTCTTAGAACTGGATGCCCGATTGACATGGCTTCCTCACCGTCGTCAGCTTAAGTGGAAGTGCTGGCAGCACCTCAGTGCCCTGTGCCCTCCGCTGCCTGAGCAACACCAACTGGGATGCAGATCACTCTACGCTGCTGCAGCTCTACAAAGCCCACGTTCAATCCGGCCTTGACTGTAGGAGTCAGGTTTATGGTTCGATGGCGCCCTCAGCGTTGCGTTTACTCAACCCGGTGCACCACTTTGATTACCGGAGGGAGCTTTTAGGACGAGTCTGGTGGCTAATGTCCCTCCATTGCAGTTCAGGCTTGCGCAACTGCTGGCCAGTTACATTGCACAGGTTCGTAGTTCTCCTGCACATCCGAATTACCATCTCCTTTTCCCACCCGCAGTGGTGCATCTCCTGCAGTGGCGGCCCAGGTCAGGGCTTACAATTGCAGTTTGCGTCCGATCCCTTCTGTCTGAACTGTAGTCCTTGCCATTACCACCTATGCTTGAGATCCATTCACTTACACCTCCATGTAGTACACCTAGGCCGCAGCTTCGCCTGGACCTTTCACATGGCCTTAAGGACTCGATTCTTGGTATGTACAGAGGCCATGAAATCAAGTGGTTTACACCAATAACTTGATGGCTGATGATCATGCCAGCTTCATGTATGCCCATGGAAGACAGCATTCCTTGCCCAATGGCTGCAGTGTTGTCACTGCTGAGCTTGGTGGCTATATCTCATGCTCTTGAGCACATCCATTCATGCCCTGGGGAGTTGTTTCTTCTGTGTATTGACTCCTTGAGCAGCCTACAAGCTATCAACCAGTGCTACCCTTGTCATCCTTTGGTAGAGACCATCCAAGAGCTATCTGTGCTCTGGAACGATCCAGTCGTTCAGTGGTGTTAGTGTGGACCCCATGACACGTCGGAATCCCAGACAACAAACTTGCTGACAGGTTGACCAAACAGGCTACACAAAACTGCTGTTGGAGATTGGCATTCCAATAACTGACCTGCATTCATTTTTACGCCGCAGTGTTTTTTGGCTTTGGGAGACAGAATGGCATAGTCTCAGTACGCACGACAAATTGTGTGCCATTAAGGAGACTACGAATGTGTGGCAGTCCTCCATGTGGGCCTCTTGCAGGGACTCTGTGGTTCTGCTGGCTCTGCATTGGCCATTCTGGAGCGACCCATGTCTACCTCCTGCACTGTGAAGGCCCACCTCAGTGTCGGTGAGGCACCTGGTTGACAATGGCCCATATTCTGGTGCACTGTCCTACTTTGATTGTCCTGCAATGAAATCTTTGGTTACCAGACTCATTGCCATTAATTTTATCTGACAACACCTCATTTGCTGATTTAGTTTTACGTTTTATTCGTGAGGGTGGGTTTCATCATTTGATCTAAGTTTTACTGCATGTCCTTTGTGCTGTTAGGGTGGAGGTTTTAATGTGTTGCAGTGTGGCTGGCTTCTCCTTTTTATTTTCATGGTCAATTTCAACCTCTTCTACCTGTTTCTGGCGTTTCTGTGGTTTTCTTGTCACGTTTTGTCCATTAAGTGTTTGTTGCCCTTCCGTTGTTCTTTTCGTTTTTCCTTTCTGTCTGTTTTCTGTTGTCAGTCGCACTTGTTTTATTCTCACCCTTGTGGCATTGTTTTATTCAGAACAAGGGACAACCAAGTGTGTGTGTGTGTGTGTGTGTGTGTGTGTGTGTGTGTGTGTGTGTGTAAAAAGCTGACACAAATTTTGATCCAGCAGCCATTGTGTATTAAGTAAATGTTAAATGATGAAATAGGAAAAGTGAATATCATAGTCCACGCCAGCATATTTTGAAACTTGTCATTTAATCAGCAAATATGGTACGAAGACATGAGTGCCTCTCATTATGTTCACTTAATTCTGCATCTATCATGGGAAGAAAAAATTGGTCTACCTTTCTTCATTTGTTTCGACATAAATGAAAATGTGGTCGTGGCTGAGATGAAATTACTCAAGTGAGTGTCCAAACGATAATAAAAAATGCTTGATGTGAAAAAGTATAACAAAAATGATACCTAAAACCAAAAGACTAACAAAAAAAGTAATGTCACAGCCAAGAGAGACGTGATATGGACAGGGCCACCACTTAGACTATTCATTAGGTTACAGATTTAACTCTTGCCACAATCCACATTCATTTGACATCCTTCACATGTTTGAGTGAGTGGTTATTATGTTTAGTTAAAACTTAAACTGAATCTGTTATGTGTAGCTTTGCAATGCTAAACTGAAATAATCATAACTTTAAGGAAAATCTTCCCTGACATACTAAACCACAATAGCACTTAGTGTTTACATAAAAAGAAACAGTTACATATTGCAGCTCTCAGTGCATTTTGGTTACGCAATGTGGGTTGGAAATATTTTTCAGTTTATGATGAGATTTATGCATTTCTTTCTTTAGGGCACAGCTCTGAAGATGAAGATGTCGTTTTACTAAAACTAGGTCATTGACCTTGAATTGTGGTTATATAGCCTTCTCGTTGTGCTCTTACTCATTGTTGTGCTCTCTTAACTAAGTTTGTAGCAACTATCGTTTGATTCAGTTGGTAATCAGTAGTAGGTTGTTCTTGCCAAGTAAAACATTTAATAAGTGGTTCACCTACAAAGGGTTTACCTAATATTTCCAAGGGTGTAGTCCAGTTGATAAATGTGATAACTCATTTAAAATAAGCCCCAAATCTTTAACTTTTGTCGCCCATCTTGTATGGTTCTCATGGCAGTAAGTTTGACATTGTTTCCCAATTTCCTTCATAATTCTTTCACATGGGTTAAAAGATGGATTATGGTTGGATATTAATATTTGACGAATTCCTCCCACAGCTAAAAATTCTTTAAACTCGTTACTAGTAAACTGAGGTCAATTGTCAGAAAGAAATCGTTTTGGATTGCCTACTTCGAGAAAGTATTGTTGTAGACAATGTACCACTGTTGGTGTATTTGCTTTATTAATTGAATAGAATTTAACGTACTTTGACCAACACTGTATGAGGACAAAATTGTAGGCCACTCCTCTTCCTTTTGGAATTGGTCCAAAGAAATCTGCAGCCATTAGATCGTGTGATGCTTTAATAATTGGATACATTTTATATTTAATGTGGTTGTTATCCTCTTTTACTTTCTGACAAATCTCACAAGTCTTAATGACTGACTGCTACTTTATGTCCCAGCTTTTTAAAGTAATTTAATTTGTTCATATGTGCAATATATTTCTTTATACCGGAATGTTCATACCCCTTAAGAATCTACCACACCAACTTGTCTTCTACTAAATTTGGTATACATAAAAGCCAATGTTGTATTGTCCTACTGTCTCTCCAGAACAGATTATATCGTACAATCTTTCATCTTCCCTCTTGATTAGGTGGTAGTGATTTCCTAACACGCATAGCAAAGATGTTCGTAAAATAAGGGTTATGTTGGTGTTTTCTGTTATTTTCTGAGCTATCTCTTGTGTGGGTATTTGAATGTCAGAAAATTGATTGTGAAGATTACGCCATGTCCTTCCAAACATTTTAGTTTTTTCATGCCTACTGGTAGCCAAGACAAAGCATTGCGTACAGTGTTCTCCGAACCCTTTACATACTGGATCTTAATGTCATACTCTTGCAACAATATACTATCGGCTATTCATTAGAAATAACAGAGCTTGGTGATCTGTACAGACATATTTCAGATACCCATATAAGTGTTTGGAAGTTTTGTATACCCCATACTATGGCTAATAATTCCTTTTCTGTTGCCGTATAATTTAACTCATGTTTGTTGAGACTCTGTCTACCGAAAGATATTGGCCTATGGTCTATACAATCTAACCCCCATTCGCATTGGAAAACCTCTGCGCTTATACCGTAGTCTGATGCATCGGTCGAAATTTTAAATGGTTCACCCATCACTGGATGGTGCAGTATCGGTGATTCTGATAGGGCCCTCTTTACATTTTCAAAAGCATCATGTGCCTCTTGGTGCCAACACCATGGTATTCCCCTTCATAATAAACACAATAGTAGAGGGTCGTTCAACTCTTGATATTGTACATATTGTCTGTAATACCTTGCCATTACAAGAAATCCCTTCAATTATCATATGTTTCTAAGTGGTGGACCTTCCTTAATAGCCTTTATACATTCTTGATCGGGCTTAATTCCTTGAACACCTATGATATGCCCCAAGAATTTTAGTTCTTTCCTGGCAAAGTGTGACTTAGACAATTTCACTGTAATACCTTTTTCTTTAGATTTTTTCAGGGTTTTCCTCAAGTTTAGGCAATGCTCTTTCCGGGTGGGTAATATTATCAATATATCATCTACATATGTAATTAAATGCTTTAATAACTCTCTCCCAATCGCTTTTTACAGTGCGCATATAAACAGTGATACCGAGATATTTAGCCCAAATGGTAACACATTAAAACAATATGGTTTTCCATCAAAAAGGAATGCTGTATATTTCCTTGAATCTGGATGTAACCAGATCTGCCAGTACCCAGCAGTCAGGTCCATCGTGCTAAAGTACTGTGCCTTCTGAAATTTGGATAACTCAATGTTAACGGGTCTCTCTCTCAGTTTTTGTATGTTTATTCACGGTGCGCGCATCCAGTTTACATTTATACTGCTTGTCTATACCTGCCTGTAGCTTTTCTCATCACTTCCAAGGGATTATTTATAATGCTTGTACTGTGTTCTGTTATTTTGTTATCTACCATTTTATTTATATCCTCCTTAACCACTTTTAAATTCACTGGTATTGGGTACGGTTTACGGAAGAATGGTGTATCATCTTTGATCTTAAATTTACATACATAGTCACTAATACTACCTGGACTATCCAAAAATACCATTTCATACTCTAATAGAATTTCAGCTAAATCTGTTTTCTGGCCATCGGTTAATATTGGGGATTCATTTACTTTATTTTGTATGTCATCTCGTTGTGATTCATGACTTATATTTTCCTTCTCTGGTGACAATTGTGCTGTCACGGTTAATCGTAAACTGTGGTATTCAGTTGTTTGTTTATCAACATAACTTTCTGCTAGAAACTTAACACAATATTTATCTTCCCCAAGTCCAAAATAAAGGCAGCTCTCTTCAAATTTCAGTATAACGTTAAACTCTTGCCAGCCAATCTAAGCCAAATAACATCTCTCTATTAATATTTTCTTCTACTAGCAGTGTTTGCCCGAACGTAATCTCACCAATGATACAGTTTACTTGGGTTTCGTGTTTAACAACCTAACTTTTAGTTCCAGTTATACTGCTTGTATATACTCCTGTTACTGGTAATACAGGTAAGTTATTGCTAGTACTTAACGTAATACAGAATTTGCTAGAAATAAGTGACACTTCACTACCAGAATCAATAAACATGTCCACTTCGGAATGTTCTACATTTCCAGCTATAATTGGTTGTGGAGTAACTGTAGCTACGCCAGGTTCTTCTAATAGCAACCACTCTTTTGTTGATATTTTATGCATAAAGGAAACATACTTATTATGAGGTAGGCCTCTTAATGTACTGATACGACTTGGGCCCCAGCCCTGAGTCCAGAACACCCTCCATTTTCCTCACTATTTGTAATCACTCGCTGGTTACCAAACCTATGTATGACTCTTTAATTTTGAGCCCTATTATTGCCAGGTACAAATTCTCGTGTAGTTACTGGGCCTATATTCGAAGGACGATGTCTTTTTTTGATAATTTTCATTACCCTTGTTCCAATTGTATCAGTGTACTCTAGCTAAATTCATCTCATGCCTTTTGAAATTACTAGAGCTATTATTATTACTTCTTCTTTAGTTTTGATTCTCATTTTGATGCATATTCTCATTTCGGTCTTTATTTATTGCATCTAGTGCATCCACGAAGGATAGTAACTCTTACACTGTCTTCCACCCGCTACATAATTTGTCTTTCATAGCGTAACATTTACATCTACATACATACCCTGCAATCCACCATACGATGCGTGGCGGAGGGTACCTCGTACCACAAATAGCATCTTCTCTCCCTGTTCCACTCCCAAACAGAATGAGGGGAAAATGACTGCCTATATGCCTCTGTACGAGCCCTAATCTCTCTTATCATATCTTTGTGGTCTTTCCGCGAAATGTAAGTTAACGGCAGTGAAATTTTGCTGCAGTCAGCCTCAAATGCTGGTTCTCTAAATTTCCTCAGTAATGCTGGTTCTCTAAATTTCCTCAGTAATGCTGGTTCTCTAAATTTTCTCAGTAGCGATTCACAAAAAGAACGCCTCCTTTCCTGTAGAGACTTCCACCCGAGTTCCTGAAGCATTTTTCTAACACTCGCGTGATGATCAAACCTACCAGTAACAAATCTAGCAGCCCGCCTCTGAATTGCTTCTATGTCCTCCCTCAATCCAACCTGATAGGGACCTCAAAGCTCGAGCAGTACTCAAGCAGGTAATCACCTTATCAAAATCCGTATCAATCCCTCTTCCTCCATTGGTTTATCTAAACATTTAGGCTCTTGTTAAATGCCAGTGAAAATATTTTCTCATTGTACCCCACATACTATTGTAATACCTTGGGTCCCATAAATCAGATATTAACTTCTCCTAGGCACTTGTCAACCAGTATTTCTCCTTAAACTTTCTCTGAAAATCCGACCAGAATAAGAAATTTTCTATATTCACTGTGCCCCATTTGGAAGCCTCTCCTAGAAGGTAACCTACAGCAAATTCTATCTTTTTTGCAACTTCCCAATTTTTTTGGTAAGGCTTGATTAAATCTTTTTAAGAAATGGGTTGGGTGCATGTCTCCATCTGGTCTAAATTTGGGCAATTGTCTGGCGAGTCCAGAATTTGCTCCCCATTGTAAATCTGTTACTACTTCACTAGTCAACACTACATTCTATGAAGCTACCCCTTCTCTGTCTTAGTCTGGGTAAGTTTAAATTCCTTCCACAAATCGACTATGCCTTTTTTAGTATCCTCAAGTTCCGACACTAAATGTGATGGAACATTGTCTGTTTTCACTTTCTCAGCAACTTTCCCGTCAATTAATTTTTCTACCTGTTCCTCCAGACCACTCATGTTTATGGTGTCTGAGGTTGATAGCTTTTCATTACAATTGCTCTACTGCATCTACACGAGTGTTGACCCCTGCAATTTGCGATTGGACAATAGGGATCAATTTGTCATGTCTTTCAACGGTATCTTTTAAGGTATGTAATCTCTCTTTCACTGTGTCATATGTAACATTACACACACACACACACACACACACACACACACACACACACACACACACACACACCACACTTTGAAATGACCCTAACTTCTCATTAAATTCAGACCCTCTATTGGTACACTTGTCCTCAATATTAAATTCTAATCTCTGGGTCAACTTCTGAAATCGATCATCCTGCCTTTGTTTGAAGTCCATTCATTTGCACAGTCAAAGAATTATCGAGTTCATTCTTGAAAACTACTCA
Source organism: Schistocerca gregaria (assembly GCF_023897955.1). NCBI lineage: Eukaryota > Metazoa > Arthropoda > Insecta > Orthoptera > Acrididae > Schistocerca > Schistocerca gregaria. Next base: position 545,928,476 of record NC_064924.1, read on the forward strand.
TAAATTTTCCACTTTATCATTTAACATCTCAAATTTAGAATTTAAAGCTTCACCCTGTGCTTCCAACCTTTCACATAAAGTAGCACTCTGTGCTTCTAGTTTTTCATTTAAAGCAACATTTTGGTCACTGTCTCTGTACATCTAACTTAGTATTTAACTGAGTCTTCACCGAGTCTAACTTCAGAGTTAGTCCCTTAATTAAATTTGCTACTTCAGTCCAGTCTGGCGTGACCTTAGTCACTGTCTTCACCATGGCTGGTTCTACAGTTTCTGTAGGGTGTTGTTCCTTCTCCATAGTCCTAATTTCCTTCAATCTTGTTATCATTAAAAAAATCACCTCTCTAAATAATGACCACCCTAGTTTGCATTCAAACAGTTATTATCTTGAGCTCACCCGTCATAGGATTGTAGGCTGTGTCAAGTGAGGTGTAGAAACATCACTGGTGAATTGCACGGGTGCCGGCAGCGTCAGATGTTGTTTGTGGCATTGGCGGGCACGCAGTCAGCAACTCAAACAGTAACCAGCAACAATGGCAGGTTACTGCGACTGCGTTGGCATCAGCTGGTTACTGTGTCAGCGTCGGCTGGTTACCACGTGTGTGAGGATTGATTCCTCCCCACAACCAAATCATCTTCATTGAATCTGGCAGACCAGTTTTTCATCTCGTTATTATATGTTGCTAGGGCAACTCTCAACTTTGTCTCATCTCAATCTTCTTCTTCAAAAAAAAATTCCTCCTTTTCATGTGCTGCTCACTTCGGTACCCACGTTCTAATGGTTTCTGGTGATTAAGGATGGCAGTGTGGTACTGGTGTAAAAGACTCACACACCCCCTTGGCTATCAAGCTTACTTGGAGTTGCTTCACCGATCTTCTTTTCAGGATAGCTGGCTGCAATGTCCTGCACAACTTCTTCTCCAAAGATAAGATTCAACTTTGGAGGTATTTTTTTTTTACCTTTAAAATAACTCTGTACACTTGAGAATACTTTGAACTCAATCTCACTGTATTTTCATCAACACAACAGTTTTCGTACAACTGAAACATATTTTTTAAGCTTGACACTTTCCGCTCCATCAACTATAAAATTCATTTTATACAGTCTACAAATCTTTCCAGTTAAACAAGACAACTGTCCAGACCTTACGAAAGTAAAAGAAGGAATGAAAAAGTAATTGTCTCTCCTCTTCTTTCAACAGCATTCAAATGTTCACACAATAGATGGACGTTTAACTTCTTAGGTGGGCTTGGTGACTACCTGCCCGTGCCGATCATCTGTCCGGTACACATCCGTCCTGCACACACATAATTGTGGTGCTGTAGTCACAGTTTTACTTTACTGCACTCATCTCTAAAATAACACATGTTTGAAGTGGTGGAAATACAAGGGTCTCTAGAATTTACCCCGAAATTGTCGAGGCACTACAAACTTTGAAGTTAATCTGCTTCCTGAAAATGGCAGGTACCATTAATACATACAAGGGGCGTTTGAAAAGTCCGTGCAGAGTCCGTGAGATGGCACCACCAGCGCATGTCGAGGTCATGTTTCATTAGTAGCATATTTGGAAAGAATGCTCACCAAGTTTCAGCCATATTGGTCTATTTCTTTGTGTTTGGCATTCTTGTGAATCAAGAAAGTCAATTTATTGTCAAAAATTGGACGAAAAAGAATTTTGTGTGGTGATTAAACATTACTTTATGAAAGGCAAAACGCCTAAGGAGACTAAAGAGAAGATTGATAAACATTATGGTGACTCTGCGCCATTCATTAGAACAGTTTATAAGTGGTTTCAAAGTTTTCGGAGTGCTGTATGGGCACAAGTGATGCTGAATGTTCTGGGTGGCCTGTGGAGGTTACAACTCCAGAAATCATTGATAAAATCTATGGTAAGGTGATGGATGATAGAAGAGTTAAGGTGCGTGAGATTGATAGTGCTGTGGACATCTCGAATGAACAGGTAAATAATACTTTACATAAACATTTGGACATGAGAGAGCTATTCGCAAGATGGGTTCCGTGATTGCTCACACTTGACCAAAATCGGAATCTTGTGGAGTGTAGCAAGGATGATTTGCAACTGTTCAGGAAGAATCTGCAGGACTTTAAGTGTCGTTTAGTCACTGTGGATGAAACATTGGTACATTACTATACCCCTGAGACCAAACTACAATCTAAACAATGGGTTACCGAGGGAGAATCTGCACCAAAAAAGGCGAAGACCATTCCATTGGCCGGAAAGGTCATGGTGACTGTCTTTTGGGATTCGCAAGGGATAATCCTCGTCGGCTATCTGGAAAAGGGTAAAACTATTACAGGTGAGTATTATTCATTGTTACTGGACTGTTTGGAAACCGAACTGCAAGAAAAATGCCGATGATAGGACCGCCAAAAAGTCATTTTCCATCACGACAATGCACCAGCACACACTTCAGCAGTTGTGGTCACAAAATTAATGGAAATAGGATTCCAACTCGTTTCACATTCCACCTATTCACCAGTTTGGCTCCCTCAGACTACTACTTGTTCCCCAATTTGAAGAAATGGCTGGGGGACAAAGATTTTATTCAAACAAGTAGGTGATTGCAGTAACTAATAGCTATTTTGCAGACTTGGACAATCCCTCTTATACGGAAGGGATCAACAAATTAGAACAGCGTTGGGTGAAGTGTGTAAGTCTAGGAGGAGACAGTCGAAAAATAAAAAAGGTTTACCCCAAACACACAAATAGTCTTATTTTTGCACGGATTTTTCAGACGCCCCTCGTATTTTAGAGCACATATGCTCCCTCCTGAAGCATTCTGTCAGCAAAGATATTTTGTTAACTTTCATTCACTATTATTACACAAAATTTTAAACAAATTTGATTCCTGATGTTATACATTAATTGTTCCTGTGTGAGTGTATCCATCACTCGCAATATTTCACACTCAAAACACAGTAAGTTATGTCAGATATTTGTATAAATATGCTTACATAAATTAAACAGAAGTTCATACCACCTGGCAGGAAACATGAGAATCATCTTGAATTTACATGTTGGAAACAGTCTGAATTCATTCAGTTACTTTGTTTTTGATTTAAGCCCTTCACAAGGTCCAAACATCTCAAAATTTTTAACTAGAACATGCTGCATATGTCAGGTGCTACTAATCCCACACTTTACAATCAGTCTGGAATATTTAACTGTTTAATTTACATTGTGTTCAGTGTCATACAGATCTGGATGTTAACATTTCTTATATATGAATCACTTGTTGATTATAGGATTATTCTTCAGTAGATCTACGTTCATTATTCCTGTCTTTGAAGATAAGTCACTGCCACTGTTCCTTTTCCTGCCATTTTAAATCCAGATATGTGTACCTTTATGTAGTGCACAAAAGTTCTATGGGAACTTTATGCTGCAAGCTCCTTAGCAAGCACATATCACTGATAACATGTCCTCTTTTTCTCTCATGGATTTGAAATTCATTGACCTAATTGTTATTACCTGTCAAATAAAATTTGAAAGGAAACATTAACTGTTGTACCTCTGTTTTACAAATACTAACAAAGAGATAGAGGGACTGGCCAGTACTTACCTCAGCTCAGTACAGCCGATAGATACAAAAAAGAAAAAGAAAAAAAAAAAAACGAAAATTTACGTTCCTAGCTTTTGGAACAAATTTTCCTTCACCAGGGAGGAGAGAGGGGGAAGAAGGGAAAGTGGATTCAGTTACTCACAACCCAGGTTATAAAGCAACAGGGAAAGGAAAACAGGGAGGGTAGCAAGGATGGAGGCATGGTTGTCAGAGGGAAGCCAAAGATATTCTACTGTAAGTACTGTGCCAGCTTCAAACCAAAGAGGATGCATACGGAAGTAAAGAGGTATATAGTATAAAGATAAACACAACTATGTAGGATGAAAAGATGCGTGAATGGCTAAAGAGGAAAGGCAAGGAGGAGAAGACTGAAGAGTAAATGAGAGTGAGGTTGTTTAACGTAGGTTCAGTCTAGGGGGATGGCGGGATGAAAGGATGTGTTGGAGTGCAAGTTCCCATCTCCGCAGTTCAGAGGGACTGGTGTTGGGTGGGAGAAGCCAAATGGCACATACGGTGTAGCAGGTTCCTAGGTCCCTAGAATTATGCTGGAGGGCATGCTCTGCGGAACCACTGGGTAGAGAAGGTAGTCTGGGAATATTGTAACAAGGATGTTACGAAGGTTTGGGGGGGGGGGGGGGGGGGCGACGAAAGGCAACTCTGGGTGGTGTGGGGAGAATTTTGTCAATGGATGATCTCATTTCAGGGGTTGGCTTGAGAGTCATATCCCTGGCGGAGGTAATTTGTTGATGTATTCGAGGTAAGTTCTGGCCAGCCCTTCTATCTCTTTGTTAGTATTTGTTTCACTTCTTTATATGAGATTTTCCATTAATCATTTAGATCACCTATATGGTCCACACACATCCTTCTTTGTTTTGTCCCTTTTGTTAACTATCACTTACATCTGTCATCTAAACACTTTCTCTTATATGTACATAAATAAATATTTTCGTCACCAACTGTGCTAGTTTCATATTCCTCCTATTATCTTATTTTGTTTATAGTCCACTTTTTGGGACATTACTGCGCCACGCGCGATCTTTTTTTGCGGCACGCGCAATCTTTTTTTGCGGCACGCGCAATCTTTTTTTGCGGCACGCGCGATCTTTTTTTGCGGCACGCGCGAGCTTTTTTTGCGGCACGCGCGATCTCTGTTTTTGAGCAACGTGTGTTCTTTTCCCCTGATCTGGACATACTTGCTTGGTCTGGTCAACTTTTTCCGTATTTTTCTTATTTAGTGGTTTTCCTTTGGTACAATGGTAAACACAGGTAAACAAGAACAAGAGTTTATTACAACACAGTAGAGAAAATTAATAACAAAGGAAAATCTTTCTCAATAAAAGTTAATATAACTTCTCAGACACTGGTGGGCATATGCCTGGAACACGCAGGGATTAAACGTCATGGGAGGTGGAGACCATGCCATTGATAATCCCTAATGGCAGAGGTTGAGCATTTGGCATAGTTGGCCAACAGGTACGTCTCAGGGTATCGCTGGAAAGTCATAGGTCCTGCTGCAGTGGCTTCCAAACAGGTTCTGATCGACTGACTGCTAAGAGCCGCTGTGTGAACTGGACCAAAGCTCTGGTGGAGTAAACTACCGATTTGTTTGCGTGCCGCTCTGAACATTTAAGTAGAATTTGAGGCCTGATGAAGCCATAGGGAATTTTGTGGACGGAATTAGAAAAGTTAAAATTGTACTCAAATGAGTTGACACAGGCTGATGAGGCAAACAAGGTATTGGGACAAGAAGTTGATCAAAGGACACACAATGCATTTCTAAGGGGTTTAGCACCAGAGATGTGTAGGAGGGTGCGTACTGGAGTGCGTCTGTGTCTCCATGTGGTAGTTCGTCTAGCAAAGGAATTGGAGGAGACTTATGTTACAACTGGGATAGGAGATTGATGAAATGTGTTTGCAGTAAATAAAAAGGTGCTTTAACCCATTCAGACCTGTTTTTTTCTGAAGGAAGGAAAAATTTTCTTTGTGGTAATCCTCTTAGGTGTTTTTTTTAAATCATTTTAGATGCAAGGTTTATACAAAAATATGCACCCATTTTGTAAACGTACTTAGTACACTTGGTTCATTTTATGCTTAAAATAACTAATTAAGAAATATTCTCTTTTGTCATAAATAGTACAATGGTCATTCAATAACTACCATGCAAAATAACAATAACTAATTTATTTATAAAGTGGAATATAGCGAACCAACACATCAGTGTTCAACATTCACAAATGTGTAACTCATGTTGGCACTGGGAAAAATACTGCTGTTGCAGCTAAAATACAGCAAAAGTTAATGCGCACAAATGTAGCCAGAGGGTCTGAAAGGGTTAATTGTTGGTGTCCAGGACATGCAGAGATAGTGCTGCCAGCCACAGAGTAGTAGGGTTGGTGTGAACAATCAGTGGTTTAATGGGAATAACAGTGGGGGTGGAAGGAACCAGCAGCAATAGTATGAGAATAATGATAAGGCTGGATTGTGATAAGCACCTGTTAATCTCGAAAGGAAACCGCAGAACTGCCAAAAGGCATTCCCAGTAAAAACAAATGCAGTCAGTGGTAATGCAGAGGAAGGAAATACTGTAGTGGGTGTAGTAGGTGGAAGGAAGTATAAGTGGTTGTTGGACACATGGGTGCATTTGTCAACGGCATTGAGAGATTTAGTGGGTTAAAGGAAATGGGGCCCACCACATATAACTTGCATGGGATGGGGGGATAATGATATATGGCCACTGGTGTCAACAATGGTGAATGATCAATTGGGGGCAACAAAGTTTAAGCAGAATGTAGAAGTGGTGTCTCATGTAAGTGAGGGCTACATCATGATCATAGGGTTACAGTTTCTGCATCAGCATCACGCCATTATTGATCCTCAATGACATGTTGTGGAACTTACAGGGAAGACGTTCTGGCTAGGGGAAACTGTCATTGATGTTGATCTGTTGCAGGAAGTGTCTGCTGTACAGGGCAAACTAGGTAAACCATAAGCGACGACATTAAGGTCTCATTCACATGGTAGCGTGTCAAGTGGCATGGGGAAGTTGTTGTGGGTATGCGTAGAGCAGGACTTACTAAATGGAGCCACTGGAGTATAGTGATGTATTAGATGCAGTACATTTTAGTAAGATGAAGTACTGTACATGTACAGGAAAAGGATAGTGGCAGGATGATACTTTTCAGTGTGGATGAATTTGGTGCTGAAGAGGTTACGTTATTAAAGGGAATATTAGTGGCAAAATCATAAATTTTGGAAGGGAAAGAATGCTGCATAGAAGATGTGGACTGTGAAAGGGCACAGGATGCCACTAAGTTTGCATTGCATGAGAAAGTGAAGCTTTTGGGAGAACAGTTTCAAGATTTGTTCTTTCCGCAGGGGCAATTGGCTGCAGCATGTCTCAACACAAGGTTCTACAGGGAATGAAGTACTGGTGCACTGGAGGCTGTACAGAATATCATGGTGTCTGTAGCCGATTTTAGAGTAGTTTAACAATTAATAGGTGGCTGACAGCATAACAGGACAGAGTAGTAACCCTTGGGAGTGGGGCAAGAATTGCAGTTGTACAAAAGAAGCTTATGTGGGCAAGTCGAGGAAATATCGGTTCTACTGCAACCACCACCATTTGACTAGTAAGACGACAACAGATGCTTATCCCATTCCAAACAATTAAATAACCGTTGATAATCTGGGGCAGTGCCTGTATTTCTTGACAATGGACTTGAGAAGTGGGGTACCATCAGTGGGAATTGTGTGCAGAGGATACATCGAAGACTCTGCCACACACCGTCAGGTGGCTTGCGGAGTATGGATGTAGATGTAGATGCAGATGTAGACTGCGTTTGCAATACCTTGAGGATAGGAGGATGCCATTTGGTTTGAAGAATGCCAGTGACATTCTTGCATTTGTTGGATGGGGTGTTGGAAGGGTTGTAGCTTCATCAATGTTTAGTGTATGTGGACAACATAATTGTTTTTTCAAGAGATGTGCAAGAACATAGGAAAAAACTGAAGTTAGTAAGGATGGTGTAGAGGCTGATCAGAGTTTGATACAGGGGGTGCAAGATTTATCTAGTACTTGGAACAAGCAAAGAATTATTGTAGAAAACTTTAGAGGTTTTGCAGAGAAGTACAACTGCTTGCACTAGTAGTGAGGAAAGGTACCAAATTTGTGTGGCCTGAGGAGTGTTGGAAAGCATTTGTCAAATCCATTGTTCGTATGCCCAGATTTTGGGAAGGAATTATCATCATCCATGCATTGAATCATGCTTTTGGGTGGATTTTAAGCCAGGAAGTCAATGTAGGAACACCTTATTGCTCTGGAATCGAAATAACTGAGTGGAGTGGAGAGAGATTATTCCCCCGTGGAGAGAAAGAGAGAGAGAGTGAGAGAGAGAGAGAGAGAGAGAGAGAGAGAGAGAGAGAGAAATGCTTAGCCAGGTGTACAGTGTAGCATACTTCCAGTGGTACCTGCATGGTAGAAAACATAAGCAAGTGACTAATCGTGATACTTTGAAGTGATTACTTGGTCTGAAGCACCCATTTAGTAGACAGAATTAGAGGGGCATTAAACTCGGTGAATTTCAGTAGAAAGTAATCCACAAACCAGGGAAGATATGCAGAAAAGTAGATGCATTAAGCAGCCTCACCACTCTCTAGTGAGTTCATGCTGGACTACTACTTGCCTCCAGTCTTTGCACCAGCTCTTTCCTTTCTGTACTGTGTGTCTATCCTCATGCTATTCTTTTTCTTCTCCCTGCAGGAACATGTCATAGATATTTTTGAAAATGCATTCTGAAGTTTCAGTAGCCCACATCAGAACAGTACCTAGTCCACTTTCTCCCCCCGTCTCCACTCTCCATCTCCTCCCCTTCCTCCGCTTCGGCGTTTGAGGTATCTCCTCATTTCTTCTTCTTGCCTGTGTGCTCCTGAAGGCTGAACCTAGGTGTTTGATGCTTAACAAGTGACTGGTTAACGCACAATTCCCAGTCCCAGGTTGACTGCTATGGTTTTGCACATACTTGCTGGTACAGGCTAGGCCTGGGAGAGGTGATTGCTTGAATTGTTACTTTCCCAATTGCTGATTTGTCCCTCTGTCTGATGTTTGGGAGGTCCGTCGTACAATGAATTCTTCATGTGGTGTATTTACACTCAGCTGCTTTGTGGTCTGACTAAGGGAGAACTCCAAAATTTTCTCTCTGATCAAGATGTAACTGCAGTTCATTGGGTGATGAAAACGATTGATGCAAATTTAGTGCCTGCACTCATGTTTGATCAAGTAGTGCTTCCATCAAAGATAAAGGCAGGCTATAAAGTCATCACAGTCCGACGGTACATTCCAAACCTAATGCATTGCTACCAGTGTTAGTGTTATAACCATACTTACATGTCCTGTCAGAACTCTGCCAAACGTATTTGTCATCGTAGAGGTGTTTGTCAGGATGATTGCTGTGTTATAATAGTAAAAAAGAGAACCTACATATGAATGGAAAGAAAAAAAAAAAATTAAAGGCTAATATAACTGCATTATTAGAAATGTTCTGCTTGTACAAATTTAGGCTCATCAGACTTCCTCTCTTACACTTTAATTGTAGATGCAGGCAGCCGACTTCCAGGACACCAGTGCATGTAAAATAAATGAAGGAAATCCTCCTTACTTGGTTCCACTTCACTTCAATAAAAATACTTAATACTGTTGTTAAATATACTATTATTCAGGCCCACATATGATACATAACACTCGTAATACTTCATACTTTAAAGCTGTACATTTTCATCGTCCTTCTACATATGAGAGAGTGAGAAACAAAATCATGTATAACGAAAAATGAATGATGGGTTGTTTTTTCATTTGTCTGCACCTTACTGCGCATTCATAATTAATGTCTTTGCCGATGCGGTTGGTCGATGGATGTTTCATTTTTTTTGTTTTGTTTTAATAAATTTTAAATTTATTATATCCCGGTGGTCTTTCACCATGTATCTACACTCTTGCCCTCACACTGTACATTGACATGGTATGGAGACGTACAGTGTATTTTACATTTACTCATAGGGGTTGGTGCCATTTGTCAGCTTTTCTTTTATTTAATGGAATGAATATGTCAGCTTATCCTATGTATACTAGAGTTCTGCAAGGTTATATACTTTATATGAGAGTCCATTACACATTTGAATTTAGCGCACTGACAATAATGTTCAGTTTGCTTTGGTCTCACTGCCGTGTTGCGCACTGACAGATTTGGCAGCTAAGAACTAGTCGCTAATGGTCAACATGTCAGATGCTACCATTGCACATGCATGCATTCGTTTTCTTAGTATTGATTTCATATTGAATTTCACACTTTCACCTGAGTATCACGTATTGAAGAATTGCCATGGCATTTGTCTTCATTTGTGGTGCAGTGGGTCTGTGCTTATTGCTCAAAATCTGATGCTGTGGCAGAAGATCTCCATTTTTATGGCCTGGGTGTCATTATTACCGGTCATACTCATGTTTTCAGCAGAGAGAACCCTGGCCAACAGCATGTGTCGATGAGATAAGTAGTGGCTCAAACAACTGTAGTTCACTTATTAATGTGTGAAGCGTTGTGAGCCACTATACTTAGAGGTTGTTTTGTTTCACACTTATGTTACTGTCACCACACTTGAACGTCCACTTGTTTGAAAGACACATATAGCCATCCAGAACACTGTATAAATTGCTTGTCATTGAAGTTCATTCCTTCACATGGATTTTGGTTTCCAATAAAAAATTCATACAAGTATTGAGTTAACAACAACATACATGACATGATAGCTTACACCTATGGCTGACATTCCATGCATTGCTTACATTACGAACATAAATTTCTTAAGTTTAAAACGTCATAAATTCTTCATTAACTATGTTCTTTTACAACAGTTTGACTGTTAGTTTCAACTTATCTCCATTCACATCACATACACAAATTAATTAAATATCACATTATTATGATACATTTATGCTTCATTTTATAGATAGGCTTTTATCACTCATGGGAGCTCATTTCTTCCTTAAGTAGAGGAGGGAGAAAAACATTCAAAATGGGACTAAAACATTATGCATTGCTGCCCTAACTACACTTGGCGCCACGTCCTTTGTTTGGGAGGGAAGAAAGGAAATACTTATCTACTGGTTGAAGGATTTATGAGGAAATGTTACTCATACAATCATGGATTAGTTGCCAAGGAACATTTATTTTCTGGAAATAATGTGTACTGACTAATCATTCATGTAGTCTCATGTTGTTTCTTCATATGTTAGTGCTGTTTTATCCAATTCATGTGTAGCTTAGTGTGAAATATGAAGTAGTTTTGACCATTGTAGTCTTATCTTTCTCAAATGCCTGGAAATGTCATTATTCAAGCTTTCATGTGACATGATAAAAATTAATTGGTTTTTGTAAAATCACATGCTTAAATGTTTATGTGTACTCTGCAGTGAATAGGTACTGGTAAATGTCACAGACATATACTGCAGCGACGGATATTTCATTTTTCATTTGCCTTATGACCTTTGTATAAATATCATTATGACTAAATTGTTTACTTGAGGTGCGTCCCATTTCTTCATTTGGTACCTATTATTCTTGACGTAATTCTCTTCTTCTGTGCCGTGACGTTTCACTGTTCACTGAAAGAATAAAACTTAAAACTAATTTCATTATGTAGCTCGATGGCCACTGATATATTTGGTCATTACATCTGTCTGCAGATATTTCCGTACTTCGTGTAAATTCATAGACATTTGTTTATTCTCTTATGCATTATGATCATTTACCCTGCAAAGAAAATCATTTGATACTTCTTACAGTGTTTTGTCATTTCTCCTTAGCTTACACGTCTTGTATATAAATATATATATTTTTTCGTAATGTTTCATTTTGCTTGTCAATACATTCTATAATGCTTAGTATTTAATCAAATCTCTGTGTACATACATCAATAGGTTCCTTAGTTCTTAGACAGTGGATGTAATTGCTTAGTATTTCCGTTTACTTTGTATTCAAGTTAGGTATTTGAACATATCACATTCCTATGTGGTTGCATCTTCTGCCAGTCTGTTACGCATGCACCTAAGTTAATGTCTGCTCTCCTACTACTGACGTCAGTGCATATTGTGGAGTGCAGACAGCTGAGCCATAAGCTAATTTTGTTTATCCTTTTGCTTTGTATGAAGTGGTGTATTACTTTTCATTGCTGTTAATTTTATGCCTATGTGTATATACACATTACTTTATCTTAAAATACACGCCAGAAGAAAAATTACCCTTAGATGTATGTATACTATGTGTGTGTCTTATAAATTCGTCGATATAATCTTCAGGAATACACACACACACACCACTGATCAGATTTTTCATGTTTCCTATGCAACAAAACGCCCTAGTGCTCCTGATACCATTTACTTACCTTTCCACCTTCATCTTGGTTAAGGTTTTGAATGACCTTACTTCATCTGCGATCTTGCTGTAGTACAATTTTCATTTGCTTACTAAACTTATGGTGATCAGACAGTTGTGTTGTATCTTGCATTAATAATGTTTTGATTTCTGCATCTTGCTCTGTTAATTCACTAAATTCCACTAAAGCAAGTGGTAGCCTAGACAAGGCATCTACAATAATGTTCTGACTTCCTTTAATGTAAATGATTTTGAAATTGAATTCTTGTAAATATTGACACCACCTACCTAATCTACAGTGCAATAGTGACTGATGGTCACAGTAACTTTGGTATTCTTGCCCCAAAAAAATAAAAAAAAAAAAATTCAAACTTTTTAAATGACCATATTACAGTTGAACTTTCCATTTCTGACACAGATTAAGATATTTGTGCTCCTGATAATGTGTGACTAGCAAAACATGACCTTGGGTACTTCTTTACTTTCTTCAATACCAGACAAGGAAAGTTGCTACTCACCATATAGCGAAGATGCTCTCGTAGATCAACACCTTCAACCTATTACCCGGAACATATCATCCTATATAAAAATACCAGCCATTTTCTTGACTGACTCTCCACAGTTCCTGTCCCTTTACCACATGGTGCCCTGCTCGTCACTATTGATGCCCTCCCTGTACATTAACATTCCTAATACCCATGGCCTTACTGCGATTCAACACTACCTTTCCAGATGCTCTATGGAATCCAAACCAACAACTCCTTCCTAGTCTCCATGACCAACTACATTCTCACCTACAATTACTTCTCCTTTCAAGGCCTTATCTACAAACAAATCTGCAATACGGCTACGGGCACCTGCATAGCACCATCATATACTAACCTATTCATGGGCCATCCTTCCTACAAAAACCGGAATCCTAAACCCCTCACCTGGTTCAGATTCACTGATGACATCTTTGCTATCTGGATTGAAGGTGAGGACACCTTATTCATATTCCTCGAGAACCTCAACAACTTCTCCCCCATTTGCTTCACGTGCTCCTACTCAACCCAAAAGCCATCTTCCTACATGTTGACCTTTACCTCAGAGATAGCTACATCAGTACCTCCATCCATATCAAACCTACTAACCACCAGCAATACCTCCACTTTGACAGCTGCCACCCAGTCCATACCAAGAAGTTCCTTCCGTACAGCCTAGCCACCTGTGGCCGTCACATCTGCAGTGACGAGCAATCCCTCTCAAAATATACCGAGGGTCTCACTGGAGCTTCACTGACCATAATTATCCTCCCATTCTTGTACAAAAACAAATCTCCCGTTCCTTATCTTTCCAGTCTCCCACAACCTCCCAAAGTCCCACAGTCGAACCACAGAGGAGCATTCCCCACATAATTCAGTACCATCTGGGACTGGAGAAACTCAACTATCCTTCCCACCTCACCCACCGTGGTATTCCGCTGTCCATCGTACCTACACAATATACTTGTCCATCCTTACACAAACCCTGCTCCCAGTCCCTTACCTCATGGCTCATATCCCAGTAATAGACCTAGATGCAAGACCTGTCGCATACATCCTCCTACCACCACCTACTCCAGTCCGGTCACTAACATCACCTATCCCGTCAAAGGCAGGGCTAACTGTGAAATCAGTCATGTGATTTACAAGCTAAGCTGCAACCACTATGCTGCATTCTATTTAGGCATGACAACCAACAAGCTGTCTGTCTGCATTAATGGCCACCGACAAACTGTGGCCAAAAAACAAGCTGACCACCCTGTTGCTGAACACGCTGGCAAACATGGTATCCCTCATCTCAATGACTGCTTCACAGCCTGTGCCATATTGATCCTTCCCACCAACACCAGCTTTTCTGAATTGTGCAGGTGGGAACTTTCCCTGCAATACATCCTACGTTCCCATAATCCTCCTGGCCTCAACCTTCGTTAGTCACTGTCCTCACCCATCCATCCCCTCCCTGTTCCCATTCCAGCACTACACAGCCGTCATTTCACTGCTACACCCAGTCTTTAAATTTCTTTTTATTTCTCTCCTTTCCACTACTTACCCCTCCCCCCTCCGCACCTTGTCTCCTGCCCTCTGTCTAAACCGCAACACTTCATTGTCCGCCACTCTCACCATACTTTCCCTCCCCCTCCCCGCCCCAGCCTCCTCCTTACCCCCGCCCAGTCGCCTCTCCCATCATGCACTGGTGCTGCTGCTCGGAGTGTGGTTTCAGCTCTCAGAGACTGCAGACGTGTGTGCGAGTTGTGTTTGCGTGAGTGTGTGTGTGCGTGCGCGTGTGTGTATGTGTGCGTACTGCTGACAAAGCCCTTAATGGCCGAAAGCTATAATTGTGTGGATATTTTTGTTGCGCACATTGCGACTCAGCATCTCTGCTATATGGTGACTAGCAACTTTCCTTCTCTGTTATTGTTACTTTCCATCCTGGATTTTCCGTTGTTTGATCTTTACTTTCTTCTTCTCACGTGTGGAACGAGCATGCCCCCAGCCCCTGAGATGAGGCATCTGTGCATAGACAAAAATCCTTGGACATCTCAGGGTGGCTAAGAATGTTTGCATTGACTAATGTCTGCTTAATGTTATTAAAGTCCTCCTGACACTTATCATCCCATAACCAAGGCTTATTTTTTTGAAACAAGTTGATCAATGCATCACTGTTCATCAGTTGCTGTGGTATGAACTACAGAAAAAAAACGCTAGTCCCAAAAAAACCTTTTACTTGTTTTTTATTCCTTGGAGCTGGACAATTACATATTGCATCAAGTTTTTTTTGGATCAGGTAATATTCCTCATTCTGACACAAGAAGTCCTAAAAATTTGACTTGCTCCTTACCAGAACTAGACTTTTTTTTAAATTGGCTCTTTCTGTGTAATCTGCAAATCGTTGAAGTGCCTGTTCAATGAGCCTAGTATGTTCCAACCAAGTCTGTGGCTATTAGCATGTCATCTATGTAAACAGTGACTTTGCTAAACAATTCTGGTCCTAAAACCTTGTCCGGTACAGATATAAACATGCCTGCGCTAATGTTCAGTGGAAAAGGTAGAACACAGAATTTGTAACTTCTGTCACCACAAAAAATGCTGTTTATTTTTTACTTTATTCATGGAGCTTTATTTGCCAGTAGGACTACTTGAGATCGAGTATACTGAAATATTTTGTATTGTAAAACTTTAGAAGCTGTTCGTCCAAGCTTTTGGGTCTTATGCGTTCTAGTACTATAGTGTTGTAAATAAAATAGAAAGAAACTTCCACATAGGAAAAATATATTAGAAACAAAGATTCCAAGACTTACCAAGCGGGAAAGCGCCAGTAGACAGGCACAATAAAATAACACACACACAAAATTTCTAGCTTTCGCAACCAACGGTTGCTTCTTCAGGAAAGAGGGAAGGAGAGGGAAAGACAAAAGAATGTGGGTTTTAAGGGAGAGGGTAAGGAGTCATTCCAATCCCAGGAGCGGAAAGACTTACCTTAGGGGGAAAAAAGGATAGGTATATACTCGCACGCACGCCCCTCCCCCCCCCCCCCCCTCACACACACACACACACCACACACACACACACACACACACACACACACACACACACATACATACATATACAGACACAAGCAGACCATATATACTATAGTATTATTGATACCTCTAGCACCGAGAACTAACCTTACAGAACCATCTGGATTACTCACTGGTAATATAGGATTACAATAGCGTGAAAATGAAGGTCGTATAATTCCCCATTTAATCATATGATTGATCTCTTCCCATACTGCCTCTTGTTTGGCCCATGGAATAGAATATGGCATTACACAAAATTTTTCATGTGGACAGACTTCAAATTTATATTCATATTCCTTGATTACTCCTAGCTCCTTACTGAAAACATTTCCATACTTAAATAACAAGTTAGAAAGTTGTTATCATTGTGTATCATTTAGCATCTGTGATTCACTTAGTTTCTGCTCTACCATTTTGTAACTAACCTCAGTGTTTGCTTCTTGTTCAGTATCAAATTTGTTTGTGAAATATACAGTTGGAAAGGAATATTGTACTATTACATTTGACTCTGGTTTGGTTTTGTTACTTTCATCAGGTGTTTTGGCTAAATCAATAGAAAAAATCTGATCCTTTACATAAAAGTGGCAGTTACCATTACTTTTGTCAATTTGTGTTTTGTATGTTTTACACAGGTCCATGCCAATAAGACAATTAACTATAAGTTTGACAGTTATAAGAAAATTGCTCACCGCTGTAAAATGGTCAATTTTTAATGGAATAAGTGCCTGATGTTTAACCAATTTAGTCTTACTGCCTGTAGCAGTTTGCACCTTGCAGTTCTGGACAGGAAATGTTGGGAATTTGCATCTCTTCAATTCACAGAAAAATGCATTTGACATTATTTTGGTAGTTGAACCTGTATCTAAAATTAACTGTGTGTCAATATTAAATATTTTCACCATAATGATTGCTTGTACTTGTTCTTCCTGGATATTATTTTTTGTATCTAACTCATGCTGATACAGATCATCCTTAATGTCGTCCACCCCGATAGCTGAGTGGTCAGCGTGACGGATTGCCGTCCTACAGGTCTGGGTTCGATTCCCGGCTAGGTCGGGGATTTTCTCCACTCGGGGACTGGGTGTTGTATTGTCTTCATCATCACTTCATCCTCATCTGGTGTGAAGGTCGCCCAATGTGGCGTAGAATGTAATAAGATCTGCACCAAGGCTGCCGGACCTGCCCTGTAAGGGGCCTCCCGGTCAATGATGCCAAATGCTCATTTCCATTTCTATCCTTAATGTCACTTTGTTTGTCAAACCTTATGAAACATGTTTGTAGCTTTGCTTTTCCCCCACTGCCAGAGACGTCAATAGCCTGGGGCTTAACTGTGACCAATTGGTGTTTTCAGACTGCGTAATGTGACTTAATTCGTTACCTGGAGTAATTTCAATTAGTTGCACTGTGTGGGTACTTCACCAATTTGTGTCATTAGCTGCTGTGCTGTTATTTTGATAACCATAGGTCAGCTGAGGTACAGCGTAAGGCATGGCATTGTTGCCGTGCACTGGCGGCCACTGATGTGGCTGATTGTTTCTATTCATGTTCGACATAGGGCCTTGCAACAGTGGACTGTAATTCACTCGTAAATTGAAATTACTCCTTTAGTTTTGAAAATTTCTTTAAAATCATTTCCTTTTTTTTTCTTTACACATTTTACTAACTGATTTACATAACGTTGTTGGTGTTGTACCTGATTTTCTGTTGCATTATTGGGTACAGGTCTTTCCTCATAGGTTATGTCGATAGAATCCAGCACTGACAGAAAATATTCAGTGTCATGCTCTGGCATTGTAACTAATTTATCTCTAATTGGCAATTGTAAATGACTTTTCAAAATTTTTAATATGTCTACCTGTAATATAGAGTTCATCCACTAGCATGTCTTGTTCAGGTATTTTTGAAAGTATGCACGTAGACTACTGTATTTGCCATTGAATGGTGTGGGATCGAAAACCTCACATCTGAGACTTCTTGCACTGACTCAGACCAGTATTTTTTGAGGAAAGCATGGTCAAATTGGATAGAAGTGCTGCAACATTCGGCCACTTCAGTTGTCCATGAAAGCACATCACATGCATATATCCCACAACAAATCTGATTTTCTGTGCTTCTGTCCAGTTGCATGGAAATGCATGATGAAAAGCACTGATAAACCCTACTGGATTCATTTTTTTTTTACATTTGGTATTGAATGTAGGAAACTGTCAATGTCTCAGCAAACCTTCGTCTGCAAATATAGGTGATAGACATATGGCATTTTGTGACATATTTATGTGGTTATTGTAGTTACCTGTAATTCTGATTGGTAATTGCTCAGGTATTGCAGTTGTGGGTATGTTTACATTTTGCACTCTACAACTGTTACTCGTACCAGCTGTGGGACTTGTACCAATTTGTAGATATATACTGACAGGCTGTGGTTTGTTCACTATAGCCTATGTGTTATTTCCATGCATATTTTGAGATCTGGTAATATTTTCTTCTAAAAAAAAATTGTGGATCCTATCTTCTGCGGCTTGTAGATTGATGTTTACCTTGTTCACGATTTCATTTTCTTTTTTCTGAATAGCCGTTTCTCCTACATCTGTGTATAACTTACAATCAGTTACTAACTTCTCTGCTATGGTATTACCCTTATCTAACATACCTACTTCAGCTTGACTAATGATATCACTCAGATTTTTATTGATCTTCTTCTCTCTCTCTCTCTCTCTCTCTCTCTCTCTCTCTCTCTCTCTCTCTCTCTCTCTCTCTCTCTCTCTCCCCCCCCCCCCCCCCCCTTCTTAGCACATGCTGAGTCAACTTCTAATGTTGCTATCCTTAAAGTAAGCTCTTATACAGCTAGCGGTACACCTTCATAGTCATTATTTAGTTTGTTAATGACAGCGGTTACCTTTTTTACTGTCAAAGATAACTAGTTTCATGTGGGTTCAATGTTTGTGTTTGCATCTGTGATTTTCTTTATCTATTTCCCCACTAGATCATGAAGGTCGTTAAAAGAATCTACCTTCTGTTATAACTCCTTAATGTTACTGTTAACTTCAGGAAGTACTTCATACTTTACTTGTTTTTTCATATCATTCAATTTTTCCTTGATTTCAGTGTGAAAATTTTTGGCTAGGGTATTGAATTTCTATGAGACCGTGTCTTGGAAATCCTTGTACTGTATGCGCAAAGTTGATACTTGGCATGGTGGCTGCTGGGAACGACCGTAAAGCCATTTGCCATATACAGTCACTCCCATGAGACACTGTGCCATGTGTCAACTTTGTTTGTGTGTTTAATATACTTGTTTTTGGTCTTGCTTCATTGTATTTAGATCTTGTGTAACAGTGTTTTGTTGCTGTTTTACCTTGTTCATATCTTGTGAGACAGTGTTTAGATTCTGTGTCAAATTATCAATTTTGGTATCCATATCTTGTTTCATATAATTGAAATTGGTGTTCATATTATCTAATTTTGTGTTTATGTTAGATAACTGCCATAGCAGTGCATCAGTTGTACTATGTTGGCTGTTGTCAGCTGTGCTTTCCAAGTTAATGTTGGTGTTGTGAACAAGTGGTGTTTGTAACATGTTGTCAAACTCTTTTTTAGTGTAAGATCAGTGTCCAGTGGGAAACTCAGCCAGGCAAGTACTAAAGATGTTAAAAAAGGTCAAGATACTCACAAAAGTAAAGTGAAAAATAATGTTAGTATATTTCATCAAAATATTGGGGGATTGAAGAATAAAAGTACTAAAGATGTTAAAAAAAGTTCAAGATACTCACAAAAGTAAAGTGAAAAATAATGTTAGTATATTTCATCAAAATATTGGGGGATTGAAGAATAAAAGTACTAAAGATGTTAAAAAAGTTCAAGATACTCACAAAAGTAAAGTGAAAAATACTGTTAGTATATTTCATCAAAATATTGGGGGATTGAAGAATAAAATTGATGAGCTTCTGCTTTGTTTAGAAGATATAGAAACCAAGAATGTAATAGATATACTATGCCTGTCTGAGCATCACATTGTCACTGATATGCAAAAGGTTAGCATCAATGGGTACAAATTAGCTGCACATGTAAGTAGAGATAATATGATGAGAGGAGGAGTTGCCATATATGTCAAAAGTTTCCACAGTGCAAAAAATTTAGAAACTAAAAAATTTTGTGTAGAGCAACATATGGAAGCATGTGCCACTGAACTTAAACTAAATGATGGCACTTTCATAATTGTAACAGTGTATAGGTCCCCCTCAGGGAATTTCTAGCTATTTCTAGAAAACTTGGATGCTTTGTTGTGTTATCTGTCAGACAGGGGGAAGCAAATTATCATTTGCGGGGATTTCAATGTTGATTCCCCGAAAGAGTGTAATAGGAAGAATGACCTTTTAGTATTACTCAGTTCTTTCAATTTGAGCTCCGTCATTGATTTTCCTACTCGGATAACAAAGAACAGCAGTACATTGATAGATAACTTTTTTATAGACCAAGATAAGTTTAAGGACATAAATGCTTATCCTGTTGAGAATGGTCTTTCAGATCATAGTGCACAGCTTGTTACAGTACATGACATAGCTCCATGCAGTATAATAAATCAGACTTTCAAAGCAGTGCGTTCAATTAACAATATAAATATTGCAAACTTTAGGGAAAGCCTACAGCAGCTAGACTGGGATGAAGTGTATAAGGAACCCGATGCAAACTTGAAATATAACTTATTTCACAATACATTTTTAAGGGTATTTGAAAATTGTTTTCCCAAGAAAATAGTTAAACATAACTCCAAGAAAACATATAAAAAACCTTGGCTAACTAAAGGAATAAGAATATCTTGCAACCATAAAAGAGAACTGTATCTAACAGCAAGAGGGAGTACTGACCCCGAAATTGTTCAATATTATAAAAACTATTGTGCGGTACTAAGAAAAGTTATTAAAAAGTCCAGAAGCATGTGTATCATGTCTGAGATCAGTAACTCTGATAATAAAATTAAAGCAATTTGGAATATTATTAAAAGGGAAACAGGGCAACCAAGAGCACAGGAAGACTTTAGTGCAATAAAACTGAATGACAAGTGCACTAACAAACAATCAGAAATTGAAAATATTTTGAATAATCATTTTTTAAATGTTGTGGAGAAAATAGGATCTAGATCTTCACTAGAAGAGGCAAGGCTATTAATAGAAGAGGCCATACCTGTGCAGTTTGAAACAACTGTAATTCCACCAACCTCTCCCTCTGAAATCAGTAAAATAATAAACTCACTGAAAAGTAAAAGCTCTTACGGAATTGATGGCATTTCCAGCAAAGTACTTAAAGCTTGTTCCACACAGATAAGTAGGATTCTCAGCCACGTATGTGATAGCTCTTTGGAGCAGGGTGTTTTCCCTGAGAGACTGAAATATGCTATTGTAAAACCATTGCATAAAAAGGGGGATACGTCGGATGTCAACAACTACCGCCCAATCTCTCTTCTGACAGCTCTATCAAAAATTTTTGAGAAAGTAATGTATTCAAGAGTAGCCTCCCATATTTGTAAAAATAAAGTACTAACAAAATGTCAGTTTGGTTTTCAGAAAGGCTTTTCAACAGAAAATGCTATATATGCTTTCACTGATCAAATATTAAATGCTCTGAATAACCGGACATCACCCATTGGTATTTTTTGTGATCTCTCAAAGGCCTTTGATTGTGTAAATCATGGAATTCTTTTAGATAAGCTAAATCATTATGGTTTGAGTGGGGCAGTGCACAAATGGTTTAATTCATACTTAACTGGAAGAATGCAGAAAGTTAAAATAAGTGGTTCGTGTAATGTTAAAACAACAGCTGATTCCTCAAACTGGGGTGTTATCAAGCACGGGGTCCCACAGGGTTCGGTCTTAGGTCCTTTACTGTTCTTGATATACATTAATGACTTACCATTCCACATTGATGAAGATGCAAAGTTAGTTCTTTTTGCTGATGATACAAGTATAGTAATAACATCCAAAAACCAAGAATTAAGTGATGTAATTGTAAATGATGTTTTTCACAAAATTATTAAGTGGTTCTCAGCAAACGGACTCTCTTTAAATTTTGATAAAACATAGTATATACAGTTCCGTACAGTAAATGGCACAACTCCAGTAATAAATATAGAATTTGAACAGAAGTCTGTAGCTAAGGTAGAATTTTCAAAATTTTTAGGTGTGTCCATTGATGAGAGGTTAAACTGGAAGCAACGCATTGATGGTCTGCTGAAACGTCTGAGTTCAGCTACGTATGCTATTAGGGTTATTGCAAATTTTGGTGATAAGAATCTCAGTAAATTAGCTTACTATGCCTACTTTCATTCACTGCTTTCGTATGGCATCATATTCTGGGGTAATTCATCGTTGAGTAGAAAAGTATTCATTGCACAAAAACGTGTAATCAGAATAATTGCTGGAGCCCACCCACGGTCATCCTGCAGACATCTATTTAAGGATCTAGGGATCCTCACAGTAACCTCACAGTATATATATTCCCTTATGAAATTTGTTGATAATAATCCAACCCAATTCAAAAGTAATAGCAGTGTGCATACCTATAACACCAGGAGAAAGGATGATCTTCACTATGCAGGGTTAAATCTGACTTTGGCACAGAAAGGGGTAAATTATGCTGCCACAAAAGTCTTTGGGCACCTACCAAACAGCATCAAAAGCCTGACAGATAGCCAACTAACATTTAAAAATAAATTAAAAGAATTTCTAGATGACAACTCCTTCTACTCATTGGCTGAATTTTTAGACATAAACTAAGTAAAAAAAAAAAAAAAAAAAAAAAACTTAATCGTTAGTGTCATGCAATATTTTGTGTAATGTAATTTCTTGTACAGAATTCTTTTATTAACCTGACATGTTCCACATCATTACGAAGTGTCGTATTCATGATCTATGGAACAAGTATTAATCTAATCTAATCTAATCTAAGATTCATATTTGTACTGCCCTCTGATGTTTCATTCATGAATGCTAGATCACTCTGGGAGATGCGTGACATTGTCTCATCAATTGTAAACATTGTGTTGTCAAGATTATTCTGCTGTGGAGTGTTGTTATCATTTGTCACACATACGTCACTCATCTCTGACCTACTTAAACTTTCTGCAGTAGGCATACATGGCACCTAAACTTCAATTGTTTGATCGCACAATTCTATGCCGTCTTGACTGATTGCCTTTTTGCTATTGCTATCAACAGTGGACATATATTTTTTGACCGTGTTATATGAATGTGCAAAAATAAAAATTTCACAAAAATGTTAAAATTTAATATGCTAATTATTACACTTGATAATTTTAATTTACTTGATGTTAAAGCCTGTTTTATGCCTATTATGATACACAAACTGTTGGTCGCAATTCTTTATGTTTTACTGATCATGCCTGTCACAGTAAAAATTCCTGTAAATTTTCCACCATAATATTCAAGGAAGGGAATAATGAGGAAAAGGTTTCTATCTACATCAAAAGAGGCACTACCAAGTGTAACCATGCAAGCAACTTGCGTAGCCGTCCTACCTTTGCTGTGCCGAACAAAACAGCTTACTATGGAAAATTTTACATAATTTGCGTCCAATTCTTATTGCTTTCCAAAATTTTCTCCTCAATTTTTGCCTTTTTGTTTTACTTGCTTCCCATTGTGATTCATGTAAACAGAAAATATAGACAATTAGTTTTTCTGACTCATAACAATGTCACAGAAATTTCTTACTATAACAATAGTTAACAATCCCTATTTACAACCGATGCCCTGAAGTCATGGCACCCAGGTCACCAGTTGTGTTATAATAATAAAAGAAGAACATACATATGACTGGAAAACAATTATAGGCTAATATAATTGCATTATTAGAAATTTCTGCATCTACAAATGTAGGCTAATCAGACTTCCTCTCTTACATTCCAATTGTAGATGCAGTCAGCCTACTTCCAGGACACCAGTGCTTGTCAAATAAATGAAGAAAATCCTCCTTACCTTGTTCCATTTCACTTCAATAAAAATACTTAATACTGTTGTTAAATATACTATTATTCAGGCCTACATATGATACATAACACTCGTAATACTTCATACTTAAAGCCGTACATCTTCATCATCCTTCTACAAACGAAAGAGTGAGAAACAAAATCATGTACAAAGAAAAATGAATGATTTTTTTCTTTGCCTTACCAGGCATTCATAATTAATGTCTTTGCTGGTGCTTATAGTCAATTGGTGTTGAACTTTTTAATAAATTTTTATATTTTTATTTTTATATGTCTTGTAGTTCTTTCGCCATGTACCTACACAATGCCCACCTCCTTCTCCATGCTGTGTCTATTGTATTGGCAACCATGCCATCTCATTCAGTGAGTGTCCCATGTATCTTGATGAGCAGGCTGTCCTGGAGATCAGAACGAAGGAAAAAGTGTTCTACGCTGTCACTCGCAAGTTGTTGGCCAGTTGAAACTCTGCATTTTACCATATGGCACTTATAGTACAGTTCTTGCTATGCCTTGCTTCATAAAAAATATGCCCATGCAGACTTGCGACCTCCAATTCAGTAGTGCAGTTGTGAAATTGCCCAGTATCATGGTAGCATCCCCGTCTCTTCCTCCTAGAGCTGCATAACAAGCCACTGAATCTTCGCCTCCAGCAGCGAAATGACCTGCAATGCAACCAGCAGACTGGAAAAGACAAAAGCAACACTCCCATGAAGACTTTCCATTTCCTTTCAGCCAACAAAGTCTTAGTCTTTGTCTGTCAACCATAAAGGCTCTAAGTAATTGAACAAAGGGAAATAGTATCACTCCCTGACTCGGAGATCCTCTTAAATGGTGACACCGCATGATAACCCTCACTCGGCCAACCTACATTTTGCCAGTGTGCAGTGCATACCATTTTTCTACCAAAGAGTCCACAGGCTGACCTAGGGAGAATGCTGACATCTTCATAGATTTCTTAGAACAGGATCCTCCACCCAGTGAGTCTTCGAAGGTTGGCACTCTACAATCCCCAAGGTTACTGTCCTTCATTTGTTCCCTCCTCCCCAGTCTCTGTTATGACTCTTCTTTTGTGCAATGTTCATGGCATTAGATCCAACAAGGAGGAATTACTGCTGTTCTCTCCCTGAAGACAGCATTACATTGCATGCGGGAATCTTGCTGCTCATTTGGGATGATATCCATAGCCAAACCATTCCTTTGAACACCTGGCTGCAAGCTGTTGCAGTCTGCATTTTTCTTCCCTGTTTTGCCTTTCCTGTTTGTAATGTTAACATCCCTTCGTCATTTGCTGTCACCAGAGCAGACTTTCCCCAATTTGTTGGTCAGCTCCCTCACCTGTTTTGACTGCTTGATGACTCTTATCACTCCACCATCCCCTACAGAGCTCTTAGAGAAACTGACAAAGAGGTTCCCTCTTGGCTGATCTTCTCAGTCAACTCAATCTCATCTATCTTAACATTGGAGCACCCAAGTTCCTTTCAGACTCAACACACACCTGTTCCCAGTCTTTCTGACATCACACAAGCAACCACTTCCTGTGTGCTATCTGTTTGTTGACTCCTACTCTACCTGCATCTACACCCAACTGGAAGCTTTCTAAGGCCAAATGGACCATGGCGATTTTTGTTGAACATTTCCCCAGTTGTGATGACCAAATAGAGTATGTTATGAATATTATCCCCCTCAGGGGCTCGGCATTCATTTGCTGGGCACGGGCTTGGTGACCGTGGGGTTTCTGAGCTGGGGACTGGTCATGCTGCCAGTCCTCTGTTACCATAAGCTCTGGACACGCTTCAGCGACCACTGTTCAGCATGGCAGTGAAACGAGGATCTAGGCTTGACCACCTGGATTGTGAGGATGCCAAAAAGCTAAAAACACCTCAATCTCAAGGTGAGCTTATACGCTGATGAAATGCATGGCTGTTGACGTGGAACGGTCATTAGCAGGCAACCTCTGGTGAACCTACCACACCTCAGTTGTATAAAGCTTACCTAGACATGCAGGCCTGTGTCTAGGTGGACTTTTATTTCCCTAGCTACTTGTAAAACCAGCATGGATCCTTCTAAATCTTCTCTTTCTCCTCCCTGTGGAAATGGTGAGCCATTGATATGTACCAACACCCAATTAAACAAGAGGGCTCATGTAGCCAGCCCTCTAGAATTGGGCGTTACACAGATTTAGTCTGTATTGAGTAACAGAATGCATACCGGTGGCCACAATGTGTTTCTTATATTTAAATGGAAAGAGGGGAGCTTTGAGAAAGTTTCACCGTTTTACATACAAAAAGGGGTAGAGGGAATCACTGGAAGCTTAAAATCTGTCAAGCAGTTGCGAAACAGGACCCTGTTGGTAGAAACATCCAATTCCCAACAAGTGAAGAATATCCAGAAAGCTCATTGCCTTGGGGAGTATGCAATAGAAAGTGAACTGCACAAAGCCTTAAACTATAGCAATGGTGTTGTGGCTTGCAAGGGTCTGGTTGACATTCCCTGAGGAGAACTGAAAGCTGAGTGGTCCTAGAAAGGCATCGTTGATGTACAGAACGTACTGAAATGAGTAGATGGTGATCTCTTGAAATCGGATTCATTTATACTGATTTTTGGCAGCACAAAACTTCTATAGCACATTGAGGCTGGTTTCCTCTGCCTCTGCACGTGGCCCTATTTTCCTAACCCAATGTGCTGTTTTACATGTCAGCACTTTGGACACACCACCTCAGGTTATAAGGGAGCAGCCACTTGTGGCCAATGTGGTAAGGCTCCCCATGAAGATACTGGTTGAGCATCTCCTCCAAAGTGTGTCAATTGCTCTGGCAATCACCCTGTCTGGAGTAGGGGCTGCAGTCTCTTTCTTGAAGAAAGGAAGATACAGGAAATCAAAACAACTAAATGTATCTATAAGGCTATGTAGCCCCCGATATTTGCTATCTCCTTTGCACGTGCTGTTACACAGCCAGTTTAGAAGACCGATGCTGCTAGATTAGATTAGATTAGATTAGATTAGATTAATACTTGTTCCATAGATCATGAATACGACACTTCGTAATGATGTGGAACGTGTCAGGTTAATGAAAGATGTCTGTACAAGATATTACATTACACAAAATATTGCATGACACTAATGCTTAAGTTAGTTTTTTTCCCTCCCTTAATTTAAATCTAAAAATTCAGCCAATGAGTAGAAGGAGTTGTCATCTAGAAATTCTTTTAATTTATTTTTAAATGTTGGTTGACTATCTGTCAGGCTTTTGATGCTGTTTGGTAGTGACCAAAGACTTTAGTGGCAGCATAATTTACCCCCTTCTGTGCCAAAGTCAGATTTAACCCTGCATAGTGAAGATCATCCTTTCTCCTAGTGTTATAGCTATGCACACTGCTATTACTTTTGAAATGGGCTGGATTATTAACAACAAATTTCATAAGTGAATATATATATACTGTGAGGTTACTGTGAGGATCCCTAGATCCTTAAATAGATGTCTGCAAGATGACTGTGGGTGGGCTCCAGCAATTATTCGGATTACACGATTTTGAGCAATGAATACTTTTCTACTCAACGATGAATTACCCCAGAATATGATACCATATGAAAGCAGTGAATGAAAGTAGCCATGTTGTTGTTGTTGTCTTCAGTCCTGAGACTGGTTTGATGCACCTCTCCATGCTACTCTATCCTGTGCAAGCTGCTTCATCTCCCAGTACCTACTGCAACCTACATCCTTCTGAATCTACTTAGTGTACTCATCTCTCGGTCTCCCTCTACGATTTTTACCCTCCACGGTGCCCTCCAATGCTAAATTTGTGATCCCTTGATGCCTCAAAACGTGTCCTACCAACCGATCCCTTCTTCTAGTCAAGTTGTTCCACAAACTTCTCTTCTCCCCAATCCTATTCAATACCTCCTCATTAGTTACGTGATCTATCCACCTTATCTTCAGTATTCTTCTGTAGCACCACATTTCGAAAGCTTCTATCTTCTCCCCAATCCTATTCAATACCTCCTCATTAGTTATGTGATCTATCCACCTTATCTTCAGTATTCTTCTGTAGCACCACATTTCGAAAGCTTTTATTCTCTTCTTGTCCAAACTAGTTATCGTCCACGTTTAACTTCCATACATGGATACACTCCAAACAAATACTTTCAGAAACGACTTTCTGATACATAAATCTATATTCGATGTTAACAAATTTCTCTTCTTCAGAAACGCTTTCCTTGCCATTGCCAGTCTACATTTTAAATCCTCTCTACTTCGACCATCATCAGTTATTTTACTTCCTAAATAGCAAAACTCCTTTACTACTTTAAGTGTCTCATTTCCTAATCTAATTCCCTCAGCATCACCCGATTTAATTTGACTACATTCCATTATCCTCGTTTTGCTTTTGTTGATGTTCATCTTATATCCTCCTTTCAAGACACTGTCCATTCCGTTCAACTGCTCTTCCAAGTCCTTTGCCGTCTCTGACAGAATTAAAATGTCATCGGCGAACCTCAAAGTTTTTACTTCTTCTCCATGAATTTTAATACCTACTCCAAATTTTTCTTTTGTTTCCTTTACTGCTTGCTCAATATACAGATTGAATAACATCGGGGAGAGGCTACAACCCTGTCTCACTCCTTTCCCAACCTTTGCTTCCCTTTCATGCCCCTTGACTCTTATGACTGCCATCTGGTTTCTGTACAAATGGTAAATAGCCTTTCGCTCCCTGTATTTTACCCCTGCCACGTTTAGAATTTGAAAAAGAGTATTCCAGTCAACATTGTCAAAAGCTTTCTCTAAATCTACAAATGCTAGAAACGTAGGTTTGCCTTTTCTTAATTTTTCTTCTAAGATAAGTCGTAAGGTCAGTATTGCCTCACGTGTTCCAACACTTCTACGGAATCCAAACTGATCCTCCCCGAGGTCCGCATCTACAAGTTTTTCCATTCGTCTGTAAAGAATTTGCGTTAGTATTTTGCAGCTGTGACTTATTAAACTGATAGTTTGGTAATTTTCACATCTGTCAGCACCTGCTTTCTTTGGGATTGGAATTATTATATTCTTCTTGAAGTCTGAGGGTATTTCGCCTGCCTCATACATCTTGCTCACCAGCTGGTGGAGTTTTGTCATGACTGGCTCTCCCAAGGCCATCAGTAGTTCTAATGGAATGTTGTCTACTCCGGGGACCTTGTTTCGACTCAGGTCTTTCAGTGCTCTGTCAAACTCTTCACGCAGTATCGTATCTCCCATTTCGTCTTCATCTACATCCTCTTCCATTTCCATAATATTGTCCTCAAGTACATCGCCCTTGTATAAACCCTCTATATACTCCTTCCACCTTTCTGCTTTCCCTTCTTTGCTTAGAACTGGGTTTCCATCTGAGCTCTTGATATTCATACACGTGGTTCTCTTCTCTCCAAAGGTCTCTTTAATTTTCCTGTAGGCAGTATCTATCTTACCCCTAGTGAGATAAGCTTCTACATCCTTACATCTGTCCTCTAGCCATCCCTGTTTAGCCATTTTGCACTTCTTGTCGATCTCATTTTTGAGACGTTTGTATTCCTATTTCCCTGCTTCATTTACTGCATTTTTATATTTTCTCCTTTCATCAATTAAATTCAATATTTCTTCTGTTACCCAAGGATTTCTAGCAGCCCTCATCTTTTTACCTACTTTATCCTCTGCTGCCTTCACTACTTCATCCCTCAGAGCTACCCATTCTTCTTCTACTGTATTTCTTTCCCCCATTCCTGTCAATTGCTCCCTTATGCTCTCCCTGAAACTCTGTACAACCTCTGGTTCTTTCAGTTTATCCAGGTCCCATCTCCTTAATTTCCCACATTTTTGCAGTTTCTTCAGTTTTAATCTACAGGTCATAACCAATAGATTGTGGTCAGAGTCCACATCTGCCCCTGGAAATGTCTTACAACTTAAAACCTGGTTCCTAAATCTCTGTCTTACCATTATATAATCTATTTGATACCTCCAGGGTTCTTCCATGTATATAACCTTCTTTCATGATTCTTAAACCAAGTGTTAGCTATGATTAAGTTGTGCTCTGTGCAAAATTCTACTAGGCGGCTTCCTCTTTCATTTCTTAGCCCCAATCCATATTCACCTACTATGTTTCCTTCTCTCCCTTTTCCAACACTCGAATTCCAGTCACCCATTACTATTAAATTTTCGTCTCCCTTCACTATATGAATAGTTTCTTTTATTTCATCGTACATTTCTTCAATTTCTTCATCATCTGCAGAGCTAGTTGGCATATAAACTTGTACTACTGTAGTAGGTGTGGGCTTCGTATCTATCTTGGCCGCAATAATGCGTTCACTATGCTGTTTGTAGTAGCTTACCCGCATTCCTATTTTCCTATTCATTATTAAACCTACTCCTGCATTACCCCTATTTGATTTTGTATTTATAACCCTGCAGTCACCTGACCAGAAGTCTTGTTCCTCCTGCCACCGAACTTCACTAATTCCCACTATATCTAACTTTAACCTCTCCATTTCCCTTTTTACATTTTCTAACCTACCTGCCCGATTAAGGGATCTGACATTCCACGCTCCGATCCGTAGAACACCAGTTTTCTTTCTCCTGATAATGACATCCTCTTGAGTAGTCCCCGCCCGGAGATCCGAAGGGGGGGCTATTTTACCTCCGGAATATTTTAACCAAGATGACGCCATCATCATTTAATCATACAGTAAAGCTGCATGTCCTCGGGAAAAATTACGGCTGTAGTTTCCCCTTGCTTTCAGCCGTTCGCAGTACCAGCACAGCAAGGCCGTTTTGGTTAATGTTGCAAGGACAGATCAGTCAATCATCCAGACTGTTGACCCTGCAACTACTGAAAAGGCTACTTCCCCTCTTCAGGAACCACAAGTTTGTCTGGCCTCTCAACAGATACCCCTCCGTTGTGGTTGCACCTACGGTACGGCCATCTGTATCGCTGAGGCACGCAAGCCTCCCCACCAACGGCAAGGTCCATGGTTCATGGGGGGGTAAAGTAGGCATAGTAAGTAATTTACTGAGATTCTTATCACCAAAATTTGCAATAACCCTAATAGCATACGTAGCCGAACTCAGACGTTTCAGCAGACCATCAATGTGTTGCTTCCAGTTTAACCTCTCATCAATGGACACACCTAAAAATTTTGAAAATTCTACCTTAGCTACAGACTTATGTTCAAAGTCTATATTTATTACTGTACGGAACTGTATATACTGTGTTTTATCGAAATTTAAAGAGAGTCCGTTTGCTGAGAACCACTTAATAATTTTGTGAAAAACATCATTTACAATTACATCACTTAGTTCTTGGTTTTTGGGTGTTATTACTATACTTGTATCATCAGCAAAAAGAACTAACTTTGCATCTTCATCAATATGGAATGGTAAGTCATTAATGTATATCAAGAACAGTAAAGGACCTAAGACCGAACCCTTTTGGGACCCCGTTCTTGGTAGCCCCCCAGTTTGAGGAATCAGCTGTTGTATTAACATTACATGAACCACTTAGTTCAACTTTCTGCATTTTTCCAGTTCAGTATGAATTCAACCATTTGTGCACTGCCCCCCTCAAATCATAATGATTTAGCTTATCTAAAAGAATTCCATGATTTACACAGTCAAAGGCCTTTGAGAGATCACAAAAAATACCAATGGGTGATGTCCGGTTATTCAGAGCATTTAATATTTGATTAGTGAAAGCGTATATAGCATTTTCTGTTGAAAAGCCTTTCTGAAAACCAAATTGACATTTTGTTAGTACTTTATTTTTACATATATGGGAGGCTACTCTTGAATACATTACTTTCTCAAAAATTTTTGATAGAGCTGTCAGAAGAGAGATTGGGCGATAGTTGTTGACATCCGACGTATCCCCCTTTTTATGCAATGGTTTTACAGTGGCATATTTCAGTCTATTGGGGAAAAAACCATGCTTCAAAGAGGTATTACATACGTGGCTGAGAATCCTACTTATCTGTGGGGAACAAGCTTTAAGTATCTTGCCGGAAATGCCATCAATTCCATAAGAGCTTTTACTTTTCAGTGAGTTTATTATTTTACTGATTTCAGAGGGAGAGGTTCGTGGAAATACACTTGTTTCAAACTGCACAGGTATGGCCTCTTCTATTAGAAGCCTTGTCCCTTCTAGTGAAGATCTAGATCCTACTTTCTCCACAACATTTAAAAAATGATTATTGAAAATATTTCCAATTTCAGATTGTTTGTTAGTACATTTGTCATTCAGTTTTGTGGCACTAAAGTCTTCCTGTGCTCTTGGTTGCCCTGTTTCCTTTTCAATAATATTCCAAATTGCTTTAATTTTATTATCAGAGTTACTGATCTCAGACATGATACACATGCTTCTGGACTTTTTAATAACTTTTCTTAGTACCGCACAATAGTTTTTATAATATTGAACAATTTCGGGGTCAGTACTCCCTCTTGCTGTTAGATACAGTTCTCTGTTACGGTTGCAAGATATTCTTATTCCTTTAGTTAGCCAAGGTTTTTTATATGTTTTCTTGGAATTATGTTTCACTGTTTTCTTGGGAAAACAATTTTCAAATTCCCTTAAAAATGTATCATGAAATAAGTTATATTTCAAGTTTGCATCGGGTTCCATATACACTTCATCCCAGTCTAGTTCCTTTAGTCTTTCCCTAAAGTTTGCAGTATTTATATTGTTAACTGAACGCACTGCTTTGAAATTCTGATTTGATATACTGCATGGAGCTATGCCATGTACTGTAACTAGCTGTGCACCATGATCTGAAAGACCATTCTCAACAGGATAAGCATTTATGTCCTTAAACTTATCTTGGTCTACAAAAAAGTTATCTATCAATGTCCTGCTGTTCTTTGTTATTTGAGTAGGAAAATCACTGATGGAGCTCAAATTGAAAGAACTGAGTAATACTACAAGGTCATTCTTCCTATCACACTCTTTCAGGGAATCAACATTGAAATCCCCACAAATGATAATTTGCTTCCCCCTGTCTGACAGATAGCACAACGAAGCATCCAAGTTTTCTAGAAATAGTTGGAAATTCCTTGAGGGGGACCTATACACTATTACAATTATAAAAGTGCCATCATTTAGTTTTAGTTCAGTGGCACATGCTTCCATATGTTGCTCTACACAAAAAGTTTTAGTTTCTAAATGTTTTGCACTGTGAAAGCTTTTGACATATATGGCAACTCCTCCTCTCATCATATTATCTCTACTTACATGTGCAGCTAATTTGTACCCATTGATGCATATCAGTGACAATGTGATGCTCAGACAGGCATAGTACATCTATTACATTCTCAGTTTCTATATCTTCTAAACAAAGCAGAAGCTCATCAGTTTTATTCTTCAATACCCCAATATTTTGATGAAATATAGTAACTTTTTCATTTTACATTTGTGAGTATCTTGAACATTTTTAACATCTTTAGTACTTGCCTGGCTGAGTTTCCCACTGGACACTGATCGTACGCTAAAAAAGAGTTACCACCATGAGATGAAGCTCCTCCCCCCTTTAAATTTCCTGCTATCAGCCCAGCCAGTTTACCCTTCCCCTTCTTGTTGAGGTGTAGGCCATGTCTAGTATAGTCCCACCTACAGAGTGAACCAACAGGAACCACACCAATGTGTGACCCCGCATCAGATCCAAGTAGCCGTTCCAACTCCAAAATTAACTCTCCTGACAGAAGAGCTCAAATTAGGCCGGTCGTGGTGCTCCAGAACCGACACGAACCCAACACTGGTATGACTCGATGCCGATGCAATATTTGCCAGGTCACACTCTATGCTGTACCCCGGATCTCTGTCAATACTGTTGCCCAGCCCACCCACAATAACCACGGTATCTTCCTTAGTAAAACCTCTACATAGTGAACCTAAATCCTCTGTAACCTGCCCCAGTCCAGCACTAGGTTTGAAAAAACTTGTGACCTGGTATTCTGACCCTAATTCATCCTGCAGAAGTTGGCCCACACCCCTGGCATGCAAACTACCTAGCAACAAGACTTTCTTTCTCTTTGCACACTTCCCTACCTTCTTATTCAATTTGCTGCTGAAAGCTTGTTGAGCCCTGTCTACATCTACTTCTGTGAGAGGCTCATCAGTTTCCTACTGAGGCAACAGGTCAAACCTATTTTGTACATTAATAACAAAGCTGTCAGAAGAATTTCTTGGCCTGTTCCTTATGCCTGTTGCCACTTCCCACCCCTGTTTACCCTTCTCCCCCCTTAACCTGCACAGTTCTCGTCTAGCCTCGTCTAACTCAGCCTGAAGGGCAGCAATTTTCCCCTCCTGTTCCACAATCTTTCTATCTCTACTGCATAGCCTACAGAACCACTGATGAGTCTCGCTCATTTTCCCAATTCCCACGCCACTACAATCTCCCCAGTGAAAAAAGTTACTACATCCATCACACCAGACCCCGAAGCTGACAATTCTATGGCACGTCAGGCACTTTACACTCATGGTACAAATTGATTTTAGTGACAGAAATACAATTAAGTTACCGGAAAACAAAGAAAATACATGTACAAAAAATTAGGCCTACTCGCAACAATGTAAACAATGGTTCAGAAGTTTCTTACTGGAAATTACTTAAGAGATGACGATACTCTACAGATATAAAGGGGCAGCAAACGTATTTGGCACACTAAACTATCAGTAAATGCACTTAAAATTGCGGTATGAAGTTTAATCTGAAAGCTCAAAAGTTTGGCCTGGCCGCGATATGTAAACAAAAGGAATTTTGCTTGCTTACTGTGAAAATATGCGAGTAAGACAAAAACTTTTAATGGTACGCTTGAAGAGCACTATAATTAATGTAATAAATTAGTTTAAAGTGTTAGAAACAGTTTATTACTACTAAAATTACTTATCTTGTACGGGAGCTGTGACTCAAACGTCTGTATAGCAGGCGCAGGGCTACCAACAAAGGTTGGTAGTGTCACCATTTGCACCTGACTTTGCCTGTGCACTTGTGCCACTGCAATTCCTCCAAAGCCTACTCCCAAAAAAAGTGCCACTACCACTACCACTGCCACAGTTTTGGCTCTGAAGCCTCTCCAGGCAAAATATCAAAGGCCAAGCAACCACCACTGATGGTGTATGAAAGTAAACAGTCTGATGATGTTGACATGCTAGTATCTGATGTCCCACTTGACTCTTTGATAGGACTAATTGAGCTTGATGTCAGACTGGGCAATTATCTTGCCCCATGACTGAGCCCCCATCCATTACAAGCTCCTTCCCCAGCATAAAGACAGGGTGAAAGTGCAACCCCCATGATAGATGGCTCCCATATTACAGTGGAACATTAATGGATTCAGGACATTTGTGGATGAACTGAAACTGCTAGGAGAGAAAAACACATTAAGGCCATTGCCACCCCTGCGCTATGTGGCTGTAACCTTCACTGAAAGGAGGACCTGACTGGGGACAGAGCCAAGGGAGGTGCTGCAGTGTTTGGCCACCAACATGC
Source organism: Schistocerca gregaria (assembly GCF_023897955.1). Taxonomy (NCBI): domain Eukaryota; kingdom Metazoa; phylum Arthropoda; class Insecta; order Orthoptera; family Acrididae; genus Schistocerca; species Schistocerca gregaria. The sequence goes on from NC_064924.1 coordinate 545,963,548, forward strand.
AAGCAGTTGCTGTCGAAATTTATGGGTGTCAGACAATCACTGTTTGCTCACTGTATCTCAGTCCACAAGATGCAATTGACTCTGAGGCTCTCATAGATATGGTGGAACAACTCTCATGACCTTTTCTCCTACTGGGAGACTTCAATCCCCATCATGTTTTGTGGGGATTGACTTCTACTTGCCCTCAGGGTCAGGTTTTGGAGAGCCTCATGACCTCTCGCGAGCTGTTCACCCTTAACATAAGTGCTCACACTCACTTCGGTACTGCTATTGTTTCATTCTCAGCCATTGACCTCTCCGTTCTCCAGCCCTCACAGACACTATTTAATGGGAGGTCATTGACAACATTTATTCCAGTGACCATTTCCCACTCTGCATTAACCTATTAGGATGGACCTCAAACTGAAGTGAAAGCACCAACATGGTCAGTCAGCTGGGCTGACTGGGCACTTTTTAGATGTGCTTCAACAATGTAATAGCGTCCAAGAATGGATGGACCATATCACACAAGTGATCCATCTTGCCACTTACTTATCCACCCAAAGTGCTTAGGCCATCTTAGGAGGCAACTTGTGCCTTGGTGGATGGATGAGTGCCATTCAGCCATCCAGAACAGGTGTGCAGCTCTTTGATAATTGAAAAGCTGGCCTATAGCAGACAACTTCATAGCCCTTGGAGTTGCAACAGCAAGGGCCCAATATATGATTAAGGACAGTAGGGATAGGTCACGGTGTTCCTGTACTCCATCCACCATTCCACTTGTTCTACAAAAGTATGGGAAGCCATCAGGAGGATTTCTGATAAACTCAACCATTCACCACTAGCAGCAGTGCTGATGTGTGTATGTCTCCAGACAGAGCCCACAGACATCACTGAGGTGCTGGCGGAGAATTTTGCACTAACTAATTCAAATGCCAGTGATGATCTGGCATTTCATTGCTACTATGCAGCTGTAGAGAGGGAAAGATTGGACTTTAGATCCAATGATTCTGAGACTTACAACTACCCTTTCTCCATGTGGGAGCTGGAATTAGCCCTGTCTGAGACTCATGATATTGTACCCAGTATGACCAGATCTGGTACTGCAAGCTTAGACATTTGCCAGCGGCATCGAAAGAAATCCATCTCGAATGTTTTAATCTTATATGGCAAGCAAGTAACTTCCCCAATTTGTGGAGACAGCCAATTTTGGTATCTCTCCTCAAACCAGAAAAGGACTGCATATCCCAATAGTTATCAGAGTATGCCTTAACTAGTTGTGCAGGAAAAAGCAAATGGTTAACAGTTGTTTGGTCAGTTGTTAGAGAGCAAGTAACTCCTTAGCCACTCTGTGTAGATTCCAGAGATTTTGGTCCACTGTAGACAACCTGAGCCTGTCAGAGGTGGCTGTTCAGCAGTCTCTCCTACAGAAACATCACTGTTTCAGTATATTATTCGATATCAGTAAGGTATACGATACTACTTGGAGACACAGTATTCTCTCACAACTTTTTTGCATCAATGAGACTGTCTTTCCTGTCTCAGCAGTATTCTAGTACCAGAGTTGGTGACTAGCTGTCAGATCATTTTGAGCAGGAAGATGATGTCCCTCAGGGCAGTATTTTAAGTGTTACCCACTTTGTCATAGTGATCAACAATGTCACGTCTATGATAAGGAATCCTGTACAGTGTGCTCCTCATTTGTGGATGATTTTGCTGTTTTCTGTTCTTCCTCCAATGCTGCTACAATGAGCTATCAGTTGCAACTTGCATTGCGCAGGTTAGAGGAGCAGGCTGCAAAGACGGATTTTCAGTTTTCTGGAGGTTGTGTATGTGTGTGTGTGTGTGTGTGTGTGTGTGTGTGTGTGTGTGTGTTTTCATTTTAATCATTCTCGTCATATTTTTAGTTACCTATCTTGCTTATGAGGAACACCATCCTAAATTTTAGAAATTCCATGAGGTTTATTGGTCTCATGATTGGAGACCTGAAAGCCAGAACCCTGAAGGCATTGAATATCTTAAAATGTCTTAGCCACAGGCCTTGGGGAGTGAGCAAGACACATCTCCTCCAGTTTTATAGAGCCTTCATGTATTTGTGACTGGAGTGCAGGAGCACAGTGTATGGATCGACGAGGCCTTCTTATTTGAAGATCATTGACCTATCTGCCATGAGGGGCTATGGCTGGCCATGATTGCTTATTGGACCATTTCCATACTCAGCCTCTGTGCTCAAGCCAGGGAACTGAAACTTACCATCCAGCAGCAGTTCCTCATGGTGCATCAGGTGTGTAAGTTCCTCGCAGCTCCGACTTCACTCACATACCATACTGTTGCTCATTCTCCTCTGGGGCACCTTTTTTTGAACCATCCACAAGTCACAATGCCATTTGGAACCCACATGCAACGATTGCTGAAGTCACTCAGTGTTGAGCCAGTATGACTCCAAATCCAGGGTTTTGACTGTATAACCTTCTGGTTACTAGAGAGGCTGAGAGTGGTTTTAGATTTGGTGTGGTCCATTTTTAATGTGACATTTTCTGAAATTTTATCTGAGCCCTACAACTATGTAGCTGTTATTATGGAATTCTGTTAGTTGCTCTGTTGATTTCCTAGATCGTGTCCTCATGATCCGACAGCCTCTTTGATGGAGAATTGTATGCAATCTTGCTGGCACTGTAACAGATGAGACGTTTTTCCAGTGCTAAATTTCTTGCCTGTTCCCATTATCTAATTGCCCTTCACTTGTTGAAATGTTTGTACCCAGCAGATAATGTAATCCAAACTATCCATCTACATCTACATTACTACTCTGCAATTCACATTTAAGTGCTTGGCAGAGGGTTCATCGAACCACAATCATACCATCTCTCTGCCATCCCACTCCTGAACAGCGCGTGCGAAAAATGAACACCTAAACTTTTCTGTCCAATCTCTGATTTCTCTTATTTTATTTTGATGATAATTTCTACCTATGTAGGTTGGGCTCAACAAAATATTTTCGCATTCGGAAGAGAAAGTTTCTGACTGGAATTTTGTAAATAGATCTCACTGTGACGAAAAACGTCTTTGCTTTAATGACTTCCATCACAACTCACATATCATATCTGCCACACTCTCTCCCCTATTACATGATAATTCAAAACGAGCTGCCCTTTCTTGCACCCTTTCGATGTCCTCCGTCAATCCCACCTGGTAAGAATCCCACACTGCGCACCAATATTCTAACAGAGGATGAAGGAGTGTAGAGTGAGCTGTCTCTTTAGTGGACTTGTTGCATCTTCTAAGTGTCCTGCCAATGAAATGCAGCCTTTGGCTCGCCTTCCCACAATATTATCTATGTGGTCTTTCCAACTGAAGTTGTTCGTAATTTTAACACCCAGGTACTTAGTTGAATTGACAGCCTTGAGAATTGTACTATTTATGAAGTAATCGAATTCCAACAGAATTCTTTTGGAACTCATGTGGATCACCTCACACTTTTTGTTATTTAGCATCAGCTGCCACCTGCCACACCATACAGCAATCTTTCCTAATCGCTTTGCAACTGAAACTGGTCTTCGGATGACCTTACTAGATGGTAAATTACAGCATCATCTGCGAACAACATAAGAGAACTGCTCAGATTGTCATCCAAGTCATTTATATAGATCAGGAACAGCAGAGGTCCCAGGACGCTTCCCTGGGGAACACCTGATATCACTTCAGTTTTACTCGATGATTTGCCGTCTATTACTACGAACTGCAACCTTCCTGACAGGAAATCACGAATCCAGTCGCACAACTGAGATGATACCCCATAGGCCCGCAGCTTGATTAGAAGTCGCTTGTGAGGAATGGTGTCAAAACCTTTCCGGAAATCTAGAAATACAGAATCAACTTGAGATCCCCTGTTGACAGCGGCCATTACTTCGTGCGAATAAAGAGCTAGCTACGTTGCGCAAGAGCGATGTTTTCTGAAACCATGCTGATTACGTATCAATAGATTGTTCCCTTCAAGATGATTCATAATGTTTAAATACAGTATAAGCTCCAAAACCCTACTGCAAACCGATGTCAATGGTATAGGTCTGTAGTTCGATGGATTACTCCTACTACCCTTCTTAAACACTGGTGCGACCTGCGCAGTTTTCCAATCTGTAGGTACAGATCTATTGGTGAGTAAGTGGTTGTATATGATTGCTAAGTAGGGAGCTATTGTATCAGCGTAATCTGAAAGGAACCTAATCGGTATACAATCTGGACCTGAAGACTTGCCTGTATCAAGCGATTTGAGTTGCTTCGCAACCTCTAAGGTATCTACTTCTAAGAAACTCATGCTAGCAGCTGTTTGTGTTTCAAATTCTGAAATATTCCATTTGTCTTCCCTGGTGAAGGAATTTCAGAAAACTGCATTCAATAACTCCGCTTTAGTGGTGGAGTCATCGGTAACAGTACCATTGGCACTGTGCAGCAAAGGTATTGACTGCGTCTTGCTGCTTGTGTACTTTACATACGACCAGAATTTCTTTGGATTTTCTACCAAATTTCGAGACAATGTTTTGTTGTGGAACCTATTAAAGGCATCTCGCATTGAAGTCCGTGCCAAATTTCGCGCGTCTGTAAATTTTAGTCAGTCTTTGGGATTTTGCGTTCTTCTGAACTTCAAATGCTTTTTCCATTGCCTCTGCAACAGCATTCGGACCTGTTTTGTGTACCATGGGCGATCAGTTCCATCTCTTACCAATTTATGAAGTACGATCTCTCAATTGCTGTTGCTACTATACCTTTGAATTTGAGCCACATCTCGTCTACATTTGCATAGTCAGTTCAGAAGGAATGGAGACTGTCTCTTAGGAAGGGTTCTAGTGACACTTTATCTGCTTTTTTTAAATAAAATTTATTTTGCGTTTGTTTCTGGTGGATTAGGAAGGAACGGTATTGAGCCTAGCTACAATGAGATTGTGATCACTAATCCCAGTATCAGTCATGATGTTCTCTATAGCTCTGGATTGTTTGTGGCTAAGAGATCAAGTGTGTTTTTGCAGCCATTTACAATTTGCGTAGGTTCGTGGACTGAAAGCATTTAGGACAATCTCGGAAGATGTTTTCGGCCTATCACCGGTTTTGAACAAGTATTTTTGCCAACATATCGAGGGAAGGTCGAAGCCCCAACAACTATAACGGTATAAGTGGGGTATTTATTTGTTATGAGACTCAAATTTTCTCTGAACCATTAAGAAACTATATCATTGGAGTCTTGGGGGTCGGTAGAACGAGGCAATTATTAACTTAGATCGGCTGTAAAGTATATACTCCACCCATACCAATTCACACGGAGTATCTACTTCAACTTCACTACAAGATAAACCACTACTGACAGACATAAACAATCCACCACCAATTCTGCCTAATCTATGTTTCCTGAACATCGTCTGAGACATCGTAAAAATTTCTGCAGAACTTATTTCAGGCTTTAGCCAGCTTTCTGTACCTATAACGATTTCAGCTTCAGTGCTTTCTATTAGCGCTTGAAGCTCAGGGACTATTCTAGCACAACTACAACAATTTACAACTACAATTCCAACTGTCCCTTGATCCAAGCACGTCCTGTATTTGCCGTGCACTCTTTGAGATTGCAGCCCATCCCGTACTTTCCCGAGGCCTTCTAACCTAAAAAACTGCCCAGTCCATGCCACACAGCCTCCGCTACCCGTGTAGCTGCCAGCTGAGTGTAGTGAACTCCTGACCCACTCAGTGGAACCCGAAACCCCGCCACCCTATGGCACAAGTCAAGGAATCTGCAGCCAACACAGTCGCAAAACCATCTGAGCCTTTGATTCAGACTCTCCACCCGGCTCTGCACCAAAGGTCCGCAGTTGGTTCTGTCAACAATGCTCCAGATGATGAGCTCTGCCTTCATCTCGTAAGCAAAACTGGCAGCCTTCACCAAATCAGATAGCCGCTGGAATCCAGAGAGAATTTCCTCAGATCCAAAGTGACACATGTCATTAGTGGCGACATGTGCCACCACCTGCAGCTGGCTGCACCCTGTGCTCTTCATGGCATCTGGAAGGACCCTTTCCACATCAGGAATGACTCCACCTGGAATGCGCATGGAGTGCACACTGGATTTTTCCCCCCCTTAGCTGCCGTATCCCTAAGGGACCCCATTACGCTCCCAACTACCAATAAGCCCACCCTCTGCGATTGCCCGGACCTTGAAGGCTGAGAATCATCCTCTGAAACAGGGCAGGCAGCTGCATCTGGCTCAGCCATAGACAGTACCTGAAACCTGTTTGTCAGACGCACCAAGGAGGCTTTCTGATCAGCCTCCGGGGACGTCTTTCGCTGCCTGCCACGCCTTGGAACAACCTCCCAATCAACCACAGGTGAGGGCTCAGCCCCACTGCAGGCAGCAACCGGGGCACCCATAGCAGCAGATCGATCTGGGGACAGATGGGACGAGGTTGACATCCCCGTGATACCCAAGTTCGGCTCCCCACAGTGCTGCCCATTGGCAACAGCCTCAAGCTGCACGACCAAAGTCAGCGCCGCCTGCAGCTGTGAGTGATGGGATGCCAACTCAGCCCTCATCCAAACACAGCAATCACCGTCCCTGTCCATCTAATCGATGTTGAACAGTAGTTACAGAAACAAGAGTCCGTGCCCAGATAATGCAAGGGAAACACATAAAGAATGTATGAACTAACCTGTACAAATGCCTAATGACTGCGCTACAATCTGCCTGAATTTACGATTACAGTAACTAAAACTCCGAAATTACACCTCGTATATGAAACTCACACACAATTTAAGTAAGAATCTACAAAGTCCTTTTCAAAAGTAGTGACAGGAGGAGGAGGAGGAGGAGGAGGAGTAGCAGTCTCTCTGCTGGGTATTAGGGCACATGTGAATTGAAGGGAATGAAAGGAATGCAAGGACAGATCTAGCAGCCAAGGAAATGTGTCTGATCCTCAGGCATTTCAGTGTGCTATCTTCATCCATGCTATTGCCATGCTGGTTAGCTCAAGAGTCTTGCGCCAGTGGGAGACTGGGTGGCTGGAAGTGACCGACAATAAGCTCCATCTAGCAAAGCCCACAACGCAGCTGTGTTGTTCTTCCTTCCAGACATGTAGTTGAAATGAGGTTCTCCTCACTCATATTTGCATAGGCCACAGCCCAATGATGCATGGATTCTTGCTCTGGCAAGAGGACCCTCCAATGCGTGTCATTTTTGGTGTACACATCACTTTACTGCACATTTTATTGGACTGCATTTTATTTTGTGAACAGTAGGCTGTGGCTGATTTGCTGATGGATCTGCAATCTATTTTAAGTAATAATAAAATGAATGTGGTTGGAGTTTCAAAGTTTTTTGAATTGTCCAACATTTTCACCAAGATTTCAGGGAGAAGGTTTTAATTTATTCACAGGGTGCCCGACTTGCCCACATTTTACATAAGTTCTCAGCCAGTGACAGTTTGCTTTGGCTTCCTTTTAGCTCCTTTCTTGCTTTATTTGTGTTTTAGTCTCCTGTAGAGCATCTTTTATTCTTTCCTGTTGTCTTAGAATGTCTGATCATGTTTTAATACTTCTTTCCACAGTCATTTCTTTTAATGTGTGTAAGGGCACTGATAACCTCACCGTTTAGTGCCCATAAGCACCACCAAACACACACACACACACACACACACACACACACACACACACACACACACACACGCACACACACACACACAAAAAGAACATTCTCCTTACTGCTGCAAAATGTTCCATACTTCACACTTCTTTATCACATCATGTTTCAGCTCCCCGGTGGATTGAGGCCTGCCATGACATTCATTACACATGAAGATGTGCTCTCTGCATTTTTAACTGTCAATATATTTCTAACAAAAAGTTGGGTGTGCAGTGTCATTGCATTCTTGGGATAGCAAAAAAGCTAGCTCGATTTCCTTTACTAGTTCTTTTAACACTTTCAATCCCTCTTCAATCGTTTGGGGCAGCTCCCAGTGGCTCTCGGAGACAAAGGTTCATTTCCCTGTTTACAGTCAGACTGTAGCAGATGTCACTGTGGACCCTAATACTACTTTCAACATACCTTAGGCGCTATTTTGTGGAGATTTGGAGTTCCACTCACTATCACCCCACCTTTCTCCCTTGGAAACTAGTGGAGGAACTTTGAGTGATATCCTTCTCCTCTCAGAATCATGAATGCTACAGTGCTGCCTTTACTATGAGGGAGGTTGACCATACTCACACCTCATCATGATCTTCCACCCTAGTGTTGAGCGATGTTCACATTCAGATGTTGCGCCACCTTTCTCTTGTGAGCAAGCACTTTCTCCTTTGAACATACAATCACATGTGGACAGATTGCATGTTTCCCAGGTGGTGGCATGAATCCACTTTCATACCCATTCCTAAGCCTGATAAGCACAAACATCTTCCTTCTAGCTACTGCCCCATTTCTCTCGCCAGCTGTGTGCACTAGGTGATGGAACATGTGATTCATGACAGGCTAGTATGGTGACTTGAGTCTTGTAATCTACTAACTGCTGCAGAATGTTGATTGTGTGCACACCATTGTGCAGTTGATCATCTCATCGCTTTGTCAAACCATGTTTTCTGCAGATATATTAGACTGTGGCTGTGTTTCTTGTTTTGGAGAAAGCCTAAAACATTGGATTGGTATTCTCTGTGCCCTATACATGTGGGACTTCCAAGGCTGCCTGCCCCATATCCTTCAGGAATTTTTAAAAGACTGGCCTTTCAAGGTATGTGTGGATTCAGCCTTGTCAAAGACGTTTATCCTTGACAATGGGGTTCCCCAAGGGTCCAAACAGAGTGTTGTCCACTGGGCTTTAGCTGCATGGACTGTCACTCGTCAGGCATCTCCGGCTCCCTTTTTGTAAATGACTTTGTGATCTATTTCAGCTCTCCGCGGACTTATCTCTTTGAGTGACATCTTCAACAATGATCCAATTGTCTTTACTCATGGAGCATCAACAGTGGCTTCCACTTTTCCACTGAAATTGTTTGTATGAATTTCTGGCAATGCAGTGGGTTTCTTCCACTGTCTTTACATTTTGTGCCTGTTTGCTTTTCCATTCACTAAAACCATGAAATTCCTGTCGATCATGCTTGGCAGGAAACATTCTTGGTTCTCCTACATGTTTTATCTAGCAGTACACTGTACCACATCCCTCAGTGTCCTAATCAGTACCTCCTGGGAAGCAGATTGAACCACCCTCCTCCGGTAATACAGATCCCTTGCCTGTTCGAAACTAGACTATGGGTGTTTCATTTATTCCTATGCATGTCCATCCATCTTACATTATCTTAATGCAATCACCATTGTGGGATACATTTGGCCACTGGTGCCTTTTACACTAGCCTAGTTGAGTCTCTGTGCTGAAGCTGCTGAACTTCCACTGTCATACCAGCGTGATGCCCTTTCCAGTGGGTATGGATGCCAATTGTCTGTTGTGCCCAGCCACCCATTCTATGCACTCCTCCTTGATGGCTCCCTTGACTGCCAGTTATGGGGTGTGCCCTTATTCTCTGTTACCTAGCAGAGCTCATTTTTGGCTACTGCTCCAGCAGCTTATCTTCATGCTACCTGACACATTTCCAGTGGGTTTGAACCTTGGCTTCACATTGCACCCCGTGTTCATCTTGCATTTCATTCACTTCCCAAGGACACTACTCTGGATCTGATGTGATGCTGTAAGTTTATCGACCTTTGCACGCAACTTGCACATCCAGGACATCTGGCGACACAGGCATTTTAAATGTTTCGTATGCTCTGATTACCTCAGGACCCTTCAGAGCCTCTGTGTGCTGTAGGTGCTCCATCTTGTAATGCAACAGGATTGAGAAAGCTCCCATTTGCTAGCTTTTGAGGGAGCCACCGTGATGTTCGTCAGGGTTCCTGGTCACATCAATACGACCCAGAATGAGGCTGCTGACACTGCTGCCAAGGCTGCAGTCCTGGTACGTTGGCCTTTTCCATTCCTTTGGATGATCTCTGTGTTGGCATTTGTTAGCAGATGGCATGACCAATGGTTTTCTCATCACAGGAGCAAGCTCTGGGAAATTAAATCTCTTCCAACGACTTTGCTGGCCACCTCTCAGCCCTCTCATTGTGAGGAGATGAGGTTGCGTATTGGGCACTGTCTTTTTAGCCATCGCCTTTTTTTTAACTGGTGATCCCCCTCCACTTGGTTCTTATTGTCATCAACCTTTGGCTGTTTGCCATTTCCTGATTCAGTGCCCTTTTTTTAACCGCTTATGACCCGGTGTTTGCATTTGAGTTATTGGCCATTTTAGCAAACAATGCTGACCACATTTTACTTTTTATCTGTCATAGCAATACAGCAAAGGACATTTAATCTTTGATTAAGGATCTTCACTGTCTCTACAGCATATTTTGTGGACCTTCGTCCAAGAGGAAGTCCTTATTTTTAGCCCTCTTTCCTTCCATTGATTGGGTGTAATGTATAGTCACTTTTAACTTTGTTTACTGGTTGGTGTTCTAAGGTTATGGTATGGGTGCTTATGACTTAAGCTGTTTTTGCCCTGAAAACAAAAGAAAACAAACAGCATTAAGCTGGAAGATAACAGTGATACAAACAGTAGGTTAGGACCTTGCTGATGGCAAGCAGCATAGAGTGCTGACAGGGAATGTAAGTAGTACAGTAAGCAGCACCAGTTCAGCACATGTGACATGTTTTGTAGGAAGGCAAGGTTCAGATCATGGTTGGTTGTTCCATTGAAGCTAAGGGAAAAGGTAATGAGAGAAATGCATGATCACATTTTGTTGGACCATGGAGTAGGCAGACTATGAATCATAGGGTGGCAAAGTTCTTATGAAAAGGAAGAAAAAGTTATGTGTGTCAGTGTGTTAGGGATTGTGTACAGTGTGTGCAGCATCATAACTTGAGTCAGAAACAAGTACTGTTGCACAGATTGCCAGAAGCAATAGATGTATTAGAACCATTCAACCAAACTCCAGCAGGTAATTTTGTGCTGACTGTAAGAGACCAAATTTCTTGTTACCTTGAGATGGTATTGATGTTGTATGAGCAGGCAGTTAGTTAACTGTTATCATATGGTTTGGGACACATGTTTATCTTTTATGGTGACAGTTTATAATTCGAAAGAACACACCAACCCTGGGTTGTCACCATTTGAGGTACTGCATGATGAGATGATGCTGTTGCCATTTACTATGCTTACGAAGAAAGAAAGCAACAATGTAGAGTTAATCTGAAAATTAACAAGAAAAGTAAGAGAGATTTGGAAGAAGATACAACAAGCAAGCACCAAGGCAGTGGAAAGGTAAGATGAGACAGTGGAACTTATCTGTACTTCACCGCAATACAAGGTGGTCATTAGGGTGATTCTTGAGTCTGTACTCTGAAAGGGAATACAAAGGAGTTTGTGACATGGCACCAGGGCTGGTACAAAGTTCTTGAAACCACAACCACCTCTGAATGCGAAGCTACAGTTGCCAACAGGGTCAATGATTGTGCATGTCAGACATTTATGACTATTCAAGGGTGTGCCAGAAGACATTCCAGAGGGAATACTAGTGAAACCAATGAAGGAAGCAAAAAATAGGAAGCAGTAGAATGAGAAAAAGGTGGTGGTCCATGTACCTTGCACACTGTATGTGTTAAGGCCTATGGCATATTCAATATGTTTTGTGTTTTTTTAATGATTCTTGTGACTTTGGTTGGTTTCCTTTTTGTACATTACATCAATTATTTAAGTAATTTTGGGTAGTATTGTACATGTACATAAGGATAAAGATTTTTTTAAAATTTTTTGGTATGCGCTTGCACTGGTTGGAGACAGCTGGGTTCTGGGGAGGAAGGGAGAAAGGGTGGAAGGGGGGGGTGGTTGCAATGTAATGTCATTATCCAATTTAAAATGAAAATTGTAAAAATTTGTAAGGCCACCATGAAACCATGGGCCAGTAGCCGCAATATGGCAACATATAAGTCACAACAACACATGTACAAGGATTGCAAGATGGGCTATCTGTACTCAGCAAACTTGCAATGTGCACCACTAATAGCCAGAATGGGCAGGATGATGTCATCACTTTAAGATAGATCCATGTTGTAATAGTGCAACAAATGTGCCTCAGTGCCATATAAACAGCTGTGAATGTTGAGGCAGATTAATTCAGAGCACCACTGAGAGACCAGGGCCACACTAAATAACGAGATAACTGGCACTGCCAACTGCAGCCATTGGTTCAAGACTGGGTAGAGCCAGCCATCTCCAGTACTAAGTCATTTGTGGGACTTGGTCCCATGGTGATTGCTGTCACCAGACTCATGCTGTGGGCAGCAGGTAATCAGGTCATGTTGTGTACACAGCAGTCTTTGCTCATCACCATGGTGGATGTGAGCTGAGCATGAGTCACCAGGTGTGGCTGTACTGCAGCAGAACACAGTTACCGTAGAAATAGAAGATGTCAGGGCCTTAGCACACTGTCAGTCTGCTGACTATTGCTCAGCCTGGTGTGAGCAATTCAGGGCACCTACACGTGCATCTCTTCACCATGTCTGAAGCCAACATGTGCTAGCCATCGTTGTCCTGAATTGCTGGAGTGGTGTGTGTGTGCCTCAAATTGATAACCAACTTATGTGTATTCAAAGTTTAGTAAAATGTTCCTTGCACTTGACCCCACTGGCCCATCACTCCACCACACACCCTACTGGAAACTGTCAGCACTCTACACCTCTTTGTCTTAATGAAAAGATACCTTAAATCTTGGTATGCATCCTGAATTTGGGGAATGTACCAAATATGCTCCAGAATGAAGTGTATGAATTATTCTGTACAGTAGAATATATAACATACCTCATTTCCTTATATGTTTAGCTACCAGTGATGATTTAGGATGGTTTCATACAAGGACTAAATCATAGTCTTGCTTGTCTGTTATTTTTTTTATTCCTTTGCTCAGTTTTGAAAGTGTAGCAACTGCTTGTCTCACTTTCACTTCTCATGATATGTTAGAGCAGTCACATTGAAGTGTACATTGTGCCCATTTCACTCTTTGTTTGAAAACATTAGTTCATGCAGTGTAAACTCTGTAGATGTGTGTGATACGCTGTTCATGATTTTGTGAAACTGGTTTTGATAGTTAAACCATCTTCCTTGCCTTTCTAAGCTATTTAGTTTGTGGGGCAGGAAGTTTTAACTTCACCAGTATGTTGGTTCTCTAAACGTAAGTTCAAACACACCAAAAGTGAGACTAAATTATTTAAATGAGCAACCACAAAATAGCCCCAAATGTCTTAGTTGCAATCTACACTCCACTTACTCAAACTTCAGCTAGTTCTGGCTGAAAAATAAATTTATTTTCACTACTTTGAAGACAGTGAGGTAGTAATGATGAAAATTGAAAATTCACTGTTTGAAATAATCATATATACACAAAAAGCTATGGGCCCACACAAACTTGTTCATAGATCAACTAAGTTTTACTGCCCTAATCAGCATTTGGCACAGTTCAGAATCCAAATTTCCTCAACACTACATTAGCCATCAATTTCTTTGCTGAAATTTTTTTTCATATGTTTCATAGTACAGTTTAGCTCACTTAAAAAAGTATGTTTTAATGCTCCACTCACCACACGGCTTTAGAATACCGGCAGTTCACAATATATGCTAGACCGAAATGAAAGAGGTATTTAATTATTTATTCAATTTCTAATGGTTCCATAAAGTGCAACCTTAAACTTTCTTGCTATCTCTCAAAGGGGTTCACACACACAAAATTGTCCGAGGCTGGTGTTTTCCGGTTGTGGCCAGCAACATGAAGCATTCTATCACAACTCTCTGAGTCTGATAGTGATACATATTGTTGACAAAATACTTTGAGTGAATGAACCCACAAGGCAGCTATTGAGTTTCATATCAGTGCACACTCCGCTGCAGAGAGAAAATTTCATTCTGGAGCTATAGAGTTGTTTATATAACCTCATGACAATCAGGAGCAAACTACGAAATGGAACTACTGCCTCTAAAATGCCGTGAAAGGTCTTTTCCATATGAACTGTCCAGTCTATCATTGCTGTATGCTTGTTAAATTTTCTTAAACTTGGTCATTCATAATCATTTTCTATGAACAATATGGTGCTGAGAATATGTTGTTGTAATCTCCACATTCTGTCTTATACGTAAGAAATGGATCATCATCATCATTTAAGACTGATTATGCCTTTCAGTGTTCAGCCTGGAGCATAGTCCCCCTTATAAAATTCCTCCATGATCCCCTCTTCAGTGCTAACATTGGTGCCTCTTCTGACATTAAGCCTATCACTTCAAGATCATTCTTAACCAAATCCAGGTACCTTCTCCTTGGTCTGCCCCGACTCCTCCTACCCTCTACTGCTGAACCCATGAGTCTCTTGGGTAACCTTGCTTCTCCCATGCGTGTAACACGACCCCACCATCTAAGCCTGTTCGCCCTGACTGCTACATCTATAGAGTTCATTCCCAGTTTTTCTTTGATTTCCTCATTGTGGACAGCCTCCTGCCATTGTTCCCATCTACTAGTACCTGCAATCATCCTAGCTACTTTCATATCTGTAACCTCAACCTTGTTGATAAGGTAACCTGAATCCACCCAGCTTTCGCTCCCATACAACAAAGTTGGTCGAAAGATTGAACGATGCACCGATAACTTAGTCTTGGTACTGACTTCCTTCTTGCAGAAGAGAGTAGATTGTAGCTGAGCGCTCACTGCATTAGCTTGGCTACACCTCGCTTCCAGTTCTTTCACTATGTTGCCAACCTGTGAGAATATGCATCCTAAGTACTTGAAACCGTCCACCTGTTCTAACTTTGTTCCTCCTATTTGGCACTCAATCCGTTTATATCTCTTTCCCACTGACATTACTTTCGTTTTGGAGATGCTATCTTCATACCATAGTCCTTACATTTCTGATCTAGCTCTGTAATATTACTTTGCAAACTTTCAATCGAATCTGCCATCACAACTAAGTCATTGGCATATGCAAGACTGCTTATTTTGTCTTCACAAATCTTAATCTCACCCAGCCAGTCTATTGTTTTCAACATATGATCCATAAATAATACGAACAACAGTGGAGACAGGTTTCAGCCTTGTCTTACCCCTGAAACTACTCTGAACCGTGCACTCAATTTACCATCAACTCTAACTGCTGCCTGACTATCCATGTAAAGAAATTTTATTGCTTGCAAAAGTTTGCCTCCTATTCCATAATCTTGTAGAACAGACAATAACTTCCTCCTAGGAACCCGGTCATATGCCTTTTCTAGATCTATAAAGCATAGATACAATACCCTGTTCCACTCATATCACTTCTCCATTATTTGCCGTAAGATAAAGATCTGGTCCTGACAACCTCTAAGAAGCCTAAACCCACACTGATTTTCATCCAATTGGTCCTCAGCTAATACTCGTACTTTCCTTTCAACAATAACTGAGAAGATTTTACCCACAACACTGATTAAAGACATACCTTTGTAGTTGTTACAATCTTTTCTGTTTCCATGTTTAAAGATTGGTGTGATTACTGCATTTGTCCAGTCTGATGGAACCTGTCCTGACTCCCAGGCCATTTCAGTTATCCTGTGTAGCCATTTAAGACCTGACATTCCACTGTATTTGATGAGTTCCGACTTAATTTCATCCACCCCAGCTGCTTTATTGCACTGCAATCTATTGACCATTTTCTCAAATTCCTCAAATGTGGTCCTATTTCCGTCATCATTCCTATCCTGTTGTACCTCAAAATCTGAAACATTACTGATCGTATTTTCACCTACATTGAGCAACTCTTCAAAATATTCCCTCCATCTGCCCAAGGCATCAACAAGATTCACCAGCAGTTTTCCTGACCTGTCCAAAGTCATTCCCTTCTTACCTCCCTTTTGAAGACTACTAATTACACTCCAGAATGGTTTTCCAGCAGCTTGACCCATAGTCTCCAACCTGTTTCCAAAGTCTTCCCAAGAGTTCTTCTTGGATGCTGCAATTATCTGTTTGGCTTTGTTTCTTTCTTCAATATAACTTTCTCTGTCTACCTGAGTTCTAGTATGTAGCCATTTTTGATACGCCTTCTTTTTCCTTTTACAAGCTGCCTTGACTGTGTCATTCCACCAAGCTGTTTGCTTCTTCCTGCTTTTACACACTACTGTTCCAAGACATTCTTAAGACACTTCTAGTACTGTGTCCCTGTACCTTGTCCATTCCTTTTCCAATTACTGTAATTGACTACATTCGTCTAACTGGTACCTTTCTGAGATCATTGTTATGTACTTGTGCCTGATTTCCTTATCCCGAAGTTTCTCCACTCTTATCCTTCTACATATGGACCTGACCTCCTGCACTTTCAGACTCACAATCCCAATTTCACTGCAGATTAAATAATGATCAGTGTCATCAAAGAATCCCATGAATACACGTGTGTCCCTCACAGCCTTCCTGAATTCCTGATCTGTTATTATATAGTCAATGACAGATCTGGTTCCCCTGCCTTCCCAAGTATACCGGTGAATGTTCTTATGTTTAAAAAAGGAGTTTGTGATTACTAAGTCCATACTGTCACAGAAATCGAAGAGTTGTTTCCCGTTCCTGTTGGCCTCCATATCCTCTCCAAATTTAGCCATAACTTTTTCATACCCTTCTGTTCGATTTCCAATCCTGGCGTTAAAATCACCCATGAGCAGAACACTGTCCTTGTCCTTTACTCTAACAACTACATCACTGAGTGCCTCATAAAAACTATCCATCTTATCTTGATCTGTCCCTTCACAATGCGAATATACTGACACAATACTAATTTTTTTGCTAGACACTGTCAAATCTATCCACATCAGTCGTTCGTTTACATACCTTATTGCAACTACGCTGGGTTCCATTTCTTTCCTGATGTAAAGCCCTACACCCCATTGTGCTATTCCTGCTGTGACTCCTGACAGGTAGACCTTGTATTCTCCCACTTCCTCTTCTTTCTCACCCCTTACCTAAATGTCACTAACAGCTAAAACGTCCAGCCCCATCTTACTTGCAGCCTCTGCCAGCTCTACCTTCTTCCCAGAGTAGCCCCCATTGATATTAATAGCTCCCCATCTCATTACCATTTGTTTGCCAAGTCGTATCATAGGAGTCCCTGGTTTGTCAGTTAGAGGTGGAACTCCGTCACCTCCAAAGGTCTGAGGCATTTTGCTCTGATTGTTGCCAGCATCATATTTAAGTACCAGGAAAGCAGGTTGCTAGCCTTACTTGCCTCGAGTCCCATTGAGTTTTATGAATGGATGAATTATGTTATTCTGACTTTTAGTCCAAAAATTGCATATCCCTTTAAAAAATACCTTATGTTTAAATCCTGATGGATGTAGAATTTTGTTAAATATCAATTGTGAGGGAAACCATTTATCTAATGATATTCAAACTCAGTTTTATGTTACACAGTTGCATAATTCTTGTCAGCCACAAGAACATGCAGACAAATGTTCTTGGCTTCAACCTGAGGCTGAGACGAATGAAATGGAAGTCTCCCTCTCTCCTCCTAACTAGCCACTGTTGCTAAGCAGTTAACGCACTTGCTTCCCCAAACATAAATGAAAAACTGCACCTGCTGTGTTGGCTTCCAGATAGAATTTTATTATAAGTGCTTGATAAATCCCCGAATTTGCCAACAAACTGTGTCATCGATTGCAAGTAAACTGACCTCTGATATCTGATAATATTGTCTCATTTTGTAACCTTCACAGAGTCATTACAAATCTCTTAATAATCACTGTGTTGTTTGAATTCCATATGATGCATACAGTTTCAAATACTTCATAAACACATCACACAAGGCAACAATGTATTTCACACCTCCTAATCCTTTGGGGAAAATGTCACAAATATCCACATCAACTATTTCCAATAGTTTAGTGTAGACAACATAGTGTAACTCTAAAATTATGCATTTATTTGTTGCCTTAGGTTTTTGACACAGTAACAATATCTCATTCTGTACATTTCTTCTCATGTTGTGTGGGTAACAGTGCTTGTTTAACTTGTTTCCAAGTTTTATGACTCCAAAGTGCCTCCACACATAGTGTGAATGCCATATCAATTTGTTTCAGCATTCTAAAGGAAACCAAACTAATCAATGGTCTTTGTCAGATCTCCTCCTGTAAAATAATACTTCTTGGTTGAGGAAATAGTGTGTTCTAAGCTTGCTATTTGGGTCAGTTTTCAAAGTTTCTTTTACTTCCAGGTAGGATCTATATCTTGCATGTAATTCATATTTTTACACACCAAAAACGTATTTGTGATATACCCTTTCATCAGTAAACTCTTAGGTCTCCAGTCTCTCCTCGAACAACGATTATATTTCTAATTATTCCAGTAAAAGTGATACTGGATCTGTGTCTAAGTTCTGTTCTCCTTTAAAGTAATTCATTTCAAAACTGTATTCCTACAAGGAAAATGCCCAAAGAGCTACTCATGCACGCAGTAGTTTACAACTGACTAGAAAACTTAATTTTTAATTATGGTCATTGTATATTTTGTTATGGTGACCTGCTAAACAAAAAATCTGTTGAATGCCTATGCTGTAGCTAAAGCTTCAAGTTCACTGGTGGAATATCACTTCTCACAATCTTTTAACACTTTGCTTTCAAGTCCTTTGGTACAAAATTTTGCTTCTCTATTAATAGTTCAAATCTGAAATAAAGAAGCTCCTAGTCCAACCCACAAAGCATCAGTTGTTAGACCAAAATTAAAGCTTAAATTGTAGTAGTATAACATCTTGGATTGACTCAGCATTTGTTCAATTGTGCTAAGAGCTGATCTGCTTTCTGCTGTCATTGTAATTTCACCAATCTGGGTCTGTAGACACAGAAACAGTCATTTCTTTGACACCAAGTCGCTTTATTATCTTGAAGCTGAAAATCTTATTGAGTAGTGGATGGTGCTTGCTCACTCATGTACACAACAAAACATTTGTGATGTCACTTTTCCACCCATTTGGTAGCTACAAAGTTCCATTGTTGGGACAGTGACAAGTTTCTCAACTTCATAATATTAATAGCACATTTATCAGGTTGACACTCATGAACATCCAAGAGGTTAGTGGTAAATTCTTTAAGTAAATTATAAAATCATTGAAGCTGAAATTAACAAAACACTGTTCAAGGATCAGTGGTAGTTCTCACTATTCAGTTACATGCTGCATTTATCAGTTTGCATGTTTCAGCATTATGATTTGGAATGAGTCATTGTTGTTCGCAATGCAAATTAATTTGTAAATATGGCTACATGCTGAACATTTATAATATGTTTTCTTTTTTAATATTTTGGTGTGAGTTCATAATTCCTACCTTCACCTTTTACACTTACAATTACAGAAATCCTTACCCCCACCCAGCTGCCACTCCAATCATGCACTGGTGCTGCTGCTTGCAGTGTGGTTTCAGTTGCCTGAGATTGCAGACGTGTGTGTGTGTGTGTGTGTGTGTGTGTGTGTGTGTGTGTGTGTGTGTGTGTCTGTCTGTTGTTGACAAAAGCCTTAATGGCCAAAAGCTATAGTTGCATGAATCTTTTTGTTGTGCCTATCACGACTCAGCATCTCCACCATGTGGTGAGTAGCAGCTTTCCTTCCCTAATATTGTAATTCCACTTATAATTAGATGGAAGAGGAACAAAGTGGACCTAAAACTGAGACTTCAGGAACCTCACACATGATTTAAGACTGAGACCTGGGAACCCCTTATGTGATTTCTCCCAGTCAGAATTATGTTCTCAGACTGTATTGGTTGATTTATAACGAATGTCCTGGTTTTCTACTGTGATATCATAATTTTTATTTCCTTACCTTTCACTACATATCTGTTTCAGTGAAAAATTCCATTATTGAGTGCCAGGTTTGGAGCTAAGGTATCGTCTCACATTGTAACACAAAAAACTGACAAATTACTGTCATAATAAAACTAATTACTACCTTAAATAAAATAGAAAGAAACTTCCACATGGGAAAAATATATTAAAAACAAAGATTCCAAGACTTACCAAGCGGGAAACCGCTGGTAGAGAGGCACAATAAAATAACACACAAACACAAACACACACACAAAATGTCTAGCTTTCGCAACCAATGGTTGCTTCTTCAGGAAAGAGGGAAGGAGAAGGAAAGTCGAAAGGATGTGTGTTTTAAGGGAGAGGGTAAGGAGTCAAGGGAGAGGGTAAGGAGTCATTCCAATCCCGGGAGTGGAAAGACTTACCTTAGGGGGAAAAAAAAGGATAGCTATATAATCGCGTGTGCGCGCGCGCGCGCGCGCGCGCGCGCGCACACACACACACACACACACACACACACACACACACACACACACACACACACACACACATATCCATCCATACATATACAGACACAAGCAGACATATTTTCAAATTTTGTGTGTGTGTTTGTGTGTTATTTTATTCTGCCTGTCTACCAGCACTTTCCCACTTGGTAAGTCTTGGAATCTTTGTTTTTAATATAATTACTACCTTAGCCACATACTCCCGACGATCAAGTACCATGTTCGTGGAACCCTTGTCCGCCAGAAGAATGACGATGGATCGGTCAGCCTTCAGATCACAGATAGCCTGGGCTTCAGCAGTGGTGATGTTGGGAGTAGGATTAAGGTTTTCTAAGAAGGATTGAGAGGTAAGGCTGGAAGTGAGAAATTCCTGGAAGGTTTGGAGAGGATGATTTTGAGGAAGAGTAGGTGGGTCCCACTGTGACGGAGGACGGAACTGTTCCAGGCAGGGTTCAATTTGGATAGTGTCTTGGGGAGTTGGATTATTAGGAGTAAGATTAGGATCATTTTTCTTCATGGCAAAGTGATATTTCCAGCAGAGAGTACGAGTGTAGGGCAGTAAATCTTTGACGAGGGATGTTTAGTTGAATCTGGGAGTAGGGCTGAAGGAGAGGCCTTTGGATAGGACAAAGGTTTTGGATTGGGAGAGAGGTTTGGAGGAAAGGTTAACTACTGAATTGGGGTGTTGTGGTTCCAGATTGTGTTGACTAGAATTTAGAGGTTTTGGGGGGAATGGAGCTGGAAGTGGGAGATTGAGTAGATGGGAGAGACTGGGTCTGTGTGCAATGAGAGGAGGTTGAGGTTTGCTGGAAAGGTTGTGAAGGGTGAGTGAGTTGCCTTTCCGGAGGTGGGAAACCAGGAGATTGGATAGTTTTTTGAGGTGGAGGGTGGCATGCTGTTCTAATTTGTGGTTGGCCTGTAGGAGGATGCTCTGAACAGCCGGTGTGGATGTGGGAGAGGAAAGATTGAGGACTTTTATTAAGGATAGGAGTTGACAGGTGTGTTCAATGGCTGAGTTTATGTTTAGGTGAAGGATTAGGCAGGTGAGGGCAATGGATTGTTCAGTTTGGAACTGGTATAGGGACTGATGGAAAGAAGGGTTACAGCCAGAGATGGGAACTTTAAGTGTGAGGCCTTTGGGGGTAATGCCAAATGTCAAACAAGTCTGAGTAAATAAAATATGGGAGTGTATCCTGGCTAGGGCAAAGGCATGTTTGCAGAGGGAATGTAAATAAAACTTAATGGGGTCGTTGTGGGGATGTTGTGAGAGTGACATGGTATTAGAAGGTGGAAAGTGAAACATGAGGCTGAAATGAAAATGAAAATAAAAATATATGGGGTGAGATAAAGGTGAATTAGAAAGCAACTGGAGATCTGGTGTGAAAAAAGTCGAAAAAGTGTTTTTTAAGCTGAGCTATGTTGATCCTGTGGTGAACTTGGGTTGGTAAACAGCGATGTGCACAAAGGTTAGGTGGTTGTGTTGCCGCCTAAACACGTTAAAGGGTGGAGAAATTTGGGAAAATTGCGGAAAAACTGCGTGTAAATGTATTAAAAGGACTGGTTATGTGGTGGCAGATTATGAAAATGAGGCTAACAATCGTCTGACGAAGAAATAATGATGTTGAAACCTGTGGGAAGCTGCTAAAAATGATCAGTGATGTGGGAAAAATGGAAATAAAGCGAAAGTTATTAGAACTAGCCGAAATGGTTGTTTAATAGGTGAAAGGAACTGTTTGTGAACTGGAAACGGTAGATTTTATAGCAGTGGTAGTTTTGAAAGAAAACAAAAAAAATTTTTTTTTTTTTGTTATGGTTTAGAAGTGGGTTACATATTATTGAGTATATACAGGTGGGATAAAATTGTATTGTAGATTACGGTAAAAAGGAGAAGGTGAATACAAAGTGAAACTACTTGCAAAAACAGAAAGAGAATGTAAAATGACAAAAGATTTTGAAATGCAATAGTGACAATAACAAACGTAATTGTTGGGTTCAAATTAATGATATGATATAACAGAGGGAAACATTCCACATGGGAAAAATATGTCCAAAAACAAAGATGATGCGACTCGCCAAACGAAAGCACTGGCACGCCACTAGACACACAAACATACACACAAAATTCAAGCCCTCACAACCAAAGGTCGCTTCCTGAGGAAAGAAGGAAGGAGAGCCTCCTTCCCTCTTTCCTGAGGAAGCAGCCGTTGGTTGCGAGGGCTTGAATTTTGTGTGTATGTTTGTGTTTGTTTATGTTTCTATTGGTGTGGCAGCGCTTTCGTTTGGTGGGTCGCATCATCTTTGTTTTTGGATATATTTTTCCCACGTGGAATGTTTCCCTCTGTTATAATTACTACCTTAGTAATATAGTGAAAAGGTAGACTG
The DNA here is from genome assembly GCF_023897955.1 of Schistocerca gregaria. Taxonomy (NCBI): domain Eukaryota; kingdom Metazoa; phylum Arthropoda; class Insecta; order Orthoptera; family Acrididae; genus Schistocerca; species Schistocerca gregaria. The sequence goes on from NC_064924.1 coordinate 545,986,261, forward strand.
CTACTCACCATAGAAATGACACCTTGAATTGCAGACAGGCATAATGAAAAGGCACTTAATGCATTGACTTTTGCCCAAAGCCTGTCCTTTTCTGACAAAGGCTTTGGCCATAAACTAATGTGTAGGTGTCTTTTCGTGGTGCCTGTCTGCAAATCAACGTTTCATCTATACAATGTGTAGCAATCTGTCTTTTCCTAAACTGTTGAATTTCATCCTGGAGTTACCATTGTTTAGTTACTACTTTAGTTCAGCAAATGGAGAACAGTATTTAAAATGGAGTTCCCAACAAAGTTATATGTATGTTAGTCCATCCAGACAATATGTATGTCACTTGATAATGGTGATTTAGATGAAATGTATCTGCAGTGAATAAAAGGAAAGAAAGAAAGAAACTTTAATATCATACAGCAGAAAATCTGGAACACCTTATACATATGTCATTTGTTGACTTAAGCTACACTGCAGGCCCTATGGAACATAAATATATTGACTAAATTACTAACAAGTTTATGCATTATTTTAGTTTAAATATGACATTATCCATTGGTTGGCTTAACCATCAGTCCCATAAAAGTTCAATTTACCCAGGAGAATATTGTGACTCAGACAGTCAGGTGCCAGATATTGTTGATGTTATTATTGTTGTTGTGGTCTTCAGTCCATAGACTGGTTTTATGCAGTTCTCCATGCTACTCTATCCTGTGCGAGCTTCATCATCTCCCAGTACCTACTGAAACCTACATCCTTTTGAGTCTGCTTAGTGTATTCATGTCTTGGTCTCCCTCTATGATTTTTACCCTCCACACTGCCCTCCAATACTAAATTGGTGATCCCTTGATGCCTCAGCACATGTCCTACCAACCGATCCCTTCTTCTAGTCGAGGTGTGCCATAAATTTCTCTTCTCCCCAATTCTATTCAGTATCTCCTCATTAGTTATGTGATCTACCCATCTATCTAATCTTCAGCATTCTTCTGTAGCACCACATTTCAAAAGCTTCTATTCTCTTCTTGTCCATACTATTTATTGTCCATGTTTCACTTCCATACATGGCTACACTCCATACAAATACTTTCCAAAACGACTTCCTGAATCTTAAATCTATACTCGATGTTAACAAATTTCTCTTCTTCAGAAACGCTTTCCTTACCATTGCCAGTCTACCTTTTATATCCTCTCTACTTCGACCATCATCAGTTATTTTGCTCCCCAAACAGCAAAACTCCTTTACTACTTGAAGCGTCTCATTTCTTAATCTAATTCCCTCAGCATCACTCGATTTAATTCGACTACATTCCATTATCCTCATTTTGCTTTTATTGATACTCATCTTGTATCCCCCTTTCAAGACATTGCCGATTCTGTTCAGCTGCTCTTCCAGGTCCTTTGCTGGCTCTGACAGAATTAACAGAATTACAATGTCTTCGGCGAATCTCAAAGTTTTTACTTGTTCTCCATGCATTGTAATTCCTATTTCGAATTTTTCTTTTGTTTCCTTTACTGCTTGCTCAATATACAGATTGAATAACATCGGGGAGAGACTAAAACCCTGTCTCACTCCCTTCCCAACCACTGCTTCCCTTTCATGCCCCTCTTCTCTTATAATTGCCACATGGTTTCTGTACAAATTGTAAATAGCCTTTCGCTCCCTGTATTTTACCCCTGCCACCTTTAGAATTTGAAAGAGAGTGTTCAAGTCAACATTGTCAAAGGCTTTTTCTAAGTCTACAAATGCTAGAAACATAGGTTTGCCTTTCTTTAATCTATCTTCTAAGATAAGTCGTAGGATCAGGATCTACAGAATCCAAACTGCCTTCCCCGAGGTCGACTTCTACCAGTTTTTCCATTCGTCTGTAAAGAATTCTTGTTAGTATTTTGCAACTGTGACTTATTAAACTGATAGTTTGGTAATTTTCACATCTGTCAACACCTGCTTTCTTTGGGATTGCCTTATATAGGTCACAGAAAATACAAAGTGGTACTATTTTGTTATTTGTTTGTGAAATTTAGTGAGTGGACATGTAAATGGCATTCTCTGCAGAGCAACTCTTTAGAAACCCAGATTGTGATTTTCTGATGATATTATTGATGCTCATATGAGATACTATTCTAGAATACATCACCATCTCAAAAGTTTTGAAAAAGGGTGTCAGCAGTGAAACGGGTTGGTAGTTATTGACAACTGTTATAAACTTTCTCAAATAGGGGTATGACAATCCAGTCACTGTGGTAAAATGACTTGGGTTAGTGATGCATTATGTATTTCAGATGAGACTGGGCTTATTATATGGAAACAAATATATAGTAGTGTAATCTACTCTTCCCTCCTTTGTTATTGCAGCTGTCTTTATGGTTAACTTTTAAAAAGTTTTTAGAGGAGTAGGATTTACAATAAACTTTTTACATATCTTCTTTTCTTGTAGTTGGCTCCAGTTATTCATGTCCTGGGGTCTGATTCTTGAAGCTGAAATTTTAGTACTTAAGTTCTCATGGTTGCAACTGACATAAATAATTTTTATGAATACCTGTGCAGATTATTTTGTTCCTTATATTTCTTTTTTATGTTTATTTGTTTCACATTTTACTATATCATACTGTCTTTCAAATTTTCACATTGACACAGCTGAAAATACAGTGTTCTTATGAAATACAAAAACACATCTGATCACATCAGAGGTATGCCCACTACTATTTCACTTTGTGGTAGTAACATTATTCCAAAGGGTTTACAATCTTTCTTGGCAAATGAATTTCTAATAGTTTATATTATTATTTTATAAATGAATTCAGAAATAAGCATAATAAACAGTAGCAAATTGCATAATTAATAGAAATTTAAAGTGTGCCACTTATTTTAACTGTACATTCAGAACTGGTACGTATCAAAGGTAACAATGAAAATAAATTGATTCTGTTTCACAGTTTTTAGCTTGTAACACATTGTGTATAAAATTATATCAAATTTTCGGATAAATGGCTGTGATAATATTGACCTGTCCAAAATTCGAAAATTAGTTCTGGTATCGACTAGTTCTGTTGAGGAAAAGTAATGCTAGAGGAGGGTATCCCTTTACAATATACCCCTCACAAAATTTGGAAACAATGTGTTTACAATATTTTGTTACTCCTTATATATAGGGAGCGAAGGGCTATTTACAATTTGTATAGAAACCAAATGGCAGTTATAAGAGTTGAGGGGCATGAAAGGGAGGCAGTGGTTGAGAAAGGAGTGAGACAGGGTTGTAGCCTCTCCCCAATGTTATTCAACCTGTATATTGAGCAAGCAGTAAAGGAAACAAAAGAAAAATTTGGAGTAGGTATTAAAATCCATGGAGAAGAAATAAAAACTTTGAGGTTCACCGATGACATTGTAATTCTGTCAGAGACAGCAAAGGACTTGGAAGAGCAGTTGAACGGAATGGATAGTGTCTTGAAAGGAGGATATAAGATGAACATCAACAAAAGCAAAATGAGGATAATGGAATGTAGTTGAATTAAGTCGGGTGATGTTGAGGGTATTGGATTAGGAAATGAGACACTTAAAGTAGTAAAGGAGTTTTGCTATTTGGGGAGCAAAATAACTGATGATGGTCAAAGTAGAGAGGGTATAAAATGTAGACTGGCAATGGCAAGGGAAGCATTTCTGAAGAAGAGAAATTTGTTAACATCGAGTATAGATTTAAGATTCAGGAAGTCGTTTCGGAAAGTATTTGTATGGAGTGTAGCCATGTATGGAAGTCAAACATGGACGAAAAATGGTTTAGTCAAGAAGAGAATAGAAGCTTTTGAAATGTGGTGTGACAGAAGAATGCTGAAGATTAGATGGGTAGATCAAAAAACTAATGAGGAGGTATTGAACAGAATTGGAGAGAAGAGAATTGACTAGAAGAAGGGACCGGTAGGTACGACATGTTCTGAGGCATCAAGGGATCACCAATTTAGTACTGGAGGGCAGTGTGGAGGGTAAAAATCATAGAGAGAGACCAAGAGATGAATACACCAAGCATATTCAGAAGGATGTAGGTTGCAGTAGGTACTGGGAGCTGAAGAAGCTTGCAGAGGATAGAGTAGCATGGAGAGCTGCATCAAACCAGTCTCAGGACTGAAGACCACAACAACAACAATAATGTTTGCCAGACAACTTTACAAAATGATGCCAAAAGATGTAATACAGATGTATAGAAGCATCTGATACATAACATATTATAGAAAACATAAGAAAAACATCTACTATACAAGTCATAATTTATATGTATATCAGAACATGACATTCAGATTTTCAGATCTGTGGAACATTCTGTCATAAGATAACTGATACAAAGTAAAAACAACAACAGTACAAACACTTAACTATAGAAATAAATGCAGAGAGAATGTAAATTACTAGAATTACAAACTGCAAGTTTACATCTAATAAATCACACCTTCAAAATCTTCAAAAGAGAAGAAAAAATTCAGAGCCTAAGTGTATGACAAGTGAGCTGACTCGAAAAACTCTTGACAACGGGTACAGACCAAAAGAACAGACTCAATCACGAGTAGGAATATAGCAAAAATCAGCCATCCACATAAACCAGAGTATTGAAGGGTATGTAGACTCATGAAAGGACACGATAATGAAAAAAATATTATGGCCTAAGCTTATGATATGGGGTCCGACCCATGAATCCAAACCACACCAGATACAAACCAGCAAAAAATGTTTCGACACAACAAAATGAATGAAGTTTATAATCATATCAATAAGTTAAATCATATGAGAGAGTAATAATAAGAAGCGTCTAGCCTCAATCAATAGTTACATGCTCTCCTTGAGTACACGCATACACAGTTACAACGACCAGGGGTACCCAAAAAAGAGTTAAGTATGAGTTTTCCCACAACTCAAGTTCCAATGAGGTACAATATTGCAGTACTCAGGATAAATACAAGTAATCAGAGTCATAAATAGCTTTGAATGAGGACATAGTCGAGTATCTTGAGGACCAAAATCAGTGTATGAAATTAGATATGTATGTATCTTATTATACCGTCTATACTCTTAAATGTCCTCCACACTATTTGCTAATTGTTCATACAAACTAAAACACATAGAGGCCTAGAAAATTTATTTACAACTGATTAAAAAAAAGACATACTGAATTAAAGTTATATAATGTATTGGGAAGTTAATCATCCTACTTGTACGTAAATACAGTTATTTCGAATAACACTATCCAAGTCAGTGATGATTTTTCTGAACAATAGTTCCATGAATTCTTCATACAGGATAATTTCTTGGCTAACAATTTGCAAATCTCAGTCACAACACCGATGTAGTTCACAGATGCTTGAGTACATTACCTAGCACCTACTATCTCTTGTAAGTCAACTAGACCAACAATGGTACAGCCATACAGCAGTGTGGGAATGGATCCACTCACATCTTCCAGTTTCTTCCCTACATTTCTCATCATGTGCTCTAATGGACAGGTTACTGCCTTCTAACATTCACCCAAATCAGGCAACATTGTTTTGTGTACTAAATATGCTGTTCAATACTTTCCTCACATCACACGGCATTTTCTCTGCCTATTTATATATCTCAAAATGTATACAGATCACCACAATTAAACACAGTATCTGAAAACAATTGATCAAAACATAAATGAGAAATCTGATATTCCTTCTGTGCAGTTTCAGATACATGTGCCACATCATTAACCCTGTTGTTATCTAAATCACACTGCAACCTTACTGGTAATCTCCTTTTAAGTGGATCATTCAAGGTAATTTCATCAAATAGTTTGTCAAGGCACGTTAATTTTTTAAGTTGATTCTTACAAAAGTCTTCCAGAATACTATCCCTATTCCTATAATTAGCACAATTCAAAAATTCACTTTTAATTCTCCCCTGTTCAGTTTCTGACCAAAATTTATTTAAAAACTTTTGTCAAAACTTTGATATGTTTCCCATTTACTTAAGTTTAAATTTACCTGTGATAGAGCTTCGCCATCAAGACATCTTTTAACAAATTTGATTTTTTGATTGTCATGCATACCTGACACAAAACTATCTCTACAGTGTATGTAAACTGTCTGATGGAAAACTTTTGATAGGAGTGTTGGACCATGCAGTACCATTGTTTGTACACAGAATTTGTTTCACATGAATTTCTTGAACTGCTGAATTTTTTTGATGTAAATCAGTTCATTAGTTTGCATATTATTTTCAACATTTCAATCTTTTTGGGTTTAAGCTGGCGATATTTTGTTTCATTTTTTCTTCTACAGCCTACTGTGCAACTCTGACATCATCAACATTCTTTGATTGTCTTGCTGACTCAGCTACTTGCTCATTTTCCAAAACAATAAATTTATTTTAAAACATCAACTTTTTCATTCACACTTTTTAACCCCTCTGACAAGCCATTTTTTAACTCTGAAACTTGATTGCTAAGTTCACCTATCTGATCTTATACTTTGCCTGTTTTACTATTGTTTTCAGTTCTCACTTCAGTTAACTGATCATTGACTGCACTAAATTTACTACTGTTATCTGTCTTCATTTCCTCTAGTTTTGCCAAGATTAACTGCAAAATATCAGTTTTTACTGTTTTTCTGCTGACTACTATTTCACTCAGCTCAAACATGTCCTGAATGGATCCTACAGCTTTCACTTCTACTTCACTCCTACCCTTGTCACTATTCATTTTGTTAACAGGCTGGCAAGTCCCCAAACAAATTAGCTTCTCAAATAGTTCATATTTATCTTTCTTTTTTGATGTCTGTGGTTGTATTTTTAAAGTCCTCTGTCATTCGTTCCGGTCCGTCATTGTTGATAGTACATCTTCACTGTTGTTATGATTTGCTTTGTTGGGCAGCCCTCAGTCTTCTTTCTTCATGTCATCAGAAATTTATACATACATAAATTGTAAATGCTATAAAGTACTTTCTTTTCCGCAACAGACAAAACTTCATTATTAAACAACTGATCCCATCTGAGCCACCATTCGTAATCTACCCCTTTTGTTGTCGCAACTGTCTTTATGGTTAATTCAACTAATTAATGGAAAATCTCATATAAAGATGTGAAACAATTACTAACAAAGAGATAGAGGGGCTGGCCAGTACTTACCTCAGCTCAGTACAGCCAATAGAAACACAAAAAACAACCGAAAATTTAAGCTCCTAGCTTTCGGAATAAATGTTCCTTCATCAGGGAGGAGAGAGGGGAAAGAAAGGGAAGAAGGGAAAGTGGATTTAGTTACTCACAACCCAGGTTATGAAGCAACAGGGAAAGGAAAACAGGGAAGGTAGCAAGGATGGAGGCATGGTTGTCCATGGTTAATTCTTTTAATAAGTTTCGAGAGGAGTAGGATTTACAATAAACTTTTTACTCATCTTCTTTTTTCATAGTTGTCTCTAGTACTACTTGTCCAGAGGACTTATTCTTGAATGTGAAATTTTCACATTTTAGCTTCTAATGCTGCAATTGACAGAGATAATTTTGATGAATGCCTGCATGGATATTTTTATATTAATTTGTTTCAAATTTTACTATATCACACTGTCTTTTGAATTTTCCATTGACAAAGCCGGAATTGCATTGTTCTTCCAAAATACGAAAACATGTCCGATCACATCAGAGGCATGCCCACTACTATTTCATTCTGTGGTAATAAAAATATTCCAAAGGCTTTACAATCATTCTTGACAAATGAGTTTCTAGTAGTTTATTATTTTATAAATGAATCCAGAAATAAAAATAATAAACAGTACTAGATTGTGTAATTAATAATAGAAATTATAAGTGTGCCAAATATTTCGTAATTTCATATGTTTCATCAAAAAAAAGAAAAGAAAAAAAAGTCATTTTGATTGTACATTCAGAGCTAGTACATACCAACTGTAACAATGAAAACAAAATAAGTCAATTTCATAGTTTTTGCAGTTAAAATATAACATATTGTCATACAAGAAGCTGAGTAGGACTGTGTTGCAGTGGTTATGATACTAAACTGTTGCATGGAGGGTCATGAGTTCAAAACTCACCTGGACTGTACAATTTGAATTTTTATATTCGGTTTGAGTACATTCTGGAAGTATCCACAAATATCAAGAATCACTGTACTGGAATGTTATGTAGCTGTATACATACTGTATGTGTTCTGGCCAGAGGCAGTTCGCTCCGTGCTCTTATATGTGCAAGTGCTGAATAAACCTCCGTTAAGTAAAGTTAGTGTTTGTCATTCAGTGGATGATGTGTCTTTGTTATTTAGATGACATTGTAGTGTTCTCAGAGACATTTGATGAACATATAAAAAGACTGAGGGCCATTCTTAAGTTTCTCCAACAAGGCAGACTGAAACTTAATCCAAGAAAGGTATTTTGAAGCAAAAGAAATCAGAATATTTGGACACCTTGTGTCAAATGAAGGTGTGCGACCAGACCCAGAAAAGGTGAGATCTATAATGGATTTTCCTATTCCTAAAAGTATTAGAGATGTGAGAAGCTTCCTCGGATTATGTTCTTATTACCGTTGTTTTATCAAAGACTTCTGTATCAAAGCCAGGTCACTCCAAGCAAGAGGTGTTAAAAGCTGATGCTAAGCTCATCTGGGGTGGTGCTCAACAAGATTCTTTTGAAATGCTGTGAAAAGCTCTGATGACTGACCCTGTACTTGGTCTGTATGATGAGAGAGCACCTACAGAAGTACACACAAATGGCAGTGGGTATATGGTTTCAGTGCTGTTCTGGTGCAAATTTTTTATGGAAATGAGAAGTTTATAGCCTATGATTCTAGGACACTTACAAAAGCTGAGAGAAACTACTCAACTACAGAAAGAGAATTACTTGATGTGATCTGAGAAATGTGCAAATTTCAATAGTATCTCTATGGAAGTCCATTCACTGTTGTTACTGACCATCATTCACTTTGTTGGCTGACAGGTCTTAAGGATCCAACAGGATGACTCGCCAGGTGGACACTACGTCTTCGAGAGTATGACATCACCATAGTGTTCGAAAGTGGAAGAAAACAGCAAGATGCCGACTGTCTCTCAAGAAACCCTGTGCAAGACCACCAAGACTTTGATGAAGTTAGTGACTGTCTTGTTGTACTCCAGGATCTCTCTGCTGAGCGGAAGAAGGTCGCCAAGATATCTCAAATTATGCTTGCCTTAAATCAGTCATAGGATCTGAAAGCACAATTTAAGGTAGTTAATGGATTACTTTGCAAGAAATACTTTGATCCATTTGGAAAGAGGTGGCTACCAGTGATTCCTAAACATATGCAATTAGATGTTCTACAGAAATTCCATGACACACCTGAGGCTGGACATTCAGGATTTATTATATCTATGATAAAATCTACAAGAGATTTTTCTGGCCAGGTTTATTTAGGAGTGTCCGTAACTATAGAGAGTGAAAGAGGAGAAAGGCAGTTCCTCAGAAACCACCTGGCTGTCTCATACCAATTCCACCAGCCGAAACTCTTTTCCAGCGTGTTGAGATTGACCTCCTTGGATGATTTCCTATGTCTCCTAGTGGCAATAGATAGATTATTGTTTGCAGTGATTATCTGACACACTATGCCATTACAAAAGCCATGAAAACAGCCGAATCTTCCGAGGTAGCCAAATTCATGGTGGAAGACATTGTATTAAAACAGAGTGCCCCAAGGTTGTTAATTACATATTGAGGGAAAGTTTTTCAATCGAATATTGTGACAGAGATAAACCGTCAGTGCAACATTACTCATCGCATGACGACTGCCTTCTAATGGGCTTATTGAAGGCCTTAATAAGAGCTTGGCTGATATGGTATCAATGTTCATCAGTGTTGAGCAGAGTAACTGGGATGAAGTGCTACCTTCCGTGACGTTTGCTTACAACACCACAAAACAAGACACCACAGGATTTATGCCACTTTTCCTGGTGCATTTGCGTGAGGCGATTATGACGATGGACACAGTGTTTGCGTTACATCCTGATGACGTGGACGATGACTATATTGGCAAGGTGTTAATCAGAGCTGAGGAAGCTTGGCAGTTAGCTGAACTCCACATGCTGCAGGCTCAAGAAAATGATTGCCAAAGGTATGACACGAGCCACCGTCCTGTTGTCTACCAGCCTGGTGCCCTCTTCTGGATCTTTGCTCCTGGTTGGAAGAAGATTTCGACCCCAAAGCAAGACGATGAAATATCAGAGATACCATCAATGTCCTTTGAATGAAGCCCTACAAGGATCCTGCCACCCAGGGTAAATTCAAAACTCCAGCAACAGGCGAAAAGGTGACGAAGAGTGAAGCTGCAGAAGAAGTTCAATGAAGATCACTGCCAGGGTGAGCATCAGTCATCAGGAGTAGGAGTATGCAGGACTGATGACTCATTCCTTGACTAGGAGGATGTATCACCAAGATGCTGTTCTCTTAAGGGGGGAGCAATGTCGCAGAAGAAGCTGAGTAGCACTGTGGTGTAGTGGTTATGATAATAAACTGCTGCATGGTGGGTCGAGAGTTCAAAACTCACCTGGACTGTACAATTTTAATTTCTATATTCAGTTGGAGCACATTCGAGAAGTATCCACAAATGTGAAGAATCATCATACTAGAATGTTCTGTAGCTGTATATATACTGTGTGTATTCTGGCCAGAGGCAGTTTGCTCCGTGCTTTTGTATTTGCAAGTGCTGAATAAACCTTCATTAAGTGAAGTTAGTGTTTGTCATTCATCTAATTACACCTTCTTCTACATTGTAGTGCCTCAAGAATTTTGGAGTAAATTCTAGAGACACTCGTATTTCCACTGTCTCAAACAAGCGTTATTTTAAAGATGAGTGTGTGAAAATGGAACTGTGTCTACTGCACCATGATTATTTGTTTGCTGAACTGGCTTGTATCATTTGGTTGATCAGCACAAGCAGGTATCCTCAGTGCTTGCCTTAGAAGTTACATGCCCAACACAAGGAGCAAGCGTGCCATACTCCGTGATGGTGCAACATCAGTTATTATTGAAAATGGCTAAATGTTGTTAAAAGAAAGAAAAGACACTAACTTTTGTGAGGTCCATTTGGTGGACTATCTAGAACTTTGGAAGATTTATAGTACTGTATTTATTGTAAAGAATATGTAATAATATCTGAAGGACCGGAAATTGTTACACTTACAAAAAATGATTCCCGTATGTGAAAACTGTTGTGTGTCGTGAAAATATAGTGGGATTGAGTTCAAAATATCTCGAGTGTATGGAGTTATTTTAAGAGTAGAGAATATTCCTCCAAAACAGCATCTTATCTTCGGAGAAGAAGGGGGGGGGGGGGGGGGGGGCAGACCACCGCAGCCGGCTATCCTGAAAAGAAGTTCTGCAAAGCAACTTTGCATAAGTTCAATAATCAAGGGGGAGTGTGAGTCTTGCACAACAACACCACAATGTTCCCTCTAATCACTGGAAACTGCCACAATGTGGTGGCTGAAGTGATCAGGACTCGAAAATAAGGTATTTAGGTATTTTTCTGGTGAAAATTGAGATTAGAAAAAGTTGAGTTGCCATAGCAACCCATAATAACAAGATGAAGAAATGGATCTGCAGAATTTGAATAAGAAGATTTGGGTGTGGAAGGAAGCAATCCTCACACGCGCAGTAACCAGCTGACGCCACCGCAGTAACCAGCCACCGATGTCGATGCAGTAACGACATAGATGAGTACTTTGATTGCATGTAAATTTATTGCCAAACATTTTAATTTATATGTCTAAATTTGTACTTTTTAAAAAAATGCCTTGAAAGTGATATTCCATTATTATGTCTGTAGTACCTGTACTAGTATGATAACTTTGTTGTGACAATTCCTACCTCATGTAAATGATTTACAGGAAAATAATAAAATGAAATGAAAATGTAACCAGCCAACACTGGTGCAGTAACGAGTCACTAACACTGATGCAGTAAACCGACAATGTTGCTGAGTGCAAAGGCTGCTGTTTGAGTTCCTGACTCACATCCAATCGCCGACTTTGATGCTGCATCCAATGTTCGATGCTGCTGGTGTCTGTGCTATTCACCGGTGCTGATTCTACAAAACTCTATGTCAGGTTAAGCTAAAGATAATAACTATTTGAATGTAAAGTAGTGTTGTCATTATTCTCAGAGGAGAATTATTTTTTAATTATCACAAAGTATGGAGCAGGAACAACAACCTACAGAAACTGCAGCACCAGCTGTGGCCATAATGGTGAATAAGGACATGCCAGATTTTTCTGAAGTATTAAATTTAATCAAGGCCCAGAGTATACAATTAAATGGTCAATTAGATGGAGATTCAGCTTCTTTAAGACAGGAACTCAGTGTTACTGTAAGAAAGGAATTAAATGAAACCTTAAATGCTCAAGGTCTTAAGTTAGATTCATTAAATAAACAATTGAACATCAAATTGTTGCTCAGAGTGAGGTTCTAAGTAGCCAAAGGGAAATCTTAAACCATCAAGCAACAGGTATATGTCTGCTAAAGACTGAATTTTACATTCCGAATAATAAAGTCGAGAATCTGAAGGTAGATTTAAAGAGTGAACTATCCAGTTCTTTAAATAGTCACATCAATCAACTATTTACTGAATTTAACCAAAGACAGGATGAGCAATTACAGAATTTGATAAACATAGGTTTGTTGCACGTCAAAATAGACGCTCGGAGCAAAGAATCTAGTAATCGAGGCAAAAGCATAGTTACTTTGGAAACTGAATTTGACACCAAATGTAATAATAAAGAACCTGATCTTAATGAAAAGTTTGGATCTTGTTGAAATGTATGTAATGTTAAATTTAATTCTGTAAGACAGGAAATGAATTCTTTGGAATAGAGCACAAATCAGCTTAAGGAATTAATATCGATTATTCAATTTAAAATTCCAGGTGTTGGTGTACGAGCTGTCATTTTGCAAGCAAATAATGTAATGCAAAGTTTTAAAGAAAAATTAACCAACACTGACTGGATAAAGATAAGCAGTCTGGTGGAACCTTTTGAGATAATTATAGATCAAGAAATTTCCGAGAGTATAATCTCCAGAAACATTGCGACTGTTACTTTTTCCAAACCCAATGATGCTATCAAGGTTATTGATGAAAAATTCAGACTTGACTATGATTAAGTAGAAAATAGGATAACTTTACCTAACGTTGTGTTGCCTACTAAAGTGGTGATTGTTTGGTTGTGGGGAGACTTTCACACTAAATGTAACGAAAAGTACTGGTTTGCATTTGCTCAAGTGAAGAAAATGTCAGAGCCATAGGATCCAGGCAGAGTCACTTCTGTACCCCAGGGACATTAACATTCTGTGTTAATGGGTGGAATAATGACTGTTGGTTCCTGAGTTGTTTTCGGTGTTACTTCCACATTAGTTTTCCTACACCTAATTCCTTCCAAATCTTCAACTACTCTGTAATTTATTCATAACCTCTTAAACTATCCTACCATGTTGGTATTTAAGTGAACGAATATGACTTCAAGATAGTGACTAATTTAAGGGGATCACGAATAAACAGTAATCTCTAAACATAAAATGGAATGAACAGAATAATATTCTGGTAGAAAGTATAATATGATGATACTACATAAACAGAGTGACTTTAAGATGGAAGGAACAGAATAGAGTATTATATTTAAGAATAATATAATGTGAAGTGACTGGTGAATTAAATATTTGATTATAGTGAATAATTTTCTATTTTTATAGAATATTTTATACCTTTGGTGAGATGTGATGTGAGTGAGGAGGGTTTATATACATTTTGAAAGGGGTGGGTAGTGTAGGCACAAACATGACTAACACTACACACAAACCCCACCTTTCAGACAACCCTCGCAGACAAGTGTGACTGATTCTTCACCATTTGCCAATCTGCAGGAGTTGCTAAGATCTTTCTTCGGTGACTTCAAAGTTGAAGGTGAGAATGTTTGTTCTGCAGAAGATGTTTCACATCATACCTACTCTGGCTTCTCACACAAGTACTGTCGAAGTAGGGATACTGGGGAAGGGTGGTGGGAAGGGATTCCTGTCTTTGGGGCTATCTTCTGTCCCTTCTTCAATCTTAGCAATCATTTCTATTTTTTCATTTCTTATTTCTCATCTGAGTACCGGTATATCTTTCCATCTGTCCATATGCATACACTTCTATCTATCAAGTACTTCTCAATTTCCATGGTTTTCTATAACCTTCAACTTATTTTACATAAGCTGGCTGAAGAATAAGGCTACATGACTGCCCATACACATACATACAATGAAACACAAAAATGCAAACAGAAAAGATAATGTGAGAACCGCCATGTGTTGGAGGGGGAAAGTTGTGCACTGCGCATAATGATAGGTAAGCACACATGGCTATTTGCGGTGATGGTTCCACATCACACACAGATATGTACAGGAATAAATTATTGTATATAAGGACTAGGAGTATTCGTGGTTATTATGACGGTATTACAGTAGTATGTGTAGATGGGAGGAGAAGATACACTTTGTGGGTTTATTATGAACATGCTACATCACACACTTAAGGGTACAGAAATATATTTGGATTGGACATCAGTTTAACAACTATTCTGATGAATTGTAGGATTGCGGAACATGGAGATATTTCCAAGTGTGCTGTCTGTTGGAAACATTGGACTGGAAGAGTAATGGAGGACTCTAAGGGGTTAAAGGAAGTGTGATGGGTAACGTAGATTTTTAATTTTTCTAGGAGGTATTTTATTATAGTGTCCATAAAGATGTATGCTAGGGCAATGAACTATGAAACCTACTCAGGAAGGAGGAGGAGGGCACACCCAGCATTTATTGAATGGGAAAAAAGGGCAGATAGGCAGACCAAAGAGAGGCTGACCTATACTGTGCGGGCAGGGGCACCAAGAAGGGAATTGACCTGTACCATAGATTAGGAAATTAAAAGGGGCATACCTAACAAAACAGAAGGAGAAAGGGTACTCCTAGGATAAACCCATATAAGCTATAGGTACTGTTCCTAAAGGGAAGGACAGTATCGTCACAGAAGTCACACAATTTGATAGATATTATTCTGGTAAGTTTGAATTCCCTATTTCACTAGTCTTGTCAGTTTTATAAATGTCCAAAAAGGGAACACTTTTATTCTGCCAAGAGTTCCTCCAGATTACACTCAGTAATGATTAAGTACATACTGAGAAAAGGTAGTACAGGAAGTAAGAACAAAGCAACAGAATATTCATGAGTTATGTGCACTTGGAATTTATGACTGGAAAGGGAACCAAAAGGTTCTTGTCCTCACGAATTTTAGATTTTTTTAAAGAGCTAACACCAATATTGATCAAAAGGTTCAAGTTTTATAGTTGTAGTAGAAAGGAAAAAAAGGGAGCTACGTTAAGTACACAATTGTCAAAAGGAATGCCATGCAAACTGATTGAAATATAAATTAATGTTGTATGTATACGATATTGATGCACATAGAAACCGAGCTAAGGGGAGGGATACATAGTGCCTCGAGTATTTTGGGGTAAATTCTAGAGATACTCATAGTTCCACTGTCTCGATCATGTGTTATTTTAAAGATGAGTGTGTGAAAGTGGAACTGTGTCTACTGCACCACAATTATGTGTGTGCAGGACTGGCATGTATTGGGCAGTTGATTGGCGCGGGCAGGTATCTGCAGCACTCGCCTCAGAAGATACACACCCAGTACGAGGAGCAAGCACGCCATACTCCATGACGGTGTAACATCAGTTGTTATTGAAAACAGTTGAATGTTGTTGAAGGGAAAAAAAAGAAAAGAAAAGAAAAGACACTTATCTGAATTATTCACTTACTTTCATGAGGTCCGGATGGTGGACTAGATAGAACTTTGGAAGATTTATAATACTGTATTTATGGTAAAGAATATGTAATAGTATCTGAAGGACCGGAAACTGTTGAACTTATGAAAAATTATTCCTGTATGTGAAACCTGTTGTGTGTTGTGAAAATGTAGTGGGACTGAGTTCAAAGTATCTTGAGTGTACGGAGTTGTTTTAAGAGTAGAGAAAATCCTCCAAAACAGCATCTTATCTTCAGAGAAGAAGTGGGGCAGACCATCGCACCCGGCTATCCTGAAAAGAAGATCAGCAAAGCAATTTCGTGTAAGTTCAGTAATCAAGGGGCAGTGTGAGTCTTTGCACAATAACACCACACTGTTCCCTATAATCACCGGAAACTTCCAGAACCTGACAATACTGTGTATAAAATTATATGAAATTTTTGAGATAAACAGTTGAAATAATATTGACCCGTCCAGAATTCGAAAATTAGTTCTGTTATTGACCACTTCTGTTGAGGAAAAGTAATGCTAGAGGAGGGTGTCACTTTACAATACTCTATTGAAAACACCAAAACCTGATCAGCTTTCATTTTTGAGAGAATGTATGATTTTCTTAATTTCAGAAAGAGAAGTTGCTGATAGATTCAGACGATTGAATTTTTTTGAGAGTCACTTTACCCACATACTCCTGTGGTTTTACTCTTGAACTGTTTGTCTCTATACTTTTGACTATATTTACAAAATGGCTATTAAATATATTTGCTACCTGTGACTCATCATTTATAGCTTTTCCATTCAGTTCAATAGTGGTCTTATCCTGTTCTGTGGCTTCTTGTCCTCTCTCTCATTTTATTATATTCCTCATAGCATTAAGTCTGTTGTTGGAGTTCCTGATTTTGCATATTATGTGCATGTTGCATTTTTAATAACTTTTTTTTAGTAGTTTTAAGTAGTTTCACAGGATCTCAGCTTGCAGGATCTCTACTTGTTCTTGCCAACAAGTACATTTCTCTTTTATCTTCAAAGATACTGTAATACCACTAGTTTTTTTATGTGGCTGTTTAATGTTCTTTCTGATCATCTTGTGTTGAAAGCTATTTCAAACAGTGATAACAATTTATTGTGGAATAGATTAAGTTTAATCTTAGCAGTTGGTTCATTATAAATTTCATCCCAGATCATCTTCTGTCAACTATTCTTTAAAAAAATTCATCTGGTGTCATGAATTATTCTGATTTCCAATGAGGAGTATCTATACTGTAACATACTGATGTTTATCCTAACTATGCATAGTAATCGGAGAGAGAATTTGTTACTGGGAAAACAGTTATTTTCTTGTTTTGAACCACACCAAAGTAAACATTATCAATTACATCCTACTGTGTATCCACCGGTAGTGGAAAGTTAATCAGTGAGATCAAATCGTAGGATCCAAGTAAGGTTTTCAGATTGTTTTTCCTATTAGAATCCTTTAGAGAATCTACATGGAAGTCACAATAGACTGTTAATTGCTTGCTGCTGTTTGACAGGTAGTACAGTAAGGAATCAAGATTCCTCATAACAGTTCAAAATTTCACAGGGGAGAGGGTCTCTGTATACAGTTACAGTTAAACATGAACTATTTTTCAATATTGATTCATAAGTGCACACTTCTGTGTGCTGTCCACAACAAAGTCTAGTTTTCTCATTGTTTCTGAATTTGTGTGTTGTCTTAATATATATAACAAGTCTGTTTCCTGTATTAGTTCTGCCTGAGTAAGCTGTTAGAGTGTAATATTTTTATGTAATGTATCTAACACTGTCATTACATGGTACTCAACAAGCACAGGATGTGTACCTTTCCACGGCTATTAAAATGTTTGAATCAGCCAAGAAGCTGCCTAACACCATAGTGTAGTGGTTATGATACTAAACTGTTGCATTTGTGAGTTTAAAACCCACCTGGTCTGTAAAATTTTAATTTCTATATACAGTTTGAGTACATTCTAGAAGTATCCACAAATGTCAAGAATCATTGTACCGGAATGTTCTGTAGCCGTATATATACTGTATGTGTTCTGGCCAGAGGCAGTTCGTTCCACACTCTTGTATGTGCAAGTGCTGAATAAACCTTCGTAAGTGAAGTTGGTGTTCATCATTCATCAAATTACACCTTCTTCTATGTGACATTATTTTGGTGGAGGCACCAGGTACTGGAACTTGTGATAGTGCACATTATCGATGACACAGTGGCTTCCATCAGGCCACACCAGAGCCACCATTTACAGGGCGAGAAACCCGAGTTTGAGCCATATTCAACAGATTGCTATCTACCAGAGACAGAAGAAGAAGAAGAAGAAGAAGAGGATGTTACAATGACAGTAACTGTGTGCCACCACATGAGACATCCTTCCGGGTTCTCTGGTGACGATGGCCAAGATCCAAACAAGTGGCTAAAGGTATATGAGTGTATAGCCAAATTTAAGAAATGGGGTGACACCTTGTGTTTGGCTAATGTATTTTTCTACTTGGAGGGCACTGCCAAGCAATGGTATGAGAACAATGAGGAGAAGTTTGCAAGGTGGAAAGTATTCCATGTGGAACTGCGATAGTATTTCAGTGACACACAACGACAGAAGTGAAAGGCTGAAGATAAATTAAAGTGCAGGGCACAGTGTCCAGGAGAAACTACAGCATCCTACACTCAAGATGTCTTGGAGCTATGTAAAATTGTGGATCCCAGAACGAAGGAGGAAGATAAGGCTGCACATCTCATGAAGGGACTTGCTGAGGACATGTATCAAGCTCTACTCCTGAAGGAGGTTTCGACAGCAGGCGACTTCATAAAATGGTGCCAGTATATCGAGACAAGGCATGAAAAAAGAATTACATGCAACAAATTTGAAAGGCTTCCAAACGTTGTATCAATGTCTGTGATGGAGGAAGCAACTGATTTCACAAGTGTTCTTCATCAGATAGTGAGAGAGGAAGTTCAGAAGGCACTTGGATTGCACGGCAATCAAAAAAACAGAGATGCTTTGAGAGGTCATATGGGAGGAAGTGGAACAGACATTGAAACCATCTCTCATGCTTCATTTCCCTTTAAAATGATGAAAAAGTTGAGACACAGGCGGAGTTATGTTCCTACAATGCCGCATGAGGAATCTGTTTGGGCACCAAGGAAGACTGATGTCTGGAGGACCCAGGATAGCCAACCAGTATGTTTCCACTGCAGATCACTGGGACAGGTGGTGCGCTATTGTTGAGAAAAGTGTCGGGTATTTGATTATGCCCATGCCAGAAGACAGCAGACCGATCTTAGCTAACCTCAAAGCCAAATCCAGGATGACAAAAATGAACAAGGAGATATGGGTACAGGATGGCGTAGGCCACCATCGCCACATGCTATCTGCTGGAGAGGACGTTCCCAACATGCAGATTAAGGTCTCCATCACCATTTAGAAGCTCCAACTGATCACCTAGCCATTGCAACCTGGAAAACTAAACGCTGCAACTTTCCTTGAAGCCTCCAAAGAGAAAAATCCTCTGCCATCGATCAGTACAGAAATGATACGAATCTACATAGATATCCTCATGGACGGCAGACCACACCAAGCTCTTGTGGACTCTGGAGCATCATATTCAGTCATTTAGGAGAAGTACCATTGCCAGTTGTAGAAAACAGAACTGATTATCAACAAAGCATCTCTTTAGAAAATGGCTAATAGGAAATTTGTAAAACCTACAGGAAGATGTACCATTCATATGGGTATAAATGGCCAAACACAGCCCTTAGAATTCATCGTCTTACAAGAGTGTAGTCATGACATCATTCTCGGATGGGACTTTCTGAAAGCTTCTCAGGCAACTGTAGATTGTGGTTACTTGTAGATTATGCTGGACGAGATGAGATACTGTGGACAGGAATATGCACATCCGAGTGTGTGGAGACTATGTGTGCTGGATGAAGTGATCATTTCGGCAGTCGGCACTAGAAAGGTAACTGTCATGTGTCATGTCATGCATCAACCCATGGATCTTGTAGTGGAATGTAAGAGAAGCATACCACTGAAGAATAACTTGGTCATCCCAGCCTCTGTTGTCACATTTAAGAACGGATTCAGTGAATTGTGGATAGTTAACTGTCGCCGAGAACTGCAGATCCTTCCAAGATGCATGTGCATAGCAAATGCTGATCCATTAATTGAAGAACAGCTGAGTGTCATAGAAACCTCCCATGCCAAGTCTGTGGGCGAAAATAGCGCTACCACTACAAGATAAGATCTTCTAACTCCACTATCACCATATCTCACTAAGGAACAGAAGAAGAAGCTACTTGCCATTCTTCAAGAGTTCTCTGAATGCTTCAATCCACAGGTGAAGAGCAAATTAGACAAATTGAAGGTGAAGCACCAGGTTAGTACTGGATACCATCAACCAATAAGCCAGAGAGCATACCATGTGTCAGCAATGGTACGTCGAATAATTTGTGATGAGATGGAGAAAATGATGAAGAATTACATCATTCAGCCTTCACAGAGCCCATGGTCCTTGTCAAAAAGAAGGATGGCAGTTGATGCTTTTGTGTTGATTTCAGGAAGCTTAATAAAATAACTGAAAAGGGTGTTTACCCTCTTCCACAAATTGACGATTAACTAGATTGCCTGAAGTGGGCTAATTTTTTCTCAAACATGGACATGCACTCAGGATAGTGGAAAATTGAAGTAGATCAGGCTGATAATGAGAAAACTGCATTCATCACCCCTGAGGGCCAGTTTGAGTTTAAGGTAATGCCGTTTGGTTTGCGTAATGCACCAGCAACTTTTGAACAGATTATGGATAATCTTCTACGTCACCTGAAGTGGATGATGTGTCTTTGTTAAGTATATATAAGTAAATATAACATATTGTTATAGAAGAAGCTGCATAGCACTGTGGTGTAGTGGTTGTGATACTAAACTATTGCATGGAGGGTCGTGAGTTCAAAACTCACCTGGACTGTACAATTTTAATTTCTATATTTGGTTTGAGTACATTCTAGAAGTATCCACAAATATCAAGACTCACTGTACTGCAGTGTTCTGTAGCTGTATACATACTGTATGTGTTCCAGCCAGAGGCAGTTTGCTCCATGCACTTGTATGTACAAGTGCTGAATAAACTTCCGTTAAGTGAAGTTAGTGTTCGTCATTCAGTGGACAATGTGTCTTTGCTATTTAGATGACATTGTAGTGTTCTCAGAGACATTTGATGAACATATAAAAAGACTGAGGGCCATTCTTAAGCGTCTTCAACAAGGCAGACTGAAACTTAATTCAAGAAAGTGTCTGTCTGGAGCAAAAGAAGTCAGAATAATTGGACACCTTGTATCAAACAAAGGTGTGCGGCCAGTCCCAGAAAAAGTGAGATCTATAATCGAATTTCCTATTCCTAAAAGTATTAGAGATGTGAGAAGCTTCCTCAGATTATGTTCTTATTATTGTTGTTTTATCAAAGACATCCCCCCCCCCTCTTCCCCCCCTCCCCCCCCCCCCCCCCCATGAACAATGGACCTTGCTGTCAGTGGGGAGGCTTGCGTGCCTCAGTGATACAGATATCTGTACCATAGTTGCAACCATTATGGAGGGGTATCTGTTGAGAGGCCAGACAAATGTGTGGTTCCTGAAGAGGGGCAGCAGCCTTTTCAGCAGTTTCAGGGACAACAGTCTGGATGATTGACTGATCTGGTCTTGTAACACTAACCAAAACAGCCTTGCTGTGCTGGTACTGTGAACGGCTGAAAGCAAGGGGAAACTACAGCCATAAATTTTCCCGAGGGCATGCAGCTTTACTGTATGTTTAAATGGTGATGGCGTCCTCTTGGGTATAATATTCTGGAGGTAAAATAGTCCCCCATTCGGATCTCCGGTCAGGGACTACTCAGGAGAATGTTGTTATCAGGAGAAAGAAAACTGGCATTCTACGGATTAGAGGTGGAATGTCAGATCTCTTAATTGGGCAGGTAGGTTAGAAAATGTAAAAAGGGAAATGGATAGGTTAAAGTTAGATGTAGTGGGAATTAGTGAAGTTCGGTGGCAGGAGGAACAAGATATCTGGTCAGGTGAATACAGGGTTGTAAATACAAAATCAAATATGGGTAATGCAGGAGCAGGTTTAATAATGAATAGGAAAATAGGAATGTGGGTAAGCTACTACAAACAGCATAGTGAATGCATTAATGTGGCCAAGATAGATACAAAGCCCACACCTACTACAGTAGTACAAGTTTATATGCCAACTAAGAAGAGATTGATGAAATGTATGATGAGATAAAACAAACTATTCAGATAGTGGAGGGAGGTGAAAATTTAATAGTCATGGGTGACTGGTATTCGAGAGTAGGAAAAGGGAGAGAAGGAAACGTCGTAGGTGAATATGGATTGGAGGGAGGGGAGGGGGGGGGGGGGGGGGAGAGAGAGAGAAATGAAAGAGGAAGCCGCCTGGTGGAATTTTGCACAGAGCATAACTTAATCATAGCTAACACTTGGTTCAATAATCATGAAAGAAGCTGGTATGCATGGAAGAAGCCTGGAGATACTAGAAGGTATCAGATAAATTACATAATGGTAAGACAGAGATTCAGGAACCAGGTTTTAAATTGTAAGACATTTCCAGGGGCAGATGTGGACTCTGACCACAATCTACTGGTTATGAACTGTAGATTAAAACTGAAGAAACTGCAAAAAGGTGGGAATTTGAGGTGATGGGACCTGGATAAACTGAAAGGACCAAAGGTTGTAGAGAGCTTCAGGGAGAGCTTTAGGGAACGATTGACAAGAATGGGGGAAAGAAATACAGTAGAAGAAGAACTGATAGTTTTGAGAGATGAAATAGTGAAGGTAACAGAGGATCAAGTAGGCAAAAAGATGTGTGCTAATAGAAATCCTTGGGTAACAGAAGAGATGTTGAATTTAATTGAGGAAAGGAGAAAATATAAAAATGCAGTAAATGAAGCAGGCAAAAGGGAATACAAATGTCTCAAAAATGAGATTGCCAGGAAGTGCAAAATGGCTAAGCAGGCATGGCTAGAGGACAAATGTAAGGATGTGGAGGGTTATCTCACAAGGGGTAGGATAGATACAGCCCACAGGAAATTTAGAGAGACCTTTGGAGATAAGAGAACCACTTGTGTGAATATCAAGAGCTCAGATAGAAACCCAGTTCTACGCAAAGAAGGGAAAGCAGATAGGTGGAAGGAGTATATAGAGGGTCTATATGAGGGCGATGTTCTTGAGGACAGTATTATAGAAATAAAAGAGAATGTAGATGAAGATGAAATATGTGATATGATACTGTGTGAAGAGTTTGACAGAGCAATGAAAGACGTAGGTCGAAACAAGGCCCCGGGAGTAGACAACATTCCATTAGAACTACTGACAGCCTTGGGAGAGCCAGGCCTAACAAAACTCTACTATCTGGTGAGCAAGATGTACGAGACAGGAGAAATATCCTCAGACTTCAAGAAGAATATAATAATTCCAATCCCAAAGAAAGCAGGTGTTTGACAGATGTGAAAATTACTGAACTATCAGTTTAATAAGCCATGGCTGCAAAATACTAACATGAATTCGTTACAGACGAATCGAAAAACTGGTAGAAGCCGACCTCGGGGAATATCGGTTTGGACTCCGTAGAAATGTTGGAATACGTGAGGCAATACTGATCCTATGACACATCTTAGAAAATAGATTATGGAAAGACAAACCTACATTTATAGCATTTGTAGACTTAGAGAAAGGTTTTGAAAATGTTGACTGAAATACTCCCTTTCAAATTCTGAAGGTGGCAGGGATAAAATACAGGGAGCAAAAGGATATTTACAATTTGTACTGAAACCAGATGGCAGTTATAAGAGTCGAGGGGCACAAAAGAGAAGCAGTGGTCGGGAAGGCAGTGAGACAGGGTTGTAGCCTATTCTCAATGTTATTCAGTCTGTATATTGAGCCAGCAGTAAAGGAAACAAAAGAGAAATTTGGAATTGGAATTATAATCCATAGAGAAGATATAAAAAGTTTGAGGTTTGCCAACGACATCGTAACTCTGACAGAGACAGCAAAGGACCTTAGAAGAGCAGCTTAATAGAATGGACAGTGTCTTGAAAGGAGGATATAAGATGAACATCAACAAAAGCAAAACGAGAATAAAGGAATGTAGTCGAATTAAATTGCGTGATGCTGTGGGAATTAGATTAAGAAATGTGATGCTTAAAGTAGAGAGGATATAAAATGTAGACTGGCAATGGCAAGGAATGCGTTTCTGAAGAAAAAAAATTGTTAACATCGAGTACAGTTTTAAGGGTCAGGAAGTAGTTTCGGAAAATATTTGTATGGAGTGTAGCCATGTATGGAAGTGAAACATGGATGATAAATGGTTTAGTCAAGAAGAGAATAGAAGCTTTTGAAATGTGGTGTGACAGAAGAATGCTGAGGATTAGATGGGTAGATCAAAAAACTAATGAGGAGGTATTGAACAGAATTGGAGAGAAGAGAATTGACTAGAAGAAGGGACCGGTAGGTAGGGCATTTTTGAGGCATCAAGGGATCACCAATTTAGTATTGGAGGGCAGTGTGGAGGGTAAAAATCGTAGAGGGAGACCAAGAGATGAATACACTAAACAGATTCAGAAAGATGTAGGTTGCAGTAGGTACTGGATGATGAAGAACGTTGCACAGGATAGAATAGCATGAAGAGCTGCATCAAACCAGTCTTTGTACTTAAGACCACACCAACAAGCATAAAGGCTTCTGTATCACAGCCAGGCCACTCAAAGAGTTGTTGAAATCTGATGCTAAGTTCATGTGGGTTGGTGCTCAACAAGATTCTTTTGACGTGCTGTGAAAAGCTCTGGTGACTGACCCTGTACTTGGTCTGTATGATGAGAGAGCACCCACAGAACTACACACAGATGGCAGTGAGTATGTGATCAGTGCTATTCTGGTGCAGATTTTGAATGGAAAAGAGAAGGCTATAGCCTATGATTCTAGGACACTTACAAAAGCTTAGAGAAACTACTCAACTACAGAAAGAGAATGTCTTGCTGTAATCTGAGAAATGTGCAAATTTCAATAGTATCTCTATGGAAGGCCATTCACTGTTGTTACAGACCATCATTCACTTTGTTGGCTGACAGGTCTTAAGGATCCAACAGGATGACTTGCCAGGTGGACACTACGTCTTCGAGAGTATGACATCACCATAGTGTACGAAAGTGGAAGAAAACAGCAAGATGCCGACTGTCTCTCAAGAAACCCTGTGCAAGACCACCAAGACTTTGATGAAGTTAGTGACTGTCTTGTTGTACTCCAGGATCTCTCTGCTGAGCGGAAGAAGGTCGCCAAGATATCTCAAATTATGCTTCACTAGGTGTCGCACTGAAGAGAGTGCCAGAGGAGGAAGGCAGTTCCTCAGAAACCACCTTGCCATCTCTTACCAATTCCACCAGCCGAAACACTTTTCCAGCATGTTGGGATTGTCCTCGCGGATGATTTCCAACATCTGCTAGTGGCAATAGATAGATTATTGTTTGCAGTGATTATCTAACACACTATGCCAATACAAAAGCTGTAAAAACAGCCGAAGCAATGTTGCTACTCATAATTACACCCTGTTAGATGTTATATGCTGAGTATATTATTATTAAATTACATGTGAATGCATGGAGCACATGACCATGCAGAACCCCCTACCAAGGGCACTTTGCTGCTAGTTGACTTGTTTATCATTAGTGTATGCTCTGCTTCAATACTGCTTGTGTTGCAGTTACAGTCATATGTTACTAGACACTTTCTTTGCATTGTTAAGGCTGTACGCTTGGTTGGTTAGGAAGGAGCTGAAGTTTGTGGTATGTAACTCAAATGACCCGATCTCATTTTTTGTAATATTGAGACATGTTGAGAGTGCTGTTCACCTATGTTTTTTACTTTTTGTAACAGATGTCTGAAGATGGGTGTAATCCCGAAATGTGTAATTTGTTCTAATGAGCCAATTGAACATCTTATGACTTTATTGCGATTGTACAGCATTGGTTGCCAATTATTAACATAAAAATGATCGCAGGCCTCAGAAGGGATTTTATGTCCTATATATCATGTGTTGGGATTAGCCAGCTTATAAGTACAAATGGCATATTGAAAATTGTGGTAAATCATGCAAAAATCTTAAATAATGGCTTAATCAATTAATGAAATTTCATGCATAAAATTTGGGTTAACAAAAGCAAAATGTCAAAGGTTGGGGCAAAATCTTCAGTGGGAAATATAGATACTTCTGAAATTGAATATTAATTTTCTCATAAATTAATCAGTTTTACAGAACTTGAAAGTAGGATTGGTGGTCTAGTAATGGTCACTGTGCCCTGAAATACATATTAGTTTACAAATTTTTCCTTATTATGCAGTGAAGCGGAATTTTCAGTAAGATATAACTTTCAATTAATTTATTTCCCTATAAAACTAAGTACAGCATTAGGATACACACATCAAAAATATCACTTTGCACAATGATTTAAGAGGGAAACAGCTTAATGTGTTGAAGTATTTGAACAGCCCCTCCATCCCCCCCCCCCCCCCCCCCATGTGTACACTACTTGGAGAATGTACAAACTTTGAGAAGCAAGCAATGTGGAAAAAGAAAAAAAAAAAAAAAAAAACTATTACCATGAGTTGAAGTCATAACAGTTGGAACACACCCGACTTGCTATGTCACATCACCCTCACATGATAAATAGGTGACTGTATAATGCAACATACAACAATCAGTTACAAATATCTTGGGATTCATAGCCGATCAGTTATCAAATTTTCAGAGAATTTTAATATGCAACGATAAACCTTGTTCTGGATCTGGAACTAGGACTGGCCGTAGCTCTCCATACAGGTGTATGCAAATTTTATACAGTACTTTTAGACACTTACAGGCAATAACTTTCTTGGATAAGAAAAAATTTTGCAATTGAGTAACTGCATTTTATACACTCACCACACATTTCACATGTACTCCAGATAATTTCACAAGCACCTCTGTTCACAGCCTCCAAATGTCCAGGCAGTGAATTCATTTCCAGGCACTCCTTACAGACTCCATGGTTATAATTGTGCACACAAACTGATTATATGAAAAGTACATACAAAATAACTTATGTTGGCAAAATAATGACTTTTTCTAAACCTGAAGCAGAATAACCAAAAAATTTTTATTATGCATTTAACATTTATTATCATTGTGTGAAATGCATTTCTTAATTGCTTCAGGCAAGGGTCTCTAAGATGTCTAGTTCCTAATTTTACTGAAGAACTTAATGATACAAAGTCATGATTCCATCTTTCTTTCAATATTTTAAATAATACACATTGCAGAGTTTTACACAGTCTTTACTGGTTTATAGTATTACACATTATTTTTGTTTTACTACTGGTGTCTATAATTGTTTATCCACAAATCTATACAGAAGACATTATATTACTATTCACATAGGGCCATTTGTATAACAGATTGAAATGTTACTGTATCTCATTGCTACCTATCGGCACCCCTCAGAGAGCATTAAAGATAAACACCAGTCATAATTGTCCAATTGTAAAGTGACCTGTTTCCAAATTACATACAAAAATAACCACTATTTCAGTATACATATAATTCGAAAATGATGCTTTGCTGATAAACATTGTTCTTATGTGAGAAACACAATATAAATGTGAAATTCATACTGTAACTAATCGAAAGAAGTGTAGCACATGGTCAGGATGTACCAGTAAACCTATCATTATTGGTCAGGATGTACCAGTAAACCTATCATTATAAAATTACTACAGCAAATTAAATACCACATATAAATAAAGCACATTAATTGAATCTTCGATATATGTTAGCACAAAAATTCAGGCACTAGTTGATTTGTTATAAACAAATTTAGAAATGTAATTGTTACCTGTAACATAATTAGTCAGAAAATGTTATATTAACTCGTAATTAAGTTGAAAATATGTTCACCTTGTTCAGCACTGAGATTGTAAATTTTTAGCAATGTGTATCTCATATTCAGTTTAACTTTTAATTGTGATTTTACATAAAATTGTAATTTTCATTGTAGGCAATTACAAAAGTATAAATAGAGGTCACGCAGGCATCTTGGGGAACTCGTTTTTTGGCTAGGGTTGCAAGCAAATGTATTGTAGGCTCACTCATTTGTTGATTGTTGTGAACTCTGTGTCATTTGATGTCAACTTTGGGTACATGTGATGTAACCGATATAGTTCACCAGGCTCAGACACCAGAGTACTGGAAATGTATTGGTATTAAAACTGCACTGTACTTTGGAATTTATTTGGGAGTCTTCTGCAATCCTTTTCATATGCTGCACAGTGACGAGACATGAATCCAGGAATTTTACTAAACCCCGAGAACTAAACAACTCTAAATGTTGGTAGAATTAACGTGAAAACAACAGCGCATTGACTGGGCATTTCACTCAAAATATTTGCAACACGGAAGTGGGAAAAATATAAACATCTCAAGAAAGATATTGTACTTCATAATCATTTCGTTTTTGGCAAAGTTTTCAGATTTATAGTTCTTCTCTTTAAATTATATGACCACTTTGCAATTGTCTTCTTAATATACTCTTTTGCTCTACTCACATACATCATTTTCTTATTTTATGTTAAGTAATGGTACTATTCCTTACACGTGAATTAGTTACTTACTGTACAGGCAATTTTAACCTGATCTCTGTGAAGAAGCAAGTTTAGATAATTTTAATTATGCTCTGCCTCCTTAAATTCATTTTGTTACTTTTAACTATTTACCATTCACATATGTGAATAGTATTTGCATTTCCATAAAAGAGGAAGGTTGGCCCTCAGTTTTAAAGAATATAACACTAGATCTAATTTCAGCTTAGTTTTATGTATGTAATTGATTTTCTAATTTATTTTGACTATTCCTAGTTAGTATCTTTCATTATAGAGTGGCATTAGTAATTGTTTCATAACTTAAATTTTATTGTTGATGTGTAAACAAATATAAATTCTGTACTAATTACAAACATTTGGAAGACAAAATACTACTAATCTTAAAGTATCTATTTGGCTCTATTCAAAAATATGTTACCAAAGCCAGCCCTTAATTAATTCCAAAGTAATTAACAGTTTTGTCAAAAGATTTTTTGCATAACAATATTTGTTAGTTTCATGATTTAATCAAATAATTCGTCCTATCTCTTATAGTAGAAGAAACTGTTAGAAAGACGGAATTTTTCAATGTATTCAGTTACTTTAATAAGTTAAGTTTTAATTGCAATTTCCATAAATTTAACTTTGAAGAATGTGTAATTTTAGTACCTATTATTGTGATGATATATAAGGGCCCAGTTTTTGGTCATGAGAGAGTTAGTCCAAGGCCAAGTTTCAGACAAGTAACCTGTGTTGCTTATTTATTTATTTCATGTGATCTGATGTTACACAGTGTGTTGCAGATGTCAGACAATATCAGTTAACATTGTTAACATGTATTAACATACAGTATCCCAATGTATTATATTGCTCAATGTTTTCAATTTATCACACATGGCAAGATTACTGTTTGAAGCATTCATTTACAGAGTAAAAACAGTGACACAACAAATATGACTTCACGGCTTTGCTAAATTTTATGTTGTCCTCAATGGACTTAATTCTAGTGGGAAGACTGTTGAACAGTTGGAGACCTATGTATAAAGCTCCCTTTTTACACAGTTGAGTGTTTATATGTAAAACATGCAGATTTGAGTTTTTTCTGGTGTTGTGTTCATTAATTTCATTACTTTTTACAACTCTGGCGTCAGTTGGCACTATAAGGTTTCTGAAAAATTTTAGGGTCTTGAGAATGTATAGGCAAGCCAGTGTAAGGATTTCCAACTTTCTGAAGATGGGTTTGCAGGAGTCTCTGGATTTGTTCCCAGTAAAAATCCTCATTGCTCTCTTCTGGATTTTGAATGTGATCAGAGCCGTTGGAGAATTTCCCAAGAATATCACACCATATTTTAGGTGGACTTGTATGTAAGCGTAGTTCGCACTGGTTAATATTTTCAGGCTAGCACAGAATTTCAGTACGCTCAATGCACAATAGCCAGTACTAATTCTGGCATTTACCTTTCCTTTATGTGTATACCATTTCAGGTTATCTTGAACCCACAGACCGAGGAATTTGAAAACAGTGTTGGTATCTATTGGCTGGTTATTTACAGTGACAAATGGTTGAGAGGAATTTGCATTTTGTGTTGTGTGAAAGTTCATGCAAACTGTCTTTTTGGTGTTGATTGTTAATCTGTTGATTTTAGACCAGCTGCTGAGTTGTTCAGTGGTGAAGTTCACAGCTTTTTGCACAGCCTCCGTATTCTCCCCTTTGAGGAGTACAGTTGTGTCATCAGCAAATATTATTGTTTTGTGTGCATCAACATTCAGGCTCAAGTTATTAATGTACAGGAGGAAAAGTAGGGGTCCCAATACTGAACCCTGTGGAACACCTTGCTTTACAGTTTTATTACTCGACAGTATTTCGGTTCTTGAGCTGCTTTGTCCATTAGTGTATTTCATGCTGACTCTTTGCATCCGAATGGTTAGGGATGTAGAAATTCAATTGTTTGCCATTTCTCTGATAACATAGTGTTCTATTTTTTCCAGCAATATTTTGTGGTCAACAGTGTCAAAAGCCTTTGACAGATCCAGAAATATGCCTGTTATGGGTTGTTTTCTATCTAAAAGATCTAATAGCATATTTGTTGTGTTGTTGTGGTCTTCAGTCCTGAGACTGGTTTGATGCCGCTCTCCATGCTACTCTATCCTGTGCAAGCTTCTTCATCTCCCAGTACCCACTGTAACGTACATCCTTCCGATTCTGCTTAGTGTATTCATCTCTTCGTCTCCCTCTACAATTTTTACCCTCCACGCTGCCCTCCAATACTTAATTGGTGATCCCTTTATGCCTCAGAACATGTCCTACCAACCGATCCCTTCTTCTGGTCAAGTTGTGCCACAAACTTCTCTTATCCCCAATCCTATTCAATATTTCCTCATTAGTTACGTGATCTACCCAACTATCTAATCTTCAGCATTCTTCTGTAGCACCACATTTCGAACGCTTCTATTCTCTTCCTGTCCATACTATTTATCGTCCATGTTTCACTTCCATACATGGCTACACTCCATACAAATACTTTCAGAAATGACTTCCTGACACTTGAATCCATACTTGATGTTAACAAATTTCTCTTCTTCAGAAATGCTTTCCTTGCCATTGACAGTCTACATTTTATATCTTCTCTACTTCGGCCATCATCAGTTATTTTGCTCCCCGAACAGCAAAACTCCTTCACTACTTTAAGTGTCTCATTTCCTGATCCAATTCCCTCAGCATCACCCAACTTAATCAGACTACATTCCATTATCCTCATTTTGCTTTTGTTGGTGTTCATCTTATATCCTCCTTTCAAGACACTGTCTATTCTGTTCAACTGCTCTTCCAAGTCCTTTGCTGTCTCTGACAGAATTCCAATGTCATCGGCAAACCTCAAACTTTTTATTTCTTCTCCATTGATTTTAATACCTACTCTGAATTTTTCTTTTGTTTCCTTTACTGCTTGCTCAATATACAGATTGAATAACATCGGGGAGAGGCCACAACCCTGTCTCACTCCCTTCCCAACCACTGCTTCCCTTTCATGCCCCTCAGTTCTTATAACTGCCGTCTGGTTTCTGTACAAATTGTAAATAGCCTTTCACTCAGTGTATTTTACCCCTGCCACCTTTAGAATTTGAAAGAGAGTATTCCAGTCAACATTGTCAAAAGCTTTCTTTGAGTCTACAAATGCTATAAATGTAGGTTTGCCTTTCCTTATTCTTTCTTCTAAGATAAGTCGTTAGGTCAGTATTGCCTCACGTGTTCCAGTACTTCTATGGAATCCAAACTGATCTTCCCCGAGGTCGGCTTCTACTAGTTTTTCCATTTGTCTGTAAAGAATTGTTTGGCAATTTTCACATCTGTCAACACCTGCTTTCTTTGGGATTGGAATTATTACTTGAAGTCTGAGGGTATTTCGCCTGTCTCATACATCTTGCTCACCAGATGGTAGAGTTTTGTCAGGACTGGCTCTCCCAAGGCTGTCAGTAGTTCTAATGGAATGTTGTCTACTCCCGGGGCCTTGTTTCGACTCAGGTCTTTCAGTGCTCTGTCAAACTCTTCATGCAGTATCGTATCTTCCATTTCATCTTCATCTACATCCTCTTCCATTTCCATAATACTGTCCCCAAGTACATCACCCTTGTATAGACCCTCTATATACTCCTTCCATCTTTCTGCTTTCCCTTCTTTGCTTAGAACTGGGTTTCCATCTGAGTTCTTGATGTTCATATCAGTGGTTCTCTTATCTCCAAAGGTCTCTTTAATTTTCCTGTAGGCAGTATCTATCTTATCTCTAGTGAGATAAGCCTCTACATCCTTACATTTGTCCTCTAGCCATCCCTGCTTAGCCATTTTGCACTTCCTGTCGATATCAATTTTGAGAGGTTTGTATTCCTTTTTGCCTGCTTCATTTACTGCATTTTTATATTTTCTCCTTTCATCAATTAAATTCAATATTTCTTCTGTTACCCAAGGATTTCTACTAGCCCTCGTCTTTTTACGTACTTCACTACTTCATCCCTCAAAGCGACCCATTCTTCTTCTACTGTATTTCTTTCCCCCATTCCTGTCAATTGTTCCCTTATGCTCTCCCTGAAACTCTGTACAACCTCTGGTTCTTCCAGTTTATCCAAGTCCCATTTCCTTAAATTCCCACCTTTTTGCAGTTTCTTCAGTTTTAATCTACAGGTCATAACCAATAGATTGTGGTCAGAGTCCACATCTGCCCCTGGAAATGTCTTACAATTTAAAACCTGGTTCCTAAATCTCTGTCTTACCATTGTATATTCTATCTGATACCTTTTAGTATCTCCAGGTTTCTTCCATGCATACAACCTTCTAGCTAACAGTTGGTTTAAGAATCATGAAAGATGAAAGAAGGATAGCGTATTTATGCAATCATATACTGCAGTTTCAGTAGATTTGCCACTTCTGAACCCATGTTGAGCTAAACTTAGTAAATCCTTTTTTTTTCCAATGAAGTACATCATTCTTTTGTACATTATTTTTTCAAAAAATTTAGAAAACTGGATGAGATGGAGATAGGTCCATAGTTGTGACTTCTGAAATTTTCCCGGCGTATTTGTTCTTCTAATAATTTCCGGGTATGCAGCCGGATCCCGTCGACATTCTGCCACGATATTTCGGCCCAGAGACGTCCGGCCATCATCAGGTGAGTACACAACTACTGAAGAGCCCAGGTGCAGTCGCGGTATTTATACCGATTCTCGCGCACGTGTTGACATGCGCGGCATAGCCGAGTTGTACGTGCTGCCCTCGGTGGTGAAAGTTAAAGATCATCTAGTCATTGAGTATCAAATGACGCTGTCTATTCCGCTGTGAATGTATAATTTTAATAACAGGATTCCAAGTTTTATCCAGTTGAAAGCCGTTGTCACGATTTATAAGATTATCGGCAAGACGTATTTCCACTGATTCCTTGATTACGGAATCCCAAAATCCGGAAACCGGAGCTAAAATTTTTGTTCCATTGTATTCCATTGAATGTCCTAATGAAATACAGTGCTCTGCTACTGCCGATTTTGACGGTTGCCACAGACGGGTGTATCTTTCATGTTCTGTACATCGTTCATGGACAGTTCTTGTCGTCTGGCCAATATATACAGAGCCACATTCACAGGGAATTTTGTAGACGCCTGCTTTCTTCAGTTGTAAATCATCTTTAACGGATCCAACCAGGGCCCGGTTCTTTGCTGGTGGACGGAAGATAACCTTGATTTTATTCTTCTTCAGTAATCGGCCTATTTTCGACGACACATTCCCGGCGTATGGAAGAAACGCAGTTGATTTAAAGTCGTCATCAGTGTCTTCAGTGCGCTGCTTCTTGTTATGACAGTTGCGCATGGCCTTTCTTATTTGGCGTGAAGTGTAGCCATTCTCTTTAAAAACCTTCTCCAAGTGTTCTAATTCTGCGTGGAGGTTTTCATCGTCCGATATTACATGCGCTCGATGTATTAAGGTACTGAGAACGCCGGCTGTTTGTGCTGGGTGGTGGCAGCTTGACGCCTGGAGATACAGATCTGTGTGAGTCGGTTTCCTGTACACAGAATGTCCTAATGACCCATCATTTTTACGGCATACTAGCACGTCTAGAAATGGTAAAGTGCCATCTTTTTCAATCTCCATCGTGAATTTGATGTTCTCATGTAAAGAGTTTAAATGATGAAGGAATTTCTCCAGTTCCTGTCTGCCATGAGGCCATACAACAAAAGTATCATCTACGTACCGCCAGAAGACCGTAGGCTTTAAGACAGCAGACTCAAGTGCTTTCTCCTCAAAGTCCTCCATAAAGAGATTAGCTACCACAAGGGACAAAGGGCTCCCCATGGCGACGCCGTCTGTTTGTTCAAAGAATTCGTCATTGAATAGAAAGTACGTTGAGCAGAGTATATGTTCAAACAAGGCCGTCATTTCTGCACTGAATAAGTTGCCAATAAGATGTAACGATTCCATTAAAGGCACTTTGGTAAATAGTGAGACCACATCAAAGCTGACTAATAAATCCGAACTGCTAAGCTTAACTTCCTTCAAGCGACTGACAAAATCCTCGGAATTACGTATATGGTGGCAACACTTACCCACATACGGCTTTAGTAGTGAGGCCAGATATTTTGCTGTAGAATAGGTGGCAGCACCAATATTACTCACTATTAATCGTAGTGGGGCACCATCCTTGTGTATCTTGGGAAGACCGTAGAGTCTTGGTGGTACTGCATTGTGTGGTCTCAATCTCTTGATAATTTGTTCAGGTAGAGAACAGTCGTTCAAAAGGGTAGCAGTTTTCCTTGATATTCGGCTTGTTGGGTCCTTTTCAATTCTGCGGTACGTGGAATCATTTAGCTGACAATATATCTTCTCGTTGTAGGCTACAGCATCAAAAACATTTCACACAACACACAAGCTTCCACTTGTAACCAGTCTCTTTGGTATTATTCATCACATCTACTAATATTAATCAATATGCTGTCACTCTCGAACATATAAGCAAATTAGCATAAAATAAGGCAAATTACAAATATTCTGACAAAAATATAAGAAAATATTTCCAACTTCCCTCATTAGATTTGGTATCGGCAAATCTGGTAGAAAAAAACACATCTCCCAGATCCATTACAAGGTTTGCCTGCAAACTATTAATGAGGCTTATCGAAAGTTAAACAATAGTGCACTGGCCATATAACTGTGTATTATTAGGGGGTTGTGAAAGTGAAATTAAAGTACTGTAAACACAACTGTGCACCTGTCAGCTACATTATTTAAAGCAGTCAGTGTCGGAATTATGAACCCCTCTTTTCAGCCAGTGTAGCAACGCAATACGTTGACACCAAGGACATCAAACAAAGAGATAAACAAAGCAGTCAGAACCACTACATGTGGTGCCCTTGTGGGTGAGGAATATTGTATGTGGGCACAAAAAACTAGGACTCACAAACCACAAACTTTGAAAACTGAAGTCAACAGCGGTTTACAGTGAAGAGATGCTACAGCCAATCAGCGCTGACATTTCATAATGAAGAAGGTGCAGCAGCCAATCAGTGAGCGGGTTCTAAGGAAGCAGCCATTGAGTACAGGGGCAGCCAAGCAGCATGCAGGTGGACACAGCTGATCAGAGATAAACAAGATGCCTTGCTGAGAAAATTAGAACTTGCAGAGCATCAGCAGACAAGTGATTAAAGAATAAGGTAATTTCACAGCAAAATCCATTTCATATTAAGTGATAAATAATGAGTGGCCTTGTCTGCTGCTTGTGGTCTCGCGGTAGCGTTCTTGCTTCCTGAGCATGGGGTCCCAGGTTCGATTCCTGGCGGGGTCAGGAATTTTTCCTGCCTTGAGATGACTGGGTGTTGTTGTGTCGTCTTCATCATGATCATCACCACTCATCCCCATCACGGTTGGAGGAAGGCAGTGGCAAACCACCTCCACTAGGACCTTGTCTAGTAAAGCGTGCAGGTCTCCAGCATCATTACCCTATGCTCTGTAAAGAAGCATGGGACTTCATTTCCATTTCCAGTGAGTGGCCTTAACAAACAAGACAGTGTAACTGAGGGCAAAGCTTTAGGTAATGAGGTACTAAATGTAAGTGTAATAATGGAGCTGACAGACATGATTAGTGAAAAAGGTAACTGCATACAAACAAATGTGTTGTAACTGTATTGGTGATCTAATTGTGAAGTAGCAACATTGGGTACATATACATCTACATCTACATTTATACTCCGCAAGCCACCCAACTCACAACATGCACATTGTAACCTGAGGACACAAGACCGTGCCAATGAACAAAGAGTCCCCATAGACTGTTTACTCTGCATTTTGTAGGTGGCAGTTACTGGTGGTTGATGGTCTCTACAGAACAGGTACTGTGTATATTATGCAATTCATATTACTGCATCTGGGAATGAGAACTTAACAGAAAGAGCAATATTTACAAGTCATATAATGCTGCCTTATTGGATCAATAGGTTATCTGGAAACCCCTATTTGTGTTCTGGGGAATTACGAGCTTAAAGTAGTGTGGATTTTCTAGCTATAGCACCTGGCACACAGAAAACTCCAACTTACTATGATCAGGCACCTTTATTAAGGTTTGCATAATTATACAAAACACAAGAAAAACCATACAGAAACTCACAACACACACATTGTAACCTCAGGACACAAGACTGCACCAATGAACAAAGAGTCCTCAAAGACTGTTTACTCTGCACTTTGTAGGTGGCAGTTACTGGTGGTTGATGGTCGCCACAGAGCAGGGTGGACTAGCACTGGTATAGTCCACCATCCAGTGGGGTGGGACAGACTGGTTAACCTGCATGTGTGAACTGGACCGGCATGGAAGATGTCAGTGTTGCAGTACAGGTGGAGAGGGGGATGTGACTCTTGAGCATCCCATCAGTGCTGAACATTGCAATAATGCCAGCTGTATCCACCCCATTTGGGATGGGGACCGTGCGTGGGATGGTGATATGTGACATGGGAGTAGACTCATGCGTAGTGTCCCCTATACGGAGGATGAAGACGGATCCCTCATGGAGCTGAAAGGAAAGCTCGTTGTGTGCGCACTCAGAGGCATTGATCAAGATGCAAATTTCATCAACAGTGGACATAGGGGGCACTAGGGGAGGTGGTGGTGAAAAATAACACAGTGAAGAGAAACACTGGAACATTCTGTGGTGGCGTTCGGTGCTGCCACTTGCAACAGGATAATGTCACACGCAACATGTGCTTGGGCCTGAGGTTGTGGATTGTCACACACAGTTCCTGAGTGAATCAAGGGTAGAGTATCATCACATGAAACAACTGAGCTGCCCACAGGTGTGGGCTCGGTGCACATATGATCGTAGTGAGGTGCAGGGGAGCAGGCGGTCTGTGTGAGATCGGAGTCGTCACCTGATGGAGGAACACTTGACTCAAGCGGGTGTGGTACAGATTCCTTAATCATCCAGGCTGATTTCATGTGTGAAGGGACACTGTCTGCCGACAGCCACTGACAAGAATGTCCATAGTATTGTCCATGCAAGACACTACTTGATGTGAGCTGGAGTAAAGTGGCTGTAAAGCTGGTTTGACTGTGTCATCCCATAACTTAATGAACTACCGAGGGTCCAGTGCCAAATGCAGAAAGACCCAAAGTAGGGTGTGTGGTCGTGGACGGGGTATGCGGATTGCAGCTATGTGTGTCCAGACACACTCAACTAGAGCAGGGAGGTCAGACAGGTCGACGATTCTTTCATTGTTGACAAACTCTGTGGGGAGAACTAGGGCATCACCATACAGGAACTCTGGAAGTGGAGCCTGGAAATCTATCTTGTAAGCTGTGCATATTCCTAACATAAACCAGGGAAGGGCGTCGGATCACTCACTGCCGTGGCACATGAGGGCCTCTTTCAGAGTCCTGTGCCACCACTCGACCAGTCCGTTGCTCTGTGGGTGGTATGCCATAGTGCAGAATCTATCCACCTCACAAAGTATGAAGAGTTTGTTAAACAGCAGGGATTCAACTGCCTTACCTGGTCAGTGGTTATGGATGTAGGGCAGCTGAATTGAGCTATCCCGGAGGTCACGAATGCATGTGCTATGGTATCCACTGTGATGTCCTGCAGGAGTATTGTCTCCACCCAATGTGTAATGCGGTCGATGACAGACATGATATACCTGAAACCATCAGACATGGGTAACGGTCCTATGAGGTCTAGATACACATGTCGGAAGTGGCCTTTCAGGATGTCAAATTTACCTGGACCTGTGTGTGCCAGCCAACTTTGTTGTGCTGGCACTATAAACAAGCACAAGCCTAAGTATGATGATCCCTCTTCACATTGGGCTGCACAAAGTATTCTATAACAAGGCACATAGTAGACTTAGCACCAGGATGTGAAAGGTTATGTAACATAGTGAATACTTGGTGATGCAGCGCAGGTGTATCGATAGGCCAGGCTGTGGCAATGGACATTTTGCACCACAGTGGCCTGACCGAGCCTGGTAGGTTGCAGGAAACGATCTGGAGGGAAGTATCTGGGTCTTGTCGGAGGTTGTACAATTCAGTATCATTGTCCTGTAAGCGGGCCAATTCATCAACATTAATGGGGGATAAAATTGCAGTGATACATGATAGGTAATCAGCCACCACATTTTCTGAACCTCGGAAGTAAAGGATGTCTGTTGTGTATTGGCAAATTAAGTCCATCTGCCAAAACCTACATGGGGGAAGGTCAACAGCAGGGTTATGGATAGCCTCTGCAAGGAAGCAATAGTCTGTGAAAATTGTTATGTTCCTTCCTTCAATGTCTGTGCAGAAATATTTTAAAGCTTCATAAACTGCAAGCAATTCTCTGTTGAATGCTGACCATTTATGTTGAGCTTTAGATAGTTTTTTGGAAAAAAAATGGAGTGGTTGTATCACGTCACTGACGTGTTTTTGGAGGACTGCACCAATTGCGAAATCACTTGCATCTGCTGTAATAGAGATGCAGGCATCTGGCAAAGGGAGGGTGAGAGTGACACCACATGCTAACACTGACTTAAGGTCTTCAAAAGCTCTCACCATGTTGTCATACCACTGCACTTGGTGATTGCCCGAGGTTTGTTTCCAAGCCGATGCGTCAGTCAAAGAGGTTTGAATTGCCTACCACCATCGGTAGGTTACGACAGTAGAAATTGATAGTTCCTAAAAACTGGCATAATTCACAGAATGATACTGGGAGAGGTAGATTGCGAATGCAGTCAACCTGCTCTGGAGGGGGCATATACCTTCCAAGGAGACAGTGTACCCCATAAAAGTGACAGGGGTGCACCGAAGTTGTGGTTTGTCGTTATTGATCTTGAATCCATTATGTGTCAATAAATCCTGTATCATGAACAGGTGGAGTTCATGTCCTCTGTCAGAGGAGGAAAAAATGAGTATGTCATTGAGGTATACATAACAATATGTGCAACTTAACAGAAGTGAGTCTCTAAAACATTGCCAAGTTTGGGCTGCATTTTTGAGACCATAAGGCATGTAACAAAATTCGTAGAAGCCAAAAGGTGTGATCAACGCTGTCTTTGGTATATCACTCTGTGCCATGCGTATCTGTAAATATGCCTTGCAGCAGTCCAAGACACTGAAGATGTATGCTAAGTACTTGTGCGAAGTATTGTATATTCGGTATCGGATAATTGTCTAATACAGTCCGCATGTTGAGGCAGTGATAGTCACCAGAGAGATGGACTGTGCTGTCCTTTTTGGGGACTAAATGTATGGGCAAAGACCAGTTACTGTCCAATGGATGAACAATACCTGCCTGCAGAAGTTCTTTCACTGTGGCCTTAATGAGTTATAGTTTATGTGGCGGCAGTTGGCATGTTTATGACGCACTGGTGGCCCATCTGTTGTGACAATTTTGTGTGTCGTGCCATTCATGATAGTGTTCAGCCAGGCTAGCGAACTCATTCAGGGATGGTCGCGAATGGGAATTGGTAGCACAAGAGTCACTAACCTGCTGTGCCGAGGAGGCTGTCCGCATCAGTGGTGACAAAGTTCCATGAGGTGTGTCTCTGGTGTTGGAGGATGGTGGCGTCAAAGTCCCATGTGGTGCTTTGCCAATGTCTGTGGGTGGCGGCGTTGACATGTGTTGTACGAGGCATCATGCCTCAGTGAGGGCTTGCATAGCCAACGATATGGCGCGGTTCAGCTTGTTGTTGCGAGTACAGAGATCGTCGACTGCAGAGCGCTCGGACTGAAGCTTGGAAGTTGTGAGGCTGTCTGCCAGTGAGGAGCACTTGATGAGAGCAGTATCGAAATTGTCAGGAAGCTGAGGGAGAGGGGGGGAGGGGGGGGGGGGGGGGGAGGGGCAAGGAGCCGACTGAACACACGATGTGAGTGGACGAGGTATGGTGCAATAATGCAGCCGACTGGAGGTCTGGAGACAGTCCCAAATGAAAAAGGAAGTCGATGCGTAATATTGGGTCTTCTACGTCAGCCACGTAGAATGACCAAGTGAACTGTTTGCCAGGTATGTGTTCACAGGTACCTCTGCTGTATGTGTTCACAGGTACCTCTGCTAAATCATTAACCCGGAGTGGTGATTTATTTGCTGCTCGAAGGAACAGTTTTGCTGGTGTCATGTCCTTTACGGTAAATTTGGGAGGTATGACACTAACATCTCCTCTGGTATCAAAGAGAAAATACTGCCGTGAACCTAAATCAAAGGTGTACAGATGTCCTCATCAAGTGAGGGATCTGACAGAATGCAACATCTGTGGGTGCCCTTGCATGTATCTGTAAGCTGTGGTGCCTACTGTGGCCTGTGTGTGGCGTTTGGGAATGCACAGGGCGGGCAGCAGTTGCGATTAGAACCAGCATATGTGTGAGTCAGCTGTACTCATCCGGCCACCTGAACTGTCAGGCGAGGGGATGGCGGGGGCGTTCAGGCACCTGCCCGGTTTGGATGGGGAGAGGCTGGTGCCAGCCCGCTCGTGATTCCTAGTCTTGGCCGCTACATGGCTGCTGTTTTGTGTGCTGTCTGTGATACGCACGTGCCCAGCCCCTACTGCCCGCCTCCACTGTTATTGTTCTGGATTTTAAGGAAAAAATTAAATTTCTCATCTACTGTGTCTTTTTAACAAACAATTACCCATTTTTCAACTGTAAATTCTTCCTGAAAGGTATAACTATGTCAGCATTTACAATTGTGTAAAATTTTACTTTTCTTTTTTAATTAAACCAGTTTGATCGGGATACTTCATTGCTGCCATTTGACCATTGTGGTAAGACAAACCACTTATTATAGGGCTCACATCTATCTCAAGAAAAGCATTTGTATTTAGAAATAAATTAGCAATCACAGTTGAACTATATCCTTTTACACTTGTTGGAACTATTGTTGCAGAGGTCAAACCAAAGCTTGACATCAGTAACTCAAGGTGTTCTAAATGAGAACTGTCTGAGATGTAATATGTAAGCACCTGACTATCAATAATGTGAGTATGATATAATAAGACTCTTTGGCCAGTGATTGAGCTCCCATGAGGAGAGTAAATTTGTTGCTGACAGTCCACTATTGTGCTATTTACATACGCCTCATTGTACCTCATACTAAACAATAAAGTGCATATGAATTGCATTCATCTACAATCTGCATTCCACTATGAGCATCATAACCAGGAAATCCTCAGAGTGATGACATTGCAATGAGCAACAACACCTACTGCAACTTAATCACAGTAATTTGCCTGATGTCCTATGCTATGACAAGGGGCTATTACTAAATTGCCACTTTTGCGAACAACTTGTGACACAGAAAGCTGTGATATTTTTTCTAATCCCTCTTGTTTTGCCATCTGCGTCCATAAATTCATTTTTTTCCATTTTAACTATTTACCATCAGCATATGTGAATATAAAAATGCAGTAAATGAATCAGGGAAAAAGGAATACAAACATCTCAAAAATGAGATTGACAGGAAGTGCAAAATGGCAAGGCAGGCATGGATAGAGGACAAATGTAAGGATGTAGAGGCTTATCTCACTAGGGGTAAGATAGGTACTGCCTACAGGAAAATTAAAGAGACCTTTGGAGAAAAGAGAGCCACTTGTATGAATATCAAGAGCTCAGATGGAAACCCAGTTCTAAGCAAAGAGGGGAAAGCAGAAAGGTGGAAGGAGTATATAGAGGGTCTATACAAAGGCGATGTACTTGAGGACAATATTATGGAAATGGAAGAGGATGTAGATGAAGATGAAATGGAAGATACAATACTGCGTGAAGAGTTTGACAGAACACTGAAAGACCTGAGTCAAAACAAGGCCCCGGGAGTAGACAACATTCCATTAGAACTACTAACAGCCTTGGGAGAGCCAGTCCTGACACTCTACCATCTGGTGAGCAAGATGTACGAGACTGGCGAAATACCCTCAGACTTGAAGAAGAATATAATAATTCCAATCCCAAAGAAAGCAGGTGTTGACAGATGTGAAAATTACCAAACAATCAGTTTAATAAGCCACAGCTGCAAAATACTAACACGAATTCTTTACAAACGAATGGAAAAACTAGTAGTAGCTGACCTCGGGTAAGATCAGTTTGGATTCCGTAGAAATACTGGAACGCGTGAGGCAATACTGACCTTACGACTTACCTTAGAAGAAAGAATAAGAAAAGGCAAACCTACATTTATAGCATTTGTAGACTCAGAGAAAGCTTTTGACAATGTTGACTGGAATACTCTCTTTCAAATTCTAAAGGTGGCAGGGGTAAAATACACTAAGTGAAAGGCTATTTACAATTTGTACAGAAACCAGATGGCAGTTATAAGAGTTGAGTGGCATGAAAGGGAAGCAGTGGTTGGGAAGGGTGTGAGACAGGGTTGTGGCCTCTCCCCGATGTTATTTAATCTGTATATTGAGCAAGCAGTAAAGGAAACAAAAGAAAAATTTGGAGTAGGTATTAAAATCCAGGGAGAAGAAATAAAAAGTTTGAGGTTTGCCGATGACATTGGAATTCTGTCAGCGACAGCAAAGGACTTGGAAGAGCAGTTGAACGGAATGGACAGTGTCTTGAAAGGAGGATATAAGATGAACATCAACAAAAGCAAAATGAGGATAATGGAATGTAGTCAAATTAAGTCTGGTTATGCTGAGGGAATTAGATT
Source organism: Schistocerca gregaria (assembly GCF_023897955.1). Classification (NCBI taxonomy): domain Eukaryota; kingdom Metazoa; phylum Arthropoda; class Insecta; order Orthoptera; family Acrididae; genus Schistocerca; species Schistocerca gregaria. The sequence goes on from NC_064924.1 coordinate 546,029,380, forward strand.
AGGAAGTGAGACACTTAAAGTAGTAAAGCAGTTTTGCTATTTAGGGAGGAAAATAACTGATGATGGTCGAAGTAGAGAGGATATAAAATGTAGACTGACAATGGCAAGGAAAGCGTTTCTGAAGAAGAGATATTTGTTAACATCGAGTATAGGTTTAAGTCTCAGAAAGTCGTTTCTGAAAGTATTTGTATGGAGTGTAGCCATGTATGGAAGTGAAACATGGATAATAAATAGTTTGGACAAGAAGAGAATAGAAGCTTTCGAAATGTGGTGCTACAGAAGAATGTTGAAGATTAGGTGGGTAGATCACATAACTAATGAGGAGGTATTGAATAGGATTGGGGAGAAGAGAAGTTTGTGGCACAACTTGACTAGAAGAAGGGATCGGTTGGTAGGACATGTCCTGAGGCATCAAGGAATCACCAATTTAGCATAGGAGGGCAGTGTGGAGGGTAAAAATCGTAGAGGGAGACCAAGAGATGAATACACTAAGCAGATTCATAAGGATGTACGTTACAGTAGGTACTGGGAGATGAAGGGCCTTGCACAGGAAATATTAGCATGGAGAGCTGCATCAAACCAGTCTATGGACTGAAGACCACAACAACAACAACATGTGAATATAATCAGCATTTTAGTAAAAGGGAAAGGTTGGCCCTCAGTTTTAAAGAATATAACACCAGATCTAATTTTGTGATTAGTTTTATGTATGTAATTGATTTTCTAATTTATTTTGACTATTTATAGTTAGTATCTTTCATTATAGGGCGAAATCAGTAATTGTTTCGTAAATTAAAACCTATTGTTGACATATAAACAAATATAAATTCTGCAATAATTATAAACATCTGGAAGACGAAATACTAGTAATCTTAAAAGTATCGATTTGGTTCTAGTTGAAACATGTTAGCAAAACCATCCCTTAATTCCAATGTAATCTTCAGTTTTGTCAAAAGTATTGTTTGTATAACAATATATGTTAATTTCATGATTTAAACAATAATTCAGCCTAACTTTTGTAGTAGAGGAAACTGTTAGAAAGGCAGTACTTTTCGATGTAGTCAGTTAATTTAATAAGTTAAGTTTTAATTGTAATTTCTGTAAATTTAACTTTGAACAATGTGTAGTTTCAGCACCTATTACTGTGATGATATATAAAGCCCGATTTTTGGTCACAAAACAGTCAGTCCATTGCCGAGTTTCAGATGAGGAAACTGTGTTGGTTATAACGAGAATAGATGTTCAACTTATCTTCCCTTAACAGTCCCTTTTCCATATCTACTTGATTACTCTTCAAGAACTGTGATCTTTCAGTTAAGTTTTACTGCTCGTAAATGTTCAACAGTAAACTATTGTAGCAGTATGTGGAGATTTGCCTGGAAACTATTAATGACTTATGTGGAAAATTTAAACGGTAGCCCACTGGCCAAACACATATAACTGTGTATTATTGGTGGGTTGTGTAAACTGTGAAAATAAAAGACTGTGAAAAGAAACTGCACAAAGTCGGCTACATTATTTACAGTAGTCAGTGTCCAAATTACAAACCTCATTTTTCAGACAGTGTAGAGACATAGTATGTTGACATTGAGGACAAACAAACAAAGAAATAAAAGCAGGTGGAACCACTGCATGTGGTGCCCCAGATGAGGAATATTCTACATAACTTCAATGAATAAGGACTCGTGAATTTCAAAAAGTGAAATCAAGAGCGGTTTACAGTGTAGTGATGATAGAGCCAATCAGCACTAGGGGTTCATAATGAAGAAGGACAGCAGCCAATCAGCGAGTGGGTTCTATGGAAAGCAGCCCTTGAGTACATGGTCAGCACATGGGTGGACACAGCTGATTGAGGTAAACAGGACATATCACCAAGAGAATTACAATGCGCAGCAGATGTAAAATCAAAATGACAACTGCAACAACAGTGGCAGCAGAGCAGCAGAAGATGAGTAATTAAAAACTGGGTAATTCATTGCAAAAGCTGTTTTGCATTAAGTGATACATAATGAGTGACCTTAGCGAACAAGACAGTGTGATGGAAAACAAAGCTGTAGAGGTTAAGTTGTTAAATGAACAGAAGGCTTTAAGTAATTATAAATCATACATGAATGTAACATTGAAGGATGGGGACAAAAGTCCCATTGTAAAGAGCAAAATGAACAGAAACAGTACTAAAGTGGGTAAGATTGTTGAGGATAAAGAAGGAGGAATCTAGTAGCAAAAGCAAGCAAGGGCAAAGGTTTATGAGATATGGAGAAGTGGAAGCAATGTTAAGGTATATTATGAATAATATAGCTATGAAAGAGGACAGGGAAAAGCCAATAATAGTGTGGCAAATAGTTCAAAGGAAGTAGTACATAATACTAATGAGAAATTAAATTTGAGCAAAAAAGTCTAGAAGAGAGAGGGAATTTTGTGATGACAATAGTATGAAGATGGAGGTTTTCAAGAAGGTGGTTGTTTTCAAAAATAGAGATAAACTTGAGAGCCAAACCAATCACATTAAGAATGATTCAGAAACTGTGGTAAAAGTCAAGTGTGCAGTAGTGGTAGAGCAAAAACTGGTAAAAGTAAAAGAAATTGTAGATTCAAAATTGACTGATATGGAGAAAAAGGTGGAAGAGGTACAAAATCTAAATCATAGTGAAAGTGAAAGTGGGTCTGAATCTGACAGCAGTTGTAATGATGATAGCAATGACAAATCTGGTAGTGATGGTAGTGGGGTATTTGAATCTGTAATTGATAATGAGGGCAATGTGTTAAGTAAACAAAGGAATAATGAGGATTTATGGTATGAAGATCACCTGGTAAGTAAAATGGAAGTGTGTCAACTTGTAATAACAGCAAGTGTACAAGATGTACATGGTAAGTGATTTTAATGGTATTTCACTGGCATTTTTTGAATCTATTAAGAACAGTGATGGTATAATAGTGATGCATGTTTCTGGAATAAGAATTATGGGTACTATTGGCAAGCTATTAAAGAGTGTGAAACAAGAGATGCTATTAACTGTGAAATTGGCAAGACCATTGTTGGAGTGCAATTTCTTGGTTATTCAAAATCTCAGCATTGGTGTAATATTTGAACTAACTTCTGTGTTGGATTCATTATGTGGCAATAATGACTACCCTGGCTGTCTGTCTCATTTTTCTTGTTTCCTGAGGCAGTCAAACTCTTCTCCTATGCTATCTGTAGTTTATAAGTGAATCACAAACATTCTACCTTTGACATTCATGTAATTTTGTACAGTAGGATAATTTAGTATAGGGATGTGTTAGAAAAGGTTTCTCTAGTGTTGTCTTTGTGTATGTATAGATTATGTTGTGTTAGTTATAAAAAATGCAATCATAAGAGGATGGAAGAAAGTAAAATAATACCATGGTTAAGAATTTTCTGTCAAAGAAAGAGGTAAGTTAAACTGAAAATGAAAGGTGTCAGCATATATGCAGGATAATTAATACCTGAGGTAATGAGATTATTGGTGCAGCAGCAGAGACAGTGTGCAATATAAATCATCTTCAATATGAGATCTTAATATTAATTGTGGTATAGTAGAAGTGCTTGTGTTCAGTGCAGTCAGTATATGGAGATAACTATCTATCTGTGTCATGGCACAGCCTTTTCTAACATTAAGGAATTACAACTTTTAAACATAGTTGCCTGGTGTAATGCATGTGGAATATAGTAGCAAGACTTGCCTTCTGGCTACAATACAGTGAAATAATAGTTTTTTCTGAGTGACAATTTGTCTGATTGGTAATGAGAGTTTAATTGGCCTTAGCGTAAGAATCTGTCACTTTGGAGTGTTTTTCAGTAGAGTCAATTTTGGATTAGATAACCAGAGTGGGTGATTATTTATTAGGTAATGAAACAAAAATGAAATAAAAAAATAATGAATAATGTTAGGGCCTTAATGGTTAGGGACCCTGCCTCTCAGTAGGGATATTTTTTGAGGATGCACTCCACTAGTTAATAAGGTAAGAAATGTAAGTGAAATAATGATGCTGACAGACATGATTAATGCAAAAGATAATTGTATACAAAAAATGTCAGGTAGCTTTATTGATGATCTAATTGCAAACTAGGCAACATTGGGTACTGTTTATGTTGTGAAATTCATGATGCTACAGCTGGGAATGAGATCTTAACACGAAGAGCAATATTTTAGTGAGGTAGAAGTCTTATAATGCTGCATTATTGGATCTATATGTTATCTGAAAAACTTCTAATTGTGTTCTGAGCAATTATGATCTTGAGGTGGTAATACTGGAATGAAGAACAATAATTCTGCCGATAAACTGATAACTGTGGTGCAAGATTGATGTGAATATTCTGACAGGCAAACTATTTGGTAACATTTGGTGGTTTTGTGAGGATTTAATTTTCTGGTTGAATGAGAGCAGTCCTCAGAGTTGAGTAGAGAAGTGGAGCAATGGTTTGGTACAACTTCCATCCCACTAATTTTGATTTGAGTAGTAATTAAGTTTTTCTGGTGACTCTATTCTTTATTCATAATGTAATGATTGGTAAATCTATGCTACTGCACAGCTTGGGTTTTTGCTATTTTGCAAATGGGAAAGAGACCCAAATCTTTCAAGTTTAATCAGTTTCAGAGAGTTATGACGTAAGAGTAAGGCTTTGTAGTGTAAAGTGCACTTGATTTTAAATTTTTACTAGTCCACACCTTTCATACTATAGTCAAATTTACTGCTAATTATTGTAAAGTTATGACAACAATGTAATTAATTTCTGTATGATTTGCCATTAATGCTAAACAATTTTTTCTTAGACTTAAGTTAGAAGTAAAAGTGTACTAAAATAGGGTATTTTGTCTCATTTTTTCATGTACTGTGACAGAGGAGAATCATCTCCAAGGGAACCAAATGCAGTGCATTTCCTAACTAGCTGCTACTTGGACCTGTTGAAAGCATGGACAGCTTGGCAAGAAAGTGTGTTAAAGATCATTAATAGTGTGAAAGTGCTTGTAAAACTTTTTTCAGCAGATGAGGATTTATTTCATTTAGCAAGACAGGACTTGTACAAAGTGTGTTTTACATGTAATCTTCACTTACCCAAAAAGGGCATCATTTGTGATGAAAATGCATAATTTTTGTTAAAAGTATAACTTGTAGATATTTTGTGATATTCTACAATACACTGAATGTTATTATATTGTCTGGGGATTTTCATGTGGCCATTTCACGTAAGTATAAATTTGAAAAAACATATGTGTTATACTTTTCAATAAGATTTTTTTATATAATAATTTTTGTGTGTAGATTTCAAACCAAATTTCTGGTGTCTCTTATGGTCACTGAAATGCACAGTTAGCTATTTGAATATCTATCTCTTCATCCAATGAAGGGGTTATGTGACGAAGCAAGATGGGATATTTTTTATTTCCCTCTTTGTTTTGCCATCTGCCTCCTTAAGTTCATTTTTTCAGTTTTAACTATTTACCATTAGCTTATGTGAATATATTCTGCATTTTCATAAAAGAGAAAGGTTGGCCCTCAATTTTAAAGAATATAATGGCAGATCTAATTTTGTGTTTAGTTTTATGTATGTAATTGACTTTCTAATTTATTTTGATTATTCCTAGTTAGTATCTTTCATTATAGGGTGAAATCAGTAATTGTTTTGTAACTTAAATTCTATTGTTGACATATAAACAAATATAAATTCTGTAATAATTATAAACATTTGGAAGATGAAATACCAACAATCTTAAAGTATCTATTTCGTTCTAGTCAGAAACATGTTAGCAAAACCAGCTCTTAATTAATTCCAAAGTAATTAAAAATTTTGTCAAAAGTATTGTTTGTGTAACAATATATGTTAATTTAATGATTTAAACAAATAATTCAGCCTAACTTTTGTAGTAGAAGAAATGTTAGAAAGACAGAATTTTTCATTGTAGTCAGTTAATTTAATAAGTTAAGTTTAAGCATAATTTCTGTAAATTCAACTTTGAACAATGTGTAGTTTCAGCACCTGTTATTGTGATGACATATAAGGTCATGACACAGTCAGTCCATGGCCGAGCTTCAGACGAGGAACCTGTGTTGGTTAGAACGAGAATAACGCTTCATCTTGACAGTAGAATAAGTGTTAAACAATTGGACCATGTGTTAAAATAACAACAACAGTCCCTTTTCCATACCTACTTCATTATTCTTCAAGAGCTGTGAACTTTGTGGTTAGATTTTACTGCTTGTAGATGTTCAACAGTAAATTATTGTAGCAGTATGTGAAGTTTCATCTGCAATCTATTAATGAGGCTTATGGAAAGTTTAAACAATAGTGCACTGACCATACATATGTATCTGTGTACTATTGGGGTGAGGGGTGGGGGGTTTGGGCGTTGTGTAAACAGTGAAAGTAAAAGACCATGCAGTGCAACTGTGCAAATGTTGGCTACATTATTTACAGTAGTCAGTGTCCAAATTACAAACCCCATTTTTCAACCCATGTAACGATGCAGTACATCAACACCGAGGACAAACAGATGAAGAAATAAAAGCAGGTGGAACTGCTTCAAACAGGAACAAGAAATTGACTATCATAGTGCTTTGTATAATGTTTCCCATTACCCATATCAGCCTGCATTAAGTGTGAAATGTGAAAGTTATATTTTGTCATGTCATACCGTGGATTACAACAGTGATGCATGTATGCACAAACAGTCTGGAACAACTTCCAACCTCCTTACTGATTTCAGTTATGAGTCCAATGCTTTCTCACACTGACAAGACACTATTCTGCAAACTACTCCAGGTTTACACAGTGTCAAGTAATGTGAATTTACAGGTCCACCCATATCATGTGCTAGATCCAGCCAGCTGAGCCACATAAGGAGGTTCTTGGGTTCTCATCCATGCTGTGTGTGGTTCCTGAGATTTCACCTGCCTCCCCCCATATTACTTGAACTAAAACATCAACAACAAAATTTTTGTAGAGAATATACAAGGTGGTGCAAATAAAACTGGTCTATAGAACATAGATCCAGGATACAAAGAAACACAACATAGGACAGGAAATACAGTACTGACCTGACTACAGTGGATGTTGAAAGTGACCACCATTCATCTCTTGGCACCTTTGGGCCCTGGTCAGCAAGCTGCTGAAAGTAGATTGAAGCTCTGCAATCTCATCTGAAATGTTCTGCTGCAGTTTTTAAATTCTATGAGGGTTTCTGTTATGTATCTTACAGCTGAGGGCTCCCCACATAAAGTAATTGCACACTTACAGATCAGGTGACCTATGTGGCCAGCTAGGGCCACAACTAGACTAACCTCTCCTAACAACTCTGTCAAGTGTGAAGATTCTGTAAATGTGGTCCAAGGTTTGGGTGGCTGTATGGGTAGTTGCTACATCCTGTTGAAAGTAACTGTAGGTCTTTTCCTCCTCCATTAATGCTGCCACAAATGGTTTCAAAATGTTGCAATGTAGCACATCAAAGTCAATGTCTAATGAAAGATGATGGGATTAATAATGCAGCATGTGGACACTGCACATCAAACCCCAATCTTGTTTGTGGAAGTTATACAGATTCATTGCTAACCAGAACCTGTGATTCTGTGAGTTAACACTACCACTCATGTGAAACCAGGCTTCTTCAGACATAAAGAACAAATCCATGCCCACACTATCTCAGTGAACAGCCACTCATAAAACTGGAGGTGCTGAGGAGCATCTGCTGGTCTTAATAGACAAACAAAGGACACTCAGTAGGGATGCACATGCAGGTCCTGGTGGAGTATTCATTTGCATGATCGACATGATATGCTGATCTCTTGCAAAGTGTCAGGTTGATTTGATAAGACTCTGAAGCATTTTCTGGTGAACTGCAGATACATTCTGTGGTGTTCAGGCGCATTTCGGAATGTTTCTTGACTTGTTCGAAATGGATCCTCTCAAATGCCATTTTTGGATTAAGTGCTGAATGGCACTCTTTGGTGGCAGTTTGATATCTTTCAACTTCTCAGCAAACAACTGACCATACTGTTTGCACTACTCTGTTGTCACCCAACTTTCCACAACAAACACCTGCTGCTCCATTGTGAGCACCATCATCCCCTCTGCCTTGCTCCACTTGGACTGACACAGGCTGCACTATGTTCTGAACAAGTGTGGATCGCCATTCAGGTGTGGATCACATGGTGGGTGCACACATGTGTGCACGTCACAGAGTGTGGTTATATTAGTACATTCATTTCCAACATTTCCAACTGTATCCACTAATCTGGGCCACTTTTATTTGCCCCACCCTGTATATAATGAGCCTTTCATCCCAATATGCAGAGCCACAGCATCTTTGCCGATATTTCCAACTTTGTCACTTTATAGAGCAACAAATAAGAGCACACCCAATGATGGCAAATTCATCAATGCCAAAGAGGCATTACACCACCAACTCATGAAGACACCAGAGAAACAGTTGTGACATCTGATTTATGACGAGGTAAAAGGCAACAAAACACCATCTCAGCTTTAGAGACATCTCTGTATTTCAATCAGTTCACTACTCATGCCAGACATTATGCTTTGGATGCTATTGCTTATGAAACTACCACCACAAATACAGGTGGGAATGACCTTGCATGAAAACAAAATGACAGATATTTGTAAACCTGCAGCAACTACAATTCACACATGTACTAGGCAACAGTGACCACTGCCAGTGCCTTCCTGGTACAATACACTGCCTGCAGCCACTACTAGCCAATGTGATCTGAGTAGTTCTGTACACTCACAAGACTGATGTCACCTTGAGACCACTGGTCTTCAGCCAGCTGTACCAACTGAGCCCATGGCAGACAATAACAGTGCTAATGTATCATAATTTTTACCTAACATTCCAAATGATATATTTTTCCACTTTCTTGATGTACAATGTGTGAAATAATACTGAGTCACAGTAAAATTACAATATAGACTTCTGGATGACAAAAGAATGATACAGGCAGGCTGTTGTGACTGTGATTGTGTTGGTTCCATGGTCACTTTGGCGACCAGGCACACAATTACTCTAAGCCATGCAACCACCCAAATACAATAAAAAATACAGATTGCAGCAAACACTGATGGTACCCACTGCTTAGACACATGGGGCAAACTAGTTTTTCCCTATCTCTCAGAGACAGTGGTAAGCTCTATTTGTTAGATCACTCAGCAAATCAGTACTTTCTGATTTAAATTGGCTTGGATGTGAGCTGCATCCCCAGGGAGAATTCTTCAATGGATTTTACAACACCATCCATCCAACTGTGAGCCACCCTCCACAGCACCATCACATGAACCATAGACCCTGTCCTCCATAAATTTTTGTGGTAGCTCTTCAGTATGGATTTTCATGAGCCAATCCTGAGTGTGGATTTTCTCCACTGCTATCATATCTTCCCAGATTTGACCGAGGAATACTTATACAGACTTTATACACATCTGCCTTCAGAGGGCACAGCTCTATGTGCATCTTCAGGTATGATCCACATGAATGGGACAGGAACCATCATGATGTCAACAGTGAATACATATGTACAGTCGAGACAGAATGCAGCACTTGTTCCACCAAAGACGTAAGTCAGTACAATGAATTTTTCTCACAATTTGCATGCATCCTGCATGCCTCTAGGTTTGCATGTGACAATTGAACAGACAGGTATTCCGTGCAAAACTATGTATAAAAGCTATTACAATTATGTTGAACCAGCTACAATTACATCACAACCTGTGACCAATGGCTTCCTAACCATTATGGCTCCTAGGATACAACAGTCACCTCAAAGCACAATACAGAACCTGAAATCACCACACACACTATCCTCTTACCTCCAAGGTAAGAATTCCCCCACTGCTACTTGATGGCCTGAGCACATACCTACAATGCAACTATGACCAACCCCACCAATCTCTGAGAATCATAATATCACATTTTTTTTCTTTCCCTCTCACTAAGAAATGGTCCAAGGTGCCATACATAGCAGCCAGCTAAAGCACGATTGGTCACACGCAGCTGCTTGAAGATGACTTCAGCAGTTGCAACCTCCCATAACCTCCACCTCCAGTGCTCCACACTCCCAGGGAATGGGGGAAGGGGAGAGGGGGTGTATCGGTGGAACCTCACCATCGGTAAAGCAAATATAAGATGATAAGATTCTTTGATCAGTGGTTCAGCTCCTGCAAGGTGTATATCTTTAATGTTACCAGTCTGCTGCATGCTATTGTGTCATGTCCATATATCTTGCTGTCTCTCCATATTAAGCAATAATGTGTGAGTGAATTCCATTTATCTGTTCTCTGACTTTCACTAAGAGCTTTCCAACAGAGGATTTGCTGCATATATATTAAATATTTTAAAATGTCAATGTAAAAGATTTGTCAGGCTTTGTATAGTTTTCATGTCTTATGTGATAAATACAGTCCACTGTGTATTTTAACTCAGAAAGCTTGTCAAAAGTCAAGCAAGAAAGTTTGCTCTGTATTACTTAAAATGATGATGTCCTTCATCCATCATTAAAGAAATAACTTAAACTTAACAGATATTAAATTCTGTAAGGTTTCAATCAATCATGAATTAACAGTTAATATTACAAGTATCTGTAGCTTAATAGTAAACCAAATGCAGAAGTAGAATCTTTGAAATAATAACATTAGAAAGAAGAAATTGGGAAATAACAAGTTGTGAAATGTAGACAAAAAAGTGTATCATCCTATTTAACATTTGCAATAAACTCAAAGTTAGGGCAATTAAAATTATTTACTAAAGAATTATCCAGCTGAACATTTTGATTACTATCGGTAGGGTATAGTTTGAATAAAATTTTCAAACAACAAATTAACAATTGACTAACTTTTACTTCAAGTCTTTGCTACATCTACTTTACAGGCACTGTAATTACTGGGCATAAATATTTTGTTGTTGGGGTGCATGACAGTGCAGCTATTAGTGTTCTTACATGGCTATATTATATATCACTGCAGGTAAATTAAATGGAGATTATACAGTATCTTTAAAGATAACAGAATAACAGTTGATATGTAATAAGATTTCTGAAAAAAATTGTAGTAAATAAATATAAAAAAACCATTTTCAAAGGCAAAATTTGAAGTTTTCAGAACATTAAAATTTACAAAAAAAAAAGACCTTTAACCTTATTCTTTAAAGTTTAAATGTAAAATGAAAACTGTAGTGGATGTAAGACTGTGCTGTCTAATCAAACTTTCAAATGAAGAAACTTATTTGCTGGATATTAACCATCATAAGTACTCTTGGTCACTTGAACGCAAAAATGATAGGCTGATAACATTTTTATAGAGACAATGAAGATAAACAGTATGGAATAGAAACCAAAACAAATTCTCTCATCATTTAGTTTTGCCACTCTTGCATTGGCTGCACTTTGCATAGCTGGTCAACCTTATAAGCAGTAATGAACTCTCTGACTTGAATTAAGTGTAACTCAAAAGAAACCCTTAATGACAATACATCTACATGCAAGATACACTGTAAGAAAAACAATAAATTGTTAGTTGAAAAACTAAGTTTACTTTTCCATGTCAAATAAATTATGGTGAAACAACACATGTAAATGCTGTCATTTAAATATACCCTCAAGATATTATTTGTTTATTGTCTCTTTAATATTGCTGTACTCTCCAGTCCCTGGATTGTAGGAAGCATACAGATCATATTTTTCTGTGCGATTCCTATAAAAATCTCCCAGATTATCATCAAAAAACTTGTTGATACCCCTCCGTTTAGGTGAATTTCCATCTGTCAGCTCTGACAAGTAAATGCGATTCTTATGAGGTTGTTCTGGAATGGGAGTGACCTATGTACAAAAGAAAAAACAAAAATATTATAATTTTGTTATATATTTCATTATGTAAATATTTTTGTTGCATGTCTTTAACAATTATCATCTAAAACATTTATACTCACAGGCTTTGTCCATGTCTGCTGGTGAGGTCGATAGTCATACATTGTTGTAGTACGATAATCAGTTAAACCACAACTTTCCTTATCAACATGTTCAGACAACTTCTTCCTACAACACACACAAGGAACTAGCGACAAAATGATAAATAAGGTATGTAACCTAAAACATCATAAAATAAGTGATCACACACTATACTTAGGACAAGATGAAACTAGTCAGTTTATGTTGTTACTCACTTTAAAAAAAATAGGATTAAAAATATGAATGTGTAAAGATGATAGATAATCTTTCATTTTATTACTGAAAGAAGGCTTTCTTCTAGATCATTGAGAGAAAGAGACACAATACTTGCATGTCCCTTTTGCAATGGCAGCTGATCAGAGGAGGCATGGGAGGGTAAGCTTCCACACATTTCTGTGGTAAAAGTAACAGCAGTAATTGTTTTTACAATAAACTTATACGCATGTTTGTCAGTGAGAGTTAAAGACAGTAGCTTCTGTTGTTTCCTGTAAATCACCAGCACCAGAGAGCAAGTCAAAGTGCGAAAGCTGAACCCTAACCTAATGCAGCCAGAGGCATGAAGCATGCGGCGAGGTGACCAGATATGTGCATGCCTGCCTGCAAATTCTCAGTTGCTGTGGTAACCTGACATCACTAATAGGGACAGAAGAGGTGGTACAGGCTTCCATAGCCATGATGCGGTGTGCTTCACTGTCACAGGAGGCCAGCAGCTGTAGTATTGCCCTCTATGTTTCTTTTATATTAGTTGTCCTGTGTGTAATGAATATGGATGAAGACCAACCTTGTACAAGGACTGATGTAATGTTTTCAAGCAAGGACTTCATTACTTCCTTGCAGGAACTTTCTTTTTCAAGGAGATGCGAAACTGAATGGGTTGGGTTGATTTGGGGGAGGAGACCAAATTGCGTGGGCATCAGTCTCATCCGATTAGGGAAGGATGGGGAAGGAAGTTGGCAATGCCCTTTCAAAGGAACCGTCCCAGCATTTGCCTGAAGCGATTTAGGGAAATCGTGGAAAACCTAAATCAGCATGGCTGGACGGGGGATTGAACTGTCGTCCTCCCAAATGCGAGTCCAGTGTGCTAACGATTGCCTCATCTTGCTCAGTGAAACTGAATGACATGAAATTTTGAAGAAAGGATATCTAACACTGGCACTATGCCTTCTTCAGAATGATAAGTTCAAATCACATGCATTCCAAAGTCCATGGTATGAGCAGCACAAGTAGTTATATGCTAACCCTACAAAAGGAAAATTATTCAGCTGGCCATATTTGCTCTTAAGCACAAGAAAACCTGTGTGGTCTGCTGAGGGTTTTGATGATCTGAAGAATGTGTCTAGAGGTTTATCACAGCATACTTCTTCTAAAGATCATCTAAGTAATTTTATTTCATATAAATAATTATGAAAACAAGTGTTTAGTATTTCAGAGCTACTTAATGAGCATCACAAACTGATGACAATCAGACATAACAATGAAGTAAAACCTAACAGACACATCATGAAAATTCTAACTGATGTCACAAGTCTTTTGCATCAGCAGGAGCTAGCTTTCAGAGGTAACAGTGAGACAGAAGATGCCCTGAACCCCGAAACTTTCAGAGGCATTTCACGGATTTTCAAAAACTATACAGAATGAATTAGTTGAATGTAGAAATTAGAAGATTTGTGAATAATTGCTACTCGCCATTAGCAGAGATGCTGAGTCAAAGGCAGGCACAACAAGAAGACTGTCAGAAAATCCATTGGTGTGCCCACGCAAAAGCACACTTTCTGACTGGTGAGGTGTGATCATAACAACCAGAGACTTGATCATATGTGTATGTGAGTTGTGTTTGCAGGGACATGTGTATGTTATATCTCTGACAAAGGTCTTGTTGGCCAAAAGCTCATTTTCTTCTTGTGCCTACCTGCGACTCAGCATGCCCACTACATGGCGAGTAGCAATTACCCTTATCATAATATTGTTACATTCTATCCTGGGTTTTCCATTGTTGGGATTTGTGAATATAAACATTTCAATTTGAATAGAATCTCATTTTATGCCTGCATTTTGAATGAAACAACAGACATTTCAGACAGACCACAATGCTATAGTGTCATGAGATTAGTGGACATCAATGGTAGCATTTAAGAACACTTCTTGATTTTCATAATGTTAGCCAAGCTAGAATTCTAATGCTTTATTCACTGTGCTAAGTGGATGGTTCGAATTATGACATGAGGAACAAACTTATGGGTCAAATCTATGACAGTGCTTCAATTCTGGCAGGAGAATGAAATGGGCTGCAAGCTAAGGCCCATGAAATTACTCTCCAAGCTAATTTTACTCATTGTTTTGCACATCACCTAAAATTAATATTGCAGCACAGGTGTTCTTATATAGAACCATTAAGATTTTTTTTCACTACTTTTCAGGATATTCCTACTTCCTTCCACCAGTCTTCCAAATGGACAGCAATTATCGACAGTATTGTTGGTAAGCACAATCATTCAAACATTGAAAGAAGATGAATTTGTAATGCCAATAAAAGTTCACCATCCCTAGGAAACAGTGCAGTTGTGCGTAATCCTCAGGGAGAGGCATGGTGAGGATGTTTGCAGTTCATGAATCAATAGGGCAGAGGCCATCAGCGGAGACCATAAAGACAAGGAAAGTTACAGATGTGGAATAGAGCTACAATTTTTCATGGTTGATAATCATGGTCACAAGAGCTGCACGAACTGGGTCAAAGTGAAATTGGTGTTCCTCTGCAGATGAGGAAAAGATAAGTACGTCATCCAAAGAGACAAAAGTGAAAGGAAGTGGTAGCAAAATCGAATCAATTAAACGTTGCCGTGTCTGCACAGCATTTTTTAAACCATAGGGCACGAATCAGTATTAGAAAAGGCTGAAAGCTGTAATGCTTCCGTTTTTGGAATGTTTGGCAGGTGCATTGGAATTTCGTGATTTGCTTTCGAACAGTCCAAGACAGAAAAGAACTTCGAGCCCTGCAGTAACTGCATGAAATCCTAGATATGAGGAAAGAGATAGTTGTCTATAGTAGTCCTAGCATTAAGGGACCTGTAGTTGCCGCACTTGAAGAACAAACCATCTTTCTTAGGCACCAGTTGGATGGCAGAGGACCAGTTGCTGTCCAGTGGTCAGAGGATACCCAAAGCCAAATCCTGAACTATCTCTTCTGCTCACAACAATTTCGAAGCATGAAAACATCCAGATTTGTGACATACAGGAGGGCTGTCTGTGGTGTGGATTCAGTAGCAGGTGCCGTTGCTGATTGCCAAGACCCACAAAGAGAGGCATGCATGGTGGGGCAAGAGGGGGTGCATGAGGAGCGGCAGCTGACTGACCTTGGTGTGCCAGGATGGCATGTACAAAGTGCCAGCAGAAGGCGATGGCTGAGCATGTGACATGGTAGCCATGGAAAGTGAGCAATCCTGTGAAGTGGGAATATGAGCATCTGAGCTGGGCTGGAATAACATGGGTGGTGTCTTGGGGGGAGATGGCGACAGTGGGCATGGCGCGATAGCTACACGAGGCGAAGGATCCCATGAAGCAGGGACAGAAGCATACTGCAGGTCAAACTGTATCCATGTGTAACTGGCAGCAGGAAAGGTGCAGCTCAACACAGGAGTGAAGTAGACCAAAGACACAGTAGGAGAGGGAGGCTGCATTGGCAGGAGTGACTCTGCAGAGAGGCAGCATAAGGTAACTCATATATGAGCCAATTCAGCAGGGGTGGTAGCAATGTGGGAGCATAACTCCATGTTACGAGTGCACAGTCCATTGATCTGCTTGTGGAAGTCCGAAAAGTCAGAGACAAGCTGTAATGTGTTCAAGCAGAGAAGCACATGTGGGAAGCATGGCCAAGGATGTGGAGAGTGGAGACGTGCTGCACTCGTTTGAGTATGGAACAGTAGAACCATACATGGGACAGAGTATAGCAGCCTGTAGGTCTGGCGAAAGCTTGTAATGGTGTAGAAAGTCCAGCCTGATCACAGGTTCGTCCATGTCAGTGACGTGGAAGGTCCAAGTAATGTCATGCACTGGTACAGATGAAGTGACCTTTTTGTTGGAGCCAAGGACTGCAATATGAGAGTGATTCGCGGTGATCCGTGCGAGTTAGCAGGAGAAAGCATGTTGCCTGCATGTTTGGCTGGGATAAAGCTAACAATGCTGACGACAAGTCCGTGACATAGAGGAGTTGTGCCACTAGTGCAAGTGGTGGGGTGTTGGAAGGTAGGCACCGTTAATCATCATGGCGGGACATGGCACCTACACGTGCCTGCTAAAGTTACTTGGGTACGCACAAGGCTCACGGCAGTTGTGAGTGGTGTCCCCGTAGGTTGCATGTCATCGATAAAGTGGGTAACCTTGGAGGGGAGGTGTTGCAGGGCGGACAGGGCACGCAGCTGGCTGAATTGTAGCTCAAGAACACTCAGGCTGCTGCTTGGTTGAGGTCAGTTGCTGTCGGGGATGCAGGTAGTACCTCCTGTACGCTGCCAGGAGGCAGCTCATGGTAGGTTGTTGAGCTACTGAGGTGTGCATGCTGGCCTCTACTGGTGGTGCTTGGGACCGGCGAAGCAGGGCTGCCAACTGAAGGTGGAGGCGATGTCGTCTGTGACAGGTGGTGTCAGTGATGAATGATTGCATAGGCCCGATTGGCCACGTGTAGGCGGACCTTCAGAGGGTCGGCTACGTGCGATAGCAGGTGAAGCTGTAGGTCTGATGGTAGTTGTCCATCCACAGAGTCCACATCATGGCATCGGGTAGTGGTTGTTAATCAATCAATGTATAAAGGTACCACCAGAGCTGCGAAGTTGTATGGTCGTTGAGGTGCTCGTCATGGATGATGTGGTGGATGGCCTTGGACAGAGGGTGAGAAAGGCATTTGATAAGCAAAGATTTCACCATCACATACTTAGGCGAAAGGACAGCATGAATAGCAGATCACTGATTAGGTCACGATGGTCGTGGAGGTGGCGCACCGGGCAAATGAAAATTACGTTATCTTCCGAGATCCTGTGGATATCCAGTGGCTGAAACCAGACGTAAACAGTAATGAAATCCTAAACTCAGACTGGAATGTATACCACAGAGACAGGCTGGACAGTGAAGGGGGAGGTGTGTTTATAGCGATAAGAAGTGCAATAACATCGAAGGAAATAGACGGAGATCCAAAATGTGAAATGATTTGGGTGAAGGTCACGGTTAAAGCAGGCTCAGACATGGTAATTGGATGTCTCTATAGGCCCCCGGGCTCAGTAGCTGTTGTGGCTGAGCACCTGAAGAATAATTTGGAAAATATTTCGAGTAGATTTCCCCACCATGTTATAGTACTGGGTGGAGATTTTAATTTGCCGGATATAGACTGGGAGACTGAAACGTTCATAATGGGTGGCAGGGACAAAGAATCCAGTGAAATTTTTTTAAGTGCTTTATCTGAAAACTACCTTGATAAGTTAAACACAGAACCAACTCGTGGCGATAATATATTAGACCTTCTGGTGACAAACAGACCCAAACTATTTGAAACAGTTAATGCAGAACAGGGAATCAGCAATCATAAAGCGGTTACTGCATCAATGATTTCAGCCGTAAATACAAATATTAAAAAAGGTAGAAAGATTTTTCTGATTAGCAAAAGTGACAATAAGCGGATTACAGAGTACCTGACGGCTCAACACTAAAGTTTTGTCTCAAGGACAGATAGTGTTGAGGATCAGTGGACAAAGTTCAAAAACATTGTACAATATGCCTTAGATGAGTATGTGCCAAGCAAGATCGTAAGAGATGGGAAAGAGCCACTGTAGTACAACAACCAAGTTAGAAAACTGCTGCAGAAGCAAAGGGAACTACACAGCAAAAATAAACATAGCCAAAGCCCTGCAGACAAACAAAAATTACACGAAGCGAAATGTAGTGTGAGGAGAGCTATGCGAGAGGCATTCAATGAATTCGAAAGTAAAGTTCTATGTACTGACTTGGCTGAAAATCCTAAGAAATTTTGGTCTTATGTCAAAGTGGTAGGTGGATCAAAACAAAATGTCCAGACACTCTGTGACCAAAATGGTACTGAAACAGAGGATGACAGACTAAAGGCCGAAATACTTAATGTCTTCTTGCAAAGCTGTTTCACAGAGGAAGATTGCACTGTAGTTCCTTCACTAGATTGTCGCACAGATGACAAAATGGTAGATATCAAAATAGACGACAGAGGGATAGAGAAAAAATTAAAATCGCTCAAAAGAGGAAAGGCCACTGGACCTGATGGGATACCAGTTCGATTTTACACAGAGTACGCGAAGGAACTTGCCCCCCTTCTTGCAGCGGTGTACCATAGGTCTCTAGAAGAGCATAGCATTCCAAAGGATTGGAAAAGGGCACAGGTCATCCCCATTTTCAAGAAGGGATGTTGAACAGATGTGCAGAACTATAGACCTATATCTCTCACATCGATCAGTTGTAGAATTTTGGAACATGTATTATGTTTGAGTATAATGACTTTTCTGGAGACTAGAAATCTACTTTGTAGGAATCAGCATGGGTTTCGAAAAAGACGGTCGTGTGAAACCCAGCTCGCGCAATTCGTCGACAAGATTCAGAGGGCCATAGACACGGTTTCACAGGTAGATGCCGTGTTTCTCGACTTCCGCAAGGCGTTCGATACAGTTCCCCACAGTCGTTTAATGAACAAATTAAGAGCATATGGACTATCAGAAGAATTGTGTGAGGAGTTCCTAGATAACAGAAAGTAGCATGTCATTCTCAATGGAGAGAAGTCTTCCGAAGTAAGAGTGATTTCTGGTGTGCTGCAGGGGAGTGTCATAGGACCGTTGCTATTCACAATATACATAAATGACCTGGTGGGTGACATCGGAAGTTCACTGACGCTTTTTGCGGATGATGCTGTGGTGTATCGAGAGGTTGTAATAATAGAAAATTGTACTGAAATGCAGGAGGATCTGCAGCGAATTGACGCAAGGTGTAGGAAATGGCAATTGAATCTCAATGTAGAATGTGTAATGTGCTGCGAATACATAGAAAGATAGATCCCTTATCATTTAGCTACAAAATAGCTGGTCAGCAACTGGAAGCAGTTAATTCCATAAATTATCTGGGAGTAGGCATTAGGAGTGATTTAAAATGGAATGATCATATAAAGATGATCGTCAGTAAAGCAGATTCCAGACTGAGATTCATTGGAAGAATCCTAAGGAAATGCAATCTGGAAACAAAGGAAGTAGGTTACAGTACACTTGTTCGCCCCCTGCTTGAATACTGCTCAGCAGTGTGGGATCCGTACCAGATAGGGTTGATAGAAGAGATAGAGAAGATCCAACGGAGAGCAGCGCACTTCGTTACAGAATCATTTAGTAATCGCGAAAGTGTTATGGAGATGATAGATAAACTCCAGTGGAAGACTCTGTAGGAGAGACACTCAGTAGCTCGGTACGGGCTTTTGTTAAAGTTTTGAGAACACACCTTCACCGAAGAGTGAAGCAGTATATTGCTCCCTCCTACGTATATCTCGCGAAGAGACCATGAGGATAAAATCAGAGAGATTAGAGCCCACACATAATCATACCGACAATCCTTCTTTCCATGAACAGTACAAGACTGGAATAGAAGGGAGAACCGATAGAGGTACTCAGGGTACCCTCCGCCACACTCTGTCAGGTGGCTTGCGGAGTATAGATGTAGATGTAGATGTAGATGGTCCACCAGGGTGAACCAAGTCTTAGGGTTGCCCTTTTGCAACGCAGACAGCTTAGGAAATCTGGTGGGTAACACTTTTTGATGTAGCACTGGCAGGCAAAGATCTGTGTCGGCAGTTGAGGGAGTCCCTGATGCCGGGAGTGCAGTAGCAGTGGGCGATGTGTTGCCTGAGGACTGGGGCGGAGGGGGAGGGGGGGAGGGGGGGAGGGACAGTAATGTTTCAATGACGTCAGAGCAAGTAACAATGTGTGACCCCATGCGTATAAGCAGTTCTTGAACTGTGTCTGCACATCAAACCAACCGGAGGGTGAAACACAACGTCCTTCACACGGTTATCATTCACAATGACGGTGAACGGCGTGTACTGTCCAGAAGCATGCCTTGCTGTGTAGTAGCATTCAACAGTGGCCATGTTGGGCTGACAATGGTTAAGTGGCCGCTGGCATGGCAGGGGCTAGTAAATTGTTCACTTTTAACCAACTGTACATTAGGAACAGTATTGAAAATGCAAGCACAATTGCTAGGGTGTGACAGATTTGCACAAAATGACATTGGTAGGTTCATTGTTCTCAAGACAATGTGGGCAAATGCATAATTTTAGAGTCAGGCTGACCACTGTGGGGTTTACATAACGTTGTACCATAATTATACACTTTTAGGATCGAAACGACATTTATTTCATCACTTAACAGAGAAAATACGACCACTGTGGGGTTTACATAACATTGTACCATAATAATACACTTTTAGGATCGAAACGACATTTATTTCATCACTTCACAGAGCAAATACAGAAAGATGGCTGTCAAATATAGTGCTAGAACAAACAGATAAGAAGAAAAAACCAAAGAGGATAGTCAAAGACCTGTCACTTTACATCAGAGACACCACACACTGATATCAAAATACCAACAGATGTATTTCGAGGTATTGGATAATATTGTAACAAAACTGAAACAAGATTTTTACATTGTGACTAACTACTCTTTCTTGAAATAAGCAGTACTACTCAGTTTATCAATTATTCAAAGTACTCATCTATGTCATTGAAGTTTATTTTGAAGTTCAGCATTAAATTTTACTTCATATGTTATTTCCTTCATTTACACTGACAGAGCACTGTAAAGTTTCATTCCAAAATAACTTACATGGTTATGGGTTTGTGTTGTCCATACTCGTTCTACATGTAAATTTCTACAATTGCAAGTATTTTAATTGTGACAGTCCTCATTGGCACGTAAATTGTTCAGGTGTGCTCTTGCACATAGAATGTTTTTAAATATATGCACAAACAGAGGGCCCCTACAATGCATTCTTGGAGAATTGTGTGTTATAATTCGAATAGATCTTTTATGTAATTTGAAGGTATCTATTAAGTGTGATTTAGTTTTACACCAAAATTCTATACCATAAGATACAATAGACCGAAAGTAAACAAAATTCATTAATCTATCACACTTCATGCAGCATACTCTAGATACTGTCCTCAATGCAAAACATGGAAAATAAATACATGATATAGTCTTTCTACCTTACATTTTGATCAGTGTGCATGCCAGATACTTTGTGGACTGCACAGTATTTATCTCTTTGTCACTCAGTTTTAACTGTGGATCATTTCCTTGGGTTGTTTTGCCATATGGTGTATAATTTGTTTTACTGAAGTTAAGTGTTAACTCATTTGCATTAAACCACTGTTGTATGTATTTCAGAACTATGACAGTTGTGGTGGACAGTGATTTTTTATCATCACCTATAATTATGCTTATGTCATCTGTGGACAACATAATATTGGTAACAATATTTGGATTCTACATGTCATTTAAATAAGGCAAGAATAATAAGAGACCAAGGACACTTCCCTGTGCGACACCTATTTCTACTTTCTCTGCATCTGAAATCCACTTGATTTTCTCATTATTATGATCTGAGATGATTTCTACAAGCTGAGTTCTGTCTTGAAGGAAAGATTCAAACCAATTCCACACAACTCTTCTTACTCCTATTGCCTCCATCTATTTTACCATAATTTGGAGATTTACTGTATTGAAGGCTTTTGATAGATCTAAGTTAATTCCCAGTACACATTTTTTATTGACAGTCTCTTCAGTATATGCACGGATGGGTGATTCTGTGCTGTGGCCTGAACGGAAGCCATGTTGATTGCAGTTCAGAAGTTTGTATACATCTAAGTAATTTATGAGTCTGATTTTCATTAATATCTCTAAAATTTTGGAAAATGGTTGGAGAAGGAAAACTGATCTATAATGTTCTACCTTGTGTGGGCCTCCTTTCTTAAAAAGAGGCATATCCTTTGATATTTTCAACCTCTGCAGTAACATCCTTTCGCTGAGCGACACCTTTGAATACATGTCAGGGGCTTTATAATTTGTTGGGCAACTTTTTTAATTAGTGATGATGTAAATAAAATAGAAAGAAACTTCCACATGGGAAAAATATATTAAAAACAAAGATTCCAAGACTTACCAAGCGGGAAAGCGCCGGCAGACAGGCACATGAACAAAACACACAAGCACACACACAGAATTACGAGCTTTCGCAACTGGCAGTTGCTTCGTCAGGAGAGAGGGAAGGAGAGGGAACAATGAAAGGATGTGGGTTTTAAGGGAGAGGGTAAGGAGTCATTCCAATCCCGGGAGCGGAAAGACTTCCCTTAGGGGAAAAAAAGGACAGGTGTACACTCGCACACACACACACACACACACACACACACACACACACACACACACACACACACACACATATCCATCTGCACATACACAGACACAAGCAGACATATTTAAAGGCAAAGAGTAAGGGCAGAGATGTCAGTCGAGGCGGAAGTACAGAGGCAAAGAAGTTGTTGAAAGACAGGTGAGGTATGAGCGGCGGCAACTTGAAATTAGCGGAGGTTGAGGCCTGGCGGATATCGAGAAGAGAGGATATACTGAAGGGCGAGTTCCCATCTCCGGAGTTCGGATAGGTTGGTGTTGGTGGGAAGTATCCAGATAACTCGGACGGTGTAACACTGTGCCAAGATGTGCTGGCCGTGCATCAAGGCATGTTTAGCCACAGGGTGATCCTCATTACCAACAATCACTGTCTGCCTGTGTCCATTCATGCGAATGGACAGTTTGTTGCTGGTCATTCCCACATAGAAAGCGTCACAGTGCAGGCAGGTCAGTTGGTAAATCACGTGGGTGCTTTCACATGTGGCTCACCCTTTGATCGTGTACCCACCAACAAGCAACAGTACCTCCATTATGACAGCTGCCACCCATTCCATATCAAACGGTCCCTTCCCTACAGCCTAGGCCTTCGTGGCAAACGAATCTGCTCCAGTCCTGAATCCCTCGACCATTACACCAACAACCTGAAAACAGCTTTCGCATCCCGCAACTACCCTCCCAACCTGGTACAGAAGCAGATAACCAGAGCCACTTCCTCATCCCTTCAAACCCAGAACCTCTCACAGAAGAACCCCAAAAGTGCCCCACTTGTGACAGAATACTTCCCGGGACTGGATCAGACCTTGAATGTGGCTCTCCAGCAGGGATATGACTTCCTAAAATCCTGCCCCGAAATGAGATCCATCCTTCATGAAATCCTCCCCACTCAACCAAGAGTGTCTTTCTGCCGTCCACCTAACCTTCGTAACCTCTTGGTTCATCTCTATGAAATCCCCAAACCACCTTCCCTACCCTCTGGCTCCTACCCTTGCAACCGCCCCCGGTGTAAAACCTGTCCTATGCACCCTCCCACCACCACCTACTCCAGTCCTGTAACCCGGAAGGTGTACACGATCAAAGGGAGAGCCACATGTGAAAGCACCCACGTGATTTACCAACTGACCTGCCTGCACTGTGATGCTTTCTATGTGGGAAAGACCAGCAACAAACTGTCCATTCGCATGAATGGACACAGGCAGACAGTGTTTGTTGGTAATGAGGATCACCCTGTGGCTAAACATGCCTTGATGCACGGCCAGCACATCTTGGCACAGTGTTACACCGTCCGAGTTATCTGGATACTTCCCACCAACACCAACCTACCCGAACTCTGGAGATGGGAACTCGCCCTTCAGTATATCCTCTCTTCTCGATATCCGCCAGGCCTCAACCTCCGCTAATTTCAAGTTGCCGCCGCTCATACCTCACCTGTCTTTCAACAACTTCTTTGCCTCTGTACTCCCGCCTCGACTGACATCTCTGCCCTTACTCTTTACCTTTAAATATGTCTGCTTGTGTCTGTGTATGTGCGGATGGATATGTGTGTGTGTGTGTGTGTGTGTGTGTGTGCGAGTGTACACCTGTCCTTTTTTCCCCTAAGGGAAGTCTTTCCGCTCCCGGGATTGGAATGACTCCTTACCCTCTCCCTTAAAACCCACATCCTTTCATTGTTCCCTCTCCTTCCCTCTTTCCTGACGAAGCAACTGCCAGTTGCGAAAGCTCGTAATTCTGTGTGTGTGTTTGTGTGTTTTGTTCATGTGCCTGTCTGCCGGCGCTTTCCCGCTTGGTAAGTCTTGGAATCTTTGTTTTTAATATATTTTTCCCATGTGGAAGTTTCTTTCTATTTTATTTACATGATCATTAATTTGAACCCAACAATTACGTTTGTTATTGTCTCTGTTGCATTTCGAAATCTTCTCTATCGTCTTACTGTCTCTTTTCGTTTGTACAAGAAGTTTTACTTTGTATTCATCTTCCATTTTTCCGTAATCTACCATACATTTTATCCTGCCTAATTATACTCAATAATACGTAATTTACTTCCAAACCATAACCTAAAATTTTCAACGCTTTCAACATAACCGCTGCTATAAAATCCATTGTTCCAAGTTTACAAACATTTCGTGTAAACTCGTGAATACTATTTCACAGCTTCAGTTCCTTTCACCCATTACACAACCATCTCAGTTTTTTCCCAACAACTTTCGTTTTATTTCCATTCCCGTTTTTCCCACAAAACCGATCATTTTTTAGCAGCTTCCCACAGGTTTACACGTTATTATTTCTTCATCAAGCAATTGTTAGCCTCATTATCATAACCTGCCAGTACATAACCAGTCCTTTGAATACATTTACACACATATTCTTCGAGATTTTATTCGAAAATTTTTTTCGAATTTTATTTTTTCGCAAATTATTTTTTCGAAACTTTTTCGAAAAAATTTTTTTTCGAAATTTTCTTGAATTTCCCCACCCTTTAACGTGATCTGGAGACAACATAACTACCCAACCTTTGCACCCATTGTTGTTCACCAACCTAAGTTCAGCACATGATCAACATAGCTCATCTCAAACCAACACTTTTTCGACTTTTTTCACACCTTTATCTCTCCCTATATAAATCTCTATTTACTTTCACTTTAACCTCATATTACCCTTTCCACCTACTAATACCATGTCAACCTCACAACATCCCTACAACGACCCCATTAAATTTTATTTACATTCCCTCCACAAACATGCCTTCACCCTAGCCAGATTACGCTCCCATATTTTATTTACTCAGGCTTGTCTGACATTTGGCATTACTCCCAAAGGCCTCACACTTAAAGTTCCCATCTCTGGCTGCAATCCTTCTTTCCATCAGTCCTTATACCAGTTCCAAACAGCACAATCCATAGCCCTCACCCGCCTAATCCTTCACCTATACATCGACTCGGCCAATGAACACACCCGTCAGCTCCTATCCCAAATCAAAGTCCTCAATCTTTCCTCTCCCACATCCACACCAGCTGTACATAGCGTCCTCCTACAGGCCAACCGCAAATTAGAACAACATGCCACCCTCCACCTCAAAAAACTATCCAATCTCCTGGTTTCCCACCTCTGGAAAGGCAACTCACTCACCCTCCACAACCTTTCCAACAAACCTCAACCTCCTCTCATTGCACACAGACCCAGTCTCTCCCATCTACTCAATCTCCCACTTCCAGCTCCACTCCCCCCAACACCTCAAAATTCTAGTCAACACAATCTGGAACCACAACACCCCAACTCAGTAGTTAACCTTTCCTCCAAACCCCTCTCCCAATCCGAAACCTCTGTCCTATCCAAAGGCCTCACCTTCAGCCCCACTCCCAGGTTCAACCAAACTGCCCTTGTCAAGGATTTACTGTCCTACACTCGTAGTCTCTGCTGGAAATATCACTTTGCCACGAAGAAAAACAATCCTGATCCCATTCCTAATGATCCAACTCCCCAAGACACTATCCAAATTGAACCCTGCCTGCAACAGTTCCGTCCTCCATCACAGCGGGACCCACCTCCTCTTCCTCAAAATCACCCTCTCCAAACCTTCCAGGAATTTCTCACTTCCAGCCTTGCCTCTCAATCTTTCTTGAAAAACCTTAATCCTACTCCCAACATACCACAGCCGAATCCCAGGCTATCCGTGATCTGAAAGCTGACCGATCCATCATCATTCTTCCGGCTGACAAGGGTTCCATGACCGTGGTACTTGATCGTCGGAAGTATGTGGCTGAGGGACTGCGTCAGCTTTCAGACAACTCTACATACAAAGTTTGCCGAGGTAATCCCATTCCTGATGTCCAGGCGGAGCTTCAAGGAATCCTCAGAACCTTAGGCCCCCTACAAAACCTTTCACCTGACTCCATCAAACTCCTCACCCCACCGACACCTCGCACTCCTACCTTCTACCTACTTCCTAAAATTCACAAACCCAAACATCCTGGCCGCCCCATTGTAACTGGTTACCAAGCCCCCACAGAACGTATCTCTGCCTACGAAGATCAACACCTTCAACCCATTACATGCAGTCTCCCATCCTTCATCAAAGACACCAACCACTTTCTCGAACACCTGGAATCCGTACCCAGTCTGTTACCCCCGGAAACCATCCTTGTAACCATTGATGCCACTTCCCTATACACGAATATCCCGCATGTCCAGGGCCTCGCTGCAATGGAGCACTTCCTTTCACGCCGATCACCTGCCACCCTACCTAAAACCTCTTTCCTCGTCACCTTAGCCAGCTTCATCCTGACCCACAACTTCTTCACTTTTGAAGGCCAGACATACCAACAATTAAAGGGAACAGCCATGGGTACCAGGATGGCCCCCTCGTATGCCAACCTATTTATGGGTCGCTTAGAAGAAGCCTTCTTGGTTACCCAAGCCTGCCAACCCAAAGTTTGGTACAGATTTATTGATGACATCTTCATGATCTGGACTCACAGTGAAGAACAACTCCAGAATTTCCTCTCCCACCTCAACTCCTTTGGTTCCATCAGATTCACCTGGTCCTACTCCAAATCCCATGCCACTTTCCTAGACGTTGACCTCCATCTGTCCAATGGCCAGCTGCACACATCCGTCCACATCAAACCCACCAACAAGCAACAGTACCTCCATTATGACAGCTGCTACCCATTCCATATCAAACGGTCCCTTCCCTACAGCCTAGGCCTTCGTGGCAAACGAATCTGCTCCAGTCCTGAATCCCTCGACCATTACACCAACAACCTGAAAACAGCTTTCGCATCCCGCAACTACCCTCCCAACCTGGTACAGAAGCAGATAACCAGAGCCACTTCCTCATCCCCTCAAACCCAGAACCTCTCACAGAAGAACCCCAAAAGTGCCCCACTTGTGACAGAATACTTCCCGGGACTGGATCAGACCTTGAATGTGGCTCTCCAGCAGGGATACGACTTCCTAAAATCCTGCCCCGAAATGAGATCCATCCTTCATGAAATCCTCCCCACTCCACCAAGAGTGTCTTTCTGCCGTCCACCTAACCTTCGTAACCTCTTGGTTCATCCCTATGAAATCCCCAAACCACCTTCCCTACCCTCTGGCTCCTACCCTTGCAACCGCCCCCGGTGTAAAACCTGTCCTATGCACCCTCCCACCACCACCTACTCCAGTCCTGTAACCCGGAAGGTGTACACGATCAAAGGGAGAGCCACATGTGAAAGCACCCACGTGATTTACCAACTGACCTGCCTGCACTGTGATGCTTTCTATGTGGGAATGACCAGCAACAAACTGTCCATTCGCATGAATGGACACAGGCAGACAGTGTTTGTTGGTAATGAGGATCACCCTGTGGCTAAAC
Organism: Schistocerca gregaria; assembly: GCF_023897955.1. Classification (NCBI taxonomy): domain Eukaryota; kingdom Metazoa; phylum Arthropoda; class Insecta; order Orthoptera; family Acrididae; genus Schistocerca; species Schistocerca gregaria. The sequence continues at coordinate 546,057,151 of NC_064924.1, forward strand.
ATGCCTTGATGCACGGCCAGCACATCTTGGCACAGTGTTACACCGTCCGAGTTATCTGGATACTTCCCACCAACACCAACCTATCCGAACTCCGGAGATGGGAACTCGCCCTTCAGTATATCCTCTCTTCTCGAAATCCGCCAGGCCTCAACCTCCGCTAATTTCAAGTTGCCGCCGCTCATACCTCACCTGTCTTTCAACAACTTCTTTGCCTCTGTACTTCCGCCTCGACTGACATCTCTGCCCTTACTCTTTGCCTTTAAATATGTCTGCTTGTGTCTGTGTATGTGCGGATGGATATATGTGTGTGTGTGTGTGTGTGTGTGTGTGTGTGTGTGTGTGCGAGTGTACACCTGTCCTTTTTTTCCCCTAAGGGAAGTCTTTCCGCTCCCGGGATTGGAATGACTCCTTACCCTCTCCCTTAAAACCCACATCCTTTCATTGTTCCCTCTCCTTCCCTCTCTCCTGACGAAGCAACTGCCAGTTGCGAAAGCTCGTAATTCTGTGTGTGTGTTTGTGTGTTTTGTTCATGTGCCTGTCTGCCGGCGCTTTCCCGCTTGGTAAGTCTTGGAATCTTTGTTTTTAATATTTTTAATTAGTGACATAGACACTTCATCACACCTGTAGACATGTGTGATTTTAGACTCATTATCACCTTTAATATTTCATTTTCATTTGTGGGAGTTAACATAATACTATTGTGTACATTTCCATGTACATGATATGGATTCATTTTTACATATGTATGGTGCATCCTTCAGTTGCTTACAGATGAGTGATGAACTGGAGACTGTATTTTATTCCCAGCATAAACATTTCACTCTATCAGTTTGGGAGACACAATGAAAAGAATTATTGAGAATGAAACAGACCAAATTCTTCCAGAAGCTTTCAAACAATTTTGTCTAACAGCCACAAATCGTGCAACAAGTTTTTCAGTCGAAAGGAGTTTTTCTTGTTCTAAATACATAAAAACATATTTGAAGAACAGTATGATGCAGGATTGCTTATCAGCTCTTGCTTGTACCTCAGTTGAAAAACCAGTGCAGCAAATACTTGGAAGCCAAGACACATGATATGATAAGTCATCAAAAGGTTGGGAGGAAAAAGGGTTATTGAGGTAACTTGTTTTATCAGTAACAATGCCCAGATGTCCAATCTACAAGCTCATTTGTAAATCAAAATGAATTATTAAACAATGGAAAATCCAGGATGGAATGTAACAATATTATGAGAAGGAAAGTTGCTACTCACCATATATCGGAGGTGCTGAGTCTCAGATAGGCACAACAAAAAGACTCTCACAATAAATGCTTCCGGCCATTAAAGCCTTTATCAAAACACACACACACACACTGTCTGCAGTCTCAAGCAACTGAAATCACACTGCGAGCAGTGCACCAGTGCATGACGGGAGTGGCAACTGGAAGGAGCTAAAGAGGAGGCTGGGGTGCAGAAGGGGAGATATAGTGTGGTAGAGGTGGTGGACAGTGAAGTGCTGCAGGTTAGAGGGAGGGCAAAGGAGATGTAGGGGGGGGGGGGGGGGAATAGCAAGAAAGGAGAAAAATAAATAGACTGGGTGTGATGGTGGAATGACGGATATGTAGTACTGGAATGGGAACAGGGAAGGGGCTGAATGGGTGAGGACATTGACTAATGGAGGTTGCAGCCAGGAGTGTCACGGGAATGTAGGATGTATTGCAGGGAAACATCCCACCTGTGCAGTTCAGAAAAGTTGGTGTTGGTGGGAAGGATCCATATGGCACAGGCTGTGAAGCAGTCATTGAAATGAATGATATCTTGTTTGGCAACGTGTTCAGGAACAGGATGGTCCACTTGTTTCTTGGCCACAGTTTGTTGGTTGCCATTTATGCAAACAGACAGCTTGTTGGTTGTCATGCCCACATAGAATGTAGCACAGTGGTTCTGCTTAGCTTGTAGATCACATGAATGGTTTCACAGGTAGCCCTGCCTTTTATAGGATAGGTGATATTAGTGACTGGACTGGAGTAGGTGATGGTGGAAGGATGTGTGGGACGGGTCTTGCATCTAGGTTTATTGCTGGGGTATGAGCCATAAGGTAAGGAATTCAGAGCAGGGATTGTGCAAGGATGGACAAACATATTGCGTAGGTTCAGTGGGCAGAGGAATACCACTGTGGTAGGGGTGGGAAGGATAATGGGCAGGACATTTCTCATTTCAGGGCATAACTGGCCATTAAAATTGGTACGCCACAAAGATGACATGCTACAGACGCGAAATTTAACCGACAGGAAGAAGATGCTGTGATATGCAAATGATTAGCTTTTCAGACCATTCACACAAGGCTGGCGCCAGTGGCAACACCTACAACGTGCTGACATGAGGAAAGTTTCCAACCGATTTCTTATACACAAACAGCAGTTAACCGGCATTCCCTGGTGAAATGTTGTTGTGATGCCTCATGTAAGGAGGAGAAATGTATACCATCACATTTCCAACTTTGATAAAGATCGAATTGTAGCTTGTCATGATTGCCGTTTATTGTATCACAGCATTGCTGCTCACATTGGTCGAGATTCAATGACTGTTAGCAGAATATGGAATCGATGAGTTCAGGAGAGTAATATGGAACACCGTGCTGGATTCCAACGGCCTCGTATCACTAGCAGACGAGATGACAGGCATCTTATCTGCATGGCTATAACGGATCATGCAACCACGTCTCGATCCCTGAGTCAACAGATGGGGACGTTTGCAAGACAACAACCATCTGCATGAACAGTTCAACGATGTTTGCAGCAGCATGGACTATCAGCTCGGAGACCATGCCTCCGGTTACCCTTGGCACTGCATCACAGTCAGGAGCGTCTGCAATGGTTTACTCAATGATGAACCTAGGTGCATGAATGGCAAAGTGTCAGTTTTTTGTATGAATCCAGGTTCTATTCACAGCATCATGATGGTCACATCCGTGTTTGGTGACATCGTGGTGAACGCACATTGGAATCAAGTATTTGTCATCGCCATACTGGCTTATCACCTGACATGATGGTATGGGGTGCCATTGGTTACATGTTTTGGTCACCTCTTGTTTGCATTGACGGCACTTTGAACAGTGGACGTTACATTTCAGATGTGTTACAACCCGTGGCTCTACCTTTCATTCGATCCCTGCGAAACCCTACATTTCAGCAGAATAATGCATGACCGCATGTTGCAGGTCCTGTACGGAACTTTCTGGATACAGAAAATGTTCGACTGCTGCCCTGGCGAGCACATTCTCCAGATCTCTCGCTGATTGAAAACGTCTGGTCAATGGTGGCTGAGCAACTGGCTCGTCACAATACGCCAGTCACTACTCTTGATGAACTGTGGTATCATGTTGGAGCTGCATGGGCAGTTGCTCCTGTACATGCCATCCAAGCTCTTTTTGACTCAATGCCCAGGTGTATCAAGGCCATTATTATGGCCAGAGGTGGTTGTTCTGGGTACTGATTTCTCAGGATCTATGCACCCAAATTGCGTCAACATGTAATCACATGTCAGCTTTGGTAAAATATATTTGTCCAATGAATACCCATTTATCATCTGCATTTCTTCTTGGTGTAGCAATTTTAATGGCCAGTAGCGTAATTGAAACCATGGTGGAGAGTGTAATTGGTTGCTCCAGTCCTGGGTAGTACTGAGTTACAAGGGAAATGTTTCTCTGTGGTCAGATGGCGGGACTATGGGAGGTGGTGGGAGACTGGAAAGGTAAGGAATGGGAGGTATGTTTTTGCACAAGATTGGGAGGATAGTTACAATCAGTGAAGGCTTCAGTGAGAGCCTCAGTATATTTCAAGAGGGACTGCTTGTCACTGCAGAAGTGATGGCCCTGAGTGGCTGGGCTGTACATAAGGGACTTCTTGATATGAAATGGGTGGCAGCTGTCAAAGTGGAGGTATTGCTGGTGGTTAGTAGGCTGATATGGACAGAGGTACTGATGTAGCCATCTTTGAGGTGAAGGTCAACATCTAGGAGGTGATTTGTTGGGTTTAGTGGGACCAGTTGAAGCAAATGGGGGAGAAGTTATTGAGGTTCTGAAAGAATGTGGATAGGGTGTCCTCACCCTCAATCCAGATTGCAAAGATGTTATCAATGAATCTGAACCAGGGGGGTTTAGGATTCTGGCTTTTAGGAAGGATTCCTTAGATGGCCCATGAATAGATTGGCATAGAATTGTGCGATGCAGGTGCCCATAGCCATTACCTGGATTTTTTTGTAGGTAATACCTTCAAAGGAGAAGTATTTGTGAGTGAGGATACAGTAGGCCATGGTGACTAGGAAGGAGGTTGTTGGTTTGGAATCCATCAGGTGTTGGGAAAGGTAGTGTTCAATAGCAGTAAGGTCATGGGCATTAGGAATGTTGGTGTAAAGGGAGGTGTCATCAATAGTGACAAGCAGGGAAGCATGTAGTAAAGGGACAGTAACTACACAGATTCAACGAAGGAAATGGTTGGTATCTTTTATATAGGAGGGTAGATTCTGGGTAATGTGTTGAAGGGGTTGGTCTACGAGAGCAGAGATTCTCTCAGTGGGGGCACAGTAACTGGCCACAATAGGGTGTCCTGGGTAGTTAGGTTAATGGACTTTTGGAAGCATGTTGAAGGTAAGAGTGCAGGGAGTGGTAGGGGTTAATAGAAAGGTGGACTCTGGGGAGAGGTTCTGGGATAGGCCTAAAGATTTGAGTAGCAACTGGAGATCCTGGATTTCTGGAACGGGGTCACTGTGACAAGGTTTGTAGGTGGAAGTATCTGACAGCCTGAGGAGTCCTTCTGCCAGGTAATCCTTGTGGGCCAAAGCACCAGTGGTGGAGTCTTTGTCTGCAGGTAGGATTATAAGGTTGGGATCAATTTGTAGATGGTGTACTGTGGTTCTTACTGCAGATGTAAGATTAGTTTGCATGTTGAGGGATTTGGGAATGATGGTGAGGCAAGGTTCAAGATTGAGAAATTCTATAAAGATAACAATGGGTGATTTGTGGGCGGGAAAGGGGGGAGGGGGGGGGGGGGGATCGCAGTTTCATGGAGGAGTGAACTGACTTAGGTAGAGTTCAATATTGGTCTTTGGTTGAGTCTGATCGGTAGGGTTGGCGCTAAAAAAGAGTTTTTGTACTGTAGAGACCAGGAGAATGAGAGAAAGTCATTAACAAGTCCTGAATATTTGAATTTGGAAGTGGGGCAAAAGGTAAGGCCATCGGAAAGGACTTATGTTTCTGTGGGGCTAAGGCTTCCATTCCATACCCAGAAGTGCCTTCTGTAGAGCCTGGGCATCCATGGTCACCACATCTGCAGTGACAAGCTGTCCCTCTTGAAATATACTGAATTTCTTATTGAAGTCTTAACAGATCGTAACTATCCTCCCAGCCTTGTACAAAAACTAATCTTCCATGCCTTATCTTCCTGGTCTCCCACCACCTCCTGAAGTCCCACACTGGCCACAGAGGAGCATTCCCCTCGTAATTCAGTACCATCCAGGACTGGAGTAACTGAATTACATTCTCGGACAGGTTTTTGAGTAACTTCCGTTGGCCTTGAAATGATAAATTATTTGCCCACCATCCTTCCCACCACTCCCACAGTGGTATTTCACCATCCACCAAACCTACACAATATACTTGTCCATCCCTACACAACCCCTGCTCCCAACTCCTTATCTCATGGCCCTACCCCTGTAATAGTCCTACATGCAAGACCTGTTGCATATATCTTCTGACCACCACCTACAACAGTCCGGTCGCAAACATCACCTATCCCATCAAAGGCAGGGCTATCTGTGAAACTAGTCATGTGATCTACAAGCTAAGCTGCAACCACTCTGCTGCCTTCTATGAGGGCATGACAACCAACAAGCTGTCTGTCCACATGTATAGCCACCAAGAAACTGTAGCCAATGCACCACCCTGTTGCTGAACATGCTATCAGAAATGACATCCTTCATTTCAATGACTGCTCCAGAGTCTGTACCATATGCATCCTTCCCACCAACACCAGCTTTTCTGAATTGCACAGGTGGTAACTCTGGATGCAATACATCCTATGTTCCCATAACACTCCTGGCCTCGAGCTTCGTTAGTCACTGTCCTCATCCATCAAGCTTTCTCCCTGTTCCTTTTCCAGCACTACACAGCCATCATTCGACCATCACACCCAGTCTTTTTACTTCCTTCCTTTTCCACTAATCTCCCCACCCCCACCCCCTCTTCCCCCGCCCCTCTCACCATCTCATCCACCCACAACGTCTAAGCTGGAGCACTTCACTGTCCACCACCTCTGCCATACTACACCTCCCCCCCTCCCTGCCCCAGACTCCTCTTTACCCCACGCCCAAACTCTATCCCATCATGCATGGGTGCTGCTGCTCGCAATTTGGTTTCAGTTGCTTGAGACTGCAGTCGTGTGTGTAAGTTGCAATTGTGTGTATTGTTGATGAAGACTTAAAGGCTGAAAGCTTTAATTGTGAGAGTCTTTTGGTTGTGCCTATCTGTGACTCAGCATCTCCGCTATATGCTGAGTAGCAACTCTTTCCTTCTCATAATGTTCTCATTATTGTTATTATTGTTAGCAGTAGTAATAGTAGTGGTAGTCATTATCATCATCATCTCACTATTAGTAGTAGTAGTAGTAGTAGTAGTAGTAGTAGTAGTCATTAGGAATGCTGTGTGTGTGTGTACATTAAAAGCGAGGGAGAGGATATTTTCCAGTACATTTCCTGGTCTCCCCAGAATTTAGGCCCATAATCCACCATTACCATGTTGACACACTTACTACCAGCACTGTTCAGTTACTTACTACTGTAAGTAACTGAATTTCATGTCACTCTGAAATATACTGGGTGATCAAAAAGTCAGTATAAATTTGAAAACTGAATAAATCAAGGAATAATGTAGATAGATAGGTACAAATTGACCTACATTCTTGAAATGACATGCGGTTTTATTAGAACCAAAAAAATACAAAAGTTCGAAAAATGTTCGACAGATGGTGCTTCATCTGATCAGAATAGCAATAATTAGCATAACAAAGTAAGACAAAGCAAAGATGATGTTATTTACAGGAAATGCTCAATATGTCAACCATCATTCCTCAACAATAGCTGTAGTCAAGGAATAATGTTATGAACAGCACAGTAAAGCATGTCCAGAGTTACGGTGAGGCATTGGCGTCGGATGTTGTCTTTCAGCATCCCTATAGATGTCGGTCGATCAAAATACACTTGCAACTTCAGGTAACCCCAAAGCCAATAATCACACGGACTGAGGTCTGGGGACGTGGGAGGCCAAGCATGACGAAAGTGGTGGCTGAGCACACGATCATCACCAAACGACACACGCAAGAGATCTTTCACGCATTAGAAATATGGGGTGGTTCTAATAAAACCCCATATCATTCCAAGCATGTGTGTCAATTTTTACCTCTCTATCTAAATTATTCCATGGTTTATTAAGTTTTAAAATTTATACTGACTTTTTGATCACCCAGTATTACTGAACTCACTTTGGGAGTGAGAGGAATTGCAGCAGAAGAGCAACAGTTGTCTCACAAACCCAAGATTCATGAACAGTGATTCCCAAGGTGAAATAAGCTACATGTCATTCATGTAGATCAGTCCATAGCCAAATGTGTAATGCTCAATGTATCAAAGGTATTTCCTGTAAAGTTGCTTGTGCCCTTTGGGTCATTATAAATGACAAATATGTAAAGGATCTCAGCTGACAGTGCCTATATATCGGTTTGGTGAACCATGATTTGAGAGTTCAGAGATAAGTTAAGGCCACTGGGCTTGCTTCAGTCACTGCCAAGAAGTGTGGCACAGTGCAATATTGCATAACTTAGAGAGTGTGTGATATAATATTGGCCTGCTTTATCTATTCATTTGTTGTCCTTGGTGTTGACATACTAGCTGAAAAATGAGTTGTGAAATGCAACTAATGTATGCTGTAAATGATATATTCGACAGATGCACATTTGCATTTCACAGTTGTTTACTTTCACTGTTCACAACCCCCCCCCCCCCCCCTCCCCACCACCACCACCAATATTAAGCAGCCACATGACCAGTGCAATATTGTTTTAACTTTCCATAAGCCTTATTAATAGTTTCCAGGCAAATCTCCACATACTACTACAATAGTTTATTGTTGAACATCTACGAGCAGTAAAACTTAACAAAAAGATCACAGTTCTTGAAGAATAATCATGTATGTAAGTAGTAGACACTGTTATTGCTTTAACACATGGGCTAATTGTTTAACATACAGCACAGTTAAGTTGAGGCACTGTTATTCTAACCAACACAGGTTCCTCGTCTGAAACTCAGCAATGGACTGACTGTTTTGTGACCAAAAATTTGGCCCTTATATATCATCACAGTAATAGGTGCTGAAACTACACATTGTTCAAAGCTAAATTTACAGAAATTACAATTAAAACTTAACTTATTAAATTAACTGACTACATCGAAAAGTTCTGTCTTTCTAACATTTTCCTCTACTACAAAAGTTAGGCTGAACTATTTGTTTAACTCATGAAATTAACATATATTATTATGCAAACAATACTTTTGACAAAACTGAAGATTACATTGGAATTAATTAAGGGCTGGTTCTGCTCATGTGCTTCCAACGAGGACCAAATAGATACTTTTAAGATTACTAGTATTTCGTCTTCCAAATGTTTATAATTATTGCAGAATTTGTATTTATTTCTATGTCAACAATAGGATTTAAGTTACAAAACAATTAATTATTTCACCCTATAATGAAAGGTACTAACTAGGAATAGTCAAAACAAATTAGAAAATCAATTACATACATAAAACTAATCACAAAATTAGATCTGGTGTTATATTCTTTAAAACTGAGGGCCAACCTTTCTCTTTTATGAAATTGCAAATTATGCTTATGTATGTTAATGGTACTTAGTTAAAAATGGATAAATGAATTCTAACGTGGCAGATGGCAAAACAAGAGTGGAAGTAAAAATATCCCCACTTGCTTCATCACAAGTATGGCTCTTAACTTAACCATCTGTCCATAAGGATAAGAAAAAAAGATAAAAAGTTTTGAAAAGAGGAAAGAACTTTATCTAAAGGTGTTCTGCATGCCAGTGTTTTGATGAGTGGATAGCTTTTGAGGCAAGCTATTAGTTAGTGGACAACTTCTTGGATACCCAACTTGTAAAGTTTACTCAAGCCAGTGGGGTAAGTTCTCACACCCAGGTTTATTGAGGAATGTATGTTGTTCATTATACATGAAATTTCATCAAATTCAGAAAATGCATTAAGTAGCAGACCATATACAATGTGTTAAAATTTCTTTTTTGTAATTGAAGGAGATCAGTAATATCTGTAATACTGTTCCCCTTTATGTAGAGAAAGCTTAAGCCTTTCAGACATGTATGTAACGTACATGCTATGCAAATCATCATGAAGTGTATGGCAGCAGCACTATATCACATGTTAAAGTTGTTTCCCATTCCAAACAGTTTTGGAGTGTGCTCACTGCAATTACATAGTCTAATTTTGTCTCCATGTTCTCTACAGAAGTGATATGGAGGGGGCTGAAGTACATTTCTAGATTCTTCAATAGTTCTCAAAATTTAGTAAGTAGGCTTTCACAGGATAAAAGCCATTTATCTCTAAGATCCTTCCAGTGAAAATGTATTAGTATTTCTGCGACATTCCCCTCTGGGTCAAGTGACCTACAACCATTCATGCTGACTTCCTTCGAATATGCTCAGTATCCTGTGTTAGACCTGTTTGGTATTGGTTCCTCACACTTGAGCAATATTCTAAGATGGGATGAACAAATGACTTGTAAGCAGTTTCCTTTGTAGCCTGAGAACATTTTCCCAGTATCCTGCCAATGAACCAAAGTTTACCACCTGCTTCATTTGCAACTGAGCCACTTAGCTGCACATTACACAGTTCGTTTTGCATGGTAACAGCCACTGTGATTATTTTATTTCATACCTCAAGAAATTTTTACACCCAGTTATTTATATCAATTGGCTGCGGCTTATTGAAATTATAGTAATAGGCTAGCCTATGGACTAGGGTATGTTGCAGGCCATTAAACAAAAACACAGAAAAATGCTGCTTTGCACCTTACTTGAAGAGGATGAAAATGAAATCACAATCCTGAAAAAAATTAAGAAAATTACAATAAAAGATGTGATTTACTGGTTGACTGAAGCATGAGATAACACCACTAAAGGTGTATTACAAAAATCACTGAAAAATATCTGGCTTAAATTGTAAATTGTTGAAATAATTCTTACACCAGTCAGGAAAAGCTCTGGCTGTGAAGACACAGAAGAAAGCTGTGTTGAGGAGTGGACTACTGTTGACAACAATGGCCACCATGAGTTCAGAGACAAAGACATTGTAGCAATGGTGCAGGGCTCATCACCTCAGACTGATGCAGAGGAAAGCAAGAAGGTGGTGAATGCTCAGACTGAATCCATATCACACAAAGACATGACAAATGCTCTTGACCTTGCCTTACACTTCATCAGACAGCACACTTCATCAGCACCAAATGATATTATGTTCATGCAGCAATTGCAGAACACTGTGTCCTCACATCAATTAAGTGCTCTTTGTCAAGAAAAAATGACTGACTATACTTCCTAAGTGTGTATAAATTGGTTATTTTTTGTGTTTAGCTGTGATTAAAACTGATTCTACAGAACTGCGTAAATGGAGTCAGCATGTGCTGTCTGTACTGTACTGTCAGTAATCAGCTTTCATTCCAGTGTGGTTTCAGGTGTTTTCATCAAACTTAGGCTCTAGGTAAGTTTTGATTTAACTTCTTTGTATAATAATAAATGAACATTTTTTCACAAATGTCTATTTAATTTCTTCTGTTTTTAAGTTAAAAAATAGATATTTTTCTGAATTCTATTCAGAATAGGCAGCTTTTTGGAATAGTGGAGTTCTACTGTCATCTAATTTGAGTGAACTAGCATAATAATCTGAAACAGCTTTCATCCCCTTAATTTGGTTGGTTGGTTGATTTGGAGGAGGGGACCAAACAATGATGTAACTGGTTCCATCAGATTAGGGAAAGACAAGAAGGAAGTCAGCCATGCTCTTTCAAAGGACCATCCTGACATTTGCCTTAAGTAATTTAGGTAAATCACAGAAAACCTAAATCAGGATGAGCGGATGCAGGTTTGAACCGTCATCCTCCTGAATACAAATCCAGTGCATTAACTAGTGTGCCACCTCATTCGGTCCCTTAATTTGATTAACTGCAATCAAGATTTTGTTCTCTTGGCTCTTTATAATGCGTAAAATATGTGCTGGGTCATTCAAAATATAATACAGGAAACTTGACTTTTGCATTCAATGAAGTGATGAGAAATTTCTTTCTTTTGAAAAAAATAAGAATTGTAGTTTCTCTAATTTTTTTATGCTATGAAGCTTCTGACTTTCAGGGACAAATATTTAATATTTAAATACAATGGTGGAAAAAAATTGCAACAGTAAAAAGGAGTTTGATGACATAAGCAAAAGTTGGAAGGCGTATTTCTACATCTGAAAGATGATGTCTATTAAAATTTCATGCCGATTACTTAAGAGTGATGTCATTAGTTCCACTATGCAGATGCAAATGAGGTTTGCTTTAAATACGTGCTTTAATGGTCATGGGCATTAGTTACCTTTGAGACTGGACATGTCGAGCTAATGTTAGTCAAGACCTTTTAGGATGACAAAGACACCATTATAAGCACCTCATTGAGTATGAATGAGGTCATGTAATGTGCTACAAGAAGCTGGATATTTCTTCTGCAATGCTCCCAAAGGACTTGGTGGGCATGCAGCCACCGTACACGATTGCTGACAGCAGTGGTCATGAGAATATACAGTTGGCAAGAAGACTGGGCTCCGGATGGCCACAGGGCACTACCGAGAGGTAAGACCAACATGTCAGCGTATGGCTCTGGGGTACCATACTGTATCTGCAGCAGTAATTTGAGCAGCAGTTGGCACCTCAGTGACACAAGGAACTGTTACAAAACGGTTGCTTAAAGGACAGGTTTGAGCCAATGCCCTGTAGCATGCATTCCACTGACCCCAAACCACCGCCATTCGAGATTTCAGTGTGTCAAGCAAGAGCTCATTGGGGGGCAGGACAGAGGTCTGTTGGGTTTTCTGATGAAAGCTGGCTCTACCTTGGTGCCAGTAATGGCCATGTTTTTTAGAAGCAGGCTAGCTGAAGGCCTGCACCCAACCTGTCTGCTTGCTAGAAACTCTGGAGTTCTGGTTTGTGGTGTGATTTCCTATGGCAACAGGAGCACTCTCATGGTTATCCCTTGCACCCTGACTGCAAAACTGTACTTCAGTCTAGTGATTCAACCTGTGGTGCTGCCATTCATGAACAGCATTCCAGGGGGTGTTTCCCAACAGGATAAAATTTGCCCTCATACTGCTGTTGTAGCCCAACTTGCTCTACAACATGTTGCCTGGTCCTGCTGAATCACCAGATTTGTCTCCTGTTAAGGACATGTGGTATGACATCCAACAACATCTCTAGCATCACCCACGAACAGCACTAACCATCCCTGTGCTGACTGACCTAGTGCAACAAGCATGGAATTCCATCCTACAAACTGACATCTGGTACCTATACAACACAATCCATTCACATTTGCATGCTTGCATTCAACATTCTGGTGGTTAACCAGTTATTAATGTACCAGAATTTCACATTTGCAATGGCTTCTCTCACACTTACACTAACCTGTGATTTTGCAATGTTAACCTCTTAAATATGATACCTAGACAATGTACTCCCAAAATTTCAATAATTACAGTAATTATTTTCTGGTGTTGCAATTTCTTTCCCCAGCATATATTATTCTTTGTGGTATATGATTTTGTATTTCAGTATGGTTTGAACAGTTAATATTTCTTTGTACTATAAATTTATGGCAATGTTAAGTAACCAAAATATTTTCGAATCTTGTGTGTGAACTACTTTGCAAAAATTTTGTTGCTATTTGTCTACATATTGTAATATATAATCAGCTTTAGGAAATATCAGTCTATATAACTAAATGTAAGGGTAATGTAACAAAGGAGGTGGATTCTCTTCAGCTGTTATGTTATTCTTCACCCCTCCCCCACTCCCCCCTCCCCCCCCCCCCCCCTGCCCACCAATTTTTTTTTTTTTTTTTAATCATGAATATGATCATTTATATGGCATTGGCACAGTACCACAAATCTTGAATATTAGATCATGGCTTAGCCAATTTAACTTTATTATTCATTACATTAATTTGGCTAATTACAGTCCACCATTGTTTGTAGTCAAACATATACCTGATTGTTAACTTTCTGACAATACACATAAAAATTTAGTGTATGGGGTGATAGCATCTATACAGTTAATGTTGAAAATATGTTAGCAACTTCTGATCTCATTTAATTTCAGAGTAATTATTATTCATAATTAAAATTTTGTTAATGATCTAGAATACCATATCTTGACAAACTAAATAGCATAATTCAATAGCAATTATGTTGTATCTAAAAGTTCACATACAGAAGAATCTCTCTCCACTGTTTAGCTAATTAGAAATGTAATTGTTTAATTGTAATTTGTAAAAAGATAAAAGTAACTGTAATTATTATAATCTCATAAAAGAGAGTCTGTTGAAAGCCATTTTAGTGTCTTCAGAAGGCTACAAAAAGTGCAAGATCTACACCCACTGATAAGAGGAACTGTACCACAGATGAGATAGCACAAATTAAAACTCATACAGTGTGCTTAGTTTTATCTAAATTTCACATCCAGGAGATAATTCTGTAATTCAGTGACTGTTTTTAATGACTGGCTGGGAATTTACAGTTAATTTCAGAACTATGTTAATCTTCAACAATGCATTCAGTACACTTTGACACTAGTAATGTACTGTGAACTGTGTTATTTCTATATTATACTCACTGTGCACATGAATTTTCATATTGATATGGCAGTTATACTTCAAGGATAGTGTAATTAAGGAATGTGTTAATGAATTACAGACACTTGCTACATAAAACTTGCCTTTCTGTCACTTCATTGTTAGGTTACTGCACATGAACAATCACACAGGATACCAGCTGAACATAATATGTGCATACATTACAGTCAATGAAACTCAGATGTTATTAATTACATAACACAACATTGACACTGACACTCCCAGTGCTTAGTGCAGGTACTCGGGATAATGGAACACATGCTGATTTTGACAGAGGACAAATGTAAACATAAGCAGAATGCACACCTGTCATTCTGTCAACCATCGTCAGTTGAAGGGTTGTGTGAGTAGAATCTACACCAACAAAGAGAAGGTAGAAATGCTGCTCATCTATGGGAAATGTAAGTTAGGAGAACAGTAATCATCAAGAATTGCATGGGAATGATTTCCAGAATTATGTACAGTTCTGTCAGTGGGCACAGCAGCAAATCCTCGCCAACCCGAACTACTTCTCCAATGTTCTATTTACCAATGAATGTTCCTTCTCCAACAAGGGACAGGTAAATACAAGAAACATGCATTATAGGTCCAGCGACAACCCACGATGGCTTATACAGGTGGAACATCAGCATCAATGGAGAGTTGATGTCTGGTGTGGGATGCTTGGTCCTACCATTATTGGCTCTTATTTCATCAATAGCCTTATTTCATCAATGGTAGTCTAAACAGCACAGCGTACGCCAACTTTCTCAGATGAATTCTACCTACTCTTCTGGATGAAGTGCTGCTAAGGACCAGAATGCTCATATGGTATCAACGTGATAGATGGCCAGCACATAATGCATTGCATGCATGTTGCATTCTGAACCAAAAGTATCCTGCCTGATGGATTGGTCAAGGAGGAACAGTTACTTGGCCTGCTAGGTCTCCTGATTTAAATCCTCTGGACTTTTTTCTTTGAAATGCATTAAATACATTGTCTATTGTGATATTCCAATAGCTCCAGAGGACACGCAGGAACATATCGTGCTTGCTTGTAATTCTCTACAGCAGGCAACACAGGAAGCAGTAAATAATTCTTTCACTCAATGAGTGCACCAGTGTATTGGTGTCCAGGGTCACCACTTTGAGAACCTTTGCATGTTCTACTCCTGGGCAATGGCACAAGAGAGTCAAAGTCAATTTTTTGTTGTGTTTTTACATGGTTTTCATTTGTTTTCTGATATTTCCAGCAAGTGGAAGAGTTTGTGATCCCGGGCTCAATGTTGTGTTACGTAATTAATAAAATGGTGTTTCAGTAGATTAGATTAATACTTGTTCCATAGATCATGAATACCACACTTCGTAATGATGTGGAACATGTCAGGTTAATAAAAGATGTCTGTACAAGAAATTACATTACACAAAATATTGCATGACACTAATGATTAAGTTTTTTTTTTTTTTTTTTTTTTTTTTTTTTTTTTTTTTTTTTTTTTTTACTTAGTTTATATCTAAAAAATTCAGCCAATGAGTAGAAGGAGTTGTCATCTAGAAATTCTTTTAATTTATTTTTAAATGTTAGTTGGCTATCTGTCAGGCTTTTGATGCTGTTTGGTAGGTGCCCAAAGACTTTTGTGGCAGAATAATTTACCCCTTTCTGTGCCAAAGTCAGATTTAACCCTGCATAGTGAAGATCATCCTTTCTCCTGGTGTTATAGGTATGCACACTGCTATTACTTTTGAATTGGGTTGGATTATTATCAACAAATTTCATAAGGGAATATATATACTGTGAGGTTACTGTGAGGATCCCTAGATCCTTAAATAGATGTCTGCAGGATGACCGTGGGTGGGCTCCAGCAATTATTCTGATTACACGTTTTTGTGCAATGAATACTTTTCTACTCAACGATGAATTACCCCAGAATATGATGCCATACGAAAGCAGTGAATGAAAGTAGGCATAGTAAGCTAATTTACTGAGATTCTTATCACCAAAATTTGCAATAACCCTAATAGCATACGTAGCTGAACTCAGACGTTTCAGCAGACCATCAATGTGTTGCTTCCAGTTTAACCTCTCATCAATGGACACACCTAAAAATTTTGAAAATTCTACCTTAGCTACAGACTTCTGTTCAAATTCTATATTTATTACTGGAGTTGTGCCATTTACTGTACGGAACTGTATATACTGTGTTTTATCAAAATTTAAAGAGAGTCCGTTTGCTGAGAACCACTTAATAATTTTGTGAAAAACATCATTTACAATTACATCACTTAGTTCTTGGTTTTTGGATGTTATTACTATACTTGTATCATCAGCAAAAAGAACTAACTTTGCATCTTCATCAATGTGGAATGGTAAGTCATTAATGTATATCAAGAACAGTAAAGGACCTAAGACCGAACCCTGTGGGACCCCGTGCTTGATAGCACCCCAGTTTGAGGAATCAGCTGTTGTTTTAACATTACACGAACCACTTATTTCAACTTTCTGCATTCTTCCAGTTAAGTATGAATTAAACCATTTGTGCACTGCCCCACTCAAATCATAATGATTTAGCTTATCTAAAAGAATTCCATGATTTACACAATCAAAGGCCTTTGAGAGATCACAAAAAATACCAATGGGTGATGTCCGGTTATTCAGAGCATTTAATATTTGATCAGTGAAAGCATATATAGCATTTTCTGTTGAAAAGCCTTTCTGAAAACCAAACTGACATTTTGTTAGTACTTTATTTTTACAAATATGGGAGGCTACTCTTGAATACATTACTTTCTCAAAAATTTTTGATAGAGCTGTCAGAAGAGAGATTGGGCGATAGTTGTTGACATCCGACGTATCCCCCTTTTTATGCAATGGTTTTACAGTGGCATATTTCAGTCTATCAGTGAATGGTACACTGTGATACATTTTTGAATAGGTCTTTAGGAGAGGAAATGAATTACCAAATAAAAATACAGGGTGCCATTTAAAAAAATCATGCAGCTGTTCATATCTTTGCAAAAAACAAATCTACAATCAAGAAAATCATGCTGATTGATGTCCTCCTGATGGCTAAAGAACATTTGCTTGAAAAATTTTGTAATTTTCATCTGTACAAACAGTTATTTAGGGTGGTCAAGATAAATTGGACACCCTGTATATATAGGGTGATTCACAAAGATATACAAATATATTAATATGTTATTCTACTAGTAAAACTAAAGAAAAATTTCATATTGTAGTGCTTTGAGAATTTACAACTAAATTCTAGAAACACTCAACCTTCTGCTGCCTCAAACATGCAATATTTTAAAGATAAGTGTGAGAGAGAGCCTATTTACTGCACAGCACATGTGTGTGTGTGTGTGTGTGTGTGTGTGTGTGTGTGTGTGTGCAGGATTGACGTTTATCATGGGAAGAAAGGAGCTGCGTCAGGTGAGTTGCACTGACAAGTTTTTGCTGCAAGCACCACAGACACTGTAGGAGAGGACAAAGAATAATTAAATATTACTCTTTGCTGTGTTTATTAGTGAGATTGATTGATTGGGGGAAAAAAACACAACAAACATTTGACTATAGACTTTTAACTTACTTCATGTTGTAGCTCTGAATTAAGCAAGATGCAGGGGACATGTATAAATTATTTGGTTGTTAAATCCAGGCAATTATGATTATGTTTAATTGTATCTAATGGGTGTCATCGTAGTTGACTTACAAGGATTTGTATGTTTATGTGAAACTTGTGGAGATGAAAATATACCTGAACTGGACTGAAAGTATGAGGTTACGAATATTTACTATTAAAAAGAGTCTTGATCACGATTTATTTATCGATGTGACCGGTTTCGACCACTTCTGTGGTCGTCTACAAACCATTGAGTAAGAATCTCTTTCTGTTGGAGAATTCTCCAACAGAAAGATGTTCCTACTGAGTGGTCTGAAAATGACCACAGTAGTGGTCGAAACCAGTCACCTTGATAAATAAATCATGATCAAGACTGTTTTTAATAATAAATATTTATAACACATTGGCCACTGTCACTCCCATAATGTATTCAAAAGTAATGAGGTTTCCAAGTTATTTCTAGTGAGACAGAGTATGTGACAGTTCCTCTAACCAGCATTATTTATACCGAGAAGAAGTTGTGGAGATCAACACAGCTGCATATCCAGAGAAGAGGATCAGCTAAAAGTTTCAAGTAAGTCAACTGTAGTAAAAGAAGTGTGAAGTTAACAATAAAGCTTTGCACCACTTCTCTTGTTGCCAAAACCGTTAGAATAGAAACATAGGTCCCCAAATATTTAGTTATGGAATTACGGCTAGTAAAAGGTTTTGCCTGAAATTTACCAACTTTGCTAATATGAAGCCATCACAAAACTGTACAAGGTTATATTAAAGCGTGATTTCCATTTATTTTGTTGTTTTTGGCTTGTTGGATCTAATGAAACGTGTCCGAGCCATGTATCTGCAGTAGTTTTCCATAAAATCCAGAGAAGCAAAGATTATTATACAAATAATTTTTTTACTTTCCATTAAGAATGTAGAAACATTTATGTCATTGTTGGCTACCATCAGTGAGTTGTTTTAGTCATTTCATAACCTTTAAATGAGTTAGTTTTCTGTATTGTTAGGTGAAAGTGTTTAAATACACTGTCATTATTATGTTCTTTCACCTAAAAATACCACATAGTAACTACTGTAGTTTGTAGATTATTTATGAAATACGGGTGCCTTTCAAATTTACGACAGAGGAATATGAAGATATGGTGTTTACTTATGGCAAATGTGATGGTAATGCCACGGCTGCAGTTAACAAATATAGTGTATGTCTGGAATTTAAAAAAAAACAAACTGGATCAAGTAGTTAATAAATTAAAATTTTTATTGAATTACTTCTTTGCTTCTCTGAATGTTCTGGCAAACTACTGCAGATACATGACTGGGACATGGTTTATTAGATTCACCACATCAATAACAACAAAATAAATGGAAATTGTGCTTTACTTTAACCTTGAACAGTTTTGCAATGGCTTCATATTAGTGCAGTCGCTAAACTTCGGGGAAAATCTTTCATTAGTCGCAGTGACTGCATCATTGGGCAAGTGACAATTTAAAAAATACTGTGCCATGACACTAGATGTTATTTAAATTGTGATTCCCTACTGCATTGCCAGCTACACTGGCAAGCCTCAAAAGAACTATGTCCTGCAAGGACCTGCCCTCACCTTTACAGGAAAGAATGAAAGATAGGTATAAAAACTGCAAATACGATTGTTGAGGAGTGGGCTTCCATCACATCAATCACAGGTTGCATGCTGCCAATGGGCTGTTCTCTGTATATGCCCGTTCTAAAGGAAATAAATCTACATCAGAATAAATGAACTAAAAACCAAAAATTTAAAGTAAATAAAAAGTTCATATTCAAGTGGAAACAGAAGTAAAGGTATTAGCAATTACACATAGCACACACGAAAAATACACAATAATAGGGTCATGTTATTCATCAATCCTGGTATCTGTAATTTCAAGATGTTGTTTCCTATTCTGCTATGTTATACTATTTTGAACAGAATGACATTCTCCTTGCCATCCAGTATGGATTTCAAAAACATCAATCATATGAAACACAATTTGTGCTATTCTCATAGGCATGCTGAAAACCATGGATTAAGGCAGTCATGTGGATGCAGTATTCCTTGTCTTCCGAAAGGTGTTTCACTCGATACCACATCAAAGTTTACTAACAAAAGTATGGTGATAAGAGGTATCAAATGAAATGTGTGATGGATTATTTATTGATAGGGATGATTCGGGATGTTGTCTTGAATGGAGAGTGACTTGCAGAACTAAAACTAACTTCAGACATACTCTAGCACAGTGTGTTGGAACCCTTGCTGTTCATGTAATATATAAATGACTTAGCAGAGCAGATAGTTTTAAAAGTAACCTCATATCTTTTATAGAGGATGTAGTTAGTTTTAATGAAGTACTATCTAAAAAAGCTGCAGAAATAACCAGTCCAGTCTTGATACAATTTCAGTGTACTGCAAAGATTTCAGAAAATCCTTTGAAAGGGCATGGCTGACTTCCTTCCCTATCCATCCCTAATCTGATGGGATTGAGACCTCACTATTTGGTCCCCTTCCCTGAATCAATGAACCAACAATAACATTCCTTTTAACAGTGGTAGTTACTTGTCAGGATTTCTCAGCATGATTAATTAATGGTGTACTTCTGGATGTTCTGCTGAATTTTACTTTCATTCTATGTACAACATTTTGACAATCAAACCAGCAATCTTCCTCAGATGCTCAAGTTTTACTGTTATGTGTACTTACTGTGTGGACTTCAACAAGACTGTGAACTATTGATGGTCTCACCCCAGTACATATAGCAGAGTTCAATTCCCAATACCCGCTACACCCTTGATTCACTTTTGTTTTTCAGAGCTCACTTCATATTCCTTGAAAGGCAAATCCTCTCAGATTTGTCTAGCTCTGATGGATGTGACAGCCAGGCAGATTTTAATAAACTGAGTGCTGGACCCCAACCGTTATTTTAATTGAAACCTTCTTCTCTGTGTAGGTCTTTTGAAATCTTTATTCCAATACACACTTTGATTATGCTGTCCCAGAAACTTGGCATTTCCACCTTGATTCTAATCTCATCAGACTTCATTTCATGATTACATTTGATGTAGTGCTTGGTAACAGCTGATTGGCTTGGTGAAATGCCATTTAGAGTTCTTGTATACAATTTGTGGTTCACTCACATTGCATGAAGTAAACACTGCCCAAGAAAAATTAATGGTTCAAGAAAATTGTTACTTAATTTGAACAATGTAGGAAAAGATGGATTGATACTTACTGTAAAGAAGACATGCTAAGTTGCAGGCAGGTACAATTAAAAGACACTTACATAAAACTTTTGGCCACAGCCTTCATCAGCAAAAGAGAAACACACACACTATTCATAAACACAAGCAAGCACACCTCTTGCACACACGACTACCATCTACAGTATCTTGAGCCAGAATGCAACTATCATGTGGGAAGCAAGCAGCAATCTGGAAGGGACAGGGAAAATGAAGAGATCATATAGTACGGGCGAGGAGAGACGCAAACACTGTCTGATGTGCAGGGACTAGAATGCCATCAGGTACTCCACAACCTCCTAACACTGTGCCTGTTGACATTCTAGTCCCTTTGCACTCTGCCAGACAGTGTTCAGCTCTCTCTCCACCCATACAATACCCTACCCCTTCATCTCAGCTGTTTCACTAAAAGAATTTATATGATTCTGTATATGATGCATTATATTTCAGGCTAAAACATATAAAAAGGAATTTAATGTTTTACAATTGATATGTACTAACAGTTAAAATTACTCTTCTTTCAAGAATAATTGAAATTAAAAAATTTCTGGAATACTTAAAATTCATATTATTAATTGCACGATCAAACACTAATTATTAAATTTGTTTCTGGGTTTATTTATGAAATAATGATATAATTTGGTAATGATTCTTCTCCTGTTGAGAAAGTTTGTAAGCTCTTTTGCTTTGTAAACTCTTTGGATATTGTGATTACAGCAGAGTGCAGAAAGTAAGTAGTAGTGGGCGTGTCTCAGCCAGATGTAGATGTTATTATAAGTGTGTCACCAACAATATAATTGTTGTTTTTCTATGTGGAAATTATAAAGTCAGTGTGATTTAGAAGAATGGGATAAAATAAAAAGATATTCATAGCAACACACAAATCTTCATCAGTTATTTTGTCTGCAGAAACCCGTTAAATCAAAGTTTCAGCAGCAAGGATGTATCCCTAGACTCGGAGTCTAAGACAACAAGATAATGAATACAAGCAAAAAAATTCTTCTTTTGTTGTCTTACTCCTCTCGAAGTTTTCAAAATTTGTGCACAGAATGGGAACTTTCATGGTGAAGTGTGGGACAGTAAGATTACAAGTTGGCAGTCATGTGCATGAGGACAACTTGCTTGTGTGTCTGAATAGTGTTAAGCCATTAAAAATTCGTGTGTAAAGTGAAAAAGTGAATTCTTAAAGTATAATGAACGTATTGCTAATTTACAATGTGTAATCAGCAGTCTAAGAGTAGAAACCGACAGCCTGAAGTCTGAAAATACGGAGCTGAAGTCAAAGCAAAACATGGGTGCACAGAAGAACAAAAACTTTTGCCAGAACATGGATACATTGGCGCAAAATGACGCTGATTATTCATCAAAATGGAAGGTAGTACACAACAAGCGTCAAACACTCGGAGCTAAAACGTCGTCTACAGCAAATGTTTCGAGGTTCGAGAATGTAAACAATTTTGATGTACTTTTTTCTAGTAATAGTCTCACAAAAAGTGAAAACAATCATAAGAAGAGTGTGCCAGTAAACTATCAGAAAAAAGTTAGGTTTGATCTTCTAAAGCCACAACATTCAGTTAATAGCAGTGAAAGTGGCAGTGGTGTGATCCAGTATGCTGTGAGTGAAACATCAACAAATCATCTTCACATTTTCGCTGATAGTCATGGTAGAGGCATGGCTGATAGAGTGAAAAACAGTTTTAATGGTGAACGCACATTAGAAGTGTGTATTTGTCATCACCGTACTGGCGTATCACCTGGCATGATGGTATGGGGTGCCGTTGGTTTCACGTCTCGGTCACCTCTTGTTCACATTGACAGGACTTTGACCAGTGGACATTATGTTTCAGATGTGTTACGACCCGTGGCTATACCCTTCATTCGATCCCTGCAGAACCCTACATTTCAGCAGGATAATGCACGACCGCATGTTGCAGGTCCTGTACGGGCCTTTCTGGATACAGAAAATGTTCGACTGCTGCTCTGGCGAGCACATTCTCCAGATCTCTCACCAATCAAAAACGTCTGGTCAATGGTGGCCGAGTAACAGTCACAATACGCCAGTCACTACTCTTGACGAACTGTGGTATTGTGTTGAAGCTGCTTTGGCAGCTGTACCCGTACACACCATCCAAGCTCTGTTTGACTCAATGCCCAGGCATATCAAGGCCGTTATTACGGCCAGAGGTGGTTGTTCTGGGAACTGATTTCTCAGGATCTATGCACCCAAATTTTGTGAAAATGTAATCATATGTCAGTCTTAGTATAATATATTTGTCCAATGAATACCCATTTATCATCTGCATTTCTTGGTGGTGTAGCAATTTTAATGGCCGGTAGTGTATTTACAAGACATGGTATGCACCTGGAGATGCCATCAACACATTCAAGATTTAAAAAAAAAAAAAAAAAAAAAAAAAAAGTGTAATGGAAGGGGTAGATAATCGCAAATCATGTAGACCATTGTTTCAAAAAAGGATGATCCTGCTACTTCCTTGCATATATATACTTGAAAATATAATGTATTTAAAGCAAAACTTACATATAAAAAGACTACTCATCACTCAAAATCACACAATACACAGCTATGATACAAGACAAAAATTGGATGTACATGTTCAAAGCGCCAACACTAAGTTATTTCAAAATGGCCTTATCCTTCCTAGTATCAAACTATACATTGCCTTACCAGATACCATTAAACACATATAAATCATTGGTCACTTCAAATCTAAATCGAAGTCGTACTTTGTTGACACTGCTTTTACACAGTAAATGAATACCTACAAAACTAATTTTTTTTATGTAAACCCAATCTAAACTCATTCAGAAGAACATTTGTATTTTATCTCACTGTATATAGCATAACAACATTTATTTAAGTATTCATCATTTATGGATATATTAATGTGTGTTATTATATAAAGAGATGTATTATATCTAAAACTGTTAATATTAACATAAAAAGCCAAATATCTCTTGCACATTGTGCAGCTGTAGATGAAAATGGATCAATAAATCAATGAATCAAACCTGAACAGATCAGGAAAAAAAGAATTAGGTATCCTTTTAAAAATAAAAAATATTGGAAGAAGTCCACAAATGTACCCCAAAGTTGGAACCAATCACACTTAAATGGCTCCAGCCACCATGTCAGACTCAGTTTCAAACTCAAATATTTCAGGAAATTGTTAGTAGTAATGAACGTACAGCTTCTGTAGCTTCAGTTAAGTTTTTAGGCAAAAGTTTTCATCTGCATGTAATTCCAAAGCAATGACATTTTTTCACCAAAATGTGGGAGGACTTGGTAATAAAGTAAATGACATTACTGTTCTGTTAGAGGAACCACAAGGAATAAAAGATAGTGATGTATTATGTTTTAGTGAACATCATGTGAAAGATATTGAAAGGTTGCAGCTAAGTGTCAGGCAGCGCATTACTCTAGAACCATCATGGAAAAAGGTGGATTGGTAATTTATGTAAAAAACAACATATCTTACAATGCATTAGATTTAAAGAGCCTTTGTGTAGAGCAACAAATTGAAGTATGTGGCGTTGAGATTACTGTAAATGACTTCACGGTTCTAGTGTTAGCACTGTATAGATCTCCCTCAGGGAATTAGAATGTGTTTCTTAAGCACTTAGATTCTTTATTATCCAAACTGTACTCAAAGTCAAAGAACATGATAATAACTGGTGACTTTAACGTTGATTTCCTAAATGAGAGCAATAGTAAAGCTGATTTAGTACATTTAATGGAGTCTTATAATCTGATGGCAACAGCAGATTTCCCAACTAGGGTTACTGTTGACAGTGAAAGTCTGATAGATAATATATTGATTAATACATCTGAATGCAATGAGATTACTGTACATCCAATCCTTGGCCTTTCTGATCATGGTAGTCAATTGCTTAGGCTCAATTACATCAGTGTGTGCAACAGTCCCAAGCATTTTTGGAAATCTATTAGGATAATAAATGAAGAGGGCCTTAAAAAATTCAATGACAGCCTAAAAGAGATAGACTGTAGGCCAGTTTATAGGGAAACAGATGTAATCAAAAAGTACAATTCATTTTTAAATGAATTCATGTATTTATTTGAGTCCATCTTTCCTAAAAAAAAAAAAGTTGTTAGAAATAGTTATATGGGCAATGCCAAGAAGTCTTGGATCACTACAGAGATAATAACATCTTGTAGAACAAAGAGGATGTTATACAGTTCTCTCAGGACTTGTAATGATCCAAAGAAACGACAACACTACAACTTCACTGTAGTATTCTCAAGAAGGTTATAAATAAATCTAAAAGTATGTACATAAAATCAGAAATTGAAAGCTCAGAAAATAAAATTAAAACTATATGGAATGTAATAAAGAGGGAAACTGGCAGGAAAATGGGGAACATGTCTGAGGTAGAGATTGAAACAGGGAACAGTACCATAAAGAAACCTGAGTTGGTTGCAGAAATATTTAATATCCACTTTTTGAGAGCAGCAGAGAAGACAGACTGTAATGGTTCCATGGAAGAATCATTGTCCCTCCTACAGAAAGCTATTAGCAACATAATCCTACAATTACCTTTACCTCCAGTTACTGTAAACGAAGACAGAAGAGTAATTAGATCATTAAAAAATAAAAACTCTGCTAGTGTGGACAATATTTCTAGTAAAATACTGAAATGCTGTTATACGAGGGCTATCCACAAAGTACATTATGTTTTCGTTTGTGTCCATTAGGGGCGGGTCTAGCGCGGCCATCTTGGTGTCATGGCATTCCGCCGCTCAGTTGGCATCCTGCCGTGCTAGTGAAAGGTTCGTGCTGTACTCCGTTGAGTTACTGTGACAGTTTGAAATGTCAGTGTTAATTGGAAATGCTGCAAAGTGTGAAGTATGTGCTGTAATAAGGTTCTGACTGCAAAAAACTGTAGACCGATAGAAATCTATCGGCAGCTTTGTGAAGTATATGGTGTAACATTACAGGACATATTGGGACATATTGAAGTATTCGATACTGTAGACTTTTAGAGGATGTCGATACAGATATGCAAAATGTAAAGGGAAACTTTGGTGATGTTTAAATATTGTACTGTGTCAATATTAGGACATTTTGCACAGAAAGAACAAAAATAGAATTAATGTAAATATATATCAGTGTTAGTAACCTATTTTCATTCAATTTTGTAATTATATTTCATTTTGTAAAAGAAAGACTCACTGTTTGCTGTAGCTCTGATTAATTGTATAAATTATCAGTTTTGAGCTAAATTATTTCGTATAATATGGACAAGATACTTTTAAAAACTCACCAGCTAAAGAGAAAGTCTGTAAATGAACTTTTAATGCACACTTCTGGAACTTTCTATGGAGAAATTCTATATTATGATCGCAAAAATACGAAAACTTGTGAAAAATGTTACATAACCTAATTTCGAAAGACGATTTGTATCAAGAAATATTGCTAAAAAGATTTATTTACGTTTTGAAACATGATTTAAATCATTTTACATATAAATAGTTGTTCTAAATCACTCAAGAAATATCCAGAATCAAATGTCAAGATATTTCTGGAAACATCGGTACAAATCTGGTGAAGGTTATCCAGAAGCTGGTAGAAAAATGTTATAAAGTCTATTTGGAAATTATGCTTGTAAGAATTTATATGTGCTGATCCTTTTACTTGCTTTAATCTGTGCTAAAGTTCTGTAATGTCTGATTTGGTTTTAAATCGTGAATTGCTATCGTATTGTGAACAAAGCATTGTGAAAGACTCTCATTGTTTGGAAGGATATTAGTACACCTAGGAGTTGTCAGTGGCCAGTTCGGATGTGCAGTGCGGTTGGCTCGGAGAGTCGGTTGTTGAGTCTGTGAAGTCTGTCAGTTCCGTTTGTAAATAAACGTCTGTAATGAAGAATTACTTGTTGTTGTCAATATGAACTCAAGACCTTTTGCACGAAGCAGACACCTCCTAATGCAACGTTTTAATTTGGTTGAGGAAGCTGGGATCGCTATAAGTGCAAACAAATTGAAGTGGAACGTTTTAATTTGGTGTTGAGGAGCTGAAATGCTATAATTTGGTGGAGGAGCTGGGATATTATAATTTGGTGGAGGAAGCAGAGGATATGACGACCACCCAGTGATTCTTCAAAATAAAATACGTCTCTTCTGGGATCACAAGAAGAAAATACGTCTGTTTTGGGACCACAAGAAGAGGATATACGACGGACCAGTCATTCTTCAGAAGTAAATACGTCGATTATGGGGTCAGAAGAAGAGGAGTGAATCAACCGAGCGAAACCATCCTGGAATTGAAGAAATTTCGCAAAACACGGACACCAACGACCGCCGACGGACACTAAGATAAGTACCTGCTTCCTAAAATAATGGAAAAAGACGCAGATTTCAGTATTGACAGCGGTGTAGCGAGTACACCTATTAGGGAAAGTGCTTCTGACAGTGTAGGAATGTTGGAAATGTTAAAACAAATGTTTTCAGAGTTAAACTCGAACTTGGATAACACAATCTCGTGCCGAATTACGTCAACAAATTGAACAGACACAACAACAGATGGACAGGTCGATCTCGAAGGCTGTGTGTGATTTAAAATCAGAAATAAATTCAAATACAGAACAGATTGCTCACACTAATCAGGTTCTCGAAGAATGGCGAATTACTTTTGAGTCAAACCAAAAAGAACTTAGTTGTCGTGTGGACACGGTTGAGAGCAAAATTTCTGTCCTTAAAACTGATTTAAGTAACGAAATTTCAAATAACCGGTCAAAACTTAAAAAAGTTGTTGATTTTGTAAATGAGGAAAATTCTCAATTGAGAAATGAATTTGACCAGACAAAACGATTTTTTGAAAGCGAAATTGAATCTTTCAAATCTGATTCTGACAAAAAGGTCACAGAAATTTGTAGTAGAGTAGGTAATGTTGAAAAAACTGTAGACAGAAAATTTGTAGAAATACAAGAAACTATGTTGCAAAAAGGTTTTAGTAAAAGTTGTAATGGGTTATGGGGAAATTTTCCCATTAAAACTTATCCCGGTGACAAGAATATACACCCAAAAGACTTCATGCAATTCTGCAAGGAGCAGTTCACGTCCATAATGACAGATAGTGTTAAGATAAAATTTGTAAAGAAATTACTTGATGGTGAGGCGCTTTCGTGGGCCAATCAGAATTGTTCCGCGGAAATGTCCTTTGAAGATTTCGAAAAATGTTTTCTAACCAAATTTTGGTCTGAAACTGAGCAAGCTTGAATCAAAAGTGAATTCTTGAATGGTCCTAGTTACAGAGAATCTGATGGGTCAATGAAAGCCTATTGTGAGAAACAGTTGCAAAAATTAGTGCATCTGGATAAGCCATTTGATGAGCTAACTCAAATTGATGCACTGAAACGGAGACTTCCGAAAAGAGTACAATGGGGTTTAGTATATGGTCCAGATGAGTCCATAGAACAATTCTTGAAATATGTGGACAAACTTGATAGAGCCTTTGAACAAAACAACAGATTTAACGGCTTTGTAGGTTCATCACACAGAGGGTGGGAACCGAACCGTGGAAATAATAACAATAATAGTGAACGAAGAAACTTTAACAACAACAGGGATAATTATAATAGCAATGACAGAAGAAATTTTGGTAGGAATGATCAGCACTTTAATTCAAACAGAGAATGGGAAAATCTAAACAGGTCCTGGGGTAATGACATGAGAGAAGGTAACCCGAGGCAGGGAAACGACAGACATAGGCCTTTAAACGACTAAATGCTCCACTGGGAGTCTGTCAGTTTGGGGCAAGGAATTTTCAAAATCAGGCTAATTTCACCCGGAACAGACAGCACTATAATCAGAGACCTAACCAGTATAGACAGTATGCTTATGATCGATCTGTAGATAGAGGTAATGAAAAAATTATATTTGACAGAAAATTTTGGAATGTCATCAGAGAAAATACTAGAAACAACTGTAATAGGGACCAGGCTACCTTTGATGAAGTAGGCTTAGAAGATGATATAATTGCAAATTTATATAATCAAGAAGAAGCACCTAATGCTGAAATGAAAGATAAGGATAACTTTGATAATTTTGAATTGTACAAACTTATGTGTGGTGATGTTTTAGATGTAAGTTGTCATAATGATGTTCGTACTGAAGTTTCTGGAAAGTCTGATATTCATGTGGATGTGGTTGGTGAAGATGGTGTTGTGAGTAATGTTGGTGATACTAGTAGTGTTTGTAGTGTAAGCTCAGGCAATGATGATGATAATGTTGATGTTAAGGCTAATGGTGATTATGTACTAGAAGATTTTGATGGTGAATTGGGTGGAATAGCTTATGTTGAAGTTAAGGAGGATGTTATAAGCAATAGTGTTGAGAATACACTCCTGGAAATTGAAATAAGAACACCGTGAATTCATTGTCCCAGGAAGGGGAAACTTTATTGACACATTCCTGGGGTCAGATACATCACATGATCACACTGACAGAACCACAGGCACATAGACACAGGCAACAGAGCATGCACAATGTCGGCACTAGTACAGTGTATATCCACCCTTCGCAGCAATGCAGGCTGCTATTCTCCCATGGAGACGATCGTAGAGATGCTGGATGTAGTCCTGTGGAACGGCTTGCCATGCCATTTCCACCTGGCGCCTCAGTTGGACCAGCGTTCGTGCTGGACGTGCAGACCGCGTGAGACGACGCTTCATCCAGTCCCAAACATGCTCAATGGGGAACAGATCCGGAGATCTTGCTGGCCAGGGTAGTTGACTTACACCTTCTAGAGCACGTTGGGTGGCACGGGATACATGTGGACGTGCATTGTCCTGTTGGAACAGCAAGTTCCCTTGCCGGTCTAGGAATGGTAGAACGATGGGTTCGATGACGGTTTGGAGGTACCGTGCACTATTCAGTGTCCCCTCGACGATCAACAGAGGTGTACGGCCAGTGTAGGAGATCGCTCCCCACACCATGATGCCGGGTGTTGGCCCTGTGTGCCTCGGTCGTATGCAGTCCTGATTGTGGTGCTCACCTGCATGGCGCCAAACACGCATACGACCATCATTGGCACCAAGGCAGAAGCGACTCTCATCGCTGAAGACAACACGTCTCCATTCGTCCCTCCAGTCATGCCTGTCGCGACACCACTGGAGGCGGGCTGCACGATTTTGGGGCGTGAGCGGAAGACGGCCTAACGGTGTGCGGAACCGTAGCCCAGCTTCATGGAGACGGTTGCGAATGCTCCTCGCCGATACCCCAGGAGCAACGGTGTCCCTAATTTGCTGGGAAGTGGCGGTGCGGTCCCCTACGGCACTGCGTAGGATCCTACGGTCTTGGCGTGCATCCGTGCGTCGCTGCGGTCCCGTCCCAGGTCGACAGGCATGTGCACCTTCCGCCGACCACTGGCGACAACATCGATGTACTGTGGAGACCTCACGCCCCACGTGTTGAGCAATTTGGTGGTACGTCCACCCGGCCTCCCACATGCCCACTATACGCCCTCGCTCAAAGTCCGTCAACTGCACATACAGTTCACGTCCACGCTGTCGCGGCATGCTACCAGTGTTAAAGACTGCGATGGAGCTCCGTATGCCACGGCAAACTGGCTGACACTGACGGCGGCGGTGCACAAATGCTGCGCAGCTAGCGCCATTCGACGGCCAACACCGTGGTTCCTGGTGTGTCCGCTGTGCCGTGCGTGTGATCATTCCTTGTACAGCCCTCTCGCAGAGTTCGGAGCAAGTATGGTGGGTCTGACACACCGGTGTCAATGTGTTCTTTTTTCCATTTCCAGGAGTGTAGTTGTGCCAGGAACTCTAACTACATTCCACATGAGAATCAGATTGTGCCAGTTCAGCTTAGTAATACATCAGGAGACAGGGGGGTTGATTGTGCTGATGCATCTAAGATTATTTTGAAATCTGTTTGGGACAAATTTAAAGATTACAGTGATGACAATGATGTTAAGATCAAATTAAGGGAAATTTGTGAACCAGTTTCTGCTTTTAAGCCTAATGAAATCATCAAGCGAGGTACTAGTCAGGATTTGTGTGAGGTAAATAGTAATCCAGACATTCCAGTAAATTCCAGTAGACCTAGAAGTTTGAAGAAAGTATTGCCTAATAAAGAAAACCTAAATATGGAACAGAGGTATGATGAGATAGCAGAAGATCTTTTGTATGAAGAACAGGAAGAAAGGGAAAACACCACTGTTGGTAGTCCATACATAAAAATTAAAGCTGCAGGTTGGGAAGGGTATTGTTTGATTGACACAGGGAGTCCAATTAGTGCCATTTCAAGCAAATTAAGAGATATAATTAAGCATGATCCTGACTTTGTTGAATTACCAGTTGTTGGAATAAAAATTAGAGGCATTACCAGCAAACTGAGCAAAATTGTTAATAGACAGGTGTTGTTGTCCTTCAGTATAAATGATGTACAGTTTACTCAAGGATGTCTTGTAATAAGTGACCTGAATGAGAATGTACTGTTGGGTATGGACTGGATATTAAAAGCTAATGCAGCATTTGATTGGGAAAAGAGTTTGTTTAGCTTTATTGATCCTAAGATGAGAGTATGTCCCAGTACTGACATGGTTCAAAACTGTGCTGATAAGGGAATTGAAATTAGGGATGTTACATTTTCTAAAGACAGTGGTTATTGTGTAGAGGAAATTACTGAGGATTATGATGATGGAGAATATGGGGATATAGTTCAAGAAAAATTACGGGAATCAGATAATTTGAACCAAGAACAGAAGGCAGAGTTAGAAAGATTATTGTGGAATTACTGTGATGTTTTTGATGATAGACCTGGCAGAGTAAAGAATTATCAATGTAAACTCAGATTAAAACCACATGAGCCATTCTTTATAAAACCTTATAGTGTACCCATTGCAAAGAGAAAAGATGTAGAAAAGGAACTTCAAAAAATGGAAGAGTGGGGCATCATTGAGAGAAGTAAGAGCCAATACAATAATCCTTTAGTAGTGGTTGCAAAACGTGATGGCAGTGTCAGGCTTGTACTAGATTCAAGACACCTAAATAAGTATCTGGAAAGAGAGACCGATCATCACGAGAATATAGACGAATTACTTCATGAATTTGAAAGAATGAAATACATGACCAGTTTAGATCTCACATCAGGATTTCACCAAGTAGAATTAGAAAATGATTCCAGAAAGTATACTGCCTTTTTGTATGGGGGAAGATGTTACCAGTATTGTGTGGTACCATTTGGGCTGAATGTCTCAGTAGCCGAATTCATTAGAGCACTTGACTTTGTTTTGGGAAAAGATCTTTTATCAAAATTAACTGTGTATGTAGATGACATTTTGATCACTGGAGAAACTTGGGAAGAACATGTTAATACTTTGAGGGAGGTTTGCAATAGATTAAGGAAAGGGGGAATGTCACTTAAATTATCTAAATGTAACATTGGTATGAAAAAATTGAAGTTTTTGGGGCACAGTATTTCTGAGGAAGGTATTTTGCCAGATCCTGAAAAACTGGAGGCAATTGCAAAATTCCCAATTCCAAAAACCAAGAAACAACTAAAGTCATTTTTCGGGATGTGCGGTTACTACAGAAAGTTCATTAGTACCCAAGCTCTAAATGCTCCAAGTCTTAACAGATTGCTGCTTTTGAAGAAATAAAAACACAGTTATGTAACAGTCAAATTTTTTACCGTCCTGATTTAAGTTTACCTTTTTGCATTATGGCAGATAGTAGTGATTATGGCCTAGGTGCTCACCTTTTCCAAGAAGTAAATATAAATGGGAAAATAGAACACAGGTCTATTGCTTTTGCTAGTCGAATCTTGAAAAAACATGAGAGGCAATACACTGTTACCGAGAAAGAGCTTTTCGCCATTTACTGGGCATTTTCTAAATTCAGAAATTATTTATTGGGAAACCAGGTAGTTGTCTACACAGACCATAAGGCATTAATTTATATTCAAGAATGTACGTTGCATCATGGAAGGATTACCAGGTGGGCACTCTTGTTACAACAATTTAATTACTCAATAAAATATCTTAGAGGACCTGATAATGTAGTTGCTGATGCTTTATCTAGACTACCTGTGGGGGGGTGACTTTGAAGATAACAGTGGGGAATGTGAAAAAGAATTCAAAATTATGTATTTAAGAGGGATGGACAATGAACAAGAAATCAGAGACATTTGTAATGACATCCGACGGAATCAGAACCACGATGAGAACTGTAAACTGGGCAAAAGTTATTTAGGGAAAAAGGGACATGAAAAAGTGGGAAATTATTACAAAATCTACAAGGGGATTCTATTCAAGAGAAACAGTGTAGATAGCGATGTATGGAAATTATGTTGGCCTGAACAGTACATCAATGTACTCATCAAGTACATTCATGAAAGTTTTGGTCATTGTGGGATTCAAAAGTGTATCCAGAAAATCCAAGAAAATGTGTACTTTAACAACATAGCCAGGAGGGTTAGAAAACTTTTGACGGGCTGTGACAGGAGCCAAAGAGTAAAAGTATCCAACCAAACTTGTCGAGGATTGATGCAAAACATCTCACCAAAAGAACAACACGAGTTAGTCGCTGTTGACTTATAAGGACCATTACCGAAGACCAGAGGAGGCTATTGCTACATTTTTGTTATGGTTGATGTTTTTTCAAAATTCATTAAGTTATACCCTCTTCGCAAGGCAAACAGTAAGAGCATTATTTCAAAAATCAGAGGAAACTATTTTGGCAGGGTTGGAAAACCTCAGAAAATCTTATCAGACAATGGGACTCAATTTACTTCTGGAGTATGGAAAGCTTTTGTTGATGATGAAAATATAAGTCACATTCTTATTTCAGCTTATCATCCGTCAGGAAACCCTTCGGAGAGATACATGAGGGAAATTGGGCGATTCTTTAGAACATACTGCAATACTGATCATTCTAGTTGGATTGACTATGTTGAGAAATTCGAAGATGTTGTGAACAGCCTACAGCATTCCTCAACAGGGTTTTTGCCTTATGAAATACAGTATAATAGCAAACCACCACATCCAAATAGTGATTTCATTGATTTTCCAGTCTGCAAACCATTAAGTACTCAAGAGAGAGAGGAAATAGTGAGAAAGACCATGAAATCTCAAGGTGATAAGAGGAAATGTAGACATGACAAAAGATTGAAGCCTACTCAATTTAAAATTGAAGACTTGGTCCTTGTTAAAACACAAGAGAAGTCTAAAGCCATCAGTGGAGAATTAAAAAAAGTTTTTTGACATATACATTGGACCTTTAAAGATTCAGGACAATCCTCATCCGAATGCTTACCGTCTAGTCTACCCAAATTCTGGCAGACTGTTTGGCCTACGAAACGTGACCGAACTGAAACTGTATAAAAAAATGTAAAAAAAGTATTTTAGATAATAGATGTTTATAGACTTTTATATGTAATCTTACCAGGATATTTTTGTATACTTTGTTATGTTGTATTTATCTGATTCCTCAGGGGAGCATACATTCTTTGTGTGCTAAGTGTTTGGCGAGCACTAGGTCCCCTGGCTATGCAATTGTCATATTTCATTTTCGTATTCTGGCATTGCATCTTACACTTATTCTGTGATCCTGTATAATCAATTTTCTCCATCTGTCAGTCTATCCTCTCTTAGCTTTAAGAAATTATTTAGAGTAAATTTTCTTGAGTAATTAGACTTTAGAGAATTCAAATTTCTGTGTCCTTAAAAACCGGTCCACCGACTATTAAGTGCTTTTGCTAATGTTTAACTGGGTTTGACCACTGTATGCTGTATATTCATAGCGGACTGTGCTATTGCAGCCTGTGATATCCTGCAGTGTATATGGAAACGATACGGACTGTGAAGATGAGACTGAAATACAGTGTGTGGCATTGAGGTATACCGACCTTTCAGGAAGAAGATCACCGACCTTCAAGAAAGAAGATCACCGGTCTTCAAGAAAGAAGACACCAAAGATATGTGTAAAACTTTTCTGTTTTGTAATGTAAGGACATCAACCCTTCCGTGTTTCACGTGGAAGTGCTGATGGGGGGGTTGTGTAACATTACAGGACATATTGGGACATATTGAAGTATTCGATACTGTAGACTTTTAGGGGATGTCGATACAGATATGCAAAATGTAAAGGGAAACTTTGGTGATGTTTAAATATTGTACTGTGTCAATATTAGGACATTTTGCACAGAAAGAACAAAAATAGAATTAATGTAAATATATATTAGTGTTAGTATCCTATTTTCATTCAATTTTGTAATTATATTTCATTTTGTAAAAGAAAGATTCACTGTTTGCTGTAGCTCTGATTAATTGTATAAATTATCAGTTTTGAGCTAAATTATTTTGTATAATATGGACAAGATACTTTTAAAAACTCACCAGCTAAAGAGAAAGTCTGTAAATGAACGTTTAATGCACACTTCTGGAACTTTCTATGGAGAAATTCTATATTGATCGCAAAAATACGAAAACTTGTGAAAACTGTTTCATAACCTAATTTCGAAAGACGATTTGTATCAAGAAATATTGCTAAAAAGATTTATTTACGTTTTGAAACACGATTTAAATCATTTTACATATAAATAGTTGTTCTAAATCACTCAAGAAATATCCAGAATCAAATGTCAAGATATTTCTGGAAACATCGGTACAATTCTGGTGAAGGTTATCCAGAAGCTGGTAGAAAAATGTTATAAAGTCTATTTGGAAATTATGCTTGTAAGAATTTATATGTGCTGATCCTTTTACTTGCTTTAATCTGTGCTAAAGTTCTGTAATGTCTGATTTGGTTTTAAGTCGTGAATTGCTATCGTATTGTGAACAAAGCATTGTGAAAGACTCTCATTGTTTGGAAGGATATTAGTACACCTAGGAGTTGTCAGTGGCCAGTTCGGATGTGCAGTGCGGTTGGCTCGGAGAGTTGGTTGTTGAGTCTGTGAAGTCTGTCAGTTCCGTTTGTAAATAAACGTCTGTAATGAAGAATTACTTGTTGTCGTCAATATGAACTCAAGACCTTTTGCATGAAGCAGACACCTCCTAATGCAACGTTTTAATTTGGTTGAGGAAGCTGGGATCGCTATAAGAGCAAACAAATTGAAGTGGAACGTTTTAATTTGGTGTTGAGGAGCTGAAATGCTATAATTTGGTGTTGAGGAGCTGAAATGTTATAATGGGGACGACATAATCACTGAAGGTGGAGGGCGTCAATGGGTCATAAAATTTAAAAATGGCCAAACTAACGTTCATGACAAAGAGCATAGTGGAAGACCCAGTATAGTGACTGCCGAACTTGTCGAAAATGTCGATGCCGCAGTCCGTGAAAACCGTGACTTCACAATAATGGAACTCTCTATGAGTTTTCCACAAATTTCACGAAGTTTGTTGCACGAAATCATTACCAAAAAGCTTGGTTACCATAGGTTTTATGCAAGATGGATACCAAAAATCTTGACAGAGATTCACAAAGATCAGCGAATGGCTGCAGCATTAATGTTTTTGGATGCTTACGAGAAAGATGGCGACTCATTATTTGATCGCATCATTACTGATGACAAAACATGGGTTAAGCATGTGAACTGCAAGACAAAATTGCAGTCAATGCAGAGGGGGCACACAAATTCCCCCCAAAAACCCAAGAAATTCATGCAGACAATGTCTGAAATGAAGGTGATGGCGACTGTCTTTTGGTACAGAAAAGGTGTGATTTTTGTGGATTTCCTGGAAAGAGGCACTACAATAAACTCTCAAAGGTATTGACAAACTCTGCACAACCTCAGAAGAGCAATACAAAACAAGCACAGGGGAAAGTTGGGCTCAAAGATCTTGCTGATTCACGACAGCGCCCGGGCCCACACGGCAAATGCCACTCGTGAAGTTCTCGAATCTCTTAAGTGGGAGTTGTTTCCTCATCCGCCGTACAGTCCCAACCTGGCATCGAGTGACTTCCACTTATTCCCAGCAATGAAGAAGTGGTTGCTATGCAGCGTTTTGATGACGACGCACAGCTTCAAGAAGTTGTAACCACGTGGTTGATGGCGCAGGTGGCCGAATTTTACGACGAAGGAATTTCCAAGCACGTCCATCGCTACAATAAGTGCCTTAATTTAAATGGCAACTATGTAGAAAAGTAGTATTTAAGTGTGGCTTTCATCTGTACATAATAAAAAAATTCCAATACTTTATTTATTTTTAATTCTAAAACGTAATGTACTTTGTGGATAGCCCTCGTAAATTTGTTAGTCCTGTCTTATGCAACATATACAATATATCCCTACACGAATGGATTGTTCCTGACAGACTAAAATTGGCTGTAGTGATTCCCCTCTTCAACAAAGGTGATAAAAACAATGTTACAAACTATTGCCCAATATCCCTATTAACTATCTTCTCAAAAATTCTTGAAAAACTCATGCACAGGAGGATTGTAGATCATCTCAACGTTCACAGTATCTTAAGCAAAAATCAGTTTAGTTTTCATGCTGGTCATTGTACTGAACAGGCAGTATTCTCTTTCCTCAACCAAGTTTTGGAAGCCATTAACAAAAAATGTCTCCAGTGGGTATTTTTTGTGATCTTACGAAAGCCTTTGACTGTGTAAACCACCAAATTCTTTTGAAAAAGGGAGAATACCATGGTTTAAGTGGTACTGTTGGCTTGTGGCTACAATCATATCTAAAGGATCAGAAGCAGACTGTAATGCTAAATGGCTCTTCTGGAGAACCTGCCTTGTCTGAGTGGGGCGCGACAACATGTGGTGTGCCTCAAGGCT
The DNA here is from genome assembly GCF_023897955.1 of Schistocerca gregaria. Classification (NCBI taxonomy): domain Eukaryota; kingdom Metazoa; phylum Arthropoda; class Insecta; order Orthoptera; family Acrididae; genus Schistocerca; species Schistocerca gregaria. Next base: position 546,094,773 of record NC_064924.1, read on the forward strand.
CCATTTTGGGCCCACTGCTATTCCTCATCTTCATTAATGATCTTCCTCTTCATTCTGAGACAAACAGCAAATTTACCCTGTTCACTGATGATACCACAATTCTAATTGCTGATTAGATAGATCACAATCTTGAACAAACTACAAATACTGTTTTTAATGACATCTTAAATTGGTTCTCCTCAAATGGCCTCTGGGTCAATGCAAATAAAACTCATTATATGATGTTCCATACATGACAAAGTAATCTCGATGAAATTAATATGAAATGTAGAGATTAACCAATGCAGAAAGTTGAAGATACACAATTCCTAGGTGCTTATATAGCCAGCAAATGTAATTGGTCAGTTCACATTCTTCATATAAGTAAAATACTTAGCTCGGCAACATTTGCACTATGGGTAATTTCTTCAGTGGCTGAAGTTGACAGCATTAAGATTGCCTACTTTGGCTACTTCCACTCATTGATTTCATATGCTATCATATTCTGAGGGAACCAACCACTTGCAAAAAAAGTTTTCACTGTCCAAAAACAAAGCAATCAGAATAATGTGTGGGGTCCTTCAAAGATACTCATGCAGACACTTGTTTGGAAAGATAGGTATCGTAACAACTGCCTCACAGTTTATTTTTTTCCTTGCTGACCTTTGTGTGCAAAAATTATTCTATCTACCAAGACAACAGAAATTCGATGGCTATAACACCAGAAACAAAAACAATCTACATGGCGAATTGAAACATCTCACTCTGGTACAAGAGTTTACTACTCCAGCATTAAGCTGTTCAGTGCTCTCCCACTGCGTATCAAATGTGTTCATACAGAACTGCCAAAATTTAAATAAGTTCTCAAAGATTACCTGACAGAGAAATCTTTTTATACTGTGGATGAATACTTGAAAGAAAATGTACACAAACACTAAACTTATTGTGTCTAGAACTAGTTCAATTGATTTTATTGAGCATTTGAGCATTGTCACCCTTTTTGTAACAGCAGATTGGCCGCACCTGTATTTACTCTTATAGGCCTAACATCTGATTTAACTTTGTGCTCTTATTTATAGCCGGCCAGAGTGGCTGAGCAGTTCTAGGCACTACAGTCTGGAACCACGAGACCGCTATGGTCACAGGTTCGAATCCTGCGTCAGGCATGGATGTGTGTGATGTCGTTAGGTTTAAGTACAGTAGAGCGTTGATTATCTGAACGTCGGTCAACCGAATGACCGCTTAACCGGACTGTGTACTCGCTTACGCCTGTTACTCTTCCACCCTACCGTCCATCATCCCCCTCACTCCCAAACCATGTTTCCCACAGTAGTCGCTGCACTGGGCAACTACTGGCAGAACATTGCTTCTAATGGGGCCTTCACAAGGCACTGCTGACCGGCCAAGCTGCCAGTCGCTGTGTTTCAACAACCAGCACACTTCTGTCGGCTTGGCACTGGTAGTAGAAGTAGCAGCAGTATCAAAGCTGTTCACAGCAACGGCTGCGCCAGCTTAGAGTTGAGGCATGCTGCTCCATGCAATTTGAAGGATTGCACGCCCACAATCTCATGGTGCAAACAGTCACCTTCTGTTCTCTGTTATGACCACTTGTGTGCTGCTGCGTGAAGAAGTGAACTTGACGATACAAAATGCTTAAACGTAAACGTGTTGTCCTTTCTATGAGAGACAAGTACGAGATTATTAAAAGGTTAGAAGAAGATGAATCTGCAACCACTTTATCCAATGAGTACAAGGTGGGGAAGTAGACAATTAGAGATATAAAAAAACAAAAGATGAGCATAGGAAATTTTATAGCTATGCTTGATTCTACTGATGGATCAACAAGCTGTAAAACTTTGAAGCTCGCCACTAACACAGATATAGATGATGCGGTTTACGAGTGGTTTACACAAAAGAGATTGGAAGGAGAACCTATCTCAGGTCCCATTCTGTGTGAGAAGGCAATGCAGTTCAACGAAAAACTTGGAGGGCCTTCGAACTTTAAAGCAAGCACGGCCTGGTTGAAATGCTTCAAGTCAAGACACGGCATTTGTGAGCTTACAATACAGGGAGAAAAACTATGTATCCTGTGTGTATTGTTCATGCAAAATGTGTATGTAATATGTATAAATTTTTGTTTAATAAACTGTGCCACATACGATATATATTCCTACTGAAGTTGCCTTTGCATGTTACTTTGTAATACTAAAAGAGATGCCTGTTTTTATGAATAAATTTACTGTATAGTACTTCTTTTTGGAAAATAAACATGTACAGTTCAATTATCCGAACAAACCAGTTTTCCAAACACCCATGTCCCCCAACTACTTCGGATAATTGGCGCTCTACTGTAGTTCTAAGTTCTAGAGGACTGATGACCTCAGAAGTTAAGTCCCATAGTGCTCAGAGCCATTTGAACCATTTTTTTTCTTATTTATAACCTTTATTTGGAACTCCTTTTTCTGTTAAATGGTTGTTATGTTATCTAACTGACATTGTATCTATTACTGTATTTATAGTATGTCTTACTTAAACTATGTACAATTTGGAACTGAATTGCCCTTGTATTTATTGTAAGTTTAAATTGAAACCTGTACAATATGACATGTTCTGTATCCTTGTGATTGACTCACTAACTGGATCTATGGAACATGAAATAAATAAATGTGTTTTCTTTTCCTGAAGAAGGCTGTGACTGAAAGATTTATGTGTCTTTTAATTGTGCCTGTCTGCAACTTAATGTGTCTTCTTTCTGGTAAGTAGCAATCTCTATTTTGTTGATATTCCTACCTGGAGTGTTTAAATTGTTTGATTTTACTTAATTTGATTCATGCTGATCTTCTACAAGTTGAAAATGCATTGTGTATCTTCCAGTGCACTCTGACATACTATGTAGAATGTGTTTTAAATAGAAACACTGGCCATAAAATTTGTTACAAAGCTTCATTTATTCAGTTGTTGAATAACTTCTACCCAATGTTATCATAAATTGCACAGTCCATAATAGTGTCATCCAGAAATTCCATATACAGAGTACTTGACAATCACATCTGTTCCTTAACACATCAAAACTGAGAATGACTTTCAGTCTCAAAGTGTCCAAGATCATAGATCCTTTGTTATATCAGCTTACCTATTAAAATATGACATTATGCAGGTGATTAACAGAAAACAATGATAGTGCTAAAATTAACTGCATGTTAACAATTTCTTGGATAAATAATACATTGTTGTAGTGCCTTTTGTTTATGGAAATTTGTTTTTACAGTTTCTGCTGTTAATAGTACAGTTAATTTGAGTAAGAGTCATTTAGAAAACCTGCTTTACAAATATACATTTTGAAGTTAGTTTTTTTAGAATGTGATTTTTAAGTCATGTTCATTAATTTAGTGATGCAAAAACTTGAACATAATTTGACTGTCAACAAGTATACAAACCAGTTGTATTTTAAAAAGCTTAAACATAATTTGGCTCTTAGAAAGTATACCAACCAACTTTTTTTAAAAAGTTGTAAATTATGATGCAATTTGAATGTTACAGTTTCAATAAAATTTCAATACAATGGAATGTATTCCGGATTCTCTGTCACCAAACCTTCCTGTTGGGATATAAAAGCTTAAGAACACGATTACCTTCTGTTACACGGTAATTTTGCATATTATGTATTTTATCAATTTATGTTGTGCTTCTAATAAGGTGCTGATTTAAATAGTCAGTTATGAGTTGTGGTCCACATCAGACTAGACTGAAAGGTATTATGATTTAAATTGCTTCACAGTTTATCTGATATCTAGTGTAAGGTGTTACACTACCCATTCATATTCCACTAAAGATGGAATTCTAACAATTTTGTGTAGATTTAGATAATTTTTCAACTTTTTTTTTTTTTACTTTGTACACTTGGTAAGTTTCCACCGTAATTCTATGTACCTAAGAATGTGTGAATATAGCTACATATAATGAACAAATGACAAGCATATACTGAAAATATCAAAGTGTGAAATGGAATATACCAAAGCAGTTGAGTAGCTAAACTAGTATTAAAAATTTTAGTCTGTCTACAAAGTAAGCTGTGAAGTTAACATCGCTTTTCCAATTAATTTGTAAGTATGAAAGAAGTTTGAGGTGTTCACATTTCTTCCATACCCATCGAAATAGCATTTTTGATCAATTGTGGTGCTTTGTTTCCTTTGATTAATAAGATATTTCCTCTTCAGATTGACTCTCCTATGTGCTTTTGTCAAACAACAGTGGAATCCTTTACAACTACAGAACAATATTGTTCTTCCTACAAACATGACATTTTATCTTTCTAGTCCTTAATGAGAGAAAGGTGGGCAACATACCCATGAAGGTAAACAAAAAAATAAATTCTGAAATGAAAACCGTCACATGGAAAATACAATTCTGTGTTTGGGATAACACAATTTCCTTAAATTAAAATAATAGATATTGCATAAAATTACTGCATGGAAAGAAATGTTTAAAATATTTTTAAATCCAAGCAAAGACTAGAAGTATCAGAAGTGAGCTTTCTCAAAATTCATTAGACTTTCAAGAAAGCCATCTTATATGCTACTACTCTGTAAGTGGCAACTTCTTTTAAATATAACAGCAAAATTGAAACTTAGAGAAAGCATGTAGCTTATGTACTAGTAAACAAATGAACTATTACTAAGAAATTGAAAATTGTCCAATTAATACACATGTAAAGGTTATTTGTGCATTTCAAACAATATACTCCCTTTATATTAAAAACAAAGATTCCAAGACTTACCAAGCGGGAAAGCGCCGGCAGACAGGCACATGAACAAAACACACAAACACACACACAGAATTACGAGCTTTCGCAACTGGCAGTTGCTTCGTCAGGAAAGAGGGAAGGAGAGGGAAAAATGAAAGGATGTGGGTTTTAAGGGAGAGGGTAAGGAGTCATTCCAATCCCGGGAGCGGAAAGACTTCCCTTAGGGGAAAAAAAGGACAGGTGTACACTTGCACACACACACACATATCCATCCGCACATACACAGACACAAGCAGACATATTTAAAGGCAAAGAGTTAAGGGCAGAGATGTCAGTCGAGGCGGAAGTACAGAGGCAAAGAAGTTGTTGAAAGACAGGTGAGGTATGAGCGGCGGCAACTTGAAATTAGTGGAGGTTGAGGCCTGGCGGATATCGAGAAGAGAGGATATACTGAAGGGCGAGTTCCCATCTCCGGAGTTCGGATAGGTTGGTGTTGGTGGGAAGTATCCAGATAACTCGGACGGTGTAACATTGTGCCAAGATGTGCTGGCCGTGCATCAAGGCATGTTTAGCCACAGGGTGATCCTCATTACCAACAAACACTGTTTGCCTGTGTCCATTCATGCGAATGGACAGTTTGTTGCTGGTCATTCCCACATAGAAAGCATCACAGTGCAGGCAGGTCAGTTGGTAAATCACGTGGGTGCTTTCACATGTGGCTCTCCCTTTGATCGTGTACACCTTCCGGGTTACAGGACTGGAGTAGGTGGTGGTGGGAGGGTGCATAGGACAGGTTTTACACCGGGGGCGGTTGCAAGGGTAGGAGCCAGAGGGTAGGGGAGGTGGTTTGGGGATTTCATAGGGATGAACCAAGAGGTTACGAAGGTTAGGTGGACGGCGGAAAGACACTCTTGGTGGAGTGGGGAGGATTTCATGAAGGATGGATCTCATTTCGGGGCAGGATTTTAGGAAGTCGTATCCCTGCTGGATACTCCCTTTGTCAGAAAAGTTCCAGGACAGGTTTTTAAAACAATAGAAAATTGCACTCACGAAATAATGATTCTAGCTCCCATTGAAGTAGTCCCCTTGGCTATCTATATACAGCTGCCAATGTCACTGGAGTTCTCAGAAGCAATCAGGGAAATCTTCAACTGTGATGCTTGTATGGTCGTTTGTCACAGACCGTTGGATGTCCTGCAATATCTTGATGAAGCTTTCCTTTCAGTCACCTTCTCACTCAAGGAAAAACAAATGCAAGATGAGAGGCCAGGCGAATATGACAGGTTTGGGACAGCAATAACAGAATGCCTAGCTAGGTACTCAGTAAAAGATAAAGAAGTATAGGGTCATGCACTGTTATGCACTAAAAATCAGTCCTGAGGATATTACGTATCAGGGCAGCAACATTGAATTGCTTGTCACAAATAGTTCAAGACTTAGATGTAAAGAGTTTGGTTCACTGTTTGATCTGAAGGAATATGCTCATGGTGAACTAATCCTTTCTATCAAAGTATGTGATCAACATCGTCTCTGTTCTCTAAGGCTGTTACCTGATTTTTTAGGACTCCATCATTCAGCACTCTGTCATAATGGTAGTAGCAACTTTCATCCCCAGCAATAATCTTAGACAGAAATCTGGAATCACATCTAGCTCCATTCAGTAGTTCAGCAGAAATTTCTCATTGAGTCCATCTCTTAGTGGGTGAGAGACAAGTTTTACATTTAGTTTCCATTTCCCTAAATCTTCAAGTAAAATCTTATGACACACATCATGATTCAAATTAAGTTATTATGATACTGCATGCAGTTACATGATGGTCTTCTTGCAGTAACAGCCTTACATGTACCATGTTTGCATCCATATGTATTGCAGATGAGCGACTAGCTTTGGGATTCTCTTGCACTGAATCTCAGCCCTCACGAAAACTTTTGTGCCTCACTTGAATATACTTACTTCATCACTAGGGTTCCCCAACCTTAACACAGAACTTACTGTTCACTCTTAGCTTAAAATCTGCTTCCGCAGTCTGCCACTGTAGCTTAGTGGACAGCGCGCCAGCTTGTCGTGTCTGGGGGCCCAGGTTCGATTCTTGGCTGGCTTGGAGATTTTCTCTACTCAGGGACTGGGTGTTTGTGTCATCTTCATCATCATTGATTCATCCTCATCATTGCACAAGTTGCTGAAGTAGTGTCACATCAAAAGACTTGCACCAGGCGATCAGGTCTAACCACCGGGAGGCCCTCGCCACATGACATTTCATTCCAGCTCCCATTTTGTCACCGTTACAAATGCACAGAGAACCCAAATAGTGTGTTATAAGCATGGCCCTGCCACCTAGTGAGCTTGCAGGGAAACCTGGCCAAGGTCATTTCAAAGATGCACACATATCAGGTAACATAAAAATAACAATTGTCCCTTTTTAGTGTTGAAAACTCATAAAAAATAAAAATCTGTTCTGACAAGGGAATATATCAAATGTTTTGGTGCAGTTTCTGTGAACAACACATGTTATGTTCTCAAGATCAGGTGCTGCAGTTTCTAGAAATGACCCCTGTCCTCTAGAAATTGGTCTAATGTTCGTTTTCCAGATAAATTAACAATAATATTAAATAATTAAGACATTTTCTTTTTGCCTATAATTATGCTAATCCTATAGACTAAAATCTGATGTATTTTGTGTGGGAAATACCCTCATTGTTGGCAGCCCTCACTCACTCACTCACTCCCTCCCTCCCCCCCCCCCCCCCCCAAACACACAGACAATTTGATTTAAATTAGTAAACAAGTGTGATTTTGATATAGGATTTATTACTCCTTTATGTGAAAATTTGAATAAGTTATTCTTAATGACATAGAAAGTTAATATATTCTGAATGAGCACCCAAGGAAACATGCACATAATGTTGCTAGATGCAGTATATGATGAGAGTAAGATATACTAACCCTGTCCCGCCAATGAAAAATTTCCATTTCCTTAGAAATAAACTATGAGTCATTGACAGATAGGATAACCCAAGGTTTCCCTAGTCTGTGTTATTTATTTGTATTCTATATTTAACACAATGGTTCAGCTGGTAGCTTTTCTGATAGAATAAAGTTTAATAAATTTGGAGAACACATCTTCTATGGCTAAGATGAAGTTGTATCCAACTCTTGAACTTGGGAGCAGGCCATAGACATTGATAGTGACGAGGCTCTTAGGTTTGTCTCAAAATATTTTGTGTCTATTCTTGTGACAGTTTCATTATTTACTTTGACTCTCTGACATTTATGACAATTTGAAGTGTAGTTCCTTACCTGCTTTACCATACTCTGAAAATAAACATTTTCCTGTAACTTTTGTGTACCAAAATGATCAAACTTTCTTAGGTGTAATTTACCAGTTTTTCTATGAACTGCTCTGTCCAACATAGCTTCCAACATAGCTAGACAAACTCTTCACCTTTGTGAACTTATAAAACTTAACAACTTAACTTCCACTGGCTTACCTAAAAGACTGTATACTAACCTCAGTTCATTATTGTTTTGATTCCTCCTGATGACATTACATATTTCTCTAGTTGTTTTCTTGTCTTTTACCCCTTATATATACACATGTTTAAAGTCTTCATCTTAAGTTTCAAGCATCAGCTGCTTTGTTTTCAGAACCTTTCATTTATTTTATTTCATAACCAAGTTGTTGGAGAAAGATGCCCACATCATTAACCATCTATGATATAATCTTCATTCTTGCAGATAACTTAATGGTCAGAGTATACTATCACCATATGTCCCATTAAGTAATTTTTGAACTTATTAAATGCCCAGTGTACGGCAAATAATTCTTTTTCCATAATTGTGCATCTCCTCTGATGTTTCAGTACAGTTCTACTGGCAAAAGTGATGGTATGATGTACTGTTTCTCTATTCTCTACAATTATTTGAAATAGATGGGCTCTCAGCCCATAATCACTGGAGTCACAACACAAAAAAGGGTAAAGCGAAGTTAGGACTAGATGAGCTGTTACAGTAACATAAAGTTTGTTTTATTTTGTTTAAAATTTCTTGGTAATTCTGGTCCCATTTACTGATGGCATTCTGTCTCAAAATTTTACTTCTTGTGATAAGTCTCCTTCTATATCATCCAATTCCATATCTTTACTATTATTGGCATCAGTTACTCTTTTAGTTAGTTTAATGCTCACTTTGAAATTGTGATCTCCTACATCTGCACATTTACTGAATTTTGGTTAAGTTTACTAACTCTCTCTTTAAAGTATTTATAAAACACATTATCCTATTTCCTCCACCACTCTGGATACATTTGTTTACATATTGCTGCCAGTTTTTCTCAAAAGGAAATTCAGTCGAATTTTGTGAAGACTCTTTTAATTTTTCCCATAGAAATATCTGGTTCCACACACTGTGAATTATTCAGTATTTAAATGATCTTCAACCCCATTAATTTCTGACATATGAGCAGAATTAGGCACTTCCAACACAACACATTTTAGATAGCCAACTTCTCCTTCACGAGCCCCCATAGCATCTAACAGCTTCACAATAGCTAAAACTTCACTTTTATACCAGACATCAGTCAGTTCACTAAATAATCTGATCACTTTTGAAGCACTGAGGTGCAGGTTGAAGCGTATCAATTTCTCAGTTGATATTTTTACACTTTGGTTTAACACTTATAATTGTAATTAGAGTCTTATGTATACTATTTGTGATACCTACATTTAATTAACACACTTTGATGCCCTTTAGTTATTCAGAGTTTGCTTTTACATTCCACATATTGTCTCAAGATTTTCCAGGTCTTGTCTATTTAATGGCTACTGAGATTTTAATAAATTGAGTGATGGGCAGCAGGCATTATTGAAATTGAAACCTCTGTTTCTATTTATTAGGTTTTTATTTTCATAGAATACTTATTTATGCTATCCCAGAAACTTGGTGTTTGCACCATGATACTGGTCTCATCGTACTTCATTTCATAATTATGTTCAAGGCAGTGCTCAGCAATAGCTGATTTCCTAGATTGTTTTAGTCAGGTGGTCGCTGATGTTCTTTGCATCTCATGTCAACTATTCTGAAAGTCTGACCCATGTAGTACATGCCACATTCACATTGAATGTATACACATGTGTCTTTTGAAGAAATGAATTGTCTTAAACATTACAAAGAATGTGTTTTACCTTAGTTGAAGGGGTCAAAATACATTGAATTTTATGTTTCTGTAGGATCCTGCTGATCTTTCCAGATACTGGGCCATCAGAAGGTAAACTAGCAACTTTTTGCTTCTCTTTTTTGGTCTCAGTCTCATCCTCTTTCTCAGGCATTCTCGATTTTGACACTGTTGCCCCTTCAATTTGATGATCTGAGAACTGATTTCTTCATGACACAATCCATAGAAGATGCAGTTCCTTGGAAAGGCTCTCACAAATGTTTTGTTGATTTTATTGAAGCTTCAATACAAACTCATGCGTAGGAATTCTCCAGTACTGATGAAATCTGAAAATGTGGCTGAAACATTTATCATTCAAAGTTATCAATACTGTAAGAAAACTAGGAAAATATCAGCTCCTTCAAATAACTCAAGAATTTTTGACAGCTATTTTTTTCAGAACAGCTGTACAACAATCTGAATTTTGTAGACTCTTTTATTTATTATTGCTTTGAATCATTTATAATTAAATATTTTATCACACTCATAAAGTTGTTAGCCATATCGTAATGGTATTAGAATTGATTAAGCTATAAAACAAACTTACTCTGATAGAGGATATGACAAGAAGTTCAGAATACTTTCTCTGGGACTCCGTTTAGGACTGCACATACTATCAAGAATCTGTTTCAGCATATCATGTGTTTCACTTGTTGCTGTCTGTGCAGGTGATGTTCCAAAATTTTTGTATGCAGATAGAAAGTAATTTCTACACTTAGGGTTAAATGGATTGTTATCCTTTGGATCAGATTCATCCAAAATCTGCCTACATATAAAATAAAACAATGAAGGTAAATGTTACTTGGTTTCGTGATCCACTTTCATGAAATATGATAACCAAGAAGTAAATAGTAATACTGATTGTGAGATGTAATAGAAAGGAAAAGAAGTTAATAGTTCATTTGCAAATTACTGAAAAGGAAGAACATGTTGTTCATCAATATGTAAGAACACAATCATCATTACAAAATAAATACAACAATGGCTCCTAATCAAGTGTCAGCTCTGAGTAACTTGTCAGAACTTTCCATCTTCATACATACTCTTTCATCAATAGAGAATTATGTACAGTTATTATAGCACAAAACAGGAAGAGTATGCAGAACTTCAAACTATATACATAAATAGCCTGTGCCATCAAATATTCTGTGCACCCTTATTTTAAGAGAGGAAAAAAAAGAAAGAAATATTGGTTTGAATTTGTATTTGTGTGTGTACACCATCCATTGCATATATCACTGTTTAAGTGCAGCTGTGAATGGCCAATTACACAAAAATCTAGTGGTTGCAGGACAGATGTTAGACCTCCAGGGATAATGACCAAGTCAGTTTTCCATTTTTGAAACTTGTATGCCACTTCCTCAGTTGTATGTCTGCAGGAACTGTCAAGGACTGACATGTTGTGTAAATTTGGTAATGGGCTGGGGCAACGTTTTCCTTTTAAATATCACACAAAGTGGTTGCTTTCATCCAGCACTAGATACACACATTACTGTACACTTTTTCTCCTCATTGCCACCAGTTCATATCATGACGGAGGATTCATCTGTGTTACTAACTTGTGATAATATACAGGAATGTCCGCAGTGCAAATATATCACATAGTAATGAAAATTCACAACATTTTCATCCATAACCAGCTGGAAGCCGCTAAACAGTGGTAGATTTCCTCCTGAGAACTAATCCATTTCAACTGAAAAATCTTGATAGCCAGCCATGGCTATCTTTGAAATTGGTGATGCCTAGTCCTTTGGCTGAAACCAGTGTGTGAGTTGGCATGTTTCACTTGTCGACACAGATTCATGTTGTCACTTCTCATCTACATAACCACTGAGCGTTTTGTCTGAGGTCTAGGTACTTCACTTTTTTCCCACAAAATGCCCAGTGATTACTATTCATTTCTTGAAGCCATATTTTGTTTTTTTGACCACCACAAATAAAACCTGTACTCACATTATAAATTCTCCCCACTGCACAGTTTCCAGTGCTCTCTGCTTCATAAGTAATTTAGTAATTTTAAGCTTTTCTTTACTAGTGTATGAGCAATAACAAGAACTTGTACCCATAATTAACAAGTTAACATGACATTAATACTTCACTTCTAACATGCTACTGCCCATTACAGACTAAGTTTGCAACAATACTGTAGTAAAACATGATCTATTGATGGAGATGGAGCACTTCCAGCCTTATTGCAATTAATCCACACACACTAGCTTTTTGTTCTTAAATCAGAAAAAAAGTGTGAATTATTCACATATATATGGTACATATCTTGTTGATTTTGTTTCACTGTGATGTTCTTTGAGTCTTACATAAGAACATGCCCAGGTGAGTTTTTCAACTAAGCAATGAATCAAACTTGTGTTATCACATTATCACACACAATGTCAAACTTGCATGTAATTTGGTACATATCTGCCAAAATGTCTGTTGCAAAACTGTTCCGATTCATATTCAGCCTTACACAAATGAACAACAGTTATAAACATTTTGCCTTTTATCATCATAATTATCGTCTTCCTTCAAAGTATTAGGTCTCTTTACTTGTTACTGTGTTGTCATGAAGTTCTCCAACCATATTCTCATTTGTTAACATAGCAGTCTTACTCACTGTAATGGTAGTGTAGCATGGTCTCTGGGATCATGCTTGAGCTGTTCCTTATAGAAGTTTTCTCTATTTGTTTTGGTAGTTTTGAATATAATGTGTGATTAACCCATTTTAAGTTCCTCCAATACATCTTCATTCCTTTTCTGATCCCATTTGCTATAAGGAGCTGTCCATCTCATGAATTAGTCTTTAGTTTAGTCTTTGTCTTTTTATATCATTTGTCTTTATTGTCCAGGCTTCACTGCCATACCACAGCACAGACCTTGCCGTGGTCTTTTAAAGGAATGCTCTGGTGTGCTTCTCAACTAGCATAGGTTTCATTACATTGTTTGGTGCACCTGGTGGCTTTTCGGCTAGGGTTCTTTCTTCACACCGTTAGTTTATAAACATGTGAATGTATTCATTCTTCATAGAATTTTATTTTTCAAACAAATATCATTTTGTAGTGGGCATTTTCTGCAGAAGGCCATGGCCATAATCTGTAAATTTTGTACAGAATGCTGAAGGCCATCCTCTGAAGATGCTTCAAAAGCTAACTCATACTTCTTACATATTATTTTCATAATTACATATAAATAACTACAGCAAAGAAATTAATATTCACAAAATCTTAAGTTTATCAGCAAGCATTTGAAAAATTCATTTTATTGCATATTGATTTTTTTATATAAATTTGTGAAATTTTATAATAAGCATTGACGTAAGAAATATAAAAAGTATGAATAAACTCATTAAGGTTTTTTTGCTTTCATTTACAAACATTCCACTGTTGAAGTATTATCCATAAAGATGTCTTTCAAATGATACTAAAGCTTATAACCAAAGACCAGAAGTTAGGATCATAAATCATTAAAAGCCCTTATAAATAGCTAAAATAGGCAATAAAAGGCAATATAAAGAGCTTTACATTATACCAATTTATTTATAAGATTGCACTATTAACTATCATACAATCAGCATATTTATGTTAAAATTGTGTTGTATTATATTTTTATAGTAACTTTCAAATCTTAAACAAAATGCTTATTGTACTTGACTGAACATGAAAATTTTTCTGAAAGCCTATGCATTCAAAGGTGTATCAGTTAACTGGTTGTACATACGAGCCAAATGCTCTTAAATTTCTGGAGTCATGTTGAATCTCCAGTTAGATAATACAGTCTTCATCTGAGAAAATGACCTCTAAATTTCTCCAGAGGTAACTGGAGCAACAGTAAAACTATGAACTCTTGTGTGGTCCATCAAAAACTGCAATAGAATTGTCACCTTGTGGAATTTTTGAAATGTTTCTAAGTTTGTCAGGAACAGGATTTTTCAAAAACAATGCTTTACAGTTTTTCCTAGGGAGCCCCATTTCCCTGACACACACTCAAGTCTTCGCACTGCATCATCCACAATTTTCACTGACATTGTCAAAGCCCGCCCTACTTCTTGAAGATGGCAGGTCACTTGTGGCAGGCTTACTGTCAAAAGTATGATCATATGCGGTATCCAATGTGATTTGTGACTAGTTTGATGACTTTTTCCTAGGGAGAACACAACATGTTATCTTGGATGAAGAGTCACTGTCAGATGTAGAAGTAACTTTGGGTGTGCCCCAGGGAAGTGTGTTGAGACCTTTGCTGTTCATAATGTGTATCAGTGACAATGCAGACAATGGTAAAATCAGGCTTTTTGCCGATGATGCAGTTATCTATAATGAAGTACTGTCTGAAAGAAGCTGCAGCAATATTCAGTGAGATCTTCATAAGATTTCATAGTGTTGTAGAGATTGGCAGGTTGCTTTAAATGTTCAGAAATGTTAAATTTTGCATAGTAACCTATGGCTATAATATCAATGAGTCACTGTTGAAATTGGACAACTCATGTAAATACCTGGGCATAAAATTTTGTAGGGACATGAGATGGAGTGATTACAAAGGTTCAGACATGGGTAAAGCAGTGGGTAAACTTCAATTTATTTGTAGAACACTGGGAAAGTGCAATCAGTCTACAAAGGAGATTGCTTTCAAATCACTTGTGTGACCCACCCTAGAATATTGCTCAAGTGTATGGGACCTCTATCCAGATAGAACTAACAGGGGATATTGAATTTATACAGAGAAGGGCAGCACAAATGGTCACAGGGTTGTTTAATCCATGAGAGAGTGTCACAGAGATACTGAAGGAAATGAACTGGAAGACTCTTGAAGATAAACATAAACTACACTAAGAAATTCAATTAACAAAGATACAAGAACAGACGTTAAATTATTTCTCTAGGAATACTAAGACCCCCTACATACTGGTCACATAGGGATCATAAGTATAAGATTAGAATAATTACTGCTTGCACAGAGGCACTGAAACAATCATTCTTCTCACAGTCCAATGGAACAGGAAGAGGCCATAATAATTTGCACAATGGGACATATCCTCTGCCATGCACCCCACAGTGGTGTGCAGAGTCAGATGTAGATGTAGCTGTAGAAACCAATTTCTACCACAATGATAGTCAAGTCATTTCTAACTTCCAAAAGTTCAAGTTTATTTGCTGCTACAATTAAAACTGTTTCATCTTACAGAGTGATCACCACCTTCATTATACTAGGAAAATTTTACAACATATTCGCCCATTTACCAGGGAGTGGGCAATGTATGGCTATTAACTTTGAGCATGCTCACTAACATCAAGAAGGGGTGGCCAAACATCATTGTTCTTTAGCCAAACAACACAACATTATAATGTTAATACCACAGCCTTATATTTGCAGTGAGACATTAGTGAATAATTTAATAAAACACGTACTGAGGCTGGGTCTGTTGGTCAAAACCCCAAAGGATAATAACATTGCTCAAAATATATTGATTTTAAGTTTTATGTAAATCCATTTTAATTATTTTTTAGAGAAACACAGTGTTTGTGAATGGTGACCATAAACAGATAACTCATTGAATAACTGAACATTGTCTATCACCAGTGTAAATTTTGGTGTTACTTTGTGCAGATGTTACATTATACGCAGCAGCGTGCACTAAATCCAAACGTAAAAGTCCTGGTTCATAAAAATAACATTTGCAGTATATGCACCACCCATAGCATTACCACCTCCAGACAAAATACCTCCACCAACATTCCAGATGCAAGGCAACAGACGAAAGACCACAAGCTCTGCCCTGCATGTTTATTTAAAGATTCACTCGCATGACCACCCCTCGATTCAGTGCAAATATGTTTCATATGTTTATTTATTACCCATTCAGCATGTTTGCCAAACAATTGGCTTTGTCAAAATACATTTTACATATTTCATATAAGTATAGTTGTTACTATTTTTTACATTATACATTATGCATACATATACATACATCTTTTTAGTAGTTAGTGATTTGCACATTTTACTCACATCACCATTTTACATATACATTAATACATATAAACACATAAACGTCTTACTAATCAGACAATTTCAGCAATAATCATTATACAGAATTAATTATATGGTTTTACACATTTAGTTAATGATAGTTATATTATTTTATGGTTTATACATTCCTTTCAAATTACTTCCAAGATATTCTTCAATTGAGTAATATACTTTATTTTTGAGCCATGTGTCTAATACCACCAATTCAAAGTGGATGTGGGTTTTGACAGATTGTGGCAGTCTATTATATAACTTTAGACTTAGGTGTTTGTGACTGTTGTGTATCAGACAGCCTAGAATATGGTATATCAAGCATGCAGTTGTTTTGAGTGCTGTGCAAATATAAATTCTTTCTCTGTGTGAATTTTTGTATATTTTCTTTTACGTATATTAAGCAGTTATACCTCCCCCCATGAACCATGGACCTTGCCATTGGTGGGGAGGCTTGCGTGCCTCAGCGATACAGATAGCCGTACCGTAGGTGCAACCATAACGGAGGGGTATCTGTTGAGAGGCCAGACAAATGTGTGGTTCCTGAAGAGGGGCAGCAGCCTTTTCAGTAGTTGCAGGCGCAACAGTCTCGATGATTGACTGATCTGGCCTTGTAACATTAATCAAAATGGCCTTGCTATGCTGGTACTGCGAACGGCTGAAAGCAAGGGGAAACTACGGCCGAAATTTTTTCCGAGGACATGCAGCTTTACTGTATGATTAAATGATGATGGCATCCTCTTGGGTAAAATATTCCGGAGGTAAAATAGTTCCCCATTCGGATCTCCGGGCGGGGACTACTCAAGAGGATGTCGTTATCAGGAGAAAGAAAACTGGCGTTCTACGGATCGGAGCATGGAATGTCAGATCCCTTAATCGGGCAGGTAGGTTAGAAAATTTAAAAAGGGAAATGGATAGGTTAAAGTTAGATATAGTGGGAATTAGTGAAGTTCAGTGGCAGGAGGAACAAGACTTCTGGTCAGGTGACTGCAGGTTTATGAACACAAAATCAAATAGGGGTAATGCAGGAGTAGGTTTAATAATGAATAGGAATGTGGGTAAGCTACTACAGACAGCATAGTGAACACATTATTGTGGCCAAGATAGATATGAAGCCCACACTACAACAGTAGTACAAGTTTATATACCAACTAGCTCTGCAGATGACGAAGAAATTGAAGAAATGTATGATCAAATAAAAGAAATTAATCAGATAGTGAAGGAAGATGAAAATTTAATAGTCATGGGTGACTGGAATTCGGTAGTAGGAAAAGGGAGAGAAGGAAACGTAGTAGGTGATTATGGACTGGGGCAAAGAAATGAAAGAGGAAGCCACCTAGTAGAATTTTGCACAGAGCACAACTTAATCATAGGTAACACTTGGTTCAAGGATCATAAAAGAAGGCTGTATACATGGAAGAAGC
Source organism: Schistocerca gregaria (assembly GCF_023897955.1). NCBI lineage: Eukaryota > Metazoa > Arthropoda > Insecta > Orthoptera > Acrididae > Schistocerca > Schistocerca gregaria. Next base: position 546,112,139 of record NC_064924.1, read on the forward strand.
CTGGACATACCAAAAGGTATCAGATAGATTATATAATGGTAAGACAGAGATTTAGGAACCAGGTTTTAAATTGTAAGATATTGCCAGGGGCAGATGTGGACTCTGACCACAATCTATTGGTTATGACATGTAGATTAAAACTGAAGAAACTGCAAAAAGGTGGGAATTTAAGGAGATGGGACATGGATAAACTAAAAGAACCAGAGGTTGTACAGAGTTTCAGGGAGAGCATAAGGGAGCAATTGACAGGAATGGGGGAAAGAAATACAGTAGAAGAAGAATGGGTAGCTTTGAGGGATGAAGTAGTGAAGGCAGCAGAGGAGCAAGTAGGTAAAAAGACAAGGGCTAGTAGAAATCCTTGTGTAACAGAAGAAATATTGAATTTAATTGATGAAAGGAGAAAATATAAAAATGCAGTAAATGAAGCAGGCAAAAAGGAATACAGACGTCTCAAAAATGAGATCAACAGGAAGTGCAAAATGGCTAAGCAGGGATGGCTAGAGGACAGATGTAAGGATGTAGAGGCTTATCTTATTAGGGGTAAGATACACTCCTGGAAATTGAAATAAGAACACCGTGAATTCATTGTCCCAGGAAGGAGAAACTTTATTGACACATTCCTGGTGTCAGATACATCACATGATCACACTGACAGAACCACAGGCACATAGACACAGGCAACAGAGCATGCACAATGTCGGCACTAGTACAGTGTATATCCACCTTTTGCAGCAATGCAGGCTGCTATTCTCCCAGGGAGACAATCGTAGAGATGCTGGATGTAGTCCTGTGGAACGGCTTGCCATGCCATTTCCACCTGGCGCCTCAGTTGGACCAGCATTTGTGCTGGACGTGCAGACCGCGTGAGATGACGCTTCATCCAGTCCAAAACATGCTCAATGGGGGACAGATCCGGAGATCTTGCTGGCCAGGGTAGTTGACTTACACCTTCTAGAGCACATTGGGTGGCACGGGATACATGCGGACGTGCATTGTCCTGTTGGAACAGCAAGTTCCCTTGCCGGTCTAGGAATGGTAGAACGATGGGTTCGATGACGGTTTGGATGTACCGTGCACTATTCAGTGTCCCCTCGACGATCACCAGAGGTGTACGGCCAGTGTAGGAGATCGCTCCCCACACCATGATGCCGGGTGTTGGCCCTGTGTGCCTCGGTCGTATGCAGTCCTGATTGTGGCGCTCACCTGTATGGCGCCAAACACACATACGACCATCATTGGCACCAAGGCAGAAGCGACTCTCATCGCTGAAGACTACACGTCTCCATTCGTCCCTCCAGTCATGCCTGTCGCTACACCACTGGAGGCAGGCTGCACGATGTTGGGGCGTGAGCGGAAGACGGCCTAACGGTGTGCGGGACCGTAGCACAGCTTCATGGAGACGGTTGCGAATGGTCCTCGCCGATACCCCAGGAACAACAGTGTCCCTAATTTGCTGGGAAGTGGCGGTGCGGTCCCCTACAGCACTGCGTAGGACCCTACGGTCTTGGCGTGCATCCGTGCGTCGCTGCGGTCCGGTCCCAGGTCGACGGGCACGTGCACCTTCCGCCGACCACTGGCGACAACATCGATGTACTGTGGAGACCTCACGCCCCACGTGTTGAGCAATTCGGCGGTACGTCCACCCGGCCTTCCGCATGCCCACTATTTGCCCTCGCTCAAAGTCCGTCAACTGCACATACGGTTCACGTCCACACTGTCGCGGCATGCTACCAGTGTTAAAGACTGCGATGGAGCTCCGTATGCCACGGCAAACTGGCTGACACTAACGGCGGTGGTGCATAAATGCTGCGCAGCTAGCGCCATTCGACGGCCAACACCGTGGTTCCTGGTGTGTCCGCTGTGCCGTGCGTGTGATCATTGCCTGTACAGCCCTCTCGCAGTGTCCAGAGCAAGTATGGTGGGTCTGACACACCGTTGTCAATGTGTTCTTTTTTCCATTTCCAGGAGTGTAGTTACTGCCTACAGGAAAATTAAAGAGACCTTTGGAGATATGAGAACCACTTGTATGAACATCAAGAGTTCACATGGAAACCCATTTCTAAGCAAAGAAGGGAAAGCAGAAAAGTGGAAGGAGTATATAGAGGGTCTATACAAGGTCGATGTACTTGAGGATAATATTATGGAAATGGAAGAGAATGTAGATGAAGACGAAATGGGAGATACAATACTGCGTGTAGAGTTTGACAGAGCACTGAAAGATCTGAGTCGAAACAAGGCCCCCGGAGTAGACAACATTCCAGTAGAACTACTGACGGCCTTGGGAGAGCCACTCCTGACAAAACTCTACCATCTGGTGTGCAAGATGTATGAGACAGGTGAAATACCCTTAGACTTTAAGAAGAATATAATAATTCCAATCCCAAAGAAAGCAGGTGTTGACAGATGTGAAAATTACCGAACTATTAGTTTAATAAGTCACAGCTGCAAAATACTAACGTGAATTCTTTACAGACAAATGGAAAAACTAGTAGAAACCAACCTCAGGAAAGATCAGTTTGGATTACGTAGGAATGTAGGAACACGTGAGGCAATATTGACCCTACGACTTATCTTAGAAGCTAAATTAAGGAAGGGCAAACCTACGTTTCTAGCATTTGTAGACTTAGAGAAAGCTTTTGACAATGTTAACTGGAATACTCTCTTTCAAATTCTGAAGGTGGCAGGGGTAAAATATAGGGAGCGAAAGGCTATTTACAATTTGTACAGAAACCAGATGGCAGTTATAAGAGTCGAGGGACATGAAAGGGAAGCAGTGGTTGGGAAGGGAGTGAGACAGGGTTGTAGTCTCTCCCCGATGTTATTCAATCTGTATATTGAGCAAGCAGTAATGGAAACAAAACAAAAATTTAGAGTAGGTATTAAAATCCATGGAGAAGAAATAAAAACTTTGAGTTTCGCTGATGACATCGTAATTCTGTCAGAGACAGCAAAGGACTTAGAAGAGCAGTTGAACGGAATGGATAGTGTCTTGAAAGGAGGATATAAGATGAACATCAACAAGAGCAAAATGAGGATAATGGAATGTAGTCGAATTAAGTCTGGTGATGCTGACGGAATTAGATTAGGAAATGAGACACTTAAAGTAGTAAAGGAGTTTTGCTATTTGGGGAGCAAAATAACTGATGATGGTCGAAGTAGAGAGGATAGAAAATGTAGACTGGCAATGGCAAGGAAAGCGTTTCTGAAGAAGAGAAATTTGTTAACATCAAGTCTAGATTTACGTGTCAGGAAGTCATTTCTGAAAGTATTTCTATGGAGTGTAGCCATGTATGGAAGTGAAACATGGATGATAAATAGTTTGGACAAGAAGAGAATAGAAGCTTTCGAAATGTGGTCCTACAAAAGAATGCTGAAGATTAGATGGGCAGATCACATAACTAATGAGGAAGTATTGAATAGGATTAGGGAGAAGAGAAGTTTGTGGCACAACTTGACCAGAAGAAGGGATCGGTTGGTAGGACATGTTCTGAGGCATCAAGGGATCACCAATTTAGTATTGTAGTGCAGCATAGAGGGTAAAAATCGTAGAGGGAGACCAAGAGATAACTACACTAAGCAGATTCAGAAGGATGTGGGTTGCAGTGGGTTCTGGGAGATGAAGAAGCTTGCACAGGATAGAGTAGCATGGAGAGCTGCATCAGACCAGTCTCAGGACTGAAGACCACAACAACAACATGCAGTTATACATATAGAGAGACTTGAGAGTGTCATTATGTTTAATATGCTGAAGTGCTCCTTGCAGCTTTCTCTTGGACCCAATCCTTGTAAACATGTAATTGCTTTTTATTGCCAGATACTTTTATTCTGACCACACATTAGACCATTCTTGCATAGACCACCAAATAACCTACAAGTCGAAACAACAATAACAACTATCAACACAATCATACACAACAAAATAAACGAAAATACAACTATGAAAGAGTTACAACTACTGATTTATATAGGAGCACTCACAACACTAAGTATACACTCTAGGCAGAGATCAGAACCAACTAAGACACAGAAGAAACCCACAAAACCAGCATGGCAACACAGGCTACGGATCATAATAGAAAAACTGAGAAAAGACATCAGACAGCTAACACAATTCATGTTGTTGTTGTTGTCTTCAGTCCTGAGACTGGTTTGATGCAGCTCTCCATGCTACTCTATCCTGTGCAAGCTGCTTCATCTCCCAGTACCTACTGCAACCTACATCCTTCTGAATCTGCTTAGTGTACTCATCTCTCGGTCTCCCTCTACGATTTTTACCCTCCACGCTGCCCTCCAATGCTAAATTTGTGATCCCTTGATGCCTCAAAACATGTCCTACCAACCGATCCCTTCTTCTAGTCAAGTTGTGCCACAAACTTCTCTTCTCCCCAATCCTATTCAATACCTCCTCATTAGTTACGTGATCTATCCACCTTATCTTCAGTATTCTTCTGTAGCACCACATTTCGAAAGCTTCTATTCTCTTCTTGTCCAAACTAGTTATCGTCCATGTTTCACTTCCATACATGGCTACACTCCAAACAAATACTTTCAGAAACGACTTCCTGATACATAAATCTATATTTGATGTTAACAAATTTCTCTTCTTCAGAAACGCTTTCCTTGCCATTGCCAGTCTACATTTTATATCCTCTCTACTTCGACCATCATCAGTTATTTTACTTCCTAAATAGCAAAACTCCTTTACTACTTTAAGTGTCTCATTTCCTAATCTAATTCCCTCAGCATCACCCGATTTAATTTGACTACATTCCATTATCCTCGTTTTGCTTTTGTTAATGTTCATCTTATATCCTCCTTTCAAGACACTGTCCATTCCGTTCAACTGCTCTTCCAAGTCCTTTGCCGTCTCTGACAGAATTACAATGTCATCGGCGAACCTCAAAGTTTTTACTTCGTCTCCATGAATTTTAATACCTACTCTAAATTTTTCTTTTGTTTCCTTTACTGCTTGCTCAATATACAGATTGAATAACATCGGGGAGAGGCTACAACCCTGTCTCACTCCTTTCCCAACCACTGCTTCCCTTTCATGCCCATCGACTCTTATTACTGCCATCTGGTTTCTGTACAAATTATAAATAGCCTTTCGCTCCCTGTATTTTACCCCTGCCACCTTTAGAATTTGAAAAAGAGTATTCCAGTCAACATTGTCAAAAGCTTTCTCTAAGTCTACAAATGCTAGAAACGTAGGTTTGCCTTTTCTTAATCTTTCTTCTAAGATAAGTCGTAAGGTCAGTATTGCCTCACGTGTTCCAACATTTCGACGGAATCCAAACTGATCCTCCCCGAGGTCTGCATCTACCAGTTTTTCCATTCGTCTGTAAAGAATTCGCGTTAGTATTTTGCAGCCGTGGCTTATTAAACTGATAGTTCGGTAATTTTCACATCTGTCAGCACCTGCTTTCTTTGGGATTGGAATTATTATATTCTTCTTGAAGTCTGAGGGTATTTCGCCTGTCTCATACATCTTGCTCACCAGCTGGTAGAGTTTTGTCATGACTGGCTCTCCCAAGGCCGTCAGTAGTTCTAATGGAATGTTGTCTACTCCGGGGGCCTTGTTTCGACTCAGGTCTTTCAGTGCTCTGTCAAACTCTTCACGCAGTATCGTATCTCCCATTTCGTCTTCATCTACATCCTCTTCTATTTCCATAATATTGTCCTCAAGTACATCGCCCTTGTATAAACCTTCTATATACTCCTTCCACCTTTCTGCCTTCCCTTCTTTGCTTAGAACTGGGCTGCCATCTGAGCTCTTGATATTCATACACGTGGTTCTCTTCTCTCCAAAGGTCTCTTTAATTTTCCTGTAGGCAGTATCTATCTTACCCCTAGTGAGATAAGCTTCTACATCCTTACATTTGTCCTCTAGCCATCCCTGTTTAGCCATTTTGCACTTCCTGTCGATCTCATTTTTGAGACGTTTGTATTCCTTTTTGCCTGCTTCATTAACTGCATTTTTATATTTTCTCCTTTCATCAATTAAATTCAATATTTCTTCTGTTACCCAAGGATTTCTAGCAGCCCTCGTCTTTGTACCTACTTTGTCCTCTGCTGCCTTCACTACTACATCCCTCAGAGCTACCCATTTTTCTTCTACTGTATTTCTTTCCCCTATTCCTGTCAATTGTTCCCTTATGCTCTCTCTGAAACTCTGTACAACCTCTAGTTCTTTCAGTTTATCCAGGTCCCATCTCCTTAATTTCCCACATTTTTGCAGTTTCTTCAGTTTTAATCTACAGGTCATAACCAATAGATTGTGGTCAGAGTTCACATCTGCCCCTGGAAATGTCTTACAACTTAAAACCTGGTTACTAAATCTCTGTCTTACCATTATATAATCTATCTGATACCTTTTAGTATCTCCAGGGTTCTTCCACGTATACAACCTTCTTTCATGATTCTTAAACCAAGTGTTAGCTATGATTAAGTTGTGCTCTGTGCAAAATTCTACTAGGCGGCTTCCTCTTTCATTTCTTAGCCCCAATCCATATTCACCTACTATGTTTCCTTCTCTCCCTTTTCCTACACTCGAATTCCAGTCACCCATTACTATTAAATTTTCGTCTCCCTTCACTATCTGAATAATTTCTTTTATTTCATCGTACATTTCTTCAATTTCTTCATCATCTGCAGAGCTAGTTGGCATATAAACTTGTACTACTGTAGTAGGTGTGGGCTTCGTATCTATCTTGGCCACAATAATGCGTTCACTATGCTGTTTGTAGTAGCTTACCCGCATTCCTATTTTCCTATTCATTATTAAACCTACTCCTGCATTACCCCTATTTGATTTTGTGTTTATAACCCTGTAGTCACCTGACCAGAAGTCTTGTTCCTCCTGCCACCGAACTTCACTAATTCCCACTATATCTAACTTTAACCTATCCATTTCCCTTTTTAAATTTTCTAACCTACCTGCCCGATTAAGGGATCTGACATTCCACGCTCCGATCCGTAGAACGCCAGTTTTCTTTCTCCTGATAACGGCATCCTCCTGAGTAGTCCCCGCCCGGAGATCCGAATGGGGGACTATTTTACCTCCGGAATATTTTACCCAAGAGGATGCCATCATCATTTAATCATACAGTAAAGCTGCATGTCCTCGGGAAAAATTACGGCTGTAGTTTCCCCTTGCTTTCAGCCGTTCGCAGTACCAGCACAGCAAGGCCGTTTTGGTTAATGTTGCAAGGCCAGATCAGTCAATCATCCAGACTGTTGCCCCTGCAACTACTGAAAAGGCTGCTGCCCCTCTTCAGGAACCACACGTTTGTCTGGCCTCGCAACAGATACCCCTCCGTTGTGGTTGCACCTACGGTACGGCCATCTGTATCGCTGAAGCACGCAAGCCTCCCCACCAACGGCAAGGTCCATGGTTCATGGGGGGAGAACACAATTCATAAGAAATGAAATATCAGACAAAAAACGAAAAAGGTTAGGTAAAATCTCACAACAAGAAGCGATAGAGCAGTTAGATGAAAAGAAGCAGAAATTACAAGCATTGGCCAAACGAGTTAGAAGATACAAAAAAAAAAGTGAAAAATAGAAGGAAACAAAACCAAACATTCAACACAAACCAAAAGAAATTTTACCAGACAATAGATAATACACACATTAAAGTAGACAATCCACCAAACATAACAGACATGGAACACTTCTGGAGCAACATATGGTCAAACCCAGTACAGCATAACAGGCATGCACAGTAGATACAAGCAGAAACAGACACATACAAGATGATACCACAAATGCCTGAGGTGATAATTTTGCAACATGAAGTCACCCAAGCAATTAATTCTACTCACAATTGGAAAGCACTTGGAAAAGATAAAACAGCAAATTTCTGTCTAAAGAAGTTCACTTCAACACATTCACATCTAACTAAATTATTTAACATGAAAATAATAGAGGGAAAAATATCTCTAAAAACAAAGATGATGTGACTTGAATGAGATTTTCACTCTGCAGCGGAGTGTGCGCTGATATGAAACTTCCTGGCAGATTAAAACTGTGTGCCCGACCGAGACTCGAACTCGGGACCTTTGCCTTTCGCGGGCAAGTGCTCTACCAAATGAGCTACCGAAGCACGACTCACGCCCGGTACTCACAGCTTTACTTCTGCCAGTACCTCGTCTCCTACCTTCCAAACTTTACAGAAGCTCTCCTGCGAGACATGCAGAACTAGCACTCCTGAAAGAAAGGATATTGCGGAGACATGGCTTAGCCACAGCCTGGGGGATGTTTCCAGAATGAGATTTTCACTCTGCAGCGGAGTGTGCGCTGATATGAAACTTCCTGGCAGATTAAAACTGTGTGCCTGACCGAGACTCGAACTCGGGACCTTTGCCTTTCGCGGGCAAGTGCTCTACCAACTGAGCTACCGAAGCACGACTCACGCCCAGTACTCACAGCTTTACTTCTGCCAGTACCTCGTCTCCTACCTTCCAAACTTTACAGAAGCTCTCCTGCGAGACACGCAGAACTAGCACTCCTGAAAGAAAGGATATTGCGGAGACATGGCTTAGCCACAGCCTGGGGGATGTTTCCAAAATGAGATTTTCACTCTGCAGCGGAGTGTGCGCTGATATGAAACTTCCTGGCAGATTAAAACTGTGTGCCCGACCGAGACTCGAACTCGGGACCTTTGCCTTTCGCATGCAAGTGCTCTACCAACTGAGCTACCGAAGCACGACTCACGCCCGGTACTCACAGCTTTACTTCTGCTAGTACCTCGTCTCCTACCTTCCAAACTTTACAGAAGCTCTCCTGTGAGACATGCAGAACTAGCACTCCTGAAAGAAAGGATATTGCGGAGACATGCCTTAGCCACAGCCTGGGGGATGTTTCCAGAATGAGATTTTCGCTCTGCAGCGGAGTGTGCGCTGATATGAAACTTCCTGGCAGATTAAAACTGTGTGCCCGACCGAGACTCGAACTCGGGACCTTTGCCTTTCGCGGGCATGTGCTCTACCAACTGAGCTACCGAAGCACGACACACGCCCATTACTCACAGCTTTACTTCTGCCAGTACCTCGTCTCCTACCTTCCAAACTTTACAGAAGCTCTCCTTCGAGACATGCAGAACTAGCACTCCTGAAAGAAAGGATATTGCGAAGACATGCCTTAGCCACAGCCTGGGGGATGTTTCTAGAATGAGATTTTCACTCTGCAGCGGAGTGTGCGCTGATATGAAACTTCCTGGCAGATTAAAACTTTGTGCCCGACCGAGACTCGAACTCGGGACCTTTGCCTTTCGCGGACAAGTGCTCTAACAACTGAGCTACCGAAGCACGACTCACGCCCGGTACTCACAGCTTTACTTCTGCCAGTACCTCGTCTCCTACCTTCCAAACTTTACAGAAGCTCTCCTGCGAGACATGCAGAACTAGCACTCCTGAAAGAAAGGTAGAGCACTTGCCCGCGAAAGGCAAAGGTCCCGAGTTCGAGTCTCGGTCGGGCACACAGTTTTAATCTGCCAGGAAGTTTCATGATGTGACTTACCAAACAAAAGTGCTGGCAGGTCGATAGACACACATATTCATGTGTCTATCGACCTGACAACGCTTTTGTTTGGTAAGTCACATCATCTTTGTTTTTAGATAAATTATTTAACAGTTACATTGCAGACCCATACACATTCCCTGATACACTTACACATGGAATAACTTATCTGAAACCTAAAGGTCAAGCAGACACAGCAAACCCGGCTAAATATCGACCCATTACATGCCTACCAACAATATACAAAATATACAGAAATTAATGACACATACATCACAGAAGAAAATTATAAATGAAGAACAAAAAGGCTGTTGCAAAGGAGCATGAGGGTGTTAAGAGCAAGTGATAATAGATGCAGAGGTGACATATCAAGCTAAAAGTAAACAAAGGTCGCTACACTATGCATACATTGATTACCAAAAAGCTTTTGATAGTGTACCCCACTCATGGTTACTACAAATATTGGAAATATACAAAGTAGATCCTAAATTGATACAGTTCCTAAACATAGTAATGAAAAATTGGAAAACCACACTTAATATCCAAACAAATTCAAATAATATCACATCACAGCCAATAGAGATTAAGCGTGGAATATACCAAGGAGACTCATTAAGTCCTTTCTGGTTCTGCCTTGCTCTGAACCCACTATCCAACATGCTAAATAATACAAATTATGGATACAATATTACTGGAACATACCCACACAAAATCACACATTTGCTATACATGGATGATCTAAAACTACTGGCAGCAACAAATCAACAACTCTACCAATTACTAAAGATAATAGAAGTATTCAGCAATGATATAAATATGGCTTTTGGAACAGACAAATGTAAGAACACACTAAACAAGAAGATTACATATTGGATAACCACAGCGACTGCATAGAAGTGATGGAAAAAACAGATGTCTATAAATATCTACGATACAGACAAAAAATAGGAACAGACACTGCAAATATTAAAGAAGAACTAAAAGAAAAATTTGGACAAATACTAACAAAAATACTGAAAACAGAATTGGCTGCAAGAAACAAGACAAAAGCTATAAATACTTATGCTATACCAATATTGACCTACTCATTTGGAGTAGTGAAATGGAGTAACACAGACCTAGAAGCACTAAATACACTTACACGATCACAATGCCACAAATATAAAATACATCACATAGATTCAGCAACAGAAAGATTCACATTAAGCAGAAAGGAAGGAGGAAGGGAATTTATCAAGATAAAAAACCTACATTATGGACAGATAGACAATTTAAGAAAATTCTTTCTAGTACGAGCAGAAACTAGCAAAATACACAAAGCAATCACTCATATAAATACATCGGCTACACCACTACAATTTCATAACCACCTCTACAACCCTTTGGATCACATAACATCAACAGATACAAAGAAAGTAAATTGGAAAAAGAAAACACTAAATGCAAGCACCCATATCATCTAACACAGCCACACATAGATCAAGACACATCCAACACATGGCTAAGAAAATGCAATATACACAGTGAGACAGAAGGATTCATGATTGCAATACAGGATCAAACAATAAACACCAGATATTACAGCAAGCATATTATTAAAGATCCCAATACCACAACAGATAAATGCAGACTTTACAAACAACAAATAGAAACAGTAGATTATATCACAAGTGGATGTACAATATTAGCAATACAGAATACCCCAGAAGACATGACAATGTAGCAAAAATAATACATCAACAACTTGCCATACAACATAAACTAATAAAACAACACGTTCCCACATACAAGTATGCACACAAAATGTACTGGAGAATGATGAATACAAATTATACTGGAACATAACCATTATAACAGATAAAACAACACCACGTAACAAACCTGACATCATACTCACCAGTAAAAAGAAGAAATTAACACAAATAATCGAAATATCCATACCCAATACAACAAATATACAGAAGAAAATAAGAGAAAAAATTGAAAAATACATCCAACTAGCTGAGGAAGTCGAGGACATGTGGCATCAGGATAAAGTTGACATTATACTGATTACACTATCAACTACAGGAGTCATACCACACAATATCCACCAGTACTTCAACACAATACAGCTACATCCAAACTTATATATACAACTACAGATCTGTAATTATTGGTACATGTTCAATTACCCGAAAGTTCCTAAATGCAATGTAACATATACCGCACAGTTAAAAGGAAGTCACGCTTGATCAACGTCCGTGTCACTTTCCATTTTTGACCAGACATAACGTCTGAGAAATAAAAGAAATAATAATAATAATTTTATTGTCTTTAAGCAATTACAGCAATAGACAAAGTTATACACATAATACAATACAGTATATGCCATAAAAGAACAGAATTGTTAATAACGTTACAGTTTAATATCACAGGTCATGAAATCCTTTACATTGTAGAATGGGTTTACAACTAACCAGTCATAAAGTGTCTGTTTGTATTGTTCCTCTGGTAAATTTTGTATAGCTTGTGGAAGTTTGGTAAATAATTTATGGCCCATAAGTTCATAACTGTTAACTGATCTTGACAGTCTGTGTTAGGGCGTATAGATACAGCTGTTTGTCCTAGTGTTGTTACAATGTATATTTGCCCAGCATTTTACTTTATGTAAGTTCTTTTTTGTGTAGATTAAAACATTATGAATATGTAAGTTTATTAATGTCATGATTTTTTGTTGAGTAAACATAGGTTTACAATGAGCTTTGAATGGTGAGCCTGTAATTATCCTAATAGCTTTCTTTTGCAGCAATAGTATATCATGCACACAAGTGGAGTTTCCCCATAGAATAATACCATGGGATATGATGCTTTGGAAAAATGAGTAGTAAGATACTCTAACATAATATTTAGGTACACAGTGCATTAATCGCCTTAACAAATAGATTACCCTAGACAATTTACCACTAATATACTTAATATGTGGATTCCAAGAAAGTTTGTTATCCAAATATACCCCCCCAAAATTTAACGCAACTAGGATCATCTGATGGAAACTTGTCTTTTAAACTAAATACCATTTGCTGGGTTTTGCTTTCATTAATCAAGAACCCATTTGCTTTAAACCAGAGTGAAGCTTGCTCAATTGTCTCTGTAACACATGTTTTAAGGCTATTAAGAAAAGGTATCAGATAGATTATATAATGGTAAGACAGAGATTTAGGAATCAGGTTTTAAATTGTAGGACATTTCCAGGGGCAGATGTGGACTCTGACCACAATCTATTGGTTATGACCTGTAGGTTAAAACTGAAGAAACTGCAAAAAGGTGGGAATTTAAGGACATGGGATCTGGATAAGCTGAAAGAACCAGAGGTTGTACAGAGTTTCAAGGAGAGCATAAGGGAACAATTGGCAGCAATGGGGGAAAGAAATACAGTAGAAGAAGAATGGGTAGCTCTGAGGGATGAAGTAGTGAAGGCAGCAGAGGATAAAGTAGGTAAAAAGACGAGGGTTGCTAGAAATCCTTGGGTAGCAGAAGAAATATTGAATTTAATTGATGAAAGGAGAAAATATAAAAATGCAGTAAATGAAGCAGGCAAAAAGGAATACAAACCTCTCAAAATTGATATCGACAGGAAGTGCAAAATGGCTAAGCAGGGATGGCTAGAGGACAAATGTAAGGATGTAGAAGCTTATCTCACTAGGGGTAAGATAGATACTGCCTACAGGAAAATTAAAGAGACCTTTGGAGAGAAGAGAATCACGTGTATGAATATCAAGAGCTCAGATGGCAATCCAGTTCTAAGCAAAGAAGGGAAGGCAGAAAGGTGGAAGGAGTACATAGAAGGTTTATACAAGGGCGATGTACTTGAGGACAATATTATGGAAATGGAAGAGGATGTAGATGAAGACGAAATGGGAGGTAAGATACTGCGTGAAGAGTTCGACAGAGCACTGAAAGACCTGAGTCGAAACAAGGCCCCCGGAGTAGACAACATTCCATTAGAACTACTGACGACCTTGGGAGAGCCAGTCATGACAAAACTCTACCATCTGGTGAGCAAGATGTATGAGACAGGTGAAATACCCTCAGACTTCAAGAAGAATATAATAATTCCAATCCCAAAGAAAGCAGGTGCTGACAGATGTGAAAATTACCGAACTATCAGTTTAATAAGTCACAGCTGCAAAATACTAACGCGAATTCTTTACAGACGAATGGAAAAACTGGTAGATGCGGACCTCGGGGAGGATCAGTTTGGGTTCCGTTGAAATGTTGGAACACGTGAGGCAATACTGACCTTACGACTTATCTTAGAAGAAAGATTAAGAAAAGGCAAACCTACGTTTCTAGCATTTGTAGACTTAGAGAAAGCTTTTGACAATGTTGACTGGAATACTCTCTTTCAAATTCTGAAGGTGGCAGGGGTAAAATACAGGGAGCGAAAGGCTATTTACAATTTGTACAGAAACCAGATGGCAGTCATAAGAGTCGAGGGGCATGAAAGGGAAGCAGTGGTTGGGAAAGGAGTGAGACATGGTTGTAGCCTCTCCCCGCTGTTATTCAATCTGTATATTGAGCAAGCAGTAAAGGAAACAAAAGAAAAATTTGGAGTAGGTATTAAAATTCATGGAGAAGAAATAAAAACTTTGAGGTTCGCCGATGACATTGTAATTCTGTCAGAGACGGCAAAGGACTTGGAAGAGCAGTTGAACAGAATGGACAGTGTCTTGAAAGGAGGATATAAGATGAACATCAACAAAAGCAAAACGAGGATAATGGAATGTAGTCAAATTAAATCGGGTGATGCTGAGACAATTAGATTAGGAAATGAGACACTTAAAGTAGTAAAGGTGTTTTGCTATTTGGGGAGCAAAATAACTGATGATGGTCGAAGTAGAGAGGATAGAAAATGTAGACTGGCAATGGCAAGGAAAGCATTTCTCAAGAAGAGAAATTTGTCAACATCGAATATAGATTTATGTATCAGGAAGTCGTTTATGAAAGTATTTGTTTGGAGTGTAGCCATGTATGGAAGTGAAACATGGACGATAACTAGTTTGGACAAGAAGAGAATAGAAGCTTTCGAAATGTGGTGCTACAGAAGAATGCTGAAGATTAGATGGGTAGATCACGTAACTAATGAGGAGGTATTGAATAGGATTGGGGAGAAGAGAAGTTTGTGGCACAACTTGACTAGAAGATGGGATCGGTTGGTAGGACATGTTTTGAGGCATCAAGGGATCACAAATTTAGCATTGGAGGGCAGCGTGGAGGGTAAAAATCGTAGAGGGAGACCAAGAGATGAATACAGTAAGCAGATTCAGAAGGATGTAGGTTGCAGTAGGTACTGGGAGATGAAGCAGATTGCACAGGATAGAGTAGCATGGAGAGCTGCATCAAACCAGTCTCAGGACTGAAGACAACAACAACAACAACAAGATCATTACTGCTGTTCAGAAACGTTGTATCATCAGCATAGACTACTGTTCTGGATTTAATAAATGATGCCAGGTCATTTATCATTATTAGGAAAAGGAAAGGGCCCAGCATGGATCCCTGCGGAACACCTACCTTAACTTGTTCTATACTTGACATTTCTTTCCCAACACAGACAGCTTGCTTACAATTTTGTAAATATGATCTTAATAGCATAAGGCTGTTACCTTTAACACCATAAAAGTCCATTTTTTTAGTAGTAGTGTAAGTTCTACAAAGTCAAAGGCTTTGCTTTGGTACAAAAAGTCACTTGAGCAAAGCATTTATCTTCAAGTACTTGATGGATGTATTTAACAATTTTGTCTATGGCATCAATGGTTGACAGGTTTTTCCTAAAGCCATAATGTGATCCACTTATTAATCCTGTGTTATCAAAGTAAACAGATAATTGTTGGTAAATTATGCATTCTAGAACTTCTGAAAAAAACTGGGACTATTGATATTGGCCTGTAACTTGAGACAGAATTTTTATCTCCTTTTTTATGTACTGGAACTATCCAAGACAGTTTAAGCTCATCAGGGAAAAAAACCCTCGAGTATACACTTGTTTATACAATATGTTAGGGGGTACAGTATACAATCTATTACTTTCTTAGGCATGTTACAAGACGGGTCATATATGTCAACACTGTCTGATGATTTTAACTGCTTCACTATTCTTAACACAAAACCAGGTGAGACCTCAGAAAAATTGAAGGTACTTGTGTTTGCTGATGACCTAGCAATATTTTTTGACAGTAACTGTGCTGAGCTGATTTCAGGTTTAATTATAGCACTTCCTAGTCCCTCAACTGATTTAATAAAAAAAGTCATTAAATTCCTGAGGAGAGATACTAATTTTGTCACTTCTTTTATCTTTGGTGACACTATTTACTAGTGTCCACGCTGCTTTGCACTTATTGGTGGATTTCTCAATACTTCTGAGATTGTGTGCTTGTTTGTCTTCCACAACTGCTTTTTTGTACTCATTCCTAGATCTAACATAGGCTAATTTAGCATGGTTGGTATTCAGATTTTTATAAATATTGTACAACAACATAACTTGATTTTTCACAGTAGACAGGTGTTTTGTATACCATGTATTTTGTCTATTTGGAACTTTTGCTTTTAGGACTCTGTCAGATACTTTGCATTTCTTTATTGGAATGCAGTCATTAAAGTGTCCCAAAAATGCTTTAAGAAACCTGTCAAATAGTACATTTGCTGGCAGATAATTGCTTAGAGTATAATGTGTCTCATCGTAACACAGGCCAAACCAATCTCTGTTAGAAAGGGACGTACGAAACCTGTCAATTTTCTCATCTGTGACTGGTCTAGTGACCACAACTTCTAGGACAGGCTTATTTACATTACTCTTATCAAGAGAGAACCTACTTGTACAATTTAAAGATACTGAATCATGATCAGAATATGGAAATACTGTCACAAAACATGATTCTTTCATTGTTTTAAAATTTACAAAAATATTGTCAAGACATGCATGTTCTCTTGTAGGCTAGTTATTGACTGAATGTTAGTTGTCCTGTCTTAGTAGGTTTTGGAGTTCAGTGACAGTACGTTTTTGTGTTGTAACATCGAATTCAGCATTCACATCTCCACCTATCACAATATCATAATGTATCCATCTAGTATCTGTAAGTACACGTAACAGCAGGTCCAGTTTTTCTAAAAATACATTTGTTATACCCTTAGGTGACCTGTACAGGGAGATTACAACTAACTTACCAGCAGCTTCAAAGTTTTGTTCATCACACAGAAAATCTAGATCTAATCTATTGACTGTACTGCTAAGTGACTTGTTAACATATATTGCCACACCACCTCTTAAATGAAATTTTCTGCTGCAGATACTGTCTAGATTATAATTATCAAATTTAATAAATGTAAGTTCACTCTCACTAGCCCAGTGTTCACTTAAAGAAAAGACATCAAACTTATTTTCTAATCCAAAGTCACTGACAATAAATTCTTTACCCCTTACTCCCTCAATGTTAAGATAACAGATTATAAAATCAAACCTGTCTTTCTTTACAGATGCACTATTTTGCTGAGAGGCTATTAAATCTCTGGCACTATTTATCTTATGGGCTTCTTCCCATTGCTGCCTTCTACTAAAAAATCATTTAGACGTAGTGGAGGTACAGTTTTCCATTTCCCCGCTACACTTGATACTGCTTCTACTCTTGGAGGTCTCTTCTCTTCTTATTGTTCATGAGATGAACTAAGTAGCTGGGTTCCCACTGTAGGTAGTTCAAATGTTGCTGCAGATAGGACAGTTGGATCACCTGTTGGTACACTTGTTGCTGAATATGCTGCCACGTTTGCTATTTCTATTATCTTAGTTCCTGAATGGGATGTTCTACCTGTTGTAACTGTAGTTACAACTTCTTCCCTCCCAGCACATTCTTTTGTAATCAGTTATACCTAAAGTTGTGTTACTGCTGCAACTGGAGTACATCGTAGGGAAGATACTTTGCAGGTGTCTTTTACCAGTGGTAGTGGAATAGGGTCACTTTTCTTACATCTAGGAGAAACACTATCCACTAACATTTTGATCTTTTGACTGAGCAGCAATTTGCCCCATTAATTTAAATGCATTCCATGTGTTGTGAAGTGCTGTCTTTCAATATCGTCAATACTGAGGAAAAAGCATTTGAAGTGGTCTTGCAGATGTTTTTATACAGCCTGTTTGTTTTTTGGATTTCTCTGTTCACACAAGAAGATCCAGTAAGGTCATGTCTGTTGGTATGCCTACAACAATAACTTTTTGATCCTCTGTTGTACATAGCGCACCTCTTAGCACTCTGTTTGCTACTATTAGTTCATTCTTATATACATCATTTGCACCGCCCAATATTACAATGCATTCACTTTGTGTCACATGATAATTGTTTTTATAGTATTTCAAAACTTCTTTTAGGCCTGCTCCAGGTTTCACAACACTTGTAATATTGAGATCCTGCTGGAAATGAAAAATTCCTGCAATTCCTCTTCTGTGGCTGTCAGCAAGCAAAATTGTAGGCCTACTAAAGTTTTTATGAGTCACTTTGTTTGCAAAATCGAGACAGTTACGTTTTACTGACTTGTTTCGCTTTGTAAATTTCCTGCCCACCTATTCCGATTCATAGTCTTGGTGTGAGTTGCTTGTTTCAACATTTTTAAGTTCACAATCCATAATAAGATATTGAAATCGATTTCTTAAAGGAACTTTTAACTCACTGGAAACAAATTTAGGTTTTGCACATTTCTTTGGTTCACTGTACTCCTGAAGTTGACAGCTGTTTATGTGATGGGTCAGATAGGCTTTTAATGATGTTTTCCAACAACAGAGCATGGTCTCTTGTGGCTTTCAGTTCTTTCTACAGTGATTTGAGTACTATGACTTCACGATTTGGGCAGCACATTTCACTCGCTGCCAGACGTCCGTTACACTTTGTGCCACATGTACACGAAATGTTTTCTTGATTTATTTTTGCGAAGCAATGTGAATGATACCAAATACGCGTCTCTGAACAAATTCTAATGCCACTTGATACGATTTTGTCGCTTAACTTGCACCTTATTGACGCTAAATACTCGCATTTTAAGGACCGATTTATTACCACATCTATATGTGTCGCCATCTTTAGACCCCTTCAGTCTTACCCCAATGCACCAGACTTAACCCCTATTAGTTATTTCCCATGACACAGTTGTTTTATCTAATGTTTCCCACGTTTATGCATATATCATCATAACTCTTCCTTTACCTCTGATAATCATATCATTGGAAAGATTTAAATTTCCCTATGTGTTCCCTCATGTACCAATAACAAATCACTTACTTTTTTAATATACTGTAAACACTTGCATATCTTGTCATGAACAGCAAAACAGATTGCCACCTACTGTAAATAAGACAAGTCAAGTAACAGACAGGCACAATTAAAAGAGACACACACAAAGATTTTGCCCATATGCTTCATAAGTAGGGAAATATGAGGGGACGAGGGGGGGGGGGGGGGGGAGATGAATGCTATCTGGTGCAGTGTGGAGGGACTAGCCTGCCAACTGGTGCAGTGTCAGGAGGTTGTGGGGTGGGAAGGTGGGGAAGAAAAGGAGCAAAAATGGAAACAAGCAGGGAAAGATGGGTGGATGGATTGGCACACATCTTCAAATAAAAAGGGTGGGAGATGAGAATGGGAAGGAGATGACAGGACAGAGAAGGTGGAAACTGTTGGGTAGAGGGTGTGGGGACAGTATGTTACCATAGGTTGAGCCTAGGATAATTATGGGAGCGGAGAATAAGTGGTAAGGATAACTCTCATCAGCGCAGTTCAAAAATGCTGGTGGTGCAAGAAAGAATCCAGATTGCTTGAGTAGTGAAGCAGCCATTGAAATCAAGTGGGTTATGTTCTGCTGCATGTTGTGCTGTAGGGTGGTCTACTTTGTTCTTGGCTGTAGTTTGGCAGTGGTGATTCATCCTGTTGGACAGCTGGTTGGTAGTTATACCAATATAAAAAGCTGTGACAAGACTGCAGCAGAACTGGTAAATGACATGGTTGCATTCACAGGTGGCCCAGCCCCTGTTGGGTAGGAGAAACCTGTGGCAGGACTGAAATTAGAAGTGCTGGGTGGGTGGACTGGGCAAGTTTTGCACCCTTGGCTTCCACAGGGTTATGATCCTTGTGGCAAGAATTGGGACTGGGAGTGGCATAGAGATGGACTAGGATGTTATGGAGGTTGGATGAGTGAAGGAACACCACTTTAGGAGGGGGTGAGAAGCATGTTGGGTAGGATGTCCTTCATTTCAGGGCATGATGATAGGTAATCAAAGCCCTGGCAAAGGATGTGGTACTGTTGTTCCAGTCCAGGGTGGTACTGGGTGATGAGGAGGACACTCCTTTGTGGTTGGTTCTTGTGGGAAGTTTGGGGGTGTGAGAGAAAATGACACAGGAGATCTTTTTGTGGACTAGGTCTGGGGAATGGCGCCTGTTTGTGAAGGTCTTGGTGAGACCCTCAGCATACTGAGCAAAGGAGTTTTTCATCACTGCAGATACACTGTCCCCAGGTTATATGGGAGGGACTTTTTTGTGTGAAAAGGATGATAGCTGTCAAAAGGCAGGTACTGTTGGTGGTTGGTGGGTTTAATGTGGAAAGAGATGCAGATGATGCCATCAGAGAGGAGGAGGTCAACATCTAGGAAGCTGGCATACTGGATTGAGGAGGACAATCTGAAGCATATAGGAGAGAAGGTGTTGAGGTTGTGAAGGAACCAAGATAGGGTGTCTTGGCCCTGAGTCCAGATCTTGAAGATATCATCAATGAACCTGAACCATACTAGGGGTTTGGTGTATTGTGAGGCTAGTAAGGTCTCTTCTGAGATAGGATTCCTCTGGCAGAGTGTATAGATGGAGGGGCCAGAAATTGATGGAGGCCTTCTGCCATATAGTCACCATGATTCATAACAACAGCAGTGGAACTTTGTCTGCAGATAGGATGATTAGGTCATGATTTGGTTTGAGGTTGTGTGTGGCTGTTCATATTTCTATTGGAAGGTTGGTGTTCTGAGGAAGGGACAGGTGGAAGAATGGTGAGTCTAATTTGGAAGTGAGGAATTCCTGGAAGGTGACCAACAGTTGGTTAGGTAGGAGGAGGGGACGATCACAGTTGGATGGTGCTATTAACTGGAAGAGGATGGTTTAGTGTTGAAATTATGGTAGTTTTAGTTGAAGGGATTGGTGGCTAAGAAGTGCTTCCATTGCAGGGATCAGGAGAAGGAGAGTAGGTCTTTGACAAGTCCAGCATGAATAAACTTGGGGTGTAGAGCAAAAGGTGAGGCCTTTGGATAGGACTGAAACTATTGTGGAGATGGAGGTTTTCGTGGAAAGGTTAACAACAGCATTACGGGAATGTTTTGGCTCTGGACATAGTGCAGAGTTGGTAGGGAGTTTTGGGGTATGTAGCTGCTATGAGGGGTGGACAAGGAGAAACACTGTGGGTACGATAGGGTTTGGATAGTGGTGCACCAAGAGGCAACAGTAGGATTTCAGTAGTTTGGATAACTTATGGAGGTGGTGTCTGGAATGCTTCTCCAGATGCTGGAGAGGGAGGAATTCTATTTCAGAGATATGCTGTATGGAGTAGGAATTGCAAAGTAGTAGTATGTTGCAGAGGGAGCAGAGGTGGTTCTGGGATGTATGTGCCATGGAGGTGTGTTTCTGTAGTACCAGGTTTGTGAGGGCCAGGGATTGGCAGAACCAGAAAAGATGCAGGCCATTGTGAAATGAGGGGTGGGATCCAGAGAAAGAAATCTTTACAGTTAGGCCAATTGTTGGGATTTCCATGGTTTAGGCAGCATTTGAGAAACAGGATGTGGGACTGAGTTTTAGTCAGGGAAAGGGATTGTTTACCAAACTGGTGAAGAAAGATGGAAATGACACAGAAATATGTGAAATAAGTGTTGATGGTTGTGAGAGAAACTGGATACGCATAAAGACGAACAGAAACACGCACAGATATGTAAAAATATGCAAAAATATGTGAAACCAGTTAAAATACAGACAAATATGTTAAAAAAGTACAGAAATGTGGATGAAAATTGAGTGTGTGTGTGTTTTTTGCAATAAGTGAAGAGAGAGAGAGAGAGAGAGAGGAAGGATGGGTTAGGTCGAGAATCAAAAGTTTGTATGGCATGGGCATATGTGGAAAAAAAAGCACTAAAGTATGTAAGCATGAGGGCTGAAGTGGTATCAATAGGAATAAACATAAATGTAAATTACTTAACTATACAACATGGTAATAGATATAAAATTTATATACACTTGAGCATACTGTATTCTCCCTATTCACTTTTCAGTATCCCTCCTCAGCTCAATTATACTTTGCAGACCTAAGGGCTTCTTTGATATTAGGTACACCAGTCTGTGGCATTGAGATGTGGCCACTCTGTTACTTCAAATGGCCCACGACAAAGTTCGAATAATTTTTTGGTTTCCCCATCA
This sequence comes from Schistocerca gregaria, assembly GCF_023897955.1. NCBI lineage: Eukaryota > Metazoa > Arthropoda > Insecta > Orthoptera > Acrididae > Schistocerca > Schistocerca gregaria. Next base: position 546,134,122 of record NC_064924.1, read on the forward strand.
ATTTCACTGCATTTTTCTTTACTTATAAGAGTATTTCCCCACTTAACTTTAACTGTTCTTTATTTTCCATCATGTCTTTTCTTTCTTTCAGAATCTTTCTTTAGCAAATGTTATTAATGAGTGCATACTTCTCCTGCCTGGTTAAAAGGTTAGCTGAAGGAAACTCAATATTTTCTGCTATTAAATTATCAGGTTTTCTTCCTATCATCACTTCATATGGAAAGTAACTATTCACTAGTGGCACTACTTTTAACTTATTTATAAGATCTTCAAATACAGTCACATGCCCCACCCAAGAAATGTGTTTTTCACTGCAGTAGGTGCTGCACAACCTACACAGTTCTTGCATGTGCACCTCAGCAGGATTGCTTGCCAGGTGATACACTTATATCCTTCTGTGTCTAATGCCTGTCCTTTCTACAAATTTGTCCCACAGTTAGGAAGTAAATTATGCTCCACTGTCTGATGTGATCATTTCAGGCAATTTGACATTCACTATGTAGTCCTTTTCTACACTCATGCTCATAAATTAAGGATAATTGCAGAATGAGGTGCCACACAATGTGGCACTACACAAAACTGATGCTAATAGTATAGGCACATAGGTAACATACATGACACAGATCTGTAAGTCCACGGTATTGGTGATAAGTTGAGAAAACCATCCCGAAAAACACTTGCTACAAAATGCCACTGTTTCCTGTGCATATATCCGACATCAATATGGGATATGATCACCATGCACACATACACAAGCCGCACAATGGGTCGACATACTCTGGATCAGGTGATCGAGCAGCTGCTGTGGTATAGCCTCCCACTCTTGCACCAGTGCCTGTCGGAGCTTCTGAAATGTCGTAGGGGTTTGAAGACGTGCAGCGATACACCGACCAAGAGCATCCCACATGTGCTCTATGGGGTTTAGGTCTGGAGAACAGGCAGGCCACTCCATTCGCCTGATATCTTCTGTTTCAAGGTACTCCTCAACTATGGTAGCTTGGTGGGACCGTGTGTTATGTTCCATTAGAAGGAAGGTGGGACCCACTGCACCCCTGAAAAGGCAGACATACTGGTGCAAAATGATGTCCCGATACACCTGATCTGTTACAGTTTCTTTGTCAAAGACATGCAGGGGTGTACGTGCACCAATCATAATCCCACCCAACACCAACAAACCACGGCTTCCCTACAGGTCCCTTTCAAGGACATTAATGGGTTGGTATCTGGTTCCTTGTTCACTCCAGATGAAAACTCAGTGAGAATCACTGTTCAGACTACACCTGGACTCGTCTGTGAACATAACCTGGGACCACTGTTCCAATGATCATGTACTGTGTTCTTGACACCAGGCTTTACGGGCTCTCTTGTGACCAGGGGTCAGTGGAATGCACCTTGCAGGTCTCTGGGTGAGTAAACCATGTCTGTTCAGTCATCTGTAGACTGTGTGTCTGGAGACAACTGTTCCAGTGTCTGCGGTAATGGCCTGAGCAAGACTACCTGCAGTGCTCTGTGGCTATATGTGGGCACTGATGGTGAGATATTGGTCTTCTTGTGGTATTGTACACTGTGAAGCTCCTGTACTGTAGCACCTGGACACGTTTCCTGTCTGTTGATCTCATTGCCATAATCTTGAGATCACATTTTGAGCACACAGAGGGCCCGTGCTATGACCTGCTGTGTTTGACCAGCCTTTGGTCAACCTAGTTTTCTACCCCTTATAACCTCATCAATATGTGTCTTTGAACCATTTTAAACACACAGTCACCATTAGCATTTCTGAAAACATCTGCACACTTACTCACTGCACCATACTCTGACATGCACCAACACACCTTTGCATATGTTGACTGCTGCCAGCGCCTCTGTGTGACGACCACGGGGAAAATGCACTGCATTATCACACACGGAGGTGATTTAAAGCTGCAAACAGCCCACCAGAGTGTTGTTTCACCATGTATCAGCATTATCCTTAATTTATGAGCATGAGTGTAGTTTATTAACTGCACTCTTCCTTGTGGCTCTTTTTAGAGGATACAATTTGACATGTTTAGAGGATACATCTGCTGCTGATAACATATACTCCAATCCAATATGACCTGCTGGCAGGGGCCAAACTAATCAATAGCCAGTAACTCAACTGCTCTACTGCTGATGGTGTTCTGGATTTCTCTCAGCATAGCTACTGCGCCAAACTTCACTCTCTGATGGTGGTCACAAGCAGCCGACTGTTTCTTTATTCTTCTAGCAATGTTATTAAAGATGACATGTTCCTGCATTATTTCTAAACACTTCTGTTCTCCACAGTCCCCATGGCCTTAATGAATATAATTAATTAATGTTTTTAGCTGTTCATCTGGGAAACATTGCTTTCATTCTTCCCTTTTCAAAAATGTTTTGTCTAAATCATATACCTCTATAAATCTTATGACACTGTTTAATTTTTTCATATCCTGTACACCGAAAATTTATGTTAACAAATTTCAATGTTGAATCCCTGTTTAGGAGCCTGAACATATCTTTGTATATTGCTTTCATCTACTTCTCTTCCCCAACACCTTTTATATACATTATTTGGAACGCTTTCTTAGACTTAATTTCCTCCTCACACTCTTCCTCTATGATTGGTAGATGGGACAAGGTATCTGTCACATTGTTGTCCATCTCTTTTATACAGGATGAGTCACTAACTATTGCCACTAAGAGTAACTACGAAAGTATGATAGAGGCTGAAAAGTTTGTGGGACAAAAGTTGTATGCGACAACGGGGGCCATAATATGACATTAGTATTTTGTTGCTAGGTAGGGTCACATCAGATATATGAAGGTCAAATTTGTCATTTTAAATGGGATGCTATAGTTTGGTGCTTATTTTCTTATAGCGGCTATCGAGATGAATCCAATAATGTGTAACAGTAAGGTCTTTGTAGGTCAACGAAGGTCACAAAGGTGGCATGAATGTCCATTTACAGAAGATGTTTGAAGTGATGACTATTGGTATCAATGCAGTGCTGCAATCTTCTTATCATGGATTGAGTGGTATTCCTTATCACATCAGCACTTATCGAAGCACGTGCTCTGACAATTCTTTCTCCCATACCTTCAGGTATATTTAGAACATCTTTATAAACAGCGTCTTTTATGAATCCCCAGAAGAAAACATCCAGAGGTGTCAAGTCTGTTGAACGAGCCAGCCGTGACCCATCTGTTCCGTGTTCAATCCAACGATTTGGGAATTGTCTCTGCAACTCATTTCTAGCCATCAGCAAAAAATGTGCCGGACACCCATCGTGTTGATACCACATTCTGTTCCTTGTTCCTAAAGGTATTTCTTCCAATAACAGACATAATGTTTCTTGCAGGAACGTGGTGTACTTCTTACCACTAAGATTTCCTTCAATGAAATAAGGGCCTATAATTCTGTCCTCCAGAATCCCACACCATACATTCACTGACCACAGTTTTTGGTGTGCAACATGATGTAGCCAATGTGGACTTACCCAATAACGCGTAATTTCAATCATTTGTGAATGTAGCCTCATCAGTAAATAAAATCAAATTAATAAATGTGTCATCCCTCTGAAACTGAAGTTGAACCAACTGGTATAATTCAATATGATGCATACAATCTTGGTGGAGACTGATATGGTATGGATGATATTTATGGCGATGCAGAACACGAACAGCACTACTCTGGCTTATGCCACATTCCCTTGCAATTTGATGCAAACTAACATAAGGACCTCAAACAACAGTGGAAAGAGTACCAATTTCCATTTCCTCATTAGTAACTCTCCTTTGCCAGATATGTTTCTGATGCATTAAAGATCCAGTTGTTCTCAATTCATGATACACATATTTAAATGTATGACACATATTTAAATGTATGAGTGGTTCGTAGGATGAGCTACATGTGAGTGTGGCACAGGAAGGAGCAGGAAATACATGAAAATACATGAGAGTGATGCAGCGAGAGTAATCAAAAATAGATCTCCCATGTCTTATCTCTTCAATCACCCATTACATTCTAAAGTCCCACAGATTCTCCACTAGGGTTTTGACTATCTCTTGTGCCCTGAAATCAGGAAGGTCCTACCCACTATCCTCCCCACCCCTCCCACAGTGGTACTCCACTGCCCACTAACCCTACACAACATCCTCATCCATCCTCACACAACCCCTGCACCCAACCCATTGCCTCATGGCTCATATCCCTGTAACAGACCTAGATGCAAGACCTGTCCCATACATCATCCTATCACCAGGTACTCCAGTCTGATCAAGAGCATAACCTACCCCATCAAAGGCTACCTGTGAAACCTGTCATGTTATCCACAAACTAGGCTGCAACCACTGTGCTGTATTCTATGTGGGCATGACAACCAATAAACTAGCTATCCCCATAAGTGGCCACTGACAAACTGTGGCCAACAAACAGCTGGGCCACACCATTACTGAGCATGATGCCCAACACAATACTCTTCATTTCAATGGCTGCTTCACAGCATGTGCCATCTTGACCCTTCCCACAAACACCAACTTTTCTGAATTGCACAGATGGAAACTCTCCCTGGAATATATCATACATTCCCATTCTCAGACTTTGTCAGTCACTGTTCTTACCATCTAGCCCCTTCCCTGTTCCTATTCCAGCACTACACTGCCCTCTACTCTGCCAGCGCACCCACAGTATTTTTACTTCTCTCCTTTTCCACTATTCTCTCCACCCCCCACCCAGCTTCCAACTTCCCAACTGCACCTAGCTATCCTACCCACTCTCCACATCATCTGCTTATGTCCTCACAAGCAGCATTTGACCATCCCACAACCCTGATGCAGCTATCAGTCCCCCTCCCCGCCTCAGCATCCTGCTTAATCCCACCACCTGATTGCTTCTCTTATCGTGCACTGCTGCTCACAATCTCACCTCATCAGCCAAAGACTGTGACTATTAATGTGTCAGCTGCATTTGCATGAGTGTGTGTGTGTGTGTGTGTGTGTGTGTGTGTGTATGTGTGTGTGTTTGTGTGGTGTGTTAGTGAGTATGTTGTCTGTTTCCCACAAAGACCTTGTTGACTGATAGTTCATGTTCTGATAGCCTTTTCATTGTGCCTTTCTGTGACTCAGCATTTCCACTATATGATGAGTAGCAACTATCCTTTCCATAATACTGAAACATTCTATCCTGGATGTTCCACTGTTTGAGTTTGCGTGATGGCATTTCTTCCATCCCGTAAACCAGTGCTGTTTCTCTCTGATACAATTTTCTAATGCATTATTATGCTCAGTGTGCATCCACCTTTCTCGTCTTTCCTATGTTTCTTTTGTCACCTTCCAAACTTCACAGTATGCTCTACTTATCAGGCACACTGTAAGAACAATCTCAGCTGCACACAACTGATGGCTACACAACCACACTGATTATTGGAGCAACATCTCATGTCCCTCAATATTGCTGCCATTATCATTAATCCTATACCTTCAAATTGATCACTCTTCCTGCATCACTCTCACATATTTTTCCATGTTATATCCAATATCTTCCTGTGCCACATAAACATCACATCCTATCAACATCCCCCCTTCTAACATCATCTGATCTAGTCACAACTGCCATCTCCCTTCTCAAACTTCACCAAGCTGCACACACACTACAATCTTTTTTTTTTTTTTTCTTTGATCTCATTGGGCCTTCAGACCAATTTCAGTTGGTTTTTGCCTTTCACTATCTGGCCAACTTCCACAGATTTCATCTTGTTTCCCTTTGATTCATCTGTTTCATCATTTTACTGATTTTTTTGCACCTATTTCAGTGTATTTTTGCGAACTGTTTCAGGTGTGCTTCTACATTATTTGCATATTTTTATGTATTTTTTTGTCTTGCAGCATGGATCCTTGCTCCTTCCATCTGCGTCAATGCAGAAAACTTTCCTTATCCCTAGCCATAAACCAGTCCCACAAAGTATCCCTGCATTGTTGCTTGGCTCATGGAATCCCCTCAAGTAGCCTTACCACCAAATTACTGGCTGCCACCCTTTCTTCCATAATGACCTCCATCTGTCCAGATTCCACCAGTCCTTAACCCTAACCAACATAGTCATGCGAAATTATATCAGTCAGGCCTAAACTTCGTTGCAATACCTCCTTTCCGTTCATAATATTCTCCTGTTATGCAATTCCAAATTCCTGGATCCCACATCACACCCCACCAATCAGACTCAAGCAAAGACCAATGTTGAACCCTGGCTGACTCAATTCACTCCTCCATTCAACCATAATCCGTGCCCACTGCCCTCAAATCACCTCGTTAACTTTCCAGAATTTCTTAACCTCTATAACATTCCGCTTGCATCGTTACATTTAACTTAACTTTCTATTGCCTGGAGATCATTTGATGAAAGAAGATAACAGTTTCCAACTTCACAAAATTTATTGACAACTGAACTGCATACTTGTCATGTTAACAAAACACTGACTGACATACTTCACAGATCTCTTTGACCGACTGACAAAACAACTCAACAACTGACTAACTTGCTGCATCACTGCTTTTCTTTATATAGAATTTTAACAATAAATTTCAAAATAACTCATTATTACTTTAGTACAATTTTGATGTTACAATTAAAATTTACAAAACATAAAGAAACTGATGTTACAGCAGAATAATGTATAAAATACAATATTAATTGACATAATTTTTATAGTATCTTCACTAGTCTTAAATATGAAAATTGATCTGAACTTTAATTACAATAATGTCTCCTATATTATTTTAGTTATGTAATTAATTACAGTTTGGATTCAGTTTTTTTCAGTATATTCCACTATACAGTATATTTGATCCCCTGATCTCATTTAACTCTTTATCTTTTCAAACATGAACTCACAGACTGATCATCACACCATTTTGTAATAAGCAACTTTTCACTAAATGTCTTTTGTCACAGTGCAACTTGTCCATTTAGTAACACGTGTACATCTTTAACATTGTCCATTTGTATATCTCATTAGCAGATTCATAAAATCATGATCATGCCTGTAATTCTCAAAAAACCACCCACAAAATCAAATACATACTCTACAGAGTATAACTACAACTGGTCAATTACTACTGTAGAAAAGGCAAATTTAGTACACAGTTTACATTTTCAAATTATTCCTCAAATAATGTCACTCAATAGTCGTATTAAATACAGGAAACTTATACTACAGAGAATGGATAGTATTTTCAGTAAGAGATAACTTCATTACAGGTTTATAGATGAGTAAAAGTGTAGCATCCGAACAACGAAAAGAAGAAAATAGAATGCTTCATGGCTTGGAGACCTAGTGCTCGCCACACACTTGACAAAAAGAAATGGTGTCCTCCTGAGGGCTTTTTCATGATCTCATTTTTCTTGGTGTTTGACACTTGCTTATAGGGTTTCAGTTCAGTTACATTACGTAGACCAAATAACCTTCCAGACTTTGGATACACTAACCTGTATGCATTTGGGTGTAGCATAGACTGAATTTTGATTGGACCAATACAGATGTCAAAGATTTTTTTTTTTAAATTCATTACTTATAGCCTTGGATTTTTCATGTGTTTTCATCAGGACAAGATCATTGATTTTAAAATTTGTAGTTTTCAACTTCTTATCATGTTTGTTTTCCCTCAATTTCCCTCGTTGTTCCATTACTTTCTTGACTATTTCTTCTCTTTCCTGTGGACTCATACCCTTACATGCTGAGAATTCAATTAATTCATTGATCACATTCAGTGGTTTCTTGTGGTACATTATTTCATATATTTCATATGGGCAGAGCCCAGTAGAAGAATCTCATAAACTGTTCAGTACATCTTCAAAGCTGTCTACATACTCTATCCAACTTACATGATTTTTGTTGCATTAAGTTTTAAATAATCTCCCCATTTCTCTCATGTAACATTCAGCTGTATCGCTTGACATGTGATATGCAGATATCAGAGTATGGTTTATGTTCTCATCCTCAACAAATGTTTTCCATAGTTTATAAGTAAATTGTGCTGCATTGTCAGAAAGTATGCTCTTCAGTTTTCCTACCTTTGTGAAATAGTCTCTTCTAATTTTCAAAATGATGTTCTTACTTGTGGCTTTATAGTTTAATGAATTTTGAAAAAAGACCCACCATGACAAATATGTAACAAAATCCTCCTTTAGCCTTAGGAAATGATCCATAAAGATCAACTGCTACAAGTTGTAGTTGTTCTTTTGGCAAGATGTTTTGCATAGATCCTTTGTAGGTTTGACTACTAACCTTTACCCTCTGGCACTTGTCACATGTAGATAATTGCTTCCTCACTCTCTCGGCAATGTTGTAAAAGTACACAGTTTCTTGGATCTTTTGGATCCATTTCAGTGTCCCACAATGTCCAAAACTCTCATGTACATACTTTATCAATACTTCAAAACATTACTCTAGCCAACACAATCTCCAAGCATCACTGTCTGCACTGTACCTCCTGAAAAGAATATCTTTGTGTGCTTTATAATACTACTCTACTTTCTCATATCCTCTCTCACCCAGAGAACTTTTAACTAACTTCCAGTTGGAATCATGATTCTGATATCTAAGGATGTCATTACAAATTTTCCTAATTTCATTCTCATCTTTTGCCCCCTTTAGATACATAATCTGAAATTCACTTTCACACTCTTCACTGTTATTTTCACCTTCTCCTCCCATTGGCAATCTTTATAGAGCATCAGCAATTAGATTTTCTTCACCTTTTATATACTTCACTGTATAGTTGAACTGCTAGAGGAATAGTGCCCACCTGGTTATCCTGCTCTGAAGCAAAGTACACTCTTGTATATAGATCAAAGCCTTATGGTCTGTGTAAACTACTACTTGATGTACTAATAAGTAATTCTTGAACTTGGTGAAAGCCCAATAAACTACTAACAATTCTTTTTTGGTGACAGTCTATGACTTCTCATGTTTTTGTAAAGTTCTACTGGCAAAGGCTATTGATCTATGCTCCATCACACCATCTACAATCTTTTCTTGGAACAAATGAGCTCCCAGTCCATAGTCACTGCTGTTAGTCATAATTCAAAATGGCTCCATAAGATTAGGTCTGTATAACATTTTACTATTGCACATCTGTCCTGACAATCCTTGTCCCATACCCAAATGGTGTTCTTCTTCAACAAGTTGTTCAAACATGGTGCTTTTAAAGCTTGATTACTGCCAAACTTGTAGTAGCAGCCACAAGTTCCATAGAATGATTTAAGTTGTTTCTTAGTCTTGGACTCAGGAAATTTTGCAATGACTTCAAGGTTTTCTTCATCAGGCAAGATTCCTTCTTCTGATATGGTATGGCCTAAAAATGTGAGAAGTTTAACTGCAAACTTGCACTTCTCTAGTTTTAATGACATGCCGCCCTGCCTCAGTCTGTAACACACTTCACCCAACAAAGGTATATGTTCTTCCCAACTCTCTCCTGTTACAAGTATGTCATCAACATAAAGGATTAGTTTGTTTAACAGTTCTTTTCCTAGAACAAAATCCAGTGCTCAGATAAATTATGCAACAGGTACATCACGGCCAAATGGTACAACACAATAGCAATAACATCTTCCTCCATGCAAAAATGCAGTATATTTTATAGACTGAATCTTCGATGGTACCTGATGGAAACCTGCTGGTAAGTCTAAACTAGACATATAATTCATATGTTCAAACTTATGTAATAACTCATATATGTTCTCTGGGTGATCAGTTTCCCTCTCAAGGTATTTGTTTAAATGTCTTGAATCGAGCACAAGTCTTACTCCACCACCACATTTGGAAACGGGTTATTGAATGCACTATTGCACCTTTCAATTACTTCCCATTCTTCCATCTTTTCTAGTTATTTCTCCACAGCTTTTCTTTTTGAGATGGGTACTCCATATGGTTTGATGAAAAATGGTTCATGAGGTTTTAGTCTACATGAGGTTTTAGTCTACATTCATAGTTTGTAGTGGTTTGAGAATTTTGGGGTAAATTCTAGAGACAGTCATACTTCCACCATCTCAAACACGAATTATTTTAAAGATGAGTGTGTGAAAGTGGAACTATGTCTACTGCGCCATGATTATGTGTGTGCAGGACTGGTGTGTATCTGACGGTTGATCAGCACAGGCAGGTAGTCGCAGCACTCGCCTCAGAAGTTACACGCCCAGCACAAGGAGCAAATGTGACATTCCATGATGGTGCTGTGGAAGTGAAAATAAGTGAGCTTGGTTTAAAAGTATCCTGAGTGTATGGAGTTATTTTAAGAATATAAAAAATTCCTCCAAAACAGCACCTTATCTTCAGAGAAGAATTTGGGCAGACAATCGCAGCTGGCTATCCTGAAAAGAAGGTCAGTGAAAAAGCTGCACGTAACCTCAATAATAAACTGCGAGTGTGAGTCTGAAATACCAGCACCACACTGCTCCCTCTACCTCACTGGAAACTGCCAGAACGTGGCGACCATGACAGGACTCAAAAAGGAGGAATTTTTAAGAGTAAATTGAGACAAGAAGAAGTTGAGAGTTGCCATAGCAAACCTTAATATCAAGACAGAGAAATTGGTTCATAGGATTTGATTAAGAAGATTTGGGTGTGGGAAGAAAGCAGTCCTCACACACGCAGTAACCAGCCGCCACCACCGCTGTAACCTGCTGACGTCAACACAGCAACCAGTTGATGTCGACACAGTAACCAGCTGACGTTAACGCAGTAACCAGCCACCACTGACGCCAATGCAGTAACCCACCACTGTTGCTGGTTGCCATTTGAGTTGATGACTTCGCCCGTCAACTCCGATGCTGTGACCAATGTTTGATCATTACTGGCGCCCGTGCTATTCACTGGTGCTAATTCTAACCTCACCGATGCAGTGTAGAACTCTATGGCGGTTGAGCTAAAGACGATAAATATTTGAATGTAAAGTAGTGTGGCCATTATTCACAGAGCTAATTTTTTTAATGATCACAAGGACAAAAAAAGAATAAAAATATGGAGTAGGAACAACTACCTACAGAAACTTCCGAACCAGTTATGGCCATAAGAATTAGTAGAGAGATCCCAGATTGGACTAAATTAGCAAATTTAATAACTGCCAAATTTCCTCTTAAGTGATAAATTAGATACTGATTCAGCTTCTTTAAGGCAAGAACTAAATGCTCAAAATGCTTTGTTAAGGGAAAAAATAGAGGGACAAAGTGGAGCTGCAACTGCTCAAACTGACTCCTTGAGAAATGAAATAAGTACAACTTTAAGTGAAAAACTAGAAGCACAGGTTGAAGCTTTAAATTCTAAATTTGAGGTGTTAAATGATAAAGTGGAATATTTACAAGTAGATTTGAAGAATGAATTAAGTAATTCTTTAACTGTACAAATAAATCTAATGTTTACAGACTTTAACCAAAAGCAGGATGATCAATTTCAGCAGTTGGCCCAGAAATTGGAATTTGATATTGAAGGCATGTATAATTTAATGAAAAATTAGGATCATTTCAAAATGTATTGTGCAATGTTACGTTCGATACAGTGAAACAAAGACTACGCACCTTAAAAGATAGCATCAAAAGACAGGATAAACTGATCCCTATTGCCCAATTGCAAATTGCAGGAGTGAAGTTATTTGCAGCTTAGGCTGGCACAGGATATCTATCTTTCCAGATCTCCCTTATTACTCAGTCCTGTAATGTTCAGATGAAATAAGCTAATCTTACTTTTCTGTTCATTCTTAAGCATTTTGTTGGGCTCTTCTCTTATTTTGATTTCTTTCATAACAGGGTGTGTTAATCCTGATCCTACTGTATTAACACCTGGTCCCTAAGACATGAATTGCACAAGGAGAGTCCACACATTGCTTTTTTCTGTCCAACTTTGTGAATACAGGGCCATGTATTCAGCACATTGCTACCCATCTTCAGTGGAAATCTTAGTGCTTTTTAGAGCAGATGACAGGAGGCTGGGGGCCTGGTGCACTTCACTGTGTACTGTTTTCAGGTTATGCTCTAAAGCAATTTATTTACAATAATGTTTTTTTATTCCAAAGAAAGCACGTTTGAATATAAGATGATTACAGACAAAGATAAGTTTTATGGAAAGCTGCTTTTAAAGATAGTTTGAATAAAAATTTTAGGTGTGATCTCCTCAGCGTCAAATATTAAATAAAAAAATCTCTAGTAATATGACAGTAACAGATATAATTCTGTAAGTTTCAGAGTAGGAAAAGAGAGCATAATAAACCAGAAATTTATGAAAAATATATATGAAAACTCTGAATGAACATTTATGCTATTGCTAATTGATAGTGCTCTTTTGTTCCCATGCGTCTGCAATTGCTCATGAGAGGAGAGGCATCGAGTGGACATTAGAGATCAGAAATGGATTGAGTATGATTTTAATGTTCCAAGTTGTATACTTCATAAATCAAGGTGCCGCCATTACATCAGTGCTAATGGGCTTCCTTTGTTCCCGCTGTAGATCCACGAGTATGAAAAGTTGGAAAACTGTGGTGCCACATTTGCTTCATACTTGTCGACTTGTTCTCTCTTATGCAACTTGTAGGAGTGTAGGATTAGTCGTGACTTATGCCGGGTTCACACAAGATATAATGTGGCGCCACAGCTTGTGGCTTTCTGTAGTGGACCATGAGCTACCTTTAACACGGGACACCACAAATTCGCCAAAGTTGCACAGCTTTCAATATGGTATCAACTGAAATCACATGGGCTGGTATGAATATAATAGTGCAGGTTATGGCATTAGAGCTGTGACAAGAGATAAATACAAGGAAAATGAAGCCCAAATGTTGGATCCAAAAATGGCTTTCGCACAGGTATAAGTCAGGGACCACATACATATTTATAAAAGAAATAACACTCAGATATGAAATTCTGTCTGCAAATGTCAACCTAACCAACAGCTGGCATGTAAATAAGACCTGCAAACATGCCACTCTTAAGCCAGGTTCACACATGAATCTAATGTGGCGCCACAGCTTGTGGCTTTCTGTAGTGGCATCATGAGCTACTGTTCACAAAGGACACCACAAATTTTATGAGTTGCACAGCTTTCAGTATGGCATCAACTGAAATCATAAGAGCAGATGTGAATGTTATAGTGCAGGTCATGGCCTTTTCAAGTTATGATAAGAGTTAAACACAAGGAAGATGAAATCCAAATGTTGGATCTGAAAATAGATTTCGCACAGGGATAAATCAAGGGCCACAAACATCTTTATAATAGAAATAACATTAGGAGACGAAAATACTGTCTGCAGTGACAAACTAACCAACAGCTGGCATATAAATATCATCTGCAGATACACCAGCCTTCCAGAATTTTAGAATCTTGTTGTATTTGTTGATATATGCATTTAGAATAACTAATTTTTAGTTTAACAGCTGCCACATCACACTCTGGAGCTATTTCTTGCATCTAATCCACAACTTAAAAAATGCTTGGTCTCACAAATCATGAAGGTTATGTGAGTGCCCTATCTTTGTGACTTTTTCTTCTTTGGATTGCTTTGTTCTAGTGTTCACTTTTGGTGTGTAATTTGTTCTACTGCCATGTTTGTTATGTATCAGTGATTAATAAATGCCTATTCGATACTTAGTTTGTGTTATCTCCAACTGATGCCACGTAATAACCACAATTGTAACCCCGACACCATCATCGTCTCATTGCGAGTTATTTTGTGCTTGTTTTCATCATTTACGAACTTCATGTGCCAGCCCACATTGTTTGCACCACAATGGATCTACCAGTGTTTTTCGGTGCAAGTGTAATAGGCCCCATTAACTATGCTTGCAACCATGAGTGGACAAGCGTACCTACTTTGAAGCTGGTTAAAAGTGAACAATTATTTATCCTGGCCATGTCGGCGGCCAACTAATCTTACCCAGCACAACATGGTCACCACATAGTGTGGCAGCACAACAACAGCCACAACATGGACAGTGCTCGCCGCCTAACAACAACATGGACGACTTTCCAGTTAAAGACATTGTGGTTTATCCTTCATCTATGTTGTTGCCTTTGGGGTGGTTTGATGTACCAACAAAGTTCCACAACTGAGAATTGAACATTTCTATGCATGGGGTAGCACATTCTAATATGCCCTTGTTCGCCGTCTTGGCGATGCCAGTCACCTTGACCGCACCAGCTTCCATGACCGTCGCACCATGGTTGCACCACAACCACCTTCCGCTCACTTTCATAATGGCGCCGGCTGTTCCACCCACACCAGTTACTGGTTCAACCCCCTGTGGCTTCACTGCTACCGCCTTTCATCCACTTTTGCAATGGCACCGGCTGTTACGCTCGCACCATGTTCTTCGTTGGGCTTGCACATTGGACACACCATGCTGACTTATATGCCTGCTTCCTCTGCATTGTAGGCTGCATGTGGCCACTGCCCCACGCAGACCTCGAGCAATGCACCGTCCACCGCTGCCACACTTCTGGTGTCAGACACGGCCTTCTCTTCACACCGATCTCCATCTGCTGGTGCTGAGGCATAGAGGCATGCCCCAGTTCACCAAGGTCAGTGAACCGATGTTGCCTGAGGGTAGCTCCTTGACCCCTATTGCCAACACTCCTACGTGAATGTCAGCCATCAGTAATGGCACTTGTCATTGGATTCGCACCACCATTGGCCCACCTGTTTGTTATAGGGTCAGCCACCTCAATGCTTCCAAAATTATGCATGCAAAGGAGATCGTTCAGGGTCTGTTGGCTTCAGGCATCCTCCACCCCTCTGATAGTAACTGGTTTTCACCTATTCACCTTGTTCCCAAAAACGACGGCACCTAACGCATCTGCGGGGACTACAGGTCCCTTAATGCTCGCACCACTATTGATAACTACCCCATCGCACATATCCTGGATTGCATGCAATTTCTCGATGGTTCTGACTTTTTCTCCATTTTTTATTGTTCCAAGGCATATCATCAGATCCCGTGCGTCCACCAGATATTCTGAAAACAGCCATCATCACACCAATCGGCCTATTTCAATACTGCCTTACATGCCTTATGGATTGAAAAATTCTGCACAGACATGGCTGCGGTTCATTGATCCCTTTTTGCTCCCTCTGCCTTTTGTTTATGCTTACTTAGATGATATAGCAACTTTTTCCTCCTCCACTAAGGAGCATCAAGTTCACCTTCTAGGTCGTACTGTCTCTGCTGATGACCTCCGACAGACGAATTCTAGTGTCAAAGCCATACTTGATCTTCCTCTCCCTGAGGATTATGGTCACCTCTGTCATTTTCCGGGTATGGCAAACTTTTACTGCCGTCATATTCCTCAAGCTGCCTCTGTCCAAATGGCCCTCACCACTGCTCTCTCCGGCAAACACACCACTGAGAAATGGAAGTTGGACTGGATCAAACCCATGCTTGATGCTTTTGGTAACCTTAAAACTGCCCTAGCCGAAGCTGCTTCAATTCCAAGAAACTCACTAAGAGCCAGTGCAAGTGATCAGCTTTTGACCATGAGCCCCTTGGTGTGTACGAGGTGATTAAACAATTCCGTAGTGACCTCGAGTGGTGACCCTTGACGATCTTTACAGACTACAAGCCACTCATGGACACTATTTGTAATCTGGCTAAGGACCTTCCTCTGAGGTGTTTCCGCTATATGGACTACATCTGTCAGCACTCTTCAAATGCATGCTATATCCACGGCATGGAGAACGTTGTGGCAGACTACCTTTCCCACATCTGCATGCTAACCGCAGTCCTGAATCTGGAGGAGCTTGCCTGACTACAGGCTGATGACAATGATAAACAGTGAATAATAACAGACAACAAATCATTGCTCTCTGTCCAGGCCCATATACTATCTGGGTCGACAACCCCTGTTATTTGTGACACCTCTATGGGCACTGTCCACCCCCTGGTCCCTACCGCCTTGTGTCATAGGGTCTTTATTGCCTTGCACACCTTAGCCCACCCTGGGACACGAGCCATAATGCAGCTGGTTACAGAGTGCTTCATCTGGCCTGGTGTGAACCATGACTGTCACACTTTGAGCCATGCCTGTGTTCTGAGCCAGCACAGCAAGGTCGGCAGGCATGCTCAAGCCCCATTGGGCAAGTTTGACATTCCAAAGGGGCATTTTCAGCACACTCATATTGATCTTGTTGGTCTCCTCCCCACTTCCAAAGATTACAGGTACATCTTATTGATCACTGACCATGTGACCCGCTTGGTCGAGGCGGTCCCACTTCTTGACATCATGGCCAAGACTGTCACCCGTTCTTTCGTCTGAGCATGAGTTGCTTGCTTTGGCTGTCCCCTGTCTCTAACAACCAACCAGTGGTGCCAGTTTGAGGCCATCCTCTTTGCACGATTCTGTGAACTCTGCAGCGTAGCCAAATTTCGCACCACAGTTTACCACCCGCAGGTGAACGGCCTGGTCGAGCGGTGGCACCGCATAGTCAAAGCCGCACTAATGTGCCACAATGGCCTATGGTTGGTGGCCCTCCCATGGGTCCCACTGGGTATTCGCTCAGCCCCTAAAGAAGATTTGAAAACCTCGCTTGCTGGGATACTATACGACGAACCCCTCCTTCTTCCCGCCGCGTTCGTCAATGATTCTCCATCAGCCGCTACTGAGGATCTTTCCGCCTTGGTTGAGCAGTTTCTCTGAATGGATATTAAATATTACAATGAATTTACAGCAGAAAAAGTTTTACTAATATATAAGTATGCATAAAGTGGGTTGCATGTTTATGAAATTCATGCCTGTGCAATCCTACAACTTGTTTCCGCTGTTATTTCTTGAAGTTCCAGACTTTGTTGTGAAGAACATAAAAGAAATTTACGATTCAAAGTATTTGCCATCGCTGGCCATTACTTTCTCCCATCTTTCGAATTGCATATGAATCCCATATGGGATCCATGAATCAATCCAATTTTGCATTTATTCATACAATCAGAAGTGTTAGTCAGCCAGGACATGTGCCATTGATAAAAAAAGATAATAGTCAGAGAGAGCAGCATAGGGTACATTACACACTACTTTTTGCAGGAACTGACGTAATCGTGATGTGGTGGCACTGTGAAGGTGACCAGAAATGACACTACAGTATCAATCTGTTGATCGCAATGCACAGAAGTGATGTTTATGGACATGTTAGCGACAGAAAAGTTCAGATGTAGTGAGAAAAGTTTCAGCAATTTAAGCTGTCCTCTTAGGTCCCTGGCTAACCACACAATCGAAAATCATCACATATTCAGAAATAAACAGCCAAATATTTATTTCAGCCTTCTTTCTCCTCGCTTTCAACTTGGTATGCCACAACTTCATCATTCAGGCTTTGTATCATGTTTTGTTTATGATAAGATATCTTGAAGGCTTATATGGTTGATGTTTAATTAACTGATATTTAATGATAAGTGTTATATGTTATATGTTTGTGATACGTTTTCAATGTGCTGTTGCTTTGAAAGGGCATACTGCGGCGTGCACGCGCACACACACATGCGCGAGCGCACACACACACGTGTGCGCGTACACTCACTCACTCACACACACACACACACACACACACACACACACACACACACACACACACACACAAAAAGGAAGTGGTGTCATTCACACATGCTCACAAAAGCTCATAGTCGAAAACCCGTTAGTAACATCATGATTGGAGCAATGTCTGGAGCATACGGCGGTTGGGGTAATAACTCCCATTTCAATATATCCAGGTATGTTTTGACAGGGTGTACAACATGGGGTCAAGCATTGTGATGTTGCAAAACAGCTTTTAATGTCTATCGCTGTATTGTGACCATTTTCAGTTTTCAGCACAAATACATTAATTACTTTTGATAACAATCTCCTGTGATTGTTTCCGCTGGTTTCAGCAGCTTCGAAAACCTTGTTTCTTACAATGCCATGCCGGTCTCAAGGTCAAAATCACAGTTCATGGAATGTCGAAACCATTCTCTGCACTTTCATTAATAGGTGCCTTACCATACATCTTAACCAACATTTTGTGAGCCTCAGGTGCAGATTTTTCCACTTAAAGCAAAAAATTAAAACTTGCTGCAAGTGATGAGAATTTGGCTCTTAAGCTGACATATTCAATGAACAATAACTTTATGGTGCAATCATTGATTGGTTTGATTGATTGATTTCTATTGCCCAAAAACAAAACATTTACAGGGATGTAAAGTTTGTATAAGCAACATCAATAAAGGTACAAACAACAATGACAATAAATACACAAATAATTAATCTATGTTAGAAATTATGCTCACAGAAATCTTCCATTGTATGAAAACAATTTTGAAGTAATAAAGTTCTTACAAATATCTTAAATTTTTTCAGCTCCAGACTCTTAATTGACTCTGGTAGTTTATTAAATAGCTTTACAGATGTGTGTTTGAAGTTGTTTAAAGTTTTGGTATATGAGCAGTAGTCTTTTCTTACATCATTACAGTGTCATTTGTTATGACTATGTACATCAGAATTCAGATCAAAACTAGACAATTTCTTTTTAATGTACAAGAGACATTGAAATATGTATATACATGGCGAGGTCATTATACTAAGTTTAATAAATAATTCTCTACAGTGAGTTCTAGGTGGTACTTTACATATCAGTCTGACAGCTTTTTTCTGGGCTGTGAATAAGCATGTTGAGTAGCAATTATTTCCCCACAAGATTGTCCCATACGTCAAATGAGAGTGAAAATAACTATAATAGACAGAAAGCAAAATTTCCGCATCTACTGTTCTTGTAATTTTCTGAGCATAAATATTCCTTTAAATATTCCTTTAGAAATTCACATGTGCCTGGCAGCCTAAATTATTTTGCAAAACAATGCCAAAAAACTTTACAGGAACTGTCTCTAAGGTCATTCTTTTGTTATAAGAAATGTTTAGTTCCTGTGTTTTATTTATGTTTATAGACAGGGTATTGGCATTGTACCAGTCAGAAAGTATATCTACCTTGAGTGAGGTAGAATTACGAATGTTATTGTTCGTAGGCACTGTAACACATAAAATGATATCATTTGCATACAAGTAACAGTTTGTAGTATCATCTGTTACACTGCTAGGTAGGTCATTCATATATAATATGAACAAGAGAGGGCCCAAGATTGACCCTTGAGGAACACCATGGTTAACAGGTAAGAAACTAGAATATTGGTTCTTGAAGTAAACAGTTTGAGATCTATTAGATAAGTATGACTGAATAATTTTAACAGCATAGACTGAGAAACCTACAGTTTTTAATTTCAACAGCAGAGTGTTGTAGCACACAGTGTCAAACACATTTGATAAATCAAAAAACTTTTGTGTGTATCTTTGTGTTTGTTTGTGTATAAAGAAACTTCCACATGGGAAAAATATATTAAAAACAAAGATTCCGAGACTTACCAAGCGGGAAAGCGCCGGTACACAGGCACAATAAAAAAACACACAAACACACACACAAAATTTCGAGTTTTCGCAAGCAGACATATGCTTATGTCTGTATATGTATGGATGGATATGTGTGTGTGTGTGTGTGCAAGTACATACCTATCCTTTTTTCCCCCTAAGGTAAGTCTTTCCGCTCCCGGGATTGGAATGACTCCTTACCCTCTCCCTTAAAACCCACATCCTTTCGTCTTTCCCTCTCCTTCCCTCTTTCCTGAAAAAGCAACCGTTTGTTGCGAAAGCTGGAAATTTTGTGTGTGTATTTGTGTGTTATTTTATTGTGCCTGTCTACCAGTGCTTTCCCGCTTGGTAAGTCTTGGAATCTTCAAAAATTAACAATGAATGTATGTACTGCACAGTCATCTGTCTACATTCGTAATCTAGTATATGGCATTCCCAAAGTAGTGGAGCGGTGGTTTAGCGATGATACAGAAACTGGAAAGCATGTTGCTGTAACTGCTCGGTGTTGAAAAACTGATAAAATTGCTAAAATTGATCTCACTATCAATTGTAATGCTTATTACAATACATCGACGGTGTCTTTTCCATCCCATACATCCTCTGGTATGCTGTTGACTACCATATAATGATTCACTGACATCTCTTTATTGAGATGGAGAAAGAGTACTGGTGGAGGGGCAACACTTGGGCATGGCTATAACCGAAATAGTGATCACATACATGACTACAAGATGAGGATCAGTTGAAATGGAATGCCCTGTCACTGCGAAAATTGAGTTTAAATGTAGAAGTCATCGATCACCTTTGCACAGCTGTTTGGAAACGCTCCACAATGCCAGAAAAATTTCCAGTTAACTTATGTTAAGAATGTCTTTTATTTCAGTCATCCAGTGTGTGTGTTTTGGGAGCAGCAGCAACATGATTTACACATGTAATGTCCAATTCCCGTGAGAGCCAATGGATTGCAACATGTTAATGTCAGTTTAGAACCTGATGGAAAAAACAAAATGTATGGTTGTGTACAAAGCTGTAGTAATACTGTACTTGGATGTGTTACAACAGAAAAAAAACGTTGTATCAGAAACTAAACATGGACTCTCTCTTGCGATTGACATTCAGTGGGATGTGGTCTCCCTACAGCACACATGATGAAACTTCACACAGCTCTGTGCAAGTACGAAATGATTCACCACTGGTTGCTGTTGTTGTTGTGGTCTTCAGTCCTGAGACTGGTTTGATGCTGCTCTCCATGCTACTCTATCCTGTGCAAGCTTCTTCATCTCCCAGTAACTACTGCAACCTACATCCTTCTGAATCTGCTTAGTGTATTCATCTCTTGGTCTCCCTCTATGATTTTTATCCTCCACGCTGCCCTCCAATACTAAATTTGTGATCCCTTGATGGCTCAGAATATGTCCTACCAACCAATCCCTTCTTCTAGTCAAGTTGTGCCACAAATTTCTCTTCTCCCCAATCCTATTCAATACTTCCTCATTAGTTATGTGATCTAAACTTCGTTATTCTTCTGTAAGACCACATTTCGAAAGCATCTATTCTCTTCTTGTCCAAACTATTTATCGTCCATGTTTCACTTCCATGCGTGGCTACACTCCATACAAATACTTTCAGAAACGACTTCCTGAGACTTAAATCTATACTTGATTTTAACAAATTTCTCTTCTTCAGAAACGCTTTCCTTGCCATTACCAGTCTACATTTTATATCCTCTCCACTCCAAACATCATCAGTTATTTTGCTCCCCAAATAGCAAAACTCCAATACTACTTTAAGTGTCTCATTTCATAAAGTGATTTCCTCAGCATCACCCAACTTAATTCGACTACATTCCATGATCCTCATTTTGCTTTTGTTGATGTTCATCTTATATCCTCCTTTCAAGACACTATCCTGTGCAAGCTTCTTCATCTCCCAGTAACTACTGCAACCTACATCCTTCTGAATCTGCTTAGTGTATTCATCTCTTGGTCTCCCTCTATGATTTTTATCCTCCACACTGCCCTCCAATACTAAATTGGTGATCCCTTGATGGCTCAGAATATGTCCTACCAACCAATCCCTTCTTCTAGTCAAGTTGTGCCACAAATTTCTCTTCTCCCCAATCCTATTCAATACTTCCTCATTAGTTATGTGATCTAAACTTTGTTATTCTTCTGTAGGACCACATTTCGAAAGCATCTATTCTCTTCTTGTCCAAACTATTTATCGTCCATGTTTCACTTCCATGCGTGGCTACACTCCATACAAATACTTTCAGAAACGACTTCCTGAGACTTAAATCTATACTCGATGTTAACAAATTTCTCTTCTTCAGAAACACTTTCCTTGCCATTACCAGTCTACATTTTATATCCTCTCCACTCCAAACATCATCAGTTATTTTGCTCCCCAAATAGCAAAACTCCAATACTACTTTAAGTGTCTCATTTCATAATGTAATTTCCTCAGCACCACCCGACTTAATTCGACTACATTCCATGATCCTCATTTTGCTTTTGTTGATGTTCATCTTATATCCTCCTTTCAAGACACTATCCATTCTGATCAACTGCTCTTCCAAGTCCTTTGCTGTCTCTGACAGAATTACAATGTCATCAGCGAACCTCAATGTTTTTATTTCTTCTCCATGGATTTTAATACCTACTCCGAATTTTTCTCTTTTGTTTCCTTCACTGCTTGCTCAATATACAGATTGAATTAAAGTAGCTATAAACCCTTGTCTAAAACCTAAGCTTCTCAGGAGAGTGAAATAACTTTCTAAATAGTGGTATAGCGTCTGGAGTCAATTATGACTTCATGGCAGTGTCTGAATCATATTGTTAATGCTATACTATCTTACATTTAATATCTAATAATTAAACAATCTAATTATAGATAATTCTTTAATTATATTATTATAATTAAAATAATTATTTATATTAATATAATATTTTATATTTAAAGTTATTAATTTTATTTATTATATCCAATTATAATAATATTTAATATTAATTTACATATTATTATATATGTTATAATATAATAACGTATTTTAAGCTAAAAACATAAGTAGCTATAATCCTCGGTAAATAAATGTATTAAAATAATCACTTAATAATAATAAAATAAACTTATAGGTATTTAAATTTAATTAAATGTTAAACAAAACAAAAAACCAAATTGAGACAAATTAATTCAAAATAACCAAAATAATACACAACCCAATTTCAAAAATAAAAATTTTAATTTGTACATTAAATAAATGAAGCTCCTGATTAAAGGGTTACCTTGATAGGGTAAATTAAGTAAATAAAATTACCTTCATTAAACAAACTTACATAAGATAGAATTAAACTACCTCCTTTAGTATCAAAAGCTAACGTGCATCATACACCTTAATGTAAAAAGGTAAGCTAAACAAGCTAATGGATTCATACCTCATTTATAGAGGTATCAATCTTCTCCTTTTTAATGACTAACAACTCTACAAAACTTGTCTTCCTATCAACATTAATGATAGGAACGATCCTGTCCATTTCATCAAATTCCTGTTTTGGAGTTTGAATAGGACTTGAGATCAACTTACTTTCATTTATTCCGCTTCTAACAAGAAACAAAAATATAATAATAAATAAGTCATCAATTAAATATTTTATTGTCCAAGCAATAGCATCGACAATACTATTATTTTCAATTTTGTTGATTCAAATAAAGTATCCAATAGGGTGGGAAACAGAATTTATTTCATCAATGATAATCAGATCTAGATTATTATTAAAGATTGGAGCTGCACCTTTTCATTTCTGATTTCCAGAAGTAATAGGAGCTTCAAGATGAAATAACTGTCTAACATTAATAACATGACAAAAAATTGCCCCAATAATGGTATTATCATATTGTATTCAACTAAGAACTTTCATTTGAACCATTATCATCTTAAGAATCATTACTGGAGCAATAGGAGGTTTAAATCAAACATCTCTACACCAACTTCTAGCATATTCTTCAATTAGACATTTAGGGTGAATAATTAGATCCCTAACAGTCAGAGAAAACATCTGAGAACTATACTTTATTATTTATTCACTACTAAGAATAATCATGGTTCTATTATTTAAGCAAATAAATCTATTCTTCATGAACCAGATTTATTCAGTCAGAAATATAAAAACCGAATTTAAATTCATAATATTCTTATCTCTCCTATCTCTAGGTGGTTTACCACCATTCCTTGGATTTCTACCAAAATGACTGTAATACAATCATTAATAGAAAACAATAAAACAACTGTCATAACTATTATAGTTGTATTAAATACAATTACACTTTATTATTACACACGTATTAGATTCTCAGCCTTAATTATGTCATATACAGAAAATTCATGATCTATAAAGGTAAAGTCTAAAAAATGAAGAATTATTCTTCCTATGACCGTAATAATTTCAACAATAGGATTGATTTCAATATCAACCTTAATCTCATTATGCTAAGGACTTAAGTTAATTAAACTAACCATTAAAAGACATCTCCATAGAATCCAATGCAGCTATGTGGTTGGATGAAGCGACTTGATTCCAAATCAAGGCAGAATTTCTACCAGAAAGCATAATGCTACCAGCGACTCATGTGTTTCCCAGCGGAACAGAGACCACTTTCCATGCAGCATGAGGGCAACATAGTTGTTTTGATCATGTTTTTAATAGTGCGGCCCTTATGTGAAATGTATGTTGCTTGTGGTATATTCCTTCTGTGGTCAGTTTCAAATGTCAGTTCTCAACAGTGGTCCTTGAAACGAACATCATCTTCACTCCATTGATTCCCAGTTGAACTACCTGGTGAATGTAATCTGACTACTGAGAAAAACAAAAGTTTCTCACCATGCAAAGTGACTCTCATGCTGAATTTAATTAATTAGCTTATCAATTTGATATCAGTGACATGCCACCTGGCAGGTGGAGGCTATGGCTAGGGCACTACACATATGATTCTTGACTTGATGTTTTTTTTTTTTTTTTTCGTTGGGAAAATATCTTTTAATGATATTTGAATCTCTCGCATACAAAGGGAGAGAAGATCATCGTAATAAAATCAGATTAACAACTTCTCTATGCTTTTACCTTAAGCAAGTATCTTGAAGTGAGGGGACATCCTGTGACAGTGGTTAACACTCCATCACAAGCCAAAAATGAGTTTAATATTCTAGTCTTGTGATGCAGGACATGACAGATAAGAAAAGAAATTTTTGTATCTGATGAGAGAATACTTAGAGAGAATATAGCCTATGCCATAGTCCTGTACAGGTTTCTCACAGCAAGTAACGATATGCATGTATGGTCCGATTTCTTCTGTCTTAGTAAATAACTTGTACAAAAGAGAGGAATCCACATTTCGCATAAGAAATTTGAGACTTATGGTCAACAACATCGCTGCTTAGGATTGGGTAAAGCAGATTTTTTTAACTGGTGGGTCTATGCCAGAGTGAAATCGTTTAAAACTACTGTATATGTGCAAGCTGCAGCTGCAGCTGCTTGGTTCACAGTACACCACAGCTGGCTGCAACAGCAGTCACAAGCAGTCAGGAACCAGAAGTAACGGATTAGCTCAGCCTGGACCAGGTACAAAGAAGACACTGACCTCTCTGATCTTGCACAAGACAGCAAGGTACTGGACGAGTGGCAAGGTACTGGATGAGTGCGACAGAGGCGGACGTGTGTGTGACGTGTGAGAAAAGATTCAAAGTGATGGATGTTTGCACTCGATGTATTGATAACATTCTGGATTTCTACCACTCGATCATTCCAGGGTGCCCTTCACGGCCAGTGGTGGTGCACTCTGCCATACACTCCTGTCCAAGACTATGGCTGCAGCCTCCAATCCCTGAATGTCAGCACTGGTGGTGTATGAGTGGATGATTGCACTGTGTGTGTGTGTGTGTGTGTGTGTGTGTGTGTGTGTCAGGGAGATGAGTGCACGGGATGTGTCAGTTTTTCAGCAATCTGTGACATCTACTCACAGTAACTAATGCTATGGACTGGGTCATGGTTTAAGAGTGTCATGTTTAGCACTTCTCAATACATCGCAGTGGACTCTATCTTGTAGCAGTATTCGCTGTTGTCTTATTCTATCACACAGTACAACCTTTCCTTCCCCCCTCCCACCCCCCTTTCTGAATGTAGTGGAGAGAACCAATTTAGCAAGTCTATAGTACTTTTAAATATTCAATCATGATGTCAAAGTCCCAATTGATCAATTTATTGTTTTGAATAGTTGTACTGAGTGCTCGCTTGTGCATAGTATGACTGGGATGGGTGTGGGTCTCTCTCTCTCCCAGCCTGCTTGTACGAGGTTACCCTGCAGTCGGCGGACAGTGTGCTTTGCAGTCGTGAGTTTGTGTGATTGTCTGGATTTCTTTTTACTGGATATGTTTAGTGGAAATGTTGTGGTGGAGGATGGTGTTTATGCTCCCAAACATCGGTTTGTACAAGAGCTCAGATATATTTAGATCTACGACCTATTTTTGTTGCAAATTTCAATACTTGAATTGCATAATTTTTGCATGTGACACTCAAGTGTTGAAAATATATTTTATTATGAAAAATGCTCATTGTAAGGTGAAAGTGTTTTAAATGATCCCTTTGACTCCCGTAAATTGTTAAACAATTAATTTGTTAGGGTAGAGCAAATGGATTATTCCTCTATATTTTTGGTATTGAAATTGCATCAGCTTTTCTTTCATCTCCAACATTAGCCAGTAGGAATACAGTATTCTGAGGAGAGACAAGAACTTCCATCTTTGTGTTTGGAGACGTTGGTTCACAAAGACAAGTAGGGACTAGCATCTTGACAGAGACAGAGACAGGAAGCAAGTCTGGAATTTGCCAATCAACAGAATGCTGCCACTTAATGCTTTGTTTTGGGGCCACAAGATCAGAGAAGGCCAATATTCGGGCTGTGGTTAGTGATCTTTTGTAAAATGATCTGTAGTTAGGACATTGGGCTGGTTTGACCTTTGTGGAGGCACCCTGACGATAGACACAAATGTGTGAGACATCTCTGAAAGAACAGACACCATATCCATTTAAGTATACAGTTCTGGAAATACTGGCCATGACTTCTTCTGTGCAGATGCACACATATTTCCCAAACACTTTCGGGACTCGGTAAGAATGTCTTCCATGAGTAATGAGTTTGTTGGGGTGGGACGCGGTGAATGCAGTGTGTGGACATACAAGGTGAGAATGTGGGTCTCGCGGGAGGCATGCTTGTATAGTCCCTGCACTATTCTCTGTGTCCTGAGTGGCTCAAATGGATAGAGTGTCTGCCATGTAAGCAGGAGATCCCGGGTTTGAGTCCCAGTTGGGGCACACATTTTCACCTGTCCCTGTTGATATTATATCAACGTTCGTCAGCAGCTGAAGGTATTAAATTAATTCTAAAGAGAGGGAAAGGCTTTTTTGGCTTAGCTTGTTGCAGAAAATGTGCACGGAGGCCACCGTGGCACAAAGCAAGATCCCTGTGGTTACTGATGTCAGTAGAGAATCTCTCTCTCTTTTTTTTTTTTTTTTATTAGGTGTACAAATTTGCTTCCAGTGTTTTCAGTAGAAGACAGTGGCGCATGTAATGGCACAGGTGGTAAGTAGCAAGTGTCATACAAAAAGCTTAGTTATTTGTAAACATAACGCCATTGTAATATTACTCAATTTGTCTGTATTTACAGAAACCCAGTATTGGAAAATAAAAGAGAATTTTTTGAAAGGTTCGACATCTTATTAAACACATTGTTTTTAATGTAAGTTAATGTAATTCTAATGGCTGATTTTAATATTAATTTCAACTCCAACAGTTCTGACAACTTGGAAATAAATAGCTTAGTTAAAAGCTATGGGATGAATATCATGCTGAAGAATGTAATCACCAGACCTGGTGGTGTAAACATGAGTACTTGTATAGACAATATTTTTACAACTTTTCATTCTTCAAAATATGTTACAAATGTGATTGATACTCTTCTTTCTGATCATCATCGAATTGTTATTCATGTAAACATGGATGCAATGATTTTAATCTCACCAAGCCTTCTGTGATTTATAAGACGCAGCATACAATTAGTGACTGTAATATATCTGTTTTCCTAAAAGTCTCAGAGAAATTAATTGGGTGTGTGTGTATGGTAACACTGGAGCAGAAAACCAGTTCAACAACTTTCTTGAATTATTCATGTGGGCAGTTAACGTTGGCCTGCCACTAAAGAACAAATGTGTTAAAATGAGCAGGATATCGACTATCAATAAAAATAAGTGGTACACACAGGATCTATGAAAACTTAAACATCAATGCAACAATTTCTACTACCTAGCAAATAATCCATCTGGTCTGCATGCCAAAGTAAGATATAAAGAATGCAAATATCAGAACAGAATGGGCATTAAGAAAGCTAAATTAGAATATAATTGCAAATTGGTTGCACAAGCTATTGATAAACCAAAGGAAATGTGGAAAATTATTAATGAGAATGTAGCATCAGGTAGCAAAGAACTTGTATCTAGCTCCAAAATTAGTGCTGATAGTTTTAATAATTATTTTGTAAGCAGTGTAGATAGTGTAGTTACTAAGATATCTGATAGTAAACATGAACCTAGCTACTATTTGGATGTTGCCAATAAAAACCAAAATGCTATGGAAAATGTGTTTTATTCTGAACACATTTGTGTAGAAGATGTACACTCTGTCATTCTTGCTCTTGGCAAAAGTGATTCACTGGATATTTACAATACCAGCTCTAAAATATTGAACTTAGTAGTCATAATATAGCAAAGGTTCTCTGTCACATCATAATCTACTGCTTTGATGAAAGTTGTTTCCTTGAAAAAATAAAAGTAGCTAAAGTAATCCCAGTCCACAAAAAAGGTGACAATAATTTGCCTAGCAATTATAGGCCAGTTTCTCTTGTACCACTTTTATCCAAGGTCATTGAGAAACTAATGACTATTCAAATAATCAATTTTCTAGATTCTCATCAATTACTTTCAAATAGCCATTTCGGATTTAGGAAAAATCAATCAACATGTGATGCTGTTATGAGCTACTTATGTAACTGTCTTGAAGCAAAAGAAGAAAAATCTATTGTAAGTACAAAGTTTTTTGATTTGTCAAATGTGTTTGACACTGTGTGCCACAACACTCTGCTGTTGAAATTAAAAACTGTAGGTGTCTCAGTCTCTGCTGTTAAAATTATTCAGTCATACTTATCTAATAGAACTCAAACTGTTTACTTCAACAACCAATATTCTAGTTTCTTACCTGTTAACCATGGTGTTCCTCAAGGGTCAATATGTAAATGTCTGCTTGTGTCTGAGTATGTGCAGATGGATATGTGTGTGTGTGTGCGAGTGTATACCTGTCCTTTTTTCCCCCTAAGGTAAGTCTTTCCACTCCTGGGATTGGAATGACTCCTTACCCTCTCCCTTAAAACCAACATCCTTTCGTCTTTCCCTCTCCTTCCCTCTTTCCTGAAGAAGCAAAGGCTGGTTGCGAAAGCTTGAATTTTGGATGTATGTTTGTGTTTGTTTGTGTGTCTATCGACCTGCCAGCACTTAACGGTACGGCCAGACTTTCAGGAAACATTCCTCACACACAAAGAAAGAAAATACGTTATGTGGCACATGTGTCCGGAAATGCTTACTTTCCATGTTAGAGCTCATTTTATTACTTCTCTTCAAATTACATTTATCATGGAATGGAAACACACACCAACAGAACTTACTAGCTTGCCTTCAAACACTTTGTTACAGGAAATGTTCACAATGTCCTCCGTTAGCGAGGATACATGCATTCACCCTCCGTTGCATGGAATCCCTGATGCGCTGATTCAGCCCTGGAGAATGGCGTATTGTATCACAGCCGTCCACAATACAAGCACAAAGAGTCTCTACATTTGGTACCGGGGTTGCGTAGACAAGAGCTTTCAAATGCCCCCATAAATGAAAGTCAAGAGGGTTGAGGTCAGGAGAGCATGAAGGCCATGGAATTGGTCCGCTTCTACCAATCCATCGGTGACCAAATCTGTTGTTGAGAAGCATATGAACACTTCGACTGAAATGTGCAGGAGCTCCATCGTGCATGAACCACATGTTGTGTCATACTTGTAAAGACACATGTTCTAGCAGCATAGGTAGAGTATCCCATATGAAATCATGATAACGTGCTCCATTGAGCGTAGGTGAAAGAACGAAACTAAAATGAGCTTTAACATGGAAATTAAGCATTTCCGGACACATGTCCACATACCATCTTGTCTTTATTTGTGTGTGAGGAATGTTTCCTGAAAGTTTGGCCGTACCTTTTTGTAACACCCTATACACACACTCCTGGAAATGGAAAAAAGAACACATTGACACCGGTGTGTCAGACCCACCATATTTGCTCCAGACACTGCGAGAGGGCTGTACAAGCAATGATCACACGCACGGCACAGCGGACACACCAGGAACCACGGTGTTGGCCGTCGAATGGCGCTAGCTGCGCAGCTTTTGTGCACCGCCGCCGTCAGTGTCAGTCAGTTTGCCGTGGCATACGGAGCTCCATCGCAGTCTTTAACACTGGTAGCATGCCGCAACAGCGTGGACGTGAACCGTATGTGCAGTTGACGGACTTTGAACGAGAGCGTATAGTGGGCATGCGGGAGGCCGGGTGGACGTACCGCCGAATTGCTCAACACGTGGGGCGTGAGGTCTCCACAGTACATCGATGTTGTCGCCAGTGGTCGGCGGAAGGTGCACGTGCCTGTCGACCTGGGACCGGACCGCAGCGATGCACGGATGCACGCCAAGACCATAGGATCCTACGCAGTGCCGTAGGGGACCGCACCACCACTTCCCAGAAAATTAGGGACACTGTTGCTCCTGGGGTATCAGCGAGGACCATTCGCAACCGTCTCCATGAAGCTGGGCTACGGTCCCGCACACCGTTAGGTCATCTTCCGCCCACGCCCCAACATCGTGCAGCCCGCCTCCAGTGGTGTCGCGACAGGCGTGAATGGAGGGACGAATGGAGACGTGTCGTCTTCAGCAATGAGAGTCGCTTCTGCCTTGGTGCCAATGATGGCGCCGTGCAGGTGAGTGCCACAATCAGGACTGCATACGACCGAGGCACACAGGGCCAACACCCGGCATCATGGTGTGGGGAGCGATCTCCTACACTGGCCGTACACCTCTGGTGATCGTCGAGGGGGCACTGAATAGTGCACGGTACATCCAAACCGTCACCGAACCCATCGTTCTACCATTCCTAGACCGGCAAGGGAACTTGCTGTTCCAACAGGACAATGCACGTCCGCATGTATCCCGTGCCACCCAACGTGCTCTAGAAGGTGTAAGTCAACTACCCTGACCAGCAAGATCTCCGGATCTGTCCCCCATTGAGCATGTTTGGGACTGGCTGAAGCGTTGTCTCACGCGGTCTGCACGAACGCTGGTCCAACCTAGGCGCCAGGTGGAAATGGCGTGGCAAGCCGTTCCACAGGACTACATCCAGCATCTCTACGATCGTCTCCATGGGAGAATAGCAGCCTGCATTGCTGCGAAAGGTGGATATACACTGTACTAGTGCCGACATTGTGCATGCTCTGTTGCCTGTGCCTATGTGCCTGTGGTTCTGTCAGTGTGATCATGTGATGTATCTGACCCCAGGAATGTGTCAATAAAGTTCCCCCTTCCTGGGACAATGAATTCACGGTGTTCTTATTTCAATTTCCAGGAGTGTATATATACCAGCTGGCGATCTACAAATTTCTAGCACCGCGATCACAGGGCATAATTTACGACTATGATTTCCTGTCTTTCTCTACACAGATGGGTGTCACAGAGCATAATCAAAATCTTAGGATAATCGCCGATTTAATTGCAGCTGAACAGATGTAGACCACTACATTCCACACCTTGTGAAGGAGCAGAGTGAGTTGAGAGTTCGCACCCATCCAAGTGCACAACATCTCTCCAGATGGATGCACATCGAGGAGGTTAGCATCCCTTGTCTGTCTACAGTAGATATGACAAAATTGTAGTGATATAACAGACGGTTATGAAGAAAAAATGTGTGGTTTATGCAAGAGGAGGCAGGAGGTAGACGTAGTTTGAAATATTTTATGTAAATCTGCTGCACTATCGATTCAGAAGTGTTGCCTCGTGTCTGAGGTCAGTACCAAGAAGGTATTGGTAAGAGAGGACATAAACACATGCACTCCTAATGCAACACATTCTGCACTTAAAACACGCTATAACGCTAGAGTGGCGCGACTTCCAAGCTGTTGGTCATGCATAATGCAATGCTGTTTGTACTCCAGTGTAAGAAATATATCCCAAGCCCTTGACATACATTCTCCATGCAAGTTTCTCTATAATAAATTATGGTGACAAACTATAAAGTGATGAAACTACTATCTTGTACACCGAAGAAAACATCAATTCTTTTTTTAACACTAGCACTACATAAGTTTCCATAGATGCATGACTTGCTCACTCCCCAATGACCCACTTGCATGCATTTAGGACAGGAAAAGTATCATAACAGTCACTTCGTACCAATATGAAACTGAAGACTCAATTTATGTCTAAGACGTGACAGAGAACTTCTCTATATCACATACATCTTCATTCATCTAGAGGAAGGTACTGAAATAGGTTTTCCATCAATGGACAAGTTTCATCACACATGAGTTGGAAGTCCTCTGATGACTGGGCTTTGGAGAAGTTTGCTGTTAATGTTCACATGCAGACAGTGCTCTAAGTCACACACACAATTGTATACAAGTTGATCACAGACTATAACACACAACTGATGCACCCCGAAAGAACAACGAAAAAAATGGTTAAAGCATGATAAAGGATCTGCAGCGCCATCTCCCTCGATCCCTCTCAACTGATCATTTCATCTACTTCTTATTGTCCTTAAACACATGTCTGTGTAAGTTTAGAGGCAGATGGCTCACTTTTCCAGGAAAGTATCAAAGACAGCAGTCGACTTGCATGTATCACTATTACCTCAATGGACATACAGTCAAATGTTGTCATGCTCCCCTTTTCGTTAGCTGACACAAGGTGTGACTGGCAGAGAGACAGAGAAGTACATGTAAATACTGTTTGTTAGGGTTTAAAACACCTAAATAGTCCCTCACAGGGTCAAACATGCGATTCATTTTGTAGCTATACACAACAGTTGCCCCAGTTGGTAATTCAATGCTCTTTAGTTAAGGACACTTTATAAAAATTTATAAGGTGACTGTCAGTAACTTCAGGGTCACATTGGACTTGTGATCTGATACATATAAATTTGTTACTCTGCATTTGGCAGTCATCCACAGCAAGCATTCTATTCCAACCGTATTATCGCTGTCGACAAAGAATGACTGCTTCCCTGGTTCCTGGTGCTTCCATGCCTACATTTTCTCATATTCCTCTAGTTGTTGCAAATACATTCCCAAGTACAAGAATTGTCATGCACTAAGCAGAAGACATGAAAGTACTCCCTCAATACCCCAATATTTTGGGGTATTTTCCTCAATTTATATGTATTTTCTGTCATTTTTTGTAGTTTTATTGATTTTATGTCACCGTTGCCCATGAAATCACTTCTGGTTCAATACTTTAAAATTGCTTATAAAATTAGACAGTTGCCAACACCTAGCACAAATGCTCTACTACTCTGGTCGGACAGTGTAGTATAGCACTGTACACGAATGCATCCCATCACCTTTAACCACATGTTTTACAGTTGCAGTGCGTTAGCTCTGTTTTCTGCATGTGTGTGGCAGTGCATGTGTAATGGACAGCTCCCATGATCCAGTCCTCCCACTGGCAGATCTAACTTTGAACACAGAACACATCTCTGGATGTAATGCATGCTTTATCCACCATCGAGCCCTATTCAAGATGTGACCTGTTGTGGATCTATCTCTGGACATCGCTGTGCATATAATGTGCAGCAGATCCACCTTCAAACCCTATGCCATATGTGATATGTTGTGGATTTAGATATAACAGGTGGCAGTTCCACACTTAAACACTAACTCAATTCTACTCTGGGTCATGGGATCCAACTGCACTGCTCCTTCATGAGGCGTGGAATGTAGTGGTCTACTTCTGGTCAGCTGCAAATTAAATCAGCGATATCCTTAGAATACGAGAATTTTCTGTGACTCCCCTCTGCATAGGGAAAGATGAGCAATTGTAATTGTAAATTACGCCCTTTGATTGAGTTGCTAGAAATATGTAGATCACAGTTTGGGAAGCATGCTGCTGTGTCACTCGTCAGCAATGAAAAACTGGTAGAATTGCTAAAATTAACTGCACTATCAATTGTGATGCTTATTACCGTTCATTGACAGTGTCTTTTCCATCCCATCCATCCTCTGGTATGCTGCTGATTACCACAAGTTGATTCACTGATATCAATTGTTTGAGATGGACAAAGAGTATTGGTGGAGGGGCAACACCTGGGCATGAAATATGGATCACGTACATGACTGAAACATGAGGGTCATTTGAAACAGAACACTCTGTGAAAGATGAGTTCAAATGCAGAGGTCATCAGTCAATTTTGGATAGCTGTTTGGAAATGCTCCATAATGCCAAAAAGCTTTCCAGTTTCCTTTTGTTGAAATTGTCTTTTATTTCAGTCATGCAGTTTGTGTGTTGTGGGAGCAGCACCAATATGATTTACACCATGTGATGTTCTGTTTCCTGTGAGAGCCAATGGATCGCAACATGATAATATCAGTTTAGAACCTGATACATACCCTGAAGTCATGGTGGAAAGAAAAAAATGTGTGGCTGTGTACAAAGCTGTAGTAATACTGTGCTTGGACGTGTTTCAACAGAAAAAAACAATGTATCAGAAACAAAACAGGGACCCTCTCTTGTGATTGATAGAGTGTGGGATATGGTAGTCCTACACTACATGTGATGAAACTTTACACAGCTCTGTGCAAGCAACTTCGATCACTGGCCACCTGCTCCAATGCATCAATACCTGTATGTTTAATAGGATCACCACATATGCTCGATGCCAGGTCACAGAATATATATATATATATATATATATATATATATATATATATAGAAAGAAACTTCCACATGGGAAAAATATATTAAAAACAAAGATTCCAAGACTTACCAAGGGGGAAAGCGCCGGTAGATAGGCACATATTTTGCCTGCTTGTGTCTGTGTATGTATGGATGGATATGTGTGTGTGTGTGTGTGTGTGCGCGCGAGTATATACCTATCCTTTTTCCCCCTAAGGTAAGTCTTACTGCTCCCGGGATTGGAATGACTCCTTACCCTCTCCCTTAAAACCCACATCCTTTCATCTTTCCTTTTCCTTCGCTCTTTCCTGACGAAGCAGCCGCCGGTTGCGAAAGCTCGAAATTCTGTGTGTGTGTTTGTGCGTTTTATTTATTGTGCCTATCTACCGGCGCTTTCCCGCTTGGTAAGTCTTGGAATCTTTGTTTTTATATATATATAATAGACGGAAACATTCCACGTGGGATGGATATGTGTGTGTGTGTGTGTGTGTGTGTGTGTGTGTGTGTGTGTGTGTGTGTGTGAGTGTATACATGTCCTTTTTTCCCCCTAAGGTAAGTCTTTCTGCTCCCGGGATTGGAATGACTCCTTACCCTCTCCCTTAAAACCCTCCTTCCCTCTTTCCTGAAGAAGCAACCGCTGGTTGCGAAAGCTTGAATTTTGTGTGTATGTCTGTGTTTGTTTGTGTGTCTATCAACCTGCCAGCGCTTTTGTTTGGTAAGTCACATCATCTTTGTATATATATATATCGGGGGGTCCATTGATAGTGACCAGGCCAAATATCTCACAAAATAAGCATCAAACAAAAAAACTACAACCCGCAAGATGGTCCTGCCAAAGGTCAAATGGATATCAACTGCGTTTTTAAAAAATAGGAACCCCCATTTTTTATTACATATTCGTGTAGTACGTAAAGATATATGAATGTTTTAGTTGACCAAATTTTCGCTTTGTGATAGATGGCGCTGTAGTAGTCACAAATGTATAAGTACATGGTATTCCGCCAGTGATACATTACCCGTGTTAAAACGGACCATTTACTAATTGTGCAAAAGGTCGATATCATGTTGATGTATGGCTATTGTGATTAAAATGCCCAACGGGCATGTGCTATGTATGCTGCTCGATATCCTGGACGACATCATCCAAGTGTCGACACCATTCGCCGGATAATTACGTTATTTAAGGAAACAGGAATTGTTTAGCCACATGTGAAACGTCAAGCACGACCTCCAATAAATAATAACGTGTAAACCTGTGGGAAGCTGCTAAAAAATGATCGGTTATGTGGGAAAAACGGGAATGGAAATAAAACGAAAGTTGTTGGAAAAGAGTGTCTTTCCGCCGTCCACCTAACCTTCGTAACCTCTTGGTTCATCCCTATGAAATCCCCAAACCACCTTCCCTACCCTCTGGCTCCTACCCTTGCAACCGCCCCTGGTGTAAAACCTGTCCTATGCACCCTCCCACCACCACCTACTCCAGTCCTGTAACCCGGAAGGTGTACACGATCAAAGGGAGAGCCACGTGTGGAAGCACCCACGTGATTTACCAACTGACCTGCCTGCACTGTGACGCTTTCTATGTGGGAATGACCAGCAACAAACTGTCCATTCGCATGAATGGACACAGGCAGACAGTGTTTGTTGGTAATGAGGATCACCCTGTGGCTAAACATGCCTTGATGCACGGCCAGCACATCTTGGCACAGTGTTACACCGTCCGAGTTATCTGGATACTTTCCACCAACACCAACCTATCCGAACTCCGGAGATGGGAACTCGCCCTTCAGTATATCCTCTCTTCTCGATATCCGCCAGGCCTCAACCTCCGCTAATTTCAAGTTGCTGCCGCTCATACCTCACCTGTCTTTCAACAACTTCTTTGCCTCTGTACTTCCGCCTCGACTGACATCTCTGCCCTTACTCTTTGCCTTTAAATATGTCTGCTTGTGTCTGTGTATGTGCGGATGGATATTTGTGTGTGTGTGTGTGTGTGTGTGTGTGCGAGTGTACACCTGTCCTTTTTTTTCCCCTAATGGAAATCTTTCCGCTCCCGGGATTGGAATGACTCCTTACCTTCTCCCTTAAAACCCACATCCTTTCGTCTTTCCCTCTCCTTCCTGAAGAAGCAACCATCCTGTTGGACGATGCAAAATAATGATAGAATGGTATTTCATCAGCATCGAGTCATACCAGTGTTGGGTTTGTGTCTGTTCTGGAGCGCCATGATCAGCCTCATTTGAGCTCTTCTGTCAGGAGAGTTAATTTGGAGTTGGAAGGGCTACTTGGATCTGGTGCAGCGTCACACATTGATGTGGTTCCTGTTGATTTACTCAGTAGGTGGGACTATACTAGATATGGACTACACCTCAACAAGAAGGGGAAGAGTAAACTGGCTGGGCAGATAGCAGGAAATTTAAAGGGAGGAGGAACTACATCTCATGGGGGAAACTCTTTTTTAGTGTAAGATCAGTGTCCAGTGGGAAACTCAGCCAGGCAAGTTTCAAAGATGTTAAAAAAGTTCAAGATACTCCCACAAGTAAAGTGAAAAATAATGTTAGTATATTT
The DNA here is from genome assembly GCF_023897955.1 of Schistocerca gregaria. Taxonomy (NCBI): domain Eukaryota; kingdom Metazoa; phylum Arthropoda; class Insecta; order Orthoptera; family Acrididae; genus Schistocerca; species Schistocerca gregaria. Next base: position 546,171,186 of record NC_064924.1, read on the forward strand.
CATCAAAATATTGGGGGATTGAAGAATAAAATTGATGAGCTTCTGCTTTGTTTAGAAGATATAGAAACTGAGAATGTAATAGATGTACTATGCCTGTCTGAGCATCACATTGTCATCAATGGGTACAAATTAGCTGCACATATAAGTAGAGATAATATTATGAGAGGAGGAGTTGCCACATATGTCAGAAGCTTCCACAGTGTAAAAAATTTAGAAACTAAAAAATTTTGTGTAGAGCAACATATGGAAGCATGTGCCACTGAACTAAAACTAAATGATGGCACTTTCATAATTGTAACAGTGTATAGGTCCCCCTCAGGGAATTTCCAGCTATTTCTAGAAAACTTGGATGCTTTGTTGTGCTATCTGTCTGACAGGGGGAAGCAAATTATCATTTGTGGGGATTTCAATGTTGATTCCCTGAAAGAGTGTAATAGGAAGAATGACCTTGTAGTATTACTCAGTTCTTTCAATTTGAGCTCTGTCATTGATTTTCCTACTCGGATAACAAAGAACAGCAGGGCATTGATAGATAACTTTTTTATAGACCAAGATAAATTTAAGGACATAAATGCTTATCCTGTTGACAATGGTCTTTCAGATCATGGTGCACAGTTAGTTACAGTACATGACGTAGCTCCATGCAGTATATCAAATCAGAATTTCAAAGCAGTGCTTTCAATTAACAATATAAATATTGCAAACTTTAGGGAAAGCCTAGAGCAGCTAGACTGGGGTGAAGTGTATAAGGAACCTGATGCAAACTTGAAATATAACTTATGTCATGATACATTTTTAAGAATATTTGAAAATAATTAAACATAATTCCAAGAAAACATATAAAAAACCTTGGCTAACTAAAGGAATAAGAATATCTTGCAACTGTAAAAGAGAACTGTATCTAACAGCAAGAGGGAGTATGTATTGTTGTTGTCTTCAGTCCTGAGACTGGTTTGATGCAGCTCTCCATGCCACTCTATACTGTAAGAGGGAGTACTGACCCCTAAATTGTTCAATATTTAAAAACTATTGTGTGGTACCAAGAAAAGTTATTAAAAAGTCCAGAAGCATATGTATCATGTCTGAGATCAGTAACTCCGATAATAAAATTAAAGCAATTTGGAATATTATTGAAAGGGATACAGGGCAACCAAGAGCATAGGAAGACTTTAGTGCCATAAAACTGTATGACAAGTGTACTAACAAACATTCAGAAATTGAAAATATTTTCAATAATCATTTTTTAAATGTTGTGGAGAAAATAGGATCTAGATCTTCACTAGAAGAGGCAAGGCTTCTAATAGAAAAGGCCATACCTGTGCAGTTTGAAACAACTGTATTTCCACCAACCACTCCCTCTGAAATCAGTAAAATAATAAACTCACTGAAAAGTAAAAGCTCTTATGGAATTGATGGCATTTCCAGCAAGATACTTAAAGCTTGTTCCCCACAGATAAGTAGGATTCTCAGCCACGTATGTAATAGCTCTTTGGAGCAGGGTGTTTTCCTCCACAGACTGAAATATGCCACTGTAAAACCATTGCATAAAAAGGGGGATACGTCGGATGTCAACAACTATCGCCCAATCTCTCTTCTGACAGCTCTATCAAAAATTTTTGAGAAAGTAACGTATTCAAGAGTAGCCTCCCATATTTGTAAAAATAAAGTACTAACAAAAAGTCAGTTTAGTTTTCAGAAAGGCTTTTCAACAGAAAATGCTGTATACGCTTTCATTGATCAAATATTAAATGCTCTGAATAACCGGAGATCACCCATTGGTATTTTTTGTGATCTCTCAAAGGCCTTTGATTGTGTAAATCATGGAATTCTTTTAGATAAGCTAAATCATTATGGTTTGAGGGGGGCAGTGCACAAATGGTTTAATTCATACTTAACTGGAAGAATGCAGAAAGTTGAAATAAGTGATTCATGTAATGTTAAAACAACAGCTGATTCCTCAAAAGGGGTGGGGGGGGGGGGGGGCTATCAAGTACTGGATCGCACAGGGTTCGGTCTTAGGTCCTTTACTGTTCTTGATATACATTAATGACTTACCATTCCACATTGATGAAGATGCAAAGTTAGTTCTTTTTGCTGATGATACAAGTATAGTAATAACATCAAAAAACCAAGAACTAAGTGATGTAATTGTAAATGATGTTTTTCACAAAATTATTAAGTGGTTCTCAGCAAACGGACTCTGTTTAAATTTCGATAAAACACAGTATATACAGTTCCGTACAGTAATAAATATAGACTTTGAACATAAGTCTGTAGCTAAGGTAGAATTTTCAAAATTTTTAGGTGTGTCCATTGATGAGAGGTTAAACTGGAAGCAACACATTGATGGTCTGCTGAAACGTCTGAGTTCGGCTACGTATGCTATTAGGGTTATTGCAAATTTTGGTGACAAGAATCTCAGTAAATTAGCTTACTATGCCTACTTTCATTCACTGCTTTCGTATGGCATCATATTCTGGGGTAATTCATCGTTGAGTAGAAAAGTATTCAGTGCTCAAAAACGTGTAATCAGAATAATTGCTGGAGCCCACCCACAGTCATCTTGCAGACATCTATTTAAGGATCTAGGGATCCTCACAGTAATCTCAGAGTATATATATTCACTTATGAAATTTGTTGTTAATAATCCTACCCAGTTCAAAAGTAATAGCAGTGTGCATAGCTATAACACAGGAGAAAAGGTGATATTCACTATGCAGGATTAAATCTGACTTTGGCACAGAAAGGGGTAAATTATGCTGCCACAAAGGTCTTTGGTCACCTACCAAATAGCATCAAAAGCCTGACAGATAGTCAACCAACATTTAAAAATAAATTAAATAATTTCTAGATGACAACTCCTTCTACTCATTGGCTGAATTTTTAGGTATAAATTAAGGGAGGGAAAAAAACTAACTTAAAAATTAGTGTCATGCAATATTTTGTGTAATGTAATATCTTGTACAGACATCTTTTATTAACCTGATATGTTCCACATCATTACGAAGTGCCGTATTCATGATCTATGGAACAAGTATTAATCTAATCTAATCTAGTCTTTGGGTGACAGACATAAATACAGATTGAAGGATGCACATCTCCTTTGGTGTGCAGCACTTGTATGCAGTTTGGAGACGCACAGCAGTGCAGTAGCAAAATCCTGTCCTTTTTCCAGTCCCCATACTGTCTTTTCTACCGATACCTCATGTTGCTGGAGACAGCTCCATTTGGTGTTTGCCTTACACATCACACACTGTTGGCACATCTATGACAATATGTCCCCATTTCCACCGCATAGTCAAAACACAGTCATGTCCCATTAAGTCAGCTCTCCTTGTTTCTACACAGGTTGCAGAAGGTGCTAGATATAGCGCTCTCCGACTTCTGCTCAGTTCCAACTTAGCTTGGGATGATCAGATGCACAAAACGGGAGGGAGGGCAGGTCAGAGACTGAGGAACAGTTAGAAGATGTAGAGGGACTGTCTAAAGCCACACTGGGGTTATACTGTAGGAGATAGATTCGAAAAAGGTGGCTCGTTTTGGGATATGAGAGTGGCACAAATATGATTCATCACTGGTTATAATCATTAAAAGTCACCTACATAGGATCTAAAGTACCTATGTGGTTGAATGGAGTGACTTGATTCCAAATCACAGACAGCATTTCTACCAGAAAGCCCAACGCTATCAGTGCCTCTTGTGTGTGCCTGTAGAAATAAGACCACTTGTCATGCAGGGTAACTGCAGCATAGTCGTTGTGCTCGTGTTTTTGATAGCATGGCCCTTAAGTAACAACTGAAATAATTTCTCGCCATGCGAAGTGACTCTCATGATCAATTTAATTAATTAGCTTATAAATTTGATATCAGTGACCTGCCACGTAACAGGTGGAGGCTATGGCTGGGGCACCATGGATATGATTAATGACTTGGTGTTTTTTTTTTTCTTTGGGATAATATCTTTTAATGATATTTGTATCTCTCGCCTACACAGGGAGAGACGCTTTTTACTCAATTTATAGAGTGGTACGTGGGATAAATCTGATGTTCACAATTTCTCAGTGTTGTTACCTTAAAAGAGAGTCTGGAAGTGATGGGGCATCCTGTGGCAGTGGTACATCGTAACACTCCATCACGAGCCGAAAATGAGGTAAATATTCTAGTACTGTGATGCAGGACACGACAGATTAGAAAAGAAATTTTTGAACCTGATGGGAGAATACTTAGAGGGAATATCACCTATGCCATAGTCCTGTACAGATTTTTCACAGCAAGTAACGATATGCATGTATGGTCCAATTTCTTCTGTCTTAGTAAATAACTCGTACAAAAGTGAGAAATCCACATTCCGCGTGAGAAATTTGAGATGTATGTCAACATCGCTGCTTAGGATTGGGTAAAGTAGATTTTTTTAACTGATGGGTCTATGCCGGGATGAAATCGTTTAGAACTACTGTATATGTCCAAGCTGCAGCTGATTGTTCCACAGTACACCGCAGCTGGCTGCAGCGGCGGTCACAAGCAGTCAGGAACCAAAAGTAACGGATTAGCTCAGCCTGGACCAGGTACAAAGAATGCACTGACCTCTCTGATCTTGCACAGGGCAGCAAATGATGGCGAAGTGGCCAGTATACTGGATAAGTGCGACAGAGGCGTACGTGTGTGTGATGCATGAGAGAAGATTCAAAGTGATGGATGTTTGCGCTGGATTTATTGATAACATTCCGGATTCCTACCACTCTGATCATTCCAGGGTGCCCTCCATGGCCAGTGGTGGTGCACTCTGGTATACACTCCTGTCCAAGACCGCGACTGCAGCCTCCAATCCCTGAACATCGGCGCTGGTGGTATACCAGTGGAAGAGCGTGCTGTGTGTGGACGTCTGGGAGGTGATAGCGCAGTCTGCATGTGTTTCAGCGATCTCCGACATCTACCCAAGACAATTACTGTTCCGGATTAGAGATGAACAGTCTCCTCCTGAAAAGCCAGATCTTTCTAAAGAGTGGATGATGGATGATTCACAAAGAATGAATGGTAGCTCATCTGATTTCAAAATTCGTCTCTGGTGGCTGGAATGAGAGGGATGAAAATTTTGTACTAGGTTGCTGCAGTGCACTCTGCCCCACATCCATAAGAAAACGTTTACCAAGCTACAAAAATGTGTTATAGACCGTGTTCAAATGTGAATTTACGTACCTTTCTAGTACATGAAGCTTTCCTCATCCATGAAAACAGAAAATAAAGAAAACCATTTTTCGATTTTCTGGCTGTACCTATTCAATTATCTTAATAGTGATACTAATTAGGACGACACAAAATTAAGCACAACACAGCACTCAGTCTCCGAGAGGAAAAAAAAGTCTTTGACAGAATTGCGAATCTAACCTGGACTCTCTCACTTTACATTCCATTGGTCGTGCAGCTACCGAGGAAAACGACACTTTAGTGCTTCAGACGGTACATTAATGTGGAAAACTCTTCCGGCAACATGTTCCCACTCTTGATTTCAAAAGAATATCCCAAATTTCAGAAGCTTACATATTGTTGTGTGAGTTGTTACTTCTTATCCTTCGCACTCAGAATGTGTTGCCAGCGATTATAAAAGCTGCTGTCTTCAGCCACCATGCGGTGGGAGCATATGGCTAAGCGACCTAGGAATAACTCCACTCGCAGCAGCCCAGGCTCCACACCACTCTCACCGATTGGACCCCTTCACTAGGTCACTGCTCCCCACCATTCTCAGGAATCAGATTGCATTGCAAGGTAGCTCGCTAGCTCACTATTCCACACCACTCTCATGGATAGGATTGCAAGGTAGCTCACTGCTCCTTGTCACTCTCGTGGACGAGATCCCATGGAGTAGACCACATGACGGCTTGAGACATCAGTCTATTCACTGTGATCTTGGCACAGTAATACAGCTTGCAACTCACTTTCTTGACTGAGCGCTTCTCCATCCGAGTTCAGCTCTTTATTCTTTATATTCTCATTTGATTTGTTCTTGTCGTCGTCTTTCTCTGTTGTTGCTCTTCTGTTTTCTTGTGTGACTGTTCTTGTTAGGCGGACTTGTTTGTCTCCTTCTATTTCTGTTGCATTTATAGTTGTTGTCGTTTCTTTGTTGGTAGCCTTTACCGTGGTTCAATTACTTCGGATAGATAGGAGATTAAATATGAAGGGCTTATTTCAATAGTGGTACAAGTCCATTACCTTCATTTTTCTGCCTATAATGCTTCTGAAATTAATGTTCCAAACATCAGAAACAAAGGTTCATCTCTAGCAAGAAGCCATATGCTTGCGAATATTTCTGGTATCTCAACTGCAGATTTTTCAGCACTCATTTAACTTTCGGACTCTGTATTTCAAAATGAACAAAAATGGACTTGTACCAGTATTGAAATAAGTACTTCATATAATGGTATGTATAATTAGTTGAACATACATGTATAAAAGTTGTCTCAGGAGGAATGGTCGATAATTTGAGATACGACAAGGTCGATCATTTGAAGCAAAAAACTAACTATGGACAATGCCCTATACCAAATGTTTTCTGAGATGGAACGTATTTAAAGTTACTTTTGTAGGTTTTTCTTGAAACACACGAAATCCGTGGACTATTGCGAAAACTTGTCGCAGTACAAAATTAAACTACATTAAATTTCCTTTAAAAATGCCCTATTCATTTTTTCTCAAGGACTTATAGACAGTGAAGAGAGCGAGAAAATACAGATAATCTTGCGCAACACGGATGCGTTGAGTTGCCGGTAAGGCAGTTTGCGGTGGTTTCCTGACTTGTTAAACCACTTGTGCTGCATAAAATTGTTCCATGTCGAATTCGTTTACACTACTACGGTACATTGTAAACGACGAAAATGTACTGAACAATAAAGAAAATAAGTAACATAGTACATCAAATATCTTCTATCCCTGAAACGATTTAGAATAGTACATGTGTCCACATGAAGTTTTTTGTGATCGTTCCTTTCATAGCACTGAATATAGACCATTCATCCTTGCGACAAGCTGTATATTATGTTTAGTTTTGTACCTATTTATCTAACCTGAACAGATTCATGCCTTCAGGAGGCCTCTTACATCAGACTAGAGTTATATATGTAATTACAAAACTCATTAAAATCGCAGTTTCTTTAAAAAATCATGATATTTTTTATATGATATCGCTTTTTCTTCTCTCTGCTTGTAATAGACATTTGCCTGTTAAGCCCTCTTAGTTGAAACTGCTGATTTTCCTCGGTCTTACTAACTATCTTCTGCCTACTGGGTAATAAGTATCACCAGTTTTGGTAAACTGCCGTCTTCAATTCTTGTGAGATAATCCTTCGTGTTGTTTCTGTATTCTTTATATTTTTTATATGATATCGCTTTTTCTTCTCTCTGCTTGTAATAGACATTTGCCTGTTAAGCCCTCTTAGTTGAAACTGCTGATTTACCTCGGTCTTACTAACTATCTTCTGCCTACTGGGTAATAAGTATCACCAGTTTTGGTAAACTGCCGTCTTCAATTCTTGTGAGATAATCCTTCGTGTTGTTTCTGTATTCTTTAAACTACTCATTTAAGTTTTTCACTCTCAGTACTTTGCTGATATCTATATTCGTTCTCCTGTCAGACAGGAGGTATCAAGCTGCTCACCTTAGCAATCAGATCTCTAGTGGTTCTTGTCTGACAGGTACGAGTGTTTCTGCTGTGTTGGCCAGGCAAGAGCTTCAAGGTCTAAGGAGCAGTAGTTACTATGAGCAGCAGTGGGTCAACAACAAGCTGGATCTTTCGGACTACAACTCCTCTTGTACAGTAAATGCTGAGCTGAAGGGTTTTTCGACAGCATCAGCTGAAGAAAGAAAATTGGCTGTAGACAAAACTTTAAACTGAAAGTTACTAGGGACATAACGCAAAGTTATTACTCCTCTTATATGTTCTTTCAAAATAGGACCAAATCATATAAAAATACAGGTTTAGTGGCCTGAATTACAAAAGCAATGTAACTTCCTTATTTTTGTGAGTGAATGGTGAATGCTGAGTGATGAAAAAAAGCTAGTTCATTCCAGTGAGCGACCAATTCTGATCCAATCTCTGAAAAGAACAGTTTTGCCCGACCCTACTACGGACTGGGTCGTGGTTTAAGTGTATCGTGTTCAGTGCTTCTCAAAGCATCGCAGCGGATTCTGCCTTGCACTGATATTTGCTGTTGTCTCTATCCTGCCACGCAATAGAGCTTTCCTTCTTCCGAATGTAGCAGAGAGTACCAATTTAGGAATTCTACAGTCTTTAAAAACCCAATCGCATCGTCAAATTCCCGACTGATCAATCCATTGTTTCCGATAGTTGTATTGCGAGCATGCATGCATTTGGTACGGTAGGCATGGTTTGTGCGGTCTCTCTCTCGGTCTGTGCGGACGGGGCTGCACTGTAGTCGCTGGAAGGCGCGCGCCTCGCGACCGCTAGTTTGTGAAATCGATAGAATTTTTTTTCACCAGGTATGTTTAGTGGAAACGTTATGGTGGAGGAGGGTGTTTGTGCTCTGAAATGACAGCGCATAGAAGACCTCGAATATATTTAATGCTACGATCTATTTTCGATGGAAGTTTCGTTAACTGATTTGTATAACGTTTGTATAGGTTTTATTATGAAAGTGGAGGTAAGTCTTTTAAGCGATCTACTTGACTTCTGTAAATTGTTAAACAATTAATTTCATAGGGTAATTTTTTTATTTCGAAATTGCGTCAGCTCTCCCTTTTCTCCAGCATTTACCAATAGGAACACTGTATTCTGAGGGGAGGTGAAAAACTCCGTCTGCATGATTCGGGACGTTGGTTCACACAGACAAACAGAGAGTTGCCTCTTGAAAAAGACAGAGACAAGAAGCGAGTTTGGAATTTCCCGATCAACAAAATGCCGCCACTTGAAGCTTTGTTTGGAGGTCATGATATCAAATGAGGCCGACATGTGGTCGGTGGTATTTAGTTACGTGATCTGTAATTAGGACCTTGGGCTGTTTTGACCTCTGTGGCGGCGCCCTGACTATAGACACAGGTGCGGACAACCCCCAAACGGTGGCTATTATACAGCACTTCATTCCATTCATGATTTGTAGACCACTTTTTCAGGTTTTAACTATCAGTGCAATTAGTAATTTGTCCTGCAAAAATCAGTGGTGTGTTTCGAAATATGTCATGAGCTGTTAGATATGCAATTGTTCTGGTTTTCCAGTCCATGCTTAGACACCAGTGTGCTTCAAAAAGTGAGGAAGACAAAACAAAACAAAAAAGAGACTTAACATCCCTGACTCCATCGACAGATATAAACTAAGCTCACTCAGTCTTTCTATGTGCAATCAGAATAAAAAACATCCGCCTTTATTTAAATATTCTGTACTGTCTTGTCACCCACAAATTATTTAAGTAAACAGTAGTCAGTTTCACGACAAATTCTTTAACTAAATAAATGAACTATATTCCATAAATTGTTTAAATAAACAATATTCCACACAGCCTATCACCAGAAAACTAAATGATATTCCATACACTGAAAATGATTTTCCACCAAATTCTTTAAATAAATAAACTATATTCAATACACTTACTTGTATCCCATAAATTATTTAATTAAGCAATATTCCACACATTATCTAAATTGTTTAAACAATATTCCATACATTGCAATCGATTTCCTTCCAAATGACCAATCAATTTAGTCTTCTTCCCGCCAATTTCCAGGTGGGGGAGGGGAGGGGGACTGCTGGCTCGTTTCCCAGGGGTGCAGGGGTTAATTAATAGATCGATTGAAATGATTAGTCTATCAAAGTGATATAAAGAGTGTGCTTGTATCGGCGAAAGAAGTTCCAAGAGGGATGGGATATGAGGAGGTGAGGGAGGAGGAGGAGGAGAAGGGCTATGGGTTTCTTGGAAAACCACTTAACCAAACAATAAGTTAAAGACTTGTCAATCCAAAAGATGGATTATCCCCAAAGGGTACTAATCCACTTAGCAGAATATCTGCTTAAGTACCTGTCGATCAAAAGAGAACAATAGTTTGTCCCTGAATGTATACTTACCTAGGTAACCCACACTAACACAATGTAGCAACTCCGCTGTTGCCCTGCTACTAATATTATGGTCCCCAGTTTAAAATTTTCATTATTGGTTTAAAAATGAGGGGCAGTCTTGCAAAAGTTACTCAAATTTAAGATTCTGCTTTTAGTTTTGGTCAAGGAAATAAGTTAGTGAACTTTACTCAACAGACATTGTTTTCGAGTAGCGAGTCAGAATTCGATCAGAACAGTGCTTAGTCATTCAATGCAAGAGTAACGAAGTAGTGTAATGCAGTTTCCTTTGTGTAACATTTTTACGAACACAGATTTGTCATCAGACAGGAAAACAAAAGAAGAGTCAGTACTTTAAAGAAACAAAAGTTGAGAAATAAGTTTGATATTGAGTGGAGTGGAGTTTGGTCGTGCCTTCCAAAAAGTAGAAACTAAAGAAGATATAAATCGTCACTCATATTTCGGTGTTCCTCATGGAGGCTAAAATAACTTTAAAAAACATGCAAACATGGAACACACAGAACTTCTATTCAACAGTCAGCCACAAGATCGCAGATGGAAGTAAGTTCTTTTTTGCCTAACAGGGAAGTGTAAAGCAAGGAAAAGTACTAGCTGCAGATGCACCCTTTGTGTTTGACTGTCAGTTAAACACAGCTATAGTTATGCTTTCATGGACTACTGCAGTGGTTTGTTCCTGCAATTGTTTCCATATTCAAAAATATCTGAGAAATACTCATATGGACGAGACACAGACTATAAATATGTATGGAATGAGCAATTGGATGCGCAGAATGAGAATTCTGTTCAGAACATTTTGTGCAACTCAGGCCACCTGATTCTGAAGCAGCGCATTTTAACCACTTCCGTGGAGAGGTCTCCAGTGGTGGAACCGACATCTTGCAATAACCTATATGGTGGTGTAGGTAAAGAACCCAGGTGTCACACCCTGAAGCCATTCACCCTGCTGGATCCGCGTTTACGAATAAAAGCTGAAAAAATAATTTAGCGTGTTCCAATAGAGCATTAAATTAACTCTATGCTATCGACTGCCACCGTAGTGTAATGGAACGAGTAGCAGATGAGAAAACTCAAGGTGGTGGGTTCATTTCAGTCTTTTTTTCGTCATTTTTCTTTTGTTTTCTGTCGTTCCTCAGTTGCATCAAAATCTGTGGAGGTATGTTCCGTCAATGCAATTAATTGAACGCAGTTTATTTATTACCATACAGGTCTCGCTCCTTTTATTTGTGAAGCATCTTTTTTTACATTCAACAAATGTATCATGTGGTAGTTACAACATGTTACTATCTTACATTTTGTTGTGTATCTCCCTTGGTTTTGGGTTAGATCAACTTTTGTAGCACAAATTTCATGATGTGAAATTATCATTAAGTGTTACTTACGATTCCCAGCGCTGGGAGACCTTACTGTTTATTCTAGAAATGTGTTCATAGTGTCCATACTCCAATTGGCCGATTTCAGGCGTTCTTTCACCCACATTTGGTTCAACACTCTCACACACACACATACACACACACACACAGCAAACGAAATATCAAATCCCACACACACACACAGCACAAACAAAAGACGAATGATGAACACATAGAGACAGTTGGCAACACTACACACCGAAAAAGTCACATGTGAAACACAAAACATAAACTGCAAGTGATGTATGTGATGTGTTAAATCAAATGTGGGTGAAAGAACACCCGAAATCGGCCAACTGGAGCATGGAGACTAGCGAACACATTTCTAGGACCAAACATAAGGACTACCAGCACTGGAAATCGGAACACTGAACGATAATTTCACATCGCGAAATTTGTGCTACAGAATGGATCCAGCCTAAAGACCAAGGGAGAAGCACGACAAAATGTAAAATCGTAAAATATTGTAACTACCATATATATATATAAGAAACATGTATTACAGGCCACTGAAGATGCTCCACAAATAAAAGAAGCGAAACCTTTACAGTAATAATCAAACTGCCTTCAATTAGTTGCATAGACAGTAAATACCTCAACGAATTTTCTTTTTTTTTTTTAATTTTATTTTTCTTCAGTTATTTGCTTCAAATGCAAATGTTTTAAGTTTTGTTATCTTTCGCCAAGTCATTTTATCTTTCTTATTTATTCTCATTTCTCCATTGGGCTTAAAATCGTTGGAGAATTGCGTTACCAATCATAACTTAGTTCTTTTTTTTGCGTTTTCCTGTTGCATTTGTTTTGTAAGTGTGCGGCATTTAAAAGTCTGACAACTCAAATTAATCAGCCAGCAAATGTCATGACGAAAGAAAGGAGGAATTTGATGAATTACGAGGAGAACTTTCATGAACGCCTTACGCTATGCATTGTCTGTTTACAACGATAGATCTCTCGTTTTTGAAAACTCCTCCGACTTTGTAAATGCAAACGCAATAATGACGGGTGAGCGAATAACACAGGAAACAATTCGACTGATGCTGGACAGTGTTACTATTCAGGAAGATGACCTCATTTTAATCAGAGAGACTTGTGGAAACTACGTGTCATAGAGCACTAATAACATACTTTAGATGTCGAATATACATTTATTTAAACATATAAGAAACCAAATTCAACATGGCTCTACAAACGAAGCGCGCCAAATAAGCACAGACAAAGATAAATCAAAGATGATCGAGTCCAAATCAAATATATGGTGCTTTACGCCAGAGGAGCCACAGAGCCCCACCCCCCAGCCCCCCCACCACCCGGCAATGCAGTGCACGGCCGAAGGAAACTATCTAAATTGAACCCAAATCTTCGTGCCAGCGTGGCGGTTGATGGTGGAAGGTGGTGTCCTCGGAAACCGCGCAGACAGGGTCACGTGTGTCAGCCTGTTGCATAGGTGGCGGAACGTCGCTCGAGGTCACGTCGGCAGTGTCAGCAGGCGTGGCGGTGACCATGGCAGGTAGATCGGAAGCGTCGCAATGCGTTTTGCAGAGGGACCACGCAGGTTTTAAGCGGTTAACAGAAACCGTATGAGGTCGTCCATTGAGATGTATTACAAAAGTATTCACTCTGTGACATAAGACGCAGTGCGGGCCCAAGTAATGTGATTGCAAGGCCACACACACAGAGTCATCGCGCAGCATCACAAATTCATATGATGCCAAGTCTTTGTGAACAAACACCGGTGGAGGGCGAGGTGGGGATGATTGTAGGAGAGCAACATGCGCCCGCACCCATTCTACAAGGGCTAGAAGGTCGATGGCGCCGGCCAGCGATGCGTCCTCCACTAATTCTACTGGCAGGAGGAGGGGCTCTCCGTATAGGATCTCCGCCAGTGAAGCATTCAGGTCCTCCTTGTGGGCAGAACGGATGCTGAGTAAGACCCAAGGATGTGCCTCTGACCATAGCCCACCGTGGCACATGAGTGCAGTTTTTAGAGTTCAGTGCCATCGCTCATCCAGGCCGTTTGCTTGTGGGTGATAGGCTATAGTGTGGAATTTTGCTACATCGCACAGCTTGCACAGTTGAGCAAAGAGCGTGGACTCAAATTGTCATCCCTGATCAGTAAGGACTGAAAGTGGGCAGCCAAATCTCATTTCCCACGTGGAGAAGAAAGCGTGAGCTATGGCCTCTGCTGTTATGTCAATAAGAGGGACCACCTCAACCCAACAAGTTACAGGGTCGATCATAGATACACTCCTGGAAATGGAAAAAAGAACACATTGACACCGGTGTGTCAGACCCACCATACTTGCTCCGGACACTGCGAGAGGGCTGTACAAGCAATGATCACACGCACGGCACAGCGGACACACCAGGAACCGCGGTGTTGGCCGTCGAATGGCGCTAGCTGCGCAGCATTTGTGCACCGCCGCCGTCAGTGTCAGACAGTTTGCCGTGGCATACGGAGCTCCATCGCAGTCTTTAACACTGGTAGCATGCCGCGACAGCGTGGATGTGAAAAGTATGTGCAGTTGACGGACTTTGAGCGAGGGCGTATAGTGGGCATGCGGGAGGCCGGGTGGACGTACCACCGAATTGCTCAACACGTGGGGCGTGAGGTCTCCACAGTACATCGATGTTGTCGCCAGTGGTCGGCGGAAGGTGCACGTGCCCGTCGACCTGGGACCGGACCGCAGCGACGCACGGATGCACGCCAAGACCATAGGATCCTACGCAGTGCCGTAGGGGACCGCACCGCCACTTCCCAGAAAATTAGGGACACTGTTGCTCCTGGGGTATCGGCGAGGACCATTCGCAACCGTCTCCATGAAGCTGGGCTACGGTCCCGCACACCGTTAGGCCGTCTTCCGCTCACGCCCCAACATCGTGCAGCCCGCCTACAGTGGTGTCGCGACAGGCGTGAATGGAGGGACGAATGGAGACGTGTCGTCTTCAGCGATGAGAGTCGCTTCTGCCTTGGTGCCAATGATGGTCGTATGCGTGTTTGGCGCTGTGCAGGTGAGCGCCACAATCAGGACTGCATACGACCGAGGCACACAGGGCCAACACCCGGCGTCATGGTGTGGGGACCGATCTCCTACACTGGCCGTACAACTCTGGTGATCGTCGAGGGGACACTGAATAGTGCACGGTACATCCAAACCGTCACAGAACCCATCGTTCTACCATTCCCAGACCGGCAAGGGAACTTGCTGTTCCAACAGGACAATGCACGTCCGCATGTATCCCGTGCCACCCAATGTGCTCTAGAAGGTGTAAGTTAACTACCCTGGCCAGCAAGATCTCCGGATCTGTCCCCCATTGAGCATGTTTGGGACTGGATGAAGCGTCGTCTCACGCGGTCTGCACGTCCAGCACGAACGCTGGTCCAACTGAGGCGCCAGGTGGAAATGGCATGGCAAGCCGTTCCACAGGACTACATCCAGCATCTCTACGATCGTCTCCATGGGAGAATAGCAGCCTGCATTGCTGCGAAAGGTGGATATACACTGTACTAGTGCCGACATTGTGCATGCTCTGTTGCCTGTGTCTATGTGCCTGTAGTTCTGTCAGTGTGATCATGTGATGTATCTGACCCCAGGAATGTGTCAATAAAGTTTCCCCTTCCTGGGACAATGAATTCACGGTGTTCTTATTTCAATTTCGAGGAGTGTAATATGTATTTGTAACCCTCAGAAGGGGGGAGAAGACCGATCACATCAATGTGGAGATGCCAAAGGCGACCCTATTGGACGTTGAACTGGCCTAAAGGTGGCTGCGTGTGTGTGCCTACTTGTGGGTCCAGGTGCAGCAATCATGCCGCACGCCAGGCCAGACGAAATGTTCATTGACTAGTCTCATCGTAACCCACATTCCAGGGTGGGACAAATTGTGTAAAGCATTGAATATCCTAACTGAAGAGCAAATGTCACCAAGAGGCAGGGAGAGCCTGTAGAAACGTCGCATAAGACCGGGGCTGTCAACCCATTAAGAACAAGATGTTGGATAGTGAGTGTAAACTTGTCATCTGAAACTAATCTCTGTGTATTGATGTCTTCAGTCTGGAGTCAGGTGATGTCTTTTAAGTTCAAGGGTGCGGTAAGTACCAAGATGCGAGATAGATAATCAGTTACAACATTTTCTGCACCACAGATGTAACAAGCATCTGAGGAATGTTGGCAAATATAGTCCATGTGCCAGAAGCATCGGGGCAGAAGGTCCTTCGCCAGGTTGTGTATTGCATTGTAGCATTACATGGGTAATCGTCCGAGTAGCTCACAAAATCTTTAAGCAATAATCTTATTGGGATGTCCATTAAAGTCAGATATACTTTGTGTCGCCGGTCGCGGTGGTCTCGGGGTTCTAGGCGCGCAGTCCGGAACCGTGCGACTGCTACGGTCGCAGGTTCGAATCCTGCCTCGGGCATGGATGTGTGTGATGTCCTTAGGTTAGTTAGGTTTAAGTAGTTCTAAGTTCTAGGGGACTGATGACCACAGCAGTTGAGTCCCATAGTTCTCAGAGCCATTTGAACCATTTTTTTACTTTGTGTCACGTAAGGGTAGGAGAGTCAAAACAGGTAGTAATGCGTGATGTTATCTAAAGTTGAGATTTTTTTGTAGTGCTATCTTTGCTGAACGATTGACACTGTATAAGAATCAATAGGTAATGAGCTTTTTTTGACATAGCAGATCACAATGTTTCGTTATTAATGTTTTTTTTCTTTTTTTTTTTCTTTGAAGAAGATGACTTCTGAGTCACACAAGTGCGCAGACAAGTTGTAATCGAGTGTGGGTCCTCTTTAAGTTTAAAGAATTGACCTAAAACTGATAATCCATAATCTGGAGTTGGTATGGAAAACATTCTAGAGAGCCATGGCCAAACTTTGTTATAAACAGATCGCGCACAGACTTTGAGATAAGGGCGCGAAGTTTGATAAGCGGAAGGCAATCACGCGCTATAGTCGCGTGAAGGATTAACTGATCCTCCCCGTAATTTCTTGACATTAACTTGGTAATAACTATTAAAGAATTATTGGAGGTTATAGTAATCGTTCTTGGAGTTTACAGTAAATGGGGTTAGATTTACTGCTTGAATACGACATATATTCACTGTTTGAATACGACATACATTAATCACGGAATAGTCGACTGATTGATACATTGGTTAGCAACCAATAAACAGATTGTAATTGAATTACCACTACACGCGCACCAGAAAACTAATGACTCTCTTTGTGAATGACATTTGGAACGGATGAGTTTTGTTTCAGCTCCTTGGGATCAATAAACTTCATCCGAGGTTGAAACTTAATAAACTGTGTCGTGTTCCTTCAATTTAGTAGATCGAAAAAAATTATAGTCTACACTACAATTTTCACCTTTTGAAAAAGAGAGCGCTTACCATTTTAGAGAAATGTTTCAGCTTTAGTCATCATTCTTCCCAAAATGGAGGTAAGGTTGACACTCACACATAGTGATCAACCACATATGTGCCATCCTTCTCTCTCCCTTTTGTCGAAAACACTGATATAGCCTTGGTATGACGAAGGAAGAGGGAAGAGTGTTTGGACAGCCGAGGAGGAAAGAAGAAAACAACGACAATGGAGCAAGAGAGAGAAAGAAGGGAGGGGAGGTCACGAGAGATTTGTGGCCCGTGTGGATAGTGAAAGGGTGCCCCTCAACATCGCTTCAGAAGTGTTTGATTGCCTCATAAACCGCGAGAAGCTCGGAGTCGAAAGCCAACCATTTACATTGACTCCAGGATAGTTTTTTTTAAAAGACACGGAGCGGATGGGTGGACTCGGTGGTGTGCTGTCGTAAAACAGCGCCCACAGCTGACTTGCTTGCGTCAGTTGTAATAGAAACACGGGCCACAGGATCAGGGTGGGCGAGAATGATGGCTTTTGCGAAGATAGTTTTCAGACTATCAAATGCATCGAGCATGTGTTTAGTCCAGTCCAAATTCCGTTTCCTCGTCGATTTTTACTGGAGAGGGCATCGGTAAGGGCCGATTGGACGGAGGTAGCCTGAGGGATATCGCGTCGATAAAAGTTTGCCATACCCAGAAAACGACAGAGTTGGTCATAATCTTCAGGAAGAGGCAGTGCAAGAATGGTTTCGACACGAGAATCCGTTGGGCGGAGGCCGTCGGCCGAAACAGTATGGCCTAGGAAAGTAACTGATGTAGAACAGAGATGAGATTTATTGTGGCTGATCACCGTGCCGTTGGCTGCATCAAGGTGAGACTGGTGCTCCTCAGCAGACAAGGAAAAAGTGAAGATGTCATCCACACAAGAAAAAGCGAAAGGCAGAGGTAGCAAAAGGGAATCAATGAACTGTTGCCACGTCTGTGCAGCATTTTTCAAGCTGTAAGACATGTAACAGTATTCAAATAGGACGAGGGGTGTGATGATGGCCGTCTTCGGAATTTCCGAGGGGTGCATGGGAATTTGGCGATACGCCTTGGAACAATCTCACACAGAGAAGAACTTTGAGTCTTGCAGTAATTGCATGAAATCCTGGATACGAGGTATGGGATAGTTATCGATAACTGACAGGCTGGTGAGGTGCTGAGGCGAGTGCATTGGCCTCTGCTGGCAAAGCGTGGAACCAGAGGTGCAGGTGTGCCAACTGATGGCGATGGGGTTGTCGTCTGTGACGGGTGATGTTGGTGACGAATGATTGCATAGGCCCGATTGGCCATGCTTAGGCGAACCTTGTGAGGGTCCATGACGTGAGATAGCAGGTGAAGTTTTAGATCTGACGGAAGTTTGACCATCCACAAAATCCGAAGCATGGCAACTGGTGGAGCTTGATTATCAATTAATGCACGATGGCGCCGCCAAAGCTGCGAAGGTGTGCGGTCATCGAGGTGCTCGTCATGGATGATGTGGTGGATAGCCTCCACTGGCGGGCGAGAGAGGCATTCAATGAGCAAAATTTTCACTGTTAAAAACTTGGGTGAGGTGAGCAGTGAGAGGGGCAGATAATTGATAAGATCTGGATGATCATGGGGGTGGCTCACCAGGCAGACGAAACATGTGTCATCATCCGAAATCCCGTGGATACCCAGTAGGTGATCCACCAATGTGAACGAAGTGTTAGGGTTGTCCTTTTGGAAAGCGGGCAGCTTGAAAAATCTGATGGGTAACACAAGTTGATGCAGCACTGGGAGGCAAAGATCTGTTTTGAGAGGGGTATGAAGAACCAGACACTGGGAGTACAGTAGTGCTGGATGGTGCATCGCCCGAGGTCTGCATGAAGGGGCAGCCGCAAGCAGCATATGATGTGAAGTGAGACGATGCAATCGATGGCATGATGTGTCCTAACTGCAGACCCAACTGCGAATGCGGCACGGGTGTAACAGCCAGTGCTGCTGCAACAGCGGACAGGAGGCAGTTCCAATGCAGCCTGCACCCACGGGGGAGCAGCTGATCCGGTAACTGGCATGGGAGGAACGGACGGTGGCATTACGAAAGTGGGTGGAAGATGATTGAGGTGTGACCATGGAGCGATGATCGCAGAAACTGGCGCCGCCAAGATGGCGGGCAGGGGTGGGGGGGGTTGGGTGGGGGGCGGGGGTGTTATGACGTCAGGCATATTAGAATGTGTGATCCCATGCACTTGAACATTCGCATTACAGTTCTCGACCTTTGTTGTCACATCAAACCAAACTGATGGAGACTGCATAGCTGAGGGGTGAACCACAACGTCGTTCACTCAATTATCGTTCAGAATGTCACTAAGTGGCGTGCACTGTCCGTGTACCAGCTGTTGCTGCGTAGTTACACTCGACACAGGCCATGTTGGGCTGGTTATTGTTAAGTGACCGCCTCATTAGGTACACTTGTAAATACGCAAGCACAATGAATAGGATGCGAGGCACTAGCACAGAAAGACACTGGTAGGTCCATTGTTCCAAAGACAATGTGGGCCAGCATACAAAGTCCGTTAATGATGAAAAGAAGCACAAAGTCGGGGTCACCACTGTGGATATTGCATATCGTAGATCGGTAATAACACACTTTATATGTCGAATCTACATTCATTTAAACACATAAGAAAGAGTATACATCATGGCTGTACAAATGTAGTGTGCCAAGTGGCACAGGAAAAGATAAATCAAAGATGATCGAGTACCAAGATATGGCGCTTTACGCCAGAGGCGGCACAGACTGATGAAGGGGGTTTGTATGATGGGGTCAGCCTTTACATACTATATCTGTTAATTTTCGGATTTCCTCGTCCGCTATAAATATAACTGCAAATGCACTATTGATTTTGAGCCCAACGGAGAAATGAGAACAAATAAAAAAGTTAATACAACGGTTAAAATGACTTGCAAAGAATTAAAAAATTTGAAAAAATTGCATTCGAAGCAGACAACTGGAGGAAAAATATCGAGAAAACCCGCCATCTTCAGTTTTTTTCATCTGTTGCGGTATCCGTTATGATATGACAGCAATTAATGCTCTAGTGGAACATGTTAAATGGTTTTTTTCGCTTTTATTTGTAAACGAGAGGCTTCAGGGTGCGATACCTGGGTCCTTTACCTACACCACCATATAGGTGGTTGGAGGAAGTCGATGGCACCATTGGGGACCTATACTTGTTAGCGTATTTTGAGCGTTAATACTTCGCTGCTGCCGCCAGCTGTGGTGACAGAGCGGTTCTAGGCTCTCAGTCTGGAACTGTGCGACTGCTATGGTCGCAGGTTCGAATCCTGCCTCGGGCATGGATGTGTGTGATGTCCTTAGGTTAGTTAGGTTTAAGTAGTTCTAAGTTCTAGGGGACTGATGACCACAGATGTTAAGTCCTATAGTGCTCAGAGCCATTTGAACCATTTTTTAACTTCGCTGCAACATGTAGATCTCTTCCACAAACACAGAGAAACTTTGTATTCACATTTTACAGATATCCTAGCAACGTGTTACCAGAACTGAAGCTGGCTTGAAGATCTGAAGAATAATGGTATTGGGCATTTTGCCATAGTGTCATAGCTCAAATTCCACTTTATTTATTTTGTTCCATGAAATTGTTTCGGCAAACACTATAAGCGATTTGCACCACCTGCTTGTCAATTATTATTTTCCATTTTTCTGTCTGTGTTCTTCTGATTTTTACAGATAAGTACAATATCCATAACATTTTCCGATATATCTTCATAAAAGTGAAACCATACATCAGGCACAAAAAAAATTACAAGTCAATGTTTGAATTTTGGAGTTATGAAAGAAGTGAGAGCCAACAATATTTTCTTTATGTTTTCTATTAGACCTATTGTTGCTGATGAATTTGTTCTAATTAATTGCGTTACGATTGACACTGAATGGGAAACTGTCTCATGAAGAAATACTTAATTACTCACAAGAGTTTGGGAACCTGCATAAATTGAAGGAAATAAATTAGATTGTTATGTATAAATTTTATATGCACACGAACATAGCACTGATATGTATACACTGACTGCCAGTTTACTCAGACACACTTCCAAATTTATCTAGCAGTTGTCTGTTAAGTACATGGCCATAAAATCGCAGAAATTATCTCTGTAGTACAAGACTTCATAATACACTGTCCCAATATTTTTCAACGTATAAAGTATATCACATCAGAATTACATGTAAAGTTATACATTTGTCGAACATACCTATGAAAGGTAACTGGTCCTCTTTTTACATACTTCTCTTTACATATGTAACAAGGACAATACTGGTAAAACCCAAACATGCAGAAACACATATAAAACAAGGCAAGTAAGTGTAATATTTAAAATCTCTTTACTATTACAATTTGTAGCTAAGCAGCATCGTCATGTGACTAGCCCCGTTTGCAGTAGGCTACGCACTTTCCATAGACATGTATACTCTATGGGATTCACAAAGGCAACAAAAATTATTTCGTTAGTACTGCGTTAGTATTTACAAGAGCAAACAATTAAGCAACTGAGCATTCCTTTTTTTATTCTGTTTCTTCAGATGTGTGGTTACCATGTGTGGGTGATCAGTAATAACACACATTAAGTATCATATAAACATTTATTAAACACTGAGACAGGAAGAACAAACATGGCAGTACACAAGCTGTGTGCCGAGAGAAGACAAAGAACAAAAGCAGTTCAAAGAGATGAGACTCAAAGATAGGGCGCTCTGCACCAGACACACCACAGAGCTCCCACCCCCGGTCGCGCAAAGCACGGTGGAGGGATGCTTCACCACTCGAATTCATAATCTTCTTGCCAGCGTGGTGGTTTTAGATGGCAGCCAGCGCGAGAAGTATGCACTTCGGAAACTGTGCTGCAAGAGTCCCATGCGCCCAACGGTCGTGCAGGAGGTGAGACGTCAGTCGAAGGCAGGTCGGCAGCATCAGGAAGCAGGGCAGCAGTGTCAGGAATCAGGTCGGCAGCATCAGGAGGAAGATCAGTGAGTGGCCACGCCAGTTTCACACAATTAACAGACACAGTCTGTGGTCGCCCATGTAGGTGGATTACAAACATGTATGCACACCAAAGTAACACATGGTGAGGGCCTGAATAAGGAGGCTGCAAGGCCGCTCGCACGGTGTCATTGTGCAACATCACAAATTCACGCAAAGCAAGGTCCTTATGGGCAAACACAGGCAGTGTGGAGTGAGGGCGTGGAAGGGGGATGCAGAGGGGTGCGATGTGTGCATAAACCCGTTCAACCAGAGCAGGAAGTTCCATGGTATTGGCTGACAGTGAATCCTCTGCGAATTCTGTGGGAGGGGGGAGGGATTCACCGCATAGAATATCGGCGAGTGATGCGCGTTTCTTCTTTATGGACCAAGTGAATGCCCAGCAGGACACAAGGGAGGGGCTTGGACGATAAGCTGCCAATGCAAATAAGCATGGCCTTGAGTGTGCGGTGCCACCATTCTATCAGGCCATTTGCCTTCAGGTGATAAGCTGTGGTGTGAAATTTGGCAACACTGCAGAGTTCGCACAGACATGTAAAAAGAACGGACTCGAACTGTCGTCCTTGATCAGTCATAAGAGACTGGGGACAGCAGAAACGACCAACCCACGCCGAGACGAAAGAATGAACGGTGGTCTTGGCTGTGATGTCAATAAGAGGGACTACCTCGACCCAGCGGGTCACACAGCTGACGATCGATAACATGTATCTCTAACCCATGGAGAGGGGACGGGGCCAACGACGTCTATGTGGACGTGCCGAAGGCATCTCTTTGGAATGTCAAACTTGCCTAATGGACGCTGAACATGCCTGCCAACCTTGCTGAGCTGACACAGGACACACACGCGTGTCCAAGTGCGGCAGTTGTACTTCACACTGCGCCAGGCAAAGCTCTTAGTAACCAGCCACGTCAATGCTCACGCTCCAGGGTGGGTCAAACCGTGCAAAGCAGTAAAGACCCTATGACGAAGGGCGGTAGGAACCATGGGGTGGGGAGTGCCCGAGAGGTGTCACAAAGGACATGATCGTCGACCTATGTAGGATATGGGGCAGGATAGAGAGCAATGACTCATTGTCTGATAATATTCGCTGTATATCCTCGTCTTTGGCCTGAAGTTAGGCGAGCTCATCCAGATTCAGCAGTGCAGTTAGCATGCAGATGCGGGAAAGAAGGTCTGCCACAACATTCTCTGCATCATGGATATAGCATGCATCAGAAGAGTGTTGACAGATGTAGTCCATATCGCAGAAACTCTTCGGTGGAAGGTCCTTAGCTGGGTTATGAATAGCGCCCACAAGTGGCTTGTGATTTTTGTAGATCGTGAAAGGTCGCCCCTCATGGTCACTATGGAAATGTTTAATCACCTCATATACAGAGAGGAGCTCACAGTCGAAGGCTGACCACTGACACTGGCTCTTAGTCAGTTTCTTGGAAAAGAAGCAAGAGCGGTTGCCTTGAGTTGGCAATGTGCTGTTGTAAAACAGCGCCCACAGCTGAGTCACTGCCAACCGTCGTGATCGAAACATAGGCCTCAGGGTCGAGATGGGCGAGTGTAATGGCTTTTGCGAGGGCAATTTTCAGATTACCGAAGGTGTCGAGCATGGGTTTGGTCCAGTCCAACTTGCGTTTCCCCATGATGTTTGTACCAGAGAGGGCATCAGTGAAGGTCATTTGGACAGAGACAGCTTGAGGAATATGTTGGTGGTAAAAGTTTGCCATACCCAGAAAAAGATGAAGCTGACTATAATCCTCAGGAAGAGGAAGATCAAGTATGGTTTTGACAAGAGAACTCGTCTGTCGGAGGCCATTAGCAGAGACAGTATGACCTTGAAAGGTAACTGATGTGGAACACAGTAGACATTTATCATGATTGATCACCATGCTGTTGGCAGCGAGGGCCAAATAGACTGCATCGAGGTGAATTTGACACTCATCAGCAAAGGAGGAAAAGATCACTATATCATCTAAGTAAGCGTAACCAAATGGTAGATGTAGCAAAATAGAATCAAATGAACCGCTGCCATGTCTGCCCCACATTATTCAATCTGTAAGTCATGTAACAGTATTCAAAAAGGACGAAGGGTGTGATGGTGGCATAGGGATGATGAATGAATAGGGATTTGATGGTACACTTTGGAACAATCTAAAACAGAAAAAAACTTAGAACCATTTAGTAATTACGTGAAATTCTGGATATGAGGAATTGGGTAGTAATCGATAAAGGTGCGAGCATTAAGGGGCCTGTAGTCCCCGCACATGCATAAAGTGTCATACTTTTTAGGAACAAGGTGAATAGATGACAACTAGTTACTACTGGAGGGGTAGAGTACACCCAAAGACAACAGATCCTGAATGATTTTCTCTGCGTGCAGAAGTCTGGAAGCATTAAGGCGCCTTGCCTTATACAGGTGGGCTGTCTGTGGTGCGAATCCTCTGTCAAATGCCATTACTGATGTCCGATATTCGCCATCAGAGGGTGGCAAGAGGGGTCAGGAAGGGGTCTGCAGGCAACGTTTGTTCACTGAACCGGGGTGGTGTAGATGGTACATTGGCTGAGGTCGGTGATGGAAGACACAGTACAGGAGTGGAGCACATATATGCTTCTTGTAGATTTATCCATGGTAGTGAGCAAATGACAACAGTCAGAGGAATGTTCGATACAGATGCAGATTGGGAAGAAGGCGCAGCAGGGGCGTGTGTTGGGTCACATCGTGTGTGTGTGTGTGTGTGTGTGTGTGTGTGTGTGTGTGTGTGTGGTTTGAGGTTTTCAGGCGCTAAACAGCCTGGTCACCAGCGCCCAAACGCATAGAAACAGGAACACATGTGGTGAAGGGATGAAGATGGACAGCGAACAAGGAGAACGGCTAAAAGACACAGACCTGACGCAGTTCCAAATCCTTACATACAGAGGCAAAACAAGAGGAGAAGAAGCGCACTAAAAAGGAAAGGAAACACAAGGAAAGAGAATAGGAATTGAAGTGAAACAAGTAGGTAATCGTGACTGGCAGACCTCTTAGCTCGTTGCGGTTCTGCAGATAGGCGACTTATTGTACGCCATGCATGTGACAATCCAGCGGAAACACAGGCAATGCAGATGCGTAACGCATGATTCTGGGTGCAGCAGAGTTCATCGATTTGTGAGCGCTCGTCCCATAGATCAGAGAGCCGTCTAGTAACGCACATGAGCAGGGATGCACATGTAGAAAGCGTAGCCAAGGAGGCAGAGAGCGAAGATGTGCTGAACTCGTGTGGGCATGGAACAGCAGAGTCAGATGTGAGGCAGAGTGCGGCTGCTTACAGGTGTGGTGAAAGTTCGTAATGTTGTATAAAATCCAACACAATCACAGGTTCATCCACATTGGCAACATGGAATCTCTAAGGGAAGGTGTGGACCTGCGATAGGCGAAGCAACATCTTGATGGAGCCATAGACCACAATAGGAGAATGATTGGCAATTATTAAGATGAAGTTAGCAGGTGAAAGTGTGTCACCAGTGTTCTTGGCTGGGATAACGCTAACATCAGTGCCAGTGTTGACGAGAAAGCGAGTGCCCAATGACATGTCTGTGGATTAGAGCCGTCGTGTCGTTGAAGTGAATGGTGCAGTGTTGGATGATAGGTGCTGTGATGGAACGTGGTGGGATTTGGTGCCTAAACGTGCCCACCGGTCTCGTTTGGGAAGTGCAAGGCGCATGGCAGTTGTGGGCAGCGTCCCCATAAGTAGCATAGTACCAGCACAGCAGGTATGCCGCTTGGCAGTGCGGAAGAGAACCACAGCTGGCTGCGTAAGGGCTGTTACCTGATCAGGTTGCTGCTCCGGCGAGGTCGGCGGCTGTCGGGAGCCCACTGGCAGTACCTCCTGTAGGCTGCTAGGTAGCAGCTCCTGACTAGCAGCTGAGGCTCCGAGGCGAGTACTCTGGCCTCTGCCAGCTAGGTGCGGAACTGAAGGTGCTGACTTCGTTCAAGACAGGCGGTGTCAGTGACGAATGGTAGCGTAAGCCTGATCTGCATGCATACACAAACCGCTAGTGGCTCTGCGACACATGACAGTAGATGAAATTGCTGATCCAAAGACATCCACAATGTCCAAAGCGCGGCGCCAGGCAATGCTTGATCACCAATTAATGGTTCAAATGGTTCAAATGGCTCTGAGCACTACAGGACTTTACATCTCAGGTCATCAGTCCCATAAAACTTAGAACAATTTGAAACTTATTAGCCTAAGGACATCACGCACATCAATACCTGAGGCAGGATTCGAACCTGCATTCACGCGGTTCCAGAGTGAAACACCTAGAACCGCGCGGCCACACCGTCCGGCATCGATTAATGCACATAGACGCAGCCAAAGCTGCGAAGGGATGCGGTTGTCAAGGTGTTCGTCGTGAATAATGTGGTGGATAGCTTCTGCTGGAGGGTGGGAAAGGAGCTCGATGAGCAGTGCTTTCGCCATCGAATATTTGGGGCAGGTAGGCATTGAGGGAACGAAGTCACTGATGAGGTTCGTATGAGAGTAGAGGTGGTTCACCAGGCAGACAAAACGTGTGTCATCATTCAAATTGCTGTGGATGTCAAGTAGGTAATCCACTAAGGTGAACCAAGTCTTTGGGTTATATTTTTGCAAAGCAGGTAGCTTGAGAAACTTGGTGGGTAACATATGTTGAGGCAGCACCAGCAGGTGGAGATCCGTGCATGCAGAGCAGGATGCCTCCGACACTGAGAGTGCAGTAGTGGTGACTGGAGCGTCACTCGAGGTCTGCGTGGGGAAGCGGCCACATGCAGCGCACGTTGTGGATGGTGCTGGTGCAAAAGTCGGCATGGTGTGTCCAAACTGCATTTCTGACGAAGAGCACGGCGTGACTGTAACGGTCGGTGCTATTGCGACAGCCGGCGGAAGGTCCTAAATGCTTTCTCCGAAAATTATTTCTAGCAGTTAGTCCACGAACCCACACGAATTGTAAATGGTTGCAAAAACACACTTGACCTCTTAGCCACAAACAATCCAGAGCTAATAGAGAGCATCATGACTGATACAGGGATTAGTGATCACAAGGTCGTTGTAGCTAGGCTCAATACCGTTTCTTCCAAATCCACCAGAAACAAACACAAAATAATTTTATTTAAAAAAACGGATAAAGTGTCACTAGAAGCTTTCCTAAGAGACAATCTTAATTCCTTCTGACCTGACTATGCAAATGTAGACGAGATGTGGCTCAAATTCAAAGATATAGTAACAACAGCAATAGAGAGATTCATACCTCATAAATTGGTAAGAGATGGAACTGATCCCCCATGGTACACAAAACAGGTCCGACCGCTGCTGCAGAGGCAATGGGAAAAGCATGCGAAGTTTAGAAGAACGCGAAATCCCGAAGATTGGCTAAAATTTACAGATGCGCGAAATTTGGCACGAACTTCAATGCGAGACGCCTTTAATAGGTTCCACAACGAAACATTGTCTCGAAATTTGGTAGAAAATCCGAAGAAATTCTGGTCGTATGTAAAGCACACAAGCGGCAAGACGCAGTCAATACCTTCGCTGCGCACTGCAGATGGTACTGATGCCGACAACTGTGCCGCTAAAGTGGAGTTATTGAACGCAGTTTCCAGAAATTCCTTCACCAGGGAATACAAATGGAATATTCCAGAATTTGAAACACGAACAGCTGCTAGCATGAGTTTCTTAGAAGTAGATACCATAGGGGTTGCGAAGCAACTCAAATCGCTTGATACGGGCAAGTCTTCAGGTCCAGATTGTATACCAATTAGGTTCCTTTCAGATTATGCTGATACAATAGCTCCCTACTTAACAATCATATACAACCGCTGGCTCACCAATAGATCTGTACCTACAGATTGGAAAATTGCGCAGGTCACACCAGTGTTTAAGAAGGGTAGTACGAGTAATCCATCAAACTACAGACCTATATCAGTGACGTCGGTTTGCAGTAGGGTTTTGGAGCATATACTGTATTTAAACATTATGAATCACCTCGAAATGAAAAATCTATTGATACATAATCAGCATGGTTTCAGAAAACACCGTTATTGTGCAACGCAGCTAGCTCTTTATTCGCACTAAGTAATGGCCGCTACCGACAGGGGATCTCAAGTTGATTCCGTATTTCTAGATTTCTGGAAAGCTTTTGACACCATTCCTCACAAGCGACTTCTAATCAAGCTGCGGACCTGTGGGGTATCGTCTCAGTTGTGCGACTGGATTCGTGATTTCCTGTCAGGAAGGTCGCAGATCGTAGTAATAGACGGCAAATCATCCAGTAAAACTGAAGTGATATCAGGTGTTCCCCAGGGAAGCGTCCTGGGACCTCTGCTGTTCCTGATCTATATAAATGACCTGGGTGAGAATCTGAGCAATTTTCTTAGGTTGTTAGCAGATGATGCTGTAATTTACCGTCTAGTAAGGTCATCCGAAAACCAGTATCAGTTGCAAAGCGATTTAGAAAAGTTTGCTGTATGGTGTGGCTGGAGCCAGTTGACGCTAAATAAGGAAAAGTGTGAGGTGATCCAGGTGATCCACATGAGTTCCAAAAGAAATCCGTTGGAATTCGATTACTCGATAAATAGTACAATTCTCAAGGCTGTCAGTTGAACTAAGTACCTGGGTGTTAAAATTATGAACAACTTCAGTTGGAAAAACCACATAGATAATATTGTGGGGAAGGCGAGCCAAAGGTTGCGTTTCATTAGCAGGACACTTAGAAGATGCAACAAGTCCACTAAAGAGACAGCTTACACTACACTCGTTCGTCCTCTGTTAGAATATTGCTGCGCGGTGTGGGATCCTTACCAGGTAGGATTGACAGAGGACATCGAAAGGGTGCAAAGAGGGGCAGCTCGTTTTGTATTATCACGTTATAGGGGAGAGAGTGTGGCAGATATGATATGCGAGTTGTGATGGAAGTCATTACAGCAAAGATGTTTTTCGTCACGGCGAGATCTATTTACGAAATTTCAGTCACCAACTTTCTCTTTCGAATGCGAAAATATTTTGTTGAGCCCAACCTACATAGGTAGGAATGATCATCAAAATAAAATCAGAGAAATCAGAGCTCGAGCAGAAAGGTTTAGATGTTCGTTTTTCCCGCGCGCTGTTCGGGAGTCGAATGGTAGAGAGATAGTCTGATTGTGGTTCTCTGCCAAGCACTTAAATGTGAATTGCAGAGTAATCATGTAGATTTAGATGTAGAAGGTGGTTGCGGCACAGCCACGGTGGGGGCTGACCAGGAAACCGGAGCTGGGAGAACGGCCGGTGCCGTTACGAAAATGGGTGGAAGGCTGTCGTGGTGCCACCACGGCGCAACTATTACAGATACTGGCGCGGTTGATGCGGCCAGCGTCGCCGAGATGGCATGCGGTCAGGGGGTTCTAACACTAGTCATATAAGAGTTTTGCTACCCTGTGCACAGAAAAGTTCGAATCACAGGTCTGGAACTTCATCTGCATGTCAAACCAACCCATATGTAACTGCGTAGATGAGGGGTAAATCACAAAGTCTTTCACTGGATGATCATTCACGATGTCGTTAAGCCAATGTGCACTGTCTATGTTGTGCCTGTTGTTGTGCTGACACACTAGACGGTGCCCACATAGAGCCCGTTAAAGTTAGCTGGCCGCCGGCATGGCTGTTCAAATTTAACCAAACGCGCATTAGGTACACTAGACCATTCATGGTCGAAAGCACAATAAATAGGGTGCGTGGCACGAGAACAGAAAGACATTGTTAGATCCATTGTGGTGAGAACAATAATATGGGCTGGCACACGAAGTTCGTTAATGACGAAAACGAGCACAAAATAACTCGCGATCACACGACGACGATGTCAGGATCACCACTGTTGTTATCACGTATGGGTGGTCGGCAATAACACGCACTAAGTATTGTATATACATTTATTAGACACTGAGACAGAAAGAATAAACATGGCAGAACACAAGTTGCATGTCGAGAGAAGACAAAGAGTCAAAGATAGGGCGCTCTGAGCCAGTGACCCCACTGATGTATCGAACAATGAACACATTAAAACCTTCCCAATGATAGTAATTTTCCTCGTGAAGAAATTGTAGAAGTGATAGTGAAAGATCTGACTCAATTGTGGCAGGTACCAAAGTGAGTTCAACAAAGCATCTTTACTGCCACAGAATATCAGCAACTTTTCTGTTGAAAAGTTAATTTTGGAAAGAATAAAAGTGAATACGTTGAGCTACACTAAGAAAATCCAAGCTTGCTTGTAGTTGCGTGTAACTGGTATCTTTTGAATAATGCCGCAAAAAAGCACCAAATATACTTTGAATTGATGTAGAAGCCATTGTTCTTAATATATATAATACATTTGAGGAGAGTGTGTACAAAGCTTTCAGACTAATTTCATCAACAGGGAAACAGTTCTAAGTTTCAGAATTCATGGGAATGACTCTCTATATGAACTTCGAATAGACGAGGATTTGATGTTTGAAGAATGTCAGCAATTAAACATCTTACTCAACGAAGAAGAGGAAAACTTTTTTAAACTTAAGTCTGTGGATGAAATATTTTTGTCATTATGAAACCTGTGAAAACCTGTTCAACATGGTCTGTTTCGTGTTTTCTATAACTTACCCCTGTGTTGCTCCATAAAGAATTTTTAGTCTCATGAAGAACAATGGAGAGCTCAGAGAAACAGTTTGTCAGTGGCTACATCAAAAGCTGCATTGCTGGCACGTCCACATATAATTCATTTTCATGTGAAAGCAATTTCGTCGTATCCTTGATGAGGGAGAAAGGAAGATAAGGAGGTTTAAAAGCTAGCTCAAAGATCAATAAGATGAACTGCAGTGCTTTCTTATAATGTACTTGAATTTTAGGTCTGTTATTCAGAAAAACGGAACAATCCTAGTTCCACAGCTCACAACAACATATCAAAACGATCATAGTTTGTATTTTCCTAATTGCAGCACTGCACCACTAGTAGGTCCTTTCATAGCGTTGTCACTTCTCACGACTATGGCCTATGTTAGGTTCACATCTTGTTGGTAATTTGGTTTAATCACCAACAAGATTAAAAATGACAACCATTTATGCATGTTTACTTTCATTGTCTGCTATGGTGAGATGGCAGCAAATATTTCACATTGTGTATTCGTATCCAGAGCAACGCTGTGACAGGTGAAGAGGATGAATTAATGATATGTGTTGCTGCAATAATTATAATTGACGAGATAAGCAGAAAAAGAAAAATATGTAGTAGTCATTGTTGGATTGAGAGCATTTGGCAGCTTCCAACAAACTTTTAACATATTTTCAAACCCTTAAAGAAACTTTTTCTCGCTGATATCCCAAATAAAATGACGAAAGGAAAAAGTTAATTTGCTTACTACCTTTTCGCTGTACATCCAGAAAAAAGTCAGCTTCACTCATGATGTTTAAATTTATTACTTCTATCTACCGACTATATTCGCAACTTAGTGTGCAGTCAGTATCCACAAAGAGCACTGATTGTATCTGCAAAATTACATCATTGTGCTACACATAGTTCAGTAGATACAGCTTTGCAGACATTTAGATGCGTAAAAAACTTGATTTTGTTTAAAATGTAAGGCAAATTATCCAGACTGTCCTCATCTGCTGTTTTATAATGAAAGCACTTAGCGACACACAACAAAATTTAAGCATTACAAATCTTTTCTATCTTAATTTTCTTGGCATCAAATACTTAACACATTAATTTACTTGTGAAGTAATGAGACGTTTGAAGGTGTTTTATACATGTGCATTCGATTGTTTGAAGAATAGGTTGTTGACTGGTACTGTAGAAGACATGACAGAAATAGCGTCTGTGTGAAATGAGTTTGAAAAACAGTTGCAGTGTCGGTTCATTTCACTAGCACGTCACCGTCCAACTTTCAAATTCTGATAACTGTTATAGAGCGAGGTATTTCAAAGAAAGGCAACAATTTCAGAAAAGCAATTTCTTTCAAGCAAAGCTGTTACTCTTTGGTTTTTGACAACAGGTGATTCCCATCTCAAATAATTCCTGCACTTTTTGAAGTGACAGTGGATAAACAAACACAAGCACCGCATAGTGACATCTGGTGGTAACAGACCACAAACAATGTCCCTTTGATCTGTACCGACACAGATGTTGCATGCGGGTATTCTGTTTATTTATTTACGTGTGTGTTCATGACGTGTTGCGATGATCGGTAGCCCAGTACTTGCCACGAACAATTTTTTTCCAATATTGTTACAGAACATATTTCAAACGCAGTGTAACCTTTACGATTACACAAAGCGCCACGTGAAAACCCGTACACTTCTCAGTAGGTACTTTACCGTTCTAGATGATCTGGGAGTAACCAAATTATTCAACAAATATTCATGGATACTTACCAGTTACTGACTAAGACCTTTCGATTGTACTGGTTAACTAATCTGTCGTCCATTTATACTTTTTATAGAAACAAATAATTATATTTCAACAAGGAAAACTCCACTATGGAATTTTATCTCCAGAGATAGCATGTAAACAGTTACAGAGATTGTACCTGCATCTCGCGGTTACCAGAGAACTGGTTTCTGATAGACTAAGGTTCATTATGTAAAATGTACGGCAGAAAATCTGGGATTGTTAAGCATCTGGAGGTATAATAAACTGACACAGTCATGAGATGGCTGTAGAGGTTTACGCTGTATGTTCCTTTGAAGCTGGTGCCGCCATATAGGATGCCCCAAACATTAGCAGACTACTGCACTGTTTATGATTACTTCTTGTTCTTAAGTTCTGTCTTGTGCCTCGCAAAAGCTGTTTTAAATACCCTATAGTAAATGTTACAATGCTTTCATTAACAACACAGTGCGAGGAAGGCATTTTCAGACGTATTTCTTGGATTACATACGTATTTGATCCAGTAATACGTCACATTTGGCGTCGTTAATTCATCTTTATTTTTGATAATAGCTTCGAATAACTAAGGAGATAGGTATGTGATGAGAAAGGGCTACTTTCATAATGCCGCATTTTCCTGAATACGGACTGACGAAACTAATGTTCAGTCTATGTTCTCTTCCCAAAAATCCTGTGAACATATTTTACTATGTTTGGTCATTTTCCAATCTTTGCTTCTCACAGCGCTCCGCAAATGAGCTTTTGAGTTGGACAGAAATACAACTATTACAGTAAAAGTAATCAGCACAACCAAAATTCATGAAAAAAAGAAAACATCGCTTGAACAAGTCCACATACAAATAAAATGTGATTTCTTTCCATTTTATACTATAATGAGAACTGTTAGTACACCAGTAGAAAGACGCAAGCTCGCATTTTCGATCAAAATACTTCCACCAGAAGCTAATGTTGGTGCGCCTAACATGATGGCTGTGGGCAACAAGATTGTGACGTCATGACCTCTCCCCTTATTATACTTTCATGATTAAGCAGCTGCCAGCAGGCTTATGCGCATATACAGAGCTGAAGTGTTTAAGCAGCACCTTCTCTCGCTTTTGGCAACTTTGTGTCTGGGGACACAAACGAATGTGCAACAGGGCACAAGAGTTATCTCTGGTGTAAACACCAGACGAATGTACACGAATGGCATTTGATCATGCACAGATCGAATTTGTAGGTTATTGGGTTTAGGTGAACAAAATATTTGCTATGTCGAAAGTGAGCTAATGTGTCATACCTCTCTGCCTATTTACATACTCTTAGGTATCTATATTAGATGTTCTATGTAATGTGCGTTTGTAAAGTGCTGGGAACGCATTAAATAAAATATAATATATGTTCGTAATAGTGTTTCTCCACCATCATTATTGTATTGTGCAAAAATATAATCAGCAAGTTCCCAAACAACTTAGAAGAAAATGGAACTCTAAATCTGAAAAATATATTTTTCTTGGATGCTATGAAGATTCCAATGGTGGCAGCTGCATAAATACAAAAAACAAAAGAGTAATAACTAGCAGTGATGAAATATTTCTAGAATCTGGTGAAAATGAAACAAATTGTGAAAAAGTGTGGTGTAGGCGAGATGTTAATCATAAAGCAGATGTCTAAGAACATACAAAAGCACCAACAAAGTTAGAAACAAAAGGACCTGAAGAAGTTGTTCAGAAAGAATCAGATACGTCTATTGAAGATCAAATAGGTAATGAGATCTAGAAAATTGCAACAGCAGAAGACGTACATTTAGTCGTTCGTCATGTACAATCAAACCAAAGCAGCATCCAGACTATGGGCTGCTCAGGCATTCAAAAATGAACTTCTTATAGTTACAAGGAGCCTTGGTCACCTCTAATGCAGAAATTGGAAAAAATCTATAGAAAAGGAATTTATCAATTAATCTGAAACAGAAGACATACATGTATGTCTATGGCTGAAGCAAGCTGTAGGTATCGTTGCCCAAAATGTCTGTTGTCGCGCTCTTTATCTCTAGCATAGCCCAGGAAATTGGCACTAGGCTTGGGCATGTTTTGGTTTTAAAGGATATGATATCTGTAAAACAATGTTTTAATTTTCGTTTTATGCATATCATTCTGTATCAGCTTACAATGTGAACTTTCTAACATACTTTTCAATGGGATAATACGAAAAGAAAACACAGTTTAACAGCAAACGTATATTTTTCCCAATCTATTACCGAAACCTGCGCTAAGCAACAGATAAGCGGTAAGGCAATCAAAGTTTTGGGTAGAACTACGTCAGCAGTGCTCTTCGACAAATTAATTACAAGTCAGGAGCAGCAGTTATAATACTTAACATTCGCTGGAACTTCGTTTGAGCACATAAAAACAATTTTTGTGATAATATTCACTGCATATGCAATGAATTCAATTGGTATAAATGAACAATTCGTGAAAAAAGGGACATTACATCCAACTCTGTGAAGCTGCTCGAATTCGCTATCACTGCAGTGAAAGTTTGGACACACCTAACAATAATGTTCTACAACAAATGTGTAGTAACAGTGAATGATTATTTCTAGTGATATCACGCTACTGTGGAGTATGCATGTCCCGAGTGGGCCTACGCTGCTTTCACAAGATACAGAAATTGTGAGTGGTACAAATATAACAATGATGCGAGCACAATGTGCTCGTACTTCATAGAGGTTGCTGAGTTGCCTGGCAAAGCAGGCATCCGATCCCTCCTCTAGTGATACAAGATGCATGCAACCGATTTTTCTCTTTCCTGTCGTACATCTCGAAACTGGCACATCAGGATCCTCAGTGCATATGATAGGGACAAAGTGTGGAAAAAGAGGCAGTACCTGTGACTGTTAATGGGTTGAGACCACTCATTTCAGAGTCATTTTTTCAACCTGCCACATCCGACCCATCATTCTGTTGCTAATCATCTGTCTTTAATCATTACAAGTTCTATATCTTCATGTCATATTGATCATTGCCTGGATAGTTAGACGTCATTCCTGGCATGCAAAAGTTCAAATGTGTGTGAAATCTTAACTGCTAAGGTCATCAGTCCCTAAGCTTACGCACGACTTAACCTAAATTATCCTAAGGACATCACATACACCCATGCTCGAGGGAGGACTCGAACCTCCCCTGGGACCAGCCTGCACTGACTGTAGCGCCTTAGACCGCTCGGCTAATCACGCGGGGCCCTGGCAAGAAAATTTGAAGTAAATTCCAACTGGGAAACACTTCATCGAGGTATCTGTGCGGGAACACCCCACAGTGACATAGAAATATAGCAGATAAACAGTCTAGAAATGCAATTCTGTGAAATAAATGGCGAGGAGTCTGCGAAGTTCAGATACGCTTGAAATGCTGTATTCTTATAGTTCCCATATAGTTCAACAGAATTAGCATTGAAATCGAAAATAATTGCTTAAAAGGTTTCATTGTTTTAATGGCTTCATTTGTGTCCCAATATGACTACCCAAGGTCTTTCCCCCTTGATGGAGCAGTGGAAAAGTGTTGGGGGGCAAAAATGTATCTGAAAAAGAGATATTTTTTCGGTTTTGTTATTATATCTCGTAAATGGCTCACAATATCGGACACATAGTACAATTAACAATTGTATGGCATGAAATTCTGCATTCAATGAGACCATCCACATATTTTTTGGACCACCCGTTTCCACATTAGTACTCTTCAAAACTGGGCCAATTTTACATGTTCATGAAACATTTTCGTTTTTACCTCTGTTGTCTGGTAATATCGTTGAAACTAACCCACCTATCAATAATGTCGTTCATAAAAAAAGATATGGAGCAATAACTTCAGCATTAGATGAAACCAAAAGTGAATTTATTTGACCATCCATTTGTGTACAGCTCCTCATTAAAGTTGGACCATTTCTCATGATCAGTGAAGACAATTTCTAATTTAGCTCTTCAGTAATTCTTAGGTACACTCTTTTAAATATATCTTAAGTACTTCACATTTACAAGTCTAGGTTTCTAGAGCAGTTTGGCACAGATAATTCAAAAGTAATATTTTCATGGGTAAAGCTTGAGTAGTTTTTTTTTTTTTAATTTTTGCAGAGGCAGGTGTAAATTCCATGACAAGAAAAGTAAGATCAGTTTCGGAAATTCCTGTTAAATGACAAAGCCTTTTTACACCTTGTTATTCTGTTTTTGTGTATATGTTCTGCTGGGCAAGCCAGTGTAATAATGAAAAAACTGTATCTTTTGTACTTCCTGAGATAATGGACAGGAAAGTTGCCTCCAAAAAATCAGAACACCACATTTGATCAAATTTACCGGCAAATATCTTTATAGAGGTTGACTCAGATTTTAATTTAAACTGAATCATTATAAAGAACAGCTTATTCTCTACTAGAATGCTGTTTGTTTATCCCTGGTCCTCTATGAGTTGAATGGTTATAGAACTTGAAAGATGACGCAACTCGTCATATTTAATGTATGTATTGATATGCAAAAATATGGTGCTCTAACTTACGATAGCAGTGACGATGGCACAAGGGCGGAGAGGTGATGCGTGATGCGTAAATGTGTCGGAGGCGGCCCGAGGAAAATGTGTCGCGGCGCAGGTGTGAGTTCGCGGAGACACGCTAGCGTCGCGGCAGGCTGCACGTCGCACGTTGCGGTCGCGGGAAACACTGGCACTTTTCACCGCGTGGCGTGTCGTTCTCTGTGGGTAAATAACTGTGTTGTTTGGCGTGCGTCCACCCTGGAAAAACGTGGGAACTGGTGAGACCCGGCCAGAAAAAGCTTTTACCTAAGCCACACCTGTCCGTTTGTCCGCGTGTGGCTCTAGGCGCCACTGGAGAGCAATAAACTGTGTCGCCTAATTGGCGGACGCAGGATGTTGCTGCCTGGTAACTGCACACTCACATTATGCACTATATTCTGGTAAAGCAGAAGCTGCTCTTCCAAATGGTGCATTTTAAATTAAAATCAGAGGTGACCTATATTAATATATTTGCCTCAAAATTTGGTCAAATATAGGGTTCTGATTTTTTTGAAGGTAACTTTCTGGAGATTACCTTAGGAATTACAAAAGATACACTTTTGTCATTATTACACTAGCTTGCTAGGCAGAACACACACAAAGGCAGAATAACAAGATGCAAAAAGGCTTTGCCATTTAATAAGAGATTGTCAAAATTGACCATAAATTAATTGTCGATGAGTTTACCCCTGACTTTGAACAATTTTTAAAATTTTTTTTTAATGTTTCCTCTCTGCACAAAACTGATCTAGAGACCTAGATTTGTAAATGTGAAACACCTTACATGTGTAGCAAT
The DNA here is from genome assembly GCF_023897955.1 of Schistocerca gregaria. Taxonomy (NCBI): domain Eukaryota; kingdom Metazoa; phylum Arthropoda; class Insecta; order Orthoptera; family Acrididae; genus Schistocerca; species Schistocerca gregaria. The sequence goes on from NC_064924.1 coordinate 546,208,824, forward strand.
GAAAGTACAAACTTTGTCATACAGAAATGGGTGGTCCATTTCACTTTCGGTCTCATCAAATGCAGAATTTATTCCTATATATCGTTTGTTTAAATTGTTCAAATGCCTCTAAGAACTATGGGACTTAACATTTGAGGTCATGAGTCCCCTAGAACTTAGAACTACTTAAACCTAACTAACAAAAGACATTACACACATCCATGCCCGAGGCAGGATTCGAACCTGGAACCGTAACAGTCGCTCAGTTCTGGACTGAACTGCCTAGAAATGCTCGCCCACTGCGGCCGGCATATCGTTTGTATGAATCACTTTATTGAGAGATGGGTTTGTTTCAACGATATTACCAAAAAACGAGGTTAAAGCGAAAATTTTTCATGAACATGTAAATTTGGTCCAATTTTGAAGAGCGCTAGTAAGGAAACTGGTGGTCCAAAAAATATGTGGATGGTTTCATTCAATGCATAATTTCATTCCCTGCAATTTGTTATTGCACTATGTTTCCGATATTGTGAGTCATTTATGAGATATAATCCCAAAACCAAAAAATACCCCTTTTTGGGTACATATTTGCCCCCAACACTATTCCACAACTCCACTGAGAGGGAAAACCTAGGATAGTCATATAGGGCCACAAATAAAGCCATTAAAACAATAAAACCTTTTGTAGCAATTATTTCTGATTTGTCTAATTTTTATGTTTAACCCTACCAGACCAATACATGGAGCAACAAGAAAGGAACAGAACGGTTAGTCGATCTAAATCAATGACTGGTTGCTGAGTGCCTGGAAATACTGCTCCGCACATGGCTCAACTCTGAAATGAGAAACTGAAGTAGTAGTGTGTGAGAGTGGAGGAGAGGAACAGGGCTCGTCTCCCAAATGTGCATGTATGCGGCATATTCAGACACTAAGAATGCAGGGATACTGCGAGGTGCCCCTGACTGTAGCTAAGAAGAAATGTCAGCAACTTTTAACGAAATGAGATGTTTGGAAGTGGAATATTTCAATACATCAACGAATGAGTGGCCAAGCAAGTGGTACCGACAGTTGGGATACCAGGTTACTTTGGAATAAGGCTGGGCATCTCGGACATATTCTGAGTCGTGGTCAGCTTTGTGCTCATACGGCAAAGACTACTAAATCCACCGGTTAGTCCCTCAACCGTTAGGGGTAAAACTCAATGGGACTTGGGACAAGTAAGGCTAACAACCTGCTTCCCTGGTACTTTAAATATGATGCTGGCAACAATCTGAGCAAAATGCCTCGGACCTTTGCAGGTGACAGAGTCCCACCTCTAACTGACAAACCAGGGACTCCGAATATACGACTTGGCAAACAAATAGTAATGAGATGGGGAGCTATTAATATCAAGGGGGGTACTCTGGAAAGAATGTAGAGCTGGCAGAGGCTGCAAGTAAGATGGCGTTGAACGTTTTAGCTGTTAGTGACATTCGAGTAAGGGGTGAGAAAGAAGAGGAAGTGGGAGAATACAAGGTCTACCCGTCAGGAGTCAAAGCAGGAATAGCACAATGGGGTGTAGGGCTTTACATCAGGAAAGAAATGGAACCCAGCGTAGTTGCAATAAGGTATGTAAACGAACGACTGATGTGGATAGATTTGACAGTGTCTAGCAAGAAAATTAGGATTGTGGCAGTATATTCGCATTGTGAAGGGACAGATCAAGATAAGATGGATAGTTTTTATGAGGCACTCAGTGATGTAGTTGTTAAAGTAAAGGACAAGGACAGTGTCTGATCATGGGTGATTTTAATGCCAGGATTGGAAATCGAACAGAAGGGTATGAAAAGGTTATGGCTAAATTTGGAGAGGATATGGAGGCCAACAGGAACGGGAAACAACTCTTGGATTTCTGTGCCAGCATGGGCTTAGTAATCACAAACTCCTTTTTTAAACATAAGAACGTTCACCGGTATACTTGGGAAGGCAGGGGAACCAGATCTGTCATTGACTATATATTAACAGATCAGTAATTTAGGAAGGCTGTGAGGGACAGCCATGTATTCAGGGGATTCTTTGATGACACTGATCATTATTTAATATGCAGTGAAATTGGGATTGTGAGGCCAAAAGTGCAGGTGGTCAGGTCCGTATGTAGGAGGATAAGAGTGGAGAAACTTCAGGATAAGGAAATCAGGCACAAGTACATAACAATGATCTCAGAAAGGTACCAGTTAGTTGAATGTAGCCAATTACAGTCATTGGAAAAGGAATGGACAAGGTACAGGGACACAGTATTAGAAGTGGCTAAAGAATGTCTTGGAACAGTAGCGTGTAAAGGTAGGATGAAGCAAACAGCTTGGTGGAATGACACAGTCAAGGCAGTCTGTAAAAGGAAAAAGAAGGCGTATCAAAAATGGCTACATACTAGAACTCAGGTAGACAGAGAAAGTTATGTTGAAGAAAGTAAGAACCAAAGCCAAACAGATAATTGCAGCATCCAAGAAGAAATCTTGGGAAGACTTTGGAAACAGGTTGGAGACTTTGGGTCAAGCGGCTGGAAAACCATTCTGGAGTGTAATTAGCAGTCTTCGAAAGGGAGGTAAGAAGGAAATGACAAGTATTTTGGACAGGTCAGGAAAACTGCTGGTGAATCCTGTGGATTCCTTGGGCAGGTGGAGAGAATATTTTGAAGAGTTGCTCAATGTAGGTGAAAATACGATCAGTAATGTTTCAGATTTCGAGGTACAATGGGATAGGAATGATGATGGAAATATGATCACATTTGAAGAAGTGGAGAAAATGGTCAATAGAGTGCAGTGCAGTAAAGCAGCTGGGGTGGATGAAATTAAGTCGGAACTCATCAAATACAGGCGGAATGTCAGGTCTTAAATGGCTACACAGGATAATTGAAATGGCGTGGGAGTCGGGACAGGTCCCATCAGACTGAACAAAAGCAGTGATCACACCAATCTTTAAACATGGAAACAGAAAAGATTGTAACAACTGCAGAGGTATCTCTTTAATCAGCGTTGTGGGTAAAATCTTCTCAGGTATTGCTGAAAGGAAAGTGAGAGTATTAGTTGAGGACCATTTGGATGAAAATCAATGTGGGTTTAGGCCTCTTAGAGGTTGTCAGGACCAGATCTTTAGCTTACGGCAAATAATGGAGAAGTGTTATGAGTGGAACAGGGAGTTGTATCTATGCTTTATAGATCTGGAAAAGGTATATGACCGGGTTCCTAGGAGGAAGTTATTGTCTATTCTACGAGATTATGGAATAGGAGGCAAACTTTTTGCAAGCAATTAAAGGTCTTTACATGGATAGTCAGACAGTAGTTAGAGTTGACAGTAAATTGAATTCATGGTTCAGAGTAGTTTCAGGGGTAAGACACGGCTGCAACCTGTCTCCACTGTTGTTCATATTATTTATGGATCATATTTTGAAAACAATAGACTGACTGGGTGGGATTAAGATATGTGAACACAAAATAAGCATTCTTGCATATGCGGATGACTTAGTTGTGATGGCAGATTCGATTGAAAGTTTGCAAAGTAGTATTTCAGAGCTAGATCAGAAATGTAAGGATTATGGTATGAAGATCAGCATCTCCAAAAGGAAAGTAACGTCAGTGGGAAAGAGAAATAAATGGATTGAGTGCCAAATAGGAGGAACAAAGTTAGAACAGGTGGACGCTTTCAAGTACTTAGGATGCATATTCTCACAGGACAACATAGTGAAAGAACTGGAAGCGAGGTGTAGCAAAGCTAATGCAGTGAGCGCTCAGCTACGATCTACTCTCTTCTGCAAGAAAGAAGTCAGTACCAAGACTAAGTTATCTGTGCACCGTTCAATATTTCGACCAACTTTGTTGTTTGGGAGCGAAAGCTGGGTGGATTCATGTTAACTTATCAACAAGGTTAAGGTTACGCATATGAAAGTAGATGAGTTGATTGCAGGTACTAGTAGATGGGAACAATGGCAGGAGGCTGTCCACAATGAGGAAATCACAGAAAAACTGGGAATGAACTCTATAGATGTAGCAGTCAGGGCGAACAGGCTTAGATGGTGGGGTCATGTTACACTCATGGGAGAAGCAAGATTACCCAAGAGACTCATGGGTTCAGCAGTAGAGGGTAGGAGTCGGGACAGACCAAGGAGAAGGTACCTGGATTCGGTTGAGAATGATTTTGAAGTAATAGGCTTAACATCAGAAGAGGCACCAATGTTAGCACTGAATAGGGGATCATGGAGGAATTTTATAAGGGGGACTATGCCCCAGGCTGAACACTGAAAGGCATAATCAGTCTTAAATGATGATGATGATGATGATGATGTAAGTACAAGGGTAATGGGATTTTCAGTGCAATTTTGATATCAGATTGACATGCAGATTAATTAAATTGACCAATAAATTCCCCGACCACGTCCAACCCCACGCACGGATGATGTCATGTGTTTTTGTCAGTCTGCATGTGAGTATGAGAAAACTCTCTCCCATGACCACCTACCCAATTGGTGAGAATTTCGAATTTTGTCGGGGATTTCGATTTTGGGGGGAATTTAATTGAACCAGGGCTGTCCAGATGGAGGAGAGGAAGTTTAGGATAATGTACTTTATTTATTTTGGTTGGGAAACTAATGGAAAGATCGGTACAAATTAATTATTTAATCATAATGATTGGGCCTAATTACACAACTATATGCATAGTGCTACACAAGGAATGCCTAAAATCGCTATACAGCTCAAAAATTGGCGATGTCATGCAACTGGTGTTATCCCACTGGGAAAAAAATTCGCAATACCACTCGAAACTAGTGACAGACACACTCAAACTCTACTCTCCACCTGCAAGCTGGGAAGGAAAATGCAGGGATGTAAGGTACTATCTTTATTCTTTTTGATGGGAAATGTGGTCAACTGATGAGATGCTGGTGTTGGACAAGAGGAGTTTAATAAGTGTATTAACTGTAAGCATACAAGTGAGGACAGTATCTATCATTGTTTGAAGTTAGAGTTCGTTACATATGCACACTCAAAAATCACCCTACAGGCCTCGTAATCAAAGCCAAGACACGCTACCACAACTGATGGAAAAAATGCATCACTGTTCTAGTAATGTATTGGGGAAAATCATAGTCCCAAAAGAAACCTGTGGGGGCAGTATTTGGAAGTGCATTCTCCTTCATAGACGCTCACAAACTGCTGAAATTCGAGGCCCTCTTACCTCCTCCCATCCCTCCCCTCCCTCCCTACCTCCATCCATTCATTCACCTGTTGGTGGGGACACAGACTTTTCAAATGGCCAGCTGCACTGCCAAGTGCATCACAGCTTTTCTGTGACCCACCATCCTTGTGGAAGCATGAGCTGGCTGTAGCCACTGACCTCCTTGAGGCGACGATCCTTTGTCAACACAAAAGCATATATAGTCAACTAAACAATAGGAGATAAAAGGGCAGCCATCCCAAGAGCAACATGTTCGTCTACAATGTAGCGACACAGGCCCACCACCACACGCTGCCCCCACAGTCATAGGGCGCATCTGTGGCGGCGACCTCACTCAGACTAGGCATGCCCCCAATGCCTCCAATAGCCCCGTCATCCTGCGTTGGAGAACACTTCTTTTTAACGTCAACACAACTCTTTCTTGCAATCTGTTAAACGTATTTCTCATAACGACTGAAACCCCTCTGGAACATCAAAGAGTTTTGGGAGAACACTCCAGGTGGCTTTTTCAAAAGCAGGATGCTTGGAAAACAGGAAGCCTTCTACCTAAAGCGACCACAGACCCCAGAGTAGACTCACACCACAGTGTCTTCAGTACACTGTGTCCTCATGAGCATATTATGGACGCTGACAAAAGCTACACATACAATAGAGCGAGACGTCGGCGTCCCTCAGAACAAAACCGTAATAAATGAGGTCTATAATAGCTGTTTGTCTAAAAAGACAGCCGTGACTTCCTAGGGAACTCACACACCACGCCATTCTGCGCACTGGACTGTGACACTTGTATTTAACATCAATGCGTCCCCCATAATCAAACAGTTACTATAAAACGGAAAATACAACTGCCTTTTCACCAAAAACAAGAGCATTCCATTTTCTTTTAGTTTTATGAGTGAAAGCGGTATAGCTTTTACGTTCAACCGCAAGATACAATTCGCATCTCATTATTTTCCAACATCCAACGATGTGCACCGCCGCTGATTACCGATGATCAGCAGTAGAAGTGGGCCAAACGGTTATTCTGGAATAACCGTTATCACAGTTCCAGTTATTCTCTGATAACCGTTATCGTTAACGGTTATTAATAACTGCCAAGTTATTTTTTCGCTAGCGAATACCGAATACCCCGAGGGACTACAGTTAAATAACAACATAGTTGGAATCCATCAGTTTAGTTATCAGTATAACTGCGAGTAGTGTGAAATGGCAGAAATGTCTTATGAATCGTGTCATAACCTTAACTTATTAACTCCGGGTACATTTTAGTTGATGTTAGAACGATTATTAGTGTTTCATATTATATCTTTGTAGGATATCGGTCGCTATTAGAAATATTATCTTCGCAGGTGCGACAAAGTACACGGAACTTCGCCACAGTACTGTTTAAGTAAAATGTTAACAACGTGCGTTTTTAAGTATGAAGTAATATGTAAACGGAGTACTGTAGGTTAAATTCGAAGCTTAATTTCTTGTGCTTCTCACATAATAGAATAAAGTGTACAGCCTTGTAATACAACAAAAAATATATTTAATGTGACAGATTCGTTCACTCCTGTGCTGTAAAAGCTAGTCCTATTGGGGAAAGTGTGAGTACGCTAATCCAAGTTTTATGGCAGATTTGGAAACTGCTCGATTCCTCCAGCTACAGTATGTTTATAACATATGAAGACTTGCAGATCAAAAAGGTTGGCGGTGTTACATTTCTGGGACTACAACTCGATAATAAATTCAGTTGGGAAGGGCATACCACATTTTTTCACTCTATTATTTCATAAGGGAGCATATTCTGTGTTAACTTATCAAACGCAGCAAAAGTTTTTCGCATGTAAAAGCGGGAAATAAAAATCGTTTGTGGTATAAATTCAAGAACATCATGCAGGAACCTGTTCAAGGAACTTTGTATTCTAACCACTGCTTCCTAGTATATTTATTCCTTAATGAAATTTGTGACAAGTATTTCCAACCAATAGCTCAATACATAATATCAGTACTAGAATAGGGAACAGCAATCTACATAAAGACCTAAAATCACTTACCTTGGTCCAAAAGGCGTCGGGCGTCAGTCTTCGTGTGGGGGCGTGTGTTTTTTATTAGCTATCTTTTGTTTAACCTAATTCCATCTACATCTACATATATACTCCGCTAGCCACCAAGTGGTGTGTGGTGGAGGACACTATTCGCGTCAAATTCGTATTTCCCCTGCTCTGTTCCACTCGAAGATTGCGCTATGGGAAAAACGACTGTCTGAATGCCTCAGTACGAACTCTAATTTCCCTTATCTTTGTATGGTGATCATTGTGCAATATGAAAGTTGGTGGTAATAATGTATGCTCTAACTCCTTGGTGAAGATAGGATTTTGGAATTTAGTGAGCAGGCCCTTCAGTTTAGCACATCGTCTATCTGCAAGTGTGTCCCACTTCAAACTTCCAATGAGATTTATAATGCTCTCACGATGGGTAAATGTACCATTCTCAAAACTTGTGGTTCTTTTTTTGGACTTCTCAATCACTTGAATCAGACCCATGTAGTAAGGGACCACCATACAGACAAACAATACCCTAAGACCAATAAGATGAGGCGAATTAAAAACAAAACTATCCAATGCAGCTAAAGAATATAGACTTACTTAATCTGGAGTAATTTTTTATATCAATAAGGTGTTAGCAGTACAGTAGTTAATGGGAGGCTGTGTATGAATGAGTGACATGTAGCAGAACAGAAGAAAACTAAATTAATTTGAATAAGTTTTATGTTAACCGCAGTACAATAGTCTGAGGAGTGGATGACAGAGAAGAGCCACCCGATGTGGCCAAGCGGCTCAATGTGCTTTAGTCCGGAACCACGCTGCTGCTATGGGCGCAGGTTCGAATGCTGCCTCGAGAATGGACGTGTCTGATGTCTTTAGGTTAGTTAGGTTTAAGTAGTTCTAAGTCTATGGGACTGATGACTCCCACATGTTAAGTCCCATAGTGCTTAGAACCATTTTTGACAGAGAAGAATCCGCTAGAAATGGCGTTCCAAAGCATGTGAAATTCGAAATATGTACGAAAAAATGGTGGGAGTAGATAACTAATTATTTAATTTGGTATCAAAGGCGTACAATAGTGTAACCAAATGGGGGTGACATGGAAAACCACTTATAGTCCAGTAGAATTAGCATTCAAATCTAAAATAATTGCTAAAAAAGGTTTTATTGTTTTAATTGCTTCGTTTGTGTCCCAGTACAACTATCCTAGGTTTACCCCCTTGGCAGAGTTTTGGAAAGGTGGTGGGGGGGGGGGGGGCAAAAATATACCCAAAGATGGAGTAAATGACTCACAATATCGGAAACATAGTACAGTTAACAATTGTAGGGTATGAAATTCTGCATTCAATGAGACCATCCGCATAATTTTTGGACCACCTGTTTCCATACTAGTGCTCTTCAAAATTGGACCAATTTTACATGTTCATGAAAAATTTTCGTTTTTACCTCTGTTCTTTGGTAATATCGTTGAAACTAACCCACCTCTCAATAATCTCGTTCATAAAAAAAGAAATGGAGAGATAATGTTAGCATTTGGTGAAACCAAAAGTGAATTTATTGGACCGCCCATTTCTGTACACTTCCTCATTAAAGTTGGACCATTTCTCATGATCAATGAAGACAATTTCTAACGTAGCTCTTCAGTAATTCTTAGGTACATTCTTTTAAATATATCTTAAGTACTTCACATTTACAAGTCTAGGTTTCTAGATCAGTTTGGCACAGATAATTCAAAAGTAATATTTTCATGGGTAAAGCTTGAGTAGTTTTTTTTTAATTTTTGCAGAGGCAGGTGTATATTCCATGACAAGAAAAGTAAGGTCAGTTTTGGGAATTCTTTTAAACGACAAAGCCTTTTTACAGCTTGTTATTCTGTTTTTGTGTATATGTTCTGCTGGGCAAGCCAGTGTAATACTGAAAAAACTGTGTATTTTGTGCCTCATGGGATAATGGACGGGAAAGCTGCCTCCAAAAAATCAGAACACCACATTTGAACAAATCAACCAGCAAATATCTTTATAGAGGTTGACTCAGATTTTAATTAAAACTGTATCATTAGAAAGAACAGCTTGTTCTCTACTAGACTGCTGTTTGTTTATCCTTGGTCCTCTTTGGGTTGAAAGGTTATAGAACTTGAAAGATGACGCAACTCGTCATATTTAATGTATGTATTGATATGCAAAAACATGGTGCTCTAACTTACGGTAACAGTGACGATGGCACAAGGACGGCGAGGTGACGCGTAGATGCGTCGGAGGCGGCCTGAGGAAAACGCGTTGCGGCGCGGGTGTGAGGCGCAGAGACATGTAGGCGTCGTGGCAGGCTGCACATCACACGTTGAGGTCACGTGAAATACTGGGACCTATCGCCAGGTGGTGTGTCGTTCTCTGTGGGTAAATAACTGCATCTTTTGGCGTCTGTCCACCCCGGAAGAAAGGTGGGAACTGGTGAGACCCAATCAGAAATAGCTTTTACCTGGGCCACACCTGTCCTCTTGTCGGCGGGTGGCTTTAGGCGCCACTGGAGAGCAATAAACTGTGTTGCCTACTGGGCGGATGCAGGATGCTGCCGCCTGGTAACTGCACACTCACACTATGCACAATATTCTAGTAAAGGAAAAGCTGCTTTTACAAATGGTGCATTTCAAATTAAAATCAGAGGTGACCTATATAAATATATTTGCCTCCAAATTTGGTCAAATGTAGGGTACTGCTTTTTTGAAGGTAACTTTCTGAACGATTACCTTTGGAATTACAAAAGATACACTTTTGTCATTATTACACTGGTTTTCCACGCAGAAGATATACATAAAGGCAAAATAACAAGGTGCAAAAAGGCTTTGCCATTTAATAAGAGATTGCCGAACTTGACCGTAAACTTCTTGTCGAGGAATTTACCCCTGACTTTGAACAGCTTTTTTAATTTTTTCAATTTTTACTCATAATAATCTTATTTTTGAGTTCTCTGCATAAAACTGATCTAGAGACCTAGATTTGTAAATGTGGAATACGTTACATGTATAGCAATGAAAGTACAAACTTTGTCGTACCGAAATGGATGGTCCATTTCAATTTCGGTCTCATCAAACGCAGAATTTATTCCTATATATCGTTTGTTCAAATGGTTCAAACGGCTCTGAGCACTATTGGACTTAACATTTGAGGTCATGAGTCCCCCTAGAACTTAGAACTACTTGAACCTAACTAACCGAAGGACATCACACACATCCATGCCCGAGGCAGGATTCGAACCTGCGACTGTAGCTGTCGCTGAGTTCTGGACTGAAGTGTCTATGTGCATGGTCCGATTTAATGCATAATTTCATACCTTACAATTTTTAATTGTACTATGTTTCCGATATTGTGAGTCATTTACGAGATATAATCACAAAACCGAGAAAATACCCCTTTTTCAGGTACCTTTTTGCTCCCCACCAATTTTCCACAACTCCACCGAGGGGGAAAGTCTAGGATAGTGATATTAGGCCAAAATGAAGCCATTAAAACAATAAAACCTTTTGTAGTAATTATTTTCGATTTGTCTTATTTTTAGGTTTAACCCTACTGGACTATTAACAAAACAATAGGGTGCCGACTAGGCCCAATCATTAGGTTAAGATACCCAGAGTTTAACATTAGGTCATGCAACATGTTTGCTCCATGTAATTGATTCTTGTAAGACCTTGTTGTTTCCCAACAGCAGAGAATAATGAGCAAGAGAAATCCAACCCCCACAAACTGAATTTTTTATAAATAAACAATATACCCTTTCCATACATTCCATACATTGTCTGAACTGTTTAAATAATATTCCATATGGAGCAATCGATTTTCCTCCAAATGACCAATCAACTGAGTCTTTTTCCCATCATTTTCCAGGATGGGGGGAAAGGTTGGGGGGGGGGGGGGTTTACCAGAGGGGGAGAGGCTAATTAATTGATCAGCTTCATTAAGTAGTCACTCAAACTGACAGTAGTGAGGGGGGGTATTCCAATAACTCAGACCTGAAAGTGTACCTGTAGCAGCAAGAGGAGATTTCCTGAGGGGGAATGGTAGTGAGAGAGAGTGGGGGGACAATAGGTTAAGTGTGGTGACATGGAAAACCACTCAACAGAACAGTAGGTTAAGGACCTGTCAATCAAAAGAAAACAATAGGTTAAGTACCTGTCAATCAAAGTAGAACAGTAGCTTTGCCCCATGAGTGAATACCTGCCCCTGATGTAGGCAACCCACACTAACAAAATGTGCTCATACCCCTATAGCTCCCCTACTAGCAACACCCTCTGAGAATGGCCTGCGCCGAAACAGCGATCGTGTACATGAGTGCAATATGTCGGATCAATCGAAATGGGACACCTGGACATCTGCTACCATGTCCCTTTTAAAGATGGCTTTAAATGTAAAGGTCATCAATCACACTTGGACAGCAGTTTGGAAACGCACCACAATGCTTCGAAACACTACAAGTTTCCGTATGCCATGATGTCTTCTGCAGTTTTTTGTTAATAAGAAACACTGCATCTGTCTTTTATTTCAGCCATCCCATGTGTAATATACACTGTGCTATATCCACTTTTCTGTGACATCCAATGGATCGAGACTTACTAAAGTCGGTTTAGCATCTGACAGAGAACTCGAAGTCGTGGTTGAAAAAACGAAATGATGGCGGTGTATGTAACTGTATTCATGCATTGCTTGGATGTCTTACAGTAGAAAAAAAAAACAACAGCAACAACACAGGGACCCTCGCTTGCGATTCATAAGCTATGAGATATAATCATCCTACAGTACAGGTTACAAAATTTTACACTGGCATGTGGAGGCGACTTCGATCACAAACCACCTCTCCAGTGACCCAGTACCTGTATATTTAATAGGATCGCCACATATCATCAATACCGGCATGCAGACGTTACTTGTTTTTGCTACATCAGAAGATAGGGACGCAGTAATATCTTATAGAGATCTGTAACATGACATTAGCAGAGTTTTTATAGTATGTAGTTTTTCTCTGTTGGATGGCAGAAAATACCGAGGTGTGAGAGAATGTTTGGGTGACAGGCATGAATGCCCTCTGGGAGATGCAGATCTCCTTCAGACAGCAGTACCTGTATGTAGTTTGGAGATGTATTACAATGCAGTAGCAAAATCTTCATCCTTCTTCCGTGCCCTGTATGGTGTGGAATCTTATAACTTTCCCAACAACAAACACCACCATAACTCCTCATACTCTCTTTCCTACTAAGTCATAATGCAGAGGAAAGCTTCATTTGGCGCTAGCATTACATACTGTACACATTTGGTGGAGCTACGATAACATGTTCCTATTTCCACCGATTGGTCAAAGCGCGCTTCTGTCGCATTAACTCAGCTCGACTCGAATCTCCACAAGATGCAGAAGGCCTTAGATATATCGCTCTCTGACTTTCGTTCCGTTCCGACCTAAATTGGGTTGATTACATGGATGAAGCTGTAGGGAGGGCAGGGCAGAGACTGAAGACCAGTTGCAAGATACAGAAAGCCTGTCTAAAAATAAGTGTTGGAGTTTTTGCCGTATGGGATCCTTAGCAGACAGGTTCAAAAAGGCAACTCGATTCGCGATAGGAGAGTGGCACGAGTATGATGCACCAGTGGCTGTAACCATTAAAAGATGTCTCCCCAGGATCCAATGGAAGAATGTGGTTGAAAGGATAGACTTGATTCCAAGTCAGAATTTCTACAAGAAAGCGTAACGTTATCAGCGACTCGTGGGTGCCTGTAGACTCAACACCGCTTGTTATGAAGGGTGACGGGAACACAGTCGCTATGAACATGTTTCTAATAGCATTGTCATTACGCCAAAAGTATGTTGTGGGCTGTAGAACACCTATGTGGTCAGCTACAAATGTCGGTTCTCAATAGCGTTTCTCGGAAAGAACATCGTCTTCGCTCCACAGATTTCCATTTGACCTACCTGGCGAGTGTAATCCGACTGCTGACAAAAAATTACTCGCCATGCAAAGTGACTCTCACGATCAATTTAATTATTTAGCCTATCAATATGATAGCAATGGCGTGCTGCCCGGTTAGTGGAGGTGATGGCTAGGGTACCAGGGAATGATTCTTGAGAGGCATTTCTTTTTTTCGTTGCGTCAATGTCTTTTAACTAAATTTCAGTCTTCCACACCTAAGGTTGATGCAGGCTCTCACGATTTGTTTCGTAAACGCTAGTACGATATAGCATCACAATGGTAAAACGAGACCTGCCATAGTGTACAAAACAGCTAGGTCCTCTAGAATTATAGCTTGTTGTTGTCGAACGTGAAATTATTGTGTTTTTTCCATCATGTTAGCCAATGACGTGAAAGATTGTATTCTCTAATGTTATTTCACTTGTTTGAAATGTTTGTAATACACACATCCACAACAGTTTATTTACGTACACTGATATGAACGCGAGAGTCACTCTCAGTCGTGTAATTTGTCCATCAAGCTGAAAGAAATTGTTTAATTTCTCGTTTTCTCCTGTTTAGTTTTGAATAACGGAGACATTCTGTGGTGATCGGTAATTTTCGCATCTTAGCAGCGGAAGTTTTTCCCCGATTATACACAGGGTGGACATGTCTCTGCTGATCATCGGTAATCAGCGGTGGCGTACATCGTTGGATGTTGGAAAACAATGAGATGCGACTTTTATCTTGCGTTTGAATGTAAAAGCTATACCGTTTTCACTCATAGAACTAAAAGAAAATGGAATGCTCTTGTTTTTGGTGAAAAGGCAGTTGTATTTTCCGTTTTGTAGTAACTACTTGATTATGGGGGACGCATTGATGTTAAATACAAGTGTCACAGTCCAGTGCGCAGAATGGCGTGGTGTGTGAGTTCCCTAGGAAGTCACGGCTGTCTTTTTAGACAAACAGCTATTATAGACCTCATTTTTCACGGTTTTGTTCTGAGGGACGCCGACGTCTCGCTCTATTGTATGTGTAGCTTTTGTCAGCGTCCATAATATGCTCATGAGGACACAGTGTACTGAAGACACTGTGGTGTGAGTCTACTCTGGGGTCTGTGGTCGCTTTAGGTGGAAGGCTTCCTGTTTTCCAAGCATCCTGCTTTTGAAAAAGCCACCTGGAGTGTTCTCCCAAAACTCTTTGATGTTCCAGAGGGGTTTCAGTCGTTATGAGAAATACGTTTAACAGATTGCAAGAAAGAGTTGTGTTGACGTTAAAAAGAAGTGTTCTCCAACGCAGGATGACGGGGCTATTGGAGGCATTGGGGGCATGCCTAGTCTGAGTGAGGTCGCCGCCACAGATGCGCCCTATGACTGTGGGGGCAGCGTGTGGTGGTGGGCCTGTGTCGCTACATTGTAGACGAACATGTTGCTCTTGGGATGGCTGCCCTTTTATCTCCTATTGTTTAGTTGACTATATATGCTTTTGTGTTGACAAAGGATCGTCGCCTCAAGGAGGTCAGTGGCTACAGCCAGCTCATGCTTCCACAAGGATGGTGGGTCACAGAAAAGCTGTGATGCACTTGGCAGTGCAGCTGGCCATTTGAAAAGTCTGTGTCCCCACCAACAGGTGAATGAATGGATGGAGGTAGGGAGGGAGGGGAGGGATGGGAGGAGGTAAGAGGGCCTCGAATTTCAGCAGTTTGTGAGCGTCTATGAAGGAGAATGCACTTCCAAATACTGCCCCCACAGGTTTCTTTTGGGACTATGATTTTCCCCAATGCATTTCTTGCATTATGACCTGTTCATTACGAGTGCTGTTTTTTTCCGACAATTGCGAATTGTAATTAGAACAGTGACGCATTTTTTCCATCAGTTGTGATAGCGTGTCCTGGCTTTGATTACGCGCCTGTAGTTCGGTTTCATCCCATACCAGTTTGTTACAGACAGGGAGATTTGAAGAAGACGAGAGGCCCTTACAGCATAGAAAGGAAGCCACCTCAATTCACATTAGTGTCGAGTATGTACTTGTATTGGATTGCAGCGGTACTCTGTGCGTTGATTTACGTAATAGACGGTCAGTTGTGTTTCCTACAGGTGTACGAACAGAAGTGGAAAATCAGCTGCTACTTTCCACAAGTAAATGCTGTAGTTAAATTAACGCTTATGGCTTAAATACAGACTGGTCGCTTCTATATTTATATTCACTCAGTTGTATAGTTTAGCTAAGGACATTGTAATGAGAAGGCTGTGGACCAAGACAATAAGATACAAAGACTGGGAACCGGAAAATCATATGTTCTGATAATTTCTGTGAAGTGTATATTGATCGAATGTCTTTGTTATACACTTGAATAAGAGATGGTGCCATGCTATGCATTTTCCCATCTTTTCATTCATACTTGCAGAATGTGAGTTGCACTTAATGCTTTTCAAATGACTTTAATGTTTCAGTGTTTTATCTGTTGGACGGTATTTAGTATTAGCAGACTTCTGTGGCAGTGTCAGCAGATGTGGGTACACTGTATTTTTCTACAAAAATGCTTACGTTTTGGGCAAATCTAGGGAGGGACATTTGTCGCCAGGGAAGAAATCACTCTTTAAACATATGATTTTTTTGTTCATAAGAGACTATCCTGTTCTGTGCTACAGTTATATGGACAAATTTCCGATTTTCTTGAAAGCCTTGTCTACATTATTTGGTTGCATTGTGCATGTACTTTAATTTACAAAACTGATAAGGTGTAAGTTTGAAAAGTAACCTATAAATTCTGTTGTGGGTGAGTTTTATTACATAATGTCTTCTGAAGTGTTTGATTGTTTACCTAAAGAATGTAATGCATAATTTGACGTGATGACTGGTCTAGGGAAATGTTCTGTTGTAGCAATGTAATTGGGTTGATGTGGTCTTGAATCCTATTTGTCTTTTACTCCACTTAAAAGATAATTTCGTCTTATACAGAAATAATCCTGTCTGATACTACAAAATTCTAGTATTATTTCATTACTGGTCTCAAAACAATACTGGCTGTTTCTAGTCTGCCTATTTGGTTAAACTAACAATACAAAACAGTTGTGTGTATTGTAGACATGTTTAAGTATATTTAAATGGTGGTTTGCAATAATTGGACATCTGTCAGTAGGACATAATTTCATAAGTTTGAAAAAGCACAGTTAACAAGTATCGCACCCTGCATCCATGCAGCTGTCCTATTCATTAAGAAAAAAGAAAAAAAGGTCAAGTTTTGCTCTGTTCAAATGTAAATTGCATCAACCAGGCAATTAACTGTTTTTTTCCTTCACTTCAGTGATATTTTCCCTAATTGTAACCAGTATTTAATTGTACTGAAGAATATTTTGAGCTCCTCTAATGTTTTATGTTCTGATAACATCTCTATGTATTACACAATTGCATTACCAGTATATTCAAAATGTTTGCAGTTAAAGGCGTTTGAACCTGAGCAGAGCTTGTTTAACACATGATGTGTTCTCTATTATTGTTGCAGGTTCATGAGCAAGTACGTGCTTTGTACCATTAAAAACTTGAAATGACATATGTGAAGTGTAATGAAAGGATGACCAGCTATCAGTTTCCCGAAAAGATAAGGCTTATGTTATGTGTCAGGCTACTTTGCAGTTGTTCCTAACCTTTCCTTATGTGGAATGCCTTTTTAGAGTGACAGACTATGGCAGAGCTCCTTCAGCCTGATCTTCAAGAACATTTTCTACAGCAATAAACAGCAACGTTAAAGACTATGTTGCATACCTAGCCATATTTTTTCACTTTTGAAATGGTAAACTGTCTTGCAATTAAGGCACCAAATGCCTTCAGTTAAGTTCTCTGTGTAGTAAAAATGATCTGAACCCAATTCCTGCCTGTACATACTTGATTGTAAAATAACATGGAAGGGCTGTTTTTGTGTTAAAGTTCTTTTGACAATATTGTGGTTTTTCTTATTGACCTTTTCTGTCATGGTTTGTTTAATTTTTCTATCGTCAGCCTTTAGGTGCAGTGGTTTCCTTTTTAATTAATGCTTAAAAGTTGTAATTTAAGTTTGATTCCAGTTCAGTAGTATGTTGTATGTTATTGGGCTCCTTTTTTTACCTTGAACAGTCAAGTATTTCCTGGTAACTGGGAAGTTAAATCACTACCTAGTGAATTTGTAACGTACAAATGTATGTGTCTGGATCTCCAATTCTTTCATTTTGTTACTTTCTTTGCAAAATGATATTAAGATTAAACGTTTTATGAATTTCCACTAATCTTTTATCCATTTTGATTGGTCTATTTAAAACCAGGAAAATTGCTAATTGTTTTTCCGTACTTCCTTTCTTTGGTATTAGTATTGTTGCTTTGTCACCGAAAATAAAATAAATATTTGGTGATAAGGAACTGGATTCCATGATTCGAACTTGCGACCGTAGCTATCGCGCGGTTCTGGACTGAAGCGTCTAGAACCGCTTGGCCACTGAGGCTGGAAATTTTTTTTTATGGAAGTGGAATCTCATTTGCTATCTGTATCTTCATCCTGGCTGATATCCTTCATATCCCATAGTTCGTTGTGATGATACCAACATCTACCTGTGTTGTAAAAACTGCCGAAACCTACACTGCACTTTTACCAGTTAATTGGTTAACAGTTTTCATGTTTGTTTTCTTTCATTAAGTGAAATATAGATGTTACAAAGCACTAGAGTACTGTTCAGCGTAAATAAAATCATTGTCAGTGTTAACTGAATGCATATGCAGTATTTTCTTCTATGGCAAGTTAAAAATATTTTCTTGACTGTATAGGCCTCACTGGGCAAAACTGTCAAACGAAATTGGTAATGTGTGGAATGGCACAAACGGTCTTAGGAGGGAGGAAAATGTTTGTATGTGTGTTTCAGAGGCTATATCTGACATTAAGTGTACGTTTTCCACTGTAATGCAAATTCGATTAAGCTGAAAAACTTTAATATGGTGTTTTGGTCTAATTAACGAGTGCCATTTCAGTGATGACATTCTGAACATTCGTCATTTTGGTAGAGAAATAATCCGAACGTTTTTGTACTGTAAACTAATACTGCTAATTGCTCGCACCTTCACTGCAGTGTACCCCGAAATTTATAAATGAAATATAGCATCCACAAATTAAGTTCTCAACTGCCTGATCATGAGTACTTCACCCTGAAAGTATGGCATATCTCAATACAGACTCAGATGTGACTGTCATTTCACCTGGGTTTAAGCAAAGAGTTTTAAACACGTTTTTTTAGTGTAGGAACCCATATTTTGATACTCCCCTGGCATCACCCAATGTCTGTTATGAATATATGTAACGTCATCTCCCCTTATTCTAACCTTCTTGCTTACAGACCACTTCACATCGACTGTCTTCTTTTTCTACCATTGCTGCCAACGCCAGGGACCTATCAGTTTTTAGCGGAATCATCCTGTGGCGAAGTTAATTGTAACAATATTGTGTAATTTTGCATTCCTTGCTACTACTGAGTACTACTTCTGAATAGGAACATTTCTGCAGCACGTGTTCACAATTTATGTTATGTGTATGTGAGATCTAAAGCGTCAGCATCTCCTCATGCGCTTCTTTATCTGCAGATCGCAGGCCCCATCTATTTACTCCAATCATCCCAGCATTCCCCATTCTAACTGGACATCTTCTCTTGCTCCATGTATGGTGACTCATGAGGAGCCCAATATTCTTATGTTTGGCTTTCTAAAAATACTATTACAGCGCACTTATTACGGTATACATTACGTTACATATATTCAGAAAAGCGAGCTATGGTTGACCCTATGATTTAGTTATGTATGGCAAAGATAAAACTGAAATTGGTAGGAGTTTGGGACTGAGGCGAGAATTCATCCCCCATTTCTTTCAGTGAGCGAAGGGAGAATATGATCATCCATTTGTTACTAATACTTTCTTGTGTGTCTCCAAGTGCTGATAAATCATGGGTGTATATGCCTTGCATTTATCAGCTGCTGTCCCACAAATTCCACAAGGCAGTAACATTGATTTGTGATCATGCATGTTAGAATGAATGAGCTACTTGTACTATGGATGACTATTGAACTGAGGAATCACTCTCAAATGAGTTTCTTTGTAAAAAGGAATATAAAATTAAATGAAAACTGTTATAATGTAGGCACTAATGCAGTGTGTGGAATGAAAACACAGTAGCGTTACTTTCAGAGCAGTAATCACATAGGGTTCCGAAAGCTTCGAAATGGTTCCGACACTGGAAGCGTTGTCGCCTGTTTTTCGTGTGTTTACAATACTCACAGCTTTGATAGCCAGCAACAACAATTAGATCGTATTATTCAGTAAAAAATAGTGAAAGTGTGAAGCTGCACCAGGCGTCCTCTATGTAAATACGGTCACCGCGAGAATGACTAAACTGAAATAAATGTTTTCTTAACAGTCACTGAAATATGCGATGAAGACAAGAAAAAGAAATTATCAGGCTGTCAGAATCGTACAAGGATAAGAAGTAGAGAAGAGCGAGAAAGAAATTCGATACAAAATTAGCAATTATGCAGAAGAAAATAACCAAAAACTAATTAATGTAGAGTAATGAAATTTTAGGAATTCATTTGCCTAGGTAACATATGTAATTGATTTGCGTTGTAAGATTACAGGTTA